>NC_139350.1:72525108-73910375 GCF_055883805.1 Amblyomma maculatum | reverse complement strand
GGTTCGCTTTATACTACGCAGCAACGTATTCAGAGAGCGTTACTGCACATCTCAATGTATCTGGATCCCCAGGGAGATCGCCTATCATCAGAAAAGTGTTGCTACGGCTTTCACAAGAAAACGAATGTCTCGATACCCGCTCCTACTGGGTGGACGGTCTGTGTCGTGTATGTATGATCACGCCGATTCCTAGCTTCTATGATTGACAGTAATCTCTCTTCGGCACCTCAGATTAAACAACTCCTGAGAGGATCACTGCAGCAACGCAGGTTTTCAAATTTATGGCGGGAACACGATGGGGCAACAACTGCCGGTCGATGGTTCTTGACGCCGCACGGAACACCTGTTTGCGGATAGGCCTTGGACTCCCAAAGGAAACCTCTGCATCAGGAACACTTGCAAAAGCAAGGTGTCTCCCGCTAGATGTGATTAAACTATGCGTACTCATCTCCGACATGTCCTCTAAAGGGAGAAGCTCCTCTCACAGCGTGTCTATCTAACTGACTGCAACTCTGGCTTTGGTCAAGCTGTACGTTTCCTGCCCCTCCATTGTTCAGCCACAAAATCTACTACCTCTCACCTTTCCCCCATGGACACTATCGTCTCTAAAGGTGAATACGTCTGTTCCTGGTGTGTATGCGAAGAATCGCATGCCTCAGGCAGCACTTCTGCAAGCCGCCTACTTAGCCAAGTAAATACGCAGTAGACCCACATGTTCACCAACGGTTCAACTACTCAAGGCACTTCTTATGTGCCCTCAACAAACCATGTCCTGTCTTACCGGCTGCAGCGGAAGACAATCTATGAAAGCTGAGCTCCATGGCGTTAAAGAAGCTGTTTCCTATATCCTGCGCCAAACCCCCGGACAATGGGTTATTTTCACCGATTCCAGAACATCTCTGCAAATCATCTATAACCTGCTCAAGAAAATAAATTATCAGCCTATTTCCCTTGACATCGGGTATCTACATCATTTGGCTAATTGCCGCAGGTATCCACATTTCAGTGGATACTAGCTCACTGTGGCATTCAAGCCAATGAAAAAGCAGGTGAAGCGGCTCGTAAAGGCCGCCAATATCAAAGATACATTCGGAATTTCTTCACGAAATCTGATGCATTTGAACTGGCAAAAAAATTTGCTTCCGAAATAAAGTATCGACTTCGGAGCTTGCCGACACACCACAATTAATTTCTTTGCTCAATTCAGCCACATCTAAGATCAAGACTCCCTCCAAAATTTCTTTGCCAACTAGAAACTCTTTACCACCGACTATATATATATATATATATTATATATATATTATATATATATATATATATATATATATATATATATATATATATATATATATATATATTTATATATATATATATATATATATATATATATATATATATATATATATATATATATATATATATATATATATATATATATATATATATATATATATATATATATATATATATATAGGACACTTATGTATAGTCCTCCATATTTAGGATTTTCTGTAGCTGACCATGTTCAATTTTTGTATGAGGAAAGCTGGTTTTAGGAAAACAAGACACGTAACCACCAGTCTTTTATATTTATTGGCCCCGCTTTGCACGCTTTTTTCATTGTACCGCGCTCCCGGGCCTGATACTTGGATCTGAATAATACCACTTGCCTAACAACAGCTTCGTTTTTCTTATCGCCTTTTGAACAGTGTGCGCGGGCCTTATACGAGTGAGACAGGCAAATTTAGTCTCAAGCTTACGCCGATACAAGGTTCGCTCTATGTCCTGCAGCACTCCAGAATGAAACGAGCCAGCCTGGTTCATTAATCGTACTTGACTCGAGGACCAAGCAGGTTGAATGTAGCACTGCGTACTGCCCGGCGGGTTGCTGTAGACTGAGTGCATATCAACTCTGGCTAGACAACCAGGCACAAGTATTCCCCAAAAATGAGGTTACGCCGACATTGTACAGGAGACCTCTCCACACTGGAAAGCTGACTGCTCACGTGAAGAGCGCGGAGTGGATTGAGTTTTCCGACCTCACAACAGGGCGTATGCTTCTTGCGGCCGATGTCAGAGAATCTGTTAGTGTAGCACTATGCCAATGACTCTAAATGATTTCTTGAAACTGAGGAAAGTATAAGGGGTTCCTCATGTGGGTGATGTCGTTAAATGGTAAATTAGTAGTGAAATAATTTTTTTTTTTACATTCCCAATAGGTTTCACCGCGTGAGACAGCTCTTACAAATTGACAAAATTTAGGACTATGAGCGATTAATTTTCAGTAAAGTTAAAATGCAAGCTGCGAATCAGTCGCTGCGGAAATATCTTAAAAAACTGTGCATAGGCGCTATCAAGTTCCGCAACAAATTTTGAAGGCTGAATATTTCTTTATCACTGTAATTATTGAGCAGTAAATCAATATTATGCGAAGCAAAAATATTAGGGTTACTTCCAGAACAGGTGCCGGATATAAAACTATCCTGAAAGAAATTGAGTTCATCGTATCATGCGACTATAAAGATGTATTTATTCCCGAACTAAACCCGTATGAAGCAATTTTACTGCTCTTGTCAGAAACAACGAGGTTTTCTCGGAAGACAGCACTTCGAAAAGAGATTCTAATGGGCTACCAGTGAAGTGCATTAATCTAGGTTTATTATGTAATATTAAATGCAACAATTAGGTGCTGGGAAGATATGTTTCGCAAATGTTCTAGCATTTCTCTAAAGAAAAATGTGCTCAGTACCGCTGTTACGGGTGCGCAAAAGCCTTCAACAGCAAAAACAAACAAACAAAAAAAAGCGTATGGCCCTGAGTTTAACGCACCAAAGCGACATGGCCTATGACGGATGATTTAGCAGCGGCCTTCGGTGTCGTTGACGCGTGGGTTTGTTTCCCGTGCAGTCAAATCCCGCAGCAGAGGTGCGCACCTTTCGAAACTGTCGTCATTGATCCCCCCCCCCCCCCCCCTTTCCCTGTTCTTGAAATCAGCGGTCGAGCGCGCCCTACCACTGAGAGGCCGCGGTGAAGGCTTAGCAGAAAAATAAAATAAAAGAAAAGAATTACTCAGACAGCTCTATCGTGCATACAGAAGGCACAGAGTGACCTGTTCAAACTGCATTGGGCTATGTAGCAGTTTGCGGTCACCCGTTTCAGTGGGTGCGCTATTCCAAACGGAAACTGGATTATACGATTTCTGAGCGTTTGCATGCAGTTGTATTGACGGCAGCAACCTGTTTGGCTTTGACACAGGGCCTACGAAAGCACCGCTTCGTATGAGACACCACGAGTCAAAGAACCTCAAGCGCTGAAGACCGCGACTGATGATGCCCTTATGCAGCATATGACGTACTCGTTATGAAAAAATATCTTTCTTTTGATAGAGCGTGGATGGGGGGGGGGGGGGGGGGGGGGTAGCCTGTTCACATTTATTTTTGCAAGAGGCACATAGGTAAGCGAAAGCGCGCAGTAACCGCGAAACAAACAAAAAGGTTAGCTGTGGTTTAGCTTGTGGTTAAGCCTGGAGTTACGCGATAGCAATCAGCATGGCTACACTTAGCATCGGCTTGAAAGTAAATACATGGATTTTGCACATAGTAGTTTACTCTATGGTTTCAGCTTTATGCCTTGGGGAATCACTTCACATGTGTGAGAACCCCTTGCCTCACGTTGCTGACCATTCTCATTCAGGTGCAGAAGACATCTAGTGGTATGACATCTTCTCTACGTCGAAACTCCGGGGTACACCGCCGTCACCGTGTACGTTCGAACGAACCTCCTGTCCTTGCAACTCGCTGTTGTCGTTCGCCTCTACCAACTACCGAGTTATCTGTATTTTTTATCGTTTTCTTTTCCTTATTCTTCTTTCTCTTTTTTTCTTCTTCCCACGGACAGACGGACAGGCACGGCTATATAGCGAGACTGGCCGATGTAGCCCTCGCTACAAAAACACTTGTGCACACCGCACGTGCATACGTATATCACTGCGGACTGGGACGCGACGCGAACACGCATCCACACTCAATATAGGTTCGCCGCTCGCCTCAAGGTGGCTACTCTGCTGGACTCCGAGTAGAGTCACACGATAATTTTCAGAGTACCGCGAAGGTCCCATCCCGTGCTGAGAACCATGACCCCGCACGGCCATGCAGCTTCCAACTGCTCGAGATGAGCCTCTGGCGCACCTGTATTCAAGTCAAACGCAGAGGAAATTTTGAAAGCAGCATCGGCATTTGCCTATGCATTGCCTTGAAGAGCACCGCAGCTACTCTAGAAACAGTAGAATTTGTGAACTGTGAACGGTAACCTGGTATGGAAGTCTGAGCGGCGGTCTGAATGCGGATAATTCCAGTCCTGCTAAAGAGATCCATCGATTAATCCGACACCTTGCTATTTTGTTGGTATTTCCCTGTTATTGTAATCACTCGCACTTTCTTGCCTTTCTCGATTATCACCGTAAATGATCCCATTGAGTGGTTCTCTATGACGATGCAGATGCCAATTAACTGTACGTCATCGCACATGCGAGCACACTATGACGCAAGCTCACTCGTGCGTGCTTGTTAAAAATTTGTATTGCTGTAGTCAAATTCTTAGGTATGATTAATCACTATCACTTATCACTAAACATTGTTACTAGTTTCCAGTCAATCGCGGTCATTCAAGTCGCCATTTGACGTATTGGTCGTTGCGTAGTTATGACAAGTCATACCTACTCATTTTACTCATTAGCACTTTTAGTTAAGCATTTTTACTCGTTTCCAAACAGCTGCGGACATTTCAAGTGATCGTTTGATATATTGGTCTTTTTGTAGTTATTAGCAGTCATGATGAGTCATGCCTAGTCATTTTAGTAATTACCACTCACCCCTAAGCATTTTTACTCACTTCCAATCAGTTGCGGCCATTACAAGTCGTACTTTGACATACTAGCCATTACAAGCCATTATTATTCATCAATATTAGTCATTAGCATTAATCATTAACTATATCGATGTCTATAACTTTTATTCGTTACCTATCACCACCATCAATAGTTTTCATTCTTAATCTCTCTCCTCACGCGTTCCGCTATTTGCGAGCGATACATTAGCAAAGAGACGCGACGCACAAATCATGCGCACACATTTTCGCTAAATGAGCTAGCCTTAAAGTCGTTCCCCTTAAAAATCTTTCCGGACTCGCAGGTTGCTGCAGCCAAAGGCCTTGTAGCCTGGCATTCTGCTGCTAAGTACTTCTTACACGAAAAAAACAAGAAAGCGGTCAACAAAACCCAGACGCGAAATACAGCAATCTCCGCTCAAGCACGGCGGTAAAAATGCGTCCACGCGGTGACTGTTGGGAAGTTTGATGGCGAAGCGGGCCGCGGCGCACCACATGACCCATGCTGACCAATAGATGGCTCAGCGGCGCGGGGAAAAGAATCGCGGTACTCTGAAAATTATCGAGTGACGCTAATCTCGAGGCCATTAGCTGACGAGGGTAGGCTGCGGCGTGCGCGGGAAATTAATCGTCCCGCCAAAATGCAGCCTCGGCAGAAGACGCAGTTCATATCCCAAAGTTCCTTTCGGTTGTATTGCCCTTTCTGCTCCTTTTGTTTCTCGCCTAAAATCTTTTTGCTCAGCAGATATTATAGCGTCTCAATACCCGACGGTTCTAAGGAACCCTGTCGCTTGTGCAATTTTAATTCAAATGCAGCAGCACTATACCTGACTATTGCGCTGACTTTCTTCTCTTATTTAAACTATTTTTTCTTGATATTTCACATTCTTTAAATTATATTAAGCAGGTTTTATTTCTCTACGTATGTCCTCTGAAAGGTTACTTATGTTTATTTTTCTCTTTATTTCTGTCCTAATCTATTCTATATATATTTTGTTTTGTTTCGAAACATGTGTTCAAATAATGTACGTAATTATTTAGAGTTCATTTCCTTTTCTTTTCTCTGATATTGTTCCCTGAGTCAATTGTTTTTATTTCAGGTATCCTTTTTTTCTATTTTTTTTTTCTGGCTGCCTTATTACCTGGGTGCATTTCTGACTTGTTTCCTGTTGTGGCGTACACGCTGCTGCTACCAACGGTCCATCCTTGGCTTTACAAGCACCAGCGGATTTCCTTCAGATCCTGTGCTTGAGTCTGGGGATGAGGGACTCCGCTGAGAGTCCTGCGGAACCCCCACCAACCTCTGCACAGGGCTCCTCCGTGGTCCTGTGTTGAGCAGAGTGATTTAGGCATGCCTTTCACCTTGTCTGGATGCGCCCGTGACTGCAGTCACTCTTGCCTACAGACCCAGGTCCGCACCGGCAGCATGCATACTTGTATGAAATGAGTCGAATTTGTTTTTCTTTTTTGACTCCTCTATGATGTGATACTTTTTGCCTTTTCTGCTGCCGTTGTCAAACGAGTCCGGTATAGTGGTGCAGCAGTTATTTTTTTTATGTAATTTCCTCCAGCTTTTCTCTTACCGAGCATTTTCCGGTTAATATAATATAGTGTATAGTGACGGACGGCTTTCGCATCAGACTAGATTTACTAGGTTTTTTTTTTCTTTTGTTTTGTTTAGGCTTTACATTTCTTTCTCATCCTCTCCCTCTGGTTTGTCAGCAATTTAGCTATTTTTTTGTTTGATTCTTCTGCTCATTTTTTTTTTCTCTTCGTGGATTTGCGGACCAACGATTACGATATCCTAGGAGACTGCCATTCTCTATTGTCAACTCGCTTTTTTTTTTCATTTTGTTTGTTGGGGACTGTCCTGTTCACTATTTTACTTCAGTCTCTCTTTTTTCTTACGTTTTGGGTTTTGTACTTCTGCCTATCTTTCCGTACGTCCTTTGTCACTTTTTTATGTCTGTTTTTTTGTGTTTCTTGTTTGCTTTTCCGGTTCTTGCCGCTGTTTTTGTTTCATTTGCAGGTCTGGATGCTACCTTCTGGGTTTCCTTTTTTTCTTCTTTTAGCCAGTGTGGAGAGCCTTGCAACTCGGACCCTGTTTTTTAATTAATATAGGTTTTTTCGATTTTTTTAAACAAGTGTTTTGTTTTTTATCTCGAGCTTTTGCACCCTTTTATTTATTTTTATTTGGCTTTAAGCCTGGCAAAGCTTTTGCTGGTCCGGGCACCCTCTGCTTTTTTGTTTCGATTTTTTTTTCTTTTTTTTAGTTCGAGAGGACGAATAAAATGGTGGTCATGCCATCACGGTAAACTGGAGTTGTTCTAAAGCTTTACAGCTGCGGTTTCTATATTTTCAGTATTTGTTTTTCTATTCAGCTACGCGATCGAATGCTAGAGCGACCGCTCGCGTTCCCGAGGCAGACATGAAAGCGTAAGGGAGTGGGAAGAGTGGCTATGGACGCTAGGTCGAAATGTGAGCGCCGCCATCCCTCCCTTCTCCTCGACACCTGCGCTGACCGAGAAGCCTCGGCGCCACGCCGATGCCGCCCGCGCTTGGCGCGCGCAAGAGCCTTCAGCGCGGTCATGCCGAGATGCGGAGACTTGGCTGCTCGGGCCGCCGCGCTGGTGAAAACAGAACAGGCCGGACATTATTAACTCGTCGCGGCTACTAACATGAAAGTGTTGCCAATTTACCTACTTTGTAGCTAGATTTAGCTACTTTTGGACTCAACTAGCTACCAAGGAACTTGGTTTAACTACGAGTAACTGTTTTAGCTCCATTCTTCAAAATCTAACTACAAATCTAGCTATCTTGGGGAAATCAAGCTTAAATCTGGCTACATTTCGGAAAATTACTATTTTGGCGTGAAAAATCTTCCCACAGACGCTACACATGATGAAACTGACGTCAGGCACATAGCTCCATCTGGCAGCTTTTAAACAAGACGCAAACCAGACAAATATATCTGGCGAGAAAGGAGGAAACACTTGAAAAGAGAGAGGAGGATGCAATTCGTCGCCTCTGCCTCCATGAAGCTTCCTCCATGTCTGCCTCAGCGGGAAAAAGAAAAAATTGCCCACAAAGAGAGACGAGGCGATGCGGCTGATACGGTGGCGCAGCTTCTGACGGGTGTCTCCTATCGCGCAGCGCGGGGGCTCCGATGAGCATCGAAGTCGTGCTCTCGGTACACTATTGTGCATGTGTGTACGCATTCCTATTACTTAAACTATTAACGTTCCCCTGCGCGGCGACCATAAAGCGCCTGGAATCGACTGTCTGATCCGACTCTCTTAGCGGATCATGCGCGGTCAGCGCCGAGCGGATGAAAGAGGCCAAGAGGCCCACCGGTCCGAGTTACGCCGAGTCGCGGACTGAAGATATCACCTGCTCAGTAATTAAACCTTTTATAACTCTCCTTTCATAGGCCTCTGTGTACGCGCAAAAAAGTGGATAAAAAGTCCATTCTTTTCATGTTTACAGAGCAGTGATGTATTCGCAGCTCGTCTTTTCTTAGCGCGCAAGCCTTGACGCTTTGCGAAAACTATGTCTGCCTAATTACAATAGCTCGACTAAAAATTACGTATCGTAATAAATCGTAATTTGTAGTCGAGCTATTCTGTTTTTACCCCACCGTTTTATTGCCAATAGGTTTCATGCATATGTGGTTTGTTTCTTTAGCCCGACCTGCTTTTCAGTTTGCTAGGCATATGACCTGTTTTGTCAGTGTCCTTTTACTTGCCTTTTTCGGTTTTGTCTGATTAGATTTTAGTGTTTTCATTTAGCGTCTTTTAATTGTTGTTCATGTTTTCCATCCTTTTTTCCTATTTTAGCGCCTTTACCTTCGCTGACTTTTACAGCCTTGCCTTTCAGACTGAGCTTATGCCTGCGCTAATTTGTTGTTTCTGTTATTGGTCTCGTGCATTCATTTTCGCTTTTAGCCATGTTATTTGTTGGCTCCCTTCAGTATCGTTTTATCTCGGGTTCATGTGCGCCCCGTTCTGTTCCTTCCCCGTTCTGTTCCCCGTTCTGCCCCGCCCCACACATTCCGTGTCACAGCGTTAATTGTGTTAAATATCAGATGCCGTTCCTTGAATACTTGCTGCGGTTTGAGCTCTGATAACCGCGTTCACGTGAACTTTTGGTCTTTATGTGTATATAGGACGCGGATCGGCTGTTTTCCAAAATTAAGTTGTTAGTGAGCGCAAGTGTGTGCCCTCCTCTTCCCCATGTCCGTCGTCTGCCAGCGTTTTTTCTCTGACAATGAATAATCAACTCGCCAAGCAGCATACACTGTTCGTCCACTCAGTCGTTTGCACGTTAGTGATTTAATTTCCTCAATAAGGGGTTAAGAATACCCTACAAAATTATATTTTCTCCCATTCGCCCAATCGAACGAGGCATTCGCTTTCCCTGCCCTATTTACGCTATCCAAAGTGATAAAGCTGTGCTTCCCGAGCGCCTTGGAATAAATGACCATGACTTAATGGCTGACGGATGTGCTGCTCATGCCTCCATATTTCAAAATAAAGTGCAGCTTCAATCATTTCTCCGCTTCGTCGTTAGGATTTAAATTACGTCAATATCATTGGCAAGCCAATAAATTATTCTAGAATTCGATTCTGCAGGGATGCAATGGGGTCGGCCTAAGAATAAAGTGCTACGGTGATGCTGCTGGCGACGACGAAGTTCGAGCCACGCGAACCGCTCGCGCAGGAGAAACGCGCAGTGCGATATCAGCTGGTTGCTATCGCAACGGAGCCTTTGATGTATGTTTTTTTTTCTTCCGGTGAAGATTCATCGCCACATCGACGCTGACGCTGTGATCAGCGGCCCTGTTCGGAGGAGCGCGGCTGGTACTTTATCTGGAGGTTCAGTGCCTCGCCTTTCTCTGTCTCCATCTAAATAATCTTACACCGTGCCTCCCAGGTCACCACGTCGCGCGCGTTTTTCTAACGAGGGCGCGGGGGTGATCTCGGAGGCCATACCTCCCGCCCATCCTAGCAAGAATCGCAAACATCCCCTCGCTTTCGGATGCCTTTTGAGCCGCTCTTTAAAACATGGTGTCGAGCCGAAATTTTTTTGCGTTTGGTTAGGGTCCTGTTTCGCGCCTCAGGTTGAGTTCAGCTCCGGGGACACATTCCGTTCCGGTTCGAATCGGTTCGACACTTCCTGACCCGCTTTAAAAGGGTCCAGGAAAAAAGAATTCGGGTGTACTTTTCGCTCCAAGTTTATTGCGAAAGCAACACTACTCTAGGTTGCGAGCCTTCAGCGTAGCGCGGCCGGTAGCCACGTCTTAACCACGTGACGCTGTGACTTCATACCCCAAGTGGGCTGGCAGGAGCTGCCAACTTGGGTCTCTCGTTTCACATGGGACGGTTATGTCAGACTCAGCCTGCCAGGGCCCTGGCATTCACGTTACCCCTATAGGCCACTAAGGCACGTTCATACGGCTTGGTTAAAGTGGGGCTTTATATGTGGGCTGAGGAAGAAGAAGAAGAACGCTCGGTCACCCGCAGCTAATGCTTTCGCTCACTATTTGGTTCAGCAGCGTTGAACCCTTGTAATTTTATTTTATTTCTGAGTTTCATTTCCTGTTGCAGTAAATAATAAAGGTTGAAAATTCATGCATTAGTCCGTCTGTTGTTTTTGTCCTTAAATACGACTGGCAGCACTTCCACGCACACCTCCAACGCAAAACTACTAGCACTTGGCTGCGCAGATGTCGGGGAAATTTCTATATTGAGTAACTGACGATTAGAGCAGGATGGGGGAAAATAATGATTATTGTGACAGCAATACTGCGCCAGGTTTCGGCCCGTCGCGTCGTCCCGAGAAGGGCCACGCTTGACCTTGAACAGCCACGAAGAAGCAGAGGAAGAAGAAAAAGAGAAAGAAAAAGAAAGGAAAAGAAGAAGAAAAAGAAGACTGGTAACTTACGCTCTCGCGCGTCATACTCTTAAAGGATGAGCTTAAGTGTCGCCGATAATGTAGCACCTTACACTGATAGGGCATGATAGGACAATAATGTAGCAGGCAATATCAGGCAAAAGAAGCTTCCGCCGTTGCTATCGCAATTCAACTAGGAACAACCAGAGTTAAACCACAACTATTTTTTTTTTCATTGCCACATACCCAGCTAAAGCTGTCATGCGCCGAAAAACAAAATGATGTTTCCTGCTTCGCTTTTCTGGTGCACAAAATTCCGCATGAACTTTATTTCAGAACGAGAGCTCGACTACTTCACGAATAACACGCTTCGTCCTACACCTACCAATTAACTCCTCCAACGCAAAACTACTAGCTCTTGCAGTTCACAACACCTTCGAAGAGATTGAAGAAGCCCAAATGGTCACGCAGATAGCCAGGCTCCAGCAGACTCCTACGGGGCGCTCGCTTCTTAGGTGACTGGGGCTAGGTGGAACTGCGGAAATCGAGAATTGTACTGCGAGCATACCGGACGCAATTCGCCAGACGCTAAAGGTTAGCTCCTTTCCCCGGAACATTGACCCCAACTTGCATATGGCCAGTAGAGCAGCCCGGGCGAAGTATGTGCAACAAAATCTAGCTACAAAATGCACAACGGTATACACGGACGCGGCTCCGTATACAGGAAGCTCACATAACAGCGCAGTGGCGGTAGCTATTGATTCCAACCTAAAGGAACTAGCTAGCGCCTCAATCAGGGATTGTACGGTAACCGAAGGGGGGGAGCTGGCCGTTTCTCTAGCGGTGGTAGTCGGGTATCGAAGCAACACGTCCCTTACCATTCTTACAGATTCGAGAGAAGCGTGCCGTAACTACATGAACGGCCGCATAGGTCGCGCCGAGCTCAGGCTTCTCCAGAGCGCGACCCCATCAAAAGTAAAGTCACACACATCTACTGGGTGCCAGGACACACCGACATAGCGGGGAACGAACGCGCCGACGAGGTAGCTCGAGGGTGCATGAGCCGAGCTTCCTCCCAATCGGACGATCTACCCGAGCGAGTCGGCCCTACGTACTCAGACATTCTGAACTACTATAAGGGGGTACGGATCCGCTATCCGCCGCCTCCAAGAGGCAGTGTACTGGCGAAGACTGCAGACAAGAACATTCCCTAACCTGCATATCCTAAGCAAAATTGACCGGTCACAATATCGGGACACCTGCCCATGGTGTGGTAGCAAACCTTCCTTATACCACATCACAAGGCAATGTAGAAATAACGATAGCTTTCGTAAAGACTCGAGTGTGGAACATTGGGATAGCCGGCTCTCCAGCGGCGATCTGGATTGCCAACTAGGTCTGATCCAGCTCGCCCAGCGAGCAGCGAAGCTCAGCGGAGCCCTGGAATAGGGGCACCGACCCTGTGAGAAGACAGAAGATGGACCTCTTTGCTAGTAGCACAAGATCTTTCTAGAGAAATTAACGTATTTCCTATCCTATCCTATCCTGCTCCCACTGAAGAACGCTGAAATCATATCAAGGTCAAACTAAGCACGCACGCCGAGACTAAAGATTTAAATACCATACGTGTTACTATACACACTATACACAGCACGCAGGAGCCTCTGAATTTGCGTTCCTACGGAGGTGAAAGGCAAAGCCTGCCGTGTATTGTGGCCCTAAGGACACGGACAAAAGTCGACTCCGCCACGTATTGGGATTGGAGTCATGCCGGAGAAGCGGATTACTTAATTATCATGCTCCTGCGGCCACAACGCGTATTGCCATTCCCTGAAAACTGCAGCAAAGGAAGTGCCGGGTGGAGTTACTAAAAAATAAAACACACAAAAAAAGGAAGTCAATAAAGCTATATGTTTTTTTTTTTTTAGTATACATGCATTGCAGTGTATAAACTAAAATGCATACACAATAAAATAGTTTGCATGATTAAAATTGCTTGCAGTAATCTGATCATGCCAGTTGCGTCCGTCGCGCCATCTTTAGTACGTTGAATGAAAACGATAACGGCGCATTTAAAAGCTGCATTTCCCGTCGCTCCTGTGGCGCAATGGATCCATATACCACACCACGTACCTGTTTGCAAGATATGCGTTCGATTCCTGTAGGTACAGTTTTTTTATTTTTTAAAGTTCACATTTAAATAAATTACTACCATATTTCCTGGGGTACGTTCCCCTTTAGGTTGCATAATACCAAGTTTTTGTTCCTAAAAGCAGCAAACCCAGCCGCGAACGCAGCCAGGATGCGACGGTATAGCAACGGTATAGTATAGCTGTACAATTACCTTCACCATAATCAAGTCTTGTCTTCAATGAGTGTAGGTTACATTTAGGTTGCGTTCAGAGACGCTCTCAGAAACAGTCTCCTTTAACATGCTTTAAACTCGTTTTACAGATTTACGCCGCGGCGATTTTTCAAGTTAACTTATTCAACGTCGCAAAGATGACGCGACGGACGCCACCGGAGTATCACGCTCTTTACAGTAAGTAATTTTAGTCTATAAAACCATTTTAATAACATTGCACTTCAGTTTGCGTACTGCGCTTCATGCTGGAACAAAACGTAAAGTTGCGTTTTATTTTTGAGTGACGCACCCGGCACCTCCGCTGCTGCAGTTTTTGGGGAACGGCAATACGCGGCCACGACACGATGCGACCACCATCTCGTTGCGCTTCATTGTTGCCTGCATAGGCGCGCTATATACCTTCTACTAGAACCTCTTTGAGGCTAGACTCATACTTCTAGTCGGATAATTTACAACAAGCATGACATGACTTCGTGGCTGCGCGCAAATAGTTCATTGTGTGCTCACTAAATGCTGCCAATTTTTGTTTTTTATTTGCCAGCATAGCAAGATTCAATCCTTCTAGTTTGCTCTGCTATGCTTCTGAAGACATTTTCGAGGGTTATTCAAGTCATTCGGGTTCGATGACAGGAGCTGATATACTTTCGTCCAGAAAATGCTCTCTCGAGGCTGACTTGTGCAGATGGCGCAGCAAGCGCTAATGATAGCTAGTGAATAGAGTTCTGGACGTCGCAACTTCTCCTCCTCCCCAAATTTCAAAACACTTGAGTCTTTGCTTATTCTAGGCACCTTTTCCAAATGCATCGAGCAAGCTATGTATTTTTTCAATTCTGAGAGAACTGTCGCTACCTCGGAGTCCTTGCAGGCAGTCTTCTTCTCTTTGAGAAATGCTTCAAACTCATCCTCAGCTTGGCACTTCAACGAAGCCGGCGGTCCAACGAAGCCGCTTCCATGTGGGGACCAAATGCTCTTTTGCTCGGCGCTTATACCTCGCTGGTCAACGTAATGGGGTATCGAGGGTCCATAAAATGGCTGCACAAAACAGATCGCTCCCCCAAAAAATCTTCTCGCGCCTTTTCACGGCGACTGCTAGGTTGCTCGCTCTCAGGGAGGTCAGTTTTGGAAAACTCTATGCGGCATTTCAACCGGGTACCGTTGAAATTACCAACTGTTAGTAGTTCCCTTTGTAGTTCAACAGTGGCTTTTTCGGCTGCAGCCAAAGCGGTTATCTCGTTTTGTATGCCGTGCCAGTCTTCTTTGCAGCAGAGCTCATCTTCGCTGCCAAAATACTCGCAGCGAAATTCTCGAAGTTCTCGAAGCCGTTTAAGCATGGCGCTTGCTGACATCTACCGAGTTGGGCGAATTAATGCCGGTTTCTTCAAACTTAGCTTGCGAAGAAGGGACATCGCCGCTGGCGTTGGCAGTTTTCTTTTTTTTTTTTTTTTGCTTTTTGCGTGGTGTAATAAGGAGCTCTTTGGCCGTAGGCATCGTTTACTGGAAGCTGTGGTGTATGAACAGCACACCTCATACCCTGAAGGATTGCTCCGTCATCCAAAAGGCATTCAAGCAATATGGATCGCTTTCATTTTCATCTGACGGTTCCCAGTCTTCACTCTCGGAATGTGGCGTGTCTGAGGTCCCTTCGTGTTGCGAATATGGGCCTCCTAGAGGAGTAACTGCTTTAACCATGTTGGATCGGTTGTCTGCCGTTACTCTGTATACACTTGCTGTAGACCAACTGCATATTCAGAAAGCACATCAAGCACTTCACGCTTCAAGTTTTCCGCCGTGTGCCGCTCAAAAATCTCTTTCATAGCCAATGTCCGAAAACGGATTCTACCATCTTCGATGAACTGCACACTGATTGCCAAGGTCGAGCGATCAACGCGTGTTGCTCTGTTCATTTTCAGTGAAACAAGACGATTCTCAGTGACAGTGGCACCTTTGTTTTTTATTTTTTTGCTTCTTTATCTCCTTGTTGTCGGACGCTCTTGGCGCTTACATTAATGTTTTTTTTTTTTTTTTGGGGGGGGGGGGCTTTCAATCTGGCGTCGACAATGTTTCGAAACCCGGAGTCATCAATCATGCGGAATGGTCGACCGTTTGTTGAGACCAGTCGGACGCAAGCATCCTTTGCGGCTTTTCCGGTTATATTTATGCGTAAAGATGCTTCTGCCTTGAATGCTTGCGGATTTGTGTCTGCTTTATTTGGAGAACTTGCTCGCTGCAAGATACTGCCGAGAATTTGCTGCCTGAGGGCTTTTCCAGCAGCAGTGCATCGTATTACGCACGGTGATGGTGCTGCACATGAGGCTCAAGGTTAGCAGCATGTTGTCCTGACAGCCGCATTTCGCAGTTTCCAATCTGACATATAGACTACCCTTTTTCGACATCAAACTTGAAATTCTTGACTGCTGGATGATGACTGAAGCGCCCCATTCTCAGAAATATCCGCGCTGGCTAGAAAATAGAAAAGATATGGGAGTAATTACAAATGTATACATGAACCTTTGCTGTTGACTGAATAGAGCTGCGTGCTGCAATGGTCAGGTATTATGTGCATATTGTAAGGAAGCGCTGAAGAGAGGAAGGAGGAAGTGTGAGAGAAAGAAGCTCGCCATCTTTGCGTTAGAGCACCAGGCTAAGGTGAAATCGCACTCTGTATAAACAAACCTTAACAGTATATAAAAATGTTTTTTCGAGGCTCCAGCAAAACGTTTTGATTATTATGTCCCACATATATTCGGTAGCTTACTTCAATAACTTCTGCAGCTCAGTACGCCATTTCTGCTTGTGTCGATATGGTGAATGTCAGGCCGGAACCAAGGCTACTGGACCTCATAAAGTCGTATTAAAGGACAGCAGTTTATTACGAAGAAAAAAAGCGTAGAAGTTCCTGCATAGGTGTTGCCGAAAAGTTACTGCAAAGTGGAATTGTTAAGAAATCAGTTCCTCAGTGAATAGTGCTCTAAAGGCCCGAAGGAGAAACGGAGAACAAGTTCTCTCGTCTGTCGTTCCTCTCATGCCGTTTGCTCAAAAACAACTTTGACGAGCAGCCAGAGCTGCTTCCGTAGTGGTAGGAAGATGAGGTTATTAGCAGCTGCGTACAGCCCAGATTAAAAGTAGGTTGTGCGAAACTCTTAAAAATTGAACCAGAAGGACACTATCATAAAGCGGAAAGTAACTGGACCAATTGGTACTTTATTGCAGAGAAAACAGCACGCTGAAAACGGCATAGCTACGAAATCTGCGAAACCTGGTGTGGGGAAACACCAGTGCGCAAATTTGAGCAAACTACTCCTACTACAGAAAAAAAAAAAAAAAAAGCTGTTAGGGCAATAGAAATTGTTCCATTCAACGAGCATACTAAACCTCTATTCTACAAATACAAAATAATGAAAGCCGACAACATAAACAAGTACAAACTAATAAAAAGTTCCGCTGCAGCAATGCAGGGCAATTTAGATACATTCCTCTCACTCGCCAATCTGCATAAGCAAGAATACATACACTCTCATCGCCATAAACAACCGTGGAAAATTCCCGTCACGCGCACAGATTATGGCCGCCAACACGTTGAATACACTCTCCCCCACGCACTCAATGACTTTGCGAAGCAAGACATATACATTACGACATTAACAAAGATTACATGGAGCAGTTATTTATTATCGAGCATTAGTGTAACTAGAGGCTTCTTTTTACTTTCTTTTTGTACAGTTCCTAGTACACTGGACAAAAATCTGAAATGTTACAGTGCTGTCATTGTTGTCAGGGTGGTTGGAGGTTTGTCAAGCTGATATTGCGGCACCTTTTTTCTCCCACCCCCTTTTTCGCCATGTATATTTTATTTCGGTGAAAATAAAATTGATTGATTGATTGATTGATTGATTGATTGATTGATTGATTGATTGATTGATTGATTGATTGATTGATTGATTGAAATGCAGTTGTGCCTGTGTCTTGACGCCGCTGCACCATTCAGTGTGCTCAGGTTTCGCTGCTATTGGCGGAGCATTTGATGCGCTATTTTCCCGCTCAATTTTCATGTAGTAGTTGCAAATCTCCTGCTTTCTTTTTCATAATGTTCTGTTCAACTTCTCGAAACTGGGATGGAGCGGGGAGGAATGTTTGGTGGTATATTAAGCTGCTAAAATGCTCACTTCACCTATTTCAATTATGTGCAATATTTACAATAAACAGCTGGAACACTAATTAAATTGAGCCATTTTCCTCAAAGGCGTAACAGTGCTTAAGAACCAGTCCTTTTACGTAATATCGCCAGAAGTCCTCTGTGAGAACAAATGAATTTATTTGATAGCGTTGGAGGCTGCCTTTTTTGTCATGAGGCTCCATGATCAACAACGTATTTCTAGTTATGAGATATGCACTTTTCATAACTACTCAGTTCGAAGTTGAGTTGTTTACGGCATCAGAAGAAACCACGTGCGGTATCATGTTTACAATGGCAGCTTATTGGACAGCGCGAAAAAATAAAAAAACGCCGATCAGGTATTTTTGTTTTTCAAATTTCACTGTAATCTTTTGTATTTCCGGCGCTTCAAAATCAAAATTACTTCTTATGGAATTGATTAGAACATAATTTTTTAAACAGCTATACTCCTTAGGTGGCCTCCAAGAATATTATTGCCTAAACAACACTAGCTTTTTGAATAGAGCACTGTGCAAATTAGAGGAACATTAATAAACTTTAAACCCAGAAAGTGGTTTGCATGTGGTTGTTGTTGCCGGCATAGGGACATGGCCAGGGGTAGTTTATTTAGGAACAGGATACCAATGCAGGCAAGAAAACAAGGATCTTGTTGAATGTCTCAGTGACGATATAAGCCAGTTTGGAAACGGGGCCAATATTATTCTGCTGGGGGACATGAACGGCCACATCGACGATCTGGATGATACACGGATTGTAACGGCAAGCTAATGCTAGATTTCTGTGAGCGACACGATCTAGTTATAGCAAAATAGAGAAACAAAATGGTGAAGGCCAAATCACGTGGGAATTCCACAACAGGCAGACGACCATTGACTACTATTGTCGCAGGAAATTTGCAGCAAGGTCACAAAAATGAAAATAGACGAAGAAGGGGAGTGTAGTCAGTGATCATAAACGTATTAGTCTGCAGATGGGGCCCTTGATGAAAAGAGAAATGAAACTTAGACAAAACTTAAACGTAAAATTAAACGACGATCGAATAGCGCAGATAGCAGCAGACATAGAGGAAACAATAGAGAAAAGCCCCATGGAAGACTGGAATTATGAACAGGTAGAACTACTCATAAGAAGGAACATTAAGGAGGTTAAAGTAGCAAACCGCTGGAATGGAAAGAGGAAGCCACGGAGCTGGTGGAATAAGGAAATCAGGGAAGCTATTGAACAACGACGGACTGCTTCAAAGGAACACCGAGTGGCAAAGAAAGCACAGATATCTCAGCAAGAAATCGACAAAAATGGGAATTATATCAACAAAAGAAACTTGAGGTACAGGCCCTCGTCCAAAATAAAATAAGGCAGTCCACCGATCACTGCATGGCTGACATACACGATGCCTCTAGAGGCGGAGCAAGAAAATTCTGGAAACATATAAGCTGGCTAGGAAAGAAGAATCAAAGGAAGCAGGATCGGATTCAAGATAACGAGGAAAATTGTTTAAAGGGAGACAACGCAGTGAACTGCATTACATCAGTTATAGCAGAGTCATTTAAGAGCGACGATAGGGTAATCTCCGGAAATCAGGAAGCAACACAAGGTAGCAGAACACAAAGCAGCTTAGAACTGACCAATCTAAACTGGAAAAAGGCAGAAAAAATATTCCTAAAAACACATCTAGTGGAATAGATGGAATTCCGATGAAGCTCATTAATGAACTTGGTCCAAAAAGTAATGAAACGTTGTTAAAAGCTCTGGAAACAGTCATAACGAATAAGCAAATTCCGGACAGATGGCGGCAGAGTAAAATGAATTTGATTTATAAAGAGAAAGGAGAAAGGATGCACATAAAATCCTACAGGCCGAATACCATAACAACTGTTATGTACAGGTTGGCCATGCAGGCGGTGAAATTAAAGGTGCAAGCATGGGTAGAAAGTTATAAAATACTCGGAGAACTTCAGAACGGCTTTAGAAATGGTAGGCGCTTAGATGATAGCCTGTTCGTGCTTACCCAATGCATCGAAATACCTAGAGTGGAAAATAGACCTTTGTATTTGGCCTTCCTGGACATAAACGGGGCGTACGACAACGTAAATAGGGAACTCCTGTGGAACATATTAAAAGAAGAAGGTATCGGTTATGAGATAATAGAGTTCCTACAGGAAACATACTGGGATAACAAAGTAGAAATTACATGGGAAGGGATAAGAAGTACGGAAGATGTCAAAGTATGCAAAGGATTAAAACAAGGCTGTCCTCTATCACCGCTGCTGTTCATGCTTTATATGATAAACCTGAAACGGAGGATACAAGACAGTAACCTATGTTTTAACCTGTCATATAGATTCGGTGGAAAGGCGGTATAGCAGCGCCTCCCCGGTTTTATGTATGCAGACGATATTGTGCTGCTAGCTGAGAGCCTGGAAGAATTGCAAACTTTGGGTAAGTATTGCGGAGACCTAGGGGACATTCTTACTTACTTCCGGAAATGCGATTTTGTGCCTAAAATCAGAAGTACAGTCGACATTAGAAATAAATCAGAGAGCCGTTGGACGATTAGCACTAGGTGCCCACGGTAAAACCACAAGTGAGGCGGTACAGGGAGATATGGGCTGGGCATCTTTCGAAATACGGGAAGCTCAGAGTCAAATATTATATGAGGAACGGCTGAGGAAATTCGACAGTAACAGATGGGCAGCTAAAGTATTTAAATACCTGTACTTAAAAAGCGTTGACTCACAATGGAGGAAAAGAAGTAGGAAACGAACTGGTAAGTATGCTAGTCACAATGACGGAGAAATAAAGAGCATTAAGCAACAGGTGAAAAACACAGAAGGTAAAAATTGGATAAATTCGATGGAAAAGAAACAGAGTGTGGAATTATACCGAAAGTGGAAAATGCAGATCAGAAAGGAAGCTTTCTTTAACTCAAGAGGCAGTACCCTACTTTTTGAAGCTAGATCGGGGTGCCTTAGAACACGCAGCTACAAAGAGAAATTTAACAATGAAGATGACGCATGTGCTGTATGTGGTAACTCCAGAGAAACAATTGGTCATATTATACTGGAATGTAATGGTATCCATCCAGCAGTTGATGCAGGTGCAGTCACTGTTCCTGAAGCTCTGGGGTTTAGAGATACGAGTGGCCGGGTGAATAAACCGGCGGTAGAAACTAGCAAAAAACGACTGGAAGATTGGTAGCTTAAAAGCAGAGAAGTAACATAATGTTAGTAATGTAGAAACAAAAATTTAATAAATAGAATGATGGTATAGGTAAGTAATCTAAAACAATAATTAATATATAGGGAGAAAAATGAGCATGGTAGCTACTGCTACCCCCCCGTTTCAAAGGGGACGCTCCTATATTCCATCCATCCATCCATTAGCTTAACGGTGCTGGCGCCTTGAGATTCTGTTGCGCAAGTTCAATTTTCGCTTCGGCTGCGTGAATTGGATTGAAATCTCTAAGGAAATTCGTTGCTTGAAATTAAAATCAGTAGTGTGCCATTCTTAAACATTTATTTGAATGAAATTATTTTGTGTAAAGCTGTTAATGATATGACCACGGCCGAGCAACACTCGAAGCTCATTCACGTTTCGCTTCCTCGCTCAACTCATGTTTCATTCGATCTAATCATAGATCAAAACATAATAAATACATGTGGGGTTACTTGTGCCGCCTTCCTTGCGCTCACATGACAGAAAATTATTGCACCGGAAATTTGTCTCTTAACGCTTATCGTTGCTTCTGCACTTTATACATGATGACCGTTCAAGGATTGTTTCGCTGAGTCGGCTATTTTTTAAGACGCCGCACATTGTACAGCGCTGCTGTTTACGACTCAAATTGTGAAGAGGCTGCGTATTAGGTAAAAACGTTCTCACGCGAGAAATATGTCGGATGGGATGAAAGGGCGCATCGGATCATGCACCATAACCCAACAAGAAATAATGAGAAGACAGCATATTTATTCCGAGGCAAATTATCATAGAACAGGGATAATTTTCAATAAGCTCCTTTCCACTGGACGCTAAATGGCTCTTGAAGAACTCAAGTGCGCAGGGGTCAGCGTTCAGCCAAGTACGGTCACGAAACTAACAATGAGGTAATAAAATATATGTAAGCCACCATCCTAGGAGGGTAGATAGTCATGCAATCCTAAGTTAAAAAAAGAAACACAATGAAAAATCTGATACATTTATTACATACCATATGCCCCAGTGCTAAAAAAAAATTTCAGTAACTGGGTGAAATGTTCAAGATATACAGAGGATCACTGCGCGGTAACAGCAGTTTTTCATGTAACGTAAACAGCGAAAGTCGCAAAACTGTGGCATATAGGCATACATGAACCCAAGAAGAACGCGGAAGTGAATTCCGGATGCCGTTTTTCGATACAGGCCAAAAGCAAGGCGTGCGATGTAAGAGCGCGTCAGCGAACCTCAGGTGGTCGATATTGTTTAATCCTTCCAATACGGCGTCCCTCGTAGGTTGAGTCGCTTCGTTACGCTAAATCTTACAATCGACACCAGCCAAAAGTCTGCGTAGCGCAGTGAGCAAGTTTACTCAAACTGAGTAGGAAATGCGCGTTGTTATGAAGGAAGGCGTTTATGGTACGTAGAGGCCTGAACGGCGTCATGGTATAAGGAAAGTGCAGGTTTTAAATGCGGTTGAGAGAGTCGCCTAGCTACAGCTCTCTGATTGTTTTCCCTGGCTGGGCTTATTTTACCTGCACTGGCATTGTTGGTTTTCGTCATTTTTTCTGCAGCCAATTGCGGCAGAAATTTGTCCCCGGAACTTCGTGCTGAAGTTCTAGAAAGCGTGCGGCTTTCGTGGCTTTGTTGGTTGCGCTGTCTTAGTGGACTTAGGTATCGAGATCTTTAGCGATACGGACAACCATAGCACCTTATGCATTGCAGGAGCGACTCTGAAAAACTTTAGCTCTACTCTGACTGGTCAGAAGCCCTTTGTCAACGCAAAGAACTGAGGTGACACATTGTGGATGATGCTCAGAATGGAAAGCCATTTCACTGTTGATAAGCATCAGTGGATAAAAATACAGAAAAAACAAAAAATATAAAGCTATAAATATTAAAAAAATAATTTTATTTGTGTGAAGCGCTTTTGCACCATGCCTTTAGCGGTATCTGATGCGATGTCTTCTTTGGCACTGTTTTTATTTTCTGTAGCTGTGCATCTGTTTTATCCCCCGACTACCTTTATGTACATTCGGTTGATTTTAATATATTTATAACATTTCTTTGTTTCTTCTGCTTTGTTGTAGTGTTAAGAATGAACTGAAAATTTGTTGTTCTTTAACTGTATTCTGTAGTATTGATACGTTTTCGTGCTGTTCCTGGCACTGTTATGAATATCTGTATTCCATCCCCCTTACACAATACCTCCCTGAAGGCATGTAACATACTATATATTTTTCACGCTGGCAAACAAATGTGATTTTCTAACTTAGAATAAACTGCTCAGCTTCACAGACCCTTCAGAAAGTTTGCTGATACATTTTGAGGGAAACATCTGCATTGAAATTCGATGTATGAAACTAAGAGCAACTAACCTTTCTAAAGTTTTCTTCAACTTGAAAGATGCTATACGTTATCACTGAACACACATTCAAAAACATGGTCGGGTGGAGATGAAGGCTTATGGGAACTTTGTGGTACATTTATGCTGAAAACAAAACAGAAATCAGATTCTGTTCTTGTTATACACTCTACCGTTGTGGTAACTGTTGTCTTCAGCGGTGCGTCTGCTCTTTCTTACAAAGACGCCATCAGCGAAGAAAGACGCACGACTAAAGGAGCAAGTACACATACAACACTGCTGGACTTACAACTGAACTATAAGTTGCAAGTTCATCGGTCTTGTGTGTGTTCATGCTCTTGTCCGGCGTTTTTCTTCGCTGGTTCCATCTTTGCAAGCATTAAGAACCAACCTGCCCAGCAATTTACGTTCTTACCTCTCTTTCTGGGTACAGGGCACGACATGTTATTGTATGGCCTAGCGGAATGTATGACGTTTGATGTCACGAGCGTATACAATCTGGTACGGTATAGTGGAAGAGGTCACCGCATTTACTTCTCACCGCAGGAGTTCAGTGAAGATCCGGAGTGTGAATCGCTTCTTAAAACTTTGCACCCGGGGCGCGCCGTCAGGGTTGGTGACCGTGCCACGGAAGTTGCTTGCGCCAGAGGCGCCCTGTCAGATACGATGTAGCGGAGACCTGAATACGGTGCTTATGACAAGAAACTGAAGCCTTTATGCACGGAAAATTTACGATATTTGCAGGGGAGATGCCAGGTCGATCTAACTAAAAGGGAAATGTTCTCTACTCGGCATTTCCGAACATTCAGAACATCTCAACCTAGCCCGGAAAACGCTTACTCCGACTGTGGGCTCTTTTGCCGTTTTGCCCTCCCATAAGCCTTGCCCATATCCTGCAAAACCCATTAAATGTAAACATGCAACATCATTCGTTCACAACTCGTGACACGCCTCTCTAATTCTGAGAAGATTTGCAACCTTCTCCCCAAAGTGGAAAACACAGATAAGACAACAAATTCGCTTCGAATGTACGAATCTCTATGGCTGCGATTGCCACTTCATTGGTCCACCGTGTTGTGGGCTTCAGAGCCCTTCCCAGCGGAGTAGAAAACTCTCTCTGCTATCAGAGCCAAACGAAAGCACCTGTGGAACCACCAACCCGTTCCCATCGTTTCCGAAGTTTCCTTGACCGTGATGCCTCCGGTATTAAGCCATTTACTATCCCAAAAGACCAGCAGTCTTCGCTGTACGATGTTCATACTTCTCCATCCGGTCGTGTTCGCTTCCCTTGCGTAGTTCATGTTCACTGATCTCGTGGGAACTCCTCGAGAGGCCCGTACTCAGTGCCTTTTCGGCCCTAATCAACCAGGCCATCCTTGAATGACCATTGCGACCATCCCCCAAAGGCGCTTGCCCGATCGCTACGCCTCGCGGTGGTTTCCCCTTTGCGGGACCTATACTCGACGGGGCGCCCGATTGCACGGTTGCAACATGGTATCAGATTCCACCATCGCTCCACGGTGCCTTCTCGCGTGCTACACCGCTTGCCCCGTTCTTCGACCCGGAAAATGCAATCACTACCCCCATCCCATCCAGGGACTCGTGACGACCGACCCCCCAACAATGCGGTGTGGTTTTGGGAGACGGGAGCCGCGCATGCCTTACTGCCACTCCCTGCAATTGATCTGAGCAGAAGATGTAGCATCATTTAGGACGACCGGATAACTAGCGTTTACGGGTTCCTCCGCATCATAGGCCTCACAGCCCAAGGGCCTTAATAAAAATGTGGGGGCCGCGTTTCGGTCGCGAGAAACGGCACGTGCATCGCGAGATCGTTGTAAAAAGTTGATCAGTCGATGCTTGCAGGTGATCGTCGGTTCACTGGAAACGTTCGCCGCTATCACCCGGTTCCGCCGTCTTCGCAGTCTGTCAGTGTCCCTGACTGCTCTCAGCCAAACTGAGCGCGTTGAGGCCGACCTGCAGGAGCTTCTCGAGACATAGTCGCGACTTGAAAGTCTTTCCCTCTGGTGCTGCAGAGGCATGAAGCTCTCGTCCGTGGCGAAGCCCTGCCCAAACTTTCCATACATTGCGACTGGTGTCTTGCGAGGGATTCAGCAAGGACACTCCGCTCGAATCCGGAGCTTTCCAAACCTCCAGACGGTGGAGTTGTGCTTCAAGATGCTTAAGAAAGTTTTCGACTCTTTCTTTTTGGCAGCGAAACACTCAGATGTCTGGGCCTCAGCGGCGATGCCAGCTGCCACAGCTTCTTGCACTTGTGCTGTCGTTGTGACAGCCCGATTTCGTTGCCATGCCTGGAGGAACTGAGTCTTGGCACGTAGCTGACATTGTGAGCCCTAAAACTGGGGCCATATGATCTTGGCGGCGTGATGACATCGTCGCCCGCCTTACGTCACCTGCAAACGAACAGTTTTCATCTCAATCTGGTCTTTGAGAAATGCAGCATTACACGGGGAAGTGCACCCTCTCCTGGTGCGAATGCAACTACTGCTGTTTCCACAGTTCTTGCGATGGAAGCAGCGACACAACTGCTACCTTTGTCAGAAACTGTTTAGGCTTGGCAATGTAAACTTCTCGCCCAGAGTGCAAAACTTGCTCTGTGAAGCGTAGGTGTTGCCATGCTGCGCCTAGAAACAAACTTTTCTCTGCTGCAGTCCTGTTGATCTGCCCTGAATAAACCCCCAATTCTTACATTTGGTGGAGCTGCCGGTCAAGATCTATTCTCTCGTCCTCGAACTCCGCAGCCGTACATTACCACCTACTGCGATGCCTGAGGACGTTAACCACCAAGCCGTACAAGTTGGCTCTGCCATCATCTGTCCCGGCTCCCTCCGCAAGCGAGACCCCGCCATCTTCAGCGGCACTGACGACCACGATGTCGAGGACTGGCTCACATCCTATGAACGAGTCAGCGTTTACAACAAATGGGACGCGGAAACAAAGTTAAGCAACCTCATTTTCTATCTCACCGGCGTAGCAAACCTATGGTTTCGAAACCATGAAGCGGACATTCCATGATGGTCCGCCTTTAAAGCCAGCTTCTCTGAAGTTTTCGGCCGACCAGCTGTGAGGAAACTCCGCGCTGAACAGCGCTTGCGTACGCGGTCTCAGCAAGTTGGCGAAAATTTCACGAGTTATATCGAGGACGTCATCGACTTGTGCAAGCGCGTTAACCCACACATGTCAGAGGCCGAGAAGATCAAGCACATTCTGCAAGGCATCGATGACGATGCCTTTCAGATGCTGTCGGTTCGAGATATCTGCACCGTCGCGGAAGTGGTCACACTGTGTCAAAGTTATGCTGAACTGCGGAAACAAAGGGCCATAACTCGCGCGAACACCATGCACTCTGATTCCCTTGCTGGCCTGACAGATGCAGGCGAACATTCTGCGCTCCTGTCACAAATTAAGAGCTTCGTTCGGGAAGAAGTTGCTCGACAGCTCTCCCTTATATCCTGCCATCAAGAACCTTCCTCACACCTAGGTCCCAGTTTGCGCCACATTATTCAAGAACCGGTAGCTGAATCTCTTCCTCCAGCCCCTCAATCCATGCCTGTTACAGCGCCGTTAACATAATCGGCTATTGCGGCTCGACCGCCACCTATATGTGCTCCACCGCCACCTGACTACGTTCAGCCGCCTCCTGCGCCTGAGCGAGAACCTGCGCAGTTTATGCGACCGGCATCAAGACCACGTAATCCCTGGCGCACGACGGATAATCGGCCAATTTGTTACACTTGCGGGCTTTCTGGACACATTTCTCGTTATTGCCGCAACCGTCTCCCGGTGTCGGCACCACCTACTCATGGTTCTGCATACTGGTCTCCGACGCCTCAGTATTCCGCGCCTACTGAGCCTTCAGCCCGCCCTCATTTCTCCCCAGACCGCTCAGCCATGTCCGACCGCCGTTCACCATCGCCGCGACGCCACTCTATCTCTCCGATGCGACGTCGACAGAACGCTTCACATGAGGAAAACTAGAGGCCGCAGTTCCTGAGGCGAGAACTGCGACCCAGTCGACCTTCCCAAGTCCTCATCTGTCGCCGACAAACTTAATTGAAGTTTTCGTCGAGGGTGTTGCTGTCAAGGCTGTAATTGACAATGGTGCTGCGATTTCGGTAATGGACGCAAAACTATGTCGCACTTTAAAGAAAGTGAAGACGCCAATTGCGGGACTTTCGCTGCGAACGGCCACCGCTCAGCATATCAAGCAGCGTGCACCGCTCGAGTAGTTATCCAGGATTCCCTTCATACTGTTGAGTTCGTCGTGCTGCCAAGTTGCTCGCACGCTGTAATTTTAGGCTGGGATTTCCTGTCGCGTCATGCTGCTAATACGATTGTGCTCGAGCTGAAGTTGCGTTCTCGACTGTGCCCGAACCCTTACCAGACGCTGATCAATCAAAACCTTGTGCTAAAGCCCTCGTCGACGAAGATATCGACCTTTCTCCCGGCTTTTCTGTGCTTGTTCGTGTCGCTTGTGCCTCTGTTAGCGATGACACCGTTCTCTGCACACCAGCCCATACTTTCCTGCGCCGCAAGTGCCTTCCATTGCCCTACGCAGTGCTCGCTATTTCCGTTGGCCTTTCCATGTTTTGGGTCTCTAACCCATTTAACTCCCCTACTGCTTTGCGCCATGGTGAATGCCTCGGAAGTATCCAGCCAATCGCATCTCCTGATCTCTGAGGAACCTGACGACGCGCCGCACTCTGCCGTGACTGCGCACAGCCCCCCTTCACCTACACCCGCTCCCCCCTCTACAGACTTGTTCCTCCGTTCCATCGACGCCGATCTTCCTCCAGAGCAGCGCACTCAGCTTTCGAACCTACTACATCACTTTCGCTCCTCCTTCGACTCTCATCAAAGTTCTTTGGGTCAAACTTCTACAGTCACTCATCGCATCGACACCGGCACCCACGATGGATGAATGGATGGAATATAGGAGCGTCCCCTTTGAAATGGGGTGGTAGCAGTAGCTATCATGCTCATTTTTCTCCCTATATCGCTGGGATTTCCTGTTTGCGTCACGCTGCTATTATCGATTGTGCTCGAGCTGAAGAGGGGTTCTCGACTCACGCACCACTGCGACAGCGCCCCTATCGTGTGCCTGCAACCAAACGCTAGGCTATTGAAGCGCAAGTCGACCTAATGATTCAGAATGGCGTGATTCAGCCCTCAAGCAGCCCTTGGGCGTCACCTGTTGTCCTCGTAAAAAAGAAAGATGGTTCTATCCGCTTCTGTGTCGATTATCGCCGCCTTAAGATTACGCGAAATGACGTCTACCCTCTCCCACGCATCGACGACGCTCTCGATTGTTTGCAAGGCGCCGAGCTCTTTTCTTCCCTAGATTAACGTTCCGGGTACTGGCAAGTTCCCTTTGAAACGGCTGATTGCTCCAAAACTGCCTTTGTAACTCCCGATGGCTTGTAAGGCTTGTACGAATTTACAGTTATGCCGTTTGGCCTCTGTAATGCTCAAGCAACGTTTGAGCGGATGATGGATACCATTTTGCGTGGCCTAAAGTGGACGACGTGCCTCTGCTACCTCGACGACATTGTCGTCTTTTCTCCTGACTTTGACACACACTTCTACCGTCTGAAGCACGTTTTGACCTGCCTATCTGATGCCGGACTGCAGCTGAATTTGAAAAAATGTCGTTTTGCCGCACGCCAGCTCACCATTCTCGGCCACGTCGTTTCCAAAGAAGGTGTATCTCCAGACCCTGCCAAACTTCGTGCCGTAACAGCCTTTCCCAAACCGACTTCCATCAAAGATCTACGTAGCTTCCTCGGGCTGTGCTCTTACTTTCGCCGCTTTATTAGGAATTTTGCTTCCATTGCTGCTCCCTTGGCAGAACTTCTGTCTGGCAGTTCCGACCTTTCGTCGTTGTCGCCAGCGTGCGACGAGGCCTTCAATGCTTCACGCCACATCCTCACGGCACCGCCTGTCCTACTTCACTTCGATCCCACAGCGCCTACTGGGGTCCACACAGACGCCAGTGGTATTGGTCTCGGCGCTGTGCTCGCTCAGCGCAAATCAGGTTATACTGAATACGTGGTCGCCTATGCTAGCCGCACACTCACGAAGGCTGAATCCAATTACTCTGTCACTGAAAAAGAGTACTTAGCGATTATTTGGGCTCTTACTAAATTCCGCCCTTACCTCTATGGCCGCCCTTTTGACGTAGTGACGGACCACCATGCGCTTTGCTGGCTTTCCTCACTGAAAGACCCGTCCGGCAGACTGGCAAGATGGGCTCTTCGCTTTCAGGAATATGATGTCCGCGTTGTTTACCGCTCTGGCCGCAAGCATCACGACGGCGATGCACTTTTCCGCTGCCCCGTTACAGCAGAGCTCTCGAGCCTTTCCTCTTCCGATGATTCCCCACCATCGCTTCACATCAATGACATGCCGTCAGCGCAACGGCAAGATCCTTGGATAAATTCTATCCTCGATTTTATCTCCAATCATACAGCAGCTTCTCCATCGCGTGCTCTCCACCGCCATGCTTCCCACTTCGCCATTCGTGATAACCTCCTCTACCGCCGCAACTACTCCGCAGATGGCCGCAAGTGGTTGCTAGTTATTCCCCGGCAGCTACGTTCGCAAATATGCGACTATTGTCAAGCTGACCAATAATACGCTCACGCGGGCGTCTTCAAGACGTACACTAGTCTCCGGTTGCGTTACTACTGGCGGAGCATGTACACCTTCGTACTCAAGTACGTTCGCTCATGCCTCACCTGTCAATGTCCCAAGACATCTCCTGAACGTTCTGCTGGAGGGTTGCTGCCGTTACCCAGTCCACCACGCCCTTTCGACCGCGTCGGCATTTGTACGGGCCGCTTCCCTACACCTCTGGGCTATCGTAGCCGTTGATCATCTGACGAGGTATGCAGACACCGCCGCCCTTCCATCTGCCATAGCGTCAGAAGTAGCTGTCTTCATTTTGCAACGATTTGTTCTTCGCCATGGTGCACCTCGAGAGCTGCTCAGCGACAGAGGACGCGTTTTCTTGAGTGACGTTGTGAAAGCCTTGCTCACCAAGTGCAACATTATTCATAAAACAACCTCCGCCTATCATCCCCAGACTAATGGCCTCACTGAGCGTTTCAATCGTACCCTTGGCGACATGCTCTCTATGTACGTCTCCTCCAACCACTCAAACTGCGACCTCGTCCTTCCGTATATCACGTACGCATACAATACCGGAACGCAGTCTACTACTGGCTTCTCTCCTTTTTTACTCCTCTACGGCCGTCACCCCTCTGCTAAAATCGACACCATACTCCAGTATCAGCCAGGCATATCAGAGTATACTCCTGCGTCTCAAGCAGCCCAGCATGCGGAAGACTGTCGACAAATTGCCCGCGCATTCACGGGTAGCACCCAATACCGCCATAAATTCAACCATGATGGCCAACACTCGACACTGGACTTCTCATCTGGCGCTCTTGTGTGAATGTGGATACCTTTCAATGCTCCTGGACTTTCTTCAAAATTTCTTGCTAAATACCATGGCCCATACCGAGTCTTGGAGCGCACCTCTCCGGTTAATTATGTGGTGGAACCTGTTACGCCGTCACATGATCTACGCCGGCGCGGACGCGAGATTGTTCACGTCCAGCGCCTCAAACCCTATTACGACCCTGCCGTCTTGTTCACGCCGTAAGTCGCTAGGAGGTCTCATCTTCGTCCCGCGGGTAATTGTGAAGAGGAAGAAGGGCACGAGGAACATTCCAGTCAGTGACATCGTGATCGCTGCGCATGTTGCACCTGACTGTGTTCGCTGTCGCTGTGTTCGCCGCTGATCTGCCCACTCCTGCTGACCGAGCCCTGCTGATCTGCTCAATAAACCCCCATCTTACATTATATTGGAAAGCATAAAAAATACCAGTGGTTAATTCACTCGCTCGAACAGTCATTCACATGACTTAAATTGGGAGGCAACAGGTTTCTTTAAATATTTTTCTATCTTAGCTGGGACACCCTGTGTGCTTTGCTGGGACCACTATAAATTATAAACTTTACTTCTACGTTGAAGCAAAAGTTTGAACTCCTTTTGTCTGCGGATCTGTTTATTCCTTACGGGGTCTCAGTATAAGTAATGGCACTGCAAATGTTCTTGCAAAAACCAAAATGCATTCCTATATTCATGCTTACACTATCAGGCTTTCCATGACACGCTATCGGTAACTGAACTTTAGGCTTTACGCAGTTCTCTTGGTAAGTCACTGTGTGCATCTTATTAAAAATTTTATGCTGCAGCTCTAAATCTATTGCCAAAATAACGTAATTACCATATCAATAGGACTGTAGTATAATTCTCTAGACGTCATATTGCCCGGCCGGAGCGGTGGTGGCTTAACTTGGAGACAGGTGGTCCACAAAATCACTTCCTCTTCCTCTTTCTCGGCTATCTGTCCGCTTAATCGGAACTACTTCTTTACAATATATATAATATATAATACAATATATATATATATATATATATATATATATATATATATATATATATATATATATATATATATATGCATACCGAGGTTTCCAGGCTTGTCATACGACTTCCCTTTTGCGCTACTCAAGCTCATACACATATTAAGATTCATTAGGAGAGGTTTCATATTTCGTTTCTTTTTCATTTTTAACTCTGTCGTATTTTGTGCTGACTGTCATTTTCTTATGTATTACCGAATTTGCCTTTGTGAGTTTTCATGTAATGTTCTTTAACAGCCTTTGGATGCAAAGCAACTTGAATCAGGTTACTTATCTCTCACTTTGTATTCAGAGCAGAATTGTTATTTTGGTACTCTATGAAGACACGCAAAGCAAGAACCCCCTCACAGGACGACTAGCCGCCGTAACTATAATCATAGCATCGCTCGCATCAGCTGTCGCACGTTGGCATTAAATTATTTTTCCCGCATGTAAGAGCCCTATGGAATGCATTTCCCTATATTGATTTATCACGCACGGATCCCTAATCATTCCGGGAAAAAACTAAGCGCCCATTTTTTGTGAAGACAATCTTTTCAGTAATATGTCGTACTTTATACAGCCATGTCTTGCCTTTTACTCTGCGTTTAGTCATGTGTTCATTTCTTTTACTTGCCTTTCACCGAGCTTTGTATAGCCTTTCCAACGCCACTTCAGCATCACAGCCTGTCTATACCCACTGCAGGGCGAAGGCCTCTCCCATATTTCTCCACTTAACCCGGCTCTGTGCTAGGTGCATCCACTTGACCCCTGCGAACTTCTTAACCTCATCCGCCCACCGAACTTTCTGCCGCCCCCTGCTACGCTTTCCTTCCCTTGGAATCCAGAGTGTTACCCTGAGCGACCATCGGTTATACTCTCTTTGCATTACATGTCCTGCCCATGCACATTTCTTCTTCTTGATTTCCACTAGAATGTCAGTAAGTTGACCTATTTCACTGACCCACTCTGCACGCTTTCTATCTCTTAATGTTACCTCTACCATTTTTCGTTCCATAGCCCTGCGTTGTCCTCAACTAAAGTAGAACCCTCTTCGTTAATCTGCCCGTTTCAGCCCCATAGGTGAGTACAGGTAAAATGCAACTGTTGTATACTTTCCTCTTGAGCGATACCGGTAAGCTGCTAGTCATAATATCCGGGAGCTTCCCAAATTCGCTCCATCCAAATCGTATTCTTGTTCTTACCTTTTCATGGTCCGGATCTGCGGTTACTACCTGTCCTAGGTGTATCGTTACCAAACGTAAACTGCTGTTCCTTCCCGAGGCTGTTTAATATTACCGTAGTCTTCTACATATTGATTTTCAAGCCTACTTTTCTACATTTCCTGTCTAGGTCACCAATCATTCTTTGCAGTTCATCTCCCGAGTTACTTAGAAAAAGAATGTCATCAGCAAATTGCAGATTACTGAGGTATTTTCCATCTACCCTTATCCCTAAGTGCTCCCATTTCAAGTCTCTGAATATTTCCTCTAATAAAGCTATGAATGGTACTGGGGAAATCGTGTCTCCTTGCCTAACACCTTTGTTTATAGGAATTTCGTTACTGTCTTTATGCAGAACTATGCTCGCTGTGCAGCCATTTATACTTCCCAGCATATTCACGTACGGCTCGTCTCCACCCTGATTTCGCAAATGCCTGCATCAACACCCAGGTTTCTACTGAGTCAAATGCTTTTTCGTAATTAATGAATTCTATGTATCAGGAAATGCAGCGGTGGCGTAGCGGTAGAACATACGCCTCGCATGCAAGAGGACCGGGGTTCAAATCTCGGTGCCGCGCAATTCTCCACCGGATGAAAAAAAAAAGTCCGCGTGTCGATGGAATTGCATACACAGGTTTGGGGTGCGACCTGATGCCGGTGAACACCTCCGGCAACGCACTCCCTCACCAGAACAGGAGTTGGCCACCCTGGTGCAGTAATTGCCGCAACCTCCTATGATTTAACAGGAGCTGTTGGCGGGCTAGTTCGTGAATGTCTACTGTAGTCATGGTGAAATTGCGCAAGCCTAATTACGATGCCTGCAACCCTCTCATTAATACTATAGAATCCATCTATATTACCCGCTATATACGTATTGACAAGGAAACCTACTCCTAGTTGTCGCCTCTCTGGCAAACCTCGATAACACAGTACATGCCCATCCTTCAGTACAGTATACGCCTCGTTCGTAGGTGGTAGGATAGTTAGAGAGGATACCGGTAAGCTGTCTAAGGAGATGAAAGATTTGATTAAGAAACTACAGAGTATGAAAGCTTCCAAACCAACAGACCAGATCGAATTGGCCGAGATATGAAAGCTAATCTATAAGCGCAAGATGGCCGATATAAGGAAGTATAACGTGGAGAAAATTGAGCATGCTGTAAAGAACGGGGGAAGCTTTAAAGCGGTAAAGAAGAAATTGGGCATAGGCACAAACCAGATTTATGCGATAAGGGACAAGGCGGGCAACGTCATCACTAATATGGAAAATATAGCCAAAGTAGCCGAGGCGTTCTATAAAGATCTCTACAGTAGCCAAAGTAGTCAGGACCGCAATGAGATTGGCGGTAGGAAAAAACAGTCTGACGTTCCACCAGTGACGAAGGACGAGGTCAAGAAAGCACTAGAAACTATGAAAAGGGGGAAATCAGCTGGAGAGGATCAGATAACTACAGATTTGCTGAAGGACGGGTGGGATATCGTGCTAGAAACACTGGCCACCCTGTATACGCAGTGCCTGGTGTCATCGACGGTACCGGAACCATGGAAGAATGCAAAAATTATCCTCATTCACAAGAAAGGGGACTCTAAGGACCTTAAAAATTACAGACCAATCAGCTTACTGTCTGTTACGTATAAGGTATTTACTAAGGTAATCGCTAATAGAATCAGGACAACCTTAGACTGCAATAAAGCAAAGGATCAAGCAGGGTTTCGGAAACGGTACTCTACTATTAATCATCTCCATACCATCAATCAGGTGATAGAAAAATGCTCGGAATATAACCAGCCCTTATACACAGCATCCATTGATTACGAAAAAGCATTTGACTCAGTTGAAACCTCGGCGGTGATGCAGGCATTGCGAAATCAGGGGGTAGACGAGCCGTACGTGAAAGTGCTGGAAGATATATGTAGTGGCTGCACAGCAACCATAGTTCTGCACAAAGAAAGTAACAAAATTCCCATAAAGAAAGGTGTTAGGCAAGGAGACACAATCTCCCCAATACTATTCACAGCTTGTTTAGAGGAAGTATTCAGAGACTTGGAATGGGAGCAGTTAGGGATAAGGGTAGATGGAGAATACCTCAGTAATCTGCGATTTGCTGATGACATTGCCTTGCTAAGCAACTCGGGGGATGAATTGCCAGTAAAAGTAGACAGGAAAAGTAAAAGTAGACAGAAGTAGACAGACCTATACAGGAAAAGTAGAAAGGTAGGCTTGAAAATCAATATGCAGAAGACTAAGGTAATGCTCAACAGCCTCGGGAAGGAACAGCAGTTTACATTAGGTAGCGAAATACTGGAAGTAGTAGACGAATATGTCTACTTAGGACAGGTAGTAACCACAGATCCAGACCATGAAAAGGAAATAACAAGAAGAATAAGATTGGGATTGAGCGCATTTGGCAAGCACTCGCAGATTATGACTAGCAGCTTACCGGTATCGCACAAGAGGAAAGTATACAACAGTTGCATCTTACCTGTACACACCTATGGCGCTGAAACGTGGAGGCTAACCAAGAGGGTTCTACTTAAAATGAGGACAACCCAGAGGGCTATGGAGCGAAAAATGGTAGGGGTAACATTAGGAGATAGGAAGCGTGCAGAGTGGGTCAGAGAAATAACTCAAGTTACGGACATTCTAGTGGAAATTAGGAAGAAGAAATGGGCATGGGCAGGACATGTAGTGCGAATGGGGGGATACCCGATGGTCGCTGAGGGTAACAAACTGGATTCCAAGGGAAGGAAAGCATAGCAGGGGGCGGCAGAAAGTTAGGTGGGCGGATGAGATTAAGAAGTTCGCAGGGGTCAAGTGGATGCAGCTAGCACAGAACCGGGTTAAGTGGAGAAATATGGGAGAGGCCTTCGCCCTGCAGTGGGTATAATCAGGCTGATGATGATGTATCAGGAAGGGCTGGGTATATTTCGGCCACTTTTCTATCACCTTGTTGATGGTATGGATATGATCGATAGTAGAGTGCCGTTTCCGAAACCTGCTTGATCCTTTGTTTGATTGCAGTATAATGTTGTCCTGATTCTATTAGCCATTACCTTAGTAAATACCTTGATTGGTTTGTGGCGCTTAACGTCCAAAAGCGACTCAGGCTATGAGAGACGCCGTAGTTGAGGACTCCGGAATACCTTATACGTAAATACCTTACACATAACAGACAGTAAGCTGATTGGTCTGTAATTTTTCAGGTCCTTAGCGTCGCGTTCTTATAAATTAAGAGGATGTTTCCGTTCTTCCATGGTTCTGGTACCGTCGATGACACCAGGCACTGCGTATACAGGGTGGCCAGTTTTTCCAGCACGATATGCCTCCCGTCTGTCAACAAATCTATAGTTATCTGATTCTCTCCAGCCGTTTTCCCCCTTTTCATAGTTTCTATTGCTTTCTTAACCTCGTCCTTTGTCACTGACGGAACGTCTGACTATTTCTCCCTACAGCCAATCTTATTAAGTCCTGACTACTTTGGCTACTGCAGAGATCAGTACAGAACTCCTCGGACTATCTTGTCCATATTCGTGATGACATCTGATTTTCGCCTATTCCCAAATTCGTCTTCGCTTTAAGGCTTCCCCTGTTCTTTACAGCATGCTGAATTTTCTTCATGTTATACTTTCTTATATCGGCCACTTTGCGCTTATTGATTAGGTTTCATATCTCTGCCAATTATACCTGGTCAGTTGGATTGCAAGCTTTCATACTTTGGCGTTTCTTATTCAAATCATTTGTCTCCTTAGACAGCTTACCGGTATCTTCTTTAACTATCCTACCGCCTACTTCTACAGCGCACTCATTAATGATTTCTCTGAAATTATTGTTCTTTGGTTCTAGGCTGTCGTCATCCTCGGTTATAGCTGAATATCTAATCTGTGGCGAGATCTTGAACTTTGCTAATTTGTTGATGGGCTTCTTTCTTACTAATCTGATTCGTTCCTTCTTCAGATTTAGACTAATTCGTGACCTTACCATCCTGTGGTCACTGCATCGCACTTTCCCGATTACCTCTACATCCTGCGTATTGGCGGGGTTTGAACACAGCTTGAACACGGGGTTTGAACACGCTTACCTGCTGTATACTGTATTCCTTTTTACTGTTTTTTTTTTGCAAAGTATTCTTTCTTTTTTCTATAGGGTTCTTGTTGGCACAGCCTTGAGTTTGTTGACCCCTTATGTAATGTCCTCGGGTCTTTAAGTAAAAAAATAAATCAAAATGAAATGAAGTGGAAACTTCTTCCATCGAATGGTCTCCTGTGGCTAGGTCAAGCTGCTTAAGTTTTTTGCCCTGGTGATCCTTCATTCAGATTGTGGAAATATGTGGCATGGAATTCGACGTGAATAATTTTTCTCTGATACATGGATTGTGCATGTTTGCCGAATATTTTAATCAAGTCCAATGGTTCTTAATTAGTGATCAATGTGCTATCATTTACAACAATGATAGTGTCAGCCATAAGAACGCGCACTTTGATATTTGCCTGCTTTCGGCGTTTGCGGCGCTCTGTTCCAAAATGCATTGCACCTTTCTTCTCAGTCCCTGCTGAGAATGGAAGTATGAAATGAGCTCTCTCTCGGGCCTTTTGAATGTCTGTCGTATAATTTAATTTTTAAGGACTTTTACGCGTTGCAAGGATAACTTAAAAGCTTGGCTCAATCTTGAGGTTTTATGGAATGGTTTTCTTCCTGAAGGCGACCGTATAAAGTATGTAAACTTCCTTTCTCTAACGCTATTTGCATTCGTCCTGCAAAGTGTGACTTAGTAACGCTGCCACGCCTACTTTGATTCGTGACTCATTCTCAGAACTTTTCGCTGATCGTGCTTTCTCTGAGTATTTCTCTCACGATCACGTCAAATATCTCTGTGATGATGTCAATAAAAAAAAATACTGCGAGCGACTGCAAGCAGTGCCAGAAGAGGTAATAGAAGTAGAAAAAAATAGGCTTTTTTTTTTCCTTTCATTCAATTCTGTGATCTTTAATCTTAGGTGTTTGTTTATTTGATAATTAATTTATTACACCAATTAGGTATCTGTAGTACATTCAGCAGTCCACATTGTACCCTGGTCAACCACCCATCTTGGGTAATGCCATTTATCAAGGTACAAGACGAATAAAGAAGTGTGTCCAAGGGTGCAGAGTTCTGTTGTTTCCTCGAGGCTTGACCGCACTGAGTCAGCCCTCAGAACCAGCAGCCAAGGCGACAGCAGTACCGAAGCGGACCTTCTTTCCAAGCTCCTCATTTCTGCAGCTACCAGGAACTCTACTGGCTCCGGCGGCGCGCAACCACAGGTGATTGACGGTAGCTCTCGCCTGACCAGTAAAAACGCAAGGATACTGTGTCCATTGACCTCCATCACAGTCTAATAATATTATCAATACAGCATTAAAAACACAAACCCTAAAACAGTTTGTCTCTACCTATATATGATCTTGTATCCGTACGACGCATTGATTATGAAACCATTACCAAAGTTACGTGCCTGTATAATATTTGCCTTTTATGTTACTGCCCCTATTGGAATTGACAAAGCAAAGTAACTGAAAGCTGCCTGTTCATGGTCAGCGACTTGTTTGACGTATGCGGGTTTTGAATTGCATAAAAAGTGTTTCAATTCCGCCCACTGGTGCTGAATTTATTTCCACAGTGATATTTTCCTTGACGGTTTCTGCTGCTGGATATGCTTAGCGGCGTCAGCAAATGAGAGCACCCCAATGCCTGATGCGGACGAGGGACGCTTGGCAAACATTTAATACTTAACAGCCACGGTTACGAGACGCAACAGAAAAAAAATTAGAGCATTGTATTTCTTTCTTTCGAATTTCACTTGATTCTGCCACAAGCTGATGCTTCGGAGGGCTCACAGACTGGCTGAAAAGTGGAATATCTTGTGGCGATCACGAGCGAGCCAATTCTACCATCGACACGCTATAAAAATAGTAGGGCGCTCGTCGCTGTCTGTACGTGCTACATTCGGACTCTTAATTGCTTGTCTCATGGCCGCTCACAGCAGGTGGCGCTGCAGTGCTGGCAGCGCCATCTATTGAACGGCCACATCGATGATCTGGATGGATACACGGATTGTAGCGGGAGGCTAATGCTAGATTTCTGTGAGCGACACAACCTAGCTATTGTAAATAGAGAAACAAAATGTGGGGGACAAATCGCGTGCTGATTCCGGAACAGGCAGACGACCATTGAATATTGTCTAATGTCGCAGGGAACTTATAACAAGCTCGCAAAAATCAAAATAGACGAAAAAGGGGAGTGTATACTGTGAAGTGATCATAAAAGTATTAGTCACCAAATGGGGCCATTGATTAAAAGAGAAATAGAACTTAGAGAAAAAGTAAACACAAAATTAAGCGATGATCAAATAGCGCAGATATCAGCAGTCGTAGAGGAAGCAATAGGGAAAAGCCTAATGGAAGTCTGGGATTATGAACAGGTAGAACTACTGATAAGGGGAAAAATTAAGGAGGTTAAAGAACCAAACCGCTGGAATGGAAAGAGGAAGCCACGGAGCTGGTGGAATAAAGAAATCAGGGAAGCCATTGAACAATGACGGGCAGCATAAAGGGAACACCGAGAGGTAAAGAAAGCACAGGTATCTCAGGAGAAAATAGACCGAAAATGGGAATCGTATGGACAAAAGAAACTTGATGTACAGGCCCTTGTCTAAAGTAAAATCAAGCAGTCCACCGATCGCTGGATGTCTGTAATACACAATGCTACTAGAGGCAGATCAAGAAAATTTTGGAACCATATAAGCTGGCTAGGCAAACAGAATCAAAGAAAGCAGGACCGGGTTCAAGATAACGAGGGAAATTGTTTAAAGGGAGACAACGCAGTGAACTACATTAAATCAGGTATCGCCGAGTCATTTAGGAGCGACGATAGGGTACTCTTCGCAAATCAGGGAGCAACACAAATAGCTGAATACAAAGCAGCTTATAACTGAGCAATCTAAACTCGAAAAAGGCAGAAAAAAATATTCCTAAAAACACATCTACAGGGATAGATGGAATTCCGATCAAGCTGATTAATGAACTTGGTCCAAAAAGTAAGGAAACGTTGTTAAAAGCTCTAGAAACAGTCATAACGAATAAGCAAATTCCGGACAGCTGGCGGCAGAGTAGAATGAATTTGATTTATAAAGGAAAAGGAGATAGAATGCACATAACATCCTACAGGTCGATTGCTATAACACCTGTTAAATACAGGTTGGCCATGCAGGCGATGAAATTAAAGATTCAAGCATGGGTAGAAAGTAACAAGATACTCGGAGAACTTCAGAACGGCTTTAGAAATGGTAGACGCTTAGATGATAGCTTGTTCGTGCTTATCCAGTGCATCGAAACATCTAAAGTGGAAAATAGACCTTTGTATTTGGCCTTCCTGGACATAAACGGGGCGCACGACAATGTAAATAAGGAACTCCTGTGGAACATATTGAAAGAAGAAGGTATCGGTTATGAGATAATAGAGTTCCTACAGGAAATATACCGGGATAACAAAGTAGAAATTACATGCGAAGGGATAAGAAGTACGTACCCTGTCAAGGTATGCAAATGATTAAGACAAGGTTGTCATCTATCACCGCTGCTGTTCGTGATTTATATGATAATAATGAAACGGAGGATACAAGAAAGTAACCTAGGTTTTAACCTGTCATACAGATTAGGCGGAAAGGTGGTAGAGCAGCGCCTCCGCGGTTTAATGTATTCAGACGATATTGTGATGCTAGTAGATAGTCATGAAGACTTGCAAACTCTAAGTATTGCGGGGACGAAGGGGACACGCTGGGCTTCAGTTTTTGCGCAGTTAAGTCGGGTCTGATGCTTTTACACGGCTCAACTGATCAAGATCTTAAAATAAAAGGCCGTAAAATACCCAGAGTGACAGACTATGAATACCTCGGGGTATGGGTAAACGAAGGATTGGTATACATTGAAAAGCATGAGCAATCACTTAGAGCAAAAGGGCGAAGAAATGCGCGGATAATGAAGAATAGGGCATTGTGGGGATACAACAGGTATGAGGTTTTGAGGGGTATTTGGGAAGGAATTATGGTGCGCGGGCATTCTTTCGGCAATGCGGTTTTGTACCCCAAATCAAAGGTACAGTCGATATTACAAAAAATGCAGAGAGCTTTCGGATGATCGGCACTGTGTGCCCACGACAAAAACATAAATGAGGCGGTACAGGGAGATATGGGCTGGGCATCTTTCGAAGTACGGGAAGCTCAGAGTAAAATATTATAGGAGGAACGCCTGAGCAAATTAGACAGTAACAGGTGGGCAGCTAAAGTATTTAACTACCTATACCTAAAAAGCATTGAGTCACAATGGAGGAAAAGAACTAGGAAACTAACCAGTAACTATGCTGGCCACAAGGATGAAGAAATAAAGAGCGTTAAGCAACAGGTGAAAAACTCAGAAGGTGAGCATTGGATAAATTCTATCGAAAAGAAACAGAGTGTAGAACTTTACCGAAAGTGGAAAAGGCAGATCAAAAAGGAAGCTTTTTTGATAACTGAAGAGCCAGTACCCTATTTTTTGAAGCTAGATCAGGGTGCCTTAGAGCACGCAGCTACAAAAAGAAATTTAACCTTGAAGATGACACATGTGCGGTATGAGAAAAAACCATGGAAACAAGCATCTGATACAAGAATGTGCTGGTATCCATCCATAAGCGATGCAGGCGCAGTCACTCTTCCATAGGTCCTGGGGTTTAGAGATACCAGTGGCCGGGTGAATGAACCTGCGGTGGAAGGTAGCCAAAAACGATTGGAAAATTGGTGGCTTAAAAGTAGAAAAGTGACATATTGTTATAATGTGAAAACAAAGATTCAATAAATGGAATGATGGTATAGTTAATCGATCAAAAACAATAGTTAAAATATAGGCAACAAAAAATATACGAGCATGATAGCAACTGCTACCATCCCGTTTCAAAGGGGACACTCCTTATTCCATCTATCCATCCATCAAACCATTCATCAGTCCAGCCACGTGATTCAAGAAAAAGAGTCAATTTGTTGGAAAGATAGCAGGACTCCTCAAAGCTAGTGGAATAGTGAAATTAAACAGGCAATCGAGTGAAGACGGATTGCTTCTTGAGAACACAGGAAAGCTAAGAAAGCGAAGTTATCTCAAGAAGAAATAGAAAATGAGATTGCTATCGGCAAAATAAACTGGAAGTGCAGATACTGGTGCAGACTAAAACAGCACACTGATCGCTGGATGAACGAAGTGCACGACTCAACTAAATAGGCGGCAAATAAACTCTGGATCAATATTAGCTGCCTGGGTAAGAGAAATCATATGGAGCAGGAACAGATTTAGGACGTCGAAGAAAAATGTCTAGATAGATGGTGAGGACGCCATAGGATAAACTACATCTGTTATTGGCGAATAATTTAGGCACGATGATGGGGTAATCACCCGGAACGAAGAAACAGTATCAGAAAACAGTATGTTGGGCGAGTTGCACAAAACAGGGCCTAATAAACTTGCTAGCACGTGCAAGAAGGTCAGTAGAAAGAACCGCGAACGGCACAGGTGTTCAATTGGGCACAGGAATAACTTTGTTACATGCCAGGAAAGCGCAATATACTCCCTGACCATCTCGTGCGGGAAGAACCACATCCATCAAATTTGCCGCTGTCTTAATCAGAGACTAAAAGAACATTGTGATAATGTCGCGCGTGTGGTTGCTACTGGCCCTGTTGCCAAACATTGAAGAGACTGAAAACGACACGTCAATGACAGCGGAACATGTGAACCTATGTACACTGATTGCACAGTTATAGCGAAAAACCGTGACGCTCTAACGAGGGAGATTATAGAGGCTCATATGATTGCAAGATTGCAGAAGGACTGCATTAGCGCACCCTCAGTGGCATTATCCCTAAAAGTAAACCAAATACCTCGAGTCTGAAATTTGACACGTGCTGGTGGCGATTGACATATTTCGTGTATGTTTTTTTGTTTAAATGTCAAGTTCCGTGTTATTATGGACATGGAAACAGTATCACACAACATAAAGGGAAGGAATCTTAACTGCAAGAAGACGGATACAAATATTCCTGTGTGTACAGTCATGGGTGTGGAGGAAATTCTAATAAAGTTTAGTAATGGTCTTGGCCCAACAGTCAAGAAAATGTTGTTATAGGCGTTGCAAACCGTCATAACAAATAAAGAAATTACGGACAGCTGGCGACTGAGTAGTATGAATGTAATCTGTAAAGAAAATAAGATAGGAAGAACATTAAATCATTTATACCGATCACGGTAACGTCGGTTATGTACAAGATGGAATGTAGGTAGTGAAACTAAAAATGCAGGCATGGATAGAAAGTAGTAATGTACTGGGCGAACAGCAGAAAGGGTTCAGAAGTAGTAAACGCCAAGACGATGGCGTTTTCGTAATAACCCAATGCATAGAAATAGCCAGGGCGGAAAACAGACCGCTGTATTTAGCCTTTCTGGACATGAGCGGTGCATATGACAGCGTGAACAGGGACCTTCTGTGGGACATACTCAAATCTGAAGCCATCCGTAAAGAAGTAATTGAATTACTAAAGGAACTGTACAGAGGTAATAAAGTTCAGATTGCATGGGAGGGTTTATGAAGTAGTACGTCTACTGCCGAGGTACGCAAAGGACTAAGGCAAGTATGTCCGCTGCCACCTCTGCTGTTCATGATTTATTTGAAGATAATGGAAAAGAGCCCGCAAGAACGCAACCTTGGCTTTAATTTCGCGTATGAGCTAGGTGGAACTGAAGTAGAACAAACGCTTCCAGGAATAATGTACGCGGACGACATTGTTCTACTATCAGTCGCTATGAAGATTTACAGGCATTGGTTAATGTATGTGAGTACGAAGGAGATGCAGTCCGTTTTACCTTCAGTGCACTGATGTCAGGTCTTATGGCATACAAAAGTTTTAGTGATAAAAAGCTAACAATACAAGGGAGTGAGATACCAACACTATTAGAGTATAAATAACTCGGGGCATGAATAAACGAAGGATAGTTATACATGTAAAAATATGAACAGGCCACCACTGCTAAGCATCGAAGGGATGCCTCGATAATGAAGAACAGTGCATCATGGGGGTGCAACTGATATGAAGTACTTAAAGGTATTTGGAAAGGTTTAATGGTTGCAGAACTTACCTTCGGGAACGCGGTTTTGTACTTAAGGGAAGATGTCCAGTCTGGGTTAGAAATAAATCAAAGATCTGTGGAAAAATTAGCGCTTGGAACCCACGGCAAAACTATAAATGGGGCAGTATAGGGAAATATGGGCTGGGCGTCCTTCGAGACTGGATAGGCTCAGAGCAAAATATTTTACGAAGAACGCCTCAGGAAACTGGACGACAATAGGTGGGCAGCTAATCTATTTAGATACCTATACCGAATGGGCATTGACTCACAGTGACGGGAAAGGACTAGAAAAGTAACCAGTAAGTACGTAAGCAAGGCAGAACAGAGAAATAAAGAACATAAACAAGAGGTAAAAAACACAGAGGCTAAAAACTGGAATCATTATTGGAAAAGAAGCCGACCCTAGACTTATATTGGAAATGGAAAACTCGGATTAAGAAGGAAACCATCTATGACAACTCAAGAGGCAGCTCTGCCTTCCTTTTGAAGCTAGATCAGGATCTCTTAGAAGCCTAAGCTACAAAAGGAAGTTTAATCAAGAAGGTGAAACCTGCTCAGAAATAATTCAGCATTCTATATTGAAGTGTGGCAGTATCGATCAAGACTCTAGCCGAGGCCCTGGGATTTAGAGGCAACAAAGTAAGCGTGAACGAATCAGCGGTAGAGGTAAGCGAGAGACGTTTGGAAGATTGGTGGATAAATATCAGTGAGGGGATGCATGGAAGCTAAATCGAAATTAAAACGCGCGTATTTAAGATAGCCTGGAACTAAAATGAAAGTCGAAAAAGTTGAAGGATTATCAAAGTTTAAAAAAAAGACAGGTTGATGATGGTTACGATTACCCCCCCCCCCCCCCCCCCGTTCTAAAGGGGAAGCTCCTAATAAGCATCTATCCATCCATTCTCAGAGGCACGCCTTTGCAACAATCCATGTGGACATTGCAACTAGCTGAGCGGTGCCTCGGTTCCACAGCAGCTGCGTTTAGAAGCTGTCACCAAATAATTTGAGACTTGAGTTACAGGGATCCGAAATTTCAATTCATGAGAAGTGTAGTGGCGGTATTTTTCCCTTTAAAGCGCTAACCTTCGGGACGAATGATGCCTGGAAAGACGTAGGCGTTCTTGCAGTGAGGAGGTGTGTGCACTGTCACGTCAATTCCGAACGCGGAAGAGGGTGCGCTGTGCGTTATTGTATATGTGTATACTTATACAAGTTGTCTGCGTGCGTGTGTCCTCCAGAATGAGGTTGCTGCTTACTCATCCCTTGCTTACAGCACTGGGGTACTAGGAGCCAATCACTAGAGTTTGTTAACCACCGTGCAGTGCCTTAACCATGCTGCACCACGTCACGTTGTCTGATCTTAGTTGATGCAGTTAGCCGCAAAAAGATTATATATGCAGACGCTGCCGACTTGCCAGGGGATTGAGGAATATTCGGGAGTTTTAAAATGTTGTTTTCTGTGATGTTACGCTGTTTGTCACGCCTGCGCCTCTAATTTCTCGATCGCCAACGAAGAGGCGTTGGCAACTACTCTTAGTGTCGTCATCTGCTTAAAAAAAAAAAAAAAAAAACATTTTTGTCCACTGAATGATTTTTTTTTTAGGCCTAGAAGAAGCAAAATCATCCGAGCAAATAAAAAAATAAAAATTATTTTGCGCGTTGGGGACTGAGATGAAACAGAGAGATGAGACCAAAGAAATTCCCGATGTGTCGTCTATAACCAATCGACATACCAAAAGACTAAGTCACAAATACTAGTTGACTCCGAAGCGAGACGGCATGCTTCGAAACGCACCGCCACGTTGGTAAATGATTTCTGCTTATCCAACAGTCGTAATCGATAAACTCTTGAAATAGCGTATGTAACTAGAGTTTAAGCTGACAGTAGATTTAAATAGTGTTTCGTGAATGCGCGTTTTAAAGCATGTTATCCCATATCGTCATGTGGCCGCTCAATATTGCTACAACATTCCGCATCGTCAGAACGTTGCTTCTGCGCTCATCTTAAGCCCTGACTCCAAACACACGTGTCAAGCAACCAGCGACGGTTTTACAACAGTAGGAGGGGAGCACGCGGCTGTCCCCTACCATTTCGTCAAGTCAGGAAGTTTTCTTAGCTCCCCTGCCCCTTTTGTTCACGGACTGGGCGATTGGGTGCCCCCTTTCAGCTACCCTTTCAACTACGCAGTATACTGTACTAATGGGCGACTTCAATGCCAAGGTAAGGAAAAAGCAGGCAGGAGACCAGGCATTAGGGGACTATGGCTCTGGTTTTAGAAGTAGCAGGGGGGGGGGGGGGTTACTAGTTGAGCTTGCAGAGCGAAATAGCTTAAGAATCATGAATACCTTCTTCAGCAAACGGAAGAACCGGAAATGGACATGGAAAAGTCCTAATGGGGAGACTAAAAATAATATTGACTTCATAATGTGTTCAACCCCCCCCATTATGTGAGATGTAGAGGTAATCGGGAAAGTGCGATGCAGTGACCACAGGATGGTGAGGTCCCGAATTAGCCTAAATCTGAAGAAGGAACGCAACAGATTAGTAAGAAAGAAACCCATCAACGAATTAGCGGTGAGGGGGATGGCAGAAGAGTTCAGGATCTCGCTACATAATAGGTATTCAGCTCTAACTGAGGATGGCGACATTACCCTAGAGGCTAGGAACAATAATTATAGAGATATCATTACTGAGTGCGCGGTAGAAGTAGGCGGTAGGATAGTTAGGATACCGGTAAGCTGTCTAAGGAGACGAAAGATTTGATTAAGAAACGCCAGAGTATGAAAGCGTCCAATCCAAAAGACCAGATCGAATTGGCCGAGATATCAAAGCTAATCAATAAGCGCAAGGTGGCCGATATAAGGAAGTATAACATGGAGAAAATTGAGCATGCGGTAAAGAACGGGGGAAGCCTTAAAGCGGTGAAGAAGAAATTGGGAATAGGCAAAAATCAGATGTAAGCGCTAAGGGACAAGGCGGGAAACGTCAGCACGAATATGGAGAAGATAGTCAAAGTAGCCGAGGAGTTCTATTTTGATGTCTACAGTAGTCACAGCAATCAGGACCATAATGAGATTGGCGGTAGGGAAAAACAGTCAGACGTTCCTTCCTGTGACGAAGGACGAGGTTAAGAAAGCAATAGAAACTATGAAAAGGGGGAAAGGAGCTGGAGACGATCAGATAACTATAGATTTGTTGAAGGACGAGGGAGATATCGTGCTTGAAAAACTGGCCGCCCTGTATACGCAGTGCTTGGTGTCATCGACGGTACCGGAACCATGGCAGAATGCAAACATTATCCTCATTCACAAGAAAGGTGACTCTAAGGACCTTAAAAATTACAGACCAATCAGCTTACTGTCTGTTACGTATAAGGGATTTACTAAGGTAATCGCTAATAGAATCAGGACAACCCTAGACTGCAATCAAGCAAAGGATCAAGCAGGGTTTCGGAAACGGTACTCTACTATTGATCATATCCATACCATCAATCAGGTGATAGAAAAATGCTCGGAATATAACCAGCCCTTATACATAGCATTCATTGATTACGAAAAAGCATTTGACTCAGTAGAAACCTCGGCGGTGATGCAGGCATTGAGAAAACAAGGGGTAGACGAGCCGTGCGTGAAAGTTCTGGAATAGCTAGGAAGCTTAGGCATTTTTTCTAAAGTCTCGCATAGGCGTTTTTCCTTCACTGTTGCCAAATGGAGCTTTGGAGCACCACAGAGATCATTTTTCCGAAGCATGGTACAGAGCCTGTAAACAAGTCTACAAAGTCGTCAGTAGTTGATACGAAGTATATTTCCACATCATAAGTTTTCGTTTATTTGAAGAAAACTTTATGAGCTATACTAAGGCAATTGTTTACTTCACTGAAAAACTATCGAAGAAAGCAGTCATCGGCGATTGACTCGTCATTGCGGGAGGAGTAGCCGACATGGTTCAGGCATCTGCCGCTTTTCATTTACGGATTGCTACTTGACATATATTGTGGACCTGTCGGAAAGAAGACATATCGGAAGTTCTCATTATACGACTGCACCGCCGCACCAGTACAAATACAGAACACAGAGATCATTAGGGTGCACCTGCCAACATCCTTATTTAAGTTAATTGCGGCCACGCTTACTCGAAGGACGGATAATATAGAGCAGAAAAGATCGAAGTGCCAAAACGCCGTGAATTGATATGATAACTAAGATCGTATTGAGTAATCACGTCGGCAGAAAACTATTTGGTGAAGACGGAAGCAACGGCACACCATCAGTTATTGCCTATTAATATAACTATGTAAAACTCTAGAAGCATAAAAAGAAATTGAATGTGCCTGAATCTTTACAAAATAAGAAACAGCGGCATCACAACACAAATAAATTGCACAAACTGTACATGGAATATACCTTGAACTGCCTATGTCAGTTACTCCATATCAAATATATTGAAAGCACTCCCTGTTTTCCCCATAATCGTAAAAATATAAATTTCGAATCTGTTACCTTTAAGGCCACCAGACGACGTGGCTGTCTTCTTAGCCAACGAGACAATGACGAATACAACGAACAGGGAAGAGTTCAGAACATAAAAGTTTCAACTTGGTTGCGCACGACGGCCAGAATACGTCAATAGTAAAACTGGTGCATACTGAGTGGGACCGGAAAATTTAGGAGCGATGCAACACAGGCCATGCGGTACTTCAACTCAATGCTTTATTCTTCAGAGACAGTAGGAGGTGAGACGGAATAGACGCATGGCTTCAAAATACAGCACTTTTGTTCACATGGCCTCTCAGCCCGATACCCGATGCCGAAGCCCGCAAAAATACGCACCAGGGAAGCGCCAAGAAGGATCTAGGTATAAAAATAAAAGATGGAAGGGAAAACGTGTGCTTGCACTAAGCGTTGGTCCCAAAACAGCAGAAAAGAGTGCGCGAGCCCACTGAAAACAATAAATGAAGAGGGGCGGGGTACATATAATCTAACTGAACTCATATAACTCATATCCTCTAGATCCTGACTGATGGGAAGCTAAGGCCTTAACTCCCACCCATTCTAGTTTGGTTGTGTGCCTCTACCGATTCCTCCATCTACGCGAATCTTGAACACTGTCTTTTCCTCTGTCCTGCCGCCATACAATCCTCACACTATCCATACCCCCCACCTGTATCCTGGCGTGCTTGGCTGGAATCTTCTTCACCGAAGGACCAACTAGCCTTGGTGTAACAGGCAGCCTACCTGTTGGACGCTTAATTTGAGTCCTGAATAAAGTGCATTACTACTACTACTACCGCTCTAGAGATTCCTTACTTTTGCATCAATTCTTAATTCTTCAAGTCTTGCCTCATGTAACTGGCCGCTTCACTGCGATGACATAATGCAGGCTTAATGCAAGACTCAGAGATACGATACTCGCAGGCTACAGCTACAGGCCTGCGCATGCTCGACCCGTTGAACGTGAACAAAGCCGGAAAGTGCAGAGGGGTTTTCGTGCGACGGATCCGGCCCGGCCCGCTTGCAGAAGTTTCATGTTCAACTCGGCAGTCGATGGCTGTGTTTTTTTTTTCATGTATATTTTTTCTGAGAGCCTGTTGGACTGCATTCGGCCATTGCCTCCTATTGGCTTTCGTGAAGGCCCATGTCCCAGCAAACAAACGCTGGCTCGCATTTCCTTTTTCAAATTGTGCTTCGGCACGTTACTCCATGTTCGGCACGCCGACTTCCCGGCGCCTCGCTGTGGTCGCACGCCCTACGAATTCAGGCGTCGGATTGCGGCGCGGCCCACCCGTCGAGATCAGTTTGGCGTGTTGTGCGCGGTTGGCGTGAGGAGCCGTGGTGCAACGGGCATCAATTCATTCCCTTGCTCCTCTTACATGCATGTCACCTTTCTTATTGCGCTCATAGCATATGAATAAACACTAGCCTGTACCTAAACGCTTCCGGTTTACTGGTTTTCGTGCGAGTGTAAAGATTTGTACCTCCACTGCCGAACTGAGGATGCTTTTGGGATTAAGGATACGATGCCAAGGGCAGCTTTTTTGAAGTGCTTGATAATGCAATGCATAAGCACCGTTTCAGTTATGTAAAATCAAAGCAAATGACGCGAGGTTTTTTTGTTTTAACCATACCAGGAAATCCGCCAATTTTTTCCAACCCTTGGAGGGCCGGAGGACCCCCTAAGACCAGTGGGCTCGGTACATTTGAACCCCCTGAACCCTGGATAATCCACCCACCTTTTGCCTCGCATTGACGACGTCATAGACTGCCTCTCTGGCGCTTCTGATTTTTTCCTGCGTAGATCTGCGATCAGGTTAATAGTAAATCCCGGTGCATCCGGCAGACAAAGAAAAAAACGCGTTTGTAACGCCGAATGGACTTTCTTGAATTTAATGTGATGCCATTTGGACTTTGCAATGCGCCTGTGACGTTTGAGAAGTTTATGGACACGATATCGCGTGGCATGAAATGGGACATATGTCTATGCTATATTGATGACGTCGTCATTTTAGGCAAAACGTTCGACGAGCGTAACGATAGCTTAGCGAGCGTATTAGAATGCTTAGAAAACGCCGGACTAGTCCTCAGTTCTGAGAAGTGCCCCTCTGACGAGCGTCAAGCGTTAGGGCTCGGCCATCTCGTTGATGAGCAGAGCGTGAGACCAGACCATCAGAAAACGGCAGCTGTGGAGTCGTTTCAAGCACCACGGACAGTCAAAGAGGTCCGGAAGTTTTTGGGGTTATGTCCCTATTTCCGGCGTTTTATTCACCGCTTCGCGGACGTCGCCTACTCGCTGACATGCCTTCTTCACAGAGTTGCTTCGTTTGAACGGAGTGCGATGTTTTATTCCACCAGTTGAAGTTTATTTTGACCTCGCATCCTGTTCTCCGGCATTTCGACGCCCCCGCGCCAACAGAGTGTGACAGTGGCAATGTCGACCACTACATTTCCGCCATCGTCCCAGACATTCCTGACGTTGAGGTATAGAGTGAGAAAGGCGAATATCCTGCTCTACAGCCTCTGCTTGCCACAGCACGCAACCAAGGAGTTAAAGGACGTTTCTGTAACCACGACCGTCTCTTGCGAAAAAGAAAAAAAGAAAAGACTACTCTCTTGTGGACCTACGATACCTGCTTGTTGTTCCGAAGGCTCTGTGCTCATCTACTTTACGTCTGATGCATGACGACCCCGCATACGGACATCTGGGATCGGTTCGCACACTCAGTGGAGCTCAAGAGCGTTTCTACTGGCCGAGAATGCGTTCCACAACTGACCAACACGTGGCCAGTTGCACGCACTGTCAGCCTCATAAACACCCTACCTCCTCTCCACCTGGCCTACTTCACCCTGTTGCGCCTTCCAGCTGTCGGTTCGAACAGCTCGGAATGGCTCTGCTTGAGCCTTTTCCCAAATCTCCAAACGGCAAGCGGTGGATCGTAATATGTGCAGACTACTTTATACTCGCTGTTGTGAAACACCTGCTTTACCATCGGTTACCGCGCATCAAGTGTCGCTATTCCTTCTTAAATCTGCTCTGTTGCGGAATGGACCACCACGAGTAGTAATCAGTGACCGAGACCGCCATTTCACTGCCGATATCGTTGTAGAGCTGCTACGTCTATGCACAGTCACCTACAGACACTCAATGCCATATCATCCCCATATAAATGGTTTGACGGAACGCATCACCAGGACACTGACCAACATGCTTGCCATGTATGTGGACTCGGATCGTAAGAACTGGCACACCATACTGCCCTACGTCACAAACGCTTTCAATACCGGTAACATGAAACTACCGAATAGAGTCCATTCTGCTTCTTGTACGCTCGCCCGCCGCGCTACACCTTCGACACAATCCTGTCGTTTTCTACCAGTGAAAGTCTGGATGTCGCCGAGATACTGTCCTTGGCTGAAAAAGCTCGTCGGATTGCCCGCTTGCGATCGATTTCATCACAAGAGCGTTTCAAGGGCCTCTACGATGGGCGCCGCCAGCATGTTACCACGCTCCGGGCAATATGGTTTGGCTTTGGCGTCCAGTCGTCTTGGCGTGCATCAAAAGCAACTCGTCCACTATGAAGGCCCTTTTATGATCGTGGCCAGAATTAGTGACACCACCTACAATATTGCACGCGTTACCTCAACTGGTCCCCGTTCCGCGAAAACTGAACTATCGCACGTCGCTCGCCTGAAGCCATGCCACTCTCGGGAGATAGCATAACTCGTACTAAAGGGGAGGGGGGGGGGCTGCGCCGGAGGACATTGCCACGGAGGAACGAAGATGTGGACAAATTTGTCAACTGAAGATGTCTTCGCCAAAGACCCTTTTCGGCTGTTCTTCAGGTTTCTTGACGTCACATCCTCTACGGCACATTAGTTCATTTCTTGTTTACCCATTTTAATCTTTGGTACTCTCAAATTGCGAGCTAATGCCTAGCTATGCCCGTTTTCGGCTATACTTCCGGTTGCGTGACGTCACAGCTTTGACGCCACATTATTTCACTTCCTGTTTACCCATTTTAGTCTTTGGTACTTTCAAATTGCGCGCTAACTTCTTTCTATGCCCTTTTTCGGCACTACTTCCGGTTGCGTGACCTCACATCCTTGGCGTCACCCTAACTGACTGACTTAACTATTTTAGTCATTGGTACTTTCAAATTGCGCGCCAATCCCTTCCTATGCCCTTTTATGGTTCGACGTCCGGTGACGTGACGTCACATCCTTGACGTCACCTTAATTGACTGATTTAATTAACTATTTAGTGTTTGATACATCTTGACATCACCCTAATTGATTGACTTAATTCACTATTTTAGTATTTGATACATTCAAATGTGGCGGCAAGCCATTGGCTAATGCGACCATTTTCGCCTTTAATTTCGCATTTTTGTTTCCTCTAATTAATTACCTAATTACGTTATCGGCCTAATTATTTCTCGGAAACAGCATTACGTCACCCTATATCTATTGACACCACTCGTTAACCTCTACCACTTCTCAATTACTACTGCTGCGGACACGATTTTGCGGACACAGACTGCGAACAAAAATCTGTGCACCTAGCGAAGTAACGCTACGGCATTTTAAAAAAAAAGAAGAGAAAAAAAGTCTGAGAGCACCACAAGTAAACCGCGCGATTGTAAAGCGAACGTATTATTTATCGAAAGTGCAAAGTGCTTTGGCGCTTGAATGATGTTTCGCGAGAACGATGGTGTGTGTCTCTGGTCGGTCATCCAGATCTGGTCGTGAGCACGCCGTAGGATGGTCAGCACGCACGGCGGCTCGGGCGTCAAGCAAAGAACATTGCAGTGCCAGCGGTCCAACCGTTCATCTCCACGCCCTGAGCCCGCTCGACAAAGGCGCGAGCTTGCAGTGCGCGGCAGCCACGGCGCATGCATCCTTGTCCTATCAACGAGTGGACGAAACAGTCGTCGGCAGGCTGAAAGTACGATTTTCAGGAGAAGACGACGAAATTAAGGGCATGGAAACACGGTTTTTCGTTGCAAATACCCGAATCGTACAAGGCGTGATAAATAAAAAAAGAAAGAACGGCTTAGCTCGCAGTAGTCCGGGACGGCAGGAGCAGAAGCGCGCTGGGAGCGCTCTTGAACGTCGTAGAGCAGTTGTTCGTTTTCGGAAAGGGAACTTCTCACTTGTAGATCGACGCCTGAGCTGCATCATGAGGAGAGGGGCGAACGAGGGAGGGAAATAAAGCAAACACACGCAACAGGCGCCGGCCGCGGTCGGTGGAAGAAGGCTCTCTGGTTACCGGCGGAGAACGCTTTGCTCTCCGGGTTAGGTGATGCATTGTGGCCTACGCTCGAAGGCGACATCATCCGGCCAAAGAGAAAACGACACCCGCTTCTGGAAAGTGACGCGCCGCCCGGCGGGAAGGCGGGAGAGGGTTTTCCGAGCTCATACATCGACAGCTAGAGGTCCTGCGTCATCCACGTGCCCATTTCGAGCACATACGATCTTATTCAACACCGTTTTCTGTGTGTGTGTGGATAAATTTGTCAGCCGAAGATGTCTTCGCCAAAGAATGGTGAGTATTCAGTGCATCCGTAGGCACCGCCTGTTTAGATATTTTGGCGAGCATTTACTCACAGCAGCGACGGAGCGGTCAGGCTTTAGGCCTAATTCGTGCTGACGGAAGGCAGCGGTCTGTTCGCGAGTGGTTACGAACGCGAAGGAACGAAGTCCTGGTGCATCAGTCGCTCCTCGGGTGTTGACAAAAGCGCGTCACTTTCTTGCAAAGTAGCATTCGTGGCCCTTGCTATTCACCGTTGCTATTCATCATCTGCAGCTAACGGTGCGGCATTCGCAGTGTCTGTGCTCGCGTGCGTCGCGTGCTCGGGTGCCGCATCCAGGCCCAGTATTCAACTCCCTTGTGATCCGTGAAGCTTGAGTGTCTTTCGCGTCTCCTCGTTGACAATTTGTCTGTAAAAGAGCGCGTGGATACACCTGTGTATCGCGTCACACAATAAAACAGAGCGCACCCGACAAAAAGGTTCTACTTTGTCAGAACATCGGCTCGCATACGACTGCGGGACCTACGTCGTGGTGAGCGGTGTATGGTACAGGACCAGTGCCGCGCTTTGAATTTACCGATGTCGAGGCCTGTCATGCGCATGGCTGAATTTCCGCGACAGGTGAAGAAATTAACTCGTACAAATATACGAAAGCGTTTAATTTTTAATGCGAAATTATTACTTCGCTATGTTCACAGATTTCTGTCCGGAGACCGCGTCCGCAAAAATCGTGTCGTCAGCGGTCGTAATTAAGAAGCGGTAGAGGTTAATGAGTGTTGTCAATCGATAGAGGGTGACGTAATGTTGTGTCCGAAAAATAATTAGGCTACTAATTTATTTAGGTAATTAATACGGGCAAAAATGCTGATTCTACTTTTGTGGACATTTTTAAAAACATGTTTTGTTATTGCAGTTAGTTTAGTACACAGTGACAAACATTGACCCAGAGGCAACGCACTACAAAAAAGAAATCCATTTTCAACCTTAAATACGGGCATGCTCCTTTATGTTTTAGCGTTAACTATTTTTCTGTTTATTATTCAAATAATTTCCCTAATTTCAGGCAAAGTTAAGAGCTCTAGTCTGCTAGGCGTGTCCTTCACAACGGATCAAATCCGCCCAAGCTTCAAAAAAAAGCAAGAAAGGCGCAACATTGATTTCGATTTAGAAAAAAAATACATCATATATTTTTATGAAAATTCCTCTCAAAAATTTTCATTACGTCAGAAATTACGGCCTGAAAAAGTGTTGCATTATATTGTTGAAAATTATAAAGATAAGTATGAAAGTGATGTTGAACATGGTATGTTGCTGGGCGAGTTGGTTATTCATTGTCAAAGAAAGAACACTATAGCAGACGACGGACCAGGAAGAGGAAGAGAATTCGCATGTGTGTGTGTCCTCCTCTTCCTGGTCCGTCGTCTCTTATAGCGTTCCTTCTCTGACAATGAAAGTGAGGGCTGGTTTTGAAAATTTTCGATATTTAGCCGTACATTTTGGCATGTCTTAATAAAGTGTTGCTGCTGATACTTTTTTGTATAATAATAATAATTTATTGACAGCAAATTTACAAATTATTAAGATAGTTTTAAGGCCGTAATATTTATGAGGTAATGAGGATTCTTGAGAGGGATTTTCATAAAGATCGATTGTTTTTTTTTTCTAGATCGGAGTCAAAGTTGCGCCTTTTCTGCGGCCCCGCCGGGGTGCCGGGGTTAAGGCACTCCAACTACTGTGCCCAAAGAAGCGGGTTCGAATCCCTGCCTCGGCGGCTGCATTTCGTTGGAGGCGAAATGGAGTGGCGTCCGTATGCTGTGAGATGTCTGTCTCGTTAAAGAACCACAAGTGGCCGAAATTTTCGGAGCCCTCCACAACGGCGTCTCTCAGAGTCGCTTTGAGACGTTTAAGCCCCATAAACCAACCAACCAACCATCTTTTTTTTGCTGTTTTCGAATCTTGGGCGAATTCGATGCGTTGTGAAAAACATACCTAGCAGACTAGAGCTCTCATCATTGCCTGAAATTAAGGAAATTATTTGAATAATAAACAGAAAAAGGCCTAATGCTAGAAACATAACGCATCATGCCTGTATTTAAGGTTAAAAATGGAATTTTTTTTGTAGCGCGTTCCTGGCGGAGCAATGTTTGCGATTTTTTACTAAATTAACTGCGAAGCAAAACATACTTTAATAACTCCCATAAAAGTAAAAGTTGCATAGATTTAGTGAATAAAAAAGAATAGATGGCAACATTTCAGTGCGCTAGCAGCAGGTTTCCAAACTTGAAAGTTTTTGAGACGGCAAAAACTGGGGTTTTTGCTTCTAGTGATACATTCATGCCTCTTTAATATAAACCCCGTTAATATGGACGACTTGTATTATGGACAATATTTCAGAGAACCAAACTTTTTTCCTGTGTTTGTGCCTAGTTAATATGGAGAGTCGCTTTCGAACAATGGACAATGAAAAAATGCACACAGCCTATTGGGGCTCATGATGTTTTGTCGTGTTAATATAGACAGAAATGAGAAACAATTCTGTGTTTGATTCTGCTTTTTGATTTTTTCGCTTTGAGTGCATACCACGTGAACGCGATTGGGAAGTGCAAATCACTAAGTAACGTCCCTTTTCTTTCCTGGTTTCATGTTTACAGAGCGAATTTGCCTCGCTAGCCAATGCACACTGCCATTTTCCGCTTTGCACGAAGGTCTGTGAAGAAAATTCTATCTGCAGCTTGTGCAGAGTAGAAAGACAAGTTAAGCAGCTTTCAGCCAAATGAGTGCCGGATCATGCATCAGCAGTTCGTGGAATGTGAGCAGTTGTAGTAAAAATTTTCATTTATCCATAAGATGCCTTAAGGCATATCTACACCACTAGATGCGTTAAGTGAAACTACTTTATTTCAAGCGCCAAGGTGTCCGGGATAATGGGCTCGTAGTTTCCCAAGTTATGAATGGTTTCAACTTTAGTGCCCAACACTGTCAACAAAAGCGGACCATAATTATAGCATGTTTTCATAAATATTTTTCTTTGCAGTTCGTCATTATGGACGGCTCGTTTTATGGACAGTTTTGATCGGGAACCAAAGTGTCTATCATAAAGAGAGAAACGACTGTATGCGATTTTTTTCCCGTGAAAACTAAGCCGTTTCTTGCAAAACTGAAGCCTATTTCTTTGTGTCTAGGCATTTGCCCACACAAATAAAAATTTAATTGAGAACAAGATAGATAGATATATATATATATTGTGACGCCCAGATTGAGACGACGACGAGAAAGGGATGATTGCGAAAAAGAAAAGAGGACGAACGGTCGGCTCGTGCTGGGGCCTCTAGCAAGGGGACTCAAGCTTCCAACGCTTCTCATACGGGAAGTAAAACCTCGCTCGTAATATTTTGGTGAGAGGTGCGGGGCACACGTTCCCCAACAACCCTGGAGACGGAACCCCTGCTTGAACAGCGGTGCAAGTCGCTGTCTTGCTGGCCTACCACCATGTGTGCCTACGATGTCTCTCCACGGCGACGATCTGAGGATCATGCTTTGCAACACATGGCTACATCACCGGGGGCCTCATTCGTTCACAGGCTCACCCGACCAAGATGTGGATCAATGGCTGACGCACTACTAGCGGGTGGGCTACCATAATAAGTGGGGCTCTTCCGCCCAGTTGGCCAACGTGGTTTTTGCGTGGTGCTACAACCACGAGAATAATTTCACGACATGGGACCGCTTCGTCGAAGAGATTAGGAAGTGCTTCGGCGACTCTGATGCCAAGAAGAAGCGGGCTGAACAAGCACTTTCTTAAAGAGCTCAGATTCCCGGCGAGACATGCACGAAGTATATCGAGGAAGTGTGAAAGCTGTGCAAACCTGTATCTCTCCGCATTACCGAAGACGACAAGTTTGGCCATCTACTAAAAGGGTTCGCGGAAGACATCTACAATTTACTAATCGGCAAGTCAAGCCTCGACGCCGTTGCTGACGTAATGCAGCACTGCTGAACGTTTGAGATGCCTAAAATGCGTCACTTCACACCAAAGTTCGGGCGTCTGGCTGACGAGACGTCAGTGGCCGCCGTTGACGCTACTAACCCCCGGCCGGCGTCTGGCGATTTGCAATCCATGATCAGCCAGATAGTTCGAGAAGTAGCAGAAGTAGCAGATAGTTCGAGAAGTAGAAGTTCGCTTGGGATGTTTCAGCGTTATCTCCCTCGTATTCGCCGAGTCCGTGTCCGGCAGCCGCAGTTAATGCAGCAGACTGACGAATACCGGGAACTGCAGCTGCTGAAGTAGCGCAACCCAACGTTACTAGAACAAACTCAGTTTCACAGCTCCCCGTACCGCCCAGCGGAGGGGAGTGTCCCAAGTGGCTGTCGCGAGAGCTAGCGGCGCTGCAGTCAATTCTTACTCCTTGCCGAGCGCGTCGTCTGCTACACGTGGCGCGAAAGCATGGAGCGGCTAGCACACACGTACCTTTTGCGTGCGGCCGTTGCACTGTACATGGCTGCAGTATAATTATAACTACGTTACGACAGCTTTGGCTTCGAAGCAACTCATTACCTTGGAGAACGCGTTTGTGTTATGCGAAATGCACTTGTTAATGCTGTGAAACAAGTGTGAGCGCCGTCGGCTTGCTCACAAGCACTGTTTCTTGCGTTACTCCCTGGTCTGTGTTTTGTAATGTAATCTTTCATGGCATAGATCCTGTCATGCAAACAAATTAGCCAACTTTTCAGTGCATAGGAGCACTCTAACCTTAGAAGGTAACGCACTGGGTGTCACGTTTACTACTGCGCTGCGCAGATTGCCTCAATTACACGCAGAAATCTGCTAGCCTGGGCAGCCTGTTCATGCAGTGCATGAAGTCTGGTTACTCGCGTCCAAAGATATAGTGAACACAGATTACGCATAAACGGCCTCCGTCGTCGCCTTATCAGAAGCGCTTTTCTTAATGTCTCACTTTCGAGGTATGGCGTAGGATATAGCTCCGGATCGGCACTCTCGCACTCCCGTATACAGTAATATGTAAAACAAAAAAAAAAAAATATTCCTTTGTCGTCTACAACAACGTCAGATGTGAATAGTTATTTAGTGAGTTCACTAAAAGAGAAGTCAGTGAGAATGCTCGTGCGCACTGCGAAAGGAAATGACTGAACAAGCGCATGAGTCTATTCAAAAAATTATATTGCGGGTAATCAAGTCGCACCCTTGATAGATTCCCCTCCTCCTTTACACACACACAGAGAAAAGAAAAACAACATAATTTTACTGCTTGTAGGGGAAGTTAATGCAATTTCAAACTAGCACTGAACTGCAGTTTTAAAACACGTACGGTATTCAAGGTATCTACAGCGCCAGAAAGGGCATTAGAAATGAATTGCCTGAATCGAAGTTATTTATTAGCGCAACAAGAAAAAATGCAATATTGTAAACAACACTAATGTCGAATGCTAACGAAATGCAGGAGACCATCAAAATAGACGGACATTGCAAGGTCACTAAGAGGAGAACATTATACCTCTTTTGGGAAATATTTGAGTGGGCAGCATAATCCTTTTTGTGTGTGTGTATGTGTGTCTAGTGGGAAATGAGCGTTAGCGTTCCTAACTTCCCCTGACCATCTTTTTTTTTAGCATGCGATTTTGTCTTCAACAGCAAAAACCATATTTGCAGCGAATTCACTTCAATGCATGCATAAATGAGATCATATGCTTGGTTGGCAGCATATCTTGAGCTCATTAAAAACCTTAATGCCTTTTTGTGTTTGCCCGCCGCACAAAACTGCAGTTACGAAGCCGTTCGACATATCATACCTTAGTTCATGCAGGAGCTTGACGTACCAGCCATTGCAAGTCTGGAAGGCCTAGCTTTTAGATGCAGATATAAATCATCTTCTGAGCTTTTTAGATGCTTACCTTTTAACAGCGAGAAACAGCTTGAAGGACCATGAAGAAGGGATAAGCTACACTCCCATCCCTCTTAACTCTCTAATTACCCCAACAGCGGCCGAAAGTAATCCCTTCAATCAAATAAAAGCTTAATTCATTCACATTATCTTTTTTTTTTTCATTTTATTGTCAGCTGCCGCAGCTCGCTGCATTTTCTACGCCGCATGCTCAGCTATTTTGAAGATGTTTCAATTTTGTGATGATCATCTTGCTTTTTTGAATTTCTCTGCAGTTCTTAGATGTCTCCTCTCTTCACATTAGCTCTGAATTGGAAGCCCCGTGCACAATTTCGCTTCATTGACATGCTTTAGAATTAGGAGCTGTAATCAACGCTCAATTCACGTGATATGAGAACGTTATGCTCAACATATCATTGCCGTGACTATTTACCGCTCAATGACAAAAGTATTCTCAACAAGCAAAATTCCTCACCCTCATGGCTCGTCTATTTCCTCGTAGCGAAAATACACAAATTTATCTTGTTTCGCATGTTCTCTACTGGCACTGCGGTCGAAAACACGGGGCAGCGCGAATATTAGGGTGCTCTCTTCTCGGCATATAATACGTTTTGCGTTCGAAATATGTGCCAGCAAGAAAATAAAGAGCCTTTCTACACGAGCTATCACGAGAGTACTTGAATATTGTTCGTTTTCTAAATGCAGATCAGAAATCGTTCACTTCGAAGTAAGTTATATCTCTTATGTGCAGAGCTTGTGTCCACATTTTAATCTCGAGGAAGTCTATCAGTCACACGAACAAATGACGGACTTCCAATTCGTTTCAATAGGCTTCGTTGTGGATGGTGCAAAGCATTCAGGCTAGCATGAAGAGGTCTTACGTTAAAAAAAAATATAAAGCAGAAAGCTTCGTCTTAAGAGAGGACGCGATAGCGCCTTTAACGCCGTCTCTTCATTCCGCCAATTTTATGCATCTAAAGGCTGGTACTTAGTTGGCAAAGCGTACGTCTATTTGTTTTTGATTTTAGGGTAAATACGCAGCATCTTCTTGGCGCACACAGTACGTTTACAGCGAATGGCATAGAATTGGAGGCACACATGTGGCGGCTTGAATCCCTGTCACAAATTGGACTGAAACTGGAAAAGAAGGTGGATGCTGAATAAGAAGCGAAACATTGCATGACAGCACGCTGAACGCTGCGTAATTAACAGTTACCTCATATCTTTTTTTTTTTTTTTTACGAAATGACTTGCGCCTCACCATATCGCGTAATAGAAAGAAATGAAACCGAACAGCAGAACGTTACTATAGAACGCTGGTTCTGGCGAGCAAGTCGACAACGCTGTCACAGTTGTTTCACGGCATTAATTTTCGGATCACATAAAAGCGTTCACTGAGGTAATGTATGCCTTCGAAGCCAAAACAGTGCAATAGGTTATCGCTTGGAGGCTATCCTGTTCATCTGCAGGTATCTGTTGCTGAAGCATTGCTAAGAAAATTGAATACTCAAGACAAAGCATGCACTCGAGTGCCGGTTGAAAAACAGAAAAAAGTGGCCGTGATCGGGATACCGTATCTCATAATTTGAAACGAATAGCAAAACGGGTAGACGTTTCAGTTGTCTTTTCAGCCCCAGAGAAGTTAGACAGGCTATGCAAACTGAGCAGTCGAAAACAAAACCCGCCAGTTGCATGTAAAAAGAAACATCAAGTGCTTTTTGTAGATTGCAAAGAAGGAGTCGTTTATCAGATTCCACTCTCGTGCGGACAACAGTATGTAGGCCAAACGGGCCGCTGCTTGAATGATCGCCTTCGTGGGCATAATCGCAATGTTAAAAATAAAGATGGTAGAGATGGACAGATGGGCATTCAGGACAGCTGGTAGAGGTGTCCAGAATATATGCCAAAAATTGTACGATATATTCTACCAAAGTTCGAGAAACACTAAATCTTAGCCATTAAGCTTAGCCAACAAGGTACATCCCTGCGCAAAAGTGGAGAGACCACACGAACCGCTGCAACTATTATTTTATTTTTTTTTGTATAAACCAATCCGCCTGAAAAATTTGCTTGGGCAAGATGGCAAGCATATTAGTGAGGTTATCCTATGCATACCTTAAAAATAACAGCTCCACCGTCAGAAAAAGCTGGCTTGCAGTTTTGTCAAAACGCGTGGTCTCCACTTTTGCTCACGGGTGTACCTTCGGCTGTAGCGGGTTGTCACTATAGTGGCATGAGAATAAGATATTCAGTGATTATATAGCACGAAAAAATACATGTTCAGTTATCACGTGGTAAGAACATATAAAATGCTAGAGGGACTGGGAAAATGCACTTCTGAATAACGTTTAGGATAGCCACGGGGATAGCCACACCTCCTACAAGGTCAGTGACACTAAATGTTGTCCGGCCATGACTAACTACTCGCATTAGCAGGGTGCCACTACCGGAGCCACAGCGCCTGTCTCCGCCGCAGTTTAGGACGTTCTTGTGACAATGGCAGAAAACGTACCACCTTCCCCTGTGATGCATGCCGACAGCGGCCAGGGGAAGTTCGCGATCCGAAATTAATGACATATCTAGCTTTAGCGATGAGTTGTTCCTAACCTCCTGGATTATTCGCTAGGAGCAGAAGCATGGCATGTCATGCTTGTGGCAGTTTTTTCTCTTCATGCCTGGTGACTCTTGATGCAGGCCGGAACAGGTCTCGCCGCAAATCTTCTAAATTCTACAGCTCCCCTCTGCAATTCCTAGTTGTTACCTGCTCGAGCGAAAGCGCAATTTTTGGGCTTCGAAGTAGGATCGCGTCTGAGAACGATTGACGCGCTTGTTGCTGCTCAGCTTTGCGATTGCCGCTGCGGCGCCGCCAGGGAGAAACAGCTGTACGAGCTAATGTGTGGTGGGCTGCCATCAGCCGCTCCAGTCCCAAGGGCCAATAACCACTAATAAAGCAGTTCGCCTATCTTGTTCGTATCGCGAAGATAGCTCCCGAAATTGGAATTATTGTTTTAAAGCGCACCTAATTGAATCATTGCAGTTTTCTTCTTTTCTTTGAACGCGACGGCAGCGAGGATTCGGCGAGAAAAGTGGAGCAACAACCACGCGCACTTAAACAAGAGCTCAATTGATTGACTGATTGATTGAAAACTTTACTGTATAGGAGGTTCCCCTACTCAGGTACGCAGACTCGAATAGCGGCCTGGGACTCCATGACTAGAAGCGCGCAAGAATACACTGATTCTTCGCGGCCTCAGCCGCCAGGCGGACGACGTTTTTTGGGTCTCAAGGTTTTCGCTTTGTAGAAGGGACTCCCAAGCTTCCGAATCTTGAATGTTGGCCATTGCCCCGGCGAAAAGGGGCATTGCCAAATGCTGCGCGGAAAAGACTGCGCGGCCGCGCGCTGCGCAGAGGCAGTTGACAAAATGGCACGGAGCGGCGCAGCGCCCCCATGGCCGAGGTCTTCTTCCAGGGTGCACCGCCGACGACTGCGGAGCGTGCTGCCGCTACTGGCAGGGTAGGATATTTTTGCACATCCTGAACGCGCAATCATGGGACACAAAAGTGACTTATAGCTACGTCACTTTTGAGTGTTCTGTCGGCGTTTCTATTTCTTTTTTTATTCTACTGGGGTAGTGATGAAAGCGCTTGGCCGCCGCAGCGCGGCCACAGCGGCTTCGAGCTGTAGGAGGGAGCACTCAACAGCACGCACGTTTTCTTGTGTATTGTGTTTTCCTATTAGTGGGGAAAGGTTGAAAGGAGGGGTGAGCAGGCTAGCCAACGTAGACAGCGTGGTTGCAAACGAGCAGCGGCTTGGAGCTGCCCTCGGCAAAGCAGTATGCACGCTTGCTTCCGTTTCTTTTTTTTCCCCAGCTGTGAGGTATGGGCTGTTTGGCCTGAGCGGCAGCGGAGGGAGTGCTCCAAGATTTGCTGTGCGCATGTACTTGGCTCAATCGGCCGCTTTTGCATCTTAAAAGTTACGCCTCAATGATGTGAAACATATGTGTGTGTGTGGTGACGTAAAATTGTTTGTCTATAAGCTAAGTAACATCTTGTATAATTTCACAGCTTAATTCCAAATATCAACGCTTACGCGCAAGATGCTCTCATGCAGTTAAAGTTATTTGCTTTTTGCCACTACAACACTGCATATTTGTAGGCGCGCGTGTGTGCAAATACCTCATGCGCAGGCATCAATATATTTGAGGCCCCGCATAAGGTCAGTACTCTGGAAGCAAACTCACAATCCCTGCAGCGCGCTGCGAAGAAGCAGACTCGCGACTCGAAGTCCCTGAGTCGCTTCGAATAACAGCTCTAACCCCGCCAGACTACCGCAAGAAAAGCAACGAAAGCAAAAGAGTGCGAACGCACAGACTCAGCGCTCACTCATTCCCCCTTGGAGGGGGGGGGGATTCTGTTTTTCTGCTGCCCATAGTCATGTCAGTACTGCTTGGAGCCATCGGGGAGGGGAGAAGACTGTGTTGGAGGAGGAGTCATGGCGTGGACAAAACAAACTGCCGCGATCGCTTCCTCTTACAAGGAAAAAAAAAAGAGAGAGAGAGAGAGTCCGCGAGATACGCGTACGTGACGTGTAGCCTATACGCCATCCATGTGTCACGTGATTGCGGATTGACGATCTGCAAAAACATTCTCCCCTACTGGCACCACTGATCTCGAAGGGAGTGCGCGTCCTTGGGACACTGGTTCGCGAATTTCACGACGGCAGCGTGCCGGACGAAGGGAGTGCTGCGCATGCCCCCTCCAGCCACGTTACTCTGGTCTGCGTGGACGCGGCTGGAGTGTGCGTGCGGGGGTGGAGGCATTTTCGCCTGGCGTTGCGTAGCCAACCTGACTTCTCCGACCGCAACCGTCGCTCACCCGTGCGCCAAGAACGTCGCTTCATTGCATCATTGCATTAGAATTTGGAAAGGAGAGGTGCGAGACACACGGGCTATCTGCGGTACCGACAATGGCGAGACAGCAAGCGGCGCACCTACGCTTGGGTATGAGAACTTCGGCCGAAAGACGACACCGATAGGCAGGGGCCCCGCGATGTACAGCGCTGGGGGCTGTCGCGAAACAATAAGCAGTCAGCGCGTCGGCTGTTCCCTCGGCACGCTGCGCGCTGCCTACACTGCAATCATTCTGCGCAGAAAAACGTTGAGTTGGATGCTTGCCTCAGCATCAGTAAATGAAAATTTGGCACCGCGACGCTCGACAAGTGCTGTCAGCCGGCGGTACTATTACTTTGCAATGCGCGTATACACTTCTAAGACAAGCGACTAAAGCTAGGCAATGTGTGGCGCGTTTACAATAAATATGCCACTGTTACAAATCTTAAGTGTTGTCTCGTTTACCCAAAGACCACACCACGTCGATATCGGCAACAATAAAATTGTGATCACCCAACGTGTGCAGGCTGTTTCGCACTTAGAAGGAACCCGGTTACATGGCTGCCTCACTTTGTGGAGTGCTGCCGCTGAAAGCCGATGATAATGGGCTGCACCATGAGCACGCGCGGAAAATGCAGCCGGTCTTATTAACTCTACGTAATGTGTATGCACATTTACCGCTGTTAATCCTTGCTGTCGGCGTCAATGGTTTACAAAGTGCGGCAGTCACGTGCTTTCAGTTTCACATTAGTGTGAAGCAGTCTGCACACCCTACTGATATAAGCAACGATAATGGCGTCGATTAAATGAAGCAGATAGTTATACTCACCCACTCTGAATATTTCTCACAGCACATGCAGGAAAACAGTGCCTATGGACTGCCAGAAATGACGGGAACGCAGCGCAGTTGAGGGCCGCAGAAATTCAGAATACGTCGCAAAATAGTAACAAAAATATTTTTTCTTTCATAGAATAATAAAATAAATTTACAGTATATAACATTAAGAATTAAAAAGTTTTCTTTCATCATTTAAGCAAGCCACTTGACTAGAATAGAGGAATGGCAAGGAATAAACAGAAATTCCCTGTACTTGCTTGGTACAGGTTTCTGTTTTCTCACGATAACATAAATTTTCTTTTTCGTAACTGAAATTTTCTGTAAAAAGGTTGTCATTTCACATGTATTTTTTAGTGTACAGACCTGCATAACGCCCTCGTATAACACATGCTTTGGCACGGTGCTGCCCTCGAAAGTAACGTGTGCAGTGTCACTTGCGCCAAGGAGGTGGGCGGGGAGGATAGTGAAACCTGGGGAAGTAGATGACGCAGGAGGGTCTCAGATGTCCAGCCTGGTTGGAGTTCACAGCAATGCATTTGATTGAATCATCAGGGCAGGCGATGTTGCTGCAAGTGGGAAAGATTGTGTTGCGGAGGTTGATGTTTCTGTATTTGTTCCATGGCTGGTGCGATGTCCAAGGGAGGAATGCTAGCCACTATGATATTGTCAGGCATGCGCACAGAAGAGGAGAAGGAAGTGCAAAAAGAGGCTCTCCGGAATAGAGAAAGAAGAAGAAGAAGCTCACCATCTGTTACTTAGCACATCAGGCTAAGGTGCAGAATCGCTCTGTAAATAAACCCTAACAGTGTGGTGGAAGGTGCTGCAAAGATCACCACGGATTCCTCTCTACCGCGTTCGAGCCGACGACTCGCTGGGCTTCCCCCTTTGACCACCACAATGATCCAGGACGGCGACGTACGGCAGCCAGGTCCAGCGGCACCCGTATGGCAGCATTACCGTGGCCGCGGACCTTTTCTGGCAAGGCTGGCGAAGATGTGGATGAGTGGCTCACCAATTACCAGCGGGTGAGCAAGTACCATCGCTGGGATGCCACTGTAATGCTGGCAAATGTTGTTTTTTTCTTAGACTCCACAGCCCTGACATGGTTTGAGAACCATGAAGCGTCTCTAACGAGCTGGGATCGTTTTAAAGAGGAGATTCGAAATTGTTTCGGGGATACCACGGCAAAACGGAAATGCGCTGAGCAGACTTTATTCCAGCGAGCCCAAGGGCCTGGTGAAACATGCACAATGTACATAGAAGAGGTCCTAAAACTCTGCAAAGCGGTGAACCCCAGCATGTCTGACGAAGACAGAGTTGGCCACCTCTTAAAGGGCATCGCGGTGGATGTATATAACTTTTAATTACAAAAGAAAACTTCACTTCAATCAAGCACTGTCGTACATTCGAAACTTTAAAGTTGCGTCGCATAACCCCGAAATTCGGCCGTCTGCCTAAAGTGACCACTGTTGCAAGCGTGGATTCTCACGAGCATTCACATGAGCCTCCGAATTTGGCAGAGATGATTCGCCAAATTGTCCGTGATGAGCTCTCCCGCCATCAAGATGTGAACCGCAGTGCAATCCCCTGTGATAGCTGCTCCCTGCAGGCAGCTCCCATCCAGCGCTCTTCTTGGTGTTCTACCGCTCCTCCTCCCGTCCGTGACCACCGAAACGACTCATATGGCCCTGCTCCCCTAGCTTGTTCCCACTACAGGGCGCCACCTCCTCCGCAACAACCCCAGCGGCTGGACTTTGCTGATTGCTGCGATCCTGTTACCGAGGGCTATTATTTGGACCGTGCTCGTGAACCACCCGTCTGTTACCGCTGTGGTATGCTTGGCCACATATCCATATTCTGCCGCCGCCGGAACCCGCCACCACGCTACCAGCGCCAATGGACAAATCGCCGTTCTACTGTGAGCACAGAAGTCCATGACCCGACCTATCCCCCTCCTTCGGGCTCCTACCGCTACGTACCACCACGCAACGACTCGCCAGTTTCTGATCGCAGCCTGACTCCTCCTGCCCGCCGCTCCCGACAATCGCCTTCTCCCCGCCGTTCTTCTCCGCCACCGGGAAACTAGCGTGTGCGGCCGATGGAGGTGCGGTCGCCAGGTCATCGATATTGCCAATTCCTCTACCGGTCGTTATGCTGAAGAACCGCTTGGAAGTGTCAGTGGATGGTGTTTGTGTTATGGCCTTAGTGGATACTGGTGCTACAGTTTCCGTGATGAGCTTAGAGTTTAAGAACCGTCTCGGCCGCAAAATTATGTTTGGCTGGGATAGAACTGTCATATTTCGAGGTGTAGGGGGAGAATCGTTGGTTCCGCTTGGTATTTGTTATGTAAATGTAGCGATGGCTGGACACGAGTTTAGAACTGAATTTACGGTGCTCCCTCGCTCTACGCACGACGTTATTCTAGGAGTTTACTTTTTACAGCAGTGGCGCAACTCTCGACTTCAACAGTGGCGAGATATCAATAAGCCCCAGCCTTCGATCGGCCCTCATAGAAGAATCGCCGCGGGCGGTCCAAGTGTTTTCTGTCTTCGAAGATACCGTCGTTCCGGCGATGTCCGCCATCTTCGTCCCAGTTGTGTCTTCGGGTGCGGTTCCCAGTGCCTTCGACGCTCTGGTGGAACCCACTTCCCTTTCCGGTGCCAAAAAGAGTGTGTTGGTGCCCCGCAGCGTTGTTCGAGTGAACGAGGGCCGTACCACGCTTTGGACTGTCAACCATACCAATGAACCTGCCGTATTGTCGCGTGGTTTGAAACTCGCCGACTTTGAAGAACGCCTTTCTATGCACATCGCCGCGTTCAATGATGGCGTTGCTCGTTCAACTAGACGTCCCGATCATGCTGATTCCCAGTTTAAGTCTATGATAAATGAATCGCTACCCACCAACGACCAGCGAATATTGATGGAGGTTCTTATGAAACATGCGGACGTGTTCGACTTTGCTCGAGATCAGCCACCACCGATTCCGCCTTGCCGCACCCATCACATGATCGACACTGGATCTGCACACCCGATTAGACAGACACCATTCCGTGTTTCACCTTCAGAACGTAAGATAATTGACGAACAGGTCCGTGATACGATTCAAAGAGGAATCATTCAGGAATCATCTAGCCCATGGGCCGCCCCTGTGATTCTCGTGAAAAAGAAAGATGGCACCTGGCGATTTTGTGTCGACTATCGCCGCCTCAATACTGTCACCAAGAAGGATGTTTACCCGCTCCCACGTGTTGATGATGCCATTGACTGCCTCCATTCAGCTTCCTACTTTTCATCTGTTGATTTACGGTCCGGATACTGGCAGATACCGATGCATCCGAAAGACAAGGAGAAGACGGCATTCGTGACTCCCGATGGGTTATATGAATTTAACGTGATGCCTTTCGGCCTATGCAATGCTCCGGCTACCTTTGAAAGATTTATGGACACTCTTTTGCGTGGTCTGAAGTGGCAAATTTGCATGTGTTACCTAGATGACGTAGTGAGTTTTGGGAGGACCTTCGCCGAGCATAACAGCCGTTTAGCTGTGGTCCTTAACTGCATGGAGAAAGCGGGTCTCGTGCTGAACTCTAAGAAGTGCCGCTTCGGTGAACGCCAGATCGTTGTGCTTGGGCATTTGGTTGACAAAGACGGTGTTAGGCCTGACCCACAGAAGATTGAAGCTGTCAGCTGCGTCAAAGAGCCCAAGTCTGTGAAAGAACTCAGGAGCTTCCTGGGACTTTGCTCTTACTTTCGACGCTTCATCCCCAAGTTTGCTGACGTAGCCTACCCCCTCACATGCCTCTTGCAGAAAGATATTCCTTTCAAGTGGACTCCTGAATGTGATTCTGCGTTTCGCCAGCTCAAGTTTCTTCTTACCTCGCGGCCCATATTGCGTCATTTCAGCCCGACAGCTCCCACTGAACTCCACACTGACGCAAGTGGCATCGGCGTGGGCGCTGTGCTCATACAATGGCATGACGGAAACCAACACGTTGTCGCTTACGCAAGTCGCACCCTTAGCAAGTCTGAACGCAACTATACCGTGACGGAGCAAGAGTGCCTTGCCGTCGTTTTTGGCGTACAGCGGTTTCGCTCGTACCTTTATGGACGTTCCTTTACAGTCATCACCGATCATCATTCGCTTTGCTGGCTGGTGAATCTACGCGACCCCTGCGGTCGGTTGGCCCGCTGGGCATTACACCTTCAGGAGTTCAACTTTACAGTGTCGTACAAAAGTGGCCGCTAACACGCTGACGCTGACTGCCTCTCGCAACTATCCTCTGCGATGACAACTTTGACGACTATCTTGCCGCCGTTTCCGTACAATTTCCGGATCTTGCCACTTTCCAGCGAGAACAACGAAAAGATCAAGACTTGGTAGCACTTTTTAAAAAAGCTCGTGATCCGGCATCTGCGAACCCTTTCTGCATTCGCGATGGTTTGCTGTATCGAAAAAATTACTCGTCTGGCGGTGCACGCTTTCTGCTAGTCGTTCCGGCTAGCCTCTATTCCTCTGTTCTACACTCTATGCACGATGACGTTACAGCTGGGCACTTGGGGTTTGCCAGGACTCTTACGCGCATTAAGGAACGTTTCTACTGGCCAAATATGCGTCGAACGACTCAGCGTTACGTGAACTCCTGCGTGCAGTGCCAGCGGTTCAAGCTCCCCACGACTTCTCCGCCGGGCCACTTACATCCGGTGACACCACCGACCACACCATATGAGCAAGTGGGTGTTGACCTCATATGCCCGTTTCCCCGCTCGTCCAAAGGCAATCGCTGGGTCATCGTGTGCGTTGATCATCTCACGCGTTACTGTGAAACTGCCGCCATCACTTCCGCCACCGCCGCTGACGTCTCGTTCTTTCTTCTTCACGCTGTCGTCCATGGACCTCCTCGTGTAATTATCAGTGACCGAGGCCGGCAGTTTACGGCAGATGTTGTGGAACAGCTTCTGCGCTATTGTACTTGCCAGTTGCGTCACTCTACGCCGTACCATCCCCAGACAAATGGCCTCGTCGAACGTACAAACCGGACACTGACAAACATGCTTGCGATGTATGTTGACTCGCGGCACAAGAACTGGGATGGCGTGCTTCCCTTCATTACTTACGCCTATAACACCTCAAAGCATGAGACAACTTCTTATAGTCCATTTTTCCTCCTCTACGCCCGTCCGCCTCGACGTACTCTTGACACCATTTTGCCGTTCTCTCTCGACACCGAGCCGTCTGTTTCGAGCACTCTCTGCCGCGCTGAAGAGGCTCGTATTACGCACTCTGGCCTCGCAGGGCCGCTCTAAGCAGCGCTACGATCGTGGGCATCAGGATGTCTCCTACCTTCCCGGCGACTTAGTGTAGCTCTGGACACCTCTCCGCAAGCGTGGTTTGTCCCAGAAGCTGTTGTTGCACTACACAGGCCCATTTATTGTGCTCAAACGCATCAACGAGTTGAATTACGTCGTGTCTCGCCAGTGTTCCCACGGTCGCCCCTCTCGGAAAACACAGGTAGTTCATGTCGCAAGAATGAAGCGCTGCCACTCTCGCTCGGGACTCTGACAGCCCAGGGGCTTCGTCTGCCAAGGGGGAAATGTCAGTCATGCGCACAGAAGAGGAGAAGGAAGTGCAAAAAGAGGCTCTCCGGAATAGAGAAAGAAGAAGAAGAAGCTCACCATCTGTTACTTAGCACATCAGGCTAAGGTGCAGAATCGCTCTGTAAATAAACCCTAACAATATTTTTGATAATGGACTATACGCAAGATAACCTTCTTCTAGAATGCGGCAAAAGGATTACATAATGAGCTACTCAAATGTTGTGAAATCTCATGTGGTTTGTACATCAGGACAAGGCCCCCCGCGGGCGCATCACAACCTTTAGCTCATCACAAGGCAGCAGGGAGACGTTTGGAGTGCGGTGAGGGGTATGTGTGTGTGGAGGGGGGGGGGGGGGGGGGCGGACCGTGAGCAGCTGCGTCGTGAGGGCGGAGACGGCCGCGGCTATTAACCCATGACCCTGCTTTGGCTATCTCACACGGGATGCCGGTCATGCTGAGCGAGGGCCGCGGTGCTAGTGGACGACTGCATTAGGGGTTGACATATGCTAAGCTCATCGTGCGAAGCGAGTAGGTAGAATTATTGGTAGTAGGGCGCCGCAGTTCGGTGGCGACGGGGAAACGGAGAGAGGGCGAGGTGCCGGCGGGGCGCGCAGTGGGTAGATACGCCAGCCGCCGTAGCAGACCAGCATCCCCTGCGGGCGCACGTCGCTGCTTTGCGAACGGTGACCTTAGCGTGTCTAGAAGGTACAATCCTGTGTAAAGCGAACGCGCGCTAATTTGCACCCATATCTGCGCAAGGCATTCTAAAACATTATTTGATTGTCTGATTTGTTCTACGAATAACATCACTAGGACTGTAAAGGCTAGTTTTGTGGGCTCTCTGGGCACTTTTTAGGTTGAAGCGCCTGATCAGACGAATTTGTCTTTCGGTATTTTTTTTGTGTTTACTTAAGCACCAATGCTCATATTGACATCGGTACAGGCCATATTTTATGGCACAAATGACACTCGTTGAGCAATCCAAGAATAAAATTTCATTTGACCATGGCTCCCGTCCACCTAGCGTTTTCAGTTTCCTTTCTTTTGATTTCGTAATGGCAACAGCAATATTATCGTTCAACCTAGGCCAATAAAATTTAGTAGGATATTAGTGCTGCACAACAGCCCGTGCTTCGGCGCCAGTTCACTTGTGTGGCCATTGTGGTGTCGAAATCATGTCTGTCGTCACTTGTAAGGAGCTCTACCGTCAAGTATGTGACAACATTACGCTGACATGGCATGCTGAGCTAGTCGCTGTTGTTTGATAGCTGCTCAACTGTCGCGTAGTTGTGGGCTACAGCATTAACCACAAACATCGCTGGGTGTATTAGACCTCCTCGATCCATCTCTAATACGTTCTCAGTGTTTTCCCTTCCCGCTAGCACTTATTTGTTCACAGTCAAGGTGGTCTACGATTCTCCTACTTGATTTTTTTAGCGTAGCGTAAACGGTATAGCCAGAAACGTACACCCACACTGGAATCAGGTCTTTGATTTTGGTCAATGTCTCTTCGGAGACTACCACATTGCAGTTAGGACGCGGCCTTTCCTTCTCCTTTCCAAGTCCATCCCACTGCTGGTCCTCGTCGGTGCTCATTCTAGACATTCTAGCCACCTCTGAAAGCGGAACTTCTTTTCGCATTCATACACTTACCGAATGGATACATGGTTTTGGGCACCTGCAAGCTGCCGGCACTTTCCAAAGCGGTCCTCCAGGACGTCCGCTTGTGTCTTTACAAGTAGTACACAAGACAGCTTGAGCTCGTCAAGGCAGTACTTGGAAAGCTCAGTGAGGCCGTAAGTTGTCGGATGGAAGGCTCCGTGATTTTCTTTAGTAAGCTTACCAGTGTTATAAGCTTTTTTTTTCTTTTTATTTTTGCAGTCGTTTAACTTGTTGACTATGTTGGAAAGTAAATAGTCTATTGATGGTCCATAGAGGACACTGGCTCTTCAAATGGATCTATTAGTCTAGTGCCTGTGCGCGGAATTTCCAAATTCACCATTTTCCATTACTTCACAACTCAATGTGGCTCATAGTATGCTTCTTTGAAATTGCTGGAAGAGCCGAGGGCAGGGGGTCATTAAATACTTGCAAAGCGAGATATCGCAAAGAAGCCGTGATTATTCTCCGTGAGGGATCATCTAGGTCTGCAATTTCATTCAAAAGATCCTCTGGGTGGAAATGGGCCTTGAATATCTGAAGAAAAAAAAATCACCCGTCATGAGTACTTTTTCTCTCTAATGCACTATAAATACAAAGCTACCAAGCTGAGGTTCTCACGAAACAGCTCTTGACTATTTCCATACCGCATAGAAACACTTGTACAATGCGTCGCGATATAGCAGCCAGAAAATACAATTTGAAACAGTAAGCCAAGAAGTTTAAACATTACGCCTTTGATCGGGAAGGCCGAAGGACGTGTCCAAACCCACCCCGTGTCTGCATCCCAGCTACAATACTGGTTAGTGTGCCGTGCGGCGGCAGTTCCCCATAGAAAGGGGCGGCGCCGTTTGCAGTTACTGCCACCAGTCGCCAATTGAAGGCGTTCACAGTAAGTGCTGAGGAACCATGATCATTGTCAATCAACATGTCATCATCATCATCATCAGCCGGGTTATACCCACTGCAGGGCGAAGGCCTCTCCCATATCTCTCCACTTAACCCGGTTCTGTGCTAGCTGCATCCACTTGACCCCTGCGAACTTCTTAATCTCATCCGCCCACCTAACTTTCTTCCGCCCTCTGCTACGCTTTCCTTCCCTTGGAATCCAGTTTGTTACCCTCAGCGACCATCGGTAATCCTCTCTTCGCACTACATGTCCTGCCCATGTCCATTTCTTCTTCTTAATTTCCACTAGAATGTCGGTAACTTGAGTTATTTCTCTGACCCACTCTGAACGCTTTCTATCTCTTAATGTTGCCCCTACCATTTTTCGTTCCATAGCCCTCTGGGTTGTCCTCAACTTAAGTAGAACTCTCTTGGTTAGCCTCCATGTTTCAGCCCCATAGGTGAGTACCGGCAAGATGCAACTGTTGTATACTTTCCTCTTGAGCGATACCGGTAAGCTGCTAGTCATAATCTGCGAGTGCTTGCCAAATGCGATCCATCCCAATCTTATTCTTCTTGTTATTTCCTTTTCATGGTCCGGATCTGCGGTTACTACCTGTCCTAAGTAGACATATTCGCCTACTACTTCCAGTATTTCGCTACCTAATGTAAACTGCTGTTCCTTCCCGAGGCTGTTGAACATTACCTTAGTCTTCTGCATATTGATTTTCAAGCCTACCTTTCTACTTTTCCTGTCTAGGTCATCAATCATTATTTGCTGTTCATCCTCCGAGTTGCTTAGCAAGGCAATGTCATCAGCAAATCGCAGATTACTGAAGTATTCTCCATCTACCCTTATCGCTAACTGCTCCCATTCCAAGTCTCTGAATACTTCCTCTAAACAAGCTGTGAATAGTACTGGGGAGATTGTGTCTACCTGCCTAACACATTTCTTTATGGGAAGTTTGTTACTTTCTTTATGCACAACTATGGTTGCTGTGCAGCCACTATGTATACCTTCCTGCACTTTCACGTACGGCTCGTCTACCCCCTGATTTCGCAATGCCTGCATCACCGCCGAAGTTTCAACTGAGTCAAATGCTTTTTCGTAATCAATGAATGCTATGTTTAAGGGCTGGTTATTTTCCGAGCATTTTTCTATCACCTGGTTGATGGTATGGATATGATCGATAGTAAAGTACCGTTTCCGAATCCCTGCTTGATCCTTTGCTTGATAGCAGTCTAAGGTTCTCCTGATTTTATTAGCGATTACCTTAGTAAATACCTTATGCGTAACAGACAGTAAGCTGATTGGTCTGTAATTTGTAAGGTCCTTAGAGTCCCCTTTCTTGTGAATGAGGATAATGTTTGCATTCTTTCATGGTTCCGGTACCGTCGATGACACCAGGCACTCCGTATACAGGGTGGCCAGTTTTTCTAGCACTATATCCCCCCCCCCCCCCCCGTCGTTCAGCAAATCTGTAGTTATCTGATCCTCTCCAGCTGATTTCCCCCTTGCATAGTTTCTAGTGCTTTCTTGACCTCGTCCTTCGTCACTGGTGGAACGTCTGACTGTTTTTCCCTACCCCCAATCTCATTACGGTCCTGACTACTTTGGCTACTGTAGAGATCTGCATAGAACTCCTCGGCTACTTTGACTATCTTTCCCATATTAGTGATGACGTTGCCCGCCTTGTCCCTTATCGCATACATCTGGTTTTTGCCTATACCCAATTTCTTCTTTACCGCTTTAAGGCTTCCCCCGTTCTTTACAGCATGCTCAATTTTCTCCATGTTATACTTCCTTATATCGGCCACCTTGCGCTTATTGATTAGCTTTGATATCTCGGCCAATTCGATCTGGTCTGTTGGATTGGAAGCTTTCATACTTTGGCGTTTCTTAATAAAATCTTTCGTCTCCTTAGACAGCTTACCGGTATCCTCTCTAACTTCTACCGCGCACTCAGTAATAATATCTCTGAAATTATTGTTCCTTGCCTCTAAGGTAATGTCGCCATCCTCAGTTAGAGCTGAATACCTGTTCTGTAGCGAGATCCTGAACTCTTCTGCCATTCCCCTCACCGCTAATTCGTTGATGGGTTTCTTTCTTACTAATCTGTTGCGTTCCTTCTTCAGATTTAGGCTAATTCGGTACCTCACCATCCTGTGGTCACTGCATCGCACTTTCCCGATTACCTCTACATCTCGCATAATGGCGGGGGTTGAACACATTATGAAGTCGATTTCATTTTTAGTCTCTCCGTTAGGACTCTTCCATGTCCATTTCCGGTTCTTCCGTTTGCTGAAGAAGGTATTCATGATTCGTAAGTTATTGCGCTCTGCAAACTCAACTAGTAACTCCCCCCTGCTATTCCTAGAACCAATGCCATAGTCACCTGCTGCCTTCTCTCCTGCCTGTTTTTTCCCTACCTTGGCATTGAAGTCGCCCATTAGTACAGTATACTGCGTCTTTACTTTTCGCATTGCCGATTCTACATCTTCATAGAAGCTTTCAACTGCCTGGTCATCATAACTACATGTAGGTGCATAGGCCTGTACAACCTTCAGTTTATACCGCTTATTAAGCCTAATTACGATGCCTGCAACCCTCTCATTAATACTACAGAATTGATCTATATTACCTGCTATATACTTATTGACAAGGAAACCTACTCCTAGTTGTCGCCTCTCTGGTAAACCTCGATAACACAGTACATGCCCATCCTTCAGTACAGTGTATGCCTCATCCTAACCTCACTAAGCCCTATGACATCCCATTTCATACCCTCTAGTTCCTCTAACAGCACTGCTAAACTAGCTTCACTAGCTAGGGTTCTAGCATTAAACGTTGCCAGGGTCAGTTTCCAATGGCGGCCTGTCCAGCGGAGCCAGGCTTTCTTAGCACCCCCTGCTGCGTCACAGGTCTTACCGCCGCCGTGGTCAGTTGCTCCGCAGCTGCTGGTGACTGAGGGCCGGGTTTTTATGGAGCTTATCATAGGAGGTTGCGGCCAATTACTGCACCAGGGTGGCCAACTCCTGTTCTGGTGAGGGAGTGCGTTGCCGGAGGTGTTCACCGGCATCAGGTCGCACCCCAAACCTGTGTATGCAATTCCATCGACACGCGGATTTGTTTTTTTTTTTTTTTTTTTCATCCGGTGGAGAATTGCGCGGCACCGGGATATGAACCCCGGTCCTCTTGCATGCGAGGCGGGTGTTCTACCGTATTTGGTATAAAAGTTTTTATATTTTATTTTTATATTTTTCAGTTGATTAAGTTAGGAATTTATGATTTCTCGCCATAAAATACAACGGCCATGTCAGCCTCATCCCTCAGCAGACAATCCTATTTAGCAGGCGTATTCTCTTAGCAGACGATATCTCTTGGGCAGCTGGTGTTGCCGTGTGCATGAATGCGTAAGGCTCATATCATTTCCCTGGTGCGTGTCTTATGAAATGCGCGTGCACTTGTGACAGCGATTACTCATCAAAATGCCGCTTTGCAAAAATGTCCACTTTAAGTGGCTTAGAACGGGCATGTTTGATATCAACGTGCCGGAGTTGGTGTCTTTCAAGCAGCGGAAATGTGTACTTGTTCACGGCCCCGGATTGACGCCGCACGGCTTGCAGATTGGGTAAATGTTTAAGCGGACACATGGAAGACGCACATATGCAAAAGGACCCTCTCCCGATTCAGATGAGAGTCCTCGACCCACTTTCTGGCAGACAATCACACTCCTAAAGCCGCTGTAAAAATCAAGTGTCCTGCAACATCATTTGAGTGCACAGTTTTGCTTCTTTGTTGCAACTGTTAAGTTATGGCGATGCTATTACCATCGATCGTAACACGCATATTTCGGTATACAGTCAAAACTCGATTTAACCAAAGTCTCGATTTAACGAAGTGATTGAGATCTCCCCTCAGACTTTCATATGGTCCAATGCATTGAGAAATTCGAAATAACGAAATTATTTTCGCTATACGTTCCGATTTCTCGAACCTTTTGCTGAAAAATGAAGGTGAAAAAGTCTTTTTTTGGTCTATTTTGCACAAAACGCTCAAGAATATACGGACTGCGAGCCAGCGGTAACATCATGCAGCAACTGCATCGCGCTTTTTGCCAAACTGCGCAGTGCGAAACACAAGATATATTGATTTTAATTCACGAGATTTCGCCAGCGGTAGAAAGCCGGTCCGTCGACCCGGTGTCGGTAGCGGTGTCGCATACTAACACCTGGACAAGTTATAGTTGCTCTTAATCTGCTGTGACAGTTTGCCAGAACACATGAAGGAAGAACGCAAGGAAAACTCCGGCCAGATGTTGCTTAGAAACCGCAAGACAAGCAAGATCAGCGACGACTTTTCTGGGAAAGGAAGTTAATCCCCTACGACCCTTCTTGCCGACGTTAAAGTTTCGTTGCTACTTTTCATATGCGCAAACGGTGTCGGTGGTAGCGCGGGCCACAATTTCATTGCAGTAACGTAGCATAGTGGACAAGTTGGTATTGTATTCAATGATTACTTAAAAGTGCAGCATCCCTGGGCCTTCGTTTAAGTTGGCTGTTACGTACTTCCAAACATGATTTCATTTTCAGCGCATTTGCGCATCGCAAATATGATGCAACGCGTTACTTCGTTGATGCCGCGACACCTTATAATTGCACCCATTGGATTCTGTCGTGATCTTCGTGATGCCCTCAATGTAATATATGCTAGTTTTCCCAACATTCCAGTTTTTTTATTTGCTGATTTCAATTTTCCTGATATCGACTGGTCGTGCACTAGTATTGCGAATAACGGGACGTCAGAGTCATCAAATTTTGCAGAGCTTTGTGCTAATTTTTCATTATTTCAGGTGATTACTGAACCAACGAGAGTTACATCATCTTCTTCCAACTTGTTGGATTTGTTATTAACCACCGTTCCAGATTTTGTTTCAGGTGTTAGTTATATGCCTAGAATAAGTGACCATTTACTGTTGCACATTACATTGAACTTACCAGTGCTTACATCGCGTAACAAAACTAAAACTGTCTACATTTACTGTAGGGCAAATTTCACTGCGGTCAATCAGGCTCTATAAGTTTTTCTGGACCACTTCATTCATAGATTTGAAGAGCGATCGGTAAATGAGAATTGGGTGCTGTTTAAAAGCAAACTTCATGAGTTAATTGATTTGTACATTCCTCGTAAAACCATTTTGACCAACCGACACGCACCGTGGTACAACCAGACGCTAAAACGCCTTGTCAACAAAAAAGAGAAGGCTATTCTCCAAAATGAAACACTCAAAAACACATGAGCTGTGCTCAACGCTAAAAGTAACTGTTAGAGAATATAAAAATGCCTTGAAAGAAGCGAAGCAAATTTTTTTTTTCAATTTAACACTGCCATCACTTCTGTTAAATAATCGCAAAAAAAAACTTGGACCATTATACACGAGCCAGGCCAGTCAACAATATCGCTTGTTGATTCTAAGTCTAACCCGATTCCTGTGAGCAACTGCGCTAACGTTCTGAATCAGACCTTTGCTGAAGCATTTTCACGCGACCTTGAGTTCCCCTCTTCCTGTTTGCAAAAGTTCTGAATTTCCAATGGATCCCATTAGATTCGACTATGATAGGTTATTTAGTATAATTGAGCGTTTGAAACTGTCTTCTTCTTGTGGGCCCAATTACATCAATACCAAAGTACTAAAAAACACTAAATCTTATTCTGCGATCATATTGTCTAAGGTATTCGAACAGTCACTACAACATGAGATTTTGCCTGATGACTGGAAAATAGGCAGCGTGGCTCCACTCCATAAATCAGGCGACAAGCATGCGGCTAACAACTATCGACCAATATCTCTAACTTCTGTATCTTACAAAATCATGGAACACGTCATTTTTTCACACCTAGGCACCTTTTTAGAATCTTCGTCATTTTTTTTCGCCTCTTCAACACGGTTTTAGAAAACACTTTTCATGTGAAACACAGTTAGTGGCATTCGTAAATGATATACATTCTTCACTTGACAGTGGGTATGAATTAGACTTTTGTCGTGCTTTCGATAAAGTGTCTCACAGGCTACTTCTTTATAAATTGAGCAGGCTTAATATTGACAACAACTTACTAAAATGGATTGAATGCTTTTTAACTAATCGCTCGCAGTTTTTTCGCGCTAATGGCTACCTCTCCTCATCAGTCCTTGTAAATTCAGGTGTCCCGCAAGGATCTGTGCTTGGCCCTCTTTTATTTCTGATTTACATAAACGATCTAACAACATTTAATCAACAGTCAGACGTTTTGCCGATGATTGTGTCATATATCGCTCAGTAAAAATTACTAATGATCTAAGTGTGCTTCAAGCTGACCTGGATGCTGTTTCTGACTGGTGCTTTGCATGGAATGTGACACTTAACACGACTAAATGCAAAGTAATGCGCTTTCCTGGTCGCGGCATTTATTGTCCTATTTCATATAACCTTAAAGGTGCATCATTAACATCAGTAAAATCATATAAATATCTTGGCGTTATTGTCGCATCAAACCTAACTTGTAATGAGCACATTATTTCCATTATCACAAATGCTAACCGCATGCTAGGCTATATTAAACGTAATTTTTCTATGGCACCATCATCTGTGAAACTACTTCTTTATAAATCACTCGGCCGTTCAAAACTGGAGTACGCTGTGTCAGTGTGGGACCCCCACACAGATTTATTAACTAATGCTCTAGAGTCCCTTCAAAATCGCGCTGCATGTTTCGTTCTCGGTGGCTATGGGCGTTTATCAAGTGTAACACTCATGAAGCACACATTGCCATTAGAAACTTTGTCGCGACACAGAAAAATCTCCCGCTTCTGCCTTTTCTTCAAAATGTATCACAATAATCTAACGCTGAAAAATTCACTTATAACATCACCGGTATACGTCTCATCACGCATCGATAACTCTTGTAAAGTAGGAATTTTTCGAACTGCATCTTATCAATATTCATTTTTACCCAAAACAGCAACGGAGTGGAACTGCCTGCCTGAAACGCTGGTGCTTGCCACAATGTCGAGGAATTTAAAAGAAAGCTGTGTATACTGTGCAGCAACGATTGAATATTTATTTTAGTTTCATAGTTTTATAGGCTAATTTGTGCACTTTGGGGGGGGGGGGGGGGGGGGTCTTCCAGCGATCATATTGCGCGTTGTAGGCGAATTTTTATCTACTTCACTTTTTTTATCGAGTGTTGTTGTTTGTATGCGATATCGTGTGCGTCATTGTTTTTTTTTTCACCCTATCCTGTATTTATGTATTCAATAATTTGGAACCTGTACAATTTGCTTTGTTTGCTGTTATTATTTTATTGTGTGAATTCTGCATTGTAAACATCCTTTGCCTTCATAACCTACAATGCCATGTACTCATGTTCTTTCCTACCCTCCTTTTTTTTCTTTTTTTTGCAAAGTCCCACTCCCTTCTATAATGCCCACCGGGTCAAGAGGGTAACTGAAATAAATAAATAAATAAATAAATAAATAAATAAATAAATAAATAAATAAATAAATAAATAAATAAATAAATAAATAAATAAATAAATAAATAAATAAATAAATAAATAAATAAATCGACTGTATTAGATTAAGTGACAGAGAAATGCCTCTCTCGATTTAACTAAATATTTCGCGGTTCCCCTCAACTTCGTTAAATCGAGTTTATCCGTATAATATTTTTAATTTGCTTGAGAACCAAAATCAAGATACTGACGGTGTCAGCACACAATGGCGGTTCTTGGCAGCTGATATGAAGTCAACTGGCGAGCGTTTGACGAGTGAATAAATAGTAAATGCACTGCGAATTGTGTCCACTAGGAAAAATATGTTATGTCGCGTTGTATTCTATATATTGTGTCGATGAATCTAACATGTTTGCCTTACACGCAGGCACTGAAAAGCAAGTAGCACTAAAGCACCAAGAGAGGCGCTGGTTACTGCTTTGGATTACAGTTAAACCTGGTTATAGCGAAACCGTAAAATGTCCGCGATTCTTCGTCACATCCAGGTTTTCGTTCAATGCAGTTTTAGCGTGAACGCCCATAAGGACAACGTAGAACGAAAAGGAGAGTTGATGTAAGGGAAGCCACTTTGAAAGGGTTTGCAGTAAATCAGAGTTATCTAGTCATAGAAGCGCTGAAATGCTTGGCGATCGCGCCGATAGCGAGGCGTGACTGCGGCGGCAGCCTTATTGCCTTCTTTGAGGCTCGCGCGACGCGTCTACGAAGAAGCGGGGAAAAGGTGTGGGGTAGGAATCAGTCTGGAGGGGGAGGAGGAGGAAAAAATTATTTAAACCCAATAACTGGGCACTGGTGATTGGGTGGTCGTGTCCTGTTCAGCCTCAGTACAGGAAGCCGGCAGCCGCTGCATTCCCGCGCGCCCGCTCGATCAGCCGTTGCTGATCTTGCAGGTGTGACAGAGAAATGGTGTGAGCTAGAGAGAGCAGAGCGCGCGCGTTGCCGCGTTGTCGCCGCCGTGCGCGCGCTCGCCCACCACCGTTGCCCCAGAAAACCGACTCCGCCTCGCGTCGCCAGCGCGCTCCGCTGTCGACTCGCGCGGCAGCCCGACAGCCCGACGAGGGAAGGCCTCATGCGAACCCGTGACAGCGATGGACGCGCGCTACTCGCCCCGTGTCTTTTCTCTGTTTTTTCTTTCTTTTTTTTTTTGCCGCTTTTAAGCATGAACTATTGTAGTGCCATGTTCCGACAGCGAAAGCAGCGGAGACCGCTGCGTCGGCCACGGAGATGCGGCGTCAGCGCTGAAACACGGCGCGTTGTATCAACCGCGGTCGCTCGTTGCTATAGTAGGCGTTCCTATCACTTCAGTTCATGTTTTATTGTCCTGAAACTTGCAGGGTTCTGCCAAATTTCCAGTACCTCGGCACTAGCTAATAGACAGTTGGCGCCGCGAGTTCGTTATATCAAGGTTAACCGCTGCGACACGTTCGTTACATGGAAATTTCAAATACATGCTCTTCGATGGGGGCGGCGTTGGGCAATTGAAGAACTTCTTAATATCGAGGAATTCGCTACTTGAAGGTTGGTTACATAGAGGTTTAACTGTACTTTGGATCAAATACTTTCTAGGCCTTGCACATGAACCTGTGGCTATGCAGCCGAAGTTGAGGAGGAAACAATTGAACGACCTCGTCACTCGCTTCTCGCTCTTGTAGGATGCTCGAAAATACAGAGAGGCTGACGAGAAAAGCCCAATGGTTGGGGGCGCATGGTGACAAAGGCGGTCTCCTTCTACCTGTACGCGGTATTTTTGTTCCTCGTCCTATTTCTGCAAGGCGCTGTGGAAGAGTGTTACAGCGACTGAGAAACCATCAGAAGCCATTTTCCGCGACGTTGCAGGGACGTGCGCAAGGCTGTTTTGGTTGTTCCCGCACGTGTCCTCAGTGGGCGAGTGAAATGGGAAAGCGATAGACCGGGAGCCCTATTCTCGACAAGACAACTAGCCATTTTGTTCAAATTGTAACGTACACGTGATATCTGCAGCAGGCTGTTGTTACGTTACATAAGCACATAAACGGGTTACGCCTTCTGACTAAAAACGAAAAAGCCGGTATAGAAAAGAAAAACAAAACGCCTTCGGCTGCTGCAATATATATTTGCGCCAAGTATGATAAGCGACGATGCTTCAGTAACCGAGCCGCTGTGGTGCATTCCGCAATGCAGATGATTCCAGCTGCATGAGAGCGAGTGAACTTTGCTGCGGCGTAGCGGTCTCAGCGCATCATGGCATACATACTGTCGGACATTGTGTAGCAGCTACGGACGTAGAGGGCGAGCGAGTTTACGAGACGCGGGGAGCGTTAAAGCTGGAGAGGAAGAAAGGCACCGGGATTTGCGAATTGACTTGGCACACAATGGGAGAGGAAAGTGGCGTTGCTCATCATAAGCGCCGACGGCACCTTACATTCACTTATGAGGAAATTTGAATACAGCCAATAACATGCGGTTCCCTTATTGTCAAAACGATAAAATGCGGAAAGCAATAAATGAAGATTCTTTTCTGGCTGCATTGAAAAGCAAGCCCAACAAAACGTCAATTAACAGCATGCAATTAAAGCATTTCCTGAAAACGTGCTGTGGATTGGTTATTTTTGTTGCGTGAAAAATAAGCAAATGGTGAGCCTGCATCCATGCCTGAGAAAAAAAAAAGTACTTGAGACACATCACATGTGGCAAGTAACATATGCAATGTACATGGCACATACGTTACTTTATTAATATGAAAGAGTCTGGCAGTAATGTTGTTCCATCGCGAGAAGGCCCTTGATCTCATAAACATTGAACTGAATGCGCAGTGCTAGCCGAAACCATGCAGCTACCCTTCATGTGTGCCAAAATGCACACCAATGCTAGATGTAACAAACCTTTGCCTTGTGCACCCAGAAACAGCCTGCCTGTCCTCCACTCCACATAAGCACCATGAGCCAAGCACAGCCCTGCAGCTGCCGTATAAAAAGCTTACGCACCGACGCTAGACCGAGGCGGCTCCTTCCAATGCGTGATCAAATGCAGTAAAGCACGGTTCTTCGTAAGAAAACAAACTTTATTGCCAGGATATCCGGAGAGAGGACGTCGGATACAGAAAAAGGCCTTCACCTTCTACTAGACTGGGAAGAGAACATAGAATGGTGCTGGGTGGAGCTGCCATACTGCAGTGATAGGGACAATTGATGGGAGACAAGACACTTATTTTTTTTTATTTGAATAACGCAATTGTGTTGTTTTGTATTGTGTTAGGTTGGATTTAATGGCACATAATCACGCAGATTGTGGCAAACTCTCCAACAGATGGGAGTTCCAATTCACCTCATCTGTCTCCTCAGGAACCTGTATGAAGGACAAGAGGCCACAGTCAGAACTGGGCATGGTCTTACTGATTGGTTTCCGATTGAGAAAGGAGTGAGGCAAGGCTGCATACTTTCGCCCTGCCTATTTAACCTATATGCAGAGTGCATCATGAGGAAGGCAGATCTGGACGAGTCTTCAGCTGGAGTGAAGATTGCTGGAAAACGTATCAACAACCTTAGATATGCGGATGATACCACTTTAATGGCAGAAAGTGAAGTGGAACTCAAGAGACTTCTGATGCGCGTACAAGAAGAGAGTGAGATGTTTGGGCTTAAACTGAACATTAAAAAGACAAAGATCATGGCGTCTTGCCCTATCAAGTCCTGGAGCATCAATGGACAAGAAGTGGAAGCTGTGACAGATTTTCTCTTCTTGGGCTCCAAGATTACCTCGGAAGGAGACTGCAGCCATGAAATTAGCAGACGCCTGCTTCTGGGAAAGAGAGCAATGGTTAGCCTTGACAGCCTAGTAAAGAGCAGAGACATTAGTCTGCCAACCAAGATCCGTATAACTCTTGCTATGGTATTTCCAGTTGTGATGTATGGATGCGAGAGTTGGACTGTGAAAAAGGCTGACCGCCGAAGAATTGACGCGTTTGAATTGTGGTGCTGGCGAAGACTCTTGAGAGTTCCTTGGACTGACAGAAGATCAAATCAGTCGATATTGTCGACCATAAACCCTGACTGCTCATTGGAGGGTCAAATTCTAAAGTTAAAGCTCAGCTACTTTGGTCATCTGATGAGAAGAGAGGAGTCGCTGGAGAAAGATTTGATGTTGGGAAAGGTTGAGGGTCGCCGGATAAGGGGTAGGCAGCGAACGCGATGGTTAGATGGCATCCTCGAGGCACTGCAGATGAAGTTATGTGATGTTAGAAAGATAGTGAGAGACCGGAAAGCGTGGCGTGACATGGTCCATAGGGTCACGAAGAGTCGGACACGACTGAACGACTGAACTGAAGCTACTAAGGCTATTATGCGCCAAGCTCGAGGTTAAAGAATAACGTAATTTTTATGGTCGGGATCATGTCGTGGTTAACTAATATATTACAGTTTTCTAGCCTGGCAGATAATACTAGATCTCATTATTTTATTTTCGAAACTTCAGCGGCCTAAACGCATTTTATTTCGAAATTAGTGACTGAAGTTGAGACCGCGAAATTCCTTCTACCGACAATATTCGTCATGTTGAAACGCTTTTGACGTCATAGACCGACACCGGTTACCGCGTCGTCTGCTGTGCTGACGACGACAGCTGCGATACACTGTACAGTGGTGAGCAGCCTTGTCTAGAGCTCGCCGACGGTGCTCCGCGGAGCATGTCAGCGCCATCTAGCGTTAGGCCCTGGATTTGAGTTATGCGTCCCGTGCGCATGCGTGGCCAAAATAAAGCGGTGCCTGCTCGCGTGTTCACGGCCTCATTTCCGCCCAGTGCTTGCGCATTATGCCGCCAGGTACGCGCTCGATATGTAACAGCGGCCGGAAAACCAACACGTTTCGTGCGGATCACGAAGCGGCTGGGCAAGCAAGTGCAAGTGGTAACGGATGATCGTGCGTTTCAGACACGCACCAGGCTAAGAGTTCGAGAATTGGGCCTTGTTGGTTGTTTAACGCGTTGCAGGCGTTATGTTTTATCACGTCTTTGCATTGGCTCATCACCTACATGGGACACTGCATTTGGCATCCGTACAGATTAGGAACTTGACATCCTCCAAGAGGAAATCACCGGGGCGGCGAGAGCTGTGTATGCAGGAACGCGCGTTAATCCACTATTGATTGCGCTTGCTTATCTGGCCGTTTTGATACACCCGAGGAACACTGCGACATCGCGACGCGCTGGCGACCGTTACAGCCTTACAAATGCAGGCAGCGAGGCCCTAACGGCACAAAGGTTGGTTGGTTTGCGGGGTTTAACGTCCCAAATCAACTCAGGCTATGAGAGACGCCGTAGTGGAGGACTCCGGAAATTTCGACCACCTGAGGTTCTTTAACGTGCACTGACATCGCACAGCACACGGGCGCCTTGCTTTTCGCCTCCATCGAAAAGCAGCCGTCGAGGCCGGGATTCGATCCCGCGTCTTTGGGAGCAGTAGTCGAGCGCCGTAACCACTGCGCCAACCCGGCGGTGTCTAACGGCACAAAGGGTAATCGCAAGGAAGAGCATGGAGAAGGAAGCGGTGAGCAGGCATTGCATTGATTTGCCGCGCATGCGCACTGGACGCATAACTCAAACCCAGAGCCTAACGTTAGATGTCGCTGATTTGCTCCGCATAGCGCCGTCGGAGCGCTCTAGACAAGGCTGCTCACCACTGTACTTTGCTTGCATATGCTGAAAGACCAGCATGACTCCAAATGAGTGTACTCAGCATGTTTCTGAAAACAGAACATAGATTGTAGTGAAGCGCGATTTAAGATCTTGCCTACACAGCCATCTTCGGCGGCACTGCCCCCATCGCCGTAAACACCGCCGCGCCTTCCGCCAGGTGTCCAGGCTAGCAATATTTCGGTTGCTTTGAGCCAGTGCGAGAAATGCTGCTAAAATTTATTTTTCTCTTAATCATAATAGGAAAAGGAATTTCAAAAATGAATGCTTCTTGAGAAATGCTGATCCATACGGTGTTTTTACTCACAGTCGCATAGCAGCTTCCGTCGATGTGGTACCCGTGCTCACTGTACGCTAGCTCCGCTGCTCAAAGATGCTCATTTTACTACGAAGCGGTGGGGTCGAGAATAAGGAAGTTTGATCATCGAGTGGCCCATTTACTATACAACGCATCGATGATCAATTACCAAGTGCCATCCGCTGTGGCTTCGAAGCGAAGAAATCTATATAGGCCTATAGCGACGATTAGGGAGAAGCAGACGGCCAAGGCGCCGTCGTCCGCCGCGCTCACAGGCGTCGTCGTTTCGGTAAGCTTTCGGCATCCGGTACTGCTTTAAGCCTCATGAGCTTATCGTCTACTTTCACGATGCGGCTGGTTCTAGAGCTCCTGACAACGAGCCTTCAGACGAGATGGGGTATTGGATGCCTCTGTATAGTGCGCGGCAGCCTGCTGCTACGCTGCTGGTGGGTACTCGAAGATTGTACTAAAACACCGCTGGACGGCACTTTATGCACTGCGCATGTTTTGTGATGGTTCTGAGACGCGTTTCAGTGTGCAATGTGTACGTAGTTCGAGCGGGCCAGCTCGTGGGCCTTTCGTAGTCGGGGGCCGACGTGCCCTTGAATCCTGCCCACAGATGTCCTCTTTCCTGGATAAAATTCAATATACAATACAATCTTTATTGTTCAAAACAGAATACTGAAAATGAATAACAGGCCTGTCAAAGCCTCAAAGGGCCTGACTAGCAGTACCTGGCAGTCAGGTTACGAAGAAAAAAAATCTGCACAAAGCAAACAAAAAAAAATCAATTTAAACATTTGGAACTCTGATTGCTTTTTGATATCATGTCTTGTGCTGGCATCTAAGACGGACGCTGGTATTTTGTTAAATATGACAAGAACATCATACTGACGCGTTCTTTTTCCATATTTCGTGAATGCCTTAGGGATCACATATGGTTATTTGGGTGTTATGCAGCGGGCATACCGTATCTTATAATCGTCCTTCCAAGAGTGCTTGATTACGATAGTTTCGACCATCAGGGAGCTGAAGTTCGGTAATTTCATCATCTATATCTTTGTTTACACGCAAGTCGTATGCCGTTGTTGACAATAAGGAATTCGAAATGGAATTAATTCTAGAAGTCCACCTAGCAGTACAAAATGGCGATAAACAGACAATCCGTAGCGCAGCACACTTTAAGCTAAATCCTGAACAATAATTTTTCGCACGGAGATTGGCATGAGATATCGGACAATGTACAATACACAGAAAACCGCGCGCATCTTTTTACGTGAGACAAATGCGAGTTCCACAGAAGGTCACTGCCAAAAAGTAACCCCAGGCACTTCACTGATGATGCATATTTAACTGGATGGCAAGTACATGTATCGCGATCTGATGTGGGAAGAAACAATGATTGCAATGGGCTAATTTTTTTTATCGGGTCGGGTTTTCAGGTTTAATGCGAATTGAATTAGCAGCAAACCAGTCCATAGCTTTAATTCCCTTGTTTTGCAGGCAGCTGATTGCATCACAGTACTTACTTGCACAGGACACAATAGCCGTATTGTTGGCTTATTGATAATAATTGGCTACTGCATCGCTTAGATCGTTCACGCAGGTGTTAAAGAGTAGGGGGCTTAATATTGAGCCTTGGGGAACTCCTGATTCAATAGACAAAAAACACTCAATCGATAACATTGTCGCCTATCCTGGAGAAATTTCGTAGACTCAGAAAGGCCCCGAGAAATCCCAGTCGAGACAGTTTCTGCAGCAGAACGGCATGACACCGTCAAACGCCTTAGAGGCATCCAGAAAGAGAGCACATGCTACCCGATTACGGTCTAGTGACGAATTTAACGTCACGAGAATCTAACAGTGTTTGAGTGCCTTTCCCCTGCACAGGTCCGTACTGGGGCAGTGATACTACACTATGTTTATGTAGAAAATGTGTCGTCGTAAGAGCCATGTGTTAAATATTTGCGCTATACTTGGGAATATCGAAATAGGTTTGTAGTTTTCGACGGTATTGCGTGCACCTTGCTTATGAAGAGGATTTACGATTGCAGTTTTCATTTCGACTGAAATGTTACCTGCAGCCAAAATGCCGTTTCATAGCGATAGCAACACATGCTTCATTGCTTCGAAGTTTCTTTTTAGTTCACTAACAGAGATTTGATCGAAGCCATGATCTTAAGTTTACAAAGGATGGATTTCAATTCCTCAAGCTAGAGTAAAGGAAAATACGTTCACAGAGATCGAAAAGCTCAGTTGGCGGCAACTGCGGTTAGCGACTGCTGTTTGGTCCGCCGCATTGGCTTGCCGCGGCTTCGCGCAACCGCGGTTGACGCGCTGCTCGTGCACAGAACATGCAGCAGACGACACGGCGTCAGTTTATGTCGTCACCGGCTGTGCCGGTTGCCAGATCAGCAAGCTATTTACGGAGAAACGAAAATACTACTTTTAAAAATATCTGCAACTCCGATGGAGCTGAAACTTTGAGGTTTAGTTACTTGGCATATCAAGAATAAGATGCGAAAACAGTTTATATTCCGAAATTGGTGTCATGACCCCTTAATGTATGCCTACACATGAACTAACATATAACACCAGAGCTTTTGCATCATGCCAGTTGGGAAAGAAACTCCGTTTCAAAAAGTGACTCATTTTACTACGCACTTTTCGGATGCCTATGGATTGTTGCGCCATCTACAAGCAGCCAATCGAAGCTTTCTGCTACTGCCGTCATTGCCTGCTGGAAATCACACTTTTTTTTCTTCTTTTCCGCCTTAATTCTTTCTACGGCTGTTATGTCTAAGATTTTTTGCTACTGAAGTTCTTGAACATATTTTATTTTCCTCGTGATTGTGCGTTTATCAAAAACCTGAATGTTTGCAATACAGACACAATTTAATGACCGCGGGCGCCGCCACTATTCCTAGACACCGGAATTTTGACCAATAGGAACCACCGTGTTTTAATATATGGGCCCTTTGGGAAGTTTCGCAACTAGTAATATTAGAGAGCTTTGTGCTTGAGCATGTCTTGAGGCCAAGCATCTCAGGTGGCCGCGCAGTATAACGAGCTCAAAGAGAATAAAAACGACTAACCCTAAGGGCAAGTTTATTCTATTTAATTAGATTATATCAAGGCGTGGAAGAATTTTTCAAGGAGAAGTAAATGAAGAGGTAAAGTCTGCAACCTCTACTTTGAATTTAATGAGGGCACAGTCACAGGTCTGTGTTTACCGCCATGCAAAATTTTTTACTGGACTCAAATCGTTTGCCTTGCTAAATATTTAAACATCACTTGTTCTACAATTGTAGTGTCAATCTCCCGTGAGTGTTACCACTTTTCATTTTATATTTCACTTATTTCCCGTTTTGTTTCCTTTGCTCTACCCCTCAAATCATTTTTTTATGCAAGTATATTAAAAAAAAAAATTCTTTGCTACCCAATTCTTGGCCGATCCCCCTCTGTGGGTATGTGCCATAAGTTATTTGAACAACAACAACAACAGTCACACTGCAGCGATAGAGGCAGGAAGATGATGGGAAAAGCACTATAAATCACAAGGTTATAATAAGGAAAACCTAGGGATAACTAGCACTATATTTGGGAGGCAGTGATGAGGCAGGTGCTACTGAGGCAGAAGTATAGGCAGGCAGACAACTCTAGTGCCACATTCTCATTACTCACGCAAGTGACAATCACTTCAGGGAGAGCATGTAGTGACAGGCTAGAACTTAAACAAATGGCAGCCAAACCTTCACCAAAGCGATCACGCCGTGAAACACCACTGATCCGAGCAGCGGCCAGAATTCAAAAGCATTCCGGTGCTGGGTGAAATGCGGCGTCTTGCGCAGCTCAGTTGTTTGAGCTATTCAAGGTGGAGCCAGCAGGCGGCTGCGCCTTGCAACAACCGCGTGGATCGATGATTTCTGTATGAGAGCAAAGCATCTGCAACGGGTGGACTGCTAGTGCCCTCGAATGGTTGTAAAATTTTGTCTTCATTACTAATCCTCTGACGCCGTTTCATTGCGTTCTCCAGTTTCAAGATGTCTCAGCTTACTTCACCACCCACAGTAATTGCCTACTGAATTGCAGTGAGCTAACAGCCGCCTATAACCCTACGTCAAATTCGCATGTTTTTATGCGCTCGCCTCAATGTGGTCAGAAACGTGGCACCCAAATTCTACCGTTTACAACAATGAGCGCATCATTTACGTCATGAAACGTCATTTTTACATTACCTTTGGTTGTGTAGCCAGTCACAGCGTCAGCCAATCAGACTTCAGGAAGCGCCCCTTGACTGTAAGCGGTGCATTTCACCTCATTCGTAATAGAAGAACAAAAGCTCTCTTCTGTACCATTTATAACTTTTGTTTCACCCCACAGTTACTTTTAATTACCATCCGGGCAGCATGAACAGGTCTCTGAAAATCCGTTTTCAAGGTCACGTCATTTTTACGTCACCGCACAAAGCCATTTCGACAGCTCACAATTTTGCACCAAAAAGTTGAAACACGTGAATATTCTGAGAACCAGTCAGAGAAACAATATGTTGGCGAATGGAGGCCATGCGTGTCAAGAATAGGGCCTAGAAAAAACTGTGTTGAGGGGCAAGTTTTAGTTTGCTTGTATCTTTAAAATTCGTCGTTCTAATGCAGCGATTCCTGTAATTCTTTATTCGGCATCTGCGTGACAAAGAATTCATCTAAAGCATAATAGGGAAGCGTTTCAGGGTCCTTTTAGGTTCCCTCTGTTGCAGGGCCTGCCTCACCTGATGTCTGCGCCCTGTGCGAGCTCCTGCCAAGGCACCCCCCTCACCTTCCCTCAACCGTCAACCTCATTTTTCTGTATATTAACTTTTTATCGATTCATTTTTTATTTCTGGGGGACGACTGCTATTGCAAAATGTTTGACAGTTCATTAATGCGGTTGTGTATTTCGACGGCTGAAGGCTTAAAGGAGACCGCGAATTAATAGCGCCAGCCAGAAGTCGTCACCATCACTTCGCCCTAGGTTATACATAGGTCCCAGCTGATCGCTGACCGCTAACATTACAAGCAACTGGTGTGGTCCAAAATATGTAAGCAAAGAGGCTTATCAGGGAAAAATAAGTTTAGTTGCATTTGCAGACAACTTCAGTTATTCTTCAAGAAGGTTCCTTGCACGAACAAAGCGCGAATATTGGCTGCCTCATTGATTTAAACCTTTATAAGAAACCAGCCAATGCTAAAGGCATGTATAGAGTGGACACCAAAGCGACATGTGCGATAGCTGTTTCAAGATAAATGACAGCAAGCAGTTGCTCGTAATGGAGAGACAAATAAAGTGTCGGTTTAGCAAGGAACAATCGCGTCTCTATTTATTGAGCGTAGTCCGTTGACTCCACTGTATTGCTCCCAAGCTTTTGAATTAGCATACTGGCAAACCGCACACGCACACGCCCGCGCATAGGCAGTATTAGATGGCACACCATAAGGCAGTTTTTGCCCGAGAATGTTAGCCTGCGCGTACTGCGAATTAGCCTTCTAGCACTTGCGACACTGCGAGCCAAGAATGCAGGCATCAGAGGGAAACAAAATTGATTCCGGTCATTTGATGGACTTATATTTCCGTGCGCCTTTATTTCATAATGCGCGAGGTGCCACATGCACAAGAAAAAAATTTGAGGACGCCTAAGCTTCTCCTTTAAGAATTTAGAACTGAAACCACGCAAAGGAGGATACACGGGGAAAAAGTGCGCTTGCGGTTGCGGGTTGCGGCTCAGTTTATGTAGGACAAACGGGACGCTGCATTAATAAGCGTCTACAAGAACACAATAATTCGTTGGGCTCTCACAGCGGCGTGCATTTGTCAAAACACTGTCTTTCGTGTGACAAGAAATGTACGCCACTCATTGAGCGTGCAAATATAATCGGAGAGGCAAAAGATCAGAAAGCACGTGAAGTCTTCGAAGCCTAGCGGACAGAAGAGAAAATGGACAAGAAAGAAAAGAAGAGGGAGAGAAAGACGCGTGTCGCAACAACCGTCTTCCACCACCAAAACTGTAGGGGGTGCAACGACGGCCTACAACAGATCAAAATATGATGGCAGGCAAGTCCCCGCCCCAAGCGGCAGTGACCTACCATTCCTAGCCCCGTAGGGCCAGGAGCAGCCACTCTAGCTAGCAGATTAATAGACATGGGCCCGAAAAGTGTGCCAGCGATTCTTCGGTCCATCTGTACAGGAAGGAACTAAAGTTTCGGAACTCGATTAGATAGCGTATGCTTGTCGCGCATGCGCAGTGTCGTTGACGGAAGGAGAATGTGTTTCAATAAACAGTTGTAAGTCCGCGCTCGTCCTGTGCACGTTTTTCCTGTGTATCGTCCTTTGCGTGATTTCAGTTTCAAGTTCATTCATCGCGAAATAGCCCCCCATAACTCTTAGATTTAAGATTTCATCGTGACAGCGTTATCGGGCCCCGTTCGCATCGCCTTCTCGTGATCTTCCCGAGCAGGAGAAGACGTTGATGCGTCATCGGAGTTAAACTAAACGGGCGAAAGGCGTGGGGGATGGATGTGCTTCCCCTGTACAGTAGGTGTTCTTGCTGTTTCTTCTGCTGCCTTCGCTCGTACCGAGTGGTGTTGGTGACCACCGCTGCGTCCGTGGCTCAGTGACACATTGCGGTGCGGAGATGACGACTTCTCTTCTCGGACTGTACACGTTTATTTACACTTTTTACAATTAGCGTATTTACACAAATGTCGTCGGATGCGACATCAAACGTAGAGGGCTAACTGCGACTGGTGAACGATCTGAGGTCAGAGGCTAGCAGAATCAGGCCTTGGCCTCCTGCTACACTTTAGGCCGGAGTCCCTTGGGACCTCCGTCAGCCTAGCCTCCCTCTCGAACAACCCGTCTGCCCTCGACTCTCGTCCGAGCCCAACTCTGTTCCGAGCCCAACTCTGCTCCGAGCCCAACTCTGCTCCGAGCCCAACTCTCTTCCAAGCCCCACTGTCCAACGCTCGCTTTCTTAGCGTTACCCAAAATCCCAGTTTTGTCCGTTGACCAATCAACGTACGCCACTCTGTGGCCAATAACATACATTCCTTTAAAATGGGCTGGCCAATCATTGTGCCACATATACCCTCTCCTACGCATGTCAAATAAAACACACACAAAACACGCACTAGGCGGCGAGTGGTTGCGCACACAAACACATACATCTGCAACTTTTCCCTCTCCAAAATCCTCCTACGCAAGAGGCGCCAAACAGTCGCAAAGACAAACGGCGTCGACGGCCACACCTCCGAAAACACACAAATGCACACACGCGCAAACCTCAGGCCCAAACATTCCGATCCCTGCTCTTGGTCGGTTGCGCGCGGGCGGTGGATTCACAGGGACACACAGGCGTCTTCCCGGGAAGACATGTCAACAGCGCGTTCTCCCCAGGCCTGTGTTACGCCGCGTTTCGGGATTTATGGCCTCCGCGCCCTCTCCACTCGACCCGGGAGACACTGCAGTTAGCGCCGAACCCGCAAACCACTGCGCTTATGCTGTGCGCTCTAACTGCACTGCTCTGCCTCCCTCGCGGCACGGGACGGAGAGGGCCGGTGGCGTCGCCCGCTGCCATGTGTTCTGGGCTCACTTCCGAGAAGCGGTCGCCCGCGCGACCGTCATAAATCTGCCCGCGTCAAGCTGCCCCCTGATCTTGGCGGCCCCTTCGGAATCTCGCTTCTGTGCGAAGCCCGCAAACTTAACTCCTCCCCATCGAGAATGTTGCGCGTACACTTGCTGTACGCTCAACATAAAACTCCTCTAACGGGGGAAGGAAGGGGGGGGGGGGCATTGTGGTGTGGCGTACACCAAACAAAGCAAAACAAACAAACGCAGCTATGCAAACAATAGTGCAACGCTCCGTACAGAGGCGCGCGCGCCCTGAACGACAATCTCCGTGTGCACGTTCGCAAACGGTAACTAAACCATACGCCATACAAGGCAACACAGCTTGGCATACATAACACCAAATCAAGCAATAAACACTGCATAATCAAACGCAAAACAACACAAGGTAACACGTGTAAACCACATCATACACAGAACATAGGAGTGCCAGATACTGATACACACAGACAACTAACAGTCCTTATTCAACGCTCAAGTACAGGCAGGACCCTGCCCTGTACGTTCCTTGGTCCACCATGGTAATTTCACCCACCAATATTAGGTGAATAGCACAATCACCGCAATCTTCCCCATACTCAACAAGCCAACGGGGCTTGTTACAACTTCCAACACCCCGATGAGCGGCGACCTGAGCCGTCCACTCTAGATACCACTCTCTAGCCTAGACAGAGCATCGGCACACCGGTTAAGCGATCTTTTGATGTGCGAAAACTCCAGATCATATTTTTGCAGCGCTAGAACCCAGCGAGTTAGGCGCGCACTGGAGGGTGTGGACTGGGTCAGATAAGTCAGCGGATTATGGTCCGTGACCACTTTGATCTTAGCACCGAAAAGCCATGTGTCAAGGCGGCTCAGCGCCCACACAATTGCAAAGGCCTCACGCTCGATAGCAGACCACTTCGCCTGTTGCGGCGTTAGTTTTTTACTGAGGAAGGCGATAGGTTTCTCAGAACCATCCAGCTCCTGACTCAGACATGCACCTACCCCTTTTTCCGAGGCATCGTAGTTAGCACGAACTCCTTACCTGTCTGTGGGGCACTTAATGTCGGAATTGCCTTCAACGCAACCTTTACATTGTTAAAGGCTCTTTCAGCCTCTGAGCTCCATGGAAGATTGTTCGGCACGCGTCGGTTCGTGAGATCGGTCAGAGGGCGTACAACTTCGGAGTAAGATGGTATGTACTCCCGGTAGTAGTTGAAGAGGCCCAAAGCGCTACGTAGTTCCCTTTTCGTTGAGGGACTCTTAAGCTCTGCTACAGCGCTCACTCTCTCTGGATCTGGGGAGTGTGTGCCAGATCCGACCACATGCCCAAGGTACCTGACTTTAGGCTGGGCTAGGCGGCATTTTTCCGGGTTAATCGTTAGTCCCACCGATGCTATTGTGGCAAGAACCGCTTCCAGGTGCTGCATATGTAGCTCCCAAGTCTCAGAGTAGACGGCTACATCATCTATGTAGGCGCACGAATAGTCTCGGTGCTTTCTCAGGATCTCGTTCATGATCCTCTGAAACGTTGCCGCCGAGTTACGAAGTCCGTACGGCATCACTCTCCACGCGTAAAGACCACTGGTGGTCGCAAATGCGGTATGCTTCTGAGAGCCTGGTTCAATCGCGATTTGCCAGTAACCTCTCGTCATATCTAGAATGGATATGTATCGGGCCCTGGCTACCTCGTAAAGCAGCTCACTGGCTTTTCCCATCGGGAAGCTATCCGCCTCAGTGACAGCGTTCAAGTGACGGTAGTCAATGCACATTCTTACTGTGCCATCCTTTTTAGCAACACACACAACCGGATGCGCGAAGCTACTTTCTATGGGATATATGAGTCCCCATTCTTTCAATTGCTCCACCTGCCGTTCTACCTCTCCTCTCAGTGCTATCGGCACACGATAGGGATACGCCTTGGTAGCTTTAGCCCCTTGAAGCAAGATGATTTTGTGCTCACCGACGTTACACCTTCCCGGCCTTTCAGAAAATGTACTGCCGTACCGTCTCAGCAGGTGATCTAGCTCCGTCAACTGTCGGTTTGGCAAGTGCGTGCTTTCCTCTAGCAGTGCAGCCACTGTCCTCCCGTTTTCACTAAATTGCGGGGTTGTTTCAATCTCGCCAAACTCTTCGTCTGATTCAAAGACTATGCCTACGTTATTCACCCGAGCGTAGTACTTCCTGAGGCGGTTCGCGTGCACCCATTTTTCTACGTCTCCCGGGAGCTGTACGATATAGCTGTCTGGCCTCACCTGCTGTTTCACTTCGGCAGGTCCGATCCATTTGGGCTGCATTTTCGCAACCTGTCCTGTTTCTAGAATCAGTACCTGATCGCCCGCCTCAAATGATTTCGGCCTCGCCCTGAGGTTGTACCTATCAGTGTATAACTGTTGCATTTGCTCACCTCGCTGATCTGCGGCACGGGCTGCTTCAGCCATTCTCTCTCGGAGCTCGGTCAAATACGCAGATGCGACTTTATTCAACCCTGTCGGGGGCTCCCACGCTCCGGTCCACGTCTTTTGTAGTATGCTAAGAGGCCCCTGTGCCACCCTACCGTACATAAGCTCGAAAGGGGGTACTCCTGTGATCTCGTGCGGCAGCTCACGGTACGCCCAATGTAGACAGGGTATATATCTATCCCAGTCCCTGGCATGGTCGTGAATCACGTGTCTCAGCATGGACTTGAACACTCCATTCCACCTCTCTACGAGCCCATTGCTCTGCGGGTGTTCCGGCGTAGAGAAGCGTACTTGTGCTCCCAATCGCTCTGCCAGCTCTTTCGTTAGCCCTGCCGTGAAATTAGCCCCTTGATCACTACACACCAGCTCTGGTACGCCGAAGCGCGCAAAAATGTCCAGCAACGCCTGACAGGTGGCTTTAGCGGTTAGTGCTCGCAGTGGAATTACCTCAGGCCACCTCGTGCAAAGGTCGATTAAACACAATGCATACCGATGTCCGCGCGCAGAAGCCGGCTCAATAGGCCCTATACAGTCAAGGTAGACAACCTGAAATGGCTGCTGCGGCCGTGTCAACGGGGTTATCGGAACTCGGTCCGTCACCTTCCTGTTAGCGAAAGTCTGACACGTGTGACACGACTGGCAATGCTTTCTCACATCTGCAGACATTGTTGGCCAAAAGAAGGCACTGCGAATACGTTGCTTTGTCTTTTTCTCTGAAAAATGCCCGCCGCACGCTTTATCGTGTGCTAGTATCAACACTTCCCTTCGACGCATCTCGGGTAGGACCAGTTGTTTGCACTGCCTGCCATTCACGTCATCTTTGTGAAATAAGAGTCCTCCTTCAATCACCATGCCATGCGTTCCATCGCGTCCCTGTGCCCATGAGCTTTCTAATGACGCATCTTCTCTCTGCTCTTTCGCGAACGTGTCAGCGCATTGCTCGCCGTTCGGCACCGACGATTCTGGTGCAACTGCTCCGTCCTGAACACCCGTAGGGCCGCTTTCTATCGCCTCGTCTTCGGCTACCTCTCTAGGACGCACGCTCTCCTCAACCGCTTCACGGGCGGCTTCTTCTGCCTGCACAATGCGCACGGCTAGCTCAGTGGCTTGTCTCTGCACTTTCCTCAGCTCATCAAACGCATCTGGGGTCAGAAGCGCATCTATCCCTTCCGTTAAATGGTCCGTTACTGCGCACAGTGTCATAAGCTGAGGGGCTACGCCCTCGTCATCAGCGGACAGGCTCAGTGGGACATACATCAAATCAGCTGGAACTGTCTTACCAAATGCTCCTTTAAGGCGAACCTTGCCTGCACCCTGAGTGTCTGCCTCAGCCGGGATGACATTCCTTCTCAGGATTGTAATGTCAGCACCTGAGTCCAAACAAGCCGTAAATGGGCGCCCCGCAGACGTGAGCTCAACCCAAGTTAATTTCGACGTAGAAACGGTGTCTGTCGGCGTTGCCGCGCACTCGTACACATCACATGCAGCTCTGGCAGTCAGCTTTTCCGGTGCGGAGCCCTTGGCGCGTTGCCCACCCATTATTGCTTTCGGCCTCGTTTGGTTGCACTGCCATTGGTAGTGACCCATCTCACCGCAGGTGAAGCACCTAGAAGACGGCTTCCGATCGATCCCATGGAACCTTCCTTTTCCTACGGGGTCCCGCCAACTGTGTGCATCAACCTTACTCGCTTCAGCAACCTTCCGAGAATTTGGGCGCTTGGAAGCTCTGCTTTCCTCGTATCCCTGTGCTAACTTGGCAACATCCTCAGGTTTTAGCCATTCCCCTGTCTCATGCTGTAAGACATACGTGCGCATGTCATCCTCCATTAGCTGTTTAACGCGATCTGCAATCAGTAGCGCCCGCAGATCTTCCAAGCTTGTTATGTCTCTACTACGCAGGTAGTAATCAAGCAACCCTTCTAGTTTCGTGACAAACTGTCCCCATGTTTCGCCGCCTTTCCGACAAGCATAGAACCTACGCTTATATTCCTCAGGTGTGAGCTTTAACTCACCCAGAATATAATCACGCACTTCCTCGTAGGACTGCCTTCCGCTTACTGCCTTATTTGCTATCAGCATGCGGCTTTTCTCGTTTAAGAATGGGACAGTTATCGAGCCGCTTACCTCCTCGGGAATCTCGCAACTTTGAAGCATACTTTCCGCGCTTCGAAACCATGCGGGGGCCAACTCGTCTTTCTCTGGCATTGGCGCTAGAATAGCGCGTAAATCTTTTGCATATCGACCCAATCCAGATCGAGCGCCTCGCCCGCCTTGATTCTTTAGTCTCTCTAACTCCACCTGGAGTCTCAGAACTTCAATCTCCAGCTCTTTTTCTCGCAGTCTGGCAGCTGCGTTGTTTCCTCCTGACGTTAGACCTCTGTCAAGATCCGCGGTTACCGACGCATTACTAGAACTTTGATCATGATCGCCAGTAATGTTACTGCTCAAGGTCTGCCCCCGCTCATCGGAAGCTGTTGCGCCGGAGCTCTGCCCCACGCCATCAGAGCTGTCCGTAGACTTTTGGCTCTCTGACCGAGTTACGACCATGGTGAACCTGGAGAAAACAGGACAAGGACCCACCTGTATACAGCTAGTGTCAGTCCGTCGCACTGGGTTGCCGTGCGGTCACTGCTTTCGGTCCGTCGAACGCCTGGACACCATCAGTACATCAGGCTCAGCATCGGTCGTCGCCACTCGAAAAGTCAGCCTTGGTGCCCTTTCCGCTACGCCGGATCTGCGCAGCCTCGCTGGAGTCGCTCCCCGTAGCTGCCTCTCTAGGCCGGTAGCGTGTATTCACGGGGCACCTCAACTTCAAACTTCCTCTTGGTCAGCCTTGGCTCACCGATGTAGTGTGCCGCCCTCCGTGTACATCAGTCCGCGGCGTCGTCGATCTCTCGCCACTCCGCAGGAAGTCGCTGGGCCGATCCTGTCTCGACTGCGCCAGTTAAACTAAACGGGCGAAAGGCGTGGGGGATGGATGTGCTTCCCCTGTACAGTAGGTGTTGCTGTTTCTTCTGCTGCCTTCGCTCGTACCGAGTGGTGTTGGTGACCACCGCTGCGTCCGTGGCTCAGTGACACATTGCGGTGCGGAGATGACGACTTCTCTTCTCGGACTGTACACGTTTATTTACACTTTTTACAATTAGCGTATTTACACAAATGTCGTCGGATGCGACATCAAACGTAGAGGGCTAACTGCGACTGGTGAACGATCTGAGGTCAGAGGCTAGCAGAATCAGGCCTTGGCCTCCTGCTACACTTTAAGCCGGAGTCCCTTGGGACCTCCGTCAGCCTAGCCTCCCTCTCGAACAACCCGTCTGCCCTCGACTCTCGTCCGAGCCCAACTCTGTTCCGAGCCCAACTCTGCTCCGAGCCCAACTCTGCTCCGAGCCCAACTCTCTTCCAAGCCCCACTGTCCAACGCTCGCTTTCTTAGCGTTACCCAAAATCCCAGTTTTGTCCGTTGACCAATCAACGTACGCCACTCTGTGGCCAATAACATACATTCCTTTAAAATGGGCTGGCCAATCATTGTGCCACATATACCCTCTCCTACGCATGTCAAATAAAACACACACAAAGCACGCACTAGGCGGCGAGTGGTTGCGCACACAAACACATACATCTGCAACTTTTCCCTCTCCAAAATCCTCCTACGCAAGAGGCGCCAAACAGTCGCAAAGACAAACGGCGTCGACGGCCACACCTCCGAAAACACACAAAAGCACACACGCGCAAACCTCAGGCCCAAACATTCCGATCCCTGCTCTTGGTCGGTTGCGCGCGGGCGGTGGATTCACAGGGACACACAGGCGTCTTCCCGGGAAGACATGTCAACAGCGCGTTCTCCCCAGGCCTGTGTTACGCCGCGTTTCGGGATTTATGGCCTCCGCGCCCTCTCCACTCGACCCGGGAGACACTGCAGTTAGCGCCGAACCCGCAAACCACTGCGCTTATGCTGTGCGCTCTAACTGCACTGCTCTGCTTCCCTCGCGGCACGGGACGGAGAGGGCCGGTGGCGTCGCCCGCAGCCATGTGTTCTGGGCTCACTTCCGAGAAGCGGTCGCCCGCGCGACCGTCATAAATCTGCCCGCGTCAAGCTGCCCCCTGACCTTGGCGGCCCCTTCGGAATCTCGCTTCTGTGCGAAGCCCGCAAACTTAACTATCGGCACTCGCAGAAGACGACGACTCATACGAGCGCCCTGCACTAGTAGAGGGCACGGCATCCATCGCATACTAGGGTTCCTCGATGCACACTCCGCTCTCCGCACGCGCGCATCGAGGGTGCGCGCATCGAAGCACCTTAACGCATATACGTTCCAGAATGTTCCAGAAGCACTTCCGTCTACTTTGCTTGCTTACGTACGATGAACGAATGGATGGATGACGGCACCTCACGCCACCTAGCCGCGTCAAATACTGTATTTTGTATAATCGGGCGGTGGCTCGCGCCCTCTGTTCCGGCAACGTCGTACGATCGAATAAATTTTCCAGTGAGCGCCGCATCGCAGGTAAAGCAAAACGAAAATGCACTTTGCTACTTGCTTAACTATTACTTCCGTAAATAGTTTCTTTCTAATGACGCATCTTGAACATACAGTGCCAAGCAGTTGAGGACAACAGCCAATTAAGGAACACAAGAGCTCTGTATAAGACAATCAAAGATATCAAAGGAAGCTTCTGTGCTAAGCTGGGCGTGATAAAGGACAAACGAGGCAAGGACCCCACTGAAGCCTCAGAGATAAAGAAGAGGTGGCAGGAATACACAGAAGAACTGTACAAGAAGGACCCGAATGTGCAAACCCAACATAAGACGGTTGTGATTACTGATCTCGAGCCGGGCATCCTAAGAGTGAAGTTGAATGGGCCTTAGCCATCCTTGCTAAGAACAAAGCTAGCGGAATTGATGGCATTCCAGCGGAGTTGCTTCAAAACCTCAACCATGACGCTGTTAACATTCTGCATACATTATGTCAGAAGATTTGGACAACCCTGCAGTGGCCACAGGATTGGAGGAGATCAGTTCACATCCCCATTCCAAAGAAAGGCAGTGCCAAAGATTGTTCCAACTACCGCACGGTCGCGCTTATTTCGAATGCTAGCAAGGTGATGTTGAAAATCCTCCAAGGTAGGCTGCAGCAGTATGTGGATCGGGAGCTTCCGGACGTGCAAGCTCAGTTTCGCAAGGGCAGAGGAACTAGAGACCAAATTACCAACCTTCGCTGGATCATGGAAAAAGCAAGAGAGTTCCAGAAACCCATCTACTTCTGCTTTATTGATTATGCGAAAGCGTTTGACTGCGTAGATCACAGCAGATTGTGGCAAGCTCTCCAAGAGATGGGAGTTCCAATTCACCTCATCTGTCTCCTCAGGAACCTGCATGAAGGGCAAGAGGCCACAGTCAGAACTGGGCATGGTCTTACTGATTGGTTTCCGATTGAGAAATGGGTGAGACAAGGCTGCATACTGTCGCCCTGCCTATTTACCTATATGCTGAGTGCATCATGAGGAAGACCGGTCTGGACGAGTCTTCAGCTGGAGTGAAGATTGCTGGAAAACGTAACAACAACCTTAGATATGCGGATGATACCACTTTAATGGCAGAAATTGAAGTGGAACTCAAGGGACTTTTGACGCGCGTACAAGAAGAGAGTGAGAAGTGTGGGCTTAAACTGAACATTAAAAAAACAAAGATCATGGCGTCTTGCCCTGTCAAGTCCTGGAACATCAATGGACAAGAAGTGGAAGCTGTGACAGATTTTCTCTTCTTGGGCTCCAAGATTACCTCGGAAGGTGACTGCAGCCATGAAATTAGGAGACGCCTGCTTCTGGGAAAGACAGCAATGGTTAGCCTTGACCGCCTAGTAAAGAGCAGAGACATTAGTCTGCCAACCAAGATCCGTATAACTCGTGCTATGGTATTTCCAGCTGTGATGTATTGATGCGAGAGTTGGACTGTGAAAAAGGCTGACCGCCGAAGAATTGACGCGTTTAAATTGTGGTGCTGGCGAAGACTCTTGAGAGTTCCTTGGACTGCCAGAAGACCAAATCAGTCGATATTGTCGACCATAAACCCTGACTGCTCATTGGAGGGTCAAATTCTTAAGTTAAAGCTGAGCTACTTTGGTCATCTGATGAGAAGAGAGGAGTCGCTGGAGAAAGATTTGATGTTGGGAAAGGTTGAGGGTCGCCGGAGAAGGGGTAGGCAGCGAACGCGATGGTTAGATGGCATCCTCGAGGCACTGCAGATGAAGTTTTGCGATGGTAGGAAGATCGTGAGAGACCGGAAAGCGTGGCGTGACGTGGTCCATATTTGGGGTAACGAAGAGTCGGACACGACTGAACGACTGAACTGAACTGAATGAGGCATCTAAACATTAGCTCGCAGTCCCAAGGCAATGCATACATTAGGCGGACCCCTATTCGGAGAGAAGCAACGCGGTTATATGGCGGAGTTGTGTGCCCGCCTCGCGCTGCGAAGGCCACTCCACGGGTTTCCTAAAAACCTTGGTTTCTTTACTTTCTGATTTTCGCGTAAAAACCACAACGTCGATACCGGCTTTTCTGCGAGACGGGGCCCTTACGCGCTCCCATTAATATGAGGTGCCCTCCAAGTAAAAATGGTAAAGACCATATTGAAAGAAAGAATAAGAGAGAGCATATGCATGTTACATATAAGCACAACTCAACCCACTCATGCGACATATAAATGCAGCTTTTAAAGTCTGAAAAAACAACGTGGCTTCTATGATGCGCTTATCGTTATGTATTTCTTCGGCGCTGAATAATAATGGCTCGGCTGGGGACTAGTGTGGAGAAGGTTTAGCTCACCACTTCACACTCATGTTCAGCGGAGAAAAATTATTGTTGCCAATATGAGCTGAACCTGCTCAAGTCATGTTATATGCCGTGCGATGCTTGCCAGGCTAGATCAGGTTAGTTTGAGCCTATTACGAAAAGTGGGCTTTTTCTTGTACTATACAAAGCGTTTCTCTGTTTCCTTTTCTCCTTGAAAATTTTCGCTGCACGCTTGTAAATTTGGCATTTCTGCCTGCCTATTCTCTTAGAAATCTTGCTTAGAATGGTGCTTAATAGAAGACATATGCAGACACCATTGCGCGAAATTTTGTCCTGTCAATTCCATGCACATAGCAAGAGTATAAAAACAAAGTCGCTATTTAATCAGAAATTAGGCAGTTCAATTTTGTCCGCTAATATTTTTCTAACGTTCATAAGTAGAATTATTTCTTTCGTCCAAAACTAATTTTCCCAGCGGCTGACTCATTAGAGGCTCACAGCCTAAAATTACTGCGCTCCTCAAAAAGGAGATCAACAAGGCAACCAGTCGACATTCAGATCCGTTTTCGAGCTCAAGAAATATGTTTTTGTTTCGAAGCTGCGCGCTCTAACGATGTTTCCACCGTGGAGCATGCAGAAAAAAAAGAAACGGTCATCACTTAAAGGACGCGTTGAAAGGAGCTTTAATTAAATGACAAAAAAAAAAGAAAACGAACGGAGACCGACACTAGACGGACAGTTCGGTAACGTTTCTTAACGCCCTCACCCCCTCTGTCACCCCCCGTCCCTCCTACATTGCTGACCTATGTTGCAGTGTACCATAAAAGAAGGCAGAAACCACGTCACTTCCCGATGCCTTTCCAGGCGGTTTCTGGGAAGGTCCATTCCTCCTTGGCGGCTTCCGTTTTGGGGATTCTGCAAGCAAACATGTTGCTTCCCTCACTTCAGTGAACACACGGCTATAATATCTCTTGTGAAGGATGCAAGACAAGGAGGGGGTGGGGCGGAGAGGAAGGGGGGACGGTGAGAGCACTCAGTGCAGGTCGGCGCCGCCTTCATAATGGCGCCCTGTGCGACCCCACTGGTCGCCCACCCTAAAGGCCGGCACTGCTAACGGGCGGTAATGCGAATGCCCACAATGGCTTCTTGCGTTGGCTTTGGTTGGCTTGTTATCTGGATTCTGAATTGCATTGTTGGCTACGACTGGAATTAAGGCTATAACTAGCGTTGCAAGTCATTCATTGCCATTAAGGCGTTATACCCAATGGACCTCTCTGACCTACGTCACGAATGACGTATCGGAGGAAGAGCGAAGGGCGTGGCCGCCACGTGGTTTCGCCTGGTGGGAAAAACATTCGGCTGCTATATGCGTGGTGCAGAGGATTTGGTCTCGCGGGATGACAGCTCGCTGTGTTTTTCTTAATGCCGTCAAGCTCTCGCGCAGTGTGGTGCGATATTTGATCGAAGGTGGCCAGCGGCACGTGTTTGTTCCGTTCTAAAAGCTCCGAAATGTGTCTTTCAGCTGTGCAAAAAGCGAAGCGGCAAACGTTATCCGTTGCAGGCCTGAATTGTGTAGTTGACAGTAAGCACCATTTCTCTTATACTCGTGCGTTCACGTATTTCTGGGAGAACGAACAAGCATTTATTAGTTTGCTTTATTGCTCTTCCGAGCGAATCTATACTGAATGCTGACCGATCGCGCTCGAAAAGGTCGAGACGGCATGCGATCAGTGGCAGCGTTTTGAGATATTCTTTCTCGGCATTGAGTTTATTCCAGTTCAGCAGGCCATGTTGAAGGAGCTAGCTCGCTCACAAGACGGCTCATATTGCAAGGTCATGCCGGCAGCATGATCGCTTAAGTACAGCCACATCCCTAGACGGAATTATAATATAGCGCGTTCAAAGGCTGTCGTGTCCCAATCGAAAAGTGGTTTTACTGGAATCATTTGAGTGCACTTATGAATATTTGTACGCCTTGTATGAATATTATTATTCGGCACGAAACGCGCGCTTTGTTACTTTGCATACTGTGGGACCCATTGCTAACAGCGGGGAACATTCACGCTTCCTCGTAACGCAGTTTAGGTGACTGACTTGCACGACAAGGCGGAAATACTTTTTTTCCTGCGCACTCACTGACTATTAAGTACCAATAATATATTTTGTGTGTCTGGCCGAACATAACACAAACTAAAAATGTCTGTACTTGGGATGGAAACCATCCGTGCCGCACCACGCCATCGCAGCGACACAGCCCAGTGATGGCGTGCCGTTAGCGAAAATGAGCGGGTTGCTTTAATTAATTATGTTTAAAATTATATCCCGAGTCTGTGCCTCCACCTCCTCATGCCCCGTGTGGACCGAGGATCACTTTAAGGGACTAGAGTCATCACATTGATGTTAGAATTGGGCTCTATACTTAAATCATTTGTACCCCCAGCGAGAGGAGCTTCAGGCATTGACAATTTGTTAAAACAGAAGGAGCATAGTCGAGTGCACAGCCCTTCGGGCCAAGCGTATTTGCTTTCTCTAGCATGGTGGAGACATTGAGAAATTCATTGGTGATGATAAAGGGCCGTCTATCACAGAATGTTTTAATGTTAGAACAAGTAGGAAAGATGAGCAGTTTAAATGAAGAACAATAGCTGGGGATGGCGAAATGTAGAATGCCCAGGGCAGCACGAAATTTTGCCTGGAGAAAGGAGGGAGTAAAGAAAGCAAGGACATTGCGGAATGTAAGATACTAGCGTTTAAGTACTGTGACAGGGATCGTCCCAGTGTAAAGCTCTAGCGGTTTCTCGACGCTAGACCGAAGCCGGGAGAAGATGCTTGCGCGTTTGCTTCCCGTTTACGCTTCCTTGGTAATGATACTCTAGCGCGAGAGCCAGTGCGTGATAGTGCTAAGCAAAAGCACGCCAAAAAACTGCTTCTAGAGCATATGAAGTGCCAGTTTATCACCAGGCTGAGGAATGCAGTGCGCAGGTTTGTGCTGTCGAAGTCGCCAGCTACTTTTGAAGGGGCTGTTCAGGCAGCCTTAAACGATGAGCGCAACGATTTGCAGGCCTCCATTGAGGAAAAAGGGAGGTTGGTAACAGAGTCAAAGGAGTAAGCGCAGCCGCAATTGTAACCCTGCTAGCCGACAGGCTAGACCAACTGTAGGCGCTCTTTGCGGAAGGATTAAGGTCAAACAAGAGAGGCAATTTCCGTAATCGTGAAAAGCAGATTCGCTGCTATGGTTGTCGCGGTTACGGGCATGTCGCTAGAAACTGTCCAAGGATAAGCCGCGAGTTTGATCGGACAAATGAGCTGCATCTTACACTGTAGCAGAACGGAGGTTTGGGCTAGTTGGTGATCATCCATGTTTAGGCAACAGCGCAAAAGGACAGAGACAAGTGGAAGGAGGTACACAACGACGACGCTGAACTTACAACTGTCTTTATTAGGAAAAACACAGATCAATATATACTCTACTCAATCAGCGCACATGCGCAATGTCAGAAACATGCGTCAAACCCAGACGTACTTATCAGGATAAAATCGATTTAAATCAAACATGCGTGGGCAATGAGCCTTTTAACCTTTGTGAAGTAGGCTCATTTCTCTGGCTGACAAAGCCACGGATGGTGTGCTGACACACCCGTCTGTTTTTCTGATGATATGGAAAGCCTCAGCCAGCTCTCTTGTGCGCCGGTCATTATGCGCAAACAACGCTTCTGTATCTACAAAAAATGGAACACATTTACATGAAAAGCAATGTTTGGCTAGGTTTGTGGCTTGTTTGTCTAATGCATTACAATGCTCCATGAGCCTAACGTTGATACATCGGCCAGTTTGGCCGATGTACAGGGTCGTCCACTCTAAGTGCGAACACGGCTCCGCGTGGCCGCGCTCCGCGGAGCGCCAGCGGATCCGGCGCGTTCGCGCATCGAAGCAAAGCCGCGCAGGCGCACAGGGGCCCGGGGGAGGAGCTTTGTGTCGTCTGCTTTCCAGCAATGCAAGCGAGGTGCGCGCCAGCGCTGTAGCAGACGACACGAAGCTCCTCCTCCGGGCCCCTGTGCGCCTGCGCGGCTTTGCTTCGATGCGCGAACGCGCCGGATCCGCTGGCGCTTCGCGGAGCGCGGCCACGCGCTGCCGTGTTCGCACTTAAAGTGGACGACCCTGTACGTTCGGCCACATGAAAGCGGTATTTGGTACACAACACCCTTTTGACACGGAACGTACTTACTCAAATGATTAATATTACACTTATGTCTATTGCGTCCTTCACTCTTCCTTTGAATGGCAGCCCCCAATTTTTCTAGCTTGTTAGGGGCTGAGAATACCACATCCACTCCGTGCTTAGCTCCCACTTTCTTTAACCTGTGTTAGGCTCATGGAGCTCATGGCGTTAGGCTCATGGAGCATTGTAATGCATTAGACAAACAAGCCACAAACCTAGCCAAACATTGCTTTTCATGTAAATGTGTTCCATTTTTTGTAGATACAGAAGCGTTGTTCGCGCATAATGACCGGCGCACAAGAGAGCTGGCTGAGGCTTTCCATATCATCAGAAAAACAGACGGGTGTGTCAGCACACCATCCGTGTCTTTGTCAGCCAGAGAAATGAGCCTACTTCACAAAGGTTAAAAGGCTCATTGCCCACGCATGTTTGATTTAAATCGATTTTATCCTGATAAGTACGTCTGGGTTTGACGCATGTTTCTGACATTGCGCATGTGCGCTGATTGAGTAGAGTATATATTGATCTGTGTTTTTCCTAATAAAGACAGTTGTAAGTTCAGCGTCGTCGTTGTGTACCTCCTTCCACTTGTCTCTGTCCTTTTGCGCTGTTGCCTAAACATGGATGATCACCAACTAGCCCAAACCTCCGTTCTGCTACAGTTCATTTCTTGTACGTGGGCCTCTTTTATGTGTCAAAATGTAGACTTGCTCAACCCAGCTGTGCTTTCATCACTCATCTGCGTGTGTATTTGCCGAGCGCGGACGGCGTCTTGGCACTGCCGTCATAACACATGCCCTCAGGACCTGCAGGCCTTGTGCGGTTGGCTGCAACCGTCTTTGGGCCACACGAAGAGGATTTGCAAGATTTTGAGAAGTGAATGGTGGCGCCAAGCAAGATTTTTCAGAGACATGTTACGGACTAGGTGCAGCGGCGGGAGCTCACGCATTAATCAGCGCATCTTTCGTGAGTGGTGTGCAACTACTGACCAACTTACAGAATTTTTGTGGAACGTCGTCCGCCCATCTCTTCCCAAGCCTGCAAGACGTCAGCACGTTGAAGGAAAGCTCCTGATCCTTGGTGACATAACAGTGGATGCCAAGCAGGAAAGAACTTTACGTCAGGGGCCGAAGTTTTGCCTTGAATCTGGTATGCAAATTATTGAAAAGCTTGCACTTGCTCGCGGTGTATCGTGTAAAGCTCCGGCTGATGATAGAGCCAGATGCGAGTCGGAATGCCTTGATGCGATTGCTACTTGTGGTCAGACAGGCGGGCAGCGTTTTCAGTTTCGCTCCCTAGTGAACTACATATACGACAATCACTTACGCGTCGTACAGTCAGATAAAGAAGGATTTTTTGTCGTACTTTCTGAGGATCAGTTCGCTGGCAAAGCACGTGAAGCGGCCATAAGGAATTTTAAAAGTGTTAAAAGGAACCCAATGAGGTGCAAGCAGAAGGCTGTAGGTTTACTGCAAAGGCTAAACCTCGAAGGACTGGCAAAGAAAGTTAAAGATGCTGAGGCCTCTGTTCTGGAAATTTTCTTTTCAGCTAAAACACATAAGCCCAATATTCCGTTCAGAGCTATTGTTTCGGAGCACTACACTTGGCAGTTCGTTGTGTCCTCATACCTTTCAAAACATTTGTCTTCATTACAAGTAGCCGACCCTTTCCAGGTACCTAACTCGGAAGCAGTGACAAGATTTCTAATGGACAACAAATCTGTTCCTCACACCGGGTTTAGTGTGGACGTAGTTGATTTGTATTATTCGCTTCCACATAGCCAACTGATGCGGTATGTGCGACAATCTATTACAGAACACAGTGACGAATGCTTGTTTCAAAATAACTGTGGAATTTCAACGGAATCATTCTTGGAATTGCTATCTTTTTATCTCGATAATACCTATGTTATGTGGGATGGTAAGATTTTTATGCAGAAATCGGGGGTGTGCATAGGCGCAAAAGTAGCCCCTATCCTAAGCAACATTTTCCTAAGCCAGGTTGACAAGAAAATAGAGACTGATCTAGATGGAGCTGTATCCCGCATTTTCCGCTATGTGGACGATTTCCTAGTGGTTGGAGGGTCCCTGGAACCTGAGGATGTGACACGAGTTCTTGAAGTGTTCACAAGAAATGGGTCGGGACTGAAATTCACGCACGAAATTCCTCAGGGAGGTGTTCTTCAGTTTCTTGATTTAAAATTGACGTTTCAACCGGATCATATCTGTTGGCAGTATTCTCCCAGAAGTGAGAAGCCCTTGCTGAATTATAAATCCTTTCACTCTAAGCTTGTGAAAACCGCTATAGTTAATAGTTGTTTAAGGATGGCAGTTCAAAAGTCTTGCCCTCATCAAATGAGCACTAGTATCGCCACTCAGATTAAGAGGTGTAAGGATGCGGGGCACCCTGACGCCGTTCTAGTATCTTGTGCAGACAAAGTTATCCGAAAGTTAAAATATTCAGAACACGGTTCGGAGCTGCAAAAGGTTCCTAGAGAACGCAAGAAGGTGGCGGTAATGCCATATGTGCATGCCTTGTCACACAGGTTAAAGAAAGTGGGAGCTAAGCACGGAGTGGATGTGGTATTCTCAGCCCCTAACAAGCTAGAAAAATTGGGGGCTGCCATTCAAAGGAAGAGTGAAGGACGCAATAGACATAAGTGTAATATTAATCATTTGAGTAAGTACGTTCCGTGTCAAAAGGGTGTTGTGTACCAAATACCGCTTTCATGTGGCCGAACGTAGATCGGCCAAACTGGCCGATGTATCAACGTTAGGCTCATGGAGCATTGTAATGCATTAGACAAACACCCCGCCGGGGTGGCGCAGTGGTTACGGCGCTCGACTACTGTTCCCAAGGACGCGGGATCGAATCCCGGCCTCGGTGGCCGCTTTTCGATGGAGGCTAAAAGCAAGGCGCCCGTGTGCTGTGCGATGTCAGTGCACGTTAAAGAACCCCAGGTGGTCTGAATTTCCGGAGTCCTCCACTACGGCGTCTCTCATAGCCTGAGTTGCTTTGGGACGTTAAACCCCACAAACCAACCAACCATTAGACAAACAAGCCACAAACCTAGCCAAACATTGCTTTTCATGTAAATGTGTTCCATTTTTTGTAGATACAGAAGCGTTGTTCGCGCATAATGACCGGCGCACAAGAGAGCTGGCTGAGGCTTTCCATATCATCAGAAAAACAGACGGGTGTGTCAGCACACCATCCGTGTCTTTGTCAGCCAGAGAAATGAGCCTACTTCACAAAGGTTAAAAGGCTCATTGCCCACGCATGTTTGATTTAAATCGATTTTATCCTGATAAGTACGTCTGGGTTTGACGCATGTTTCTGACATTGCGCATGTGCGCTGATTGAGTAGAGTATATATTGATCTGTGTTTTTCCTAATAAAGCCAGTTGTAAGTTCAGCGTCGTCGTTGTGAACCTCCTTCCACTTGTCTCTGTCCTTTTGCGCTGTTGCCTAAACATGGATCTTACTCTGATTGAGGCGGAACAAAAAACTACTGTCCAAAAAAAAAAAATCGCGTACAGACCCCCGCAGCCGAGCCGGTTGCGGGAATGAGCCCGAATAGCCGTGTTATTGTAAGCGTGTTCGGAGAGTCCATGCCCAAGTTCAAATTAGTGGTGAATGGGATCAATTGCAATCTGTTGGTGGACTATGGCTCCAGAATAACGCTCCTAAAGCAAGTCTTTCGATCTGCTGACAAGGAAGGGAGATAGGCAGGTGCATGAGGTTCAACAATATGCTTATGTAAGGTTTGTGGGGATCACAGGAGCGAATCTTGGAACTGGCGGCCGGTATCTTTTCCGATTTACTATTGGAAGCGAGAGCTTTGACCATCCCAGCTACATTTTTTCCGACGCTGTGTCGCTACTGGACGAGATAGCGGGTCTCATGGGTCAGGACATGCTGCGGCAACATTGCATCCATCCCATACTGAGCCTTTCCTGTCGCGGGTGTCTGATACCATTACAATACCGAGAGGCTGAGTGTGTTGAACGGGTGGACTATGCGGAGCATTGCACGGAAGACTTGCTAAAACGCGCGGGAGTTAGTGTTCGGACAATAAGAAAAACAGTGGTGCCACCTCGGTCAGAGATACGTGTTTGAGCGGTTTTGGCTGACATTGATGAATGACACATAGGAGTGCTTGAGCTTATAGAAGGGCTCGCGATAGGACCGAGTGGTGCGGGCTGTGTTGTCACGGTAGAGTCCAAGAAAAGTGCTCCTGTCCGCTTTTGTAACTACTCACAAGAGCTCCGCCTGCCGAAGAACAAAAACGTAGCTACATTTACTACGGCTGAGGCGGATTAGACGGGTGTCGCAGTTTGCTCCGCTAGGCTCGTCAGTAAAGGGAAATTTAAAGAAGCGATCCCTCATTTCGACCTCTGTCATATCGAGAGCCATGAGCGAGATAGAGTTAAGTCTCCAATATCGTTACTCCGATGCATTCGCTGCATCAAAGCTGGACTTGGGAAGGTAGCCCCGTATTTTCACCAGCGACTCACCGCCAGTGTACCGACGGCCCTATAGAATTCCTTACTTACAAAGAAAGTAAATGGATAGACAGGTCCAGGAGTTGACCGATAATGGCATTGTCGAGCACTCCAAACCTCCGTGGTGAGCACCTGCGCTTCTAGTTGAGAAACCCGAAGTTCATTTCGATTGATAATAGACTACAGGCGATTGAATTCCGTTACGAGGATAGACCCCTACTCCCTGCCACAAGTACAGGAAACCTTCGCGCAGCTAGGGTCAGCCAAGTATTTTACGGTTGTCGACCTTGCATCAGGGTTTTTGCAGATTGAAATGGATCCGCAGGATGTCGAGAAAACCGCATTTAACACTCAATCTGACCATTTTCAGTGGAGACGCATGCCGATGGGACTTGTTAACAGCCCTATCGTCTGGCAGAGAATCGCGGACGTAATCTTGGCTGGTATGCTGGGAAAGAGGTACTTGTCTACATGAACGATATCATCATTTATAGCAGCACATTACCTGATCGCGTGGAGGCAGTCGAGGAGATGCTGATCAAATGATCAGATTGCGAGCCGCTGGCTTACAATTGGAACCTTCGAAGTGCCAGCTTCTCCAGCAGCAAGTCAGATGCCTTGGACATATCGTTTTGGCGGATGGAATAAAACCAGGATCAGGTAAACTAAGTAGCGTCCCTGACTTCTCGAGGGCGCCAGCCGGAGTCCGAGATGTGCGCGAGTTTCCTGGCTTACTCGGATATTACAGAAGGCATGTTCGAGACTTTGCCGGAATCACGAAGCCATTGACGGCATTAACTTCAAAAAACACGGAGTTCCTATGGTCGGAAGGCACAGACGGCGTTCGAAGAGCTAAAAGAAAACTAGTAACGGCCCCTTTGCTGAGATATCTTGACTTTAGCCGACCTTTTATTGTGGCTACCGACGCCTCCAAGTTTGTTGCAGGTGCGGTGCTACCTCAGAACTTTGAAGGCAGGGAGCATCCAGTCGCGTTCGCAAGCCGGCAATTTAGCCCAGTCGAGCAGCGTTAGAGTGCCACTCAGCGCGAGTGTCTCGGTAGTTTGGGCCGTGCGGCATTTTCGGTGCTATCTCAACGGCCGCATGTTCACGCTAGTGACTGACTGCCAGCCCTTTATGTGGCTGCTAAATGAAAGATTCAAGGTCGCACCTCGCGCCATGGAACCTGCAGCTTCAAGAATACGATTTTGAGATAGAAAACAAACCAGGAAAGGCGCATACTAACACGGACGCGTTAAGTAGAAATTTGGTTCACACCATCAATGATGGTTGGTTTGAGGGGTTTAACGTCCCAAAGCAACTCAGGCTAGAGACACCGTAGTGAAGGACTTCAGAAATTTCGACCACCTGGGGTTCTTTAACGTGCACTGGCATCGCACAGCGCACAGGCGTCTTGCTTGTCGCCGCCATCTAAAAGCTGCCGCCGAGGCCGGGATTCGATCCCGCTCCCTTGGAAACAGTGCGCCATCAATGAGTTTTGTCCTGCCATAGACATGGAAGATCTCTGCACTGAACAGCGAAATTACAAAACACTAGAGAATTTTTTTTTCGTGCTACTTCGGGGGGGGGGGGGGGGGGGGGATCACCGATGACCCTGACAATGCTTATTTGGTGGACAACCAAGGGACACTAGGAAAGCGCGCATGGCATATTCAGTCAGGAAGAAAGGCTCGCCAGGTATGGGAAAGGGTCGTGCCTAGGCCACTAGTACCACGCATATTGAGGATTTTTCAAGATGCCCCGTACGCGGGCCACTGTGGAGTAGCAAAGACACGGAGAAGGTTGGAGCGGTACTACCATTGGCAAAGCATGCGTTCTGACGTTCCAGAATACTGCGCTAACTGCCAGTGTTACCTAGAAAGACCCCGAAAAACCGCAGGCCAGCGCCCCTTCAGGAATTTGAGGAGGTCTCGACGCCTTTTGAAAGGGTTTGTATGGATATGGATCCGCTTCCAACGAAGACGAGAGGAACATGCACTGGTGTATGTGGATCACCTGACGAAATACGCTTAAATAACGGCACTGCCTGACCAAAAAGCAGAAACCATGGCACGCGCCTGTGTAGAAGCGGTCGTTTTGCGGTACGGCGTTCCACGGCAGCTATTAACGGATCAAGGGTCAAACTTTCGAGATTGATGAACGAGGTCTATCGGCTTCTTGGGATGGACAAAAGGTGGGCAACCCCTTACCACCCGCCTTGTAACGGTGCTGTGGAAAGGCATAAGCGAACTGCAAGCCAACTGTTATCCCACTACGTTTCGCGAGGGCAACATGATTGGGATTTATAGATACCGTTTGCTGTTTTTGCATATAACACGGCGGTACACGTGAGGTCTGGTGACTCGCCTTTCTACCTTTTATTTGGCCGCGACCCAGACATGCCAAATACGGTCGTTGACGGAGAGCAACGGATGTCATACGGGTCGCTGGTGGATTATCAAGGAGAACTGACATCTACATTGTAAGGGGTCCATGACGTGACAGTGGAAGCATTACGGGATGCAGCCGACATGAGGAAAGGCAGTATGGACCGTACCGAATAATAGAGCAGCTCTACGCTGTCAATTTCAGGATTCTGGAGGTCTCAGAGGCATCGATGGCTTTAGTTCATGTTAACTGACTAAAGCAAGCACCAGCCTACTCGTCTCATGCCGACACGGTTACCTCACGGAAATGAGAGGAGGAGAACAACCAGCGCACAGTCCTTGCCACTGTTAACAGCCCCGCATTACAGCACGGGGCAGGAGCAGCCGGCACGAAAACTGTAGTCCCAGTGATGAACTGTAGTACTTTCTGCAGACGCAGCTCGGTGACGCAATTCTTGAGGAAGAGGCGTTGCAATCGGCCAAAACTATAACGCAGACAACATTGCATCAAGCAATGCCAGCTGACCCGGTTGCCGCTCCATCTCTCCTTCCAGCTGCTAGGTACCATTTCCATAACCGACTGGTTGACCCAGAAGTCTCTAGCTAACAGCTAGAAAGGATGAAACAGCTGAACTCTCCTGAAAAGAAACAAAATATTGTTTTGTACCTAACGCTCGCATTGATTTAAGTTGGATTTTTGTTTGCTCGTTTTCAAAAATTTTGAATGTAGCGTTCATTATTTTCTCATTATGCACTCGAAGGGTATTACACTGAATACTTTTGAAATCATGCCCTGGCTCACTGCTCGTGACGAAGAAAACAGTGACATTCGGGAAATCATACCCTAAAGGTGGTGTGTGTTTGTGTGTGTACGGTGAACTCCTAATGTTCGGCGAACATTCTTGAAAGGAGCGGATGTGACGGTTCGTGCGAGTGCACGAGGCTGCGGACGCCGGTCAGTGACTCATGGACACTGCTGAAAGCGCCAGGCCGGCGTCGAGTGGCCAAACTGTAGGCATGCTCATATTTGGTACCACGGGACGAAAATATGCCCATATATGGACAGCCACTGACTACTCCCTGGGGACGGGACCTGCAAAAGGCCGAAAGGGCAAAAGCTGTGGGTGGGGAGAGGGGGGGCTAACAAAGGCAGTCGGCGGCCGCGGAAACCGGTCAACCCATGGAAAGGAGGCACAGCAATGCAGCGAAAAGGTTTAAAAGAGGAGACGAAAGAGAGAGAGAGCGGGAGAGAAGATCGCAGGCAGCGGACGAGACGTTAGAACAGAAAACGAGCAGGGCAGAAGACTGGCTGCGTCACGACCTGCGAGCCCGGGGTCTAGGCGCCGTTCAAGCTCGGCCCCTGTCATCCTGACTCCCCACCTGGCAGTTCATCCCTCCGCCAGATGGAAACAAGGAAGCAGCCGGAGCCCTCGGCATTCCACCGCCTGGCCGTGACGAACACCCAGTTCTTCTTCGGGGCCCGTGCAGCACCACGCCGATGCAGTGCCACAGCCCAGTGAGGGCGAACAGCAGCATTCGGCATTCCAGCCCTTTTTCGAGCCCGTGCCGCATGACGCCAACACAGCCCTGTGACGGCGAGCCGTAAGCGAAACTGAGTCAGTTGTTTTAATTAAATATGTTTAAAATTATATCCCGAGTCTGTGCCTCTATCTCCTCATGCCCAGTGTATACACCCAACTCGAGTCATCACAATAGCTACCTAATCATGACTAGATTTGATATTGGATTGTTATATGGTTTATGGATTGTATTCTGGCTGCGACTTGGATTCGGGCAATGGCTAATGTGGCTAGTCATACAATGTCATTCAGTATTGCAACCATGTAATCATGTCCGGATTGGGTATTTTGTATTTTTAGCCTTACGTGGATTGTGTTGGATTGTCTTTGGATCTGCCTTTCGTTCAACCATTCTGCGGAAAGACACTTTATGCGCACGCCGGTGATGAGCCAAGAAAGGTTTTCGCCTGAAAAGCTTTCGCAGACCCACTGTCAGCAGCGCCCTCTTGCTGTAGCCGCTGGCATGCTTTGCTTTCGGTGCAACTTCGGCGTCCTCGATCGAATTAGTGAGCGGTATATTCTAAACACTGTATCCCAACAGCCGCCTTTATCGCAAACAAGAACAAAACATTTACAACGGGAGATAGTTGATGACGTCACAGTGCGTGGTGTGTGCTGGTGAGCGCCTTCCGTAGTTCGAATATGGCGTCTACCAGCAAAAGCGGTACATTTCCATGGTCCTTGGTTTGGTTACTGCGTTTGGATGCTTTCGTAGCCGTAAAGATTTTCGCGCGCTCATTAGAGTTCATTTTTACTGCATTTTGTTGCATTACATTGAAACTTGAATGGTGGTCAAGTTCTGAAGTGTCGTCCTGATTCCCAGATGACGTGGAAATGGATCTTACGTGCGAAGAAACCCTGACTGGACGGCTGTCGCCTGAACTGTGGCCCGAACCAGGTGAGTTGCAGACCAAGAAACTGTGACCTGAACTTAGTGAGCTGCTCGTACTGTCTGCGGGTTTTGGAAGGAACAGCGGAAAATAGACACAAGGAAGGCTGAGCCACTATTACTTCCAAAAGCCGTTTACCGAATAGTTGAAGTCTGCATGTGACCTAGTGGACGAAATGAGCGTGCGAAGCAGCTTCCTTGCTGGAAGCACTCATGCTTTACGCGGGTAAATAGCGAGTTCTCCGACCCATGTACAAGCGCTTCCTTTTTTTTTCTTCCTCCTACAGTATCGGGAGCTAAGGCATATCTGGCGCTCCATGGGGTGAGTAAATTTACGCAATATTTCTTTTTACCGTTATAACTGTAATTGGCTTACAGAAAAGGAAAGGCGCAGTATCTGTCACCTTTTCCGTGGACACTTGTACTGAGCCGTAAGGGAATAAAGGTGTAAGTGAAAGTGGAAAGAGAGAAAGAGATGCCATAGTGGAGGGGTGCAGAGTAATTTCGACTACCTGGGGTGGAACTAAGTTCCGCTTTCAAACGCCCGCTCCTATTGATCGCCAGCGCATTCTTAAAAAGTTGCATCGCAGGATGCTACTATGGCGTCGAGGAGGCGAAGAAAACATGACGTTGCACACATAATCGTGCCCACACTATTATACTATTTATAGAGCACCATATGAGCCGGTATAGAAGGTTTTAGAGAGAAAATGGCGGCGACATACGTGGTGTAGTGTTGGCTGCGGTGCAGAAGCTTCAACTCCGGCGCGAGCAACACCGAAGGGAGTTGTGCGAGAATGCGTTCTACTTGCCCGGCAAATTGTTCCGACGCCTATTTCGACTTGAAAATGCGAAAGCGGGATGACCGTGCAATGAACCCGCCGTTGAACTGCGATGAGGTGCGCCGTCGACCGCTCTGTCGGTGCGGCAGTAAGTGCTGTGCGCGCTCCGATTTATTTTCTTTTTTTCTTTCTACCTCCAGAGGGTTTCAACCTTCCGTAGGCAACGAGCAGATCGTCGTTCTCTCACAACCGACGGGGAGCAAGTGCGTGCGTCAAATGGCTGAGGCCATCTGCTGCAAAGTTTGCGCACTGAGGGGTGGTTGTGCTTCGTAGTGTACCCAGGGAAAAAGGCGGCGGCGAAGGCGACATGCGGTAGAAAACGAATGAAATCGAGGGAGGATGGTAGTGCAAGCTCAACCGCGTTGCTTTTCCTGTGCTTGCTCGAACTGACGCATTTGTGTGGAGACTTTCATGCGGCCACAAGTTCTTATTGCCGAACGGTCCGTGGTCGACCTTTCTTCTGTTTCTGTTTCCGGAAGAAAATCAGAGCCCCGATTACACTGCTTCGAACAGATTTCTTCGCGCATTTAGGACCACCAGGCAGTACCGTGACTTCAGACAGTGCGTAAAAAGCAGGAACTAACCGTGGGATTGGCTTTGGTGCTTGAATGAGCTGTTCTAGAGAAGGCCGCCATCTTTATGGCTTGTTTACCCACCGTGGTTTACCTTTTCTAGCGCGCCCTCCGATGACATAAGTTACCCACGAGAGCCGCCCTAATTCAATTGCAAAACTGTAGCTGATTTTTGATTTTTTGGTTATGTTGAAATTTTAACGCGGCTTCTTAAAAATAACGATTTAGTTTAATTATTCATACGGTATATATATATATATATATATATATATATATATATATATATATATATAAAAGTTAGCAAAAGGTTTCTTGATTGCGAATAAACCTCTTTCCGTGCAAGTAAGCGGCCCGGGCTAACGTTTTAGTACCGTTACCCGGGGCGGCACCGTGGTGGTCTTTGGTTTAATCCGCGTCTCGTCGCGCGCTGACGCATCACCGAGACGTCATGTTGTCATTTTGAGTCGCGTATTTCGGCCCTGGGGATCTTTAAGCGTGCACTGACATCGCACAACACGCGGACGCCTATCCGTTTCGCCTCCATCGAAACCTAGGGTTCGCGCCCTGGTACTCCGGTACAGTAGTCGGACATTTCAACTACTGCGCCACCGTGGCGAGGCAATTAAAATAGTTTAAGGATAAGATCGCGTTGATGTTTGTGGGGAACCACGTTTGGCTGTAGTATAGTTTTCAGCTTTATGAGATTTAGGAGAAGCTTATTTTGCTAGAAATGTAAACGACACCGCGCATACTTGCTGCGGTGTTCAAACTTATTCTTGCTGAATAGTAAGAAAATCTCACTAGAATAATCTATGATGCAGTAAAAGTCAAACTTTATTATTTTCGGCTAGTAAAGCATTTTTTTTTTATTTTGCAAAACTATGTTCAGTCTGTCCACGGCCAGCGCACGAAAGCATGCGCCGCCACCGCCGCTTCAGTCCCGTAATCGCAAAATTCAACGCAATTCGAATTCCCTTGATTGCCCGCACCAACCGATGCGCCGATTCGCGGATTACGACGGCGCCCCCAGCAATTGTCTACCCACAAGCGGCGCCGACAGCTGCCGGCTGCGCTCGCCAGACGGTCACATATCGACGCTTCCCGCAAAATGTGCACGCGCTTTGTGAAGTAAGCTGCAGTCGATTCGGGGTCACTACCGCCTGTCACAAAATCGGCGCTCATTTTTGTTAAGCCGGCGCGGCGTGAAGCCCGCGCGGCGCCGCATCGAAAGTTCGACGTCTTTCGAGAAAAGCCTCCTTCTTCGTGCGAGAGAGCGCGTAGCCTTGTACGCATCGGCGTCACCTTCTTTCTCATCACTCGGCGATGACGGTGACTCAACCGGCCGGAATGTGCTCGTCCCATCTAGAGTTTTCGACGGCGACGACGCGCGGCTCGACGGGAGGAAAAGGGAACGTTTCAACAAGCGAAGCTGGCGCATTCGGTTGGGGAGACGAGAGCAGAGGCGCCGAGCAGTACAGAGCAGTACAGGAGCACGCCGAGCGAGGGTGTAACTGTCCTCCCACGGGAACGCCCTCTGCGTGTCGGGAGCTGCGCGCCACAACCATGTGACCGCACTTCTCTCCCCTGAATTCTTCGCCTGTCTGCTGTGGCGGCAGTTGCAACCCGAGGAGAGGCCGACGCTCCCCGTAGAACCGCTTGTTATGTATGCCTTTTTTCTTACAGTGCTGCGATCTGCCTCCTTTAGCCCTTTCGACGCCAGCAGCGACTCTCAAACATGCATACAGCACCTAAGCAACGCTTTCCGCTCGCCGAGCGCCGACGCTCTGCAGCCGCCATTTTGAGCATCGCCGACTCAAGAAAAAAAAAAAAAGATGGCGCGAATATGACGCTTTGCGCATGCCATGTGACTTCCTCTACTCTCGCTTTAGACGAGGGAGCAGCCAGGAGAGCGCACTCGGGTGCTCTCAGCGGAGGAAAACCCTCCTCCTCTGCCATTGGGAGCCGGTGATTCTACTCCTGCTCTCCCACAGGAGGGCGCCCGCTTGTCTGAGAGCACTTCTGAAGTGCTCTCGAGTGCGCCTGCTCTCCCACTCGAATTCGCCATAAATGTGTGTGCGCGCTAGCCTTGGCGCGCTGGAACAGACAGACGCGGTGCGCCCTATTTATGGAGGTCGCGTCGCTTGAGTCAGTCAGTTGTTTAACGAGTATTTAGCTAGTCATCGAGCACATCTCTATGAGGGACGACCATTGTGTCAGTCGTCGACAAAAGAGAGAGACGTGTCATTTGATATTGCAGCCTCCATTGCAGACCACGCTCCGCCGCGTATCCCCTGTGAAGTCACACGAGCATTTCAAAATGGCAGTCAGTCTCGGTGGGAGGAGCTTCTCGATTCCGACTTCTATCACAGTTTTTTGTAATATGCGGCGCTTGCTAGGCACTAAAACTTTGGGTGTAGAATCGTAGACCTTTATATTATGCACAGAAGTACAAAACGGTGATACATTGACCGACCCTGTCATCGCCCCTTTAAATACAGCCGCGCCGTAAAGAAATTCAAATAGCCGAGTTCGTAGGCGCTGCGCTGCTCGCATTTTCATAACGATCCCTAAAGTGGGCCTCGAGTATGGTATCCTTTGCAATCTTATACTGTTCCTCGCTTTGTTTCTGCTGTGTATTTTTTAAGCAGCGTAGAACAAATTATGACTGCATGTTCTGTTCTCTAATTATGCGTACGTGAACCATTATACTTGTATCGTGGCATCGTGACAGTCTTTTATTCAACGTGTGAACTCCTTATATTCCATGTTTGTGCCCTGATTCATTGTTGAAACTCTAGCTCAGCCCTCACATCATATACTATATATATGTCAGCGCACGTTAACGAAGCAAAGGTGGTCAAAATTTCAGGAGCCCTCCACTACGGCGTCTTTCCCAACCTGAGTAACTTCGGGACGCTAAACCACCTAAACTAACCAACCATGCATTAGCGTAAAGCTGATAATGATTCGTAATTGAATATCTACTCTCATGGACGGTGGTTGTGTCTTGTTTTCAACGCCCGTACAATTAATGTGACACCAAAATAGGTCACGTGAGACACCAGAACTGCGGTGCGATCACTGTTGTGACTTCTGCGTTGCCGGAGGTGAAACTCAAGAGCGAGGCGACGCAGGGAGACGCAGATACATGGGCGCCGGTAATGCCTTGAAAGCCCAGAGCAAGATACCCTGGTGCGCCGACTGTGCTGTTGGTGAGGATAAAATTTTGCTACATCGGAGAAAGCTTGGTGGCGGTTCCGATAGTGCTATGAACATTTTATACTAGAGTGTGGCAGTGTCCATCCAGATGTCGATGCGGACATAGTCACTCTAGCCGAAACCCTGGGGTTTAGAGGTAGCAAAGGAAGCGTGAACGAATCGGCAGTAGAGGTAAGAAGATACGTTTGGAAGATTGATGGGTGAATAGCGGGGAGGGGACGCATAGAAGCTAAATTGAATTAAACACCGGTGTTTAAAAGCCCAGGACTAAAAGGAAAGTCGTTAAAGTTGACGGATTATCTAAGTTAAGAAACATAAGAAAGGTTGAGCATGATAATGACTATCACCACCCCGTTTTTAAGGGGACGCTCCTAACATCCGTCCGTCCGTGCGCAACATCGACTAAAGCCCCTGAATAGATTCATTCAGGGCCTTCAGCATCGACGCTATCGTTGGTGAAGCGTTCCTTCTCCGCATCGCCGTTCCGGCGGTTCCCTGGTTCCGCCGCGTTTGTCGTCTGCTTCATGTAGGTGCAGTCACTGTCGCCTGATCATCGCGCTTGTCGCCTGCGTCGTCGAGCTGCACTGGCGGTCGTCCGTTGCCTGCGTCACGGCTCGCAGATATCCCCGGCAGTGACGTATATCTACTGCTTCATACAATTAACTAGCCCCGCCGGGGTGGCGCTGTGGTTACGGCGCTCGACCACAGAGAAAAAGATTGGTAAAGAGCGGACACTCCCATAGGGCCCAGCGGCCCATTTGACTGTAGCGCACCAAGCGGCCGGCGGCAACTACTTCCGGTCTTGCTGAAAGGCACGCGATTTGAATGCTAGCATGCGCTGCGCTCTTCCCTGCCGTTTTGGCGCATTATTTTGGTTTTACATGGTCTGCTAGTATTTCTATTTATTTTCAGCATGCATAACAACATGAAAAATAGATTCCCAGTTTTCTAAACTGGCCATCAACTCAGCTGCGCCACAGCCTTTGCAAAACAGTATTGCAGAAAAGACGCCAAGTGCTTTGTGGAATGAACATTCATTTTGCTGCATATAAAACACATAGGAGCTGCAGCAGATGTAGACGGATGCATTGACAAAACTTGGCACACATTGAACGATGTGCACAATACAGAAAAATAAAAATACACAAGGCGAGAAACAGCACTTAGAGACAAAAAAATAGCATAACGTTGATTTCTGAATTATGGCAAATGATATGTAGCAAAACAGGCATTATACATAAACTACACAGTCCCAGTAGCGGCTACATTAGCAACGGTAACGTGTATTGTTCAGGGCAGAGAGGAGTACCACGGCCGCTCGATGGAAGCACACTAGGTGCGGCCTGCTGCGTCGCGCCGCCGTCAATGGGCAAGCGCATCCTTAGGGAGTTTACAGTTGCGCCCGCTATTTCTGCTGAGGGCGCCACTGTTCGGGGACACGTCGCCGCCGGAGTCGCCGGCTCTGAGCGCGCGGTTTGCTTCCTTTCTGGGTGCGTTCGCCTCGCGTCTGCGTGGTAAACGCAAACCTTTTTGTGTGCGCGTGTGCAAGCACGTGAAAGTTGAGACTGGATGCGTTTGTTTTTTAAGGCGAAAGCCATTCTAGGCTCATGGAGCGAAAATCTATGCGCAGAAGCTGTGCCTGTTATCTGTGCGTCGCATCTGTGCACTGGTGTGCCAGTCGCAAAAGCGGACGTGCAAGGAGGGAGCTTAAGAATGAAAATGATTGATGGTGATAGGTAATCAATAAAAGTTATAGACATTGATAGAGGTAATAACTAATGCTAATGACTAATAATGGTTAATAATGACTAAATGATTTGTAATGACCAGTATATCAAACTACGACATGTAATGACCGCAATTGATTAGAAATGAGTAAAAGTGCTTAGCGATGTGTGGTAATGACTATAGCTAGGCATGACTCAACATTACTGTTAATGGCTACGAAATGACCGATATGTGAAACGACGACATGTAATGACCACTGCTGATCCTAAATGAGTAACCTGCTTAGTTATGAGTGATAAGGGCTACAATGACTACGCAGGCAGACTCATCATGACTGAGAAACGACCAATTTATCAAGCGACGACTTGAAATGACGAACTGTGGCAAACGATGAGAGGCAAATGATAGGAGAAGGGTAGGCTTTCGCCGTACTCCGCTTAAGAGACATCTAAGAGACCCTCTAATTTTATCTGCTGAGCTCGCTTCAGGCAAAGACAGCAGCGAGGAGTGAAAATGCACTCGCTTCCTCTGAAATAAAAGCGGCGCTGAGGTTAAAAAGTCCAGATGCTGAAGCATAATGCCCTATCAGCTGCTATTGAATTTGCTACAAGGGACAGCAGATTGGACTTGTTGATGATTAATTATAGGTTAACCGTGCAAACAACGTGACGGGAACACAGCAGAAGAAGACGGCACAACCGCGCTAGTTGTGTCGTCCTCTTTTTCTGTGTTCCCATCACGTTATTTAACCTATTTCGTTATCAGGGAGCTGGCCAGTGAACTAGGATTTTTAACGATGTGTTGTGAAGCAGATGAACACGATGAGATAGCACTAGAAGCTTTTCTCGCAGGGTATGTTGCGAGGACATATCAGAAAAAGCTACGAAGGGTTTTTTTTTTATATATAAGCATGCAATTTGTTCTAAATTTTGCCGCGCTAATCTGAGTGGCCTTACAAGTAAAGGAGCCTGTGCATACAACATTTGTTTATACTGTTGAGACTGTTTGAGCCGATGCGATAAAATGAAAAGCCACGTTCCACAGAAAATCCGGCGCCCGCTCTGTCGGGGGAAAGTCGAAAAAAAAAAACCTCTCTGGTAAGAGGCACTTTAGTTGTGGATATGGCCAGACACCTTTGGCGCAATGAGAACACATGACATGTTCAATGTGGCAGGAGCTGCCAAACCAGAGAGAGTCAATAAGATGTAAGGATGAAATGGGAATTATTGAAAGCGGGACTCTTAGATCACAAGTCAGGCACACTATACTCCTATAGGGCACGTTTGTACGGCTTCGGTATAGAGGGGCTTTATATAGCTATGTGTAGGGTGCTATTTCATATAATGCGGTGGTTTAAGGCTGCATTGTAATGATATGCGACAGAGGCAGCAATTACTGGATACGGTGAATAAGCAGGTAGCAAAGGGCGGGCACTAACGAGGCTCCTGAAGGAGACTTAAGAACCCCAAGTTTTGTTTATCACTACCAGGTTGTTGCTTAATTTATGTGATATTTGGTAATGGTTTTGAGGCGACATGTCAGTCGAGCAAGAGCCTGTTGCAGGAAATATGAGTCAACTGGACCAGTTACAGGTTAATGAAAACCAAGGACAATGAAGGCTTGATGTACCCCGCAAAGGAAGTAATCAAGCTTTGTCAGCTTACGAGCACCTTCATTAACAGGATGATGAAGTCTGAAGAGGTCCGGCGAAGTAGCGAGCTGTGTAAACCTTTGGTTTCATCGTTGTTTTCTCACTGTACACTGTACCTGCAGCTAATCTATAAAAACAATGATCGTGCCCATGCTAAAGCGCTACGCAAGTTATCGTTAAGTTGTTGCCCCCACTGATAGCGAGCTGGGCTGGAAATGTCAACTCAACAGTGGAGCGATGCTATGGCATAAACCTCTCTCAAGAAAGGTTTTCCGTCTGCGATTGGTAATTTTCTTCCTTTTTTTGTGTGGCCATTAAATAAGCGTACTCGGGTGCTCGCTGAATCTCGGCTGAAGTTGCGCTCTGACGCGTGAACATTCTTGTGATCACAGCTAAGAGTTTCACAATAGCAACACTCGATGCGCGTTCTTCCATTGAAAATTACGAGCCAGCAAAATTGTATGGGTTTGCGAGCAGCCAATAAAAATAGTAATAAAAACTTTCGGCGCACATACGTAACACCTTGAGGCAGACCGGCTCTATCAAGCGCGCTTAATTTGTCCGGTCATGCAAAATGCGGGAAGCCATGACGGATAGCGTTCTGGCGTACAAAGTTTAAGGTCTCCAACTGAGTCGAAGATCCCAGGTTATCATCTAGATTTAACCTAATAAGCATCTGCATATTTCCACCGTAAAATTTTCACAATGAGATAGGAAGGTTGGTTACATGTCGCATTTTCACAGAGGTTGCTCATAGCAGGACATTTTTTATTGGATAGCGCTGGCAGCTTAGAACAGGTTGATATCAATTTGTGTATAAAAGCTGTATGCAGGAATGAGTAAATAGTATGAAAATGACGCACGAAATTCGCGACATAATTACGTGGTTATACATTAGGCTACCATGGCAGCTGAACAGCTTCGAATTGTTCACAGCCGGGTCACATTTTAATGTTACGAACAACTGGATTCGAATGCAACATCACGGTAATGAGCGCTCTCCAATCGAGTGGCCTTGAACCACCGTCACTATACATTTTTCGGGGTACACTCCAGTACACATCCTTGCCGGGCAAGCGCTAAGTGGTGACATGGTCACACTAGACATGACAGTATATACTAAATCTTGTTGCCAAATTGTGTGAAGCGGAGGTCTTATATCCTTAAAATAAAAGGCTTCTACCACGCCGACGCCTTCCTCAAAGTGCAGCCAGGCGTAGCTCTCTGCGCGCGGCTGTCCCCGAATGGTGGCGCCGCGGCGGTGGCGACTGGAAGTAGGCGCCTCCCGCCGGTTTCGGGCGACGTAGCAGGCCACACCTAGTGCGCTTCCATCGAGCGGCAGTGGGAGTACTGACTCTTGGGGGAAGGCCACACCGTTCACTCGTCGCATCTGCCGTGCTTCGGCTGCAGTCCGTGGGTCATGCAGTGCTGTTGGAAAAGGAATGAACATGATGCAGAAGGTTGCAATGAAATGTAAGGCCACTGCACCTTGCACACATCCGTGCATGTGGGTGCGTACTGAAGACTTGGTGAGCAGCAGTTATGGTTCAGAACAGAAAAGCTGTCATTCGTAAAATTGATGCAAAAGCTACTCCTACAACGTAGAGGTCAGGAAATGCAGGCTAACCGAGCTTATCTGAAAATGCATTTCCACAGTGAGTGAAATAACAGCCACTAAACTAACAATATCCCTCAAAACCACTCAACAGCTGAAGCAATGAAGCTTGCAGCATAATGAAACGTCTCACTTTAACGTTGTCCTGTTAAATGCAACGCGACACCACGTAAAACTAGCCGTTCGCAAAACCGCGGCCGACGAGCACGCCAAGTTGGCTTGCCCTTCATACGCGTCTTTGTAAGCGCAGACCGCTGTGCTGAGCTAAACTTCCCGAAATGCCTCGCAGTTTGACAAGAATGAAACATTTCTCACCTTGCGGTTGCCCTGTTAAACGCGACACCAGGCAAATTTAGCCGTTCGCAAAACCGCCTCACGCCATGTCACGTCACCGCGGAGGCCAGCACGCCTTGTCATGCCCGTTAGCTTGCCCTTCACGCGCGACTTTGTGAAGCACAGTCGCCGTCGTACTGAGCCAAACTGCCTGAAATTCTGCACAGTTTGACAAGAAAGTCAAGAATGCAACGTCTCTCACCTTACCGTCGCTCTGTTAAACGACGCAGGAAAACTAGTCGTTCGGCAAACCGCGTCAGGCCTGGCCGCACCGGCCGGCTATGCCATGTTAGCGCAGCGGCGTGCCTTGGTGCTTCGCATGTCACATCGTCCAGCCTTCTGAGATAAACTGTTCGAAATGCAGCTCAGTTTCGCAGGAACACAACATATTAAACCTCGCTGTGGTTGGAAACTGCCGGAGCGTCACGAACTGCGTCTGAACTTCTGTATGCCTGAACACGAGCTGCGGAACTTAATTGGCACCGGCCGGCTTGGTCACGATAAACTGCTTCAAATGCAGCGTAGTTCATCAAAAAACGTTGCTCATCTTGACGTCGTTCCAAACCGCAGTCGTTCCGCGTAGCAGCCCACGAGAGATAAAATATGCGGTCTGTGCCGCACAGGCGCAGCGAGGCACGAGCAGACAACTGCTCGCTCCCTTCGACAGCTTTTGGTCGTCTGCTCCGGCGGGCTACCGCTGCAGCGAGTGCCGTCGCGCGCGCGTCCGCGCATGTCCGCGCTGGTGCCGCCATCCATCAATCGGCGGCAGTCCAACAAGTCGCGCGTCATTTCCTGGGGCCAGTTTTCACCGAGTGTCCGCTCTTTACCAATCTCTTTATGGCTCGACTACTGTTACCAAGGGCGCGGGATCGAATCCCGGCATCGGCGGCTGCTTTACGATGGAGGCGAAAAGCAAGGCGCCCGTGTGCTGTGCGATGTCAGTGCACGTTAAAGAACCCCAGGTGGTCGAAATTTGCAGAGTCCTTCGCTACGGTGTCTCTCATAGCCTGAGTTGCTTTGGGATGTTAAACCCCACAAACCAAACCAATTGACTAGCCGCGCCCTGCTGACTCCTTCCTATTTGCGGAGATCCCCATGCATGCAAACGACGCTTTTAACGTCTCCGTGGCTTCTTTTGAGTTCTATGGATAGCTGTGTTGGGAATATTATGCATGTTATCACGGTTAGAAAAACGGTGCTGTTCTTCTTGCGTTATCCCGATTCACAGCCAACGACCAAACACTTCTTTGCCTACAAAATGCTTTTCTCCCATCCGCACTGAAATAAAAAACACAGTATGCGCTGCTCACACGTCTACCGTACCATCGAATACCCTTGATCTCGTTGCGGGGTTCGTCGTCTGCGTGGACTGTCGATTCATTGTGACGAGTGCACGCAGACGACAAAAAAAAAAAAAAGAAAAAAGACATGGGTGCAGCTTCATCCTAAAATGTTATCTTAAATAACTATACAGGTTGGCCTACGCGCAAAGGTGCGTTTTCCGGCTAACAGAGGACGCGCAGAAGTGCCGCACCGTCTGTTTTTCGCCCTTTTTGTCTCGGTCAAGGAGGCTACGCCGAATAACACCAAATGCATTGCAGAGTCGGCGTTCCTCTCTTACTTCGTGCTCGCAAGCATGCAAGGATTGGTGGGGGTCAATGCCTTCCTAACACGCATCAGCAACGATTTCCAAGTAATTCTAGCATCTGTAAGCACCCAGCTGCTGCCCTGTTTCGCTCCCGCGCCATTGTCCCCATTTACCTCGCAGCAGGCCACCGTCGCCACTGAATGGGACGATTAGCTCCAACAGGGGATAATCGACCGAACATCCGCGCTTTCTCTGGCATCTCTATCTGGAGAGGCCAGTTAAGACCCTGCGTATATTTAGGGTTATTTGTTTTCGGCTTTTATATATTTTCAAATTCGCGGGGTAAAAATCGGACGTTATTTTTCGACTTTAAAATAGGGGAGAAATCGGGTTTTTCGTGCAAACATTCCGAAATTCTGGTTTATAGGGTTAAATTTACAAACTAGTAATTTATATTGTTTGCCCTGATGGGTGGGTAAGAGTTATGCTTTTGGCTGCTTTCAAGAAAGTGTTTCATAATTCAGCGTTTCTGTCATAATTATTGCTGCCAGTGATGTACAACGGTCAGTGTTTGGCAAAGAAACATATTATTCACGTGTGCCGGTCATCAGCGTTTTACAAGTCCTTATTTTCATAATCATCTGTATGCGCAACATTTTGGCTTTCGTCCTAGACCGATCTGGTCTCTGTAGGTATCTTAGCTAGGAGTACGTTCGCATAATGTCACAGCTACATTTAGCTATCAACAGCCGCTTCTCAAATGGATCGATATGGCACCCAGTTTCGAAATTGTCAACTGGTTTCCTTCTTTGTTAGAGACGTTCTGTTTCAGAGTGCAGTCCCATTTTGTGGACATTTTAGCTCAAAACTCTTCACAACAAGTTTTTGCTAATGTGAAAATGCTCGTAGGTAACCTTGACAGAACCCCTTTTGCTCGATCGCTTTTACCGATCATTGTGGGAAGATCGTTGACAGTCTGCTGTAGCTTGACGTTTACGAGGGGATCGAATCCTTGGCATCAGTTGTTTTCCGCTTTCTAGCGTTTTCTGGACAATCTAAAAGTGGCTCGAGTGCGTCTCCTTTTAAGAGTGCCTTCGCATTAAAAACCTCTTTTTCAGAAAGTATCACTCGAGTACCTTCGGCTTTGGTTCTTTCATACGAGCTTTCAACAAGTTCTGTTAATGGGCTCCACATTTCAGTGACGACAACAAGCGCACAGCAGTTCCATGGATACAGCTGTTCTAGCAATTGGGAAAATTCAGGTTTTACCCGATTCTTTAGGAACACGATCGGGGTGCAAAAACCAGGCAAAATCAGATTTTACCCGAAAACGAAGAACCCTACGTATATTTGCCCTCTACGGCGTGCGCCGGAGGCGAAACGCCGATGCTCAGCGCCGAGCAAGCGCTGCGTTGTGGGTCGGGCTAAGCTGGAATGGCGAAGATTGGGTAATCAGCTATGATATCACAGTTTTCACGTGTATCATGTGATTTGCACTGATGTCACAGCCGTCGTTTAGCTCTTAAAACGGAAACCAAAACAGCATGACGGAACTTATAATAAATTATTCAGGAGACCTAGGCAAATACCACTTAGTGATCTATCTGATCTGATCTATCTTAGTGATCTTAGTAATCGTTTTTTCCACGGTGCAATTATGTACGAGCTTTATATATATATATATATATATATATATATATATATATATATATATATATATATATATATATATATATATATATATATATATATATATATATATATATAGCTAAAATGGTAGCATTCAAAATCTTCATGATTACTTAATTTATGGCTGGCTTTGCCCCGCCGCGGTGGTGCTGTGGTTAGGATGCCCGACTACTGTGCCGGAGTACCCGGGTTCGATCCCGACCGACGGCGGCTGCTTTTCGGTGGAGGCAAAATGAAGAGGCGTACGTATGCTGTGTGATGTCAGCGCACGTTAAAGATACCCAGGTAGTCGAAATTACTCAGCTCCCCTTCACTACAGCTCCTTTTGATCTGTTTCCACTTTCAGTCCCACCTTCCTCCGTACCCTACGGCGCGATTCTGGTGTCCAAGAAACAATTGTGACAGATACTGCGCATTGCCTTTGCTGTGAACCAATTATTATTACTATAGCTGGCCTTGCAGGGCCCCTGTTTAATGGCATTAAGAATTTTTTTCCATCAAATCCTTGTACATTTACATTTCTTTTATCAAAGCACAAAAGGATTCAAAGGCAAATATCAGTTGACAAATTACCCTGTTATCCTTTTTTACACAGCTTAGCATAATTAGGACAACGTTTGCACTTTCAAAATAAATGCACTAAAAAAATGGAAACTAAAGATACTCCTGGTGCAAAATAAAGATAAAGTTGACCTTGGGCATATGTCGGTGACAAAAACGTGTAGTTTGAATCAGATTGATTGTTGTATAAGAACAATGAACTCAAGACATTAGAATTGACAAAGAGAAATGAGGAAAAATAATACCATTATCCAATTCAAAACAATTCAATGTTTGGATGCTGCCACTCTCAATATTTATATTGTCTTCATGAAGGAACTGTAATTAAAAGTTATCTGTTATCTTTCCGTAGTGATTGAGCAAACACAAAAGGTTTGCAATTGCTCAAGGATGTTGTGAGAGTGTTTCTTCGGGGACTTGTTCAGGCATCCTTATGAGTGATGGGATGTTTCGAGAAGCTACAAATAATCTTTTGTACTGGCATCGTTCATCTGTTGGAATTATGCCTGTATACATTGCAGTTCGTTTTTTGAATGTGCTCAATGGTGTTTTTTTTACCATGGAAGCTTCCAACGGAAAGTGCAAGGCCACGGCGGGTTTTCGACCAAAGCGATATGGACTTTGTGCAAGGTGAGCTGCTCTTTTGAGATATCTGAGAAATCACTATGCAGACATATATAGTTGATCTGAGTTATTCCGGCCAGAAAGAGATGCACATGTTTTTAAAATTATGCAGAGTTAACATGAGGGGAGAACCATCTATTCACTATCTTGCATTCAGGTTGTTTAACTTTAATAATTATGCAGATTTATGAAGACATTGAAGTTTAGATGGGCCTGGTAGTTGCCCAGAACATAGGTTAGCCATAGCACTGGGTGAAGTTCAATAACTATATGTCACAACATTCCCAGGAAAAGAGGGTGTGAGTTGGAAGGTTATTCAGAACCACAAGAAAAGTAGTGTGGCGATTAAACGACATATGGGTGTGTAGAAATGTCTATTCACTTTCAGGCTGGTGGTTGAACCAGTGGAAGGGCATGCATTAGTTGTAGCAGTTCCAAGGCATGGAACCACTTTGCCACTGTGCTGTAAAACGTCTGCAGTATGTGTGTTGTAAATGGAAGGAATAGTGTGTTAGGGGACAATGTTAAGCTATAGTATCACATTGCGTAAGCAATGCAGAAGCAGTCATTACTCACAGATGCAGCTCTGTAACTGGTATTTAGTTATTAAAATTGTTTCCTTTCTTACCAGTTATAAAAATTGAGTATTGTGTAACTTAAGATTTCTGCTCTTTATTTTATAAACCTGTCTACATGTGACGCTTTATGTATTTATGTATCTGGGCAAAGAATACAATATAATTCTCTTTTCTGGCAGGGTTTCTAGCTTGGAAGCTGAATTGAAAACCTGTGAATTTTTTAAAGTGCTGCTGATTCTCACTGCATGGTATGCAATGTTGCCACAGCTTGTGTAGTATGTGGTCTGTATGCTTATTGTGAGATAGAGACATGGCAAATTTGTGAAGAGATGTTGCAGTCAAGTTTATTTTAGTGTTTAGTGCATTATGGCTGGAATGTGTAGTAGCAGAACAGGAGCAGGAAGAGGAAAAAAGAAAGAGAACTACTATGTATACATTTATGACCTCTTCTGTGCACTGTCACGTAGCTTAACCTCTGGGATGTTTCTCTGAGTGGGCATTGCTACGTATAGTGATAATCAAAAAAGATTTTGAGGCTTCAGGGTTGATGAGAAAGGCAAGTGTTTTATATGTCTAAGGGTGCAGTTCAGAGTTCAGAGCTACTACATACAATGCGTAGCATTTTCCTTATTCCTACTCGCATGTTTTGGTGGTGAAGAGTGTTATTGTTTAGTGCTCAGTTTGTGCATGCGTGTGCATGCATATATGTGTGTATGCTTCGGTAAATACAAACAGGATAAATATAACTGCTTAGAAGCAGTGCCATACATGCATGTTTGGAAACTGGCATACTGCTGCAACATTGCAGGTGCCATGTTTACAAAACCTTTGTTTTTGGTTTATCACTTGGTAGGAGCCCACGTGCTGGTGATCTAAGCTGATATCACATTAAACTAGAAAGTGCCTGCTTCCCCAAGCCTCCTGCAAAGATAGTTACAGTGCAGAATTTTCACATTTTGTATACTGCTCTCATTAAGCTTCTGCCTTGGTTCAAAATATTCCTGTGCACCTCACTTATAGGGTAGTTCAGTGTTTCTCCAAATTCTTTGCCTTGGTGCCTCTATCCTAAACACTCTTGCGGCTGCTGGTAGTTTCACTTAAAAGGATCTGACATCTTTGTGATGCTACGTTCATATATGTAACTTCGCCATCAAAAGTGTCACAGTGTGTTTTTGTCTGAATAACAAGTTTTAGCCATTTGAACTTAGACAAAAATAGCGGTAATTAACACAAATTATGTAGTGGTGTGCACAACACGATGTTTTAAAAGTTCCGATGTGCCAGGAATGGCCAGGTTACAAGCCATAGTGACACCTATTAAACTGCTCCACTGCTGTATGGCCATTATAATAATAATAATAATCAATCAATCAATCAATCAATCAATCAATCTTTATTTAATGTGCGCAGGAACAACCATGTGGTCTTTGTGCTGCAGCACAAAAAAAAAAATGAAAAAGCACAAACATGTTTACACACACAGAGAGAACACAAAAAAAAGAAATAAATAATACATGAAATGAAACTGAGACGAAAAGTATCACGGAAATTAAGCAAACAATGAGTATCATCACTTATATACACAGTGAGAGAATTTTTTAGCACACCAGGAAATAAAGAAAAAAAAAAAAAGAACGGTAGGTAGAAGAGAAAAAAAAAAAACAGATGACTGACATTGATTATAGTAATATAGAAATATACATAAATAGTAATAATAATAATAATAATAATAATAATAATAATAATAATAATAATAATAATAATAATAATAATAATAATAATAATAATAATAATAATAATAATAATAATGTTTTATTTACACCCAATGTGTACACAGGATGAGGGAGCACAGCAGAAAAAGTTGTCGTAATGACAACTTGACAAGGCCGCAGGCCCCCCAAACAATAACAATGACAGCTTCACATCGGCAGTGCAGAAAATATACAATCACAAAGTATACACACTAAAATTAACGTAACGTTGCAACAGACAACATTCTTCAAAAGGGGGGGGGGGGGAATAGAGTGAGAGAAAAAAAAACAAATACAACACTAGTGCAGACTTCTAGCATAAGAAAATAATAATGCACACCTCTAAACGGACAAAAAATGTTTTCTAAGCATTTTATAAGTGATTGATTCAAGTTTAATGTGTTTTCTATCCAGATCGTTTAATGTTCGTGGCAGTATGTTGTGTAATGTTTGAAGACCATAGTTTGTTCTGTAATTTGTGTACCTTCCATTGTTCATTTTTGCGTGTAGCGTACGCTCTGTCGTTTGCTTTCAGTTCAGCTAGTGACTGCAGAAATCTAGAATTATTTATGAAATCTCGTTTAAGTGACTTACATAGTCGAAAGCTTTAGTAACTGGCATAATATTGTATTTTTTAAAGAGATCATGAGTATGAAAATAACGTGGGACATTTTCAATAATCCGAAGAAACTGCTTTTGTAACACAAACTTTTTGCGTGTTTTCTTTAGTGGTTGAACCCCAAACTAAGCCACAGTAGTTAAGCCGCTATGAAAATAGGGAGTTATATATTAGTGTCATAATATTACGTGGCAGAAAATAATTTCGATAAGCCAGCCCCAGTACCTGCGCGAGTTTACTTGTAAGGAAATCTACATGCGCATTCCATGAAAGGGTTTCATTAAAGATTTACCTAACATCTTGAATGTCGGTACGATTTCTACTGGTATGGTCCGCATTGATATTGTTTTCGTCATTATTATGCTCTTGTTTCTAGGGCGAAACAGAACTGCATTCGTTTTCGTTGTGTTTTTTTTAAGCATGTTCATGCGCGACCATTCTTCTAACGCAGCAAGCGTTAAATTGGCATTATCAATGAGTTCATCGGCCAATCGTCCAGTTAGAAATACACTGGTGTCATCGGCATATATATTAAAGTTAGCTGCGGGACAGCTATTCACTATGTCGTTTATATATAAATTAAACAAAAAAGGTCCCAAAATGCTTCCTTGTGGTACTGCACAGCAAACTTGTAAAGGGTTGGAGAAATGGCCATTAATTCCTACAATTTGGATTCTATTACATAGATAAGATTCTATGAGAGATGCTGCTTGTCCACGAATGCCATAATGCTCCAATTTTCGTATTAGTAGATGATGATTTATGGAGTCGAACTCTTTAGTGAAATCAACGAAAAGGCCCAAGACCAGTCTGCTGTCTTCGAGTTGAGATAATATAAACTCCTTTTGGACTAGCAGCGCAAATTCTGTGCTAAGACCTTTCCGGAAACCGAACTGACAGTCGACTCGGAGGTGATGTTTCTGTTCAAACTGAACTAATCGATTTAGAATAACCTTCTCGAAAGCCTTAGAAAGCACAGGAAGTATTGATATGGGGCGGTAATTCCCCATATCGTTTCGCTCGCCTTTCTTAAACAGCATAGTTATTCGTGCCACTTGCATCTTAGACGGAAATACGGCCTGAGAAAGGCACAGGTTAAAAATATGCGTGAGGCAAGGCGCGAGAACATCAATAACATGCTTTATTGGTACAATAGTGAACCCGTCAATATCTTTACTAGTGCTGTTGTTTATGCTTCTAACTAACTTGATCACTTCCTCGTTTGTGAAAGGATCAAGGAAAATGGAGGTCCCATTTCTATAGAAATTCTGAAGATCATTAAATACCACATTGCTCTCTACAGCGTTCATCAGATATTTGTTAAACGCATCAGCAAGCTGCTTCCCGGACAACTCAGAGCCATTTATTACCATTTTTTCAATTGTTTCAGTGCCGACGTTTCGCTTTAGCACAGAATTAAGCCTTTTCCACAATACATCCGTACTTCCTACAGCAGAGTTGAATAAGTTATTCATATAGGAACGCTTTGCCTTCTTCAGATCACTGCCTAATTTATTACGGTATGTCTTAAATTCTTTGAGTATATTAATATCCTTAGGCTTTATGAACTGGTTGTATAAATTATTCTTCTTGTTTATTCTGCTAATAAGCTCGCTGCTTATCCAAGGCTTACGCATCTTTCGGCGGCGCTTGATGCGTACGAAAGGAAAGCTTGCTGCGTAAATAGACTTCAGTTTGCAAATGAATGCATCATAAGCGCAGTTTGCATCTGCTGTACTGTAAATGAAATCCCAACTCGTGGACATTACCTTTTCGCGAAAAATTGAGAGAACAGGTTGAAGTACAAGGATATCCGAAGTGTGTTTTCGACGGGCATACCTCCTCGAGCAGAAAAAAAATATTGGCAGGTGACCACTCAGATCAAATGCAAATACGCCAGCTTTAACTTCATCAGAACCTATATTTGTGCAAAAAACATCAATTAGAGACGAAGTTATTCTGGTAGGGAGGCTAATGGCGTTATAGCAGCCGTGGGATTTTAATAAAATATCAAGTTTATATTTTACGGAGTCATTCTGCAACATATTGATATAGATGTCTCCACCACAAATAAAATCTAAATAATTTTCACTAATGAACACCAATATTGATTCAAAATGTTCTAGAAAAGCTACAACAGAACCATTTGGGGGACGATAACACACAGCCAATAAATTTCTTTGTATCCTGACTAACAAAAATTCATAGTTCTGGATTGTTGCAGAGTAATCTTCAATGAGCTCATAAGGATTGTCGTCATTAACTAATATGCAAATCCCTCCACCATGCCCCGTGGACCGGTTGGCATATACTGTTTTATAGGACGGTAGGCGATAGACATCGGCTTCATTAGTGGACCATGTTTCTGTCAGCATTACAACATCAAATATTCTTTGCACTTGTTCAAAAAAAAAAAAAGATTCAGAACGCCTTCTTTGTTTCTGATTGAACGTACATTGGCATGAAAACATTTGAAAGAATTAGCATATTGTTCGCCTAAGCAGTTCCCAAAAGTATGCGGTAAAATGTATGACTCTTTTTCCATGTTTGACAAAAAAAACTTCTTATCTCAGTTTATCGAGATCGCCTATGCTGGCAATCGCTATTGCACTGTCCCCGTCCCTCCTGCGAACAAGAACTCGGCCGTTGCTATGCCACACAAACTTGAAGTCATTCCTTTTGGCCCATATTTTTGCGTCGGTTAAGAGTGCACGCGCCCGTCTTGTCAAGTTTTCCAGGATGAACACTGTGTCGCTTGAGTCACGCAACTTTTTCCTACATTGCCACCAGATTTTCCGGTCTGACTGCTTCACGAAGTAGCAAATTACACCAGGAATTTTATTTTTTTTTGCTGGTAGTCGGTGAATCGATACGACGTCACATTCTGCTAGCTGCCGCAGGTTATGTTGCTTAGCAATCGCATTGATTTTGTAAAGCAGATTTTCTTCATCAGTCTGTTCAATTCCATGAAACTCGAGGTTGAGCCGTCGGCTCCTCCATTCAAAGTTGTCGACTTAGCTCAGCTATATTCCTGTCCTGGGATTCAATTTTGTCCACCCTGCATTTCAGTTCAGCGATATCCTGTTCATTTTTTTCGGTTCGTGTTAGCAGATCGTTATACTGCTCTTTAATGTAGTCTAGTGTGTCCTCAATTTTCTCAAACGTTTCTTTGAGTGGTAATAGCACATCGAGTTTGTCGCTTATACTTTTGAGCCACAGTTGCATGTTTGCCATGTCAGGTTCGCTGCGAGTTTTTTCAGTCGCAGAGGTTCTTGATTTCGAAAATCTGCATGTCGAGCAGCGCCAGTTTTTGCGGTAAGCTTCTCCCTTCGCCTTGATAGTTGTATCCGCAATGCCTGCACATTTTCCTGTGTGATATTTGTAATGACACTCGGCACATTCAGCTGTGGCATCGGTCACATCCAGTTCAGTATCACAAGTTCGACATTGCTGGTTTTCCATACTTTTCACGTGGCAGCAGCGGTAGCAACGATAGAAGTGCAGGAGTGTAAGAAAAGTTTACCACTGACCTGCAGCAATAATGGTTGCTTTTAGAAAAGAACTTCATTCCATGCTGCCGCTGCTGCCAAAGTGATGCACAGGCTCCGGTAGTCCTTTTATAGCTGGTGAGACCCTCGACGACAGCGCCTAATGTAGCGAGGATGGTAGCCGAAAACCAGGCTTGCTTGTACGTTGGTGGGCGGTGCTGAGAGTCACGCAGAAATCTTGATTCTCGGCGTCGAAGAAGGTTTTCTGTTATCTGCAGCAAAAACGGTTGCTTTTAGAAAAGAAGTTCGTTCCATGCTGCCGCTGCTGCCAAAGCGATGCACAGGCTCCGGTGGTCCTTTTATAGCTGGTGAGACCCTCGACGACAGCGCATAATGTAGCGAAGATGGTAGCCAAATTCAAATTTCGAATCAATCATTAGTATCTAAGTCAGTAAGTGAGTCTTCTTTGTTACATTATTACCGCACTGATTTCTGGGATGGTGTCAACTTGCTTGCAGAACTTAGTTCGTTGTCCCCTGCAACCCTGCTTCAGAAAGTGAAGGACTTAAAGAGTACGGCATATGCATTGGACATTGCAGAAGGTAAGTAGTCCATTTTTCAAGCAATATCTTGAATTAGCTTGGCGACCTAGTTTAAGATGTGATGCATGATGACTCCAGAAGAGGCAACTCATTAAAAGATACTAAAATTATATGGCATTTAAATCATTGCAGCGAAATGTGACAGTATTTGAAGCAATCGTGTGGCTATAACTTCTTTTATTGGAGCCCTATGTGCTTGTCGTTTTTGTAACCTAAAATTTTCAATATTTATGGCAAGCTGGGTGCTTCAACCCACTCACAGCTGCTCTCAAGATGTGGTCTCATGACATTACGCACCTTAGTGACTGATCAGTGGTAAGCCATGTCACATCCCAAGTGCCTCCTGCCAGGTCTCCTGCCACTTTGCCATTTCATATGGTGCCATGATGGCAGACAACTCACTGACCAATCATCACTGCTAGGCCATGTCACTTGCCAGGGAATGTGCCAATGGGGCATTTTCCTTTAATCAAAACAGGCCCATGGTGCAAACAAGCATCTGCAGAGGGTATCCGCAACCGTCAATGTATCTGCAAAAGTGTGTACAGAAAGCATCTGCGCCCCCAAAATTGGCCCTCTGGGACCCCAAAATGTGATTTGACAAAATATTATGTCCAACCTAATTTGGCCAACCCAATGATCACCTTGCAATCTGTGTAGACCACCCACAAAAATGGTCCCTGGACTACTAAAATTTGACTTCATCGAAATTTGACAATTAATTTCTGATCTAATTCCAGTATTAGAAATTCAGTAGTGGCCTCTAAATGTCACTGAGCCACTGCAAAAATTTGGTCTTTGAACTTCCAAAATTTCACCAAAATTGGCGTCCAACCTAATTTTACTACATATCCAATTGTGGCGGCCTGTGCCATTTTGCCAGGAGAGTGAATGAGTGAGGGTGCCAGCGACGCAGCCCATAAACGTTTATAGTTTTAACCGCGTCCGAGGAGCTCACGCAGCAGCGCGAGTACTGTACAAAGTTTCATGTAATAAACGGTTTTTCGATTTTATCATGTCTGTTCTTTGGCTCATATCATATGTGGATCCAAAAAAATTCAGCTGAAATGGCAGTTCTGGTGCCATTACTGTGCAATGTTGTCAGTAAAAAGGTTCCAGATAGAGGAGGCACTATCCATCGGTAGCGTGAATTCACTGTTTTGGTGGTTTTGGTTTTTAACCACAATAATATCGCACCCCTGATGACTACAGTGCTTGCGACGCACACACGACCGAAAGCAGGTCGAGCACACATCGCATGCTGTCGAGACAGGAAAGCAGCACTCGTCATTTTGCACTGGCCTTGCGGACTTCCCAGCCAGGCTGCCACTAGAGCCGGGTCACAGATGCTTGACCAGTATTCCCAAGGAGTGAAACCAAATCTGAGAATTGTTACTGGCGCATACATTGAGGCAATATTGAGGTGCTAGATGCAAGTAGGCGCGAGCACGATATAGTGCTAGCTGGCAACTCAAGCACTGCCATTCCGCGCGTTAGCTGGAAGCAGCCCACTGGTTTACTCCATCTGGAGGGGTGATCATCATCACCGATCATCAGCTTCTTGTTGAAAACATTTAAGCTTCGATTGAGGAAAACGCAGAAAACTAGAAGGCCTTTCAGGTATGATCTGGATCAAATTCCATCAGAATATGCTGTGGAAATGAGGAATCGATTTCAAGAATTAGATCTAGAAGACAGAGAGCCTGAAGAGATGTGGACTGATGTTCGTGTTATAATACAAGAAGTTGCTACTAAGGTAATTCCAAAGCAAAAGAAATGCAGGAAAGCAAACTGGTTATCTGAAGAGGCTTTGCAAATAGGTGAGGAAAGGATGATGACAAAAGTTATGGGAGAAAGGTAAAGATACAAGGTTCTCAATGCGGATTTTCAGAAAATAGCAAGAAGAGATAAGAATGCCTTCCTGAACATACAGTGCCAAGCAGTTGCGCACAACAGCCAATTGAGGAACACAAGAGCTCTGTATAAGGCAATCAAAGATATCAAAGGAAGCTTGTGTGCTAAGCTGGGCGTGATAAAGAACAAACGAGGCAGGGACCTCACTGAAGCCACAGAGATAAAGAAGAGGTGACAGGAATACACAGAACTGTACAAGAAGGACCCGGATGTGCAAACCCAACATAAGACGGTTGTGATTACTAATCTCGAGCCTGGCATCCTGAAGAGTGAAGTTGAATGGGCCTTAGGCAACCTTGCTAAGAACAAAGCTAGCGGAATTGATGGCATTCTAGCTTGGTTGCTTCAAAACCTCAACCATGATGACGCTGTTAACATTCTGTATACATTATGTCAGAAAATTTGGACAACCCTGCAGTGGCCACAGGATTGGAGGAGGAACTTCACTGCAGTCGTTCATGACAGTTTGTGGCGTCGCAGTCATAAAAGCATCTACCAAATATTAGGAGCTGTCAAAGCTTCTTTTGTGTGGCGCTATCATCAGTGGTTTTGTTTCCACTCCTGCGTGGGTCAAGCTATAAAGCACAGCATGTTATGTTGCTACTTGCACGTAAAGGGCAAGCTTTTCCTGTTGAGAATTTTCTTGGCTAGCACCAAATTAAAACCAGAAATTATTTTACTAAAACACCTGTACTATGCATTGTCCCGCTCATTGGCATAGAGTGAGTGTTTCAGACATTCAACAAAGGAAGTACAGCTACTGCTCTGTACTCATTTATATGGAGGAACATAGAATGGGAAATATCACCACCTTTAAGGTCAGATTTGAATTTGCATTTCGATCTGAATATGGCAAACTGTTTTGGCCAGTGTGATGTAGTGCTCAGTGTTTATACATGCCCTATCCAAGTACCATGCAATGCGTAGGTGCCTAACAAATGTGGTCATGATAAGGGCAGGCGCAGTGCCTGTGGCTGATGTACTTGGAGTCACTTTGTGCTGTCAAAGTAAAAGATAGGAAGAGTTACCATTTCCCCTGCATTAACGCAGAATAATGAACACGCCTGTTTTGATGTGCTGGTGTAAGGAATTTTGTAGATGGAGGTTACATATTTCTGGCAGCTGGATATGCTAAAAGCTTGCCACTGCTAATCTCAGTCCCAGTGGTACTTAATATCATTATAATGAGTGTTGTGAGATGCACAAACTGCTTGTGCAGTGGTAGTCAAGGGGTGTGACTGATGTATTAATACAGAACAAAACTGGAGTAATAATATAAGTGATCTGGCTAATCATAATGATTTTATGCTGTCTTTAGGAGCTCACTTTGCTGTCTTCTGTCCTCTTTTTCAGCTCGTGAAATGGCAAGGGGCCGGTTGTTGGGTATTTTTCGCGAGGACAAAGGCACCAGTGACAGAGGTACCAAGGACAAAGGTGCCAAGGGCAAGTGTGCCGAGGGCAAGGGTGCTGAAGGCAAGGGTGTCGAGGACAAATGTGCTGAGGGCAGAGGCACCAAGGGAAAAGGCGTTAAGGGTAAAGGTGCCAAGAACAAAGGGGCCGAGGCGAAGAAATGCACCAAAGAAAAAAGCACTCAGGACAAAGACACTGAAGTACAAGGCACGGAGGACAAAGGCAGTGAGAAAAAACGCTCTCAGGACGAAGACGCTGCGGTCAAAGGCATGGAGTACAATGGTGGCAGGATCAAGGGGCCCAAGGAAAAATGCACCAAGGGCACTGACAAAAGCAACGAGGACAAATGTGCCAAGGACACAGCTGCTAAAGACAACGGAGCCGAGCTAATGGAACAATAGTTTTTTTGCTTTGCCTTTCTTGGGGCATCAAAATACGCCAAAGGCAGTCCAGGCAAAGCTTCCTGGATTTTTAAGTTAAGCTTAAGCTTAAGTTAAGCTATATATATTTTTATCTAACTCTTTTACATTTTCAATACCACTTGTGTCACTATTGCCTATAATTGGTGTTGTCAGTAATTAAAGAGAAATGGTTATAGGCTTGCTCTGTTCTGCAGAAATATGGTGTCAGCACTCAAATATTTGAGCTCTCAAACACCACTCTCTATTAAACCAGACATGCATGAGACCACAATCCTCTCTTCTAAAAATCTGCTCTATAGCCAACATTGTACAGTCTTCTGACCAGGGATGCCAACAACAGAGTGTTTGGCTGGTCAAAGCCCTCATTATTATTCAAAGCCCTCCTAAGTATTGTTCTAGGGTTGCTCTGTTCAGAGTAGCTGAAAGCCCTCTTCAAGCTATGCCTATTGAGAGTGAATTGGTCACAATGTAAAGCGATAAATTAAAGGATAAAATATAATCTGGCAGTACAGCCAACTCAACTAAAGAAGCATTTTCTAATGAAATATTGTATATAACGTATATATTGCCATATCCCTTGGAAGCCACTACAAAAGCCCATTATTGGTATTTTTCTTCTTTTTTTCTGATGTAAAATTTGGCTGTGGCAGAACATAAAGAAAGTCCAGTGAACATCATTTGACATTTTGAGCATATATTAGGTAATGCAATGCCACAATGAAAGCTGTTGAGGTCAGGTCTGCAGTTAACCTGATGTAAACGAGAGTAAGATCAAAACTTTTATATTTAGGCCGAAAAATAAAGTTCTCCCACCGCACGATAATATAATAAACTTGCAGTCTGTAGAAATATTTGAGCAGTTTAAATGCCTCGGGGTTGTATTTTCTGCCAGTATGTCATCGGATTATCATGTAATACTCTTGTTTGGGCGAGTTGGTTCATCTTTGAAAGGTTGCGTATCCTAACCTTACATGTCCTAATCTTACATATCCTATCCGTACATGTCGTATATGTGCCTTTTTTGTGTCCATCTTTGAAAGGTTTGCGCTCCGTACATGTCGTATATGTGCCTTTTTTGTGTCCCGTCTTCTTTGCGCAAGGATACGTAACCTTTCAAAGGGATTATCATGTCAATTATATCTTGAAAAAAAAAATATAGCTCAAATCCATGGTGTTAGAGGCCGTCTAAAATACATATTTCTCACAAAAACTAAGATGCTGGTATACAATGCAATATTCACCTCGCATTTAAACTACTGCCAGTTAGTGTGGAGTACTACACCATTCTATATGCTTGAACGTATTCATTTAATGCAAAAAACATATCTCCGAAATACATATACAGTCGTGCCTCGTTAATAAAGACACTTTGGTTTCCGACCAAAACTGTCCATAAAGCGAGTCATCCATAATAACGAGTCATGAATAAAAACAAAAAAGATTTTATTGAGAAAAGAGAATTGTAATTAACGACTGCTTTTTTACATAACGGTGTGCACTGTGCACTGAACTCAAAATTTCACAGAACCACGGGCAATTTTGAGTGCATTATCCTTGTCATTGTTCTCTTCGAAAAATTGTAGTGCAGTCTGAAGCGACTCGCTTACCATGACACCCGTGATGTTGGAATTTGTGTTGGTCGAGCTTTCGAGCACGAACTCCTCACTGGCCGATGAATCAGCGTCTGATTCTCTACTCACCGCCACTTCCAAAATGGCCTCTTCACTGAGCAAAGTAGCCGCTAAGTAGTTGCTTGAGATTCTCCTGTGGCGAGAAAACAGCTGAGCTGTCGATAGTAGTCCCTCGTAGCTTGGATTGACTGAGATGGCATTTACCGCTTGTATTCACAGATTTCTTCGCGCCTACGTTCAGCTCTGTTCTTTTGCGCTTAACTCCCGCCATGCCAAAAGCCAGACTCAAGTTGAGGGTTACAGGCTCCTGATGCTGTGCACTTTTTTGCCTAGTTAATCTTTCTGCTTTTCCATTCTTCTGATTCTTTCTTTTTTTTTTTTTTTGCCTTGTACTGTTTCTGTAAGGAAGCAAGGGAGTCAAGTTGGCAAGCTGCTATGCAGAGGGCTATCGAACGTCCCATCTTCTTGGCGCCGTTTTTATGTGATCCCATAAAACAAACACTGCAAGCTGAAGTACAGTTTAGAACGACGGCTAGCCGAGTACGAAGAGCTCAGACCTTGTCAAGGCCGCATCGCTGACTCAAAGCGAAGCCGACATACGGACCGTCTAGTGTGCAAAGTTTGGCAGTTCGGCAGCGCAACAGGGACGGAAACCATGAGCATGAGAGGGAAGCGCGTCCAGGACGGGACGCCCGGTCCCGGTTGCGTGTTCCTACGTCGCCTTTCTTTTGCCGCTGTACTTAGTGAGTGTGTTTTAACTCTCAGTGGAACACACATTGCGCTTTGGGAAAGAGAACTACATTTCCCACCGCCACTGTAGGCACTTGTCTTTCTTCCTGTCATTTCGTTCTTAGGCTTTTACCGGCCTCTCTGTTCACGTTCAGCAAAATTTATTGCGACCACATGTTGCTGTTTTCCCGACGGCGGCAGCACTTCCGCTGCACCCAGAAATCTGGTTTCCCCCTTTCGGAGTCTTTCTTACGCTGACCCTCGGTTTGCTGTGTACGTTCTTCTCCGCTCTTGCGCTCCCCTCCTCCTCCCTTAGAACGGCGACACGCCCGCTTTGGTTCTTTCCAACCCCACAGGACCCGTTCAGGCGTCCTGCCGTATCGGCTGTGGCGTAGGTTCACGGGCGGCGGGCCCTTCTTTAACTTGCATTCGGACTCCTCTGCTTTTTTTCAAGCACTCTCCATATTAACGAGACAAAAATGCATGGGCCCAAGTGGGGCGCGTGAATTCTTCCCCTGTCCATTGGCCGGACAGCGAGTTTCCATATTAACGAGGCATAAATACATTGAAAAGGTTTCGTCCTCCGAAAAACTGTCCATAATTCGGTTCGTCCATATTAACGGGGGTCATATTAACGGGGCACGACTTATTTACCTTTCCAACCTCCTAGTGCAGCTTTCTTTTGTCAGTTCACAGTTATTAAAGCACATAACCTTTATAAATATCGCCTGAGTGTTACTTTTACAGCAGAAATCAGGAAGAATGTAACAAATCTTAAGAATTTACCAGAACTAAGAAAAAAAAGAATCAGTCTATCCAACAAGACGTGGCGAACAATGGACAGTGCCAACACCTTGACGAAATGTTGGTCGAGAATGCCTTCAATGCACTCTTCCATCTCTTCTAAATAGGTATATCCACATTAACCTCGATTTGTTTTCTTTTTCACGTCGAGAGCTACATAATTTGTTTTTGAATAACGTGGTTTAAGTTTCATTACTGTTTTGTGTATTCCCTGGTGTTTCTTTGATTGCTTGTTTTTAAAATTGTATAAACTCTTGTGTTGCCTCCCTTCCAATAATTAGGATTGTAGACTCGTCATTTCTACGATTCCTCCATCTGTTGTGTTAGATGGGAAATAAACTTTGATTTGATTTATAATGCCGCCCAACAACATACTAAACAAAACATGCTATTAATTAAGTGGTACCTGAATGCTACTTTATCTAGACCCCATATGACCAAACTGCCTCTTCATGGGTTTAAGTACAGCTAATGAGCCACCCAGTCCATCTACCATCCACATCCAAGTGAACAGCTCTAGACTATAACCATGCTATTGTTTAATGAATCCTCGTCAGCCAGACTATACCCATAGAAGAGCGGAGCCCTCTCCCATATTATTCCATTTAACCCGGTCTTGTGCTAGCTGCATCTACTTGCCCCTGCCAACTTCTTAACCCCATCAGCCCACCTAACTTTCTACCGCACCCTGTTATGCTTTCATTCCCTTGGAATCCAATTCGTTGCCCTAAGCAACCATCGGTTATCCTCTCTTCGCACTACATGCCCTGCCCATGCCCATTTCTTGTTGATTTCGACTGAAATATCATTCACCCGAGTCATTTCTCTCACCCACTGCGCGCTCCTTATCTCTTAATGTTATACCTACAATTTCTCGTTCTATAGCAGTCTGCATTGTCCTCAACTTATGTACTTTTCGTTACCCTCTAAGTTTCCGCCCCATAAGTGAGTACAGGTAAGATGCAACTGTTGTATACTTTCCTCTGGAGTAATACCGGTAAGCTGCTAGTCATAATCTGAGAATACCTGCCAAATACCCTCCATCTAAATCTTATTATTTTAGTTATTTTCCTTTCGTGGTGTTGATCTGTGCTTACTACGTGTACTAAGTAGACATATTCACCTACAACTTCCAGTGTTTTGCTACATATTGTGAACTGCTGTTCTTTTACAAGCCTGTTAAACATTACCTTAGTCTTCTGTATATTGATTTTCAAGCCTACCTTCCTGCTATTTCTGTATAGTTCATCAATCATTATTTGCAGTTCATCCCCCGAGTTACTTAGGAAGGCAATGTCATCAGCAAATTGCACATTACTGAAGTATTCTCCATCAACCTTTATGCCTAACTGCTCCAAGTCTCTGAATACCTCCCCTAAGCTTGCTGTGAATAGTCCTGGGGAGATTGTCTCCTTTATTAACACCTTTCTTTGTGGAGTTTTGTTTCTTTATGCGGAACTGTAGTTGCTGTGCAGCCATTAAGAAGTCTTCCAGTACTTCCACATATGGCTCATCTACACCCTGATTTCGCAATGCCTGTCTGGCTGCCGAAGTTTCAACTGAGTAAAATGCTTTTTCATAATTAATGAATGCTATGTATAAGAGCTGGTTATATTCCAAGCATTTTTCTATCACTTGGCTGATTGTACGGATATGATCCACCCTTTCCTAAAACCTGCTTGATTGAAGTCTAAGATTGTCCTGATTCTGTTAGCTATTACCTTAGTAAACACCTTATGTGTAACATGGTAAGCTAATTGGTCTGTACTTTTTCAAGTCTTAGCGCTCCATTTCTCATAATTTAAGATAATGTTTGCGCTCTTCCTTGATTCCAGTGCTTTCAATGTCATCAGGCATTGTGTATTCATGGCCAGATTTCAAACTACCATATTTCGTTTCATTTAATTTTATTTCCTTAAAGGCCCCAGGAAGGGGTGTTACATAAGGGGTGGGAAACATTATAAAAACACTGTTATAGTACATACTTCTGTACACTTTCAAATCAATTTGATGAGCAGGTGGTAACAGCGATATCACCTGGAAGGCCGCTCCAATCTGCAGCTGCGCGGGGAAAAAATGAATTCGAAAAGGTAACGGTGCATGATAATAGACGGGCGACGTGCAGGCGATGACTGGTGCTGGGTGATATGGGTGCTAGGGGAAGATGATAAGGGGTTGTCAGCATGGGACTGTTAAATATTTTATGGAATAAAGAAAGGCTTGAAGTGCGACGACGGAGAGATAGCGATGATGAACCTGAGGTTGTTTTTAGGGCAGAGACAGTAACATCATAAGAATGCAGTGCATGGATGAACCTGGCAGCGCGATTTTGAGCGGACTCGAAAGAATTATCGAGGTAAGCTTGATGGGGATTCCAAATGGGTGACGAGAATTCCAGTTTAGATCTGACGAGTGAATTATAGGCTAACATTTTAACATGTTGAGGCGCGCAATGCAGAGGACTTTTTAAGAATCCTATTGTCTTTTTGGCCGATGATATTGTGTTAGTTACATGCAAATTCCAAGAAAGATCACTAGCAAGTGTTACGCCTAAATATTTATACGGCTGAACAGGTTGTACGGGCACTCCAGAGATTACGTAGGAAAAGATAAGAGGATTACGACGACGGTGGAAGGATAAAACTTCACATTTATGTGGGTTAAGTTCCATTAGCTAGTGGTCACACCAGTTATTTACAGCATTAAGGTCATTTTGTAGGGTTGATTGATCAGTGGGGCCAGTGATAGTACGATAAACTACACAATCGTCAGCAAACATGCGTATGTTAGAGGTTACACGAGTTGGTAGGTCATTAATGTATATTAGAAAAAGTAGGGAGCAAAGTACTGATCCCTGGGGAACACTTAACGTCATCGGAAGGGAGTTAATGAACTTATTGTTAATCGTAACAAACTGGGAGCAATTAATTACATCCTCTATGTCCTTCAATAAACCTGTAGTTACATGATCCTTCCCAGCTGCTTTCCCTCTTCCATAGCGTCTAACCGCGTCATTTATTATTGGCGGAAACTGTGATTGCTCTTCCCACAGCTAATTTCATTTTTGTCCCGATACTTTGGCTACTGTAGAGGTAGGCTACCTTGATTATCTTGTGCGTGTTTGTAATGACATTGCCCGCATTGTCCCTTAGTGCATACATCTGATTTTTCCCTATGCCCAATTTCCTCTTCACCGTTTTAGAACCGTTCTTTAGAACGGGCTCAATTTCCGCCATACAGTACTTCCTTATGTCGGCCACTTTACGCTTATTGATTAGCTTTGATATCTCTGCCAGTTCTGCTCGGTCAGTTGGGTTGGCAGCTTTCAGAATATGACGTTTCTTTATCCAATATTTCGTCCCCTTTGATAGCTTACCAGTATCCTCTCTAATTATCCTACTGCCTACTTCTATCGCACACTCACTAATGATATCCCTGAAATGATTGTTCATTGCTTCTACATTGAGGTCATCATCCTCGGTTAGAGCTGAATATCAATTCTGGTGCGAGCTCCTGAACTCTTCTGCCCTCCCACCGCCGCTAATTCGTTGATTGACTTCTTTCTTACTAATCTGTTTCGTTCCCTCTTCAGCTTTAGACTAATTCAAGGCCTTACTATCATGTGGTCCCTGCATCGCATTTTCCCGATTACCTCTACATTCTGCATAACGTCGGGATTAGAACACTGAAGTCATTTTCATTTTTAGTCTCCCCGTTGGGGTTTTTCCATACCGGTTCATTCGTTTGGTGAAGAAGGTATTAATGATTCTTCAATTATTGCGCTCTGAAAACTCAAATAGAACGCCCCCTGATATTCCTAGAACCAATGCCATAGTCACACATTACCTGGCCTCCCACCTGCTTTTTCCCTATCTTGGCATTGAATTCGCCCATTCGTACAATATACTTCTTTCCGCATTGCCGATTCTACGTCTTCGTAGACGATTTCGATTGCCTGGTCATCAAGACTACATGTAGGCACATCAGTTCAGTTCAGTCGTGTCCGACTCTTCGTGACCCTATGGACCATGTCACGCCACGCTTTCCGGTCTCTCACTATCTTCCTAACATCACATAACTTCATCTGCAGTGCCTCGAGGATGCCATCTAACCATCGCGTTCGCTGCCTACCCCTTCTCCGGCGACCCTCAACCTTTCCCAACATAAAATCTTTCTCCAGCGACTCCTCTCTTCTCATCAGATGACCAAAGTAGCTGAGCTTTAACTTTAGAATTTGACCCTCCAATGAGCAGTCAGGGTTTATGGCCGACAATATGGACTGATTTGATCTTCTGGCAGTCCAAGGAACTCTCAAGAGTCTTCGCCAGCACCACAATTCAAACGCGTCAATCCTTCGGCGGTCAGCCTTTTTCACAGTCCAACTCTCGCATCCATACATAAGGCACATAAGTCTGCACAATCTCGAGTCTATACCGCTTATTAAGCTTAATTACGATGCCTGGTACCTTCTCATTAATCCCATAGAATTCCTGTATATTACCAGCCATATCATTATTGTCAAGGAACTCTACTCCTAGTTCTCGTCTCTCCGGTAAACCTCGATAACAGTACATGTCCACCGTTCAGTATAGTATATGCCCATTTGGCCCCCTAACTTCACTAAGCCCTATCACATCCCATTTCATACCCCCTATTTCCTGCAATAGTACTGCTAAACTAGCCCCACTAGCTAGGGGTCTGGCGTTAAACATTACTAGGGTCAGTTTCCAATGGCGGCTTGTCCGGAGCTGGAGATTCTTAGCACCCTTTGCGGCGTTGCAGGTCTAACGCCGCTGTGGTCAATTTGCAGTCGCTGGGGATTGAGGGCCGGGGGGAGAGGTTTGTTAGAGTATTCATAGGCGTTTGTGACAAATTACGATACCAGGGTGGCCAAGTTCTGTTCTGGAGAGGGAGTGCGTTTCAGGAGGTGCTCACAGGATAGGTCGCTCCCCGACCCTGTTCATGCTATTATATCGGCACAGGGATTTTTTTTTTTCATTTTTTAATCTTGGGCGGCACCGAGGTTTGAACTACGGTCCTCTTGCACGCGAGGCAGAAGTTCTGCCTCTACGCCACCGCTGCAAATTCTGTTTCATGAGAAGCACAGTTCAGAGGCAGAGCGAGCAATTGCTGCGTGAGTTTTCATTACTGCCATCAGTATTGGCCAAAATAGTTTGCCAAGCCCACATTTTACTGTATCTCTTAAAACTGGTAGTCCGTTAGCACTGTGCACTATGTGGTAAGTGAAGGAAGAAATGCATCGGCTGGATTGAGCCAGTTTGCCAGTGACTTGTAATAGCAGCATCATCTACACTGGTGATCTGGACAGGATCCAGTGTAGAGGATGCTTTCACAAGAGACAGTCAAACTGGTTTAGTCCAGGTGCCGTGCAACTCGCCATCTCTTCACCTCCTATGATTTATCAATTGGAACCAATTGAAAATTTTCAAATTTGTTTTTGACACTATTGGAGTATACCAATTGGAAAATACCGATTGAATAATTCCAGTTGACCAACACCAAATGGTCAAACCCAGTGGGTAAGCACCAAAGGCACCATTTCAATTAACAGACACCCATTGGTCTGCTCCAATTTCAGGCACCAGATGATCCTACAATGACATAAAGCAAGTGTTAGGTGGTCTGATCAATTGATGAAGAAAATATTATAGACATGGAAATTAGTCTTGTCAAGGCATACAGCTAAGTCCTTGGCAGGTCCTAGCTTGCTCACAAGTTATCCAGGTCATTGGCGAGATCCCTGCAATTATCATTCAGCAGTGTTACTACAGTGAAAATTAATATACAAGCGTGCCTAGGAACAAGATATATCATTACTATAAGACCTAAAAAGGAAACAAGATAAATAATCACTTAGAAGACAACTAGTTGTTGTTTTTTTTTGGGGGGGGGGAGCGAACCATCTCTAGCTGCCAAAGCAACTATGCCCAAACAGTACATGAATTGATGTTAGATACGAATAAAAAAATAAGCTATACAGTTCAGAAGGCAGCATCATACAGGTCATACCTAAATTAAAATGACCTTGTAATAACTCGCGCTTCAATAATTTCAAGCATAGAAAAGGCAATCGCTATCTGAAATGCTGTTTCTTGTAGTGGTGCATAACCACTTTCAAACTCGCGAACTTGGGCGATTATCGTATTGTACTAGGGTAGTTATGCATTTAGTTTTCACTGTAATGCGCTCCAGCGCAAACTGTGCCCCCGCAACTTGAAACTCGCATTGAGCATAATGGGAATAACAGAACACGCCACTTGCGAAAGCAAGGATATTAAAAAAAAAAGCTTAACCCTTTGAAGACTGTCTGTTTAACCAACGCCTTGGTTTACCAAAAACAAGGAGGTTGGTTATGAGCTTCGCAAGATTGTAAAAGTGGAACGTGATAGCACCTTTGTGGTACTCGACATACACAGACGCAACCGCCCAACGCCTGATTTAGAAGAACGTCCATTTAGGCTAGATGGTGCATACTGTTCGAGACTGAAAATAGTAGCACTAAGAAGTGACATACAGAAGAGAGAATGACGCAGGACGAGCGCTAACTGCATCTGACCTTCATTCACTGCCAAGGCGGCAGATATAAAGGAATTTCAAGGCATGTGCATGGACAACAACACGACGGATCAAACTCTCATCTCGGTCTTGAAAAAGCGAACCGACGTATCACATATGTTTTCTTTCTCTTTCTTATGTGAAACGCGTCTCGTATGAGTGAGTGATACGTCGGTCTACGTTTTTAAGACCGGGATGACATATCTTGAACGGTTTGTTTGATGCGTCGTGTTGTTTTCATGCGCATGCCTTGAAATTGCCTTGGCAGTGAATAAAGGTCAGGTGAAGTTAGAGCTCGCCCTGCGTCACTCTCTTGAGTTTGTCACTTATTAGCGCTATTATTTTCAGTCTCGAACAGTACGCCTGGTTTTTGGTGTAACGAGCTCACTGATGCTCGCTTTCGAAAATGTGTCAGTAGATTCACTGCTCTGTTATGCTTACATATTCTATAATCTTCGCTGTGCATATTTTCGCGAATTACGATTGCTGTACTAACTTCCAAACATGGTCGCTTTCGCCGAGGTCGTCCGTCCTGATGTGTTATCGCCGTGAACCACTGTTGCGCCAAGGGGGTAATCCTTTCACACTAGGAATTGACACAACTGCGCAAGCGTTGTCTTTGCAGCGCACACAGGCGGGTGAAGGGATCCGAGCATACTTCGTGCACTCGCGCACGCACACCACACACACACACAAAAAACTACTGCCACGAGCTGCGGCTGGATAGCAGCCGCCAATGGCGGCATTACGTGGTGCGAAACTACGGTACAAACACCATGTTTCACGCGCAGAAAAGATTTTGCCATAATGAATTAACACTGTCTTTACTGAATATTGTTAATTTCTTTAAATAGGTTACACTTTCTCGTGGGGGTGTCCAAGCGGATTCTATTTCAACTCCCCCTCCCCAGCCCCACTCTGCGATGAAATACGCAACTTTCAACAAAACCGCACGGCTGACGGGGAGGAAGCTTTCACATGGCGACCAGTCCCGGCTCACGACGCGTATTTGCCGGCTCCGATCCGTACGAAAACAGCTCACGAATGGGGCTTTGAGTCGCTGAGCGACACCAGCTGCCGGCCACTACACGTGGCCAAGAGCCTATATCCATCATGTATAACAATCGCACCTATTGGGTATGGCCATAGTTTTTTAGGCCAACCAGCTGATAATTTAGGAGATATATAATACAATTCGCTATCTCAGAAGCCGATTGGAATTTGCAAGCCTAATTGGAATACTGGTGGGGAAACCCAATTAGGAGATGATTTCCAATTGAAATTGTGAGCACCGTGTGGAAATCCGGTGGCATTTTACACCCAATTGGAACCATTTGGAATGCCCAATTGGTATTTGTAGAACCATTTGGTTAATCCAATTCCACTAACCCATTAGAGCGATGTCCAATTGAGCCTAATTGGGCCCCATTGAAGGTCCAATTGGGTTCATTTGGAGATCCCAATTGGTCCCAGTGCTTTTTTTTTACTGTGGTGAATTCCAATCGCATAGCTGGAACACTTCCAGAGCAAAGTTTTTTGCTCTCTTCGGAGCAACTGTATTCCAAACGCAAATCAGGAACACAGATCGCGTCTTCCAAGAGCCGGTGGGGAGAAATCGCCGAGTCAAGGTCAAAACTGCCCCACCGAATTCGGCTGAACCGGGCGGAAGTTTGGTGACGTATTTTTTCCACTGATCTCTCCACTTCCGGCAGCGGCAGCTTGTCGTCGTTACGCCTGCAGACGATCAGCACTTGCCGCCGCTATGAATGCCAATTCCTATCACGAACCGGCGCTCTGTTTGGGGACAGCGTCGGAGAGAAGCCTCAGCTCGCAGAGCGATGGCAGAACTATGTACGAAAATGTAAACGGTTGTAATCTGTAAACTTGAGGTCATTCAATCCCTGCTCTGTGCTCTACTGTTTACCGCGACATTGTTTTATTCGTAAAGGTGCCACAGAACACTTACGGTGTGCGTTCGCTTTCAGATGTGTGAGCATATGAACTAAATAAGCTCGTATAGACTTGATCTCAACATTTCAACGAGCACCGGGAGAAACGTTGATCTTACAGCTTGAAAGCAGAAGACACGAGTACATGAAGCGCAGCTACCCCCGAAAAACAAGAAGCGCTAATTGGAATCTAGTAAATGCCTAAGCAAAGGAATGGGCGCTTTTAAAAAAAGTTTCAGTTGAGACGTTATGTAGACCCAACAGCTGCAAGCCCTCCTGTAGCCCTGCTATAGCTGTGCTAACGCTACGCTTGTAGCAGTCTTGTAACCTTCTCACCTAGAAAATTTTTATACGTGTTTTAGACATTGCTTCTAGCTGTAGCAATGCTATAGCTGTGCTAGTAGACGTCTTGCCTAAAACATTTCTTGTTTTAGATGCCGTGTAATGATTTGTAGTTGTTGCTTGTCTGCAATTCTGCATGTGAGGTCACACAGTGCTCTGCTTTGAGAGAATTGTTTTTCTAAATTTAATGAACTTATACAGTTAACTGGGGAGAAGGCAAATTGTTGAAGTCTTCATTTTGCCCAGCACAATAAGACAGAGATGGCACAAAATCAGTCGGGGTTAGTAAAAGTAAAATTAAAATTTTACTCCTTTATCACCCCCACTGATTTTGTGCCATCTCTAGTTGTCTTATTGTGCTGTACAAAATGCAAGCCTTCAACAATTCGCCCTCTCCACGGTTAACTGCACAATTTCATTAAATTTAGAAAACAAAATGTTATCAAAGCAGAGTACTGTGTGATCTTACAAAATTGAGGACAATGAGCACAAACTACAAATCGCTACACTAAATGGTGAATGCACCTGCTGAGTATAAAACAACACAAGCTTCTCCAGTCTAAATTTTTATTGCAATCTACAACAACAAAAGCATTCCGCAAATAAACTAGTTGACATCATGGATTTGAGGAGCCTATTTGAGGGGTCTTCTGCAAAAGTAAATTTCAAAAATACCTGCACTGGCAAAGAAAAAGATTTAATTTACAGGCATGCATGCAAATGCACTGGTGTAAACTCGCTGGAACCATTTACCCAGAAGGTCCTGCACGAAAAAAAATTTATACCTTGAATAGATACATAAATGATGATGCATGGATGCATGCTGCAGTTATTGGCTGATGAGCAATGGCTAATTGTAAACTCCAGTGTCTGCCTTTTCCAGCGGTCTACAAGATTCCAGTCCCCTGCAAAGAAACAAAAAAACGTCAAAACTATCAAACGAGCCAAAGGCAGTGGCGTTTGAGCTACGGGCCTGGCTTATTGTAAACTAAAATAACATTTTGTGGGTTTTTAGGAAAAGAAAAAATATACACAAAGAAAACATCAAAATAAGATGACGCATCTAGCATCTATCCAAAATGCACTGAACTACCACGAACGCCGTTGAAACCGTTCACCCAGTAGGCTATGTATGAAAAACAAATACTCGAAGCTTACATGAATGCCTCTTAAGCTTCAGGCACTGACTTAGCGTGAACTTCAAGAACTGCATTTTCCAGTGCGTTTTAAGACAAGAAAGCTTTACTCACCATGTCCATACACAAAAAACCTTCGAGTGAGCTAAGGCCACTGATTCGAAAACAATAAGGCGCAAGGATGACTACAAAAAAAGAATAGGACACCACGTACGCACAACTACCAACCTTTTATTGGAAGAAAAAAGGCAAATTTATATCCCTTGCCCACGCATGTGTCCAACGCTTAATCGCTATCAACCCTGCCAGTTTGGCAGGGTTGAGAGCATTGGTTTCTATTCAGTGTCTGGAAACCTGTCCTGAGCGGCGCTGGCGCGTCGCTTTTATTGTTAGTTATACCTTTTTGTTTATTACCGTTTTTATTTTGCCTTTACGTTTTGACCGCTATTGCTTCAGATACTTTTGCTACGATGACTGACTATGCAACTGCTATGATTTATTTGGCATATTTTTTTTTGTAACCTTTGTTATAAGAGTTTACTCATGTCATTTGCTGCTTACTGTTATTGGCAGCGTTGAGAGTGATTAAGCGTTGGACACATGAATAGTCGAGGGGTATAAATTTAATCTCCCCCTTTTTTTTTCGATAAACACATGGTAGCTGTGTGCATGTGACGTCGTCTTCTTTACTGCATTGTCTTCTTTGCGCCTGTGTTTTCAAGTCATGAACCAACTCGACTCACAGGCTATCATTCTAGAGGCCACTGATATATATTAAAAACACGCTGGCTTACCCTAAAAGCAATCGGAAGCACCCATCCTGGAGGCCCTGCATGAAAACTGTTCTAGAAGTTTTGCAGATAGAAAAAACATTATGCACTGAATTAGGGAATTTCTTCTCAATACACAAATGCTAATGCATTGCCTTACCATAAATATTTGAGGTTAACCTGCTTACGCAGTTTTAAAATATACTCTTTGGTTGCGATGGCAGTACAGCTAATGGAGAATAGTTGTTCAGATGAGCTCGAACAAAGAAAAATATACATAGTGGCAAACAGCAGAAAACAACATACAGCAGTCACCTTGACTAAGTGCTTATGACAGTTACATGGAACAAAGTGAGGTATTATTAGCATATTTTTCCATTTAAACACTAAAATATGAGAACTAATATAACTACTTATAATAATCACTGCATATACGTTAATACAAAGTTTATGGGAGTTTCAAACACTTAAATCTATCTTGATACAAGGACACAATATTGCACACTTTCATGTCTGATCAAAAACTAGTATATGGAAATTCATATAGGCACTTAGAAACCGCTGCTGGCATGAACATTATGGAAAGGCATCATGCCAAAAAAAGGTTGTCTGGAAAACTATGTGGATACCAGTGATGTTTTCTTTTCGGCAGGTAGAAGAGAACTCGACAGGTTCCGCAAGTTGAGAAAGTAAGAGACGATGATCTGATGATGGTCAGGAGGAGATATATATTTACAGAAGCAAAATAGTATACATAGGCAAAGTTACAGCAACAAGTCACACAGACAACTGTAACTTAAAAGAAAATGAAGACTCTCACACAGAGAAGTCACTTTACAGGCCCTTACTTTCCTACCGAGCGTTTCGGTTAAAGCCAAGGGGGTGTAAATACGTGCTAAGCACGGAGCCTCAATCTTGACTGTCTAACATGGTCCGAGGACCGCTTTTTGATACCAGACATCAATAAAGACCCAAGGGCGGTCACCTTAGGTGATCCGCCCCGAAAATGAAGCAGCCAATCAAATTATTTAAAAACATGCCACAACCCCCGTGGGTTGAGAATGATCTTGGACCCAGGTCCTTAATTACGCCAAATAAAAATACAACATTCAAAACACACACTCTCTCCACTCGCTGGTCCCCAAACCCTCTCACACGGCGCCTGTCTTTGCCTCCCCTCCTCAGCGTGTTTGCGACGCGACCTTCCAGCTGGCGCCTTTGTGAAAGAAACGCCGCGTGGGATCTGGAGACTAGGCCACCCAGCCGTCCCGTTCGAGGAAAAGGGGGGGGGGGGCACTGTCCCAGAGCAGTGTACAGTCGCCGTTGCTCGGACCCAATGTCTCGCGACAAAGCGGGAGGCCGCTGGGCTGATTGCCTACTTGGGAGGGCCAAGGGTCGCGCCTATTGTCGCCTTCTGCAGGACATTTAGTGAGCGCTTGTGGCAGTGCAAAAAGCTTCATTAACGGCGTCTCCCTGCACCCATGCTTGGCGCCACGGCGGGAGATTGCTGGACGAGCCGGCCGTAAAGTGGTTCGCATAAGCGTGCCGCTGTTGTTCCCGGCTGATAAGGATGCGTCTGCTGTTCGCTTCTTGGCGACGCCTCGGGGCGAAAGGAACAAAACAAACCAAGCCTCCCGCGCGCCCCGCGGGGCGCATTCAGCATCCAATTAGGGCATCCAAGAAGTGGGGAGAAAAGGAGAAAAAAAAACGCTGGCTGCTTGGCCTCGACGCGCGGGGGTTGGACCGCCAGCTTGACTCCACGCGCGAGTCGATTTTCAATGCGGCCTTAAACGTCTCTCGTAAGAGGGTAAATGAGCTTGGAATCCGGTCATTTCAGCCTAATACAACAAAGGCCGCAACAACCCGCGAAGAAAACAAAACATGTAAGACACTTCGCACGTGAATGGAACACCAAATGAATCTCGCGACACAAGATGGGTACAACACAAAACAAATCACACATTCGCATCGGCGAACCGGACAGTGTTCGTGAAAGTCCCGCGCGCGAGCAATTGGATGTCCTCACGCCAAGTTCACGCGCACTCCACCGTTGACATCACACATAGCCCCGGGTACGCGGGAACATTCACGCGTCGCCGAAAGGCCATGGCTCAAGCGTGTGCTTGCTTTACGCCCCAAGTCACATTGGGGACACGGGTTAACGCGTCGGCGTTACCATTGCTTGACCCTTTCCTGTGGGTCACCGTCACATTGTAGCGCTGTAGGGCCAGCGCCCATCGCGCGAGTTTTGCCCCATGAGGCGTACTAGTAGTGAGATAGGAGGGGGGGTTGTGGTCAGACACCACGTTAATTTCTGCCCCGTACACCCAATGATCAAATTTCTTTAGTGCCCAGATAATGGCGAATGCTTCCCGCTCGATCGTAGACCAGCGGGTCTGCGTTGGCGTGAATCGGTGGCTGGCGAACGCTATCGGCCTTTCCCGTCCCTCGTCTCTCATCTGCGCCAAACAAGCCCCCGCTGCAACGTCGGACGTCTCGGTGAACAGTCAATATGGCCTTTCAATGTCGGGGGTGTTCAGCGATGCACCTTCGCACAGAGCTGACTTGAGCCTGTCGAGCGCGTTTTGCGCTTCCTGGCTCCACGGAATCGTGTTAGGTACACCTCGCCTCGTCAAAGACGTGAGTGGTGCGGCCACCTCGGCGTATCCTTCAACGTAATCGCGGTAGTAACCACATAAGCCTAGCAGACTCCGTAGCTGTCTCTTTGTTGCGGGCTGCACGAGCCCACGAATGGCCGATATCTTTTCTGGGTCGGGCCCATGGGTTCCACCTCCCACTATGTGTCCTAGGTATGGGCCTGTGCGACCTGACACTTTTCCCGGCTCACTTTAAGCTTGGCGTCGCGCAACAAATCAAAAATTATTTCTAAGTGCCGCAAGTGTTCAGTCCACGAGGAAGAGAAAATGGCGATGTCATCGAGGTATGCGGCCGCATAAGCCTGATGTTTCGAGAGGAGGGTGTTCATTATCCGCTGAAAAGTGGCCGCGGCGTTCTTTAGCCGGAACGGCATGACGCGCCAAGCATATTGTCCCTCGTGAGTTACGAAGGCGGTCAGATGTTGGCTCTCCGGAGCTACAGGCACCTGCCAGTATCCGCGTCGCAAGTCGATAAGAGTGATATACCTAGCGCGGCCCACCCTCATGATGAGCTCTTTAGGGGGTGACATTGGAAAGGCATCCGTGCGCGTCGCTGCGTTTAAAGCGCGATAGTCAACACACATGCGCACCGATCCATCCTTCTTACCCACGCATACAACGGGATGGGCGCACTCGCTTTCCACCGGATACACCAGCCCGAGGTCTAGCAACTCGTTTACCTGGCGGCTCACCTCACTCCTTAATAACTCCGGCACGCGATATGGGAAAGTGCGTTTGAGCTGGTGGCCTTCGTGCAGCTCTATCTTATGTGCCCCAAATCGTGCGACTCCCGGCGTTTCGCTGAACAAATCAGCGTAAGCGGCAAACACCTCCGAGATCTCGAGGCGGTCCTGAGTAAGTAGGTTTGCGAGTTTCTCCGCATCTATCAGACAACCACCACATCTCTCAGGCACAGACCGAGGGGTGTACTCGATTTCACCAAACTCCTCGTCTTCCTCGAAAACTACTCAGACATGGCTGGCACGTGCGTAGTAGGGTCGCAGCCTGTTCGCATGCACTATCGCTGTAGCCTTTTTTCCCTTGTCGATTCTGTACGAGTTCTGCCTCTCTTGCGCGGTTACGACGAATGGACCGAGCCATTTGGGGGCCATTTTACTGCCAGGGTCTGTGTCAAAGAGCAATACCTGGTCTCCGACGACTAACGTCTTGCTCCGTGCGCGCCTGTTATACGCCTGCGCGTAACTTCCCTGACGTGCGCTCGCCGTCAAACCCGCTACTTTTGCTGCTACTTCTAGCAATTCGCCTGTCTGAGCGGACTTGACAGCCCTGACATGTCCTGCAGTGTCGCGTTACGTCCCCTTCTAAGCCTGGCCAGAAAAAGCTGTACTTAATTCTGGTCTTTGTCTTCCGTGGCCCCAAATGGCCTCCCCAAAGGGACTCATGCGCAAGCCAGAGTACCTCTTCACGCCTGCCAAGGGGGAGCACAAGCTGCTTCACTTTGCTACCGAAGATCGAGACCCAGTGATACAACAAGCCGTCTGAAACAAACATGCCTGCCTTCCCTGCCTTTGCGTCAGCCCACGCTTTCTTTAAGGTTTCGTCTGATACTTGGTCGGATCTGAATACCTGGCGCTGTTTTAGGGCTGCGTCCGCGTCATCCTGGATCGAGATTACATCTTCCTTCTCGCTTTCTTCCAGATCTACTTCACAGGGCTGTTCCGTCGCCACACCCTGCTCACCACTCATTAGTTTGTCTGCCTCAGGCCCCGCCGCTTGCTCCTCGTGTGATGTAGAGCCCAGCTTTGCGCTCTGCTCCGCCATGGTGACAGACGCGTTAACTGCTTCAGACAGAGGGCAGGCCTTATTCATAACAAGTGCCTCGTAACGATTGTCTATCTCCGAAAGCAGTTCCCAATCCTCCCTGGAGAGCAAACAATCCACTCCCTCCGCCAGCTTATCAGAAAGCGCGCATACAATGTCTACTGCCTCGGGCCCTGCTATGTGTGCGGTGGGCCGCCTGATGCTTACCGCAAGAGTGACCAGTTTTGCGTAAACCGTCTCCCCAAAAGCCGAAACTAGCTTTATCGAGCTGGATGGCTCCCGACATATACTTGGCACGAGGCCTTCCCTAACCACGGTTATCTCGCTACCGGTATCAATTATAGCTGTCGCCGGTATCCCTGCGCACTCAATCTCCACCTGCTGTAGCTTCGATTTGCGTACCTCGTCGAATGACTGGGGCGTTTTCATCTCTGCTACTAGGGTTGTCTGGGAGGTTACTGACGCCGGTGTTTCGCATGCCTCTACGTTGGCTAAAGCTACTTTTTGAGCTCGAGCGCGTTTCTCCTTCTTCTGCACGTTTTGTGAAGCGCGAGGGCATTCCTTGGCTCGGTGGCCAGATTCGCGGCACTCATAACACTGAATTGGCCGTTTGCTACCGATTGCGGGGGTCCCTTCGGTTTTTCCGCATACACAACAATTTGTTTCGCTGCGCGCCCCCTGCCCTTAGCTTGTTCGAACGTTTGGAGAACGTCGGATATTTCATCCGGTTTTAGCCACCTCTCCTCCTCACGAAGACGCACATACTCTAAGCCCTCAGGGCTCAAGCTACCCTTTATGAGATCTCCGATGATCAATGATACCAGGCCGTCTTTGGTTTTTACGTCCCGTGACCGAAGGTAGTACTGAAAGTACGTCTTAGTGCGCGAGGTGAACTGCGCCCAAGTTTCATCGCGGTGTTTCGTCGCGCGCTCAAAACGTTCGAGGTATTCTGAGGGGTTAAGCTTCAGCTCCTTTAAAACGGCTGTTTTTACCGACTCGTAGCTGCCACACTCATCGTCCCCGAGGTTACGGAGAAGGTACCTGACAAGCTCAGATAGTGCTGGCATGATTAAGTGAACGCGGATTTCGTTTGGCACCTTGTACGTCGTGAAAATTCTCTCGACTACCTCGAACCATAACGGCACGTCCGCGTCACACGGCAGCTTCAGTCCCTTAAGGACTTTAGCGCATTGGGAGACTGGATCGGGCCCCATTCGACGCTGATCGTCAATGTCTGACCTTACAGACGTCTGCCCGCTTCCCGCTATCGCCATTGCAACCGCTGGAACTAGCCCAAGTTTCTGTAACTCTAGGCGTTCCTGTGAAAGAATTTTCAATTTTTCCAGCTCAAAATCTAGTTCCATGCGGCGAATTGCAACCGCATTGGATACCGACATCTCCGCTACTTCACGTAGCGCTCCTGCTACAGGCTGAGTTGTCGCTTGCTGCGACTGCTCGCTGTCATCTGTTATATCTCCCCCTGTCTCTCTCTCGCCTACGCTCGCCATCATGCTCCGTGTTAAAACCATACGCCACTTTATACTTGAGCCATAGCCACTTCAACAAAGCGCGAGATATCCCGCTTACCCGTGCTGGTGTCGCCAGTTGGGGCTTCCGTCCCTTGGTGCCGCAGCCTCGTCGGAGTCCTTCCCCAGAACGCTGCCTCTGGTTCGGGGCCTGGATCACCTTGCTGCTTCTGGCTGGACGTGCGGACGCTTGTTGCCTAGTGGGTTCCCAGGGCCTGGGTGCTCTGGGTCATGCTCGTGGTCGCTGGTTGCCGAACCCTGTCGTGCAGCGCCAATGATGTTTAGCTGTCTTCGGCAGGTAAGAAGCAGAACTCGACAGGTTCCGCAAGTTGAGAAAGTAGGAGACGATGATCTGATGATGGTCAGGAGGAGATATATATTTACAGAAGCAAAATAGTATACCTAGGCAAAGTTACAGCAACAAGTCACACAGACAACTGTAGGTTAAAAGAAAATGAAGACTCTCACACAGAGAAGTCACTTTACAGGCCCTTACTTTCCTACCGAGCGTTTCGGTTAAAGCCAAGGGGGTGTAAATACGTGCTAAGCACGGAGACTCAATCTTGACTGTCGAACATGGTCCGAGGACCGCTCTTTGATACCAGACATCAAGAAAGACCCAAGGGCGGTCACCTTAGGTGATCCGCCCCGAAAATGAAGCAGCCAATCAAATTATTTAAAAACATGCCACAACCCTCGCGGGTTGGGAATAATCTTGGACCCAGGTCCTTAATTACGCCAAATAAATAAATACAACATTCAAAACACACACTCTCTCCACTCGCTGGTCCCCAAACCCTCTCACACGGCGCCTGTCTTTGCCTCCCCTCCTCAGCGTGTTTGCGACGCGACCTTACAGCTGGCGCCTTTGTGAAAGAAACGCCGCGGGGGATCTGGAGACTAGGCCACTCAGCCGTCCCGTTCGAGGAAAAGGGGGGGGGGCACTGTCCCAGAGCAGTGTACAGTCGTCGTTGCTCGGACCCAATGTCTCGCGACACAGCGGGAGGCCGCTGGGCTGATTGCCTACTTGGGAGGGCCAAGGGTCGCGCCTATTGTCGCCTTCTGCAGGACATTTAGTGAGCGCTTGTGGCAGTGCAAAAAGCTTCATTAACGGCGTCTCCCTGCACCCATGCTTGGCGCCACGGCGGGAGATCGCCGGACGAGCCGGCCGTAAAGTGGTTCGCAGAAGCGTGCCGCTGTTGTTCCCGGCTGATAAGGACGCGTCTGCCGTTCGCTTCTTGGCGACGCCTCGGGGCGAAAGGAACAAAACAAACCAAGCGTCCTGCGCGCCCCGCGGGGCGCATTCAGCATCCCAGAAGAGGGGAGAAAAGGAGAAAAAAAAAACCCTGGCTCCTTGGCCTCGACGCGCGGGGGTTCGACCGCCAGCTTGACTCCACGCGCGAGTCGCTTTTCAATGCGGCCTTACAATACCTAAGCTGCACAGTGCGAAAAACAAGGATGAACAAAAGAGAAATGCAAAAATTAACGCAACGCGAAACAGGACACAGAAACCTATGAACGAGAGAAGCGATAATTAAGCAGTCTTTCAAGAACAAGCAACAAAGGCGCACCTTTTCAGGTGCGCCTTTGCGAGGAGCTAGGCAGTTTCTCGGCCAGGTCATTATTCCAACACGACTTTTGTCAGTGAAGTGCCGGAAGTTTTTCGAACAGACTCGTATAATTCCAGGTCTTCAACGCGATCATTAGCAACAAAATAACTCCTCAAGACATATAACTTCAGGACTACATTTGGTACCGCACATACTTTAGCACGCATCAGTGAAGTTAGCAAGGCCAATACAATACAGCTAGTTAGGCGCATTTCCGGCTCAGCCGCGGCGTGCTACTTTCACCATATAAGAGAAGTGGAAAGTTACTGTTGAGGAAAATGAGCTCCAGATTACAGTGCAGCAGTGGTTGTAAAATACAGCGCGGGAAAGCTACAAAATTAACCATAAATGGCCAAAGGGAAACAAAGACAGCACACAAAACACACGCCATCCAGAGCACGTTGAGCTACAGTCACTACGGTTGAGCATGTCGAGAGACGAGGAAAGATTAGCTCAACCGTTGAACTGTCGGTGCGTGCGGGTATTACGCAGTTGCTAGCGACTGCAACGCCAAAATACTAATAAAGCAATAAACAAATTTAATTTATATGTTTTCGTTAATTTAAAACTTAAGGTTTATAAAAAGACCAGAAAAATTATCTGTGGCTTAGCTAAGGTTAAGCCTGGATATCTCGAAGGGAAAAGCCGCTCGTCTAGCTGTGCGCTTTTCATACATTTGCTGCTTTTTAGCCAACTTCTAAGCTACCACTTCTGGATCGGTGTTTCTGCGCAGTCCGAATGTTGCTTCTTCTCTTTCCGTGGCGAGTGTTTGCGCCTGTTTTATTAACATCAGCCTGACTATACCGACTGCAGGGCGAAGGCCTCTCCCATATTTCTCCAATTATAGCGGTTCTGTGCTAGCTGCATCCACTTGACCCCTGCGAACTTCTTAACCTCATCCGCCCACCTAATTTTCAGCCGCCCCCTGCTACGCTTTCCTTCCCTTGGAATTCAGTTTGTTACCCCAAGCGACCATCGGTTATCCTTTCTTCGCACTACATGTCCTGCCCATGTCCATTTCGTCTTGATTTCCACTAGAATGTCAGTAACGTGAGTTGTTTTTCTGGCCCACTCTGCATGCTTCCGATCTCTTTTAGTTACCGATCCATTTTATTTACAAGCTTGTTTTATTAACAAGCGCGCTTTATACACCCCCCACCTCGCAAATGCGCACTGCGTACGCTGCGGCGAAAGGTCCAATGGTGGCGAGGAGGAGAAGCGGTGACGCACATGCGCAGTAACGTGCGGCGGCGGCAACCTGCGCCATGCATGAAGTCACTCGGTTTCTCGCATGTGCAGAAATGGCAAATCTGGGGCTCCGGCTCACGCAAAGCGCGCTGTTCACGAGCCAAGTGAAGTTTCTCGCTTCAAAAAGCCTGAGTTAGTGAAGCAATGTTGACAAACTGTACATCGCATCGGCATCTAGCGGAGCGCCACCACGCAGCAGGCTTCAACGTCCAGAACGATGCTTGTGCGCGCGACGGGATCTCCTGGTGACTGCTCCACTGGTCTCCTTCCCAAGCGTCAAACTGATACATACATTTGCCGTGCATTTGCGATAGTACGGTGATTTTCTCGTGCTGGCCAGGCAAGCCAGAATGAAGAGAATGTCATTCGCGTGCCTCCCTGCGTCTTTCATGACCCGTCTGGAACCCCAGTGCGGCCTTACGAGCGGCAATATGGTGGTTTTCTCATGCTAATCAGGGAATCCGGAATGAAGAGGCATTCGTAGCGTGAAACAAGTGTTGCCATTCGCGTGCCATTGGTGTGCAACACCAGTGCAGCCTTACGAGTGGTAGGTTAGCTGGGCCGTAATTGACGGGACTTTGGTCCCCGTTTGAACGAACCGCAGTTTTAGAGTTCGAGGTTAAAAGCGGTCTTTTACCTTCTGTTCCTGCTTATCAAATAATCATGTTGAGACATTGGAGTTATGCAAAGCTATCTAACAAAAATTATGGCCGTACCTATTGTTTAATTCCGTGGCTGCAATAAACAATGCGTTAGAAAATGTTTGCTGTGATTCGTGACAATTCTTTGAATAGAGCCTTAGCATTCTAAATCGGTGAAACAAGGAGTATTTTTTGTGGACGTTTAGAAGTTTGTGAACCCTTTTTATAGTAGTATTTCTGAAATGTTTCTGAACAAACAACTCTGAGAGGTCTCTGAAAGAACACCTAATCAACGCCTCCGAAGAAACATCTCTGAGGCATCTTTGAACAAACGTCTTAGTGCATACGTGCGAGAGTTTTCCAGGAAACTTCTTGCCGCCGACGCCTGTGAGACGTTTTATTCTAGCACAAGGTGTTTGTACCCTTCCAGAGCTGTTTAAGGAAGTTTATTAGACGTTATGGTGTTTCGTGGCTAGGGAAGCGCGAAAGCTGACGGGTTTTTCCTCTGGTAGCCCGTGAGTGCCACATACTTGCTCCGGCTGGACCGGAGCACAAGTTTTCCAAATGCAGAATCGGAACGCATGCTCTCCTCTGTAGTTAGGCGCGCTGTCACGGAACATGCGAACCGCTCTGGTTCTGCGATTGGAATTCACCAGTAGTATGCACTGCTACCGTGCCAGCACAAAATGATTAATCAGCTATAAGCATATAGGAAACCGGCGTTGCCAAAGGGGCGCGCCTAAAATCAGACAACCAGAGCCGCCTGGTTTCAAAATGAGCAAGCGTATAGCAGGACGGAGCACGCCGCACGTCGTGCCGTGGCTGCGCCCATCGGTGGATTTTGAGGTATTCTTTCGTGCATAATGGTTTTGGAGCAGGTTTAATGTTCCGAAAAACTTGGAGTTTCCTTTCTGATTGCTTAAAGATGCAACCTCTCCTCCTTAGTTGCCTGCCAACTTGGCTACGAGCCGCGCCGCTGCTGCATTAGGCTATAATGTCGTTACGCGTAGGTTTAAAAGGTTGTCGTGATTTCAGTATTTTTTTTTTTCTCGCTATGGGGCGCTTGCAAAGTACAGCGTCTCTGCACGATGAATTGCGGGCACACTTTCCAGCAAATAAAATTCTCCTGCCATGAAACATCGCTAGTGGAGGGTAACTATATCACAGCAAAATGAAATGACCTCCCTGCTATATTAACATTAAGTAGGATTTGGCAATACTTCGCGCGTTAAGCGCATTGAACGCGTGCAGTACTTACCTCCTGCCCATTTGAGGAACAGTAATGATTCAACTAGCTTTATAATGAGAAAATTTGTCGACCAAAAAATGGTGCCTCATGTGTCGCGAAATATAATGCACCATATTTTAGGGCGATGCTGTTGAGCGCATCTGTAGAGAAATAAAAGCCTGCAGTCACGTTTAGGCACTTGCCTATTTAAGACAGCGAACGACAAGCAACTGATCGATGTAATTGTCCTTTGTTTATTCTTCAAAGCGGATAACACCGAGATCCGCTGCGAGGCATGCATCTAAAAGATTCACACAGCCAGCACTGTAAACATTTAAGTGGCTGCAATTGTCCTGCTGATGAATTTTGGGCGGAAATTATCGGTGCCCTACAATGTGAGAGCGTGCGGGAGAGTTGCCATACCTTAAATCTCCTTAGTCTAAACCCGCGCTCTTTATGTTAAGAGCCAAGAACGAAGTGCATCGAAGGAGGGGGGTTATTATTGGTGATGGTTAATGAAAAAACATCAGTGCGAACTTGAAACAACAAAGTTGCTATGCCTTGTTCCTTGCACAGAATGGCAATTGCAGCAGGCACCATATGTGTGGTTATACATTGACGCATCCCCCCTTCCACACGACTCGCGCGCCGACTGCGACTAGATTGGCGTATCTATACTATTTCGTGCCCAAATAAGACTCGAGCAATCATGGTGAGTTAGCAGCATGCGTGCCTCCTGCCATGAAACAGCTCGATATTTACAATAGGCACGTTCTAGATTGAATATGAAGAATATCTACCTATTAATCGGTTTGTTTGCTAAAACAAATATTTCAAGAATGTTTTCAGCTATACTTCAGCGACCAAATAAAAAAAACATCCAACTTAAAAACAAAATGCAATTTCTATGAAGCAATACATATTTTATTCGACGCAAGCAACGAATTAATTCTCTAATTTTAGAGCCTTTTTTCAATCACAGCTCACTTATTGACCCATTAAATAATTGTCGAATGGTCACTAGGTGAGTTGCGATAGTTTAATGCAGGAAGAAGTCTGAAAGCATGCCGGTTAGGACATTTCCCGACGCCTTGCTATTCCGACAAAAATACTGCACATTCGGATAGATTGTTAACTCTCGGTTTGTCATCTGGATGATCGCATGATGCACATCAGGATACCACCTACTTTCGCCCTTTGTTTACTTCGAGTTGCTCTCCATCTCGCAATGGCACCACTCACGCCCAATTCTAAAAGGCGCCCTTCACAACATGTTCTCATCAAGTGGCGAAAATGATAAAAACGAATAAAAAGAACTTTTTATGCACGGTACGGCAGGTGAAGCCACGTTATGAAGCGCAATGAGCAGCGCTCAAACGAGAAGCTCAACAATCCCCCGTGCTCATCTAGTTTCCTGAATTCAGTTGAGTTCTACCGACGCTGTGTTTTCTACAGCTGCGGTGGAATAGAGTACAGAGAACCTCAGCAGCACACATTTGGTTTTGGGATAAATTAGACGCTCTTCAGCGCCCCCAGCCGCGGCACTCTCAGCCCTACTAAGATAGTGGCGCGACGGCCACAAGGCAGCGTTGGCAGTATTCGAAAAACTCCAGCACGGGTACCCTATAGCTCACAAGACATAGAATCAGGCTCGATTGTCAGCAGAAACTGCAATGTGTCCACAAAATGTGGTCCCAATCACATGGCTGCAAGAGTCAAAGGGACTCTTTGATAATGACGTGTATAGCATGTCATATCTAGTAATTGACGTCACCAATTCATATGAATCAATCACAATGAATTCCAAAGCGTGAACTCATTAGTGTCAAGGCAGTCATTAGAAGAATGAGTTCTAAAATGGAGTATGTTACCAATTCATTATGATAGTGTCATGCCTGGGACTTCCGAAAAGTGATGCCATAAGTGCTATGACAAAGTCATATGACAAGAATGAGTTATAAATATATAGTAGCATGACCTAATAGTAATTAACAGTAGTTCATATGACAGTGTCAAGATGATGATGACTTGGAAAGTGATGTCAGTAGTGTCATGGCAGTCATATGACATGGTCAAGTGAAGGCAGGAGTAGTATGTTCTAGATAAAGGGAATAGCATCAAGTTATCTCTAGCATTACTTGCAGAAAAGAGGATAAAATTGTCACTTGGCAATGATGGTGCATCAAACCATGTCATGAAGTCACATTACCAGGATGACTAGCCAAAAAAGGAATATCAGATCTTGACAAATGACCATGATGACCTCAAGCCATATGACCAATATCATGCATCATCAGATTATCTGACAGTCACATTACCAGAATGACAAGCCTAACTAATGTCAAATGATGAAGCAGTCACATTATGACAAGCCATGTGACCAGGATGACTCGTAGAAAAGGTGATGACAACATGTTATGACAGTTGTATGACCAGGATGACTAAGAGAGAGAGAGAGATCCTTTAATGGAAAGCAGAGAATTCTAGCCGGCGTTTAGAATTCGCTGGCATGCTACTCCATCTATGAAGGGGCATTGGGGAGGGAAAAATTGAAAAATAATGGTGAGGAGCATAAAAAGCTGAAGGGGTTATAAAATGCGGCCATTAAATGCGTTGTAAGGTGCATCGTGGAGTAATGGTGTGAAATGAAATGATGAAATGCATAAATTGACAAATGTGCTTATAAAGGTCACAGCGTGAAAAATATTTGAAGGCAACAATCAAGGTGAATTTAAAGTTTGTCTAGAAGTTCACTCTCTTTCAAATCCGCAAAAAAAAAGTTATTGCGAGTCTCTGTTGCCTAGGGCAGGCTAAGGGACCTAAAACACTGCCCACTGTTAAAGGCAGTGGGGAGAGTTTCTCCATGCTATGTTCATAGTACGTAAGCGTACGCAGGACGCTCAAGCAACATATGTTCCACAGTTTCAATTGAGCCACAGTTGTCACAATGCGGACTGTTCATTTCACCGAAACGCTATCGCAAGCCATTTGTACATGCACAGTTCAGGCGTTGTCGGTGGTAAATAGTTTTTAGTTGAGGAAATTTCGGAGGGAGTCTTGATCGTAGATGTTGGTCAATTGAGTAAAGACATTGGTAGTGATGTGTCGGCAAACTCCAAAGTCAAAACTTTCCTTCGGAAGCAAATTTTTAGCCAGTCGAGACGCATCGGATTTCGCGAACGTCCTAATGTACCTCTAATGTTGGGGGTCTTCACGAGCCCCTTCATTTGCTTTTTCATTGACTTTAATGCCACAGTGGGCAGGTATCCACTGAAATGTTATACAGTAGCCTGCGGCAACAGCTAAATGATGTAGATACCCGATGTCAAGAAAAACAGGCTTATACTTGATTTTATTCAGCATTTACAGAGATGCTCTAGAATCAGTGAAGTTAACCCATCGTCCGGGGGTTTGACGCAGAATATAGGAAACAGCTTCTTCAATGCCATGAAGCTCAGCTGTCAGAGGTAATGTGTTCCGCTGCAGCCGGCAAGACAGGACATGGCTTGTTGAGGGCACATAAAGGCCGCAGGATGAAGTGTCTTGAGTAGTTGAACCGTCGGTGAATATTTGGTTGTACTGCGTATATTCCTTGGCTAAGTAGGCGAGAGCGGCTTGCAGAACTGGTGCCTGTGGCATGCGGCTCTTCGCATCCATGCCAACAATAGACGCATTCACCATTCACATGGAGGAAAGCTGAGATGTAGTAGATTTGGCTGAATAGTAGTATAGAGGGGCAGAAACTGTACAGCTTGGCCAAAGCCAGAGCTGCAGTGATTTAGGTGGACACAATGTAAGAAGTGCGTTTTCCCTTGGAGGGCATGTCGGGGATGGGTACGCAAGTGACAGCATCATTTCATGGCCTGGAAAAAGGTGATGACATCATTAATTTGTGACACATGACCAAGATGCTATATGCTACATGACCTACATGACCAAGAGCTACTGCAGCAGCTTGAAAGGATAACATTTTCAGTCTTATAATGGCCAGATGATTTCGCCCTGTCCTTATTCTCGTTATACAGGGGGTTCACATGAGACCGACAAAGTCGGGTCGGGTGGCCCTGTCGGGCTGAAAATCGGCTGTCGGGCTCATGTTAGGGGGTCGAGCTAGACGGCCGTCGGGTTGGGTTCCGCCAGTCCTACTTCAGAGGTTGGTTTTAGAGTCACTGGAAATATTTCAGAGTACCGCATTCGTTTTACCCGCGCCGCCGTTCGCCTACTGGCTGAACCGCGTCACATGGCTTCGCGTCGCCATATCCCTTCCAAGCGCGTGCGCGGAATACGTGTCTTGCGCGGGAGTTCCTCTTTTTCCGATCGTTTCTCGCAGTGTACACGTGAGAAACTCTGCAATGTCTCTGGTGCGGCACCAGGCCTGAGTCTAGAAATACGTTTTCTCTGTGTCTAGACGAAAAGAGTGATCTGCACCAGTGGTAGGTGCGGCTTCACAGAACCGACCAGGAATAATTGGTGCCATCAAGGAACACCTTGCGCAAAATACGCTAGGTTGATTGGTTTGAAATTTTGTTCGTTTAGCTGCGAAAGAAGTGCACGAAGTATTCAACGTGATCATGGTTCGCCTAATGGCATCATGTGTTTACCTTCGAACACCGTGTGCCACACGCAATATGCAGCGTCCATTTTGTTTGCGGAAGTTTGCAAAAGATACCCTCAAATTAAGTTAAATATCCAGCCAGCCGGCATCAGATGCATCTATATTCAATTCTGCTAAGTCACACACACTCTGCATGTTCGTGGGCGGATCGGATCGATGACCGCCGCAGCTCATCCTTTTTTATTTTTATTGTTAATGCAAATGTATATAAAGCTCTATGCACATATTAATTAGTTATTTATTTCTAGTTGTACGTTAAAGAAACCCAGGTGTTGGAAATTTCCGGAGCTCTCCACTATGGTGTCTCATTGTATTAGCCGCTTCGGGATGTTAAACCCCGTAACTAAACCAACTAACCATAGTTGTGTGTTCGCAGCTAGAAACGTTTTGCAAATGTGTGTCAACCAGAGATCAATCAATGTGCGATGTCTTTTTAATTTTTGACGGCAGTTAATGAGCGACGTTGTAGCAAATTGGCGGCAAGAGGCGTATGCCGATGAAACAACGTAAACAGATACCAGTACACAATGAAAAGTTCAATATTCACAACCGCGCGGTGATAGCAATGACATTGTAGGCCATGTACTTTTTTTTCACGGTGAAAACGGGTGCGACCAGCGCGTGACTTTTCCTTCACCTAATGATGGCGCCGCAAAAGAATTAAGTTCATGCACAATGCTTCAACAAAGCCTGCTTGGCGTTCTTGGAGCAGCGACGGCGATATTAAATTGTACGTTAGTCTATTATCGCTGTGTCGGCGAGCCTACTGCTTCACTTCGTGTTGCTTATACAAAACGATTCATCGTGCCAGAGTGCAATGAACTGTGCACCTCGCCCTCCGTGTCTTTACCGCGTCTAGCACAGCGGCGCCAGCGGACGGCATTCTTAACAATATACGCGCACGTTCCTGCGATCTTTGCAGACATGCCATTTCACACTTCGTCACTTAATAATGTTGTAACACATATAACACCACTGCACTGCCCGTAAAACACGAGTTGATCCAAATAGCCGGCGATTTACAATAGCAGGCGCCCTGAAGTGTTCGTCGGTTCACCCACATACTTCATCTTTTCCCATCGATTGCGGACTAAAGTAATAAATTTAGGGGCCACATAATCCCTGGTGGTACTGTTCTGAATAAACATGCCAAAATATTTCAGTTTTGCTACTTTAAAAACATATTAGAAGATTTCGAATGCTGTCACTCGCTGTTCAGACGGCGGCTGGGTCTGGCGGTCTGGAAGGAAAATGGCGCCCGCAGGCACCTTTGCGGTACTCTGAAAATTTTCCATTGACTGGTTTGGCTCGACACTACCCTCTGGTGGAGGAGCATGCTAACGTTGACACGTCGAACCATCGCCCCCTCTCTTGTCTCCTTGCTGATCGGGGACGGGACCGTGAGCTCTTCGTCTGAGCATTCCTCTTCTTCCTCCTCTCCCACCTGCGCATGGTGCACTTGCTCGACGCACGGCGTATCAGAGATCTCTGCCCGGCAGAAACGAGTTCATTTTGTCACGTAGTGGTGACAAGCTCAGTAGCCACAAATGAACAGATAGGTATATGTGAATCATGTGATGAACTCTTTACTGGGCTGACTTGCGCCCGTAAAAGAAGATAATCGACGGTGGCGTCGATAACAAACCCGCTCGTCGGTCGTCGAACTAAAAATGCACTTGGCATACGCCCACGCCAACGCTCGATTTAAAGGCGGCAAGGAAATATTGAGATAAAGCCGCAGACCGTGACTTGCATAATCTGGAACATTGGAGAAACACGCGCGAGTGGCAGGTAGCTTCTACGCATCTTGCATGATAACGAAAGTAATAAAGGAGCATCTCGCGACAACGGGCATGTACAAAAAAAACGAAAATCGATCCTCGCGATAGAATCACTGTTATAAGGCCGCATGCCGACGGCTGTCAAAAAAGAATAAAGACTTGAATCGTTTCATAAAGGCAGGGCCGCGATGCTTACAAAAAACATATAAAGCTAAAAAATACTAGAAATAAAATTACTGTCCTTTAGCGCGCGAAATGAGGCTTCAGGACACCACTTGGACGATTTCTGGGCGGACCAGGCGCAGCTGAGATGTGGTCGTGCAGTCAGGGATGACTTCGTAATAACGTTTTCCTATGCGCCTAAGGACTCTGTATAGCTCAAAGTATAGGCGTGGTAACGTTTCACTAAGTCCACGACGGCGAATTGGAGTCCGAACTCACACTTGGTCTCCTGGCTTGTACTCTGCATGGCGTCGTCGTAAACTGTGTCGTCGGGTGTCGGTGCGCTGTTGGTCTTTAATAGGCAGCCGTACGAGTCATCGGGCTTCCTCTGCACGTTGCAGATAGGCGGCGACGTCGAGGTTGTCTTCTGTTACGTGCGGCAGCATCGCGTCAAGCGTTGTCGCGGGCTTCCTGTCGTACACAAGCTTGAACGGGCTCGCTCTGGTTGTCTCCTGGATGACTGTGCTATACGCGAAAATCAAGTACGGCAAGATGGCGTCCCAGGTCCTGTGTTCAGCGACGACGTACATGGCGATCATATCCGCGATCGTTTTGAGACGCTCCGTAAGTCCGTTGGTCTGGGGATGGTAGGCAGTCGTCCTCCGGTGACTCGTTTGACTGTTGTGCAGGATGCCCTGCGTGAGCACCGCCGTATTTAAATGCTGTTTCTCTTTCCGTGAAGAGCAGAATTCATTCTACGAAAAACTTCGCAACTTTTGCTGCGGTACCGTCGGGCAGCTAGGGCTTTCGCTTCGGCGTAGCGGGTCATGTAATCGGTCGTCACGATGGTCCATTTGTTCCCCACTGATGAAGATGGAAAGCGGCCGAGGAGATACGTCCCAATTTGCTGAAAGGGCATGTGTAAGGTGATGCTAGCAAGGTGATGTTGAAAATCCTCCAAGGTAGGCTGCAGCAGTATGTGGATCGGGAGCTTCCGGACGTGCAAGCTGGGTTTCTCAAGGGCAGAGGAACTAGAGACCAAATTGCTAACCTTCGCTGGATCATGGAAAAATCAAGAGAGTTCCAGAAACCCATCTTCTTCTGCTTTGATTATGCGAAAGCGTTTGATTGCGTAGATCACAGCAGATTGTGGCAAGCTCTCCAAGAGATGGGAGTTCCAATTCACCTCATCTGTCTCCTCAGGAACCTGTAGGAAGGGCAAGAGGCCACATTCAGAACTGGTCATGGCCTTACTGATTGGTTTGCGATCGAGAAAGGAGTGAGGCAAGGCTGCATACTGTCGCCCTGCCTATTTAACCTATATGCAGAGTGCATCATGAGAAAGGCCGGTCTGGACGAGTCTTCAGCTGGAGTGAAGATTGCTGGAAAACGTATCAACAACCTTAGATATCCGGATGATACCACTTTAATGGCAGAAAGTGAAGTGGAACTCAAGAGACTTCTGATGCGCGTACAAGAAGAGAGCGAGAAGTTTGGGCTTAAATTGAACATTAAAAAGACACGTGGGCCTTGGCGTCCGGTCTCGGCTACGTCGTGTACTGGGGCGCAACTGGAGCACATCGTTCTCACTTGCCTGGGCGGCGATGTCCGCTCGGAGTCTGGTCGCGTCGTCGTGGATGCTGTTGTCGTGCGTAGCGGCGACGTCTGAAGTCTGGGCACGTCGAAGGCGTCATCATAAAGAGCGTCGATGTAATAGCGGCGCCACCGTTACTCGTCGTCGGCGGCGGAGAATCTTCATAAGTTCGCCTTGAAGCAACCTCACCTCGAAAGGTTGCTATTTTTAGTTTATCCTATGGAGGCTTGGGGACCTTTCTCGTGCACTGTCATCGTAGTTGCGGCCTGGCGACGCAAAGCGGGCCCTGTATGGCTATGGGGACCTGAACCGACGGCTTGGGGGCGCAAATTCGCCGTTACACAGATAGTTCTCGATTTCTTGCGATCGTTCACCGGGGTGGGTCGGGGAGCGTCGACTCCAAATCAGCGGAGGCCGGTTCGTCGGTACGGGCAGTGCCGTTGAATGTGGCCGGCCTCATCGCAGTGGAAGCGTAATGGCCGGTTGTTCGCAGTCCTCCATACGTGGCACTTACTGAGGCTTGGTGGTCGTTCGTAGGCTTGGCGGACAAGGCCAAGGAGCTGCGTTCAATAGGAGCTTGTTCGCGTCGACAAGGGCTTGGGAGGTCTCGTCGTGGAGCACGACGGCTTAATGCGGCAGCTTGCTTCATCGCAATGGGCTCTTGATTTACATCAGTCGGACACATTTGAGCCGTCGCTTGAGGGACGCCCAGTGCTTGCTGGACTTCTTCGCGGACAACATCCGCAAGCGTGGCTATTTGAGGCTGTTGGGACGATGGCAGGATTCGTCTTAGTTCTTCGCGGACGATATCGTGAATATTTCCCGCAGGTTATCTTCGGAGGTAGACTTCATAGTCGCTTGCGGGGAAGGCTTGAAGCGACCGGTTGTACTGGCGAGTTCGGGCGTCCGATGTTGTTTTCAATGCTCGCAGCCTCTTGAGGGAATTCCCCCACGGATTTCGGTGGCTGGTGTAAGAGTACGGCAAAAAGTTGGTATTTCATTCCGCGCATCAGGAGGTTGAGCTTGTTCTCTGTCATGTTCAGATCGGCGCTGTGGAAGCGACGTTTCATTTCTTCAACATAAGACAGGACCGACTCATTCGGGAGTTGAATTCGGGATTGAAGGTGGACCTTGGCTCTCTCTTTTCTGACGACATTGTTAAAAGCCGTTAAAACTCTCTCTTAAATGTCTCCCAATCCTTCAACAGTCGTGATCTTCGAACCAATTTCGGGCAAAATCTTGAACTGCAAAGTAGACATGCCTTAGCCTTGTTTCCTCATTCCAGGGATTATAAGTTGACAAGCGTTTAAACAGATCGAGCCAGTCTGCCGCATCCTCATCCGGTCGTCCTTGGAAGCAGTGGGGCTCACGGGGCTGGACGAAAACGACCGGGACTGTAGACTGGTCCATATTCAATGTTCGGGCCTTCTTCCGGCGCGGGACGGGGTCCGGTAGCAGACCATGTTCGGGTTGGAGCCCTTGAAGCCGGCGGCTGGCTCGGCGACCTGTAGGCTGGTCCCCTAGGGCGACAGGAACGATGCCGAGGTCTTCGCTTGAAGAGGTAGGCCGGATCACAAAGGGCAGTACCTCCACCAGATGTCACGTAGTGGTGACAAGCCCAGTAGCCACAAATGAACAGACAGTTGCATGTGAATCACTGTATTGAACTCTTTATTGGGCTAACCTGCGCCCGCAAAAGAACCAAGAAAATCGGCGGTGGTGATAACAAACATGCTCGTCGGTCGTCGAACTAAGAATGCTCATCGCACGAGCTAAAGCCATAGAGAAAGGGATAGGGTAAAGAGCGGACACTTCCATAAGGCCCAGCGGCTAAATTGAATGTAGCGCACCAAGCGGCTGATGCTTGACGCACATCCGCTTTCGGTTGAAGGCGCGCAGTTTGAATGCTGAAACCTGGTGCGCCATGGCGCGCAGTTTGAACGTTAGCAAGCGCTTGCCGTACTGCCGCACCCCATTGGCACATTTCTATTCTGGACGGTGGGCTATTATTTTTCCACTTATTTTCAACAATGAAATATAAAATTAGGTCACAATTACTGCTGACTGGCCATCAACGCAGCTGCGTCAATGCCTTTGCCAAACAGCAGTATTGCTGGAAAGACGCCAAGAGCTCTGTGAAATGAACATTTATTTTGCTTCATAAAAATACAAATCAGATACAATTCTTTCAGTTTGGTGCAAAAAAGCAATCAGGAAGACAGGCAGAGCGTAGGATACATCAGCCCATGTGTACATTATAAAAAGTAAAAAACAAATCACATAAGGCAAGAAACAATACATAGGTAGACAACTGTAGCATTACATGCAGATGTACAAAGAAAGTATGGAAAATGATACACAAGAAAATAGACGTACACTATGCTCAAAATATATTCGCGGCTCGCTCACAATACCTTGTATTGTATTTTAAACACAGATTTCAAACAAATATACTTGAAGTAGTCTTGGGTATTACACCACAGACAGATTGCTTTCAGCTTAAATGTGCACCCGTCCCCATAAGTTAAGTTAAAGGTTAATTGGTTCACAGGAAGGGAAAGGCGCAATAACTGTCACAGACACCCGAACCGCGCCGTAAGGGAAGGGTGGAAGGTGGGAATGAAAGTGGAAAGAGAGAAAGAGGAGCCGTAGTGGAGGGCTACGGAGTAATTTCGACCACCTGGGGATCTTTAACGTGCGCTGACATCGCACAGCACACGGACGCCACTTCGTTTCGCCTCCATCGAAACGCAGCCGCCGCGGTCGGGTTCGAACCCGGGAACTCCGGCACAGTAGTCGGGCGTCTTACCACTGCACCACCCCGGCGGGGCGACCCGTCCTCATACAAGAATGTGTTTTTGGGTACGACCTAGCCAGCAAAATTCCAGCAGATGGTCACTTCTATCATCCTCAGCATTACTTTTTTCAGAAGGTTTGAAGGGGTCCTAATCACAAATATTCTGTAAGCCGAAATAAGCTGGAAAACATTGACTCATGCTACAAAGTGCCTTGTATTCAGTTTACAATGGCAATGTAACTCAGTTCAGTTCAGGCGTTCAGTCGTGTCCGACTCTTCGTGACCCTATGGACCATGTCACGCCACGCTTTCCGGTCTCTCACTATCTTCTTAACATCACATAGCTTCATCTGCAATGCCTCGAGAATGCCATCTAACCATCGCGTTCGCTGCCTACCCCTTCTCCGGCGACCCTCAACCTTTCCCAACATCAAATCTTTCTCCAGCGACTCCTCTCTTCTCATCAGATGACCAAAGTAGCTGAGCTTTAACTTTAGAATTTGACCCTCCAATGAGCAGTCAGGGTTTATGGTCGACAATATCGACTGATTTGATCTTCTGGCAGTCCAAGGAACTCTTAAGAGTCTTCGCCAGCACCACAATTCAAACGCGTCAATTCTTCGGCGGTCAGCCTTTTTCACAGTCCAACTCTCGCATCCATACATCACAACTGGAAAGACCATAGCACGGGTTATACGGATCTTGGTTGGCAGACTAATGTCTCTGCTCTTTACTAGGCGGTCAAGGCTAACCATTGCTCTCTTTCCCAGAAGCAGGCGTCTCCTAATTTCATGGCTGCAGTCTCCTTCCGAGGTAATCTTGGCGCCCAAGAACAGAAAATCTGTCACAGCTTCCACTTCTTGTCCATTGATGCTCCAGGACTTGACAGGGCAAGACGCCATGATCTTCGTCTTTTTAATGTTCAGTTTAAGCCCAAACTTCTCACTCTCTTCTTGTACGCGCATCAGAAGTCTCTTGAGATCCAATTCACTTTCTGCCATTAAAGTGGTATCATCCGCATATCTAAGGTTGTTGATGCGTTTTCCAGCGATCTTCACTCCAGCTGAAGACTCGTCCAGACCGGCCTTCCTCATGATGCACTCTGCATATAGGTTAAATAGGCAGGGCGACAGTATGCAGCCTTGCCTCACCCCTTTCTCAATCGGAAACCAATCAGTAAGACCATGCCCAGTTCTGACTGTGGCCTCTTGCCCTTCATAAAGGTTCCTGAGGAGACAGATGAGGTGAATTGGAACTCCCATCTCTTGGAGAGCTTGCCACAATCTGCTGTGATCTACGCAGTCAAACGCTTTCGCATAATCAATAAAGCAGAAGTAAATTGGTTTCTGGAACTCTCTTGCTTTTTCCATGATCCAGCGAAGGTTGGCAATTTGGTCTCTAGTTCCTCTGCCCTTGCGAAACCCAGCTTGCACGTCCGGAAGCTCCCGATCCACATACTGCTGCAGCCTACCTTGCAGGATTTTTAACATCACCTTGCTAGCATGCGAAATAAGCGCGATCGTGCGGTAGTTGGAACAATCTTTGGCACTGCCTTTCTTTGGAATGGGGATGTAAACTGACCTCCTCCAATCTTGTGGCCACTGCAGGGTTGTCCAAATCTTTTGACATAATGTATGCAGTGTGTTAACAGCGTCGTGGTTGAGGTTTTGAAGCAACTCAGCTGGAATACCATCAATTCCGCTAGCTTTGTTCTTAGCAAGGCTGGCTAAGGCCCATTCAACTTCACTCTTCAGGATGCCCGGCTCGAGATCAGTAATCACAACCGTCCTATGTTGGGTTTGCACATCCGGGTCCTTCTTGTACAGTTCTTCTGTGTATTCCTGCCACCTCTTCTTTATCTCTGAGGCTTCAGTGAGGTCCTTGCCTCGTTTGTCCTTTATCACGCCCAGCTTAGCACAGAAGCTTCCTTTGATATCTTTGATTGTCTTGTACAGAGCTCTTGTGTTCCTTAATTGGCTGTTGTCCTCAACTGCTTGACACTGTATGTTCAAGAAGGCATTCTTATCTCTCCTTGCTATTTTCTGAAAATCCGCATTGAGAACCTTGTATCTTTCTCTTTCCCCCATACCTTTTGCCATCCTCCTTTCCTCAGCTATTTGCAAAGCCTCTTCAGATAACCAGTTTGCTTTTTTGCATTTCTTTTGCTTTGGAACTACCTTAGTAGCAACTTCTTGTATTATATCACGAACATCAGTCCACATCTCTTCGGGCTCTTTGTCTTCTAGATCTAATTCTTGAAATCGATTGCTCACTTCCACAGCATATTCTAATGGAATCTGATCCAGATCATACCTGAAAGGCCTTCTAGTTTTCTGCGTTTTCCTCAATCGAAGCTTAATTTTGGCAACAAGAAGCTGATGATCGGTGCCACAATCGGCCCCAGGCCTTGTTTTTACTGCTTGTATAGCGCTTCTCCATCTCTGCCGGCAAATAATATAATCGATCTGATTCCTGTACCGACCGTCCGGTGAAATCCATGTGTACAGGCGCCTCTTGTGCTGTTGAAAATGAGTATTCGCTATGGTCAGGTTGTTTTCTTGACAGAACTCTACTAGCCTCTGCCCAGCTTCATTTGGCTCACCAAGACCGAACTTGCCTGTAATTCCGGATATTTCTTCACTCCCGACCTTAGCATTCCAGTCTCCTATGAGAAAAACGACATCTGATGATGGGGTGCGGTCTAAAAGGCATTGTAGGTCCGCATAAAATCTCTCAACGTCAGCTTCTTCAGCAGCAGTGGTCGGTGCATAGACTTGGATAACTGTTATGTTGAAAGGGTGACCTTGGATCCGAAGTGAAATCATTCGGTCGTTTTTGGGTTGTACCCTAGCACTGCTTTGCCCATTCTTCTGTTTACTATGAGAGCGACCCCATTCCTTCTCTTGGATTCGTCCCCACAATAAAAGACATAATGGTCGCCGGAGTTAAATTCTCCCATTCCGGTCCACTTGAGCTCGCTGATACCCAAGATATCAATGTTCAATCTGTCCATTTCTCGCTTGACGATATCCAGTTTACCTTGCGTCATAGATCTTACATTCCATGTTGCTATGTGATATATCTCCTTGCAACATCGGACTTTTCGGTCGCTTCCCGACACATCCACAACTGAGCGTCCTTTTGGCTTTAGCCCAGCCGCTTCATTCGTCCTGGAGCTACTAGGAACCGCCCTTTGTTCATCCCCAGTAACATGTGGGACGCCTTCCAACCTGGGGGGCTCATTTTCCGGCGCCATATCGATAATGGTATTGTGACTGGCCATAGGGTTTTCTTGGCAGGAAATACTGGAGTGGGTTGCCATTACCTTCTCCAGTGAATCACATTTTGTCAGAACTCTCTGCCGTGACCTGTCTATCTTGGGTGGCCCTACACAGCAGAGCTCACGACTTCATCGAGTTTCGCAAGCCCCTCCGCCACGACAAGGCAGTGATCCATGAACTAGCACTCGTTAAATTCATAGCCAGAATGCTCAGCAGAGTCAATATAAGAATGGTTCGTCTATTGTGCGCGTCTTTATAGCCTGGGTCTCTTTGGGACGGTAAATAGAAAGCAATCAAGCTTAGCCTGCAATATTCTGAGATAGTCAATTTGTTGGAATGTGAGAATTTGTGCTGATATAAATATTTCAGGAAACAGTGCGGACATTTATTTGATTCCTATTAACACATTTTTCATGCTAAATAACAAATATATTGTTTTAGAAATACCTGATGTGCACATTAAATCACGTGAAATGGCTAGCCGAAAGTGAAAGCTCAAACCTATCGACTCGTGGAATGCGTGATATTGGTCAGGACCTCTTGCACAAGTGCACACTATCAATTGTGATGAAAAAAAAGAAGCTAAACACCTTCCTTCCACGCCAAGCACATGACACACCGCAATATAGTAAAACCCTTTTAATCACCCGTGCGTATCGCTAATCAACAATGACATTTTCACCTTTATGAAAATAAAAAAAATACCAAATATCTTAGCCAAATCAGTGTCCACCCAAAGAAACAGAGCCAAACTAACACAGCAAAAGCACAGTCACACATTGAGAGCAGAAGTGGTCACGAGCCACACACACCTGAATACAAAGCAAACCAGAGCCGCCACACAGCCCCCACAACGTGAGACTACAATGCTTCAAGATATTTTATTTGTGCGCATATATAGTCAGTTAAGTATCGCTGACACATAGGCTGTCTCTATCTTTATCAAAAAAAGTCGCTAAAACTTTACGCGCCACTGCATGAGTATTGAACAGACACTGCTTTGGCTTATTTGGTAATTGCTTAATTCTTGGAAAGAAGAGCGTTTCATTGTTTATTAGCCTTATGCGTGTGTGATAGAAGGGATTTGCGAGATAGCGATGCGTCATCTGCTTAGGTGTGAAGGAAGAAGTTTGACTCCTTGTTTTCATAATAATTGCTGATAGTATGTGCCTAGCTGGTTCCCTCTGTCTTTGTGCTACAGCCATTGCGCCGTTTTTTTTCTGTCGGACGTAGTGGCAGACTCTATTTCGCTCCGTAAGCGGCTTCATTTGGTGACGGAGTACGTGCGCGCCACGGGTTTCCTTGGCAGTGGGCTCGATAAGGATGGAGAAGTGAACCGAGCCCCAGAGCGATGGTGAAGGATGTCAGGTCACTTCGATGCCTCTCGACGCGAAAGTATTGTTGATGCAGGAGCCGGGGGTGCCGCGTGGTCGGAAGGTGGGCTCGCCGGTGCTGAGGGGAGTGAGTCCAAGCTGCGCCGCCGTGGCGTGTAGCTCATCTCGCGCGGTGTTCCTGGCACTGCCCGACGCACAATGGTGAGCATTGAAATCACCAAGAATGATTCGGCGAGGGGCGCAAAAGAAGGAGACAGCCACAAAGCACTGGCCGTTCCCCTGCACAGCTGGGCGCACATAAACAGGCCACTATTGTGTTCGGATGAGCGGCGGAGACCCCCGCGCCGGATGTTAAGGCCGGCGACAAAGATCGAGACGACACCACTGGCGTGTCAACACCCGCAACACGGAATGTAACCAACACACACTCCTGCACGTCACTCGTTGCCGCCGCCGTGTCGAGGACGTGTCGAGGACGAACACCGTGCACCGCGTTCTCCCTGGCTTGTTCTGTGGGTCACAGTATGACACCGCTGCGCAGGATATCTCACAGGAAGTTGGAGAGTGATATCCAACGTATTCAGGTAGCCGCATTAGGGGCTCCCCCTCTCGTGCTCGAATGTATGCCTCCTGCAGCGCGACAATCTCAGGTGAATTGGTTGAGACTCGGGTGCGAAGCTGCGAGTATCGCGCCGCAGGAGAGCGTACGTTCCACTGCAATATGGAAGGAAGCGGGGTGGGGCCCGGCAACTAGCCATGGATGTTCGACCCCTATAGTGTACAGGCTTCTGTTGCTTCTAAACAGATTTGCCTGCAAGGAGATCCCTCCGGGAAATGACCAGACTGCTCGAATGGTGGCGAGCAGCTTCAAGGTCAGCTAGTTCCGCGCGTCCAGGGGGGGGGGGGGGGCGAGGTAGGTGTGATCCGCTGTAGCGCGAGCCCCGCTCCGGGAGGGCGCAGGTTGGTGCTGCTTCTGAGTCTCGCGTGGACCCTTTTGATGGCTGGGGTCTGGTCCTGCTGATGCGGTCCCCGCTGCTTCTGCCACTGAGCTCGTGCCGCTGCTCCTCAGGCTGCCGCTTTTTGCCGTCACGGGATACCACGTGTGCATAACTGTGGGAGGGCGGATGCGCGCGAGTCGGCCCGGTCTCCTCGCGAACTACAGCTCGCACGGCCCGCCTGGAGAAGGATGGGGGGAGAGCTGAGGTGGCTAGAATGATGGCAACAAAAATTTTCCCTCTGCCACAGTGGACAGGCAGGGTCCGTGGCTGTGTGACGACCGCCGCAGTTCGAGCACCACGGCTTTGCGCTTTCGCAGCCATCACTCGGATGTTTCCCTCCGGAACGCTCGCAGAGCCCGGCCGCACCACACGTTTCCGTGGTTCGCTAGGCTGCAGGACCGGGCGCACTGCAGCGGACGCGGGCGGCGCCGGCCGGACCTCCAGCACCCGGCCATGCATCCTGATGTGCGACGGCGGGACAGGGGCAATAAAGCGCAGCCTCAAAGTGCTGCCAGTCTAGGTGGCCGCCTTCACCTCCACCGCGGACTCGACAGCAGCGAGGAGCTGCGCGGCCGTGCGGCGGGTGTCGCGCCAAAGATGAGCCCCTGCTCTCATTGAGCGGGGCCGTCTCCTTGTCCCGCACGCCCAAGCCATGGATGGTAGTTGTGGCTAGGAGAGCGTTGAATGTCGCCTCGTTGCCCATGTCCACGGCGACTATATTGTGGCGCGTGTTGACGCGTACCGGTTGGACCACAGGACGCGGGCTCAGCTCCTCCGCCAGCTCCCATCCCTGTTCCTTGGTTAGGCCGGAACCGTGCTTGGCCGGACGGAACAGGATGGTCTTGTGTAGGGCCGCGGTGGGAGCCACGACAGCAGCCGCTGCCTTGTGGAGGGCTGCTTGGCGTCTCCTCTGCGCCTGCGAGGTCTGCACCCTCCAGGGCACCAGGTTGGTGGGCTCTACCGCTGGCTGTTCAAGTGGGAGGGGGGGCATCTGCAAGCTCAAACAAGACGCCCGAATGGTGTCAGCCACTCGAGGAAACGGCGCGCACTCTCCCGTGCTTATAGGCCACGCCATAGCCACGGCCGCTCGATGGAAGCCATGGAGGAAGGAAATCGCACTTGGTGCGACCTGCTGCGTCGCCCGAAACCGGCGGGGGGCGCCTACTTCCCGTCGCCATGGCAGAGGCGCCACCACTCGAGGAAAGCCGCGCGCAGAGACCTGCGCCTGGCTGCACGTTGGGTGAGGCGTCGGCGTGGTAGGAGTCTTTTATTTTAAGGATATAAGAGCTCCGTTTCACACAATTTAGCAACACGAATTCGTTTATACTGTCATGTCTACAGTGAGCATGTCAGCACTTAGCGCCGCTCGGCAAGGATGTATACTGGAGTGTACACTGAAACACTTAATGTGATCGTAGTTCAAGGCCACTCTATTGGAGGGCTTGCATTACCGTGATGTTGCATTCAGGTCACGTTGTATGAAAATGTCGCCCGACTGTGATCAGCGGCCATGGTAGCCTAATGCATAACCCTTTAAATCACTATGTCGCGAATCAATGCGTGTTATTTTCACACCATTTACTCATTCCTGCATACAGCTTGTATACACAAAATTGATGGCAACCTTTTTTAAGTTTCCAGCGCAATCCAATAAGAAATGTCGTCCTACTGTGGGCAACCTCTCTGAAAGTGCGACTTACAGGCAACCATTTTAGTGTGATTCTGTGACAAATGTTACGATTGAAATAGGAAGACTTTTATTAGATAAAATCTCGATGATAGCCTGGGATCTTCGACTTCGTTGGAGACCTTATACTTTGTGCGCCAGAACGCTATTTGTCATAGCTGTCCGCATTGTGCACTACGGGTCAAAGTAAGCGCGCTTCATAGTGCCGGTCTGGCTCAAAGTGCTACATATATGCGCTGAAGGCTTTTTATTCCTGTTGTATTTGCTGCTCGCGAACCCATATAATTTTTCTGGTTTGTAGTTTTCAGTGGAAGAACCCGCATCGAATGTTCTAGATGTGAAATTTATTTATTGCGAAAGCAATACTGCTCTAGGTTTCAAGTCTTAAGCGTAGCGCGGCCGGTAGCCACGTCTTACCCACGTCACGCTGTAACGTCACACCCCACGTGGGCTGGCAGGAGCTGCCAACTTGGGTCTATTGTTTCACATGAAACGGTTGTCAGAATCAGCCTGCTAGGACCCTGGCATTCACGTTACCCCTCTAGGCCACTAAGGCACGTTCATGCGGCTTGGTTAAAGCGGGGCTTTATACGGCTTTATATGTGGGCTGAGGAAGAAGAAATAGAAAAGAACACTCGGTCACCCGCAGCTAATGTTCTCGCTCAATATTTGGTTCAGCAGCGTTGAACCCTCGCGAGTTTTTACCTCCTATCACAACAATGTAATATTCAGCACATTTCCATGGAACATCAAGGATGTCATCTGTAATAAGCTAGAAAAATACATTTAGTATTGCGAAGTTGTGAAACGCTTCTGAGCGCAACTGCAGCCGAGCTTCAGTGAGCAGCTAGGTACAGTTATTGCATGGTCACACAAAGAAGACGGAGAACCTTCCTTGAGAGAGGTTTATGTCGTAGCCTTAAACGTCACTCTACTGTTGTGTTGACATTTCCGGCACAGTTCGCTATCAGTGGGTGCAGCAACTTAAGATATCTTGCATAGTTCCTCAGCGTGGGTACGGTCATTCTTTTCACATATTAGCTACAGACAGTGAGTGTGTACAGTGAGTAAGCAATGCTGAAATCAAAAGTTAACACAGCTTGCTGCTGCGCCGGACCTGTTGAATCTTCATATTGCAGTTAATAAATGTGCACGTAAGCTGGCAAAGCCTGATTTCTTCCTTTGCGGGGTACATCAAGCTTCCATTGTCTTTGCTTTTTTTAACCCGTAGCTGGTCCATTTGGTTCAGGTTTCCTGCAACAGGCTCTTGCACGACTGACATGTCGCCTGAAACCCATTACCAAATATCGCGTAAAGCAACAACTTGGTAGTGATAAACAACAATGGGGGTTCCTAACTCCCCTTGCGGATCCTCGTTGGCGTACGCGCACTTTGTTGCCCGCACATTCACCGCATCCCTTAATTACCGCCTCTGTCGCATAGTAATTAGAATACGGTTGTAATCTACCAGATTATATGAAATAGCACTGAACACATATATAGAGCCCCTCTTTACCGAAGTCGTACGAGCATGCATATGTGCCCTTTAGGAGTTGTTTCTGTGGTTTCTTCCTTTCGTCCCCATTTGTTCGCGCTGTTTTTTGGATGAGGAGGAGGATTAGTGTGCCTGACTTGGGATCTAAGTGTCCCACTTTCAATTCCCATTTCACCCTTACATCTTATTGACGCTGTCTGAGTTGGCAGCTCCTGCCACCTTGAACATGTCATGTGTTTTCACTGCGCCACAGGCATCTGACCATATCACCACCAAAACGTATCCCTTGCCAAAGAGTTATTTTTCAAACTGTTCGCTGATAAAGCGGGCACCGGATTTTCTGTGGAACGGGGCTTTTCCCTTTATCGCGTTAGCTCAAACAGTCTCAAAAGTATAAACGCACTCCCTCACCAGAAAAGGAATTCGCCACTCTTGTGCAGAAATCGGCCCCAACCTCCCATGATTAGTACTACAGAAGAAATGGGCAGGACTTGTAGCGCGAAGAAAGGATAACCGATGGTCGCTTAAGGCAACAAACTGAATTCCAAGGGAAGGAAAGAGTAGCTGGGGGCGGCAGAAAATTAGGTGGGCGGATGAGGTTAAGAGGTTCGCAGGGGCCATGTGGATGCAGCTCGCACAGGATCGGGTTAATTGGAGGAATATGGGAGAGGCCTTCGCCCTGCAGTGGGTATAGTCAGGCTGAGGATGATGATGATGTATGCTTATATAAAAAATCCCTTCGTACCTTTCCTGACACGTCCTCGTAACATAACCTGCGAGAAAAGCTTCTGTTGTCACCTCAACATGTTCATCTGCTTCACAGCATCGTTAAAAATCCTAGTTCAGTAGCCAGCTCCCCGGTAACTATAGGTTAAACGCGCGAACAACGTGACGGGAACACAGAAAAATAGGACGACACAACTAGCGGTCTTGTGTCATCGTCTTCTTCTCTGTTCCCGTGACGTTTTTTGCGCGATTAACCTATAATGAATCACCAACAAGCCGTCTCGTATCCCTGGTAGCAGGTTCAACGGCAGCTGGTAGGGCATTATGTTTCAGCATATGGACTTGTTAACCTTAGTGCAACTTTCATTTCAGAGGAAGTGGGTGCATTTCCACTCCTTGCTGCTGTCGTTGCCTGAAGCGAGCACAGTATAAAAACATTACAGTCTCTTAGATGTCTCTTAAGGGGAAACCGGCGAAAGCCTACCCTTCTTCTCCAATCGTTTGCCTCAGTTGAAGTCATTTCAAGTCGCCTTTTGATATATTGGTCGTTTCGTAGTCATGATGAGTCATGCCTTCCTAGCATGGTGCAAGAATACTGAGGTGTTGACGCTGTGCTCGCGGGAGCGTCCACATTATGTTCGACCGCGACGAGGCGCGCCTTGCAGTTCGGCTGCAAGGCGACAGATGGCACCGATGTCAGCGGGCTTAGTTTAACGGTGCTGGCGCCTTGCGATTCCGATGCGCAAGCTCAATTTTCGCTTCGGCTGCGTGAATTGGATTCAAAACTCTAAGGAAATTCGTTACTTAGAATTAAAATCAGTAGTGTGCCAGTCTTAAAACCTTGTTTGAATGAAATTATCTTGTGCAAAGCTGGTAATGATATGACCACGGCCGAGCAACACTCGAAGCCTATTCATGTTTCGCTCCCTCGCTCTCCCCCCCCCCCCCCCCCAACTCATGTTTTATTCGATCTAATTATAGATAAAAGCATAATAAATACAAGTGGGGTTACTTGTGCCACCTTCCTTCCACTCACATGGCAGAAAATTATTGCACCGGAAATTTCTCTCTTCACGCTTATCGTTGCTTCTTCAGTATATATGAAGACCGTTCAAACATTGTTTCGCTGAGTAGGCTACTTCTTAGCGCACTGAATAGCGCTGCTGTTTACGACTGAAATTGTGAAGAGGCTGCGTATTAGGTAAAACTTTTCTCACGCGGGAAATGTGTCGGACGGGATGAAAGGGCACGTTGGGTCATGGACCATAACCCAACATGAAATATTGAGAAGACAGCATATTATTTCAATGCAAATTATCATAAAACAGGTACAATTTTCAATAAGTTCCTTTCTACTGGAAGCTAAATGGCTCTAGAAGGACAAAAGTGCGCAGGGGTCAGCGTTCAGCCAAGTACGGTCTCTAAACTAACAATGAGGTTATAAAATATAAGTAAACCAGGCTCCCAGAAGGTTAGAAAGTCATGCAGTCCTACAATAAAAAAACAAACAGAATGAAAATTTTCAGAGCTTTATTACACACCATATGCCTAGTGCCAGCAAAAAAAATATACAGGAACTGGGTGAAACGTTTAACGTATACAGAGTGTCACTGCGCGGTAACCGCAGTTTCCCATTTGACGTAAACAGCGAAAGTCACAACAACTGTGGCATATATGAACATATTAATGAAAATTGTAGCCATATTCTTTTTTTCTTGAGCCCCGTTTTTCATGCTCGTGTTAAAATGCCTGCAGTGCTGCCTCATCGGCATGCTAACATAGCAGAGAAGCAACTGAGCCATTGTCTCTTCCTTGCGCTGATCACATGGAAGAGTTGGTGTAGGTGTCAAGAACACCATCAATTGTGCCCCAGTAGAACTGTGAGACATTCTTCCAGCGCAGAAAAAACACATGGATGAAGATAGGGAAACAACACGAACGCCTGTTTTTTTCTTACATAAAGCAATAGTCTTAGTCTATGTCTTCACCTTAGCTAGTGAAACAGTCGTAGGAATGAAGTTTTTAATCATTGCATCATTGGCTTTTTGTTTAAACAAAGGTTTCGGCATCACAACAAAGCCACCCTCGTTGTCCGCAACCAACAGTTAAAGATCTTTGCTTTTCAAGTAATTCACGGTGGATACAAAGGGGAGCTTGGGGTCAAGCAGGGCGTCCCTATGTCGTAGGCAATCTACACTTTCTGCAATACAGCGGTCCTGGTTATCTGAGCTGGCTGCTGCCGCCACATCTCTGACAATGGACAGGAACCGCATGGTGTCATCTTTAGGCTTAACACAAAGTTTTGGTCCCTGGCTAAGCACTGCTTCGACACTTTCCAACAAGAAGCACTCACCGATGCAGGCCACTTTGTTACGTGCATATTTCTGCTGCGCTTGTGCTAGAGTAGTGCTAGGAGAGTGTCAGCACCTAAGTATATTATTCTTACACCGTGCTAAGCAGGTTACTCATTTCCAATCAGTTGTGGTCATTACAAGTCGTCATTTGACATGTTAGTCATTAGAATTAAGCCATTTTAGTCATTAATAATCATCATTATTAGTCATTAGCGTTAGTCATTACCTCTGTCGATGCCCATTTGTAACTTTTATTCAATACCTATCACCATCAATCATTTTCATTCTTGATCTCCCTTCTCACATGTTCGCTTTTTGCGATCGCCACATCAGCGCGCAGATGCGGCGCACAGGTTCTGCACAGATTTTTGCTCCATAAGCTTAGAAGGGCTTTCATCTTAAAAAGCAAACGCGTTCCGTCTCGACGTTAACGTGCTTGCACACTCGCACACAATAAAGTTTGCGCTGACGACGCAAACATGAGGAGAACGCGTGCAGAAAGGAAGCAAACCGCGCGCTCACAGACGTCTCCCTGAACAGTGGCGCCCTCAGCATAAATCAGGGGTGCAACTGTAAGCTCCCCAAGGACGGGCTTGTCAATTGACGGCGGCGCTATGCAGCAGGTCGCACCTAGGGCGCTTCCATCGAGCGGCCGTGCCGCTGCCCTCGGTTTGGTTGACTCACCTGTAGCGACATTTCATTTCCAGCCTAGGAGATAGCAGATACTATCATCATTGTGGCCATCATCAAGACGTCACATGTCGTCAGTTCCTTCATTCTCGGTTGCCCAAGTGCTGGACGAAGGGCGAATAATACTCAGCTCGAGCATGTGGTCGAATTACCATTTAGCAATCCAGACGCTCATTGAAGAGGCGGCGCGGGCAAGCTGCGACAGGTGGACCTCGCGTGGCAATGTGGTGGGTTCTAACATGCTTGGGTGACCGGTGGAGATTACAAGTCCTCGTGACCTAGGGAAAGTCAGCAGAGACTTGGCCTTACGGGCATGACGGGACCAGCGTGCAGATGTCAGTGAAAGCGACAGCCTATATAACCCCATTGATGGAAAGGCGCGTCTTGCTGTCCATGCGATGATGGCAAGGCATGCTGACCTCCTGATCAAAATGCATCAGGAAGTCGGATCCGGCGGGTATTGGTTCGTGGAAATCAGCGACTATGAAGGCCCATCGAAACGTTCGCCGCAGGCTAAGGACCAGAGTGAAGGACCGGAGCCCATACGTGGCGATGGATGTTGAGCTGGCCGCGTGGAGAGTAAGTCCAGGTGACTTGGAAGTATGCTCAGCCTTGGTGGATGACATAACAATGACTTCGGCACGAGTGCTGACGACGAAGCGCAGGCCGGAAATGCGGTCCATGAATGCGAAAAGGAGGCCAGGGTGAAGGCCGAGGTCATATTCCACTGTCTGATCTCGCAGCGCGTTTGCCTAGAAGTTGCATAGTGGAGTGCATCGGCGGGCACGGTGTTCAAAAGAGCGGTGATAACTGCAGATACGCTGACTGCGAGGACTGAAGAGCGCGAACCTCTCGGCGAAGACGAATGGCAGCGAGGACTTGAGAATACGTGCAGGGCATGACAGGACATCTGAAGGGCATCGAGAGGAGCAGCCAGCTGATCTATCCGGGTCTGTAATCGTGAAATGACGGATGACACTGGTGGCGAGAAGAGGGCGGCGACGGAAAGAGAAGTCGCATCATGGACTCGATCAGCTAGCTCGGCGAGGCGGTCAAGGGTGAACTCCCCCGCAGCAGCCAAGACGAGGCGGGTGGACTGCGGCAAGCGCTGCATTAAGAACTCTCAACAGTGCGCCGTTCGATCGGCGTTTCTTTCGCGCAGGCGTAGCCGCATGCTAGTGAGTAGCTGGGAGGGGCGGCGGTCTCCAAGCCCTTCGCAGGTAGGCATTTGTTGGAGACGCGCAGTCTGAGACGCCATGCTGTGCTCCAGAATGCACTGCTTAATCGCTGATACGAAGTATCGCCCAAGGATCTAATGGATGACATCCGCCACCTCTGTAGGCAGGTTGGAAAGTCATGAAACCAAGATACGTCTTAGATGACGTGGTGAAGATTGAAGATGGCTTCCGCCTAGGCGAACCAGATCTGCGGATTCTAGGTGTCACAATGTCAGCAGGCGGAGCTGGATAGCTCAGAAGTCCCGTGGGCTCAAGGTAGCGTCAAGCCGAAGGTCATCTGTGGGCGGTAGGTTGCTGGGGTTGGTTATCTTATAGGCCGGAGGCACCACTGTAGGGAATTTACGGGATCGCAGCGGAGCACCAGAACAAAACGACCGGTGTGGCAGGCTTCCGAACCGAGCAGCCCGTGCCAAGCATCCATCCATCCGTCCGTCCGTCCATACATACATACACACATACATACATACATACATACATACATACATACATACATACATACATACATACATACATACATACATACATACATACATACATACATACATACATACATACATACATACATACATACATACATACACACATACACACATACATACATACATACATACATACATACATACATACATACATACATACATACATACATACATACATACATACATACATACATACATACATACATACATACATACATACATACATACATACATGCATAAATACATGCATACATGCATGCATGCATGCATACATACATACATACGTACACCAGGATACATTCGGGGGACGAAATGCTCGGTTACAATGCGAAATAGCAACACAACAAAAAGGCAAAGTGAGCTTCACTCTTCGAACCATATGCAATTTAGGCGAAAATTTAGGGGATGCAGCTTGGTGGACGTCTGTGAATAATTACTCCTTTAGTATATCAGTTTAGTACGTGGTTACAGTGGAAACCATTCGCAATACAACTAAATCAGCATCTGTGCCAGTTCGATGCACGGACAGAGGGAGGAGACTGAGACGTCAGGGCAGAGGATAGCTGCTCGCGCATTCTCTGTATGGCAGGCCATTCGTAAGCTTCAAGGGGCTTCTAGATATGATCTAGCTGATACTCTACCATCCTAGGTGCTTCCTTGATGCTGGCTGTCTGTCGAATTGTGCAGTCCATTTCGAGGGCGTTTACTTTTTGCTTTCGAGCACCTCCCTCCCTCCACACGCACGCACACGGACACACACACCACACACACACACACACGCACGCGCGCACGCACACGCACACGCACACACACACACACACACACACACACACACACACACACACACACACACACACACACACACACACACACACACACACACACACACACACACACACACACACACACACACAAGTGCTATAGTACTCTGATGACTCTTGCGACGGGCCTACGCATTATTCGGAAAGTTGAAAGCCCATACAACTGCTTGCTGCGCTCTCTATACTAAACGAATGTTGACTGGAAATGCTGCCTCTATACTGGTTCTCCATTATGTATGATAATGCGTAGGTACCTAGCACTAGTTTCCCGATAGGGAAAGTGAGCTTGGACATACAAATTTGAGTGTTCTAATGTTGTCGCCTTGAGCACAGCTGTGTGGGAACGTTTAATTCTGACAAATGCTAGACATTAATCTATGTTAATGTTTACGAACCGTTGTAAAGAACGTTGTGCTTCAAGTAGAACAAAAATACATTTTGAATCACCGTTATCGGATGCATTGCGGACCAGATATCATTTGATTGCACCATCTTGCCATGTGCGCTGTTTGTCTGCTTTTCTTTTTTTTTAGGGGGAGAACTGTTGTGTGCTGTAATTAATGTCGCACTGCTCGCTACGCTTTCAGTCATACACAACGCCGAAAATCGAAGGCCAAGATATGGCTATAGTGTTTCATGAGATCATGTTCCAGGACAGCGCGTGCTGATATGAATTGCCGCAGCATTTGTCATGACATCGAGGGCTACGCTTGTGCATGCGCGATTTAGGCGCACTCCTTCTAACAACGTTGCTTCTAACCACACTGCGTTATTCAGCGGAGAACGAGAGGTTGGTACTTCAAACCACACAGCAGCGCTTGTAGCGAATGACGTGACTTCCGTAGCCAGCATTCTGATGTGGCCAGCTTCGAATAACATAAAACGATTAACCGATTATCAGGTGTGAAAGCATGTTTGGCATGCCTTGACGTGGCTTTGTTTGGCAGTTAACATTGAGAGACTACAATACAGTTTGGCGAAGTGTTAAATGCCTAGGGGTTGGTCTGGGGTTCGGGAAAAAAAAGTGCAGTACCTGCTCCACTTCTCGGTGGACACTTATACTTCCAATTAAAGGCATATATTTAAAGGGGCATATGCCGTCGGTTTGAATCCCTGTTGCAGACTTGCACCCAACTGGACTAGCAGGTGGATGCTAAATGGGAAGCGTAATGGTGCCAAAATACACTGACATCACACAATGAACGTTTGTCTCACAATACGAAGTGAGGGAAGGAAAGCGCAGAAGACGCCGGCAGAAACTTAGGTAGGCGGATGAAGTCAAGGCGTTTGCAGGGGTCAAGTGGATGCAACTAGCACAGGACCGGGTTAATTGGAGGAATATGGGAGACGCCTTCAACCTGCAGAGGGTATATAGTCAGACTTGATGATGACCAAGTGACGTTATATTTTTGTTGGCACTTTATGTTCCCGCTCCCTGCTGACCTCATCAGGCAACTAATGGTATCATCTTAAAATTGGACTCAATAGATCTATGAAATGCTTGATACGAAAGGCGTAGTGTATTCTAGGCACGGTGGAAGAAATAGAGGTGCTCCGACGGCGCGGCCGCGCGACGAGTGTGGCACCAGCTACCAAACATAGCATGTTCGCAGGTGCTAAATTAGGGCGTGTGGACTATATTGAGATAAGGAGCAAGGAGATAGTGAAGTAAGGATTGCGGAATGTGTATACGTGAGCCTAACAATGAGAGCGCCATACTGCTTGCCACATGTACAGCACTTTCTGCCAAACTTAGCAAGTTCGATGGATGTGGGGCCTATACATAGTTGAGGAGTGCGGAATGTGCAGCCAGCCACACAGTGAGAGCTTGTAACTACTTGCTACTAGTGCGACGCCAGCTAACAATCTTACCAAGTTCGACGCTGCTAAATTACTGTATGGCCTATATTGAGATAAGGAGTGCGGAATGTGTAGTCAGCCACTCGATGAGAGCCCGCTACCGCTGGTGACGAGTGCTACACCAGTTTCTAAACTTAGCAAGTTCGACAGTCCTCAATTAGGGTGTGTGGCCTCAAATGAGATGAGGAGTGCGGAATTGGTTGTCACCGGCATAATGAGATGTTGCGACTGCTTGCTGCGAGTGCGAAGGCACCATGGCGCATCGGTAGGTGTGGATTCTATATTGGAATAGTGGTATCATGAAGAGGGGTTTTTTCGCTGGGTAGACATTTTTATTGTAAAACTTCGATAGATGCGTCCGTGCGATTTGCGTCCAATCATCTATACACTTTTGAATTCACGCGCTGTGGGCGATCAGGGCTCAATGTTTTCAGTTGTTCTTAACAGACAATACACGCCATACAATTTGACCTAAAAACAGCAGAAGCCTCTATGCTGACAGAGCATGTTCGACTCACTTCTCTTGTTACCGAGGTCTTGCATAGCAGCACTATTTGCGCTTTTTGTTACTACTTGGCTCAGCACAGGCACGAGGACGGCGCCATCAACAGAAGCGCGCAAGACCGTGCAAAAGTCGGGAACCAAGAAAGCAAACAAAGCGGCAGCTCGGGCGACCTCGAAAGGCGGCAAAGCAACCGTCCATTATTCGCCACCCTGAACGAGGTCCCAGAGACCGCACTTTTCCAAAGAGCTCCATAACCAGCCGCTTTTGCCTGAGTCTCAGGCATGGCGACACAAAGTTCAAAATGTCCGTTCGTCTTTCAAGCATGCAAGCCGCGCCTCCTAAAGGACAGCTGCCAAAGCTCGACCAAACTCCACTACGCCGCCTCTGGGCCGTAGAGAGGCGCCAAAACGTGAACAAATTCGCGCCATGTTCGAGGAGCTCGAGTTTGTATGGACATCGGATATGTGGGAACCGCCAGGGATTGATGCCGGTAGGTTTCCCAGCCTAGCATTAGGCGCAACGGAAGCATTAGTCCGAAAGCCTTAGGACATGCTTTAGATGAGAGCTCGTCTTAAGAGGACTAGCGTACGGAAGATGCTTCTCTTCATACCTTTACCGCCTTACTTTACTTACTTAACATACTTTACTTTTACCTTCTGACTGTCTCTGTTTTGAATAACACATCACCTTCCAGTTGCTTGCCTAACTTTTAAGCCTCTGATGACCGTAAGCAACAGGACGGCGTTTGTTTTGCACGGGTGGAGCCGTGCCACCGTAGCCGTACTACTTAACACGAAGGGGTTCCACAACTTTCGTCTTGTAAAACTGAGCGTTTTCTATTCCACCCAGTGATTTGTGAAACGCTATCAAGCGACACTGGTTTTCACGCCGCGTTTTGTGTAATCAGCCACACTCCGAGACCTGGCTACTGCTTGCGACGAGTGCGAAACAGTTATCAAACATACCGAGTTCGACGGTGATAGATATGTTGTGTGGAATAAGGACAATATCTCATCGGTAAGTGTGGATTTTATATGGGCATAATGGCACAATGTTGACGAGATTTGCCTCGTCATGTAAAATGTTTTATTTTAAAACAACCAGAGATGCATCCGCGCGATTTGTATCCAACAATATTAATATTTCACTTTCGCGCACAGAGTGCAGGATCAGTAGTCGAACACACGATGGAAGCCCGCTATTGCTTGCGACGAGTGCGACACAAGATACCAAGGTTAGCAAGTTCAACGTTGAAAGAATAATGCGTGTGGACTAAGGACAACAACTCATCTGTAGTTGTGGATTTTATCTATAAAGAATACTACAGTTATGAGGATAATGTTTCGCTGTGTATAAATTAGTCTTGTGAAAACTACAACAGATGCAGCCTTGTGATCTTTATCCAATAATATAAATTCTGAGGTCCCGCAAGGAGCGCAGAATGTATAGTCAGCCATACAATGACAGCCCGCTACGGCTTCCGACAGTGCGACACAATATACCAACTTAGCAAGTTCGATGGGGAAACATTAGGGTGTGTGGACTAAGGATAACGACCCATCGGTTGCTGTAGAGTTGATGTGGCCAGAATCGTACTATATAGGGGGCATTGGTTTGCTGTGTACAAATTTGCATTCAAGAAAACAACCAGAGATACATGCGCGATCTTGATCCAATAGTCTAAGTGCTCTGGTTTTCACGTACGGAGAGCGGAATGGGTAGAAAGCCATGCCAAGAGAGCGCTGTACTGCTTTCGATGGGTGCGACAAGAGCTCTCAAACATAGCAAGTTCGACGGTGCAACATTTGGATGTATGGGGGATTGTTTCGCAGTGTATATATTTGTATTGTGAAAACTACCGGAGATGCGTCCACGTGATCTGGATCCAATAATAAAAATACCCTCGTTTTCACGTACGGAAGCGGAATGTGTATGAAGCCACGTCATGAGAGCCCATTACTGCTAGCGACCAGTGCTACACACCTACCAAACTCAGCAAGTTCGACGGTGCTAAATTAGGGTGTACGGGCTATGTTGACGACGAGAGCGGCACCAGTTAGCCAGTTTGTAGCTGTTATCCAGTTATCACCAGCTAGTAGTTATTGTTGCTAATGTTTCATGTGGGTGGTTAGGCAGTTCACTTGAAACCCAATCCCCGTCTTCAAATCGCTGTCAGATTTGATTCATAGAGTTTTATTTATGCAGAGTTCTACAGAAGGTTCGCAGACAAGTAGTAACGAGCCAAGAATTTGTATTCCTACAGCAGTGCAGATGCAATTTCAGCCAATACAGTTGTTCGCCTGCAGTTTAACCCTCTGATAACCGCAGCCAACAGGACGGCGTTCGTGACTACGGATGGTAGTGGTGAAATACTTTATATTTGGGAGCCTTACGTGATTACATCATAATGACGGGTCGGCTCATGGCTGCATGTTGTGGTTGGAAGCTGGTGATTCCCAGCGACACCCAAAGCCCAGCCCGTCAGCCGCTTTTGAACGGCCGGGTCAGAGCTGGACACCGCAGCCTCCCATCGCTCGAGGTCGGAGAGTCGCCAAGTGGCTGGAGGGTGGAATTCCGAGCATTTGATCATGATGTGTTCAGAATCAGCTTTAGGTACCCCACACAGGGTGCACTACAGCGAGAACAGTCCTGGATGGATCAAAGCTGGCGCAGCCGTGCCGCAGCAGACATATACTACTTGTTATGAGGAGTGCTGCTGCGCGTGGTTAAACTAAGCGTAGGTTTCTGAATTACGCACGCCTGTATAACAAGGCACACGGCAAATTCTGAAACGCCGTCAAGCGGGGCTTTGGTTGTCACGTTAGCTGCATGATGAGAACCGGCTACGGCTTTCTACGAGTGCGACGCCAGCTAACAAACAGCATTTTAGACGGTGCTAAATTAGGGTGTGCGGTCTAAGTGAGCTAAGGATTGCGGAATGTGTAGTTAGCCAAAAATGGGAGCTTGCCACTGCTTGCCACCAGCGAGACACAGTTAAACAATTCGGGCGAATGCGTGGGGAATCGATGGACTTCCCTATGCAGCAGGTGTTTCTTGCTGTTTCTTCTGCCTTCGCTCGCACCGAGTGGTGTTGGTGACCACCGCTGCGTCCATGGCTCAGCGACACATTGCGGTGCGGAGAGGAGGACTTCCCTTCTCGACTGTACACATTTATTTACACTTTTTACATCGACGTATTTACAATAACGTCGTCAGATGCGACATCAAACATGGAGGGCTAACTGCAACTGGTGAATGATCGGAGGTCAGAGGCTAGCAGAATCAGGCCTTGGCCACCTGCTACACTTGAGGCCGGAGTCCCTTGAGACCTCCGTCAGCCTAGCCGGCCTCCTCGAACAACCCGTCTGCCCTCGACTCTCGTCTGAGCCCAACTCACTTCGAGCCCAACTGTCTCAACGCTCCTTCCCTAGCGCTCAAAATTCGAGTATAGTCCGTTGACCAATCAACGACTATAGTCACTCTGTGGCCAATAACGTTCAGTGTTACAAAATAGACTAGCGAATCATTGTGCCACATATACCCCTCTCCTACGCATGTCAGATAAAACACACACAATGAACGCACTCAGCAGCGAGTGGTTGCGCAAGCAAGCACATACACCTGCGATTTTCTCCCTCTCCAAAATCCTCCCACGCAAGCGGCGCCAAGCAGTCGCAAAGACGAACGGCGTCGACGGTTACATTTCCGAAAACACACACACGCGCAAACCTCAGGCCTAAACTTTCCGATCCCTGCCCTTGGTCGGTTGCGCGCGGGCGGCGGATTCAAAGGGACGTACAGGCGTCTTCCCGTGAAGTCATGTCAACAGCGCGTACCTCCCCAGGCCCGTGTTACGCCGCGTTTCGGGATTTATGGCCTCCGCGCCCTCTCCACTCCAACCGGGAGACACTGCAGTTAGCGGCGAACCCACAACTACTGTGCTTACGCTGTGCCTTCTACTTGCACTGCTCTGCCTCCCTCGCGGCACGGGACGGACAGAGGCGGCAGCGTCGCCGGCTGCCATGTATTCTGGGCTCACTACCGAGAAGCGGTCGCCTGCGCAACCGTCATAAATCAGCCCGCGTCAAGCTGACCCTTCACCTTGGTCGCCCCCTTCGGAATCTCGCTTTGGGCGAAGCCCGCAAACTTAACTCCTCCCCATCGAGAATGTTGCGCATACACTTGCTGTACGCTCATAAAACTCTAACGGGGGAAGGGGGGGGGGGGGGGCATTGTGGTGTGGCGTACACCAAGCAAAGCAGAAACAAACGCAGCATGCAAACAATAGGGCAACGCTTCGTAGAGAGGCGTGCGCGCCCTGAACGACAATACCCCGTGTGCACATTCGCAAACGATAACTAATGCATGCGCCAAAACTCTAAACAACACTGCTTGGCGTAAACGACACCACACAAAGCAATACAAGGTAACACGCGTAAACCACATCATACATAGAACATAGAGTGCCAGATACTGATTCACACACAAAAACTGACAGTCCTTAATCAACGCTCAAGTACAGGCAGGACCCTGCCCTGTACGTTCCTTGATCCACCATGGTAATCACACTCACCAATATTATATAACTAGCACAATCACCGCGATCTTCCCCATACTCAACAGGCCAACGGGGCTTGTTACAACTTCCAACACCCCGATGTGCGGTGACCTGAGCCGTCCACTCTAGATACGACTCTCTAGTCTAGACAAGGCGTCGGTACACCGATTAAGCGATCCTTTGATGTGCGAAAACTCCAGATCATATTTTTGCAGCGCTAGAACTCAGCGAGTTAGTCGCGCACTTGAGGGTGTGGACTGGGTCAGATAGGTCAGTGGATTATGGTCTGTGACCACTTTGCTCTTAGTACCAAAAAGCCATGTGTCAAGGCGGCTCAGATCCCACACAATTGCAAAGGCCTCACGCTCAATAGCAGACCACTTCGCCTGGTGCGGCGTTAGCTTTTTACTAAGGAAGGCGATGGGTTTCTCAGAACCATCCAGCTCCTGACTCAGACATGCACCTACCCCTTTTTCCGAGGCTACAGTAGTTAGCACGAACGCCTTACCTGTCTGTGGGGCACTTAATGTTGGGATTGCCTTCAACGCAACCTTTACATTGTTAAAGGCTCTTTCAACATCCGCACTCCATGGGAGATTGTTCGGAACGCGTCGGTTCGTGAGATCGGTCAGAGGGCGTACAACTTCGGAGTAAGATGGTATGTACTCCCGGTAGTAGTTGAAGAGGCCCAAAGCGCTACGTAGTTCCCTTTTCGTTGAGCGACTCTTAAGCTCTGCTACAGCGCTCACTCTCTCTGGATCTGGGGAGTGTGTGCCCGATCCGACCACATGCCCAAGGTACCTGACTTTAGACTGGGCTAGGCGGCATTTTTCCGGGTTAATCGTTAGCCCCACCGATGCTATCGTGGCAAGAACCGCTTCCAGGTGCTGCATATGTAGCTCCCTAGACGGCTACATCATCTATGTAGGCGCACGAATAGTCGCGGTGCTTTCGCAGGGTCTCGTTCATGATCCTCTGAAACGTTGCCGCCGAGTTACGAAGTCCGTACGGCATCACTCTTTACGCGTAAAGACTACTGGTGGTCGCAAATGCGGTATGCTACTGAGACTCTGGTTCAATTGCGATTTGCCAGTAACCCCTCGTCATATCTAGAATGGAGATGTATCGGGCCCTGGCTACCTCGTAAAGCAGCTCACTGATTTTTCCCATCGGGCAGCTATGCGCTTCAGTGACAGCGTTCAAGCGACGGTAGTCAATGCACATTCTTACTGTGCCATCCTTTTTAGCAACACGCATAACCGGATGCGCGAAGCTACTTTCTACGGGATATACGAGCCCCCATTCTTTCAGTTGTTCTACCAGCCGTTCTACCTCTCCTCTCACTGCTATCGGCACACGATAAGGGTACGCCTTGATAGCTTTTGCTCCTTGAAGCAAGATGATTTTGTGCTCACCAACGTTACACTTCCCCGGCCTTTCAGAAAATGTACTGCCGTACCGTCTCAGCAGGTGACCTAGCTCCGTCACTTGTCGATTTGACAAGTGCGTGCTTTCCTCTAGCAGTGCAGCCACTGTCCTCCCGTTTTCACTAAATTGCGGGGTTGTTTCAATTTCGCCAAACCCTTCGTCTGATTCAAAGACCACGCCGACGTTATTCGCACGAGCGTAGATACTTCCTGAGGCGGTTCGCGTGCACCCATTTTTCTGCGTCTCCCGGGAGCTGGACGATATAGCTGTCTGGCCTCACATGCTGTTTCACTTCGGCAGGTCCGATCCATTTGGGCTGCATTTTCGCAACCTGTCCTGTTTCTAGGATCAATACCTGTTCGCCCACCTCAAATAATTTCGGCCTAGCCCTGAGGTTGTTCCTATCAGTGTATAACTGTTGCATTTGCTCACCCCGTTGATCCACGGCACGGGCTGCTTCAGCCATTTTCTCTCGGAGCTCGGTCAAGTACGCAGACGCAACCTTATTTAACCCTGTCGGAGGCTCCCACGCTCCGGTCCACGTCTTTTGCAGTATGCTAAGAGGCCCCTGCGCCACCCTACCGTACATGAGCTCGAAAGGGGGTATTCCTGTGAACTCGTGCGGCAGCTCACGGTACGCCCAAAGGGTATGTATCTATCCCAGTTCCTGGCATGGTCGTGAATCACGTGTCTCAGCATGGACTTGAACACTCCATTCCACCTCTGTACGAGCCCATTGCTCTACGGGTGTTCTGGCGTAGAGAAGCGTACTTGTGCTCCCAATCGCTCTGCCAACTCTTTTGTTAGCCCTGCCGTGAAATTAGCCCCTTGATCACTACACACTAGCTCTGGTACGCCGAAGCGCGCAAAAGGTTCCAGCAACGCCTGACAGGTGGCTTTAGCAGTTAGTGCTTGCAGTGGAATTACCTCAGGCCACCTCGTGTAAAGGTCGATTAAACCCAATGCATACCGATGTCCGCGCACAGAAGCCGGCTCAATAGGCCCTATGCAGTCAAGGTACACAACCTGAAATGGCTGCTGCGGCCGTGTCAAAGGGGTTATCGGAACTCGGTCCGTCACCTTCTTGTTAGCGAAAGTCTGACACGTGTGGAACGACTGGCAGTGCTTGCTTACATCTGCAGACATTGTTGGCCAAAAGAAGGCACTGCGAATACGTTGTTTTGTCTTTTTCTCTGAAAAATGCCCGCCGCACGCTTTATCGTGTGCTAGTATCAACACTTCCCTTCGACACATCTCGGGTAGGACCAGTTGTTTGCACTGCCTGCCATTCATATCATCTTTGTGAAACAAGAGTCCTCCTTCAATCACCATGCCATGCGTTCCATCGCGTCCCTGTGCCCATGAGCTCTCTAATGACGCATCTTCTCTCTGCTCTTTCGCGAACGTGCCCGCGCATTGCTCCCCGTTCCGCACCGACGATTCTGGTCCACCCGCTTCGTCCTGAACACCCGTAGGGCCGCTTCCTATCGCCTGGTCTTCAGCTACCTCTCTAGGACTCACGCTCTTCTCAACCGCTTCACGGGCGGCCTCTTCTGCCTGCACAATGCGCACAGCTAGCTCAGTGGCTTGCCTCTGCACTTTCCTCAGCTCATCAAACGCATCTGGGGTGAGAAGCGCATCCATTCCTTCCGTTAAGTGGTCCGTTACTGCGCACAGTGTCAAAGCTGAGGGGCTACGCCCTCGTCATTAGCAGACAGGCTCAGTGGGACATACATCAATCAGCTGGAACCGTACAAATGCTCCTTTAAGGTGAACTTTGCCTGCACCCTGAATGTCTGCTTCAGCCGGGATGACATCCCTTCTCAGGATGGTAATGTCAGCCCCTAAGTTCAAACAAGCCGTAAATGGGCGCCCCGCAGACGTGAGCTCAACCCAAGTTAATTTTGACGTAGAAACGGTGTCTGTCGGCGTTGCCGCGCACTCGTTCACATCACATGCAGCTCTGGCAGTCAGCTTTTCCGGTGCGGAGCCCTTGGCGCGTTGCCCATCCATTATTGCTTTCGGCCTCGTTTGGTTGCACTGCCGTTGGTAGTGTCCCATCTCACTGCAGGTGAAGCACCTAGAAAACGGCTTTCGATCGATCCCATGCAACCTTCCTTTTACTACGGGGTCCCGCCGGCTGTGTGAATCAACCTTACTCGTTTCAGCAACCTTTCGAAAATTTTGGCGTTTGGAGGCTGTGCTTTCTTCGTATCCCTGAGCTTAATTGGCAACACCCTCCAGTTTTAGCCATTCCCCTGTCTCATGCTGTAAGACATAGGTGCGCATGTCATCTTCTATTAGCTGTTTAACGCAATCTGCAATCAGTAGCGTCCGCAGATCTTCAAAGCTTATTACGTCTCTACTATGCAGGTAGTAATCAAGCAACCTTTATAGTTTCGTGACAAACGGTCCCCATGTTTCGCTGCCTTTCCGACAAGCATAGAACCTGCACTTATATTCCTCAGGTGTGAGCTTTAACTCACCCAGAATATAATCACGCACTTCCTCGCAGGACTGCCTTCCGCTTACTGCCCTATTTGCTATCAGCATGCGGCTTTTCTCGTTTAAGAACGGGACAATTATCGAGCCGCGTACCTCCTCGGGAATCTCGCAACTGTCAAGCATACTTTCCGCGCCTCGGAACCATGCGGGAGCCAACTCGTCTCTCCCTAGCATTGGTGCGAAAATAGCGCGTAAATCTTCTGCATATTGATCCAATCCAGATCGAGCGCCTCGCCCGGCTTCATTCTTTAATCCCTCTAACTCCACCTGGAGTCTCAGAGCTTCAATGTTCCGCTCTTTTTCTCGTAGTCTGACAGCTGCTTCGTTTCCTCCTGACGTTAGACCTCTGTTAAAATCTGCGGTTACCGACGCACTACTAGAACATTGATCATGATCGCCAGTAATGGTACTGCTCAAGATCTGCCCCCGCTCATCGGAAGCTGTTGCGCCGGAGCTCTGCCCCACGCCATCAGAGCTGTCCGCAGACTTTTGGCTCTCTGACCGAGTTACGACCATGGTTAACCCAGAGAAAACAGGACAAGGACCCACCTGTATACAGCTAGTGTCAGTCCGTCGCACTGGGTAGCCGTGCGGTCACTGCTTTCGGTCCGTCGAACGCCTGGACACCTACAGCACGTCCGGCTCAGCGTCGGCCGTCGCCACTCGAAAAGTCAGTCTTGGTGCCCCTTTCTGCTACGCCGGATCCGCACAGCCTCGCTGGAGTCGATCCCCGTAGCTGCCTCTCTAGGCCGGTAGCGTCGATTCACGGGGCACCCCGACTTCAAACTTCTTCTTGGTCAGCCTTGGCTCACCGAGGTAGTGTGCCACCCTCCGTGTACATCAGTCCGAGGCGTCGTCGATCTCTCGCCACTCCGCAGGAAGTCGCTGGGCCGATCCGATCCTGTCTCGACTGCGCCAGTTAAACAATTCGGGCGAAGGCGTGGGGATTCGATGGACTTACCTATACAGCAGGTGTTTCTTGCTGTGTCTTCTGCCTTCGCTCGTAGCGAGTGGTGTTGGTGACCACCGCTGCGTCCGTGTCTCAGCGATACATTGCGGTGCAGAGATGAGAACTTCCCTTCTCTGACTGAACACATTTATTTACACTTTTTACATCGACGTATTTACAGTAACTTTGTCAGATGCGACATCAAACATGGAGGGCTAACTCCAACTGGTGAGTGATCGGAGGTCAGAGGGTAGCAGAATCAGGCCTTGGCCTCCTGCTACACTTTAGGCCGGAAACCCTTGAGACCTCCGTCAGCCTAGCCTCCCTCCTCGAACAACCCGTCTGCCCTCGACTCTCGTCTGAGCCCAACTCTCCTCCGAGCCCAACTGTGCTCCAAGCCTAACTGTCTCAACGCTCCTTCCTTAGCGCTCAAAATTCGAGTATAATCCGTTGACCAATCAACGACTAGCTACTCTGTGGCCAATAACGTGCAGTGTTACAAAATAGACTGGTCAGTCATTGTGCCACATATACCCCTCTCCTACGCATGTCAAATAAAACACACACAACGAACTCACTCAGCAGCGAGTGGTTCCACAAGCAAACACATACATCGGCGGTTTACTCCCTCTCCAAAATCCTCCCACACAAGCGGCGCCAAGCAGTCGCAAAGACGAACGGCGTCGACGGTTACATTTCCGAAAACACACACATATAAACACACAAGCGCAAACCTCAGGCCCAAACATTGCGATCCCTGCCCTTGGTCGGCTGCGCGCAGGCGGCGGATTCAAAGGGACGTACAGGCGTCTTCCCGTGAAGTCATGTAAACAGCGCGTACTCCCCAGGCCCGTGTTACGCCACGTTTCGGAATTTATGGCCTCCGCGCCCTCACCACTCGAACCGGGAGACACAGCAGTTAGCGCCGAACCCACAACCACTGCGTTTACGCTGTGCCTTCTACTTGCACTGCTCTTCCTCCCTCCCACACGGGACGAACAGAGGCGGCAGCGTCGCCCGCTGCCATGTGTTCTGGGCTCACTTCCGAGAAGCAGTCGCCTGCGCGAGAGTCATAAATCAGCCCGCGTCAAGCTGCACATTGAGCTTGGTCGCCCCCTTCGGAATCTCGCTTTGGGCGAAGCCCGCGAACCTAACTGACACCAGCTACAAAACTTAGCAAGTTCGACGGTGTTAATTTAGCGTGGGTGCCTTTATTGAGATAAGGAGTGCGGAATATGTAGTCAGCCGCACGATGATAGCGCCGTGCAGCATGCGATTAGTGCGACACCAGCTACTAAACTTATCAAGTTTGACGGTGCCTAATTTGTGTGTGGCCTATATTGAGATAATGATTGTGCAATGTGTAGTCACCCACACAGTGAGAGCCTACTATTGCTTGTGACAAGTGCGACACAGCTACTAAAAATAGCAAGTTCGACGGCGCTAATTTAGGGTGTGTGCCTTTATTGAGATAAGGAGTGCGGAATATCTAGTTAAACACGATGATAGCCCCGCACTGCATGCAAAGAGTGCGACACCAGCTACTCAAATTATCAAGTTCGACGGTGCTTAATTTGGGTGTGTCCTATATGGAGATAATGATTGCGAAATGTGTACTCAGCCACACAATGAGAGCCTACTATTGCTTGCGCCAAGTGCAACACAGCTACTAAACATAGAAAATTCTACGGTGCTAATTTAAGATGTGTGCCTTTATTGAGATAAAGAGTGCGGAATATGCAGTCAGCCACACGATGATAGCCCCGCACTGCATGGGACGAGTGCGACACCAGCTCTAAACTTATCAAGTTCGAAGGTGCTCAATTTTGGTGTCTCCTATATGGAGATAATGGTTGCAAAATGTGTCGTCAGCCACACAATGAGAGCCTACTATTGCTTGCGAGAAGTGCAACACAGCTACTAAACATAGCAAGTTCGACGGCGCTAATTAAGGGTGTGTGCCTTTACTGAGATAAAGAGTGCGGAATATGTAGTCAGCCACATGATGATAGCCCTCCACTGCATGCGACGGGTGCGACACCAGCTACAAAACTTATCAAGTTCGACGGTGATTAATTTGGCTGCGTCCTATATAGAGATAATGATTGCGAAATGTGTAGTCAGCCACACAATGAGAGCCTACTATTGCTTGCGACAAGTGCAACACAACTACTAAACATAGCAAGTTCGACGGTGCTCATTTCGGGTGTGTGCCTTTATTGAGATAAAGAGTGCGGAATATGTAGTCAGCCACACGATGATAGCCCCGCACTGCATGCGACGAGTGCGACACCAGCTACTAAACTTATCAAGTTCGAGGGTGCTTAATTTAGGTGTGTCCTATATGGAGATAATGAATGCGAAATGTGTAGTCAGCCACACAATGAGAGCCTACTTTTGCTTGCGACAAGTGCAACACAGCTACTAAACATAGCAAGTTCGACGGTGCTAATTTAGGGTGTGTGCCTTTATTGAGATAAAGAGTGCGGAATATGCAGTCAGCCACACGATGATAGCGCCGCAGTGCATGCGACGAGTGCGACACCAGCTACTAAACTTATCAAGTTCGAGGGTGCTTAATTTGGGTGTGTCCTATATGGAGATAATGATTGCGAAATGTGTAGTCAGCCACACAGTGAGAGCCTACTATTGCTTGCGACGAGTGCGACACAGCTAATAAACATAGCAAGTTCGACGGCGCTAATTGAGGGTGCGTGCCTTTATTGAGATAAAGAGTGCAGAATACGTAGTCAGCCACACGATGATAGCCCCGCACTGCATGCGACGAGTGCGACACCAGCTACTAAACTTATCAAGTTCGACGGTGCTTAATTTGGGTGTGTCCTATACGGAAATAATGATTGCGAAATGTACAGTCAGCCACACAATGAGAGCCTACTATTGCTTGCGACAAGTGCAACACCGCTACTAAACATAGGAAGTTCGACGATGCTAATTTAGGGTGTGTGCCTTTATTGAGATAAAGAGTGCGGAATATTTAGTCAGCCACACGATGATAGCCCCGCACTACATGCGACGAGAGCGACACCAGTTACGAAACTTATCAAGTTCGACAGTGCTTAATTTGGGTGTGTCCTATATGGAGATAATGATTGCGAAATGTGTAGTCAGCCACACAATGAGAGCCTACTATTGCTTGCCACCAGCGAGACACCAGCTACTAAATGTATCAAGTTCGACAGTGTTTAATTTGTGTGTGTGGTCTATATTGAGCTAAAGTTGCGGAATGTGTAGTTAGCCACAAAATGGGAGCTTGCAACTGCTTGCCACCAGCGAGACACCAGCTACTTAACTTATCAAGTTCGACGGTGATTAATTTATCTTTGTGGCCTATATTTAGCTAAGGATTGAGGAATGAGTAGTTAGCCACAAAATCGAAGCTTGCAACTGCTTGCCACCAGCGAGACACCAGCTACTAAACTTATCAAGTTCGACGGTGCTTAATTTGTGTGTGGCCTATATTGAGCTAAGGATTACGGAATATGTAGTTAGCCACAAGATGGGAGCTTGCAACTGCTTGCCACCAGCGACACACCAGCTACTACACTTATCAAGTTCGACGGTGCTTAATTTGTGTGTGTGGCCTATATTGAGCTAAGGATTGCGGAATGTGTAGTTAGTCACAAAATGGGAGCTTGCAACTGCTTGCCACCAGAGAGACACCAGCTACTAAACTTATCACGACGGAGCTTAGTTTGTGTGTGTTTTCTATATTTAGCTAAGGTGTGTGGAATATGTAGTCAGACACACGATGATAGCCCCGCACTGCATGCAACGAGTGCGACACCAGCTACTAAACTTATCAAGTTCGACGGTGCTTAATTTGGGCGTGTCTTATATGGACATAATCATTGCGAAATGTGTAGTCAGCCACACAATGAGAGCCTACTATTGCTTGCGACAAGTGCAACACAGCTACTAAACATAGCAACTTCGACGGCGCTAATTGAGGGTGCGTGCCTTTATTGAGATAAAGAGTGCAGAATATGTAGTCAGCCACACGATGATAGCCCCGCACTGCATGCGACGAGTGCGACACCAGCTACTAAACTTATCAAGTTCGACGGTGCTTAATTTGGGTGTGTCCTATACGGAAATAATGAGTGCGAAATGTACAGTCAGCCACACAATGAGAGCCTACTATTGCTTGCGACAAGTGCAACACCGCTACTAAACATAGCAAGTTCGACGATGCTAATTTAGGGTGTGTGCCTTTATTGAGATAAAGAGTGCTGAATATTTAGTCAGCCACACGATGATAGCCCCGCACTACATGCGACGAGAGCGACACCAGCTACTAAACTTATCAAGTTCGACAGCGCTTAATTTGGGTGTGTCCTATATGGAGATAATGATTGCGAAATGTGTAGTCAGCCACACAATGAGAGCCTACTATTGCTTGCCACCAGCGACACACCAGCTACTAAATGTATCAAGTTCGACAGTGTTTAATTTGTGTGTGTGGTCTATGTTGAGCTAAAGTTGCGAAATGTGTAGTTAGCCACAAAATGGGAGCTTGCAACTGCTTGCCACCAGCGAGACACCAGCTACTTAACTTATAAAGTTCGACGGTGATTAATTTTTGTGTGTGGCCTATATTGCGCTAAGGATTGAGGAATGTGTAGTTAGCCACAAAATGGGAGCTTGCAACTGCTTGCCACCAGCGAGACAGCAGCTACTTAACTTATCAAGTTCGACGGTGCTTAATTTATGTGTGTGGCCTATATTGAGCTAAGGATTGCGGAATGTGTAGTTAGCCACAAAATGGGAGCTTGCAACTGCTTGCCACCAGCGAGACACCAGCTAATTAACTTATCAAGTTCGACGGTGCTTAGTTTGTGTGTGTGGCCTATATTGAGCTAAGGATTGCGGAATGTGTAGTTAGCCACAAAATGGGAGCTTGTAACTGCTTGCCACCAGCGAGACACCAGCTACTTAACTTGTCAAGCTCGACGGTGCTTAATTTCTATGTGTGGCCTATATTGAGCTAAGGATTGCGGAATGTGTAGTTAGCCACAAAATGGGAGCTTGCAACTGCTTGCCACCAGCGAGACACCAGCTACTTAACTTATCAAGTTCGACGGTGCTTAGTTTTTGTGTGTGGGCTATATTGAGATAAGGATTGCGGAATGTGTAGTTAGCCACAAAATGGGAGCTTGCAACTGCTTGACACAAGCGAGACACCAGCTACTTAACTTATCAAGTAAGACGGTGCTTAGTTTGTGTGTGTGGCCTATATTGAGCTAAGGATTGCGAAATGTGTAGTCAGCCACACAATGAGAGCCTACTATTGCTTGCGACAAGTGCAACACAGCTACTCAACATAGCAAGTTCGACGGTGCTAATTTAGGGTGTGTGCCTTTATTGAGATAAAGAGTGCGGAATATGTAGTGAGCCACACGATGATAGCCCCGCACTGCATGCGACGAGTGCGACACCAGCTACTAAACTTATCAAGTTCGACGGTGCTTAATTTGGGTGTGTCCTATATGGAGATAATCATTGCGAAATATGTAGTCAGCCACATAATGAGGGCCTACTATTGCTTGCGACAAGTGCAACACAGCTACTTAACATAGCAAGTTCGATGGTGCTAATTTAGGGTGTGTGCTTTATTGAGATAAAGAGTGCGGAATATGTAGTGAGCCACACGATGATAGCCCCGCACTGCATGCGACGAGTGCGACACCAGCTACTAAACTTATCAAGTTCGACGGTGCTTAATTTGGGTGTCTCCAATATGGAGATAATGATTGCGAAATGTGTAGTCAGTCACACAGTGAGAGCCTACTATTGCTTGCGACGAGTGCGACACAGCTACTAAACATAGCAAGTTTGACGGTGCTAATTTAGCTAATTTAGGGTGTGTGCCTTTATTGAGATAAAGAGTGCGGAATATGTAGTCAGCCACAGGATGATAGCCCCGCACTGCATGCCACGAGTGCGACACCAGCTACTAAACTTATCAAGTTCGATGGTTCTTAATTTGGGTGTGTCCTATATGGAGATAATGATTGCGAAATATGTATTCAGCCACAAAATGAGAGCCTATTATTGCTTGCAACAAGTGCGACACAGCTACTAAACATGGAAGTTCGACGGTGCTATTTTAGGGTGTGTGCCTTTATTGAGATAAGGAGTGCGGAATGTGTAGTTATCCACAAAATGGGAGCTTGCAACTGCTTGCCACAAGCGAGACACCAGCTACTACACTTATCAAGTTCGACGGTGCTTAATTTGTGTGTGTGGCCAATATTGAGCTAAGGATTGCGGAATGTGTAATTAGCCACAAAATGGGAGCTTGCATCTGCTTGCCACCAGCGAGACACCAGCTACTACACTTATCAAGTTCGACGGTGCTTAATTTATCTCTGTGGCCTATATTTAGCTAAGGATTGAGGAATGAGTAGTTAGCCACAAAATCGAAGCTTGCAACTGCTTGCCACCAGCGAGACACCAGCTGTTAAACTTATCAAGTTCTACGGTGCTTAATTTATCTCTGTGACCTATATTTAGCTAAGGATTGAGGAATGAGTAGTTAGCCACAAAATCGAAGCTTGCAACTGCTTGCCACCAGCGAGACACCAGCTACTAAACTTATCAAGTTCGACGGTGCTTAATTTGTGTGTGTGGCCTATATTGAGCTAAGGATTACGGAATGTGTAGTTAGCCACAAGATGGGAGCTTGCAACTGCTTGCCACCAGCGAGACACCAGCTACTACACTTATCAAGTTCGACGATGCTTAATTTGTGTGTGTGGCCTATATTGAGCTAAGGATTGCGGAATGTGTAGTTAGTCACAAAATGGGAGCTTGCAACTGCTTGCCACCAGAGAGACACCAGCTACTAAACTTATCACGACGGAGCTTAGTTTGTGTGTGTTTTCTATATTTAGCTAAGGTGTGCGGAATATGTAGTCAGCCACGCGATGATAGCCCCGCACTGCATGCAACGAGTGCGACACCAGCTACTAAACTTATCAAGTTCAGTTCAGTTCAGGCGTTCAGTCGTGTCCGACTCTTCGTGACCCTATGGACCATGTCACGCCACGCTTTCCGGTCTCTCACTATCTTCTTAACATCACATAGCTTCATCTGCAATGTCTCGACAGTGCTTAATTTGGGCGTGTCTTATACGGACATAATAATTGCGAAATGTGTAGTCAGCCACACAATGAGAGCCTACTATTGCTTGCGACAATTGCAACACAGCTACTAAACATAGCAAGTTCGACGGCGCTAATTGAGGGTGCCTGCCTTTATTGAGATAAAGAATGCAGAATATGTAGTCAGCCACACGATGATAGCCCCGCACTGCATGCGACGAGTGCGACACCAGCTACTAAATTTATCAAACTTATCAAGTTCGACGGTGCTTAATTTGGGTGTGTCCTATACGGAAATAATGATTGCGAAATGTACAGTCAGCCACACAATGAGAGCCTACTATTGCTTGCGACAAGTGCAACACCGCTACTAAACATAGCAAGTTCGACGATGCTAATTTAGGGTGTGTGCCTTTATTGAGATAAAGAGTGCGGAATATTTAGTCAGCCACACGATGATAGCCCCGCAGTGCATGTGACGAGTGCGACACCAGCTACTAAACTTATCAAGTTCGACGGTGCTTAATTTGGGTGTCTCCTATATGGAGATAATGATTGCGAAATGTGTAGTCAGCCACACAGTGAGAGCCTACTATTGCTTGCGACGAGTGCGACACAGCTAATAAACATAGCAAGTTCGACGGCGCTAATTGAGGATGCGTGCCTTTATTGAGATAAAAAGTGCAGAATACGTAGTCAGCCACGCGATGATAGCCCCGCACTGCATGCGACGAGTGCGACACCAGCTACTAAACTTATCAAGTTCGACGGTGCTTAATTTGGGTGTGTCCTATACGGAAATAATGATTGCGAAATGTACAGTCAGCCACACAATGAGAGCCTACTATTGCTTGCGACAAGTGCGACACCGCTACTAAACATAGGAAGCTCGACGATGCTAATTTAGGGTGTGTGCCTTTATTGAGATAAAGAGTGCGGAATATTTAGTCAGTCACACGATGATAGCCCCGCACTACATGCGACGAGAGCGACACCAGTTACTAAACTTATCAAGTTCGACAGTGCTCAATTTGGGTGTGTCCTATATGGAGATAATGATTGCGAAATGTGTAGTCAGCTACACAATGAGAGCCTACTATTGCTTGCCACCAGCGAGACACCAGCTACTAAATGTATCAAGTTCGACAGTGTTTAATTTGTGTGTGTGGTCTATATTGAGCTAAAGTTGCGGAATGTGTAGTTAGCCACAAAATGGGAGCTTGCAACTACTTGCCACCAGCGAGACACCAGCTACTTAACTTATCAAGTTCGACGGTGATTAATTTTTGTGTGTGGCCTATATTGAGCTAAGGATTGAGGAATGTGTAGTTAGCCACAAAATGGGAGCTTGCAACTGCTTGCCACCAGCGAGACAGCAGCTACTTAACTTATCAAGTTCGACGGTGCTTAATTTATGTGTGTGGCCTATATTGAGCTAAGGATTGCGGAATGTGTAGTTAGCCACAAAATGGGAGCTTGCAACTGCTTGCCACCAGCGAGGCACCAGCTACTTAACTTATCAAGTTCGACGGTGCTTAGTTTGTGTGTGTGGCCTATATTGAGCTAAGGATTGCGGAATGTGTAGTTAGCCACAAAATGGGAGCTTGTAACTGCTTGCCACCAGCGAGACACCAGCTACTTAACTTGTCAAGCTCGACGGTGCTTAATTTCTGTGTGTGGCCTATATCGATCTAAGGATTGCGGAATGTGTAGTTAGCCACAAAATGGGAGCTTACAACTGCTTGCCACCAGCGAGACACCAGCTACTTAACTTATCAAGTTCGACGGTGCTTAGTTTGTGTGTGTGGCCTATATTGAGCTAAGGATTGCGGAATGTGTAGTTAGCCACAAAATGGGAGCTTGCAACTGCTTGACACAAGCGAGAAACCAGCTACTTAACTTATCAAGTTCGACGGTGCTTAGTTTGTGTCTGTGGCCTATATTGAGCTAAGGATTGCGGAATGTGTAGTTAGCCACAAAATGGGAGCTTGCACCTTCTTGCCACCAGCGAGACACCAGCTAATAAACTTATCAAGTTCGACGAAGCTGAATTTGTGTCTGTGGCCAATATTGAGCTAAGGATTGCGGAATATGTAGTCAGCCACACCATGATAGCCCCGCACTGCATGCGAACCGTGCGACACCAGCTACTAAACTTATCAAGTTCGACGGTGCTTAATTTGGGTGTGTCCTATATGGAGATAAGGATTGCGAAATGTGTAGTTAGCCACACAATGAGAGCCTACTATTGCTTGCGACAAGTGCAACACAGCTACTCAACATAGCAAGTTCGACGGTGCTAACTTATGATGTGTGCCTTTATTGAGATAAAGAGTGCGGAATATGTAGTCAGCCGCACGATGATAGCCCCGCACTGCATGCGACGAGTGCGACACCAGCCACTAAACTTATCAAGTTCGACGGTGCTTAATTTCGGTGTGTCCTATATGGAGATAATCATTGCGAAATATGTAGTCAGCCACATAATGAGAGCCTACTATTGCTTGCGACAAGTGCAACACAGCTACTTAACATAGCAAGTTCGACGGTGCTAATTTAGGGTGTGTGCCTTTATTTAGATAATAAGTGCGGAATATGTAGTCAGCCACACGATGATAGCCCCGCAGTGCATGCGACGAGTGCGACACCAGCTACTAAACTTATCAAGTTCGACGGTGCTTAATTTGGGTGTCTCCTATATGGAGATAATGATTGCGAAATGTGTAATCAGCCACACAGTGAGAGCCTACTATTGCTTGCGACGAGTGCGACACAGCTACTAAACATAGCAAGTTTGACGGTGCTAATTTAGCTAATTTAGGGTGTGTGCCTTTATTGAGATAAAGAGTGCGGAATATGTAGTCAGCCACACGATGATAGCCCCGCACTGCATGCCACGAGTGCGACACCAGCTACTAAACTTATCAAGTTCGATGGTTCTTAATTTGGGTGTGTCCTTTATGGAGATAATGATTGCGAAATATGTATTCAGCCACAAAATGAGAGCCTATTATTGCTTGCAACAAGTGCGACACAGCTACTAAACATGCAAGTTCGACGGTGCTATTTTAGGGTGTGTGCCTTTATTGAGATAAGGAGTGCGGAATGTGTAGTTAGCCACAAAATGGGAGCTTGCAACTGCTTGCCACAAGCGAGACACCAGCTACTACACTTATGAAGTTCGACGGTGCTTAATTTGTGTGTCTGGCCTATATTGAGCTAAGGATTGCGGAATGTGTAATTAGCCACACAATGGGAGCTTGCAACTGCTTGCCACCAGCGAGACACCAGCTACTACACTTATCAAGTTCGACGGTGCTTAATTTATCTTTGTGGCCTATATTTAGCTAAGGATTGAGGAATGAGTAGTTAGCCACAAAATCGAAGCTTGCAACTGCTTGCCACCAGCGAGACACCAGCTGCTAAACTAATCAAGTTCCACGGTGCTAAATTTGCCTTTGTGGCCTATATTTAGCTAAGGATTGAGGAATGAGTAGTTAGCCACAAAATCGAAGCTTGCAACTGCTTGCCACCAGCGAGACACCAGCTAATACACTTATCAAGTTCGACGGTGCTTAATTTGTGTGTGTGGCCTATACTGAGCTAAGGACTGCGGAATGTGTAGTTAGTCACAAAATGGGAGCTTGCAACTGCTTGCCACCAGAGAGACACCAGCTACTAAACTTATCACGACGGAGCTTAGTTTGTGTGTGTTTTCTATATTTAGCTAAGGTGTGCGGAATATGTAGTCAGACACACGATGATAGCCCCGCACTGCATGCAACGAGTGCGACACCAGCTACTAAACTTATCAAGTTCGACGGAGCTTAATTTGGGCGTGTCTTATATGGACATAATCATTGCGAAATGTGTAGTCAGCCACACAATGAGAGCCTACTATTGCTTGCGACAAGTGCAACACAGCTACTAAACATAGCAACTTCGACGGCGCTAATTGAGGGTGCGTGCCTTTATTGAGATAAAGAGTGCAGAATATGTAGTCAGCCACACGATGATAGCCCCGCACTGCATGCGACGAGTGCGACACCAGCTACTAAACTTATCAAGTTCGACGGTGCTTAATTTGGGTGTGTCCTATACGGAAATAATGATTGCGAAATGTACAGTCAGCCACACAATGAGAGCCTACTATTGCTTGCGACAAGTGCAACACCGCTACTAAACATAGTAAGTTCGACGATGCTAATTTAGGGTGTGTGCCTTTATTGAGATAAAGATTGCGGAATATTTAGTCAGCCACACGATGATAGCCCCGCACTACATGCGACGAGAGCGACACCAGCTACTAAACTTATCAAGTTCGACAGCGCTTAATTTGGGTGTGTCCTATATGGAGATAATGATTGCGAAATGTGTAGTCAGCCACACAATGAGAGCCTACTATTGCTTGCCACCAGCGACACACCAGCTACTAAATGTATCAAGTTCGACAGTGTTTAATTTGTGTGTGTGGTCTATGTTGAGCTAAAGTTGCGAAATGTGTAGTTAGCCACAAAATGGGAGCTTGCAACTGCTTGCCACCAGCGAGACACCAGCTACTTAACTTATAAAGTTCGACGGTGATTAATTTTTGTGTGTGGCCTATATTGCGCTAAGGATTGAAGAATGTGTAGTTAGCCACAAAATGGGAGCTTGCAACTGCTTGCCACCAGCGAGACAGCAGCTACTTAACTTATCAAGTTCGACGGTGCTTAATTTATGTGTGTGGCCTATATTGAGCTAAGGATTGCGGAATGTGTAGTGAGCCACAAAATGGGAGCTTGCAACTGCTTGCCACCAGCGAGACACCAGCTACTAAACTTATCAAGTTCGACGGTGCTTAATTTGTGTGTGTGGCCTATATTGAGCTAAGGATTACGGAATGTGTAGTTAGCCACAAGATGGGAGCTTGCAACTGCTTGCCACCAGCGAGACACCAGCTACTACACTTATCAAGTTCGACGGTGCTTAATTTGTGTGTGTGGCCTATATTGAGCTAAGGATTGCGGAATGTGTAGTTAGTCACAAAATGGGAGCTTGCAACTGCTTGCCACCAGAGAGACACCAGCTACTAAACTTATCACGACGGAGCTTAGTTTGTGTGTGTTTTCTATATTTAACTAAGGTGTGCGGAATATGTAGTCAGCCACACGATGATAGCCCCGCACTGCATGCAACGAGTGCGACACCGGCTACTAAACTTATCAAGTTCAGTTCAGTTCAGGCGTTCAGTCGTGTCCGACTCTTCGTGACCTTATGGACCATGTCACGCCACGCTTTCCGGTCTCTCACTATCTTCTTAACATCACATAGCTTCATCTGCAATGCCTCGACAGTGCTTAATTTGGGCGTGTCTTATATGGACATAATCATTGCGAAATGTGTAGTCAGCCACAAAATGAGAGCCTACTATTGCTTGCGACAATTGCAACACAGCTACTAAACATAGCAAGTTCGACGGCGCTAATTGAGGGTGCGTGCCTTTATTGAGATAAAGAATGCAGAATATGTAGTCAGCCACACGATGATAGCCCCGCACTGCATGCGACGAGTGCGACACCAGCTACTAAACTTATCAAACTTATCAAGTTCGACGGTGCTTAATTTGGGTGTGTCCTATACGGAAATAATGATTGCGAAATGTACAGTCAGCCACACAATGAGAGCCTACTATTGCTTGAGACAAGTGCAACACCGCTACTAAACATAGCAAGTTCAACGATGCTAATTTAGGGTGTGTGCCTTTATTGAGATAAAGAGTGCGGAATATTTAGTCAGCCACACGATGATACCCCCGCACTACATGCGACGAGAGCGACACCAGCTACTAAACTTATCAAGTTCGACAGTGCTTAATTTTGGTGTGTCCTATATGGAGATAATGATTGCGAAATGTGTAGTCAGCCACACAATGAGAGCCTACTATTGCTTGCCACCAGCGAGACACCAGCTACTAAATGTATCAAGTTCGACAGTGTTTAATTTGTGTGTGTGGTCTATATTGAGCTAAAGTTGCGGAATGTGTAGTTAGCCACAAAATGGGAGCTTGCAACTACTTGCCACCAGCGAGACACCAGCTACTTAACTTATCAAGTTCGACGGTGATTAATTTTTTTGTGTGGCCTATATTGCGCTAAGGATTGAGGAATGTGTAGTTAGCCACAAAATGGGAGCTTGCAACTGCTTGCCACCAGCGAGACAGCAGCTACTTAACTTATCAAGTTCGACGGTGCTGAATTTATGTGTGTGGCCTATATTGAGCTAAGGATTGCGGAATGTGTAGTTAGCCACAAAATGGGAGCTTGCAACTGCTTGCCACCAGCGAGACACCAGCTACTTAACTTATCAAGTTCGACGGTGCTTAGTTTGTGTGTGTGGCCTATATTGAGCTAAGGATTGTGGAATGTGTAGTTAGCCACAAAATGGGAGCTTGTAACTGCTTGCCACCAGCGAGACACCTGCTACTTAACTTGTCAAGCTCGACGGTGCTTAATTTCTGTGTTTGGCCTATATTGAGCTAAGGATTGCGGAATGTGTAGTTAGCCACAAAATGGGAGCTTGCAACTGCTTGCCACCACGAGACACCAGCTACTCAACTTATCAAGTTCGACGGTGCTTAGTTTGTGTGTGTGGCCTATATTGAGCTAAGGATTGCGGAATGTGTAGTTAGCCACAAAATGGGAGCTTGCACCTTCTTGCCAACAGCGAGACACCAGCTAATAAACTTATCAAGTTCGACGATGCTGAATTTGTGTGTGTGGTCAATATTGAGCTAAGGATTGCGGAATATGTAGTCAGCCACACCATGATAGCCCCGCACTGCATGCGAACCGTGCGACACCAGCTACTAAACTTATCAAGTTCAGTTCAGTTCAGGCGTTCAGTCGTGTCCGACTCTTCGTGACCTTATGGACCATGTCACGCCACGCTTTCCGGTCTCTCACTATTTTCTTAACATCACATAGCTTCATCTGCAATGCCTCGACAGTGCTTAATTTGGACGTGTCTTATATGGACATAATCATTGCGAAATGTGTTGTCAGCCACACAATGAGAGCCTACTATTGCTTGCGACAATTGCAACACAGCTACTAAACATAGCAAGTTCGACGGCGCTAATTGAGGGTGTGTGCCTTTATTGAGCTAAAGAGTGCAGAATATGTAGTCAGCCACACGATGATAGCCCCGCACTGCATGCGACGAGTGCGACACCAGCTACTAAACTTATCAAACTTATCAAGTTCGACGGTGCTTAATTTGGGTGTGTCCTATACGGAAATAATGATTGCGAAATGTGTAGTCAGCCACACAATGAGAGCCAACTATTGCTTGCGACAAGTGCAACACCGCTACTAAACATAGCAAGTTCGACGATGCTAATTTAGGGTGTGTGCCTTTATTGAGATAAAGAGTGCGGAATATTTAGTCCGCCACACGATGATAGCCCCGCACTACATGCGACGAGAGCGACACCAGCTACTAAACTTATCAAGTTCGACAGTGCTTAATTTTGGTGTGTCCTATATGGAGATAATGATTGCGAAATGTGTAGTCAGCCACACAATGAGAGCCTACTATTCCTCGCCACCAGCGAGACACAGCTACTAAACATGCAAGTTCGACGGTGCTATTTTAGGGTGTGTGCCTTTATTGAGATAAGGAGTGCGGAATGTGTAGTTAGCCACAAAATGGGAGCTTGCAACTGCTTGCCACAAGCGATACACCAGCTACTACACTTATCAAGTTCGACGGTGCTTAATTTACCTCTGTGGCCTATATTTACCTAAGGATTGAGGAATAAGTAGTTAGCCACAATATCGAAGCTTGCAGCTGCTTGCCACCAGCGAGACACCGGCTGCTAAACTTATCAAGTTCCACGGTGCTAAATTGATTTTTGTGGCCTATATTTAGGTAAGGATTGAGGAATGAGTAGTTAGCCACAAAATCGAAGCTTGCAACTGCTTGCCACCAGCGAGACACCAGCTACTAAACTTATCAAGTTCGACGGTGCTTAATTTGTGTGTGTGGCCTATATTGAGCTAAGGATTACGGAATGTGTAGTTAGCCACAAGATGGGAGCTTGCAACTGCTTGCCACCAGCGAGACACCAGCTACTACACTTATCAAGTTCGACGGTGCTTAATTTGTGTGTGTGGCCTATATTGAGCTAAGGATTGCGGAATGTGTAGCTAGTCACAAAATGGGAGCTTGCAACTGCTTGCCACCAGAGAGACACCAGCTACTAAACTTATCACGACGGAGCTTAGTTTGTGTGTGTTTTCTATATTTAGCTATGGTGTGCGGAATATGTAGTCAACCACACGATGATAGCCCCGCACTGCATGCAACGAGTGCGACACCAGCTACTAAACTTATCAAGTTCGACAGTGCTTAATTTGGGCGTGTCTTATATGGACATAATCATTGCGAAATGTGCAGTCAGCCACACAATGAGAGCCTACTATTGCTCGCCACCAGCGAGACACCAGCTAATAAATGTATCAAGTTTGACAGTGTTTAATTTGTGTGTGTGGTCTATGTTGAGCTAAAGTTGCGCAATGTGTTAGCCACAAAATGGGAGCTTGCAACTGCTTGCCACCAGCGAGACACCAGCTACTTAACTTATCAAGTTCGACGGTGATTAATTTTTGTGTGTGGCCTATATTGCGCTAAGGATTGAGGAATGTGTAGTTAGCCACAAAATGGGAGCTTGCAACTGCTTGCCACCAGCGAGACAGCAGCTACTTAACTTATCAAGTTCGACGGTGCTTAATTTATGTGTGTGGCCTATATTGAGCTAAGGATTGCGGAATGTGTATTTAGCCACAAAATGGGAGCTTGCAACTGCTTGCCACCAGCGAGACACCAGCTGCTTAACTTATCAAGTTCGACGGTGCTTAGTTTGTGTGTGTGGCCTATATTGAGCTAAGGATTGCGGAATGTGTACTTAGCCACAAAATGGGAGCTTGTAACTGCTTGCCACCAGCGAGACACCAGCTACTTAACTTGTCAAGCTCGACGGTGCTTAATTTCTGTGTGTGGCCTATATTGAGCTAAGGATTGCGGAATGTGTAGTTAGCCACAAAATGGGAGCTTGCAACTGCTTGCCACCAGCGAGATACCAGCTACTTAACTAATCAAGTTCGACGGTGCTTAGTTTGTGTGTTGGCCTATATTGAGCTAAGGATTGCGGAATGTGTAGTGAGCACAAAATGGGAGCTTGCAACTGCTTCCCACCAGCGAGACACCAGCTACTAAACTTATCAAGTTCGATGGTGCTTAATTTGTGTGTGTGACCTATATTGAGCTAAGGATTGCGGAACGTGTAGTTAGCCACACAATGATAGCCTACTATAGCTTGCGACATGTGCGACACTGCTACTAAGCATAGCAAGTTCGCCGGTGCTAAAAAGGGTGTATGGCCTGTAGTGAAGTATGGATTGCGGAATGTGTAGCGAGTCAAACAAACAGAGCGCCACACTGCTTGCCACGTGTACAGCACCTTCTACCAAACTTAGCACCTTCTACCAAACTTAGCAAGTTCGATGGTGTTAACTTAAGGTGTGGGGCCTATGCATAGAGGGGAGTGCAGAATGTGCAGCCAGCCACAAGATGAGAGCTTGTAACTGCTTGCTACGAGTACGACGCCAGCTACCATACTTATCAAATTCGATGGTGCTAAATTACTGTGTGTGGCCTATATTGAGATAAGGATTGCGGAATGTGTAGTTATAAGCACCAAATGGGGGCTTGCAACTCCTCGCCACTAGCGAGACACCAGCTACAAAACAGCAAGTTCGAGGCTGCTAATTTAGGGTGTGTGCCTTTATTGTGATAAGGAGTGCGGAATATGTAGCCAGCCACACGATGAGAGCCTGTAACGGCTTGCTACGAGTGCGACGCCAGCTACCAAACTTGTCAAGTTCGATGGTGCTAAATAACTGTGTGTGGCCTATATTGTGATAAGGATTGCGGAATGTGTAGGCAGCCACTCGATGAGACCTCGCTACTGCTGGCGGGGAGTCTGACACTAGTTACTAAACTTAGCTAGTTCCACGGTGCTAAGCTAGGGTGTGTGGTCTGAGTGAGCTAAGCATTGCGGAATATGTATTTAGCCACAAAATGGGAGCTTGCAACTGCTTGCGACGAGAGAGACACCAGCTACAAAACTTAGCAAGTTCGACGGTGCTCAATTAGGGTGTGTTGCCTCAACTGAGATAAGGATTGCGGAATGTGTTGTCAGCCACACGATGAGAGCTTACGACTGCTTGCTGCGAGTGCGATGGCACGATGACGCGTCGGTAGGTGTGGGTTCTATGTTGACATTGTGATGTCATGAAGAGGGGATGTTTTCGCTGGGCACACATTTTTATTTTAAAACTGTGATAGATGCGTCCGTGCGATTTGCGTCCAGTCATATACACACTTGTTAATTAATGCATGGAGAGCGATCGGGCTCAAATTTTAGTTGCTCTTGTCAGACAATACACATCATATACATTTGGAACTAAAAACAGCAGTAGCCTCTATGCTGACAGAGCATGCTCGACTCACTTGCCTTTTTATCAAGGTCAGGTATAACAGCACTATTTGCGCATTTTGTTATTACTTCGCTAAGCTCAGGCACGAGGAATGCGCGAGCAGCAGGAGTGCGCAAACCCGTGCAAAATCGAGACCCAAGAAAGCAAACAAAGCGGCAGCTCGGGACACCTCGAAAGGCGACACAGAAACGTTCCATTATTCGCCATCCTGTACGAAGTCCCAGAGTGCGCACTTTTCCAAAGAGCTCCAGAACCAGCCGCTCTTGCCTGAGTCTCAGGCAGGGCGACCCAAAGTTCAAAAATGTCCGTTCGTCTGTCAAGCATGCAAGCCACGCCTGCCAATGAACAGCTGCCAAATCTCGACCAAGCTCCACTGCGCCGCCTCTGGGCCGTAGAGAGGCTTGAACTAATTCGCGCCAAGTTCGAGGAGCTCGAGTTCGTAAGGACATCGGACATGTGGGAACCGCCAGGGACAGATACCCGGTTAGTTTCTTAGCTTTAGCTTTGGCCGCCACGGAAGCATTATTCCGAGAGCCTTAGGACATGCTTTAGATGCGAGCTCGTCTGAAGAAGACTAGCGTACGAAAGACGCTTCTCTTCATACTCTTACCGCCTTACTTTAATCACTTTCTTACCTTATTTTACTTTTACCTTTTGACTGTCTCCGTTTAGAATAACACATCACCGCACAGTTGTTGGCCTAACATTTAAGCCTCCGATGACCGTATGCAACAGGACGGCGTTCGTGATACACCATCGGAGCCGTGCCACCATAGCCATACTACTTGACACGAAGGCTTTCCACAACTTCCGTATTGTTAAACTGAGCGTTTTTTCTTGCGCCCAGTGTTTTGTCAAACGCTATTAAGCGGAACTTTGGTTTTCACGCACGGAGTGCGGATTCTGTAGCCAGCTACACGCCGAGAGCTGGCTACTGCTTGCGACGAGCGCTAACCAGTTATCAAACATACCAAGTTTGACGGTGATAAATAAGGTATGTGGACTAAGCACCATAACCCACCAGTAGGTGTGGATTTTATATGAGCATAATGGCACAATGTTGAGGAAAGTTATTCGAAAATAAAAAGATTTATTTTAAAACAACCAATATCAAAATTTTAACTTTCGCGCAGAGGGCGGAGTGAGTATTCGGCCACACGAGGAGAGGCCGCTACTGCTTTGACAAGTGCGAAACAAGCTACCAAGCATAGCAAGTTCGACAGTGCAAAATTAGTGTGTGTAGACTAATGGCATTACCCATCGCTAGGTCTGGACTTTATATAGGAATAGTACAATAATATGTTTCGCTGTGTATAAATTTGTCTATTGAAAACTACAAGAGATGCATACGCGCGATCTGGATCAATTAATATAAATAATTTCGTTTTCACGCGTGGAGAGCGGAATGTGTATAGTCCGTCACACGATGACAGCCCGCTACTGCTTGCGGCGAATGCGACACGAGCTAAAGCTTCGCAAGCTCGACGATTGAAATTAGTGTGCGTGGACTAAGGACAATAACTCATCGTTGAATGTGTATTTTATATATACAGAATACTGCATATATAAGGGGTTGCTTCGCCATATATAAACTTGTTTTGTGAAAGCTACCAGAGTTGCAACCGTGCCATCTGGATTCAATAATATAAATACTTTGGTTTTCACGCATGAGGGGGGGGGGGAGGCGGAATGTGTATATTCAGCCCCATGATGACAGCCCGCTACTGCTTGAGGGCGAATGCGACGCAAGCTGCCAAGCTTACCAAGTTCGACGGTGCAAAATTAGGGTGTGTGGACTAAGGTGTGGATTCTATATGGAAAGAATTGTACAGTGTCGAGTGGATTGTTTTTGCGTGTATACGTTTGTATTGTGAAATCAACCAGGGATGCATCCACGCGACCTCGATTCAATAATATAAATACTTTGGTTTTCACGCTCTGAGAGCGGAATGTATAGTAAGCCAGACGATGAGAGCTCGCTACTGCTCGCGAAGGTTGGGACACCAGGTACCAAACTTAGCAAGTCGGACGGTGCTAAATTAGGGGTTGTGGTCTAAGGACAATAAACCACCGGTATGCAAGATGCAATTCTGAGGAGCGATTCGGTGCCCATTTGCCAGGTGCGGCAAGCAGTAGATGAAGATCGTTCGGTGATACTATTGGTATAGGCATTATATGGCTCCGCTGCGAGTGTAACTCGCGTCAGGCCGAACGATACAATGCGGAACAGCCTTCCATGCTCCTCTATACCCGTTCTTGTGTTATAGTGTCTTCTTTTGTAGCACTGATATCACAACGAGGAAGACCAACGAATACGTTTCTTCTCGTATGTACTCTGTGATTTCAGTACAACACCAAAATCCTCAGAATTATTTCAAACCCTTCTCTATGGCGACTCTGATAACATGAGTCGCATTGGGACTGCTAATTAGCCAAACGTATCTTTCAGTTGAGTGTAGAGTCGCGCTTCACCATGGCGATGAAAAGCTTGTTGGACACTGCAAAACCTAGAAGCCTCCTTGGAACATTAACCTCACGGCCTCGCAAGGATCACCTTATTCCAAAGGGTCATTGCTTCGTTAAGTACACATCTTCACAGAGTGCGGCAATTCAACGTCTCGCCAGTGCGTCTAAATCTCAACGGTCACATACTGGAGGCTTTCAATTTGTAAACCATCATAATTCTTGCGGTAACTACTGTGACATTCAGTTGCAAACTTTGATATAACTCGCAGCTACCTCTGGCACTCACTGATTTAAAGATATTGCCTAAATATTTCCACATGATGTAATTGCAGTTCTTTGGCTCAAGCATGGTGAATTTGATATTTCGTGATGGCCATACCGTCGCGTGAACTAATGTGTATGCCACAGGCGCAGAGGAAACCCTCGCCAGTATTAGCCGTCTAGGCGTCCGCGACCAACACACATCGGGATAGCGTGATGCTAAGACCAAGCCTAGTTCCAGCAAGCTAACAACGGAGGGACGAGTGTTACCAACAGGCCCCGCACTCACTTCGACCACTCCAAAACGGCAAATGGAAAGGCCAAGATGTGCAGGAGATTTTAGAAGGTTTTCTACAGCGTTTTGTGCTCTTTTATATCATTTTTGATTGTAGCGAACTCTTCCCTAGAGAACACACCGATTTTTGTGTTTTGTTGGTGCCGCTTAGCTCTTGGGGACTTAAAACGAGAGAAAGTCAAGAAAACCAGTTAGCACCTACTGGCACTTTGAACAGCATGAGATGCGGTTGTTGAGAGCCCTAGGCGGCCGCTATGGTCGAAGGAACTATATGGGTACACGCATAGCCCTTATTTACAGTCAGGCGGCTGAAAATAATGCTGAGTCTCTCGTAGCCAGCGCGGAACATAGGGGTGTGAAACCTGTTGTAACGCCTCTCTGAAGATTTCGAGAACACCTGAACAGTTTTTCTAACTTGATTGGGTGTACCCAATCAAGCTGAGCAAAACATTCACATATGGGAATATTTACTTTTCCTTTCGCAGCTACCTCCGGCACTCCCCGATTTAAAGATATTGCCTAAATATTTGTACATCACAATATTGCAGTTCATTGATTCAAGCAATTGCGTATAGGTGGAATAGCTTTCGAAACATCAGTTCTAAATCTGCCATTTCCGCTTCACGTAAGCGAGCTTTTGGCAAGGCTAGCAAGTTTGCAGGGAACTAAAATATGATCGTATGTTCCCGACACAGGATGAGGAATCGAAAAAGAAAGCTCTTAACAACATGGAAGCTAAGTCCAACGTTCTGCCCCAACAACGACGTCCTCGCGACTGAAAGTATGCTGTAAGAGGTGTTTCAAATTTCTGACATAGCAATTCTTGCTCTGGACTTTAAATTTGTCCGTCATCTCCGTGAGAGGATAGCTATCAATGTGTACAGTGATGACCCAGGTACTTGTGCTCCACCTTCAGGACCTCGGATTTATCCCGTTAGACTAGAACATCTTGAAGCGGAGATCCATGGAACTACGCTTGAGACTTGGTTGAGGGCACAAATAATCATCTTGATGCCATACGATAACATGTAAGACATAAAGAACTGCAAGCAGTTCACACATCACACAGAAAGGACTAACCTAACAGATTTCTATTTCTTCCCGAAAAGTGTAAAGACACAAAAACATTTATTTCATTGGGGAAAGTCATGTACAACAAATTAGTTGCAAAATGATATCTTTTGCAGCGCCATCTATAGACAAGTACCCAAAGTGGGCTGCAACCGCCAATGCACAGAAAATGATGCCGTGTCTGCCTGGTTGGCTTACCTGGCCTAGCATTATATTGGCTGTTGATTGTCGAGTATTTGCGTTTTCTGGAATGGGGCGTTTTTTGGAACAGGCAGCTGCACTATGTGGCTTGAAAACAGAAATGGCGCGTGCCACTCTGTACGCTGTTCAGAAACTTGGACAAACCTGGGCGAAAAGTCAGCGAAAGTTTAAAGGGGCCCAAAACAGCCATAGCAATACAGTTTCCCTATGCCTAGTATGTGAAAGAATGTCGATGTAAGATAACCTTCCCGCAAAAATTTTTTAAATGCGGCATTTGGAAGCAGAGTTATTTGCAATCAAATTTTGAATATCTGCGCCTTCGCGGCTTCCTCCTCTTTTCAACTTTTTAGCGCGCGCAAAGGCTGGCCCTCCTCCAAGGCCTCGCCCACTGACACGTCACAACTGACGCATCTGCGCTTTTACTTTTTTTGCTTAGCGCCGCACGCCGCAACTTCCGTTTTGTCGCGCTTGCTTGCCGATGCGCCGCCGGGGGACTCTTGTCGTCTGCTTCATCGTCATCGCCCTTCGGCACGAACTCGCAAGTTTTGTTGCCACGCTATACATCCCTGGCGTTGACCTCACCTTTGATTTTGTGTTACGTCGTGTGCGCGACGGGTGCAGGACAGTTTTGGGCTAGACTGGTGGCTCTCTTGAATTCGCGAAGGCAGTTATCGAAGCGCTGAATTGTTATTGACGGGACATCAGCGGGAGGTTGTTACAGTGTGCAGTCCCTGGCTGCGAAGGTATTGCTAGTGACGGGAGGAAAAAAAATCTGCATCAAGTGCTTCAAAACGCCAACCTCCGGAAACAGTGGCTACAGCTCATCGGATAGCCAGCATCGGCGAACAAAGCGTTTATCTACGTTTGCTTTACCAGGATATGTGGTTCGCGATTGGGGGATCCCAACAAGACTGAGTCAGCGTGACGGAGCGGTACCAACGCTGTTTCTTCCAACCCTGCCGGTAAGTGTAAAATGAAAAGATTGTGATAATATCAGCTTTAGACGCGTTATCACAGTAGTGTGGATTTTTTTTTTAACTCAGGCGATCTTGCTCGACGTTGTGGCATGCATATAGCAAGATTTGTCATGATCACTGTGAACTACACTGCTCAAAATAAACCAGTGGCGAGCTTACGATGGGATTTTATTTTTTAATGTTACGCTAGTCGACTCCACGCACCAATGCACCCATATAAGCCGTATACTATCATCGTCGGGGTTCAGCAGCGGATTCTTCAACGGCGTGTACTTATGGGGGTCGAGTCCCTTCTCGGTACTCATTCGCCGAAGTCGCTTTTCGAGCTCGGGGTCCATAATATCCGTACCGCAGCAAGAGCATGAGATGTTAGCGAAATACTAGAAATTCAGAATCAAGATCGCAGAGAGCGGTCTTCCGGGCGTTGCGGAGGGAAACTCTCTCGTGCACCTTGCCCGAACCGCCCGAACCTTGAAACCTTCGTGTTTAGGCTCCTCTTGCGTTTGACTATACGATGCCCCTTCGTGAAAGATAACGATCGATTGTAAAGAAAAAAAAAGGAAGGGGATGAGGAGAAGGGGACTGCGTAGTTGTGCGCTGTGGTGTAGTTTGTCAGCCGCGGTTCGGCGTCAGCTGACTGCAACGGAGAACGCGCGCGCCGACAGGAAGTGAACAAACTCTGTTCGGTGCCCGATTATTATCGCAGCCTGACTCCCGCCCTGTAGCATTTTTTTTTCGTTTTTTTTTTTTTTTTTACGCCATGTGGTGTTTGTACAGAGCGCACTCTGAAATGTCGCGCGAATGGAGCCGCGTCGAAGTTCACCAACCGAGGCAACCAGGAAAGAAACACGTGAAACCGAGATGGGCGTTGATAAGAAGAAAGAGAAGAAAGGAGGGACACTGTCAGGAATGAAGAGATGGAAACAGAAAAAAAAAAGTGCCAAGAGGCTTTACCCTTCAGCAAAAAGGGGGGAGGGGGGGGGATCGCAAAATAAACGTTATCACTCGCGTGAACAGTCGCTCAAAGTTGTGCCTCTTTATCCCTAAGCGATCAGCTGCCGATCGGAAGTGTAAGAGTTGGTTTTGACAGGAGCATAGACAGGAGTTGTACACAACTAGATCTTTCCTGCGGAAAGGGCGGGGGGGGGGGGAGATAAACCGCAACAAGGGAAGAGGACTTCTCCAAATGGCTCACCGACAGCAATAAGAGCAGGAGCCTTCTCCGGTTCCTAACGGAAAATAATTTGCACGGGTTCTTATAATATGCCTTATGACAAGCTTGCGTAATAAAAAAAGAAAAAAACAGTGCGCACATGCAGTAGTGCAACGATCGAGTGACACAGTTCGGCAAAATGTTACCCGTGGCTCACAAATGCACATTTATTTTTGTCCCAGATTTTCCAGGAACAGCGGGTACAGATCATCAGCCAGCTGGATGGAATGGAAGTGGACCTCGCAGGAGATGGGCGTTGCGACTCCCCCGGCTACAGTGCCAAGTATGCACGTACAGCGTTGTTGTCATTCAGACTGACCATATCCTACAATGCGAACAGGTAAGAATAGGAGAGGTAAGGCAATGCTGCGATACGAAAATTGCCAAGCTGCAATTCCTATTAACTGAGTGAAGTCAGCTGTAGTGCCCAATAGTGCCAGCATGGGGCCTGGCCTCAACTAACGAGTCTCAGTGCAGTCTTTAACAAAAGGCGCCAATTTCTGCATATTATTAGGAGAAATTTATTTCAGCCTCACCAAGAGTGCACTTGGCAAGTGCTGCTTGCATGTCTATATATAAAAAGAATCAAATTAATCATTATATAATACAAACAATTGAATTACAAAATGTTTCATCGTTGCAAACCATTGGGGAAGAGGTACATTTGCTGACATATATTATTATGTAATGAGGTTTTAATTTCATCTATCTACAAACTGCCACCCAGCTATCTGGACATATTGCAAGAGCAGCAAATCGCCCATACAGCACTACTTTGATGCTTGACGCATTAATAAAGATGCATGCAGTAGCTTGCTTTAATAATTAGGGCGAATACATGGTAATAACATTATTCTATACTGCATTTACTAAGTTAAAAGCTGTGAGCAGGTCAAAGGGCTGTGAAGCAATAGAACCATGTCATAGAAGCAATAGAACCATAGTCACAAGTCTATGTTGCTGCCCTGGGCCAGGGTAATGATGACCTGATCATCAGCATGTAGTGCAGCTTGTTGAACCACATATGCGATAAGCGTGATGGCCATGATAGACCATACAGCAAATGCCTGCATTAGCTCCTTGCAAACAGGCAATGGATGAGCAGAGGTAATCTGTTTTGTATAGGTTTTTTTTTGTAAAGTTTTTCACTTTGATGTTGTTTGGAAGGTGCACGGCTCACACTTGTGGCATTTGTCAACCAATGATAAATTTAAGAGATAGGTAATGCAAATAGAACTTCACGGAAAAAACTTTTTACACATCCGCACATTACAGCAAGACATAGCGAAGAAAGGAACCCATAATGAAGTGAAGAAACAACATAACGTAAATGTGAGTGCTGAGACTGCGAGATTAATTTAATACTGAGGCAGCTTGGTTATAACGGCAGTAAGAAACACAAAAACAATGGGATGTTCTATACTTTCTTATACTGACAATTGTTTGGTCAACAACACCTCTTAGATTTCTTGTCTTTTAACGAATATGTTGCTAAAACTGTTTTCAACTGCAATGCAGCAGCTGTAAGCAGGTTCAGCATCTATGATTGACTAGAATACATACCAACACTACCAACGCATCAGTCAAATATATATATACCGTCGGCGCGTTGTTTTTTCTTCCGCTTTGCATTTAATGCTCTTTATTCCAATAATCATCATAAGAGGAATTCCTGTAAATGTCAACAGTATAAACATGAAAAAAAATGTTTGCCTTGCACTCGCAGACTGTTCGCTCCTTTAAATGCTATATATATATATATATATATGTACATTTTTTACAGATTCATGTGCTTTCAGGAAGCTAAACTGCATTCTCATGAACTCCCTGTTCCTGAAGGACATTCGACAACTCTCCCCTAAAGCCCAAACATCCTCCCTTGAATCATTTCATAATTTGGTCATCAGATTTGCTCCCAAATCAATTGCATACTCGGATGATGGGATGCAAGCAAGGTAAGTTGAATGAAAGAGAAGGATATGACATTATTTTTTACTCCAGTGCCAGTACGCATTCCAACTTTTCTGCATTGCATATGCAAACAATCAATCCTTGCATGAAGCATTTAATGTATGTTCACAATATTGTCATTGTAAAAGGAACAGAGGCCAGAGGAAATAGAACTCAGTAAAAAAAAAAATCAGAAGTTCATCTATGAAAGCCTGTGCTTCATTCGCACCATATCCTTTTCCTCCTTTTGATTCTTCAACTTGCTAAGTAGCCCAACTAAGCAGATCGCGTTTAGTTAATGCTACAATAGCCACTACGACCAGCACTCCCCTTAGTACAGTGCTTGATCTGGAGCTGTCATGTTATCAGGCCAGGTAATATGAGACCTTACAATTACGACTCACAGCAGTCAATTCTGACATCTGCCAAAAAAGGGCACCCACTATGTCAAGTGAATCCCAACTCCTGCTCAAAGTATGCACCCAATGAGAAATTTTCGACGATCCTTCCATCCTGACATTAAATACTCTGCTGTAAAATTAGCTGAACCTATCTTGTGTCTTTCTCTTCGAATCTCAAGACTGCTGCCATGTCAAAGGTAGTTTTCATGCATTTTGAGGAGACTGCGGTGCACACTTCTGACATTCTAAGAATGCTTCATATAATATCGTAAAAACATATTTGCTAGCATGGTAGCACTAGCCATTCTATAATCCCCTTCCACAGAAAAAGTGAGACAGGAGGCTGCAGACTGCACAGGCCATCTAAGGGTCCCCATTGGAAGTCACTGCTCTTATGTTAGAATAGACAGATGGGATGACATAAAGAACGAAGTTGAGGACAAGCATGAAGCGCAGGCTGAAAAAACACCTCGTCTCTCTTTTGTGCGCCTCATCTTAGTGCAGTCCCAAGACAAAGGCAGTTTTTAAAGAACTGGAAGTTATCAGCGCATGTTTCTGACCCGTCTAGAACCATCTCGAATGTCCAGAGGCTACTGCATTGAAGCTGCAAGAATGCTCTTGACCACTTGAACTAATGATGATCGCTAGAATACAACAGCAGGAAGAACACATGTGATTCACGATATGATGTTGTATAGCCCATGTCATACATTCATTTTGCTGCTTGGAGATCATTGCATCACATTCTTATTTCTAAAGGCGCTGAACATAGTGGCTAAATCAGAAGCAATTTCTGCTGCAGTGTTGTGAATATAATGCATAATGGTTCCTTATGGTAGCCTCTTCTGTATAATTTTGCTGGTAGGCAACAAGAAACACATTTTTTTCCAAAGTATGAAAAATTAATTCATATTTACCTTCTTTATAGGTCACATCTGGCTGTAATTCACTTTAATGAAAATTCCTCAAGGCTCCAGGCACACACAAAAAAAGGAGATGACCGCTGGAAAGTAAAGATGGCAAAAGCAAGGAAAGGACATTTCAGTGTCGCTCCAGTGAAAACGCAGCCTGCATTTTGTAAGTTCAAAGTTTGTTCTACTTATAATATTACACGAAAAACTAAGTGCACTGTTGTAATCTTGATGACTATTTCATGCAGCGTACGTCCACAAGCTCCTCCAAGATGTGGAGAAACGGTCTGAGGGCTCTACGCACAGAGAGACAGCTGCAAGCACAGCTTCAGGGCGTCACTTTATGACGGATGCCTATGAAAGACCGTCAAAAGAAGAACTGATTGCTGCTCACAGACACAGATTTGCTCTTCACGATGACTAGTCAATTACACAGTACAACTGTCAGTGTGCTTAACCTAAATGCTAAACATACTGGCATCATTTTTTTTAAATACACAGCGCAACAAACTTAGGACAAGCGAGTAGACGGGAACAGCGCTGACTATCAATTGCATGATTTATTGAAAGAACACTAATATATACAAAAATGTTCTGACCACCAAGTGCGCATGTTCGCAGATAAAACAACATTTCAAGTTTTATTTGCGAACATGCACACTTGGTTGTCAGAGCATTTTTGTATATATTCGTGTTCTTTCAATAAATCATGCAGTTGATAGTCAGCGCTGTTCCCGTCTACTCGCTTGTCCTATGTTTGTTGCGCTGTGTATTTTTAAAAAAATGATGCACCAACTAGCTGAACTCACAGTTCTTTTGAGACTGGCATCAGCGCCGCAAAGCATTGGCCACTGGAGCCAAGAAAATTGTTTCAATATGTTTGCTGCGGCTGACAATAGCTGGAGCGCAGTTTCATATGACTTTTGTTGTCTGAGTGAGTGCAATCTTGTACCCATATCTCTGCGTTTTCCTTGTGGCTGCGGCTAAGCAAAATTGCACACAAAACATGTTGTTGTTTGCTTATCGCGGCAACTACACATGGTGTGCGACCGCTCGCAGGCCTTTCAAGTATTATATCAAAGCTGCCACTTGAAAGAAAAGTAAAAAAGGCAGAGCAACTGTGGGTTCAAGGTGTGTAAGGCTAGATTGCGAATAATTATGCCAGTCAGAGTTTTTCAGCTTCTTGAGGCGAGGCCAAACTAGAAGTAAATGGAAATTTCAAGTGAGCCGGCTTCACAAGTGACCATGTAACATCTCTCTTTTCATGGGCTTGCTGTTCCCCATCCGTTAAGCTACACAGTTTACAAGACAACAGTGTAATTATGCTGATTATTATTGTGTGCGCGAAATAATACAGTGTTCTTAGCGGCAATTTAAACTGCTGAGCGACTCAATCAACTTCATTCAGATTTTTTTCCTCCTGTCGACAGAAAAACAAAGGCTAAGGTAGGAACAAAAGGCTACTAATACAGTAGCTTGACGAGGTTTTTACCCCTGTTTGACATGGACGACAGACAGTCATATTTTTACAGTGATCTGCTAGCGAAAAAAAGAAAACATCAGCAAGTAAAAGAAATGTGCAATATGGACAGGTGCTGTGTCGGAAACAAAGTGTGAGAAATGTACATGTATTTACATTCACTTGCCACTGACTCTTGTACACACTTTGAGTATCTTTAACGCGCAGAACATAAAAGAAAGACATGGTGACAAAAAAAATATTAAAGTGTCACATACATTCGAATGTACACCGGCTCAAGCATCAGAAACAACAAGATGGTCAGTTATAAAACTAAGAAAGCACTGTTTTTCGCCGAGGAGAGCAATTCTCTAGGAATAATCTCGAAATAAAGTCGTTTTCTTTGTTTCTTCGGTGCGTCCTCATCACTGCACGTCATATTGAAACCTTGCAAGGGCCAGATACAGCATGCGTATCCTAATACTACATGTTTACCGCGGCGGCTTGTACCTCTCCGGCTCTACCGCTCAGTCGTTTGTGGTGAAACTGCGCACGGAGCTTTGATATTACGGTAAACTTTATTTGCTCGTAGGAAGTTAGGTAAGGGTGCTTAATTCGTTGCTGCTGCGTACAATGCAAACCCGCAGTCTGTACCGGAATCGGGGCCGAAAGCCGCCAACGCCGGCGCACGATTCCGCGAGTTCGCGCACGGCCGAGCCAGGTAGGCGCAGTTGTCTTAGGTAATTTACTATAAGGCAAAAGTTTATAACCTACTACGAGACAAAATGCAACCTCCGTGAGTAGTTTCACGCAATCAAGTCAACGGTTAAGACGGTAGGATTTTAATAGCCGCCACAGTATTGATGCATCACAACAATGACTAACTCATTGCACCTGTGAAACCGTCGCTTATCTGTGCGCTATGTTCAAGCTAGTAAACACATTACTTACCAGCGTATGTTGTCGCCTTGACTTGATCCGAGGTGCGTATTTTGGTTTGGTGGACACAGGAACGGAGCAGCGGTTGCCTCCGAAATTTTGCTGCACTACGTAAGGCGCAGTGGATTGGGGCACGACATTTAAAGCACCGACTTAATGCTGTAAACCTGTAAGCCGACTTCGAAGTTCATTTCGCATGGGCGACACAAGAAACGAGAACATTCACAGGCGGAAAGTGCCCCGCAAGTACACTGCAAGGAACTAACACGAGACCGCCGCTTGCGACCGCGCCGCGATTGCCGTGGTGCCTGCGCGAAGGGCAAAGATGCGCGCGTGCGCGCGCGAGACCGGAAGTGCAGGAAAAAAAAGCTTTGAAAAAAATGTTTCTGTCTACAGAACATCCTAATTTTCTTTCCTGATAATTAAAAGTTAAGCGTATTTCAATTTTTCTGGCATAAGCGATAGTTTAATGGCTGTGTGACGTCGCAAAGAAGCAGACCAATAGTCATTCGAAAACGCATGCACGTAACAGCGTTGCACAGAGGAGGAGGAGGACTGGCAAAAGTCGAAGGAAAGAACGCGCCAACTTTCGAATGGGATTGTGGGACCTGCACTGCGCGTAGACGTGTATTATTGCGTTCAAATGTGTATCGCAGCATAATCTAGCGACTGAGATAGTTTGTGAGGAGTGCTCGGGAGGTGTTTGTGGGCCCCTTTAATTGTTTTCCTAGGCCACGCATTCATAGCGATCGCGCACCCAGGATGGGAGCTCAGATTATCCGAAACATTCTATGTTCGTATTTTATATTGTGGGACCTGCTAAAAGCAAAATGGGGCCTCCAAAATTCTCTTCTGCAGCGGGATCGCCGTGCAAAGCGAGCACTCAAGGGTTTACAGGCAAGCTTATCAGCCGGAGAGTTGCAAGTCCTGTTGAAGATATTGTCGCGTAGTGGTGACAAGGTCGACGACACAAATGAAGGGTGCCGGGGCATACCGTTATTATTTCGCTGGGCGGGTTGCACTCTGGCCGGGTTGCCGTCGATGTCGTCATGTGGAGCGGCAATGAAATAGCTGCGTCGTCGTTAGTGGTCGTCGTCGGCGGAGGATCTTCGTCTTTTCGCCGTTGAGCAACCTCACCTCCAAGGTTGCTGCCTTTAGTTTCCCCTACAGGGGTTAGGAGACCGTCCTTGCACGTAACTGCGGCCCGGCGACAAAAATCGGGCATTGTACGGCGATGAGGAGCGCGATAGACGCCTTGGCGACGAGTGCTCTCCGCTGCGCAGGAAGTCGTTGATTTGCTGCGGTCGCTCGCCAGGACGGGGTCGCGGGGCGTCGACAGGGAAACCACGGAGGCTGATCCGCCTGTACGGGCAGTGATGGAGGATGTGTCCTGCCTCACCACAATGGAAGCAGAGCGGTCGGTTGTTTGCTGTCCTCCACGCGTCGCACTTTCTGGGGCTTGGGGGTCGTTGGTAGGCTTGGCGGGCGGGGGCCAATGGGCGGTTTTCAGGGACAGGGCGGTAACGTTGAGGGCTCGGAAAGTCGTCACGTCGGGGCGCAGGGCGACGTAATGCACCAGCGTAGTTCACCGCTGTTGCCTCTTGTGCTGGAACAGTCGCAGCCGTCGCTTGAGGAACGCCCAGCGCCTGCTGGACTTCGTCACGGACGACGTCCGCGAGCGTCGCCACCTGCGGTTGTTGCGATGATGGCATCAGTCGGCGGAGCTCTTCTCGCACGATCTTCCGGATGAGGTCCCGAAGGCTCTCTCTGCTTGTAGATGCGCTGGGGTAGTGGCTTGAGTAGTCCGGTTGAAGTAGTCGCTCGTAATGGCGCATCCGGTTGTCGAACGTCGTCTCGATAGTAGACGCTTCTGTTTCAAATTCCGCCACAGTTCTTGGCGGATTTCGCACAAGACCCGCAAAGAGCGATTCTTTAACGCCTTGCAATAAAAATTTGACTCTCTCACCTTCGGTCATGTTAGTGTCGGCGCGGCGAAAGAGGCGCTTCATCTCCTCAATGTACGCCAGGACTGGCTCGTTAGGGAGTTGAACTCTTGATTGAAAGAGGGCCTCAGCTCTTTCCTTTCGGACATAACTTTCAAAGGCAGGCAAAAACGCTTCCTTGAAAATCTCCCAATCCTCCATAGCTTCCTCATGATTTTCGAACCAAACTCGGGCATGTCCTTGAAGAACAAAGTAGACTTGCCGGAGTCTCAGGGCGTCGTTCCAGCCGTTCAATTCTGCCACACGGTTGAAAAGTCCGTCCAGTCTTCCGCATCTTCACTGGGCAATCCGTGGAAGATGGGGGGGGGGGGCTCCCTGGGCTGCACGAAGACGACTGGTGCTGTTGATTGGGCCATTTCCAATGTTGATGCCTTCCGGAGTCGAACGGGGTCAGGCAGCAGACCGTGTTCGGGTTGTGGGCCTTGGGTTCGGCGGCTGGCTCGGTGACATGTAGGCTGGTCTTCCAGGGCGAATGAAAAAGGCTGATGTCTTCGCTTAAAGGATCAAGAACAGCACCTCCACCAGATGTCAGCACCTCCACCAGTTGTTCTTTTGTGCCCGCAAAAGAACAAAGCAACTCGGCGGCGATAGCAACAAATGTGCTCGTCGATCGTCGAACAAAGAATGCCCGTCGCACTGCTCGGAAAAATCTAGATAACGTCGCAACTGCTACAAGCACAAGCCGGAACATTGTAGAAAGACACACGAGTGGTCGGAATCTTCGAGACAGATCTCGGTGCATCTTGCGCTACAACAAAACTGATAAAGGTGCGTCCCGCGACATCGACAAGAGCAAAGTAGACTTGCCTATGTTTCGCGGCGTCGTTCCAGCCGTTGAATTCTGCCACATGATCTAAAATGTCCATCCAGTCTCCCGCATCTTCATCCGGTCGTCCATGGAAGCAGGGAGGCTCGCGGGGCTGGACGAAAACCACCGGTGCTATAGGCTTGGCCATTGTCAGCGTCGATGCCTTCCGAGATCGAATGGGGTCAGGCAGCAGATGATGTTCGGGTTGTAGGCCTTGGAGTCAGCGGCTGGCTCGGTGACCTGTATTGTAGGTTGGTCTTCCAGGGCGACAGGAATAAGGCTGAGGTATTCGCTTGAAGGATCAAGGGCAGCACCTCCACCAGATATCACATAGTGGTGACAAGGTCGACGACACAAATGAAGGGTCCATGATTGCACTGAAGAGACTCTTTATCAGGCTGACTTGCGCCCGCAAAAGAACTAAGCAACTCGGCGGCGGCGATAGCAACAAACGTTCTCGTCGATCGTCGAACAAAGAATACCCGTCACACTCGTCAACGCTTAATTTAAAGGCTGCACAGAACAATCTAGATAACGTCGCAAACAGCTACCAGGACGGGCTGGAACATTGTGGAAAGACACCCGAGTGGCCGGAACCTTCGAGACAGATCTCGGTGCATCTTGCGCTACATCGAAACTGATAAAGGTATGATTCGCGACATCGACCATTAACAAACAAAGATTACGTAACTGATACGCGGTCCAGAATCAGAGTGATTAGCCTGTATGCCGGCGGCTGTTAAAAAACAACAAATACAGTTTTGAAGGTTTCGCGGCAATATGCACGCGTAGTCCAAACCAGCATGTTTTCCTTGTACGAAAGCATCGTCTATCACGAAGACGAGAGCACCGCGATTAATAAGAGATGCATTTATGCATTGGTGGTTACATAGGCTTTTAGTGAACAGTTGGTATGGTGTTTTTATTTTTTTGCACATATCTGGCGCAAGTGCAGCTTTTCGATTTCGTGCATGGACATGATATAAGAAATTGCACATGCGCAACAGGCTGAAATCACGCGATGTTTTCCCACTGCTATAACTTCGAATTTAATCGCCTTGGCAGAGAGAGGTTAACTTGGCACTTAAGAGAAGTCAAAGTTTAAACATAAATTACTTTGCTTGGACTGCACAACTGATCATCGTGGCTATGACAGGACAACTATAGACGCATACAGTGAGGCCCACAGGACTCGTAGCTGGTGTTCACTATTTTCCTCAATACACTAGTGTTAGCTTTGTGCCAGCGAAGCGGAGACGCAGAATTATGATTTGAACCTCGCCAGTGAGCACACCTACTGAGCTAGACATCATTTGTATTCTGGCGGACAAGGTTGGACCGAGTCGTAGTCACTTAGCGTCAGTAAAGATTCTCGCCGTTATTCTTGTGGATCTCTCCAAAGTAGATATGGAGAATTGTCTTGAGTTCCATATAGGTACAGCCCTTAGGCTTGCACTAAATACGAGTGAACGTGACTCAACATGACGGCCTCGCGCTTGGCTGTCTGCCATGCCCGTATCAATGTGGCTATGTTCAAAAAGTGAACATAGCCTTCAAGCATCGCCCGCGCCACGCCTTTTGCGGTCCCGGATAGCAGACACCACGTGTGACATGTATAACAAGGCGCGGGAAAGTGAGTGTAGGACGCGTTGCCATTGAAGGAAAGGTCTGGAGATTAAGGAAATGTTTGTGTGGCAAAGGGTCGGAACCTGGTGACCATAGACGCATAACACGAACAAAAGCTGCATGGAAGAACAAACTTGCCCTTTCTCTGGAACATACTGCTACGCTTTTTCCGGAAAACCAGGCGTCTTCAGGACATCAAAGTTTTGCTGTCGAAGCGGTAAAAGATGCTACCGACTTCAAAACTGCGAATACTGTTCCACATAGGAGCAGTATGTTCAGGCTATGGCCATTCGGGCACAATCTAGGTTTGTGTTCTCGGTGTTGACGGGCTGCATCTGCACCAAGTCTTAAAGGTTCGATGCAGAGCAAAAAACGCGTGCTAAGATGGAACATTGTGAGGTCCAAGTGTTTGATCACATGGTTCCTGTTAATGCACATAATCTTGATGGTTTGGTTTGGTTTTGGGGTTTAACGTCACCAACTGGGCTTGAACATCACTAAGCTGCAGCATCCACTTCATCGTGATAAGCAATTAATCATTCTGAGGTAGGTGGAAGAGGATACTCGTCTGCCCTGGTGGTAGCTGTGGTCATGGACAAGGAGTTGGACCCTGCAACATGTTAGCTCCAAAACAAAGATTTCACAACGGCAAACACCGATGCTTCAAAGAACCGCTGGGCCGTACAACAAAGGACTACCCTACGGCTCCAAGTTCCCGTAAATATGGATTCACCTGTCTTTACAAACCGCACTTCGCGCCGCCGTTGATGGCCATAGTGTGCGTGTAGGGAGGGAGCTTCTGTCACATAGCCTCCCTCAATAATCGCCAGCAAGTGCAGTAAATAAACTCAGGCACCTGTAGATTTATTGTCATCACCATGAAGTTGTGCGACGCAAGTGGACACTACTTTAGAAAGCCAAGGGGGAACACTTTTACGAGCTTCTAACTGCTAGTCATTTTTGCCAGCCGCTGCCGCGCTTAGCCTAGGTGGCTATAGCCTCCGCCGGCAATCTCCTGTCAAAGGCGGCCCGAAATACGATTACCACCTACGGCCGGGCTTCCACGAAAGTCGTAGGCATGAACCTGTACAGGGCAAGCTGAGGATTTCCAGCCATCCGAAAAATATTTGGAAGATATGAACTAATCATAATACGCAAGATGTCGAAGACTCCCAAGGTCAACAGCATCGCTGGCTAGAAATAATAATAATAATAATAAAAATGTTTATTTCCTTTTTCCAGTACAAATGCAGGCCTGCCAGAGCCTCCGGAGGCTTGAATGGCAGTGCCCAGCAGTAAAACGAGAGAAGAAAATGGATTCAAAAGAGCGAACGCAAAAATGTGTAAACGCCCTGTTAGAAAACATGTAAAAACATAAGTAACAAAGCTGTGTACGGGGACTCACATCTTAATTTCACAAGACAATCCTTCACTATCGTCTTCGAATCAGCAGGAAATATTTATTTGGGTAACCGTTAAAGAACAGAGGGAACATAATGTTTTCCAAGACGCTCGCCATAGCATGTACGCACTCTAGGCACGAGAAAACGATCCCGACTTCGCAGACCTTTCACAGGAACATAAGGTGTGAAAAAATCATTTTACCAGATGTGTTTAAAAACTATTGTTTCAGAATATTAATGAAAAAAGTCAGGCATATGTAAAAGTGTAAAAACGTTACTATGTTCATCACGTGACCTATCCTGTATTACTGATTTAAGGGCGGATTTCAGTAAACTGTTCACTTTCTCTCGCCAAAAGGCAGAGCAGAAATAAAAGCAGCAAATACCATAGCGTAACACACTGTAGGCTAAGGCGTATACTATTTGCTTGCGTACATTCTTAGGGCAAAAGGACTTGACAGAGTACTGCAAACACGCAACTTTCCGGAGCTGAGAACATACAAAAGACAAATGAGTATTCCAAGACATGTGGAATCAAAGCATACTCCTAAGTATTTGACTGTTGACACAGGCATAATTCACGGACACTTGCAATGAACACAATTAGAGTAATGCAAATGAATTGACACGTCATTAGGAATTCCCTTTAAATAACTGTGAAAAAATACTAATTGTGTTTTTTTTTATTGTTACACAAGTTATTGCTGAACCATCCATAACTAACTCGCAGTTATGTTGAATAAAAAATAATGCTATCTTATAGTGCTTGTGTCTAGAAACTGAGAGCGTATCATCAGCGTATTTAAAAACACGGCACAGTTTGCAAACAGAGCTCAAATCATTGACATAAAAATTAAAGAAAATAGGTGCAAGTATAGATCCCTGAGGAACACCGGATCTAATCTGTTGCAGGCCAGTTCTATATTTACCTAATGCAACAAGCTGTGAGCGATTGGATAGATAATTAACAAGAGACAGAAAAGGGCCTCTAAACCCATAATTGTGAAATTCATCTGACAACACATCATGATTAACAGTCAAACGCCTTGGACACATCCAAAAATAAGGCAGAAACAAATTCATTTTCTTCAGTGCAGCTGTTTAGCACATCACATAGATCATCTAGTGCCTTCTGCGTACTAAGACCCTTAATAAACCCAAACGATTAGCAGAGAAAATGTCATGAGCTTCAAGAAAACTGAACATCACCATCGAAATGTGTTTTTCTAAAAAAAGCGCAATGCATAGTAGGATCGAGATACCACGATAATTTTAAACTTTATTTTTTACTAAATTCTTGTAGATAGGGATAATCATCGCGTTCTTCAAGCCCTCAGGTACTGTTTGGGTGGAAATTATGCCATTGATAATCGCGAGCAAAAAATGCTTTATAAGTTCAAAATTTCTGATAAGTGTATCGACAGAGATTCCACCCCACCCTGGAGACTTTCGCCATAGAGAAAGAGATTGGTAAAGAGCGGACACTCGGCGAAACCTGGCCCCAGGAAATGACGCGCGACTTGTTGCACTACCGCTGATTGATGGATGGCGGCACCAGCGCGGACATGCGCGGACGCGCGCATGACAGCACTCGCTGCAGCGGTAATCCCGCCCTTGGCCCGCCGGAGCAGACGACAGAAAGCTGTCGAAGGGAGCGAGCGGTTATCTACTCGTGCCTCGTCGCGCCTGTGCGGCACAGACCGCATATTTTTATCTCTCGTGGGCTGCTACGCGGAACGACTGCGGTTTGGAACAACGTCAAGGTGAGCAACATTTTTTTGCTGAACTATGCTGCATTTGAAGCGGTTTACCATGACCACGCCGGCCGGTGACAATTACGTTTCGCAGCTCGTGAACAGGCGCGCCGGCTGTTCAGGCATCGAGAAGTTCAGGTGCAGTTCGTGGCGCTCCGGCAGTTTCCAACCGCGGCGAGGTTTATTATCGTCACGTGGTGGTGACAAGGTCGATGACACAAATGATGAGTCGATGACTGCACTGAAAAAACTATATTGGGCTGACTTTCGCCCGAAAAAGAACTAAGCAACTCGGCGGCGGCGATAGCAACAAATGTGCTCGTCGATCGTCAAACAAAGAATGCCCGTCGCATTCGTAAACGCTCAATTTAAAGGCTGCTCCGAACAATCTGGATAACGTCGCAACTGCTAGAAGCACAAGCTGGAACATTGTAGAAAACACGAGTGGCCGGAAACTTCGAGACAAATCTCGGTGCATCTTGCGCTACAACGAAACTGATAAAGGTGCGTCCCGCGACATCGAGCATTAACAAAGAATACAGAACTGATACGTGATCCAGAGTCGGAGTGATAAGGCCGCATGCCGGCGGCTGTTAAAAAACAATAAATACAGTTTTGAAGGTATCGCGGCAACACTCTCCTTTAAAAAAACATCGCCTCGATGTTCCTAAACAAAGCAATTTAAATATAAACTCTACAAAGTTTAAACACCACAGATTCTTTAACGCGCGTAATATGGCTTCAGTCGAACAACATGTACAGTTTCTGGGAGTACGCATCGCCGTTGTGATGGTGACGTTCCGTCGCGAATGACTTCATAGTCCAGTGGTCCGACGCGGCGAATGATTTTGTACGGCCCAAAGTATCGACGCAACCACTTTTCACTTAGTCCGCGACGGCGAATTGGTGACCAAACCCACACTTGGTCTCCTGGGTCGTACTCTGCGTGGCGTCGTCGTAAGTTGTATCATCGGCTGTCGGTACGCTGTTGGTCTTTAATACGCAGCCGTGCGAGTCGTCGGGCTTCCTCTGCACGCTACAGGTAGGCAGCGACGTCAAGGTTGTCCTCCCTGGTTACGTGCGGCAGCATTGCGTCGAGCGTCGTCGTGGGCTCCCTGCCGTACACAACCTTGAACGGGGTCGGTCTGGTCGTCTCCCGGACTGCCGTGTTATACGCGAAAATCACGACGGCAAGATGGCGTCCCAGTTCTTGTGTTCAGCGTCGACGTACATGGCGATCATGTCCACGATCGTTTTGTTCAGACGCTCCGTAAGGCCATTGGACTGGAGATGAGCACTTTTGGGGCGCCGTGTCGCAAGAGAATTTGTTCGAGAAAAAATTCGGCGACTTCTGCTGCGGCACCATTGGGTAGTGCTTTTGCTTCAGAGTAACGGGTAAGGTAGTCAGTGGCCACGATGACCCACCTCTTACCCATAGACGAAGATGGAAAGGGGCTGAGGATATCCATCCCAGTTTGTTGAAAGGGCAGGATTGGAGGCGGTCCTGCTGGTCTGATCGGCGGCGTCTTGCTTCGTTGGCACTCACGACACGTCTTCACGTAGTGGGCAATTTCGGCAGTCAGTCCCTGCCAGTAGTACTCCTCCTGGATTCGACGCAACGTGCGCGCAAATCCGCGATGGCCTGCTGTGGGCTCGTCGCGCAACGCCTGCAGAATGTCCTGCCGGAGGTTTTTAGGCACTACAAGGAGCTGCGCGGTCCTGTTGGGTGCGAAATTCTTCACGAGGAGGCCATTGCTTAACGCGAACGATGATAAATGTCGCCTGAACACACCAGGAGAGGAAGCGGTCTTTACTTTTAAGTAATCGGCTAGCGCTTTCAGCTCAAGGTCTGATCGCTGTTGTTCTGCGAAACTGCTGGCGTTTACCGGTCTCAAAAAGGCTTCGTCGTCATCGTCCTTCGGGGGAGCGTCAACGGGAGCGCGGGATAAGCAGTCTGCCTCGGAATGCTTCCGGCCCGACTTATAGACTAAGTTCGTCGAAGGCTTCTTCTTGCGGCACTTCCCATTTAAAAGGTACGTTAGCCTTTGTAAGCTGCGTCAGCGGTTCAGCGATACGCGAAAAGTTTCTGACAAATCGTCGATAATAAGCACACAACCCAAGAAATCGGCGTACACCTTTCTTGTCGACAGGCGGTGGGAATTGTGTGATTACAGTTGTCTAGGCGAACACCATCCTTACTAACGGTGTGACCTAGGAACCGCAGTTCTTCGTAGGCGAAGTGGCACTCCTCTGCTTTTAGCGTTAGTCCCGATGACTTGATGGCTTCCAGCAGTCTGCAGTCATTTTAGGTGGTCTTCAAAATTTGACGAGAAGACAACAACGTCGTCCAAATATACCAAACAAATTTGCCACTTCAAGCCTGCCAGGACTGTGTTCATTACTCGTTGAAACGTGGCTGGTGCGGAGCAGAGGCCAAATGGCATCACCTGGAACTCAAAAACGCCGTCCAGTGTGACGAATTCGGCCTTCTCGCGATCTCTTTCGTCGACCTCAATTTGCCAATATGTGCTCTTCAGGTTCATCGATGAGAAGTACCTTGCATTGCAGAGCCGGTAGAGAGTGCCGTCGATGCGGGGAAGCGGGTAGACATCCTTCTTAGTTATGCTATTCAAGCGGCGGTAATCAACGCAGAAGTGTGCCGACTTTCTTCTTCACCAAAACGACTGGTGCCGCCCAGGGGCTCTTCGATGGCTGGATAACGTCATCACACAGCATTTCCTCAACTTGATCCCGTATGGCCTGGCGTTCTCGCGGCGATACACGATAGGGGCTTTGACACAGAGGTCGGGCGTGTTCGTCCGTCATAATGCGGTGCTTGGCCAGCGGGGGTTGTCGTACCTTAGGTGATGACGAGAAGCACTCCCTGTAGCTTCGAAGAAGACTGAGAATCTCGTATTTCCTTCTGTGGGTCAATGCCGAGTTGATATCAAATATGGGCTGGCGGAATTGGTCCGGTGCGTCTTCCAGGATTTGGTCGTGGAGGGCGAATACATCTTCGAGGTCCGCTAATTCGTCGAGAAAAGCGATTGTCGTGCCCTTGTTGAGATGCCGGTATTCTTCGGTGAAGTTTGTTACCAGCACCTGAGCCTGACCTCTCTTTAATTTCGCGATGCCTCTTACGATGCCGACACCTCGTTCCAAGAGCAAGTGGATATTTCCTTCGACAATGCCTTCAGCGGTTTCGATGTTTGCGCTACCTACGCAGACTGCGACGCTTGATCGGGACGGCGCGGTTAATTCTGCATCGAGGACGTTTAGAGCAATGTGTTGCGTCCAAGTCGTCGTAGCAGGAATGGCTTTGTCTGCAGAGAGCTTCATGAGCTTAGATCGTTAGTCGACGATAGCCCTATTTTGATTTAGGAAGTCCAAGCCTAAAATCATGTCGCGGGAGCACTGCTGCAAGACCACAAAGCTGGTGGGGTAAGTGCGCCCATTTACGGTTATTCTTGCAGTACATCGCCCCGATGGAGTAATCAGGTTGCCACCTGCGGTGCGAATCAGCGGGCCACCCCAAGCGGTTATAAATTTCCTGAGATGGGAGGCTAACGGTCCACAGATGACTGAATAATCAGCTCTGGTGTCTACTAGGGCAGTGACTCTACGACCCTCGACATCAACTTCAAGGTCACTTGTTCGCGTTTCGCATTGCACGTGGGCCTTGTTGTTCGATCTCGGCGCCGCCGTTTCTTGAGCTGATGGCCGGGGCATACCTTTGTTCGATGGGCGGCGGTATCGGCTTGCACTCTGGTCGTGTTGTCCGTCGATGTCGTCGTGTGGAGCGGCGGTGGAATGGCTGTGTCGTCGTTAGTGGTAGTTGGCGGTGGAGGATGTTCGCGTTTTCGTCGTTGTGCAACCTCACCTCGAAAGGTTGCTGCCTTTAGATTCCTCTACGCGGGCTAGGAGACCGTCCTTGCAAGTAACCGCGGCTCGGCGACGCAAATCTGGCATTTTACGGCGATGGGAAACGTGACAGACGCCTTGGCGACGAGTGCTCTCCGTTGCGCAGGAAGTCGTTGATTTCCTGTGGTCGCTCGCCAGGGCGGGGTCGCGGGGTGTCGACAGCGAAACCACGAAGGCCGATTCGCCTGTACGGGCAGTGACTGAGGATGTGGCCGGCCTCACCGCATTGGAAGCATTATGGCCGGTTGTTTGCTGTACTCCAGGCGTCGCACTTCCTGGGGCTTGGGGGTCGTTAGTAGGTTTGGCGGGCGGAGGCCAAGCGAAGGTTTTCAGAAACAGAACGATAGCGGCGAGGGCACGGAAAGTCATCACGTCGGGGCGCAGGGCAACGTAATGCTGCAGCGTAGTTCATTGCTGTTGCCTCTTGTGCTGGAACAGTCGCAGGCGTCGCCACCTAGGGTTGTTGCTATGATGGCATCAATCGGCAGAGCTCCTCTCGCACGATCTCCTGAATGAGGTCCCGTAGGTTCTCTCCGCTTGCAGATGCGCAGGGGTAGTGGCTTGAGTAGTCCGGCTGAAGTGGTCGCTCGTAGTGGCGCATTCGGGTGCCCAACCTCTTGTCGATGGTAGACGCTTCCATTTCAAATTCCGCCACGGTTTACGGCGGATTTCGGACAAGACCTGCAAAAAGCGATTCTTTAACGCCTTGCATTAAAAATTCGACTCTCACCTTCGGTCATGTTAGTGTCGGTGCGGCGAAAGAGGCGCTTCATCTCCTCAATGTACGCCAGGACTGGCTCGTTAGGGAGTTGAACTCTTGGTTGAAAGAGGGCCTCAGCTCTTTCCTTTCGGACATAACTTGCAAAGGCAGTCAAAAACGCTTCCTTGAAAATCTCCCAATCCTTCATAGCTTCCTCATGATTTTCGAACCAAACTCGGGCATGTCCTTGAAGAACAAAGTAGACTTGCCGAAGTTTCACGGCGTCGTTCCAGCCGTTCAATTCTGCCACACGGTTGAAAAGTCCGTCCAGTCTTCCGCATCTTCACTGGGCAATCCGTGAAAGATGGGGGGGGGGGGGGGCTCCCTGGGCTGCACGAAGACGACTGGTGCTGTTGATTGGGCCATTTCCAAAGTTGATGCCTTCCGGAGTCGAACGGGGTCAGGCAGCAGACCGTGTTCGGGTTGTGGGCCCTTGGAGTCGGCGGCTGGCTTGGTGACATGTAGGCTGGTCTTCCAGGGCGAATGAAAAAGGCTGATGTCTTCGCTTAAAGGATCAAGAACAGCACCTCCACCAGATGTCAGCACCTCCACCAGTTGTTCTTTTGTGCCCGCAAAAGAAGATCGTCGAACAAGGAATGCCCGTCGCACTGCTCGGAGCTATCTAGATAACGTCAAGACACACGAGTGGTCGGAACCTTCGAGACAGAACTCGGTGCACCTTGCGCTACAACGAAACTGATGAAGGTGCGTCCCGCGACATCGAGCATTAACAAACAAAGAATACAGAACTGATACGCGATCCAGAATCAGAGTGATAAGGCCGCATGCCGGCGGCTGTTAAAAAACAGATACAGTTTTGAAGGTTTCACGGCAATATATTGTGTTCCTGCGAAACTGAGCTGCATTTCGAACAGTTTATCTCAGCACGCTGGACAAAGTGACATGTGAAGGCATCAAGGCTCGCCGATGCGCCAACATGGCGTATTAGCCGGCCGGGGCGGCCAGGCCTGACGCGTTTCGTTTTGCCGAACAGCTAGTTTTCTTAAGTATCGCGTTTAACAGGGCGACGGTAAGGTGCGAAATGTTGCATTCTTGAATTTCTTGTCAAATTGCGCAGTATTTCAGGCAGTTTAGCTCAGTACGGCGGCGACTGCGCTTCACAAAGTCGCGCGTGAAGGGCAAACTAACCGGCATGACAAGGCGTGCTGGCTGCGGTGACGTGACATGGCGTGAGGTGGTTTTGCGAACGGCTAGTTTTGCGTGGTGTCGCGTGTAACAGGGCAACCGCAAGTTGAGAAATGTTTCATTCTTGTCTAACTGCGAGGCATTTCGGGCAGTTTAGCTCAGCACGGCAGTCTGCGCTTCACAAAGTCGCGTATGAAGGGCAAGCCAACATGGCGTGCTCGCCGGCTGCGGTGAGGCCAGGCCGCGATTTTGCGATTGGCTAGTTTTGCGTGGTGTCGCGTTACATTTAACGGCACAACATTAAAGACAGAATTTTTTTATTATGCTGCAAGCTTCATTGCTTTAGCAGTTCAGTGCTTTAGAGGAATATTGTCAGTTTAGTGGCTGTTATTTCACTCACTGTTGAATTGTATTTTCAGATAGGTTCGGTTAGCCTGCATTTCCTGACCTCTACGTTGCAAGAGTAGCTTTTGTATCAATTTTTCGAATGACAGCTTTGTGTTCTGGACCATAACTGCTGCTCTCCAAGTCTTCAGTGCGCACCCATATGCACAGATGCGGGCGCGGAGCAGTGGCCTTGAATTTCATTGCAACCTTCTGAATCATGTTCAAACTTTTCCCAACAGCCTTGCATGGACCCACGGACTGCAGCCGAAGCACGGCACATGCGACGAGTGAATGGTGTGGCCTTCCCCCAAGCGTCAGTACTCCTCTCTGCCCTACCCTTGTTACCCTTGTTAAGGTAGCCGCGAGTGGGACTGTGTAGTTTATATATAATGCTTATTTTGTTCCATATTATTTGCCATAATTCGGAAATCAACGTTATGCTATTTTTTGTCTCCACCTCAGTGTTGTTTCTCGCCTTGTGTATTTTTATTTTTCTGTACTGTGCACATCGCCTAATGTGTGCAAAGTTTTGTCAATGCATCCGTCTACATCTGTTGCATCTCTTATGTGTTTTATATGCAGCAAAATAAATGTTAATTTCACGAAACACTTGGCGTCTTTTCTGCAGTGCTGTTTTGCAAAGGCTGTGGCGCAGCAGCGATGATGGCCAGTTTTGTCATGTTGTTGTGCATGCTGAAAATAAATAGAAACGCTAGTAGACCATGTCAAACCCAAATAATGGGCCCAATGGGCAGGGAAGGGCGCAACGCATGATAGCATTCAAATCGCGCGCCTTTCAGCAAGACCGGATGTAGTTGCTGCCGGCCGCTTGGTGCGCTGCAGTCAAATGGGCCACTGGGCCCTATGGGAGTGTCCGCTCTTTACCAATCTCTTTCTCTATGACCCTGGTTCAAATGATAATCCCAACGAGATAACTGTAAATGGTACAAATCTTGGAGAAGAAAATTTAGCTGTAGCTTTTAATGATTTTTTGACAGTAGGAAACAGCCATCATGACCCAAGCTGTATAGGTTTCATACACCAATGAACAGAAGAAGCTGCATTTTTATCTCCAGTAACTGCAGGCGAGGTCGTGTCTGCAATCATGTCTCTAAACAATTATACTACTTGTACTGATATAGATGGTTTACAAAATCGGCCACTTAAGTATGTTGCTACTATTAGAGCTCCTGTTTTAGAGTATATTATTAATCTAATATTTTCATGTGGTCAGATTCCTCGCCGGCTCCATGTGGCTAAAGTTACTACCATTTTTAAAGGCGGTGAGAAATGTAACACGTCTAACTACAGGCCTATTTCAATACTCCCTGTTTTGTCCAAAGTCGTTGAAAAACAAATACACGTTCGAAAGAGCTCATTCCTAACAAAGCATCGCATCATGATACCGTATCATTTTGGGTTTATAAAGCGCCCTTTGTTTGTGCAAAAGACGCCATTCTGAATGCTTGAGAGCGTCAATCGCATACACTTGGAATATTCGTAGTTTAGTCAAACGCATTTGACCAAATAAATCACACCACAATCATAAAAAAAATCTGAATATTATGGTTTCAGAGGCTGTTTCCTATCTGTTAAGTCCTACCTACAATACCACCATATGTTAAGTCCTACCTACAATACCACCATCTGTTAAGTCCTACCTACAATACCACCATCTGTTAAGTGCTACCTACAATACCACCATCTGTTAAGTCACACCTACAATACCACCAACAAAGGGTACACACAAATAACTCTTGCTCCAGCTTCGAACCAATACCACACGGCGTTCCGCAGAGAAGCATTCTTGGACCGCTGCTCTTCAACCTATATATTAACGACCTCGTTAACATAGATTTAAACACTTCATTTGTTATTTATGCCGATGATAAAAGCGTATTTTTCTCAGATCGCAGTTTACCTCCGCTTGTAAAAAAGCGAATTATGTGCTTGATGTATTGAACACTTGGAGTCAAATTAATTATTTAGCTATAAATGTCTCGAAGACAAAAAAATCAGTTCTTTTTCGCCCTAAAAGTAAGCCAGTTAATTCAAATATTGCCCTTCGACTTGGTCTTTCGGACATAGATTTGGTACCAGTATTAAAAACGTGAGTTCTTCCTTTTCAAAAGAATATGCAGTGGAGCCCGCATACTAACCTTGTTCACTCCAATCTTTCGCGAATAGTAAGTATTCTTGCACGCTTTCGTACTTTCTGCCAAATCAATAATTTACTCTCATACAACTCCCTTTTCACGCCCACGTTAACGTATGGTTATTTGGTATGGGGAACAACGATTTACACAAGCTTGTGCAAAACCTATCGACTGCAGAAAAAAAAGCTGAAAGAATCAATTCTAATGAACCCAATGACGCACACACAGATCCCATATTTTATGGCCTTAGATTAAACCCATTACCAACCCTGTTCAACGCAGTTCTGTTAAGACTTTATTATGCTTGTCGCCTAAATAGTGACCGTTTCCTTGAAACACTTGAGACCCTGACTCCAGTTGAAAAGACGTATGGCACACGAAGCAGTGAGGCTTGGAAGATTCCCCATACCCGTACAACCTGTGGCATCCAAATGTTGATGTACATGCAACCACAACCTCTTACTTCCTCTGTTAACAAGTCCAGCTAATCTATACAACAGCATATGTGTCCTCAAATCAAAATACCGTTGACACGTGCAGTTCTGCACCATCCAATATTAGTCCTATCATCTAAATGTAATTTATAATGCTTATAATGGTTTTCATTGTTTTGTTGCGTTTTTGTCCACTGCTTTATTGCCCTGTAAGCGGGATGCTAGCCGTTTTCAAGCCATTTCAGGCTTTTTGCTTGCAGCCTGTAGCCTCATGAATATTGTGTAATCAGTGTTGATGCTAAATAAAATTGTTTGTATTTGTATTTTTATAGGTCTCATTCGCTCTGGGACAGGCTGGTGTTTCTTTGCGAAGCGCCATATCGGATGCGGGGAGGTGAAGCCTCTCACTGTGGCTCGTGTTGGAACAAATCGTGCTGGGGTTTGGAGTCAATTCAGAGTAAGCCGTCCACAAGCTCGCCAGGGATGTAACGTCGGGGATTGAAGGCCGCCAACTTCCGTTACGGGCTCTGTAGAATATGAGTGCAATCCACGCTGCCGCAGCTGCGGAAGCAGCCACCTCATCGGGGTACCACAACACATGATGCATTGGTAAGTAGCAGATAAAACCGATCGTCCCGCCAAACAATGTCAAACAGCACACGTAAGCCAAGGAAGGTGCGCCTATCGTAGGTAAAGACAAGAAGTGTCCCGCTGCACCCAATGAAGTGTCCCATTCCACCCCGCTGCGCTCAAAACCAAGACGCTTACCAAACTTGGTAGAATAGGGCTCTTGCTTATAGCGCGGCACGAAGAAAGTTACTGAAGTAGGGGATGCTACGGCGTCTGGCAGGAGTGCGCGTCATGAAAGTGCACCCCGGTCGTTGCGAACCCGCCTGCACAAGTACGTGTGTGCGACCCACAACATGATCAACGCGGGGACAGTAGTGGACAGGTCCGCCACGAGCAGTGGGAGAGCTGACGATCCGTTTTGACAGCTCGACGATGACCAAACGTAAATTGGTACATGAGCGCTCCCCGCGTGGATGTCCGCCATTTGTGAGAATTAGCTCCTGGGAAGGGGCTCAGCCTGGGCGATTCTCTGTAAGCCCGGGGGATACCGTTTGGCGAGCTCTAAGCCTCCTTGCCGAAGCGGGGGCCTTATGGTTGAGCATCCGCCTCGCATCCGCCTGGTGCCGCCGGCTACCCACCAGTTTAGAACGGGTACAAGATTTCCCCCGGACCAGTGCTCGGCTCTTGGGTTGCAGTGCGTGGGGAAGTGGAGATCGCTCCCAAATAGTTGCATATATCGCACAGTGATTCATTTCGCCATCGCCCAAATAATGTGTCCTCCTCGCGTGGCAAATGCTAATTATGGGACCCTTTTCAGCATCCGCCTCTCATTCGTGAGGTACCAGGTCCGATCCGCGGTTCCGGCGGGAACCCACCGAATTATAACGGGTACAAGATTTCCCCCGGCCCGGTTCTCGGCTCTTCTGGGGTGAAACGCTGGGAAAAAAGGTCAATAGACCAGAAATGCTGGTTTAGGAAAAAAAAAGGGCCACATAATGGGGTTTCGCCGCACGAGGCGGACTTATTGTTGGCCAATCCCAGGACGCATCACGCTCCCATTGGCGCAATTATTTGGAACCCATGAGTCTGGCGATGGGAGGAATCGGAAAAAAAAACTGAAAATTTTGGCGGAAGAAACTGTTTTTTTTTTCTTGTTTTTCCCCAGGCATGGAAAACAGGAAAAAAAGAACACAAAGTATGACTGCCTTAAATAAACATGAAAATTTTGCTAATCCGCCTTTTGCGCGAGTTTTCTGCGCATGCGCGAAACGTAGCGGCGACCGATGGAAACACACTGAGCGGCGTCGACGGCGTTTCTCGGCGCCGCCAGTGCACGGGGGCTGGCGGCACGGGGCTGCACGGTGGCCGTCACAGGCTTGGCAAAGCGATGCCAACCACATCTGCCGCATACGGTTGCCACTCTCTAAGCGCGCCAAGATGCAAGACGCAGTTTTTCAGGTTTCATTCGCCGAGCCGCGGCCAACAAGGACGTGAAGCTACAATTAGGGCCACCAAGCGTCAAGATGTGAATGGCCGACCTTAGCTACCTACTGCGTACTCTCGACTGTGCGAAAAACACTTCGTTACAGGTATGTATGCATCTAAAGGAAATGCGCATAATGAAAAGTATCTACCGGAGTTTGCACCAAGCCTGTAACTCACCAGTGATAGCCGCAATGAGCATTTGTTCGGCGCGTCTGATGGCGATGTATTTTGTCGTTTGTTTTCTTTATGTGCGAAGGGGCCGGGGAGCGCATATATCACAGGTGGCTGTGTGCGCTAGACCGTAAGATTTAGCATGTTTTATCGCGACTGCCGCCTGACTAAAAAGAAAAGAAAAATTGGGCGTTTGTTGTGATGCACCGCCGTTCGCGAGCCGAGTGGTTGAGCTGATCATGAGGCTCGCGAACGGCAGTGCATTAAAACGCCGTATTTTTTTTCTTGTTAGGCAGTCACGATAAAACATGCTAAATATTACAGCCTAGCGCACAGAGCCGCCTGTGATATTTAAGCTACCTAGCCCTTTCGCACATAACGAAAAGAAAGGACAAAATACATCGCCTTCAGGCCCCGGCGCAACTAAAGCAATCACGCACCGAAAAAATCCTCATTGCAGCTATCCCTGGTGCGCTACAGCCTGGGTGAAAACTCCAGTAGGTACTTTTCATCATGCATATTTCGTTTAGATGCATACATACCTGTAGTATCTGTGTTTTTGCCGCTCGGAGCATATGACGCACTTGATACTCTTGCACAACGCACAGTATTTTTTTTTTTAAATTAAAGGCTCGCCTTCGTGCACGCCAAAGCATCCGGATTGTGTTCCTTTGGTGTACGCAATCAGATGCACATCCTTAGGGAGTTTGATAATCGTCGTCTACGTCCAACCGTTTGCAACGGCAAGGAAACCGCCCGGCACAATAAATGAGTCTCCTGGAGGGTTCATGCTCGTTCACTTGCACAGTGGATCGCTCTGGACGTAGAACAGGGTTGGTTCCTGACCGAGATGCGCATCCGATATGTAGGAGATTCACATGTGTCACCAAGTTGTTGATTCCGCAGAAATCGCGGCGGAGGCAGAAATGAACGTTGGAGATCCTTTCACAACAGAATGACAATTCTCTGCGCACCGAGAACCTTTTCACCACTGCGACCACATCCGTTCTGACTCCTGAGGCCAGAAACCGGCTACAGCTCTGAATCATCCATTGCCAGAAAAATGCAGCGCGTTTCCTGCAGGTGTGCATTCCGGCCGGGACAATGCCCTTTTCACGGGGTGTGTATATGAGCCTCTCTGCCGATCTTCGTGGGTGAAATCCTATAGCTGCACGGTTGTAGATGACGAGAGGAGGAAGCGACGCCCATTGCACCATGCCGGCGCCGCGGTGACCGCATTGTGCTCGGTAACTCAAGACACCCCGCGCATATGCGCCGCTCAAAGTCACAGGAGACGATTCCACCTAGCTCTGCAGCATCGACAAACCCCTGGCTGCTTTGCCCTTTGAGATCCTCTCTCTCTCTCTCTGCCCCCACGCTCTACTGTCTGCCGAAAACCTGCACGCTGAGAGCGTCTCATTCTGTCACGTCGAACACGGCCCGCGCTACACGCTCTTACAATACGAATATAGTATATGCGTACGTGCGTTATGAGTGGATTGTGAAACCCTCTACCTTCCCCCATACTGCGTGAACATGATATGCAGCAATTACTGTCACTACTTTCCGCTCCGAGGCCAAAAAAGGGGGGAAGCTTTCGCATTCTACCAGCGTTGGCGTGGCCATTTCGTATGGTGCGCTTTAGCGTCGTCTGCTACACTGCCGCTCAATGTGTTTCCCGCCCGCTCCCGCATGATGGCGCCACATCCTCGCGCAAAAGGCGGATTGATAGATGGCTGCATCTAAGTAGGAAACATCTCTTGAAAGGCTGCAGAAAAAATATAATTTGTTTGCTGTTATTTAGTTTTGGTTGGATAAATTAAGCTTACTTCAGAACGTTCGTGATAAATGCTTAGTCTACTGAAGCCATTTTAGATTCCGAAATGCTGCATTTTGATTGCGAAAACAATACTACGCCAGGTCTAACCGCTCGTCGCATGGTCCGTGGACTCCCCTGCTCCTCGATCAGCCTGCCATGACATTTGAATTCACGTTACCGCTATGCCACGAGCAGGAGCTGCCAACTCGGGTTGCTCCTTTCATATGGGAGGGTGATATCAGAATTAGCCTGCCAGAACCATTTGCATTCTCGATACCCCTACGACACGCAGGCACGTCCATACGGCTAGGTTGAAGCGTGGCTTTATATGTGGGCTGGTAACTTACGCTCTCGCGTCATACCCTTCAACGATGAGCTTAAGTGTCCCCAATAACGTAGCACCTTACACTGATACGGCGTTATAGGGGAATAATGTAGCAGGCAAAACAAGCTCCCGTTGTTGCTTTCCGGTCAACTAGGGTTAACCACAGCTAAACCACAACAATGTTTTTTTTTTTGTTTTTCTCTCCTCTGCTGAGTGTCGAAACGCGACCATATGAAGTGACCTTGATTTGCTTATTTGTATTTCTAATAAAGTAAAAAGAAAATCTAGTCAGGTTGAAGTCTCATTAGTGAGGTGGTGTCGTTCGAGCGCCGATGCCGATCCCCCAGAGGAGTCGTCTGCCCATCTACCACCAATGCAGCCGCTGGCAGTTGTCGCGCTTCGTTGCGCCGTTGATAGTACGTCCAGTTACTGTGATGTGACGTCACTATTATTCACAGATACTGTTGTGAACTTCATATGTCATTATATTAAATGGTTCTAACGATGCGTCTGGATCGGGCGAAATAGCATTAACGCCTTTTTGGATCTGAATTAGGATACATGTAGAAGGCTTGTTGTGTCCAGATTTTGGCGGCAGGTGACATCTCATAAAGAGATAACCCATAACATGATTATAAAGAACTGGGTGTCCCAATACTCTTAAAACATGCTAAAATTTGGATGCATACAAATAGAACTGGAAGAAAAAAGGTCTGAAACTCAACATGAAAAGCTTAGAACAATCTAGGAAGAAGCAAGCACAAACACATCGCCAGGGCTATACCGCCTTGGAATGTCAATGATCTAATTAAAAATGAGATGAACATTAATCTGTCGACCAAATAGTATAAGAAAATGAACAAAACTGGCTGTTCACGTGCGTGTATTTTATTCACTACAACAAACTGAGAACACACACAAAACAGCATTTTTTATCAGATGGCTTACATGTACTAGCAAGAAATGCGGTAAACATTAAATTAGGAAGATATGATAAAGGAAAAAGAGAGCCGTTGATGTTGAAGGACTAGAGTATAGCTTAAAATTTTATCCGATACTTATTTATGCGTGGCTTATTTGGAGATAAATAAGGCAAACTTTGAACAGCATGTTAACATTTGCACGAGAAAAATAAAAGCACCAGCAAAAGTAAGTATATAAAAAACACACGATGAACATACAGAAATGTTGCATGTAGATATGGTTCCGTGTTTGTTGTAAGGTAAAATGAAAATAAACCTCAAACAGTACAAAATAACTCAGGAATATAAAAAGCATATTCGAATGTAAATGTAGAAAGACTATACACGTAACAGGAAGGAGAAAACACGGAAACGTGGTCACACCATGCAGACACATGATTGATTGCAGAGAAATATTCAGGCATAGGTTGAACTTCGCTTAAGATTTCGACAGAAAAAAAAAATCACAACTGAAATATATATGACACGAAGAAAAAAGAGCACGCTAAGGAAAGGAAGGCACGAAAACAAACACAGAACTTTGTCTACCTGCACTACTACCAATTTCTGCTCTTCTCATTTCCGGCGCCGCTCATCAAACTGGACACTTTAAGATGTATGTTGTAACGAATGAACACAGTTTCTATAATCTATGACCCGCGGGCTAGATGTGCACACAGGCTAAAGGTCGCCACTTTTCTGACACGCAATAGTGGAGGCTGCAACACACATGGCAGCAATCTTCTAAAACAACAAAGGTGTCATTTGTCTTTTTATAACCGTCTAGAAGCGGCGCGACATTACCACGAGCAGCACTCTGCTCGCAAAAAGACTGTTTGCTGTTTTAATCCCGCTGCACTTCTTGAATAATACAAATAAATGATATTTTCCAAAATGTTAAAATGTTTCCGAAAAAAACTGCTTTTTTTTCTATATTCAGCTAAGGATTGCGGAACGTGTAGTTAGCCACAAAATGGGAGCTTGCAACTGCTTGCCACCAGAGAGACACCAGCTACTAACCTTATGAAGTTCGACGGTGCATAATTTGTGTGTGTCGCCTATATTGAGCTAAGGATTGCAGAATGTGTAGTTAGCCACAAAATGGGAGCTTGCAACTGCTTGCCACCAGCGAGACACCAGCTACTAAACTTATCAGTTCCACGGTGCTTAATTTGTGTGTGTGCCCTATATTGAGCTAAGGATTGCGGAATGTGTAGTTAGCCACAAAATGGGAGCTTGCAACTGCTTGCCACCAGCGAGACACCAGCTACTAAACTTATCAAGTTCGACGGTGCTTAATTTGTGTATGTGGCCTATATTGAGCTAAGGATTGCAGAATGTGTAATTAGCCACAAAATGGGAGCTTGCAACTGCTTAACACCAGCGAGACACCAGCTACTAAACTTATCAAGTTCGACGGTGCTTAATTTGTGTGTGTGGCCTATATCGAGCTAAGCATTGCGGAATGTGTAGTTAGCCACAAAATGGGAGCTTGCAACTGCTTGCCACCAGCGAGACACCAGCTACTAAACTTATCAAGTTCGACGGTGCTTAATTTGTGTATGTGGCCTATATTGAGCTAAGGATTGCGGAATGTGTAGTTAGCCACAAACTGAGATCTTGCAACTGCTTCACACCAGCTACTAAACGTATCAAGTTCGAGGGTGCTTAATTTGTGTGTGTGGCCTATATTGAGCTAAGGATTACGGAATGTGTAATTAGCCACAAAATGGGAGCTTGCAACAGCTTGCCACCAGCGAGACACGAGCTACTAATCTTACCAAATTCGACGGTGCTTAATTTGTTTGTGTGGCCTATATTGAGCCAAGGATTGCGGAATCTGTAGTTAGCCACAAAATGGGAGCTTGCAACAGCTTGCCACCAGCGAGACACGAGCTACTAATCTTACCAAGTTCGACGGTGCTTAATTTGTTTGTGTGGCCTATATTGAGCTAAGGATTGCGGAATGTGTAGTTAGCCACAAAATGGGAGCCTGCAACTGCTTGCCACCAGCGAGACACCAGCTACTTAACTTATCAAGTTCGACGGTGATTAATTTTTGTGTGTGGCCTATATTGCGCTAAGGATTGAGGAATGTGTAGTTAGCCACAAAATGGGAGCTTGCAACTGCTTGCCACCAGCGAGACACCAGCTACTAAACTTATGAAGTTCGACGGTGCTTAATTTCTGTGTGTGGCCTATATTGAGCCAAGGATTGCGGAATCTGTAGTTAGCCACAAAATGGGAGCTTGCAACAGCTTGCCACCAGCGAGACACGAGCTACTAATCTTACCAAGTTCGACGGTGCTTAATTTGTTTGTGTAGCCTATATTGAGCTAAGGATTGCGGAATGTGTAGTTAGCCACAAAATGGGAGCCTGCAACTGCTTGCCCCCAGCGAGACACCAGCTACTAAATGTATAAAGTTCGAGGGTGCTTAATTTGTGTGTGTGGCCTATATTGAGCTAAGGATTGCAGAATGTGCAGTTAGCCACAAAATGGGAGCTTGCAACGGCTTGCCACCAGCGAGACACCAGCTACTAAACATATCAAGTTGGACGGTGCTTACTTTGTGTGTGTGGCCTATATTGAGCTCAGGATTGTGGAACGTGAAGTTGGCCACAAAATGGGAGCTTGCAACTCCTTGCCACCAGCGAGACACAAGCTACTAAACTTATCAAGTTCAATGGTGCTTAATTTGTGTGTGGCCTTGACCTAAGCATTGCGGAATGTGTAGTTAGCCACAAAATGGGAGCTTGTAACTGCTTGCCAGCATCGAGACACCAGCTACTAAACGTATCAAGAGCGACGGTGCTTAATTTGTGTGTGTTGCCTATATTAAGATAAGGATTGCGGAATCTTTAGTTAGCCACAAAATGGGAGCTTGCAACTGCTTGCCACCAATGAGACACCAGCTACTAAACTTATCATGTTCGACGGTGCTTAATTTGTGTGTGGCCTTGACCTAAGCATTGCGGAATGTGTAGTTAGCCACAAAATGGGAGCTTGTAACTGCTTGCCAGCAGCGAGACACCAGCTACTAAACTTATCAAGTTCGACGGTGCTTAATTTGTGTGTGTGGCCTATATTGAGCTAAGGATTGCAGAATGTGTAGTTAGCCACAAAATGGGAGCTTGCAACGGCTTGCCACCAGCGAGACACCAGCTATTAAACATATCAAGTTGGACGGTGCTTACTTGGTGTGTGTGGCCTATATTGAGCTCAGGATTGTGGAACGTGTAGTTGGCCACAAAATGGGAGCTTGCAACTGCTTGCCACCAATGAGACACCAGCTACTAAACTTATCAAGTTCGATGGTGCTTAATTTGTGTGTGGCCTTGACCTAAGCATTGCGGAATGTGTAGTTAGCCACAAAATGGGAGCTTGTAACTGCTTGCCAGCATCGAGACACCAGCTACTAAACGTATCAAGAGCGACGGTGCTTAATTTGTGTGTGTTGCCTATATTAAGATAAGGATTGCGGAATGTGTAGTTAGCCACAAAATGGGAGCTTGCAACTGCTTGCCACCAATGAGACACCTGCTACTAAACTTATCAAGTTCGATGGTGCTTAATTTGTGTGTGTGGCCTATATTGAGCTAAGGATCGCGGAATGTGTAGTTAGCCACAAAATGGGAGCTTGCAACTGCTTGCCACCAGCGAGACACCAGCTACTAAACTTATCAAGTTCGACGGTGCTTAATTTGTGTGTGTGGCCTATATTGAGCTAAGGAGTGCGAAATGTGTAGTCAGCCCCACAATGAGAGCCCAATACTGTTTGCGACAACTGCGATACAGCTACTAAACATATAAAGCTCGACGGTGCTAAAAAGGGTGTATGGCTTATAGTGAAGTAAGGATTGCGGAATGTGTAGTGAGCGTAACAATGAGTGCGCGATACTGCTTGCCACATGTGCAGCACTTTCTGCCAAGCTTAGCAAGTTCGATGGTGTTAAATTAGGGTGTGGGGCCTATACATAAATGAGGAGTGCGGAATGTGCAGACAGCCACACGATGAGAGCTTGTAACTGCTTGCTACGAGTGCGACGCCAGCTAATAATCCTACGTAGTTCGATGCAGCTAAATTACTGAGTGTGGCCTATATTGAGAGAAGGAGTGCGGAATGTGTAGTCGGCCACTCGATGAGAGCCCGCTCCAGCTGGTGACGAGTGCAACACCAGTCACTAAACGTAGCAAGTTGAACGGTGCTCAATTAGGGTGCGTCGCGTCAATTGAGATGAGGAGTGCGGAATGGGTTGTCAGCCGCATGATGAGAGGTTGTGACTGCTTGCTGCGAGTGCGATGGTACCATGGCGCATCGGTAGGTGTGGATTCTATATTGGAATAGTGGTGTCATGAAGAGGGGGTTTTTTCGCTGGGTAGACATTTTTAATGTAAAACTTCAATAGATGCGTCCGTGCGATTTGCATCCAATCATATATAAACTTTTGAAGTCACGCGCGGTGAGCGATCAGGGATCAATGTTTTCAGTTGTTCTTAACACACAATAGACACCACATACAATTTGACCTAAAAACAGCAGAAGCCTCTATGCTGATAGAGCATGTTCGACTGATTTCACTTGTTACCGAGGTCATGCATAGCAGCCCTATTTGCGCTTTTTGTTACTACTTGGCTCAGCTTAGGCACGAGGACAGCGCCAGCAGCAGAAGCGCGCAAAACCGTGCAAAAGTCGGGAACCAAGAAAGCAAACAAAGCGGCAGCTCGGGCGACCTCGAAAGGCGACAAAGCAACCGTCCATTATTCGCCACCCTAAACGAGGTCCCAGAGACCGCACTTTTCCAAACAGCTCTAGAACCAGCCGCTTTTGCCTGAGTATCAGGCAAGGCGACCCAAAACTCGAAACGTCCGTTCGTCTTTCAGCATGCAAGCCGGGCCTCCCGATGGACTGCTGCCAAAGCTAGAGCCAAACTCCCCTACGCCGCCTCTGGGCCGTTGAGAGGCGCCAAAACGTGAACAAATTTGCGCCATGTTAGAGGAGCTCGACTTCGTATGGACATGGGATATGCAGGAACCGCCAGGGATTGATCCCGGTAGGTTTCCCGGCCTAGCTTTAGGCGCAATGGAAGCATTAGTCCGAAAGACGTAGGACATGCTTTAGATGAGAGCTCGTCTTAGGAGGACTAGCGTACGGAAGATGCTTATCTTCATAATCTTATCGCCTTACTTTACTTACTTACTTTACTTTACTTTTACCTTCTGACTGTCTCTTTTGAATAACACATCATCTTCCAGTTGCTTGCCTAACCTTTAAGCATCTGATGACCGTAAGCAGCAGGACAGCGTTTGTCTTGGACGGGCGGAGCCGTGCCACCGTAGCCATACTACTTGACAGGAATTGGTTCCACTACTTTCGTCTTGTTAAACTGAGCGTTTTCAATTCCACCCAGTGTTTTGTGAAACTCTATCAAGCGAAACTGGTTTTCACGCCGCGTTTTGTGTAATCAACCACACTCCGAGACCTGGCTACTGCTTGCGACGAGTGCGAAACAGTTATCAAAGTTCGACGGTGATAGACAATCTGTGTGGACTAAGGACAATACCTCATCGGTAAGTGTGGATTATATATGGGCATAACGGCACAATGTTGACGAGATTTGTTTTGTCGCGTAAAATCTATTTATTTTAAAACAACCAGAGATATATCCGCGGGATCTGTATCCAACAATATAAATATTTCACTTTCGCGCACAGAATGCAGGATCTGTAGTCGAACACACAATGAAAGCCCGCTACTGCTTGCAACGAGTGCGACACAAGCTACCAAGCTTAGCAAGTTCAACGTTGCAAGAATAATGTGTGTGGACTAAGGACAACAACACACCTGTAGGTTTGGATTTTATCTATAAAGAATAGTAAAATTATGAGGAGAATGTTTCGCTGTGTACAAATTAGTCTTGTGAAAACCACAAGATATGCATCCTTGTGATCTGCATCCAATAATATAAATTCTTTGGTCACGCAAGGAGCGGAGAATGTATAGTCGGCCATACGATGAGAGCCCGCTATGTCTTCCGACGAGTGCGACACAAAATGCCACCTTAGCAAGTTCGATGGGGAACAATTAAGGTGTGTGCACTAAGGATAACTACCCATCGGTTGCTGTGGATTTTATGTGGCCAGAATAGTACTATATAGGGGGCATTGGTTTGCTGTGTACAAATTTGCATTGAAGAAAATAACCAGAGATACATGCTCGATCTTGATCCAAAAGTATAAGTGCTCTGGTTTTCACGTACGGAGAGCGGAATGGGTATGAAGCCACATCATGAGAGCCGGTACTGCTAGCGACGAGTGCGACACAGCTACTAAACATAGCAAGTTCGACGATGCTAATTTAGGGTGTGTGCCTTTATTGAGATAAAGACTGCGGAATATGTAGTCAGCCACATGATGATAGCCCCGCACTACATGCGACGAGAGCGACACCAGTTACTAAACTTATCAAGTTCGACAGTGCTTAATTTGGGTGTGTCCTATATGGAGATAATGATTGCGAAATGTGTAGTCAGCCACACAATGAGAGCCTACTATTGCTTGCCACCAGCGAGACACCAGCTACTAAATGTATCAAGTTCGACAGTGTTTAATTTGTGTGTGTGGTCTATATTGAGCTAAAGTTGCGGAATGTGTAGTTAGCCACAAAATGGGAGCTTGCAACTACTTGCCACCAGCGAGACACCAGCTACTTAACTTATCAAGTTCGACGGTGATTAATTTTTGTGTGTGGCCTATATTGAGCTAAGGATTGAGGAATGTGTAGTTAGCCACAAAATGGGAGCTTGCAACTGCTTGCCGCCAGCGAGACAGCAGCTACTTAACTTATCAAGTTCGACGGTGCTTAATTTATGTGTGTGGCCTATATTGAGCTAAGGATTGCGGAATGTGTAGTTAGCCACAAAATGGGAGCTTGCAACTGCTTGCCACCAGCGAGACACCAGCTACTTAACTTATCAAGTTCGACGGTGCTTAGTTTGTGTGTGTGGCCTATATTGAGCTAAGGATTGCGGAATGTGTAGTTAGCCACAAAATGGGAGCTTGTAACTGCTTGCCACCAGCGAGACACCAGCTACTTAACTTATCAAGTTCGACGGTGCTTAGTTTGTGTCTGTGGCCTATATTGAGCTAAGGATTGCGGAATGTGTAGTTAGCCACAAAATGGAAGCTTGCACATTCTTGCCACCAGCGAGACACCAGCTAATATACTTATCAAGTTCGACGAAGCTGAATTTGTGTGTGTGGCCAATATTGAGCTAAGGATAGCGGAATATGTAGTCAGCCACACCATGATAGCCCCGCACTGCATGCGAACCGTGCGACACCAGCTACTAAACTTATCAAGTTCGACGGTGCTTAATTTGGGTGTGTCCTATATGGAGATAAGGATTGCGAAATGTGTAGTCAGCCACACAATGAGAGCCTACTATTGCTTGCGACAAGTGCAACACAGCTACTCAACATAGCAAGTTCGACGGTGCTAATTTAGGGTGTGTGCCTTTATTGAGATAAAGAGTGCGGAATATGTAGTCAGCCACACGATGATAGCCCCGCACTGCATGCGACGAGTGCGACACCAGCCACTAAACGTATCAAGTTCGACGGTGCTTAATTTGGGTGTGTCCTATATGGAGATAATCATTGCGAAATATGTAGTCAGCCACATAATGAGAGCCTACTATTGCTAGCGACAAGTGCAACACAGCTACTTAACATAGCAAGTTCGACAGTGCTAATTTAGGGTGTGCCTTTATTTAGATAATAAGTGCGGAATATGTAGTCAGCCACACGATGATAGCCCCGCAGTGCATGCGACGAGTGCGACACCAGCTACTAAACTTATCAAGTTCGACGGTGCTTAATTTGGGTGTCTCCTATGTGGAGATAATGATTGCGAAATGTGTAATCAGCCACACAGTGAGAGCCTACTATTGCTTGCGACGAGTGCGACATCGCTACTAAACATAGCAAGTTTGACGGTGCTAATTTAGCTAATTTAGGGTGTGTGCCTTTATTGAGATAAAGAGTGCGGAATATGTAGTCAGCCACACGATGATAGCCCCGCACTGCATGCCACGAGTGCGACACCAGCTACTAAAGTTATCAAGTTCGATGGTTCTTAATTTGGGTGTGTCCTTTATGGAGATAATGATTGCGAAATATGTATTCAGCCACAAAATGAGAGCCTATTATTGCTTGCAACAAGTGCGACACAGCTACTAAACATGCAAGTTCGACGGTGCTATTTTAGGGTGTGTGCCTTTATTGAGATAAGGAGTGCGGAATGTGTAGTTAACCACAAAATGGGAGCTTGCAACTGCTTGCCACAAGCGAGACACCAGCTACTACACTTATGAAGTTCGACGGTGCCTAATTTATCTTTGTGGCCTATATTTAGCTAAGGATTGAGGAATGAGTAGTTAGCCACAAAATCGAAGCTTGCAACTGCTTGGCACCAGCGAGACACCAGCTGCTAAACTAATCAAGTTCCACGGTGCTAAATTTATCTTTGTGGCCTATATTTAGCTAAGGATTGAGGAATGAGTAGTTAGCCACAAAATCGAAGCTTGCAACTGCTTGCCACCAGCGAGACACCAGCTACTACCCTTATCAAGTTCGACGGTGCTTAATTTGTGTGTGTGGCCTATACTGAGCTAAGGATTGCGGAATGTGTAGTTAGTCACAAAATGGGAGCTTGCAACTGCTTGCCACCAGAGAGACACCAGCTACTAAACTTATCACGACGGAGCTTAGTTTGTGTGTGTTTTCTATATTTAGCTAAGGTGTGCGGAATATGTAGTCAGACACACGATGATAGCCCCGCACTGCATGCAACGAGTGCGACACCAGCTACTAAACTTATCAAGTTCGACGGTGCTTAATTTGGGCGTGTCTTATATGGACATAATCATTGCGAAATGTGTAGTCAGCCACACAATGAGAGCCTACTATCGCTTGCGACAAGTGCAACACAGCTACTAAACATAGCAACTTCGACGGCGCTAATTGAGGGTGCGTGCCTTTATTGAGATAAAGAGTGCAGAATATGTAGTCAGCCACACGATGATAGCCCCGCACTCCATGCGACGAGTGCGACACCAGCTACTAAACTTATCAAGTTCGACGGTGCTTAATTTGGGTGTGTCCTATTCGGAAATAATGATTGCGAAATGTACAGTCAGCCACACAATGAGAGCCTACTATTGCTTGCGACAAGTGCAACACCGCTACTAAACATAGCAAGTTCGACGATGCTAATTGGGGGTGGGGGCTTTAATGAGATAAAGATTGCGGAATATTTAGTCAGCCACACGATGATAGCCCCGCGCTACATGCGACGAGAGCGACACCAGCTACTAAACTTATCAAGTTCGACAGCGCTTAATTTGGGTGTGTCCTATATGGAGATAATGATTGCGAAATGTGTAGTCAGCCACACAATGAGAGCCTACTATTGCTTGCCACCAGCGACACACCAGCTACTAAATGTATCAAGTTCGACAGTGTTTAATTTGTGTGTGTGGTCTATGTTGAGCTAAAGTTGCGAAATGTGTAGTTAGCCACAAAATGGGAGCTTGCAACTGCTTGCCACCAGCGAGACACCAGCTACTTAACTTATAAAGTTCGACGGTGATTAATTTTTTTGTGTGGCCTATATTGCGCTAAGGATTGAGGAATGTGTAGTTAGCCACAAGATGGGAGCTTGCAACTGCTTGCCACCAGCGAGACACCAGCTACTACAGTTATCAAGTTCGACGGTGCTTAATTTGTGTGTGTGGCCTATATTGAGCTAAGGATTGCGGAATGTGTAGTTAGTCACAAAATGGGAGCTTGCAACTGCTTGCCACCAGAGAGACACCAGCTACTAAACTTATCACGACGGAGCTTAGTTTGTGTGTGCTTTCTATATTTAGCTAAGGTGTGCGGAATATGTAGTCAGCCACACGATGATAGCCCCGCACTGCATGCAACGAGTGCGACACCAGGTACTAAACTTATCGAGTTCAGTTCAGTTCAGGCGTTCAGTCGTGTCCGACTCTTCGTGACCTTATGGACCATGTCACGCCACGCTTTCCGGTCTCTCACTATCTTCTTAACATCACATAGCTTCATCTGCAATGCCTCGACAGTGCTTAATTTGGGCGTGTCTTATATGGACATAATCATTGCGAAATGTGTAGTCAGCCACACAATGAGAGCCTACTATTGCTTGCGACAATTGCAACACAGCTACTAAACATAGCAAGTTCGACGGCGCTAATTGAGGGTGCGTGCCTTTATTGAGATAAAGAATGCAGAATATGTAGTCAGCCACACGATGATAGCCCCGCACTGCATGCGACGAGTGCGACACCAGCTACTAAACTTATCAAACTTATCAAGTTCGACGGTGCCTAATTTGGGTGTGTCCTATACGGAAATAATGATTGCGAAATGTACAGTCAGCCACACAATGAGAGCCAACTATTGCTTGCGACAAGTGCAACACCGCTGCTAAACATAGCAAATTCGACGATGCTAATTTAGGGTGTGTGCCTTTATTGAGATAAAGAGTGCGGAATATTTAGTCCGCCACACGATGATAGCCCCGCAATACATGCGACGAGAGCGACACCATCTACTAAACTTATCAAGTTCGACAGTGCTTAATTTTGGTGTGTCCTATATGGAGATAATGATTGCGAAATGTGTAGTCAGCCACACAATGAGAGCCTACTATTCCTCGCCACCAGCGAGACACAGCTACTAAACATGCAAGTTCGACGGTGCTATTTTAGGGTGTGTGCCTTTATTGAGATAAGGAGTGCGGAATGTGTAGTTAGCCACAAAATGGGAGCTTGCAACTGCTTGCCACCAGCGAGATACCAGCTACTTAACTAATCAAGTTCGATGGTGCTTAGTTTGTGTGTGTGGCCTATATTGAGCTAAGGATTGCGGAATGTGTAGTGAGCACAAAATGGGAGCTTGCAACTGCTTCCCACCAGCGAGACACCAGCTACTAAACTTATCAAGTTCGATGGTGCTTAATTTGTGTGTGTGACCTATATTGAGCTAAGGATTGCGGAACGTGTAGTTAGCCACACAATGATAGCCTACTATAGCTTGCGACATGTGCGACACTGCTACTAAGCATAGCAAGTTCGCCGGTGCTAAAAAGGGTGTATGGCCTGTAGTGAAGTATGGATTGCGGAATGTGTAGCGAGTCAAACAAACAGAGCGCCACACTGCTTGCCACGTGTACAGCACCTTCTACCAAACTTAGCACCTTCTACCAAACTTAGCAAGTTCGATGGTGTTAACTTAAGGTGTGGGGCCTATGCATAGAGGGGAGTGCAGAATGTGCAGCCAGCCACAAGATGAGAGCTTGTAACTGCTTGCTACGAGTACGACGCCAGCTACCATACTTATCAAATTCGATGGTGCTAAATTACTGTGTGTGGCCTATATTGAGATAAGGATTGCGGAATGTGTAGTTATAAGCACCAAATGGGGGCTTGCAACTCCTCGCCGCTAGCGAGACACCAGCTACAAAACAGCAAGTTCGACGCTGCTAATTTAGGGTGTGTGCCTTTATTGTGATAAGGAGTGCGGAATATGTAGCCAGCCACACGATGAGAGCCTGTAACGGCTTGCTACGAGAGCGACGCCAGCTACCTAACTTATCAAGTTCTATGGTGCTAAATAACTGTGTGTGGCCTATATTGTGATAAGGATTGCGGAATGTGTAGGCAGCCACTCGATGAGACCTCGCTACTGCTGGCGGGGAGTCTGACACTAGTTACTAAACTTAGCTAGTTCCACGGTGCTAAGCTAGGGTGTGTGGTCTGAGTGAGCTAAGCACTGCGGAATATGTTGTTAGCCACAAAATGGGAGCTTGCAACTGCTTGCGACGAGAGAGACACCAGCTACAAAACTTAGCAAGTTCGACGGTGCTCAGTTAGGGTGTGTTGCCTCAACTGAGATAAGGATTGCGGAATGTGTTGTCAGCCACACGATGAGAGCTTACGACTGCTTGCTGCGAGTGCGATGGCACGATGACGCGTCGGTAGGTGTGGGTTCTATGTTGACATTGTGATGTCATGAAGAGGGGATGTTTTCGCTGGGCACACATTTTTATTTTAAAACTGTGATAGATGCGTCCGTGCGATTTGCGTCCAGTCATATACACACTTGTTAATTAATGCATGGAGAGCGATCGGGCTCAAATTTTAGTTGCTCTTGTCAGACAATACACATCATATACATTTGGAACTAAAAACAGCAGTAGCCTCTATGCTGACAGAGCATGCTCGACTCACTTGCCTTTTTATCAAGGTCAGGTATAACAGCACTATTTGCGCATTTTGTTATTACTTCGCTAAGCTCAGGCACGAGGAATGCGCGAGCAGCAGGAGTGCGCAAACCCGTGCAAAATCGAGACCCAAGAAAGCAAACAAAGCGGCAGCTCGGGTCACCTCGAAAGGCGACACAGAAACGTTCCATTATTCGCCATCCTGTACGAAGTCCCAGAGTGCGCACTTTTCCAAAGAGCTCCAGAACCAGCCGCTCTTGCCTGAGTCTCAGGCAGGGCGACCCAAAGTTCAAAAATGTCCGTTCGTCTGTCAAGCATGCAAGCCACGCCTGCCAATGAACAGCTGCCAAATCTCGACCAAGCTCCACTGCGCCGCCTCTGGGCCGTAGAGAGGCTTGAACTAATTCGCGCCAAGTTCGTAAGGACATCGGACATGTGGGAACCGCCAGGGACAGATACCCGGTTAGTTTCTTAGCTTTAGCTTTGGCCGCCACGGAAGCATTATTCCGAGCGCCTTAGGACATGCTTTAGGTGCGAGCTCGTCTGAAGAAGACTAGCGTACGAAAGACGCTTCTCTTCATACTCTTACCGCCTTACTTTAATCACTTTCTTACCTTATTTTACTTTTACCTTCTGACTGTCTCCGTTTTGAATAACACATCACCGCACAGTTGTTGGCCTAACATTTAAGCCTCCGATGACCGTATGCAACAGGACGGCGTTCGTGATACACCATCGGAGCCGTGCCACCATAGCCATACTACTTGACACGAAGGCTTTCCACAACTTCCGTATTGTTAAACTGAGCGTTTTTTCTTGCGCCCAGTGTTTTGTCAAACGCTATTAAGCGGAACTTTGGTTTTCACGCACGGAGTGCGGATTCTGTAGCCAGCTACACGCCGAGAGCTGGCTACTGCTTGCGACGAGCGCTAACCAGTTATCAAACATACCAAGTTTGACGGTGATAAAAAAGGTATGTGGACTAAGCACCATAACCCACCAGTAGGTGTGGATTTTATATGAGCATAATGGCACAATGTTGAGGAAAGTTATTCGAAAATAAAAAGATTTATTTTAAAATAACCAATATCAAAATTTTAACTTTCGCGCAGAGGGCGGAGTGAGTATTCGGCCACACGAGGAGAGGCCGCTACTGCTTTGACAAGTGCGAAACAAGCTACCAAGCATAGCAAGTTCGACAGTGCAAAATTAGTGTGTGTAGACTAATGGCATTACCCATCGCTAGGTCTGGACTTTATATAGGAATAGTACAATAATATGTTTCGCTGTGTATAAATTTGTCTTGTGAAAACTACAAGAGATGCATACGCGCGATCTGGATCAATTAATATAAATAATTTCGTTTTCACGCGTGGAGAGCGGAATGTGTATAGTCCGTCACACGATGACAGCCCGCTACTGCTTGCGGCGAATGCGACACGAGCTAAAGCTTCGCAAGCTCGACGATTGAAATTAGTGTGTGTGGACTAAGGACAATAACTCATCGTTGGATGTGTATTTTATATATACAGAATACTGCATATATAAAGGGTTGCTTCGCCATATATAAACTTGTTTTGTGAAAGCTACCAGAGTTGCAACCGTGCCATCTGGATTCAATAATATAAATACTTTGGTTTTCACGCATGAGGGGGGGGGGGGGAGGCGGAATGTGTATATTCAGCCCCATGATGACAGCCCGCTACTGCTTGAGGGCGAATGCGACGCAAGCTGCCAAGCTTACCAAGTTCGACGGTGCAAAATTAGGGTGTGTGGACTAAGGTGTGGATTCTATATGGAAAGAATTGTACAGTGTCGAGTGGATTGTTTTTGCGTGTATACGTTTGTATTGTGAAATCAACCAGGGATGCATCCACGCGACCTCGATTCAATAATATAAATACTTTGGTTTTCACGCTCTGAGAGCGGAATGTATAGTAAGCCAGACGATGAGAGCTCGCTACTGCTCGCGAAGGTTGGGACACCAGGTACCAAACTTAGCAAGTTGGACGGTGCTAAATTAGGGGTTGTGGTCTAAGGACAATAAACCACCGGTATGCAAGATGCAATTCTGAGGAGCGATTCGGTGCCCATTTGCCAGGTGCGGCGAGCAGTAGATGAAGATCGTTCGGTGATACTATTGGTATAGGCATTATATGGCTCCGCTGCGAGTGTAACTCGCGTCAGGCCGAACGATACAATGCGGAACAGCCTTCCATGCTCCTCTATACCCGTTCTTGTGTTATAGTGTCTTCTTTTGTAGCACTGATATCACAACGAGGAAGACCAACGAATACGTTTCTTCTCGTATGTACTCTGTGATTTCAGTACAACACCAAAATGCTCAGAATTATTTCAAACCCTTCTCTATGGCGACTCTGATAACATGAGTCGCATTGGGACTGCTAATTAGCCAAACGTATCTTTCAGTTGAGTGTAGAGTCGCACTTCACCATGGCGATGAAAAGCTTGTTGGACACTGCAAAACCTAGAAGCCTCCTTGGAACATTAACCTCACGGCCTCGCAAGGATCACCTTATTCCAAAGGGTCATTGCTTCGTTAAGTACACATCTTCACAGAGTGCGGCAATTCAACGTCTCGCCAGTGCGTCTAAATCTCAACGGTCACATACTGGAGGCTTTCAATTTGTAAACCATCATAATTCTTGCGGTAACTACTGTGACATTCAGTTGCAAACTTTGATATAACTCGCAGCTATATCTGGCACTATCTGATTTAAAGATATTGCCTAAATATTTCCACATGATGTAATTGCAGTTCTTTGGCTCAAGCATGGTGAATTTGATATTTCGTGATGGCCATACCGTCGCGTGAACTAATGTGTATGCCACAGGCGCAGAGGAAACCCTCGCCAGTATTAGCCGTCTAGGCGTCCGCGACCAACACACATCGGGATAGCGTGATGCTAAGACCAAGCCTAGTTCCAGCAAGCTAACAACGGAGGGACGAGTGTTACCAACAGGCCCCGCACTCACTTCGACCGCTCCAAAACGGCAAATGGAAAGGCCAAGATGTGCAGGAGATTTTAGAAGGTTTTCTACAGCGTTTTGTGCTCTTTTATATCATTTTTGATTGTAGCGAACTCTTCCCTAGAGAACACACCGATTTTTGTGTTTTGTTGGTGCCGCTTAGCTCTTGGGGACTTAAAACGAGAGAAAGTCAAGAAAACCAGTTAGCACCTACTGGCACATTGAACAGCATGAGATGCGGTTGTTGAGAGCCCTAGGCGGCCGCTATGGTCGAAGGAACTATATGGGTACACGCATAGCCCTTATTTACAGTCAGGCGGCTGAAAATAATGCTGAGTCTCTCGTAGCCAGCGCGGAACATAGGGGTGTGAAACCTGTTGTAACGCCTCTCTGAAGATTTCGAGAACACCTGAACTGTTTTTATAACTTGATTGGGTGTACCCAATCAAGCTGAGCAAAACATTCACATATGGGAATATTTACTTTTCCTTTCGCAGCTACCTCCGGCACTCCCCGATTTAAAGATATTGCCTAAATATTTGCACATCACAATATTGCAGTTCATTGATTCAAGCAATTGCGTATAGCTGGAATAGCTTTCGAAACATCAGTTCTAAATCTGCCATTTCCGCTTCACGTAAGCGAGCTTTTGGCAAGGCTAGCAAGTTTGCAGGGAACTAAAAGATGATCGTATGTTCCCGACACAGGATGAGGAATCGAAAAAGAAAGCTCTTAACAACATGGAAGCTAAGTCCAACGTTCTGCCCCAACAACGACGTCCTCGCGACTGAAAGTATGCTGTAAGAGGTGTTTCAAATTTCTGACATAGCAATTCTTGCTCTGGACTTTAAATTTGTCCGTCATCTCCGTGAGAGGATAGCTATCAATGTGTACAGTGATGACCCAGGTACTTGTGCTCCACCTTCAGGGCCTCGGATTTATCCCGTTAGACTAGAACATCTTGAAGCGGAGATCCATGGAACTACGCTTGAGACTTGGTTGAGGGCACAAATAATCATCTTGATGCCATACGATAACATGTAAGACATAAAGAACTGCAAGCAGTTCACACATCACACAGAAAGGACTAACCTAACAGATTTCTATTTCTTCTCGAAAAGTGTAAAGACACAAAAACATTTATTTCATTGGGGAAAGTCATGTACAACAAATTAGTTGCAAAATGATATCTTTTGCAGCGCCATCTATAGACAAGTACCCAAAGTGGGCTGCAACCGCCAATGCACAGAAAATGATGCCGTGTCTGCCTGGTTGGCTTACCTGGCCTAGCATTATATTGGCTGTTGATTGTCGAGTATTTGTGTTTTCTGGAATGGGGCGTTTTTTGGAACAGGCAGCTGCACTATGTGGCTTGAAAACAGAAATGGCGCGTGCCACTCTGTACGCTGTTCAGAAACTTGGACAAACCTGGGCGAAAAGTCAGCGAAAGTTTAATTGTTTTCCTAGGCCACGCATTCATAGCGATCGCGCACCCAGGATGGGAGCTCAGATTATCCGAAGCATTCTATGTTCGTATTTTATATTGTGGGACCTGCTAAAAGCAAAATGGGGCCTCCAAAATTCTCTTCTGCAGCGGGATCGCCGTGCAAAGCGAGCACTCAAGGGTTTACAGGCAAGCTTATCAGCCGGAGAGTTGCAAGTCCTGTTGAAGATATTGTCGCGTAGTGGTGACAAGGTCGACGACACAAATGAAGGGTGCCGGGGCATACCGTTATTATTTCGCTGGGCGGGTTGCACTCTGGCAGGGTTGCCGTCGATGTCGTCATGTGGAGCGGCAATGAAATAGCTGCGTCGTCGTTAGTGGTCGTCGTCGGCGGAGGATCTTCGTCTTTTCGCCGTTGAGCAACCTCACCTCCAAGGTTGCTGCCTTTAGTTTCCCCTACAGGGGTTAGGAGACCGTCCTTGCACGTAACTGCGGCCCGGCGACAAAAATCGGGCATTGTACGGCGATGAGGAGCGCGATAGACGCCTTGGCGACGAGTGCTCTCCGCTGCGCAGGAAGTCGTTGATTTGCTGCGGTCGCTCGCCAGGACGGGGTCGCGGGGCGTCGACAGGGAAACCACGGAGGCTGATCCGCCTGTACGGGCAGTGATGGAGGATGTGTCCTGCCTCACCACAATGGAAGCAGAGCGGTCGGTTGTTTGCTGTCCTCCACGCGTCGCACTTTCTGGGGCTTGGGGGTCGTTGGTAGGCTTGGCGGGCGGGGGCCAATGGGCGGTTTTCAGGGACAGGGCGGTAACGTTGAGGGCTCGGAAAGTCGTCACGTCGGGGCGCAGGGCGACGTAATGCACCAGCGTAGTTCACCGCTGTTGCCTCTTGTGCTGGAACAGTCGCAGCCGTCGCTTGAGGAACGCCCAGCGCCTGCTGGACTTCGTCACGGACGACGTCCGCGAGCGTCGCCACCTGCGGTTGTTGCGATGATGGCATCAGTCGGCGGAGCTCCTCTCGCACGATCTTCCGGATGAGGTCCCGAAGGCTCTCTCTGCTTGTAGATGCGCTGGGGTAGTGGCTTGAGTAGTCCGGTTGAAGTAGTCGCTCGTAATGGCGCATCCGGTTGTCGAACGTCGTCTCGATAGTAGACGCTTCTGTTTCAAATTCCGCCACAGTTCTTGGCGGATTTCGCACAAGACCCGCAAAGAGCGATTCTTTAACGCCTTGCAATAAAAATTTGACTCTCTCACCTTCGGTCATGTTAGTGTCGGCGCGGCGAAAGAGGCGCTTCATCTCCTCAATGTACGCCAGGACTGGCTCGTTAGGGAGTTGAACTCTTGATTGAAAGAGGGCCTCAGCTCTTTCCTTTCGGACATAACTTTCAAAGGCAGGCAAAAACGCTTCCTTGAAAATCTCCCAATCCTCCATAGCTTCCTCATGATTTTCGAACCAAACTCGGGCATGTCCTTGAAGAACAAAGTAGACTTGCCGGAGTCTCAGGGCGTCGTTCCAGCCGTTCAATTCTGCCACACGGTTGAAAAGTCCGTCCAGATTTCCGCATCTTCACTGGGCAATCCGTGGAAGATGGGGGGGGGGGGGCTCCCTGTGCTGCACGAAGATGACTGGTGCTGTTGATTGGGCCATTTCCAATGTTGATGCCTTCCGGAGTCGAACGGGGTCAGGCAGCAGACCGTGTTCGGGTTGTGGGCCTTGGGTTCGGCGGCTGGCTCGGTGACATGTAGGCTGGTCTTCCAGGGCGAATGAAAAAGGCTGATGTCTTCGCTTAAAGGATCAAGAACAGCACCTCCACCAAATGTCAGCACCTCCACCAGTTGTTCTTTTGTGCCCGCAAAAGAACAAAGCAACTCGGTGGCGATAGCAACAAATGTGCTCGTCGATCGTCGAACAAAGAATCCCCGTCGCACTGCTCGGAAAAATCTAGATAACGTCGCAACTGCTACAAGCACAAGCCGGAACATTGTAGAAAGACACACGAGTGGTCGGAATCTTCGAGACAGATCTCGGTGCATCTTGCGCTACAACAAAACTGATAAAGGTGCGTCCCGCGACATCGACAAGAGCAAAGTAGACTTGCCTAAGTTTCGCGGCGTCGTTCCAGCCGTTGAATTCTGCCACATGATCTAAAATGTCAATCCAGTCTCCCGCATCTTCATCCGGTCGTCCATGGAAGCAGGGAGGCTCGCGGGGCTGGACGAAAACCACCGGTGCTGTAGGCTTGGCCATTGTCAGCGTCGATGCCTTCCGAGATCGAATGGGGTCAGGCAGCAGATGATGTTCGGGTTGTAGGCCTTGGAGTCAGCGGCTGGCTCGGTGACCTGTATTGTAGGTTGGTCTTCCAGGGCGACAGGAATAAGGCTGAGGTATTCGCTTGAAGGATCAAGGGCAGCACCTCCACCAGATATCACGTAGTGGTGACAAGGTCGACGACACAAATGAAGGGTCGATGATTGCACTGAAGAGACTCTTTATCAGGCTGACTTGCGCCCGCAAAAGAACTAAGCAACTCGGCGGCGGCGATAGCAACAAACGTTCTCGTCGATCGTCGAACAAAGAATACCCGTCACACTCGTCAACGCTTAATTTAAAGGCTGCACAGATAAATCTAGATAACGTCGCAAACAGCTACCAGGACGGGCTGGAACATTGTGGAAAGACACCCGAGTGGCCGGAACCTTCGAGACAGATCTCGGTGCATCTTGCGCTACATCGAAACTGATAAAGGTATGATTCGCGACATCGACCGTTAACAAACAAAGATTACGTAACTGATACGCGGTCCAGAATCAGAGTGATTAGCCTGTATGCCGGCGGCTGTTAAAAAACAACAAATACAGTTTTGAAGGTTTCGCGGCAATATGCACGCGTAGTCCAAACCAGCATGTTTTCCTTGTACGAAAGCATCGCCTTTCACGAAGACGAGAGCACCGCGATTAATAAGAGATGCATTTATGCATTGGTGGTTACATAGGCTTTTAGTGAACAGTTGGTATGGTGTTTTTATTTTTTTGCACATATCTGGCGCAAGTGCAGCTTTTCGATTTCGTGCATGGACATGATATAAGAAATTGCACATGCGCAACAGGCTGAAATCACGCGATGTTTTCCCACTGCTATAACTTCGAATTTAATCGCCTTGGCAGAGAGAGGTTAACTTGGCACTTAAGAGAAGTCAAAGTTTAAACATAAATTACTTTGCTTGGACTGCACAACTGATCATCGTGGCTATGACAGGACAACTATAGACGCATACAGTGAGGCCCACAGGACTCGTAGCTGGTGTTCACTATTTTCCTCAATACACTAGTGTTAGCTTTGTGCCAGCGAAGCGGAGACGCAGAATTATGATTTGAACCTCGCCAGTGAGCACACCTACTGAGCTAGACATCATTTGTATTCTGGCGGACAAGGTTGGACCGAGTCGTAGTCACTTAGCGTCAGTAAAGATTCTCGCCGTTATTCTTGTGGATCTCTCCAAAGTAGATATGGAGAATTGTCTTGAGTTCCATATAGGTACAGCCCTTAGGCTTGCACTAACTACGAGTGAACGTGACTCAACATGACGGCCTCGCGCTTGGCTGTCTGCCATGCCCGTATCAATGTGGCTATGTTCAAAAAGTGAACATAGCCTTCAAGCATCGCCCGCGCCACGCCTTTTGCGGTCCCGGATAGCAGACACCACGTGTGACATGTATAACAAGGCGCGGGAAAGTGAGTGTAGGACGCGTTGCCATTGAAGGAAAGGTCTGGAGATTAAGGAAATGTTTGTGTGGCAAAGGGTCGGAACCTGGTGACCATAGACGCATAACACGAACAAAAGCTGCATGGAAGAACAAACTTGCCCTTTCTCTGGAACATACTGCTACGCTTTTTCCGGAAAACCAGGCGTCTTCAGGACATCAAAGTTTTGCTGTCGAAGCGGTAAAAGATGCTGCCGACTTCAAAACTGCGAATACTGTTCCACATAGGAGCAGTATGTTCAGGCTATGGCCATTCGGGCACAATCTAGGTTTGTGTTCTCGGTGTTGACGGGCTGCATCTGCACCAAGTCTTAAAGGTTCGATGCAGAGCAGAAAACGCGTGCTAAGATGGAACATTGTGAGGTCCAAGTGTTTGATCACATGGTTCCTGTTAATGCACATAATCTTGATGGTTTGGTTTTGGGGTTTAACGTCACCAACTGGGGTTGAACAGCACTAAGCTGCAGCATCCACTTCATCGTGATAAGCAATTAATCATTCTGAGGTAGGTGGAAGAGGATACTCGTCTGCCCTGGTGGTAGCTGTGGTCATGGACAAGGAGTTGGACCCTGCAACATGTTAGCTCCAAAACAAAGATTTCACAACGGCAAACACCGATGCTTCAAAGAACCGCTGGGCCGTACAACAAAGGACTACCCTACGGCTCCAAGTTCCCGTAAATATGGATTCACCTGTCTTTACAAACCGCACTTCGCGCCGCCGTTGATGGCCATAGTGTGCGTGTAGGGAGGGAGCTTCTGTCACATAGCCTCCCTCAATAATCGCCAGCAAGTGCAGTAAATAAACTCAGGCACCTGTAGATTTATTGTCATCACCATGAAGTTGTGCGACGCAAGTGGACACTACTTTAGAAAGCCAAGGGGGAACACTTTTACGAGCTTCTAACTGCTAGTCATTTTTGCCAGCCGCTGCCGCGCTTAGCCTAGGTGGCTATAGCCTCCGCCGGCAATCTCCTGTCAAAGGCGGCCCGAAATACGATTACCACCTACGGCCGGGCTTCCACGAAAGTCGTAGGCATGAACCTGTACAGGGCAAGCTGAGGATTTCCAGCCATCCGAAAAATATTTGGAAGATATGAACTAATCATAATACGCAAGATGTCGAAGACTCCCAAGGTCAACAGCATCGCTGGCTAGAAATAATAATAATAATAATAAAAATGTTTATTTCCTTTTTCCAGTACAAATGCAGGCCTGCCAGAGCCTCCGGAGGCTTGAATGGCAGTGCCCAGCAGTAAAACGAGAGAAGAAAATGGATTCAAAAGAGCGAACGCAAAAATGTGTAAACGCCCTGTTAGAAAACATGTAAAAACATAAGTAACAAAGCTGTGTACGGGGACTCACATCTTAATTTCACAAGACAATCCTTCACTATCGTCTTCGAATCAGCAGGAAATATTTATTTGGGTAACCGTTAAAGAACAGAGGGAACATAATGTTTTCCAAGACGCTCGCCATAGCATGTACGCACTCTAGGCACGAGAAAACGATCCCGACTTCGCAGACCTTTCACAGGAACATAAGGTGTGAAAAAATCATTTTACCAGATGTGTTTAAAAACTATTGTTTCAGAATATTAATGAAAAACGTCAGGCATATGTAAAAGTGTAAAAACGTTACTATGTTCATCACGTGACCTATCCTGTATTACTGATTTAAGGGCGGATTTCAGTAAACTGTTCACTTTCTCTCGCCAAAAGGCAGAGCAGAAATAAAAGCAGCAAATACCATAGCGTAACACACTGTAGGCTAAGGCGTATACTACTTGCTTGCGTACATTCTTAGGGCAAAAGGACTTGACAGAGTACTGCAAACACGCAACTTTCCGGAGCTGAGAACATACAAAAGACAAATGAGTATTCCAAGACATGTGGAATCAAAGCATACTAATAAGTATTTGACTGTTGACACAGGCATAATTCACGGACACTTGCAATGAACACAATTAGAGTAATGCAAATGAATTGACACGTCATTTGGTATTCCCTTTAAATAACTGTGAAAAAATACTAATTGTGTTTTTTTTTATTGTTACACAAGTTATTGCTGAGCCGTTCATAACTAACTCGCAGTTATGTTGAATAAAAAATAATGCTATCTTATAGTGCTTGTGTCCAGAAACTGAGAGCGTATCATCAGCGTATTTAAAAACACGGCACAGTTTGCAAACAGAGCTCAAATCATTGACATAAAAATTAAAGAAAATAGGTGCAAGTATAGATCCCTGAGGAACACCGGATCTAATCTGTTGCAGGCCAGTTCTATATTTACCTAATGCAACAAGCTGTGAGCGATTGGATAGATAATTAACAAGAAGAGACAGAAAAGGGCCTCTAAACCCATAATTGTGAAATTCATCTGACAACACATCATGATTAACAGTCAAACGCCTTGGACACATCCAAAAATAAGGCAGAAGCAAATTCATTTTCTTCAGTGCAGCTGTTTAGCACATCACATAGATCATCTAGTGCCTTCTGCGTACTAAGACCCTTAATAAACCCAAACGATTAGCAGAGAAAATGTCATGAGCTTCAAGAAAACTGAACATCACCATCGAAATGTGTTTTTCTAAAAAAAGCGCAATGCATAGTAGGATCGAGATACCACGATAATTTTAAACTTTATTTTTTACTAAATTCTTGTAGATAGGGATAATCATCGCGTTCTTCAAGCCCTCAGGTACTGTTTGGGTGGAAATTATGCCATTGATAATCGCGAGCAAAAAATGCTTTATAAGTTCAAAATTTCTGATAAGAGTATCGACAGAGATTCCACCCCACCCTGGAGACTTTCGCCATACAGAAAGAGATTGGTAAAGAGCGGACACTCGGCGAAACCTGGCCCCAGGAAATGACGCGCGACTTGTTGCACTACCGCTGATTGATGGATGGCGGCACCAGCGCGGACATGCGCGGACGCGCGCATGACGGCACTCGCTGCAGCGGTAATCCCGCCCTTGGCCCGCCGGAGCAGACGACAGAAAGCTGTCGAAGGGAGCGAGCGGTTATCTACTCGTGCCTCGTCGCGCCTGTGCGGCACAGACCGCATATTTTTATCTCTCGTGGGCTGCTACGCGGAACGACTGCGGTTTGGAACAACGTCAAGGTGAGCAACATTTTTTTGCTGAACTATGCTGCATTTGAAGCGGTTTACCATGACCACGCCGGCCGGTGACAATTACGTTTCGCAGCTCGTGAACAGGCGCGCCGGCTGTTCAGGCATCGAGTTCAGGTGCAGTTCGTGGCGCTCCGGCAGTTTCCAACCGCGGCGAGGTTTATTATCGTCACGTGGTGGTGACAAGGTCGATGACACAAATGATGAGTCGATGACTGCACTGAAAAAACTCTATATTGGGCTGACTTTCGCCCGAAAAAGGACTAAGCAACTCGGCGGCGGCGATAGCAACAAATGTGCTCGTCGATCGTCAAACAAAGAATGCCCGTCGCATTCGTAAACGCTCAATTTAAAGGCTGCTCCGAACAATCTGGATAACGTCGCAACTGCTAGAAGCACAAGCTGGAACACTGTAGAAAACACGAGTGGCCGGAAACTTCGAGACAAATCTCGGTGCATCTTGCGCTACAACGAAACTGATAAAGGTGCGTCCCGCGACATCGAGCATTAACAAAGAATACAGAACTGATACGTGATCCAGAGTCGGAGTGATAAGGCCGCATGCCGGCGGCTGTTAAAAAACAATAAATACAGTTTTGAAGGTATCGCGGCAACACTCTCCTTTAAAAAAACATCGCCTCGATGTTCCCAAACAAAGCAATTTAAATATAAACTCTACAAAGTTTAAACACCACAGATTCCTTAACGCGCGTAATATGGCTTCAGTCGAACAACATGTACAGTTTCTGGGAGTACGCATCGCCGTTGTGATGGTGACGTTCCGTCGCGAATGACTTCATAGTCCAGTGGTCCGACGCGGCGAATGATTTTGTACGGCCCAAAGTATCGACGCAACCACTTTTCACTTAGTCCGCGACGGCGAATTGGTGACCAAACCCACACTTGGTCTCCTGGGTTGTACTCTGCGTGGCGTCGTCGTAAGTTGTATCATCGGCTGTCGGTACGCTGTTGGTTTTTAATACGCAGCCGTGCGAGTCGTCGGGCTTCCTCTGCACGCTACAGGTAGGCAGCGACGTCAAGGTTGTCCTCCCTGGTTACGTGCGGCAGCATTGCGTCGAGCGTCGTCGTGGGCTCCCTGCCGTACACAACCTTGAACGGGGTCGGTCTGGTCGTCTCCCGGACTGCCGTGTTATACGCGAAAATCACGACGGCAAGATTGCGTCCCAGTTCTTGTGTTCAGCGTCGACGTACATGGCGATCATGTCCACGATCGTTTTGTTCAGGCGCTCCGTAAGGCCATTGGACTGGAGATGAGCACTTTTGGGGCGCCGTGTCGCAAGAGAATTTGTTCGAGAAAAAATTCGGCGACTTCTGCTGCGGCACCATTGGGTAGTGCTTTTGCTTCAGAGTAACGGGTAAGGTAGTCAGTGGCCACGATGACCCACCTCTTACCCATAGACGAAGATGGAAAGGGGCTGAGGATATCCATCCCAGTTTGTTGAAAGGGCAGGATTGGAGGCGGTCCTGCTGGTCTGATCGGCGGCGACTTGCTTCGTTGGCACTCACGACACGTCTTCACGTAGTGGGCAATTTCGGCAGTCAGTCCCTGCCAGTAGTACTCCTCCTGGATTCGACGCAACGTGCGCGCAAATCCGCGATGGCCTGCTGTGGGCTCGTCGCGCAACGCCTGCAGAGTGTCCTGCCGGAGGTTTTTAGGCACTACAAGGAGCTGCGCGGTCCTGTTGGGTGCGAAATTCTTCACGAGGAGGTCATTGCTTAACGCGAACGATGATAAATGTCGCCTGAACACACCAGGAGAGGAAGCGGTCTTTACTTTTAAGTAATCGGCTAGCGCTTTCAGCTCAGGGTCTGATCGCTGTTGTTCTGCGAAACTGCTGGCGTTTACCGGTCTCAAAAAGGCTTCGTCGTCATCGTCCTTCGGGGGAGCGTCAACGGGAGCGCGGGATAAGCAGTCTGCCTCGGAATGCTTCCGGCCCGACTTATAGACTAAGTTCGTCGAAGGCTTCTTCTTGCGGCACTTCCCATTTAAAAGGTACGTTAGCCTTTGTAAGCTGCGTCAGCGGTTCAGCGATACGCGAAAAGTTTCTGACAAATCGTCGATAATAAGCACACAACCCAAGAAATCGGCGTACACCTTTCTTGTCGACAGGCGGTGGGAATTGTGTGATTACAGTTGTCTAGGCGAACACCATCCTTACTAACGGTGTGACCTAGGAACCGCAGTTCTTCGTAGGCGAAGTGGCACTCCTCTGCTTTTAGCGTTAGTCCCGATGACTTGATGGCTTCCAGCAGTCTGCAGTCATTTTAGGTGGTCTTCAAAATTTGACGAGAAGACAACAACGTCGTCCAAATATACCAAACAAATTTGCCACTTCAAGCCTGCCAGGACTGTGTTCATTACTCGTTGAAACGTGGCTGGTGCGGAGCAGAGGCCAAATGGCATCACCTGGAACTCAAAAACGCCGTCCAGTGTGACGAATTCGGCCTTCTCGCGATCTCTTTCGTCGACCTCAATTTGCCAATATGTGCTCTTCAGGTTCATCGATGAGAAGTACCCTGCATTGCAGAGCCGGTAGAGAGTGCCGTCGATGCGGGGAAGCGGGTAGACATCCTTCTTAGTTATGCTATTCAAGCGGCGGTAATCAACGCAGAAGTGTGCCGAATTTCTTCTTCACCAAAACGACTGGTGCCGCCCAGGGGCTCTTCGATGGCTGGATAACGTCATCACACAGCATTTCCTCAACTTGATCCCGTATGGCCTGGCGTTCTCGCGGCGATACACGATAGGAGCTTTGACACAGAGGTCGGGCGTGTTCGTCCGTCATAATGCGGTGCTTGGCCAGTGGGGGTTGTCGTACCTTAGGTGATGACGAGAAGCACTCCCTGTAGCTTCGAAGAAGACTGAGAATCTCGTATTTCCTTCTGTGGGTCAATGCCGAGTTGATATCAAATATGGGCTGGCGGAATTGGTCCGGTGCGTCTTCCAGGATTTGGTCGTGGAGGGCGAATACATCTTCGAGGTCCGCTAATTCGTCGAGAAAAGCGATTGTCGTGCCCTTGTTGAGATGCCGGTATTCTTCGGTGAAGTTTGTTACCAGCACCTGAGCCTGACCTCTCTTTAATTTCGCGATGCCTCTTACGATGCCGACACCTCGTTCCAAGAGCAAGTGGATATTTCCTTCGACAATGCCTTCAGCGGTTTCGATGTTTGCGCTACCTACGCAGACTGCGACGCTTGATCGGGACGGCGCGGTTAATTCTGCATCGAGGACGTTTAGAGCAATGTGTTGCGTCCAAGTCGTCGTAGCAGGAATGGCTTTGTCTGCAGAGAGCTTCATGAGCTTAGATCGTTAGTCGACGATAGCCCTATTTTGATTTAGGAAGTCCAAGCCTAAAATCATGTCGCGGGAGCACTGCTGCAAGACCACGAAGCTGGTGGGGTAAGTGCGCCCATTTACGGTTATTCTTGCAGTACATCGCCCCGATGGAGTAATCAGGTTGCCACCTGCGGTGCGAATCAGCGGGCCACCCCAAGCGGTTATAAATTTCCTGAGATGGGAGGCTAACGATCCACAGATGACTGAATAATCAGCTCCGGTGTCTACTAGGGCAGTGACTCTACGACCCTCGACATCAACTTCAAGGTCACTTGTTCGCGTTTCGCATTGCACGTGGGCCTTGTTGTTCGATCTCGGCGCCGCCGTTTCTTGAGCTCATGGCCGGGGCATACCTTTGTTCGATGGGCGGCGGTATCGGCTTGCACTCTGGTCGTGTTGTCCGTCGATGTCGTCGTGTGGAGCGGCGGTGGAATGGCTGTGTCGTCGTTAGTGGTCGTTGGCGGTGGAGGATGTTCGCGTTTTCGTCGTTGTGCAACCTCACCTCGAAAGGTTGCTGCCTTTAGTTTCCTCTACGCGGGCTAGGAGACCGTCCTTGCAAGTAAGCGCGGCTCGGCGACGCAAATCTGGCATTTTACGGCGATGGGAAACGTGACAGACGCCTTGGCGACGAGTGCTCTCCGTTGCGCAGGAAGTCGTTGATTTCCTGTGGTCGCTCGCCAGGGCGGGGTGGCGGGGTGTCGACAGCGAAACCACGAAGGCCGATTCGCCTGTACGGGCAGTGACTGAGGATGTGGCCGGCCTCACCGCATTGGAAGCATTATGGCCGGTTGTTTGCTGTACTCCAGGCGTCGCACTTCCTGGGGCTTGGGGGTCGTTAGTAGGTTTGGCGGGCGGAGGCCAAGCGAAGGTTTTCAGAAACAGAACGATAGCGGCGAGGGCACGGAAAGTCATCACGTCGGGGCGCAGGGCAACGTAATGCTGCAGCGTAGTTCATAGCTGTTGCCTCTCGTGCTGGAGCAGTCGCAGGCGTCGCCACCTAGGGTTGTTGCTATGATGGCATCAATCGGCAGAGCTCCTCTCGCACGATCTCCTGAATGAGGTCCCGAAGGTTCTCTCCGCTTGCAGATGCGCAGGGGTAGTGGCTTGAGTAGTCCGGCTGAAGTGGTCGCTCGTAGTGGCGCATCCGGGTGCCCAACCTCTTGTCGATGGTAGACGCTTCCATTTCAAATTCCGCCACGGTTTTCGGCGGATTTCGGACAAGACCTGCAAAAAGCGATTCTTTAACGCCTTGCATTAAAAATTTGACTCTCACCTTCGGTCATGTTAGTGTCGGTGCGGCGAAAGAGGCGCTTCATCTCCTCAATGTACGCCAGGACTGGCTCGTTAGGGAGTTGAACTCTTGATTGAAAGAGGGCCTCAGCTCTTTCCTTTCGGACATAACTTGCAAAGGCAGTCAAAAACGCTTCCTTGAAAATCTCCCAATCCTTCATAGCTTCCTCATGATTTTCGAACCAAACTCGGGCATGTCATTGAAGAACAAAGTAGACTTGCCGGAGTTTCACGGCGTCGTTCCAGCCGTTCAATTCTGCCACACGGTTGAAAAGTCCGTCCAGTCTTCCGCATCTTCACTGGGCAATCCGTGGAAGATGGGGGGGGGGGGGGGCTCCCTGGGCTGCACGAAGACGACTGGTGCTGTTGATTGGGCCATTTCCAAAGTTGATGCCTTCCGGAGTCGAACGGGGTCAGGCAGCAGACCGTGTTCGGGTTGTGGGCCTTGGAGTCGGCGGCTGGCTTGGTGACATGTAGGCTGGTCTTCCAGGGCGAATGAAAAAGGCTGATGTCTTCGCTTAAAGGATCAAGAACAGCACCTCCACCAGTTGTCAGCACCTCCACCAGTTGTTCTTTTGTGCCCGCAAAAGAAGATCGTCGAACAAGGAATGCCCGTCACACTGCTCGGAGCTATCTAGATAACGTCGCAACTGCTACAAGCACAAGCCGGAACATTGTAGAAAGACACACGAGTGGTCGGAACCTTCGAGACAGAACTCGGTGCATCTTGCGCTACAACGAAACTGATGAATGTGCGTCCCGCGACATCGAGCATTAACAAACAAAGAATACAGAACTGATACGCGATCCAGAATCAGAGTGATAAGGCCGCATGCCGGCGGCTGTTAAAAAACAGATACAGTTTTGAAGGTTTCACGGCAATATATTGTGTTCCTGCGAAACTGAGCTGCATTTCGAACAGTTTATCTCAGCACGCTGGACAAAGTGACATGTGAAGGCATCAAGGCTCGCCGATGCGCCAACATGGCGTATTAGCCGGCCGGGGCGGCCAGGCCTGACGCGTTTCGTTTTGCCGAACAGCTAGTTTTCTTAAGTATCGCGTTTAACAGGGCGACGGTAAGGTGCGAAATGTTGCATTCTTGAATTTCTTGTCAAATTGCGCAGTATTTCAGGCAGTTTAGCTCAGTACGGCGGCGACTGCGCTTCACAAAGTCGCGCGTGAAGGGCAAACTAACCGGCATGACAAGGCGTGCTGGCTGCGGTGACGTGACATGGCGTGAGGTGGTTTTGCGAACGGCTAGTTTTGCGTGGTGTCGCGTGTAACAGGGCAACCGCAAGTTGAGAAATGTTTCATTCTTGTCTAACTGCGAGGCATTTCGGGCAGTTTAGCTCAGCACGGCAGTCTGCGCTTCACAAAGTCGCGCATGAAGGGCAAGCCAACTTGGCGTGCTCGCCGGCTGCGGTGAGGCCAGGCCGCGATTTTGCGATTGGCTAGTTTTGCGTGGTGTCGCGTTACATTTAACGGCACAACATTAAAGACAGAATTTTTTTATTATGCTGCAAGCTTCATTGCTTTAGCAGTTCAGTGCTTTAGAGGAATATTGTCAGTTTAGTGGCTGTTATTTCACTCACTGTTGAATTGTATTTTCAGATAGGTTCGGTTAGCCTGCATTTCCTGACCTCTACGTTGCAAGAGTAGCTTTTGTATCAATTTTTCGAATGACAGCTTTGTGTTCTGGACCATAACTGCTGCTCTCCAAGTCTTCAGTGCGCACCCATATGCACAGATGCGGGCGCGGAGCAGTGGCCTTGAATTTCATTGCAACCTTCTGAATCATGTTCAAACTTTTCCCAACAGCCTTGCATGGACCCACGGACTGCAGCCGAAGCACGGCACATGCGACGAGTGAATGGTGTGGCCTTCCCCCAAGCGTCAGTACTCCTCTCTGCCCTACCCTTGTTACCCTTGCTAAGGTAGCCGCGAGTGGGACTGTGTAGTTTATATATAATGCTTATTTTGTTCCATATTATTTGCCATAATTCGGAAATCAACGTTATGCTATTTTTTGTCTCCACCTCAGTGTTGTTTGTCGCCTTGTGTATTTTTATTTTTCTGTACTGTGCACATCGCCTAATGTGTGCAAAGTTTTGTCAATGCATCCGTCTACATCTGTTGCATCTCTTATGTGTTTTATATGCAGCAAAATAAATGTTAATTTCACGAAACACTTGGCGTCTTTTCTGCAGTGCTGTTTTGCAAAGGCTGTGGCGCAGCAGCGATGATGGCCAGTTTTGTCATGTTGTTGTGCATGCTGAAAATAAATAGAAACGCTAGTAGACCATGTCAAACCCAAATAATGGGCCCAATGGGCAGGGAAGGGCGCAACGCATGATAGCATTCAAATCGCGCGCCTTTCAGCAAGACCGGATGTAGTTGCTGCCGGCCGCTTGGTGCGCTGCAGTCAAATGGGCCACTGGGCCCTATGGGAGTGTCCGCTCTTTACCAATCTCTTTCTCTATGACCCTGGTTCAAATGATAATCCACACGAGATAACTGTAAATGGTACAAATCTTGGAGAAGAAAATTTAGCTGTAGCTTTTAATGATTTTTTGACAGTAGGAAACAGCCATCATGACCCAAGCTGTATAGGTTTCATACACCAATGAACAGAAGAAGCTGCATTTTTATCTCCAGTAACTGCAGGCGAGGTCGTGTCTGCAATCATGTCTCTAAACAATTATACTACTTGTACTGATATAGATGGTTTACAAAATCGGCCACTTAAGTATGTTGCTACTATTAGAGCTCCTGTTTTAGAGTATATTATTAATCTAATATTTTCATGTGGTCAGATTCCTCGCCGGCTCCATGTGGCTAAAGTTACTACCATTTTTAAAGGCGGTGAGAAATGTAACACGTCTAACTACAGGCCTATTTCAATACTCCCTGTTTTGTCCAAAGTCGTTGAAAAACAAATACACGTTCGAAAGAGCTCATTCCTAACAAAGCATCGCATCATGATACCGTATCATTTTGGGTTTATAAAGCGCCCTTTGTTTGTGCAAAAGACGTCATTCTGAATGCTTGAGAGCGTCAATCGCATACACTTGGAATATTCGTAGTTTAGTCAAACGCATTTGACCAAATAAATCACACCACAATCATAAAAAAAATCTGAATATTATGGTTTCAGAGGCTGTTTCCTATCTGTTAAGTCCTACCTACAATACCACCATATGTTAAGTCCTACCTACAATACCACCATCTGTTAAGTCCTACCTACAATACCACCATCTGTTAAGTGCTACCTACAATACCACCATCTGTTAAGTCACACCTACAATACCACCAACAAAGGGTACACACAAATAACTCTTGCTCCAGCTTCGAACCAATACCACACGGCGTTCCGCAGAGAAGCATTCTTGGACCGCTGCTCTTCAACCTATATATTAACGACCTCGTTAACATAGATTTAAACACTTCATTTGTTATTTATGCCGATGATAAAAGCGTATTTTTCTCAGATCGCAGTTTACCTCCGCTTGTAAAAAAGCGAATTATGTGCTTGATGTATTGAACACTTGGAGTCAAATTAATTCTTTAGCTATAAATGTCTCGAAGACAAAAAAATCAGTTCTTTTTCGCCCTAAAAGTAAGCCAGTTAATTCAAATATTGCCCTTCGACTTGGTCTTTCGGACATAGATTTGGTACCAGTATTAAAAACGTGAGTTCTTCCTTTTCAAAAGAATATGCAGTGGAGCCCGCATACTAACCTTGTTCACTCCAATCTTTCGCGAATAGTAAGTATTCTTGCACGCTTTCGTACTTTCTGCCAAATCAATAATTTACTCTCATACAACTCCCTTTTCACGCCCACGTTAACGTATGGTTATTTGGTATGGGGAACAACGATTTACACAAGCTTGTGCAAAACCTACCGACTGCAGAAAAAAAAGCTGAAAGAATCAATTCTAATGAACCCAATGACGCACACACAGATCCCATATTTTATGGCCTTAGATTAAACCCATTACCAACCCTGTTCAACGCAGTTCTGTTAAGACTTTATTATGCTTGTCGCCTAAATAGTGACCGTTTCCTTGAAACACTTGAGACCCTGACTCCAGTTGAAAAGACGTATGGCACACGAAGCAGTGAGGCTTGGAAGATTCCCCATACCCGTACAACCTGTGGCATCCAAATGTTGATGTACATGCAACCACAACCTCTTACTTCCTCTGTTAACAAGTCCAGCTAATCTATACAACAGCATATGTGTCCTCAAATCAAAATACCGTTGACACGTGCAGTTCTGCACCATCCAATATTAGTCCTATCATCTAAATGTAATTTATAATGCTTATAATGGTTTTCATTGTTTTGTTGCGTTTTTGTCCACTGCTTTATTGCCCTGTAAGCGGGATGCTAGCCGTTTTCAAGCCATTTCAGGCTTTTTGCTTGCAGCCTGTAGCCTCATGAATATTGTGTAATCAGTGTTGATGCTAAATAAAATTGTTTGTATTTGTATTTTTATAGGTCTCATTCGCTCTGGGACAGGCTGGTGTTTCTTTGCGAAGCGCCATATCGGATGCGGGGAGGTGAAGCCTCTCACAGTGGCTCGTGTTGGAACAAATCGTGCTGGGGTTTGGAGTCAATTCAGAGTAAGCCGTCCACAAGCTCGCCAGGGATGTAACGTCGGGGATTGAAGGCCGCCAACTTCCGTTACGGGCTCTGTAGAATATGAGTGCAATCCACGCTGCCGCAGCTGCGGAAGCAGCCACCTCATCGGGGTACCACAACACATGATGCATTGGTAAGTAGCAGATAAAACCGATCGTCCCGCCAAACAATGTCAAACAGCACACGTAAGCCAAGGAAGGTGCGCCTATCGTAGGTAAAGACAAGAAGTGTCCCGCTGCACCCAATGAAGTGTCCCATTCCACCCCGCTGCGCTCAAAACCAAGACGCTTACCAAACTTGGTAGAATAGGGCTCTTGCTTATAGCGCGGCACGAAGAAAGTTACTGAAGTAGGGGATGCTACGGCGTCTGGCAGGAGTGCGCGTCATGAAAGTGCACCCCGGTCGTTGCGAACCCGCCTGCACAAGTACGTGTGTGCGACCCACAACATGATCAACGCGGGGACAGTAGTGGACAGGTCCGCCACGAGCAGTGGGAGAGCTGACGATCCGTTTTGACAGCTCGACGATGACCAAACGTAAATTGGTACATGAGCGCTCCCCGCGTGGATGTCCGCCATTTGTGAGAATTAGCTCCTGGGAAGGGGCTCAGCCTGGGCGATTCTCTGCAAGCCCGGGGGATACCGTTTGGCGAGCTCTAAGCCTCCTTGCCGAAGCGGGGGCCTTATGGTTGAGCATCCGCCTCGCATCCGCCTGGTGCCGCCGGCTACCCACCAGTTTAGAACGGGTACAAGATTTCCCCCGGACCAGTGCTCGGCTCTTGGGTTGCAGTGCGTGGGGAAGTGGAGATCGGTCCCAAATAGTTGCATATATCGCACAGTGATTCATTTCGCCATCGCCCAAATAATGTGTCCTCCTCGCGTGGCAAATGCTAATTATGGGACCCTTTTCAGCATCCGCCTCTCATTCGTGAGGTACCAGGTCCGATCCGCGGTTCCGGCGGGAACCCACCGAATTATAACGGGTACAAGATTTCCCCGGCCCGGTTCTCGGTTCTTCTGGGGTGAAACGCTGGGAAAAAAGGTCAATAGACCAGAAATGCTGGTTTAGGAAAAAAAAAGGGCCACATAATGGGGTTTCGCCGCACGAGGCGGACGTATTGTTGGCCAATCCCAGGACGCATGACGCTCCCATTGGCGCAATTATTTGGAACCCATGAGTCTGGCGATGGGAGGAATCGGAAAAAAAAAACTGAAAATTTTGGCGGAAGAAACTGTTTTTTTTTTTCTTGTTTTTCCCCAGGCATGGAAAACAGGAAAAAAAGAACACAAAGTATGACTGCCTTAAATAAACATGAAAATTTTGCTAATCCGCCTTTTGCGCGAGTTTTCTGCGCATGCGCGAAGTCGTAGCGGCGACCGATGGAAACACACTGAGCGGCGTCGACGGCGTTTCTCGGCGCCGCCAGTGCACGGGGGCTGGCGGCACGGGGCTGCACGGTGGCCGTCACAGGCTTGGCAAAGCGATGCCAACCACATCTGCCGCGTACGGTTGCCACTCTCTAAGCGCGCCAAGATGCAAGACGCAGTTTTTCAGGTTTCCTTCGCCGAGCCGCGGCCAACAAGGACGTGAAGCTACAATTAGGGCCACCAAGCGTCAAGATGTGAATGGTCGACCTTAGCTACCTACTGCGTACTCTCGACTGTGCGAAAAACACTTCGTTACAGGTATGTATGCATCTAAAGGAAATGCGCATAATGAAAAGTATCTACCGGAGTTTGCACCAAGCCTGTAACTCACCAGTGATAGCCGCAATGGGCATTTGTTCGGCGCGTCTGATGGCGATGTATTTTGTCGTTTGTTTTCTTTATGTGCGAAGGGGCCGGGGAGCGCATATATCACAGGTGGCTGTGTGCGCTAGACCGTAAGATTTAGCATGTTTTATCGCGACTGCCGCCTGACTAAAAAGAAAAGAAAAATTGGGCGTTTGTTGTGATGCACCGCCGTTCGCGAGCCGAGTGGTTGAGCTGATCATGAGGCTCGCGAACGGCAGTGCATTAAAACGCCGTATTTTTTTTCTTGTTAGGCAGTCACGATAAAACATGCTAAATATTACAGCCTAGCGCACAGAGCCGCCTGTGATATTTAAGCTACCTAGCCCTTTCGCACATAACGAAAAGAAAGGACAAAATACATCGCCTTCAGGCCCCGGCGCAACTAAAGCAATCACGCACCGAAAAAATCCTCATTGCAGCTATCCCTGGTGCGCTACAGCCTGGGTGAAAACTCCAGTAGGTACTTTTCATCATGCATATTTCGTTTAGATGCATACATACCTGTAGTATCTGTGTTTTTGCCGCTCGGAGCATATGACGCACTTGATACTCTTGCACAACGCACAGTATTTTTTTTTTAAATTAAAGGCTCGCCTTCGTGCACGCCAAAGCATCCGGATTGTGTTCCTTTGGTATACGCAATCAGATGCACATCCTTAGGGAGTTTGATAATCGTCGTCTACGTCCAACCGTTTGCAACGGCAAGGAAACCGCCCGGCACAATAAATGAGTCTCCTGGAGGGTTCATGCTCGTTCACTTGCACAGTGGATCGCTCTGGACGTAGAACAGGGTTGGTTCCTGACCGAGATGCGCATCCGATATGTAGGAGATTCACATGTGTCACCAAGTTGTTGATTCCGCAGAAATCGCGGCGGAGGCAGAAATGAACGTTGGAGATCCTTTCACAACAGAATGACAATTCTCTGCGCACCGAGAACCTTTTCACCACTGCGACCACATCCGTTCTGACTCCTGAGGCCAGAAACCGGCTACAGCTCTGAATCATCCATTGCCAGAAAAATGCAGCGCGTTTCCTGCAGGTGTGCATTCCGGCCGGGACAATGCCCTTTTCACGGGGTGTGTATATGAGCCTCTCTGCCGATCTTCGTGGATGAAATCCTATAGCTGCACGGTTGTAGATGACGAGAGGAGGAAGCGACGCCCATTGCACCATGCCGGCGCCGCGGTGACCGCATTGTGCTCGGTAACTCAAGACACCCCGCGCATATGCGCCGCTCAAAGTCACAGGAGACGATTCCACCTAGCTCTGCAGCATCAACAAACCCCTGGCTGCTTTGCCCTTTGAGATCCCCTCTCTCTCTCTCTCTCTCTCTCTCTCTCTCTGCCCCCACGCTCTACTGTCTGCCGAAAACCTGCACGCTGAGAGCGTCTCATTCTGTCACGTCGAACACGGCCGCGCTACACGCTCTTACAATACGAATATAGTATATGCGTACGTGCGTTATGAGTGGATTGTGAAACCCTCTACCTTCCCCCATACTGCGTGAACATGATATGCAGCAATCACTGTCACTACTTTCCGCTCCGAGGCCAAAAAAGGGGGGAAGCTTTCGCATTCTACCAGCGTTGGCGTGGCCATTTCGTATGGTGCGCTTTAGCGTCGTCTGCTACACTGCCGCTCAATGTGTTTCCCGCCCGCTCCCGCATGATGGCGCCACATCCTCGCGCAAAAGGCGGATTGATAGATGGCTGCATCTAAGTAGGAAACATCTCTTGAAAGGCTGCAGAAAAAATATGATTTGTTTGCTGTTATTTAGTTTTGGTTGGATAAATTAAGCTTACTTCAGAACGTTCGTGATAAATGCTTAGTCTACTGAAGCCATTTTAGATTCCGAAATGCTGCATTTTGATTGCGAAAACAATACTACGCCAGGTCTAACCGCTCGTCGCATGGTCCGTGGACTCCCCTGCTCCTCGATCAGCCTGCCATGACATTTGAATTCACGTTACCGCTATGCCACGAGCAGGAGCTGCCAACTCGGGTTGCTCCTTTCATATGGGAGGGTGATATCAGAATTAGCCTGCCAGAACCATTTGCATTCTCGATACCCCTACGACACGCAGGCACGTCCATACGGCTAGGTTGAAGCGTGGCTTTATATGTGGGCTGGTAACTTACGCTCTCGCGTCATACCCTTCAACGATGAGCTTAAGTGTCCCCAATAACGTAGCACCTTACACTGATACGGCGTTATAGGGGAATAATGTAGCAGGCAAAACAAGCTCCCGTTGTTGCTTTCCGGTCAACTAGGGTTAACCACAGCTAAACCACAACAATGTTTTTTTTTTGTTTTTCTCTCCTCTGCTGAGTGTCGAAACGCGACCATATGAAGTGACCTTGATTTGCTTATTTGTATTTCTAATAAAGTAAAAAGAAAATCTAGTCAGGTTGAAGTCTCATTAGTGAGGTGGTGTCGTTCGAGCGCCGATGCCGATCCCCCAGAGGAGTCGTCTGCCCATCTACCACCAATGCAGCCGCTGGCAGTTGTCGCGCTTCGTTGCGCCGTTGATAGTACGTCCAGTTACTGTGATGTGACGTCACTATTATTCACTGATACTGTTGTGAACTTCATATGTCATTAAATTAAATGGTTCTAACGATGCGTCTGGATCGGGCGAAATAGCATTAACGCCTTTTTGGATCTGAATTAGGATACATGTAGAAGGCTTGTTGTGTCCAGATTTTGGCGGCAGGTGACATCTCATAAAGAGATAACCCATAACATGATTATAAAGAACTGGGTGTCCCAATACTCTTAAAACATGCTAAAATTTGGATGCATACAAATAGAACTGGAAGAAAAAAGGTCTGAAACTCAACATGAAAAGCTTAGAACAATCTAGGAAGAAGCAAGCACAAACACATCGCCAGGGCTATACCGCCTTGGAATGTCAATGATCTAATTAAAAATGAGATGAACATTAATCTGTCGACCAAATAGTATAAGAAAATGAACAAAACTGGCTGTTCACGTGCGTGTATTTTATTCACTACAACAAACTGAGAACACGCACAAAACAGCATTTTTTATCAGATGGCTTACATGTACTAGCAAGAAATGCGGTAAACGTTAAATTAGGAAGATTTGATAAAGGAAAAAGAGAGCCGTTGATGTTGAAGGACTAGAGTATAGCTTAAAATTTTATCCGATACTTATTTATGCGTGGCTTATTTGGAGATAAATAAGGCAAACTTTGAACAGCATGTTAACATTTGCACGATAAAAATAAAAGCACCAGAAAAAGTAAGTATGTAAAAAACACACGATGAACATACAGAAATGTTGCATGTAGATATGGTTCCGTGTTTGTTGTAAGGTAAAATGAAAATAAACCTCAAACAGCACAAAATAACTCAGGAATATAAAAAGCATATTCGAATGTAAATGTAGAAAGACTATACACGTAACAGGAAGGAGAAAACACGGAAACGTGGTCACACCATGCAGACACATGATTGATTGCAGAGAAATATTCAGGCATAGGTTGAACTTCGCTTAAGATTTCGACAGAAAAAAAAATCACAACTGAAATATATATGACACGAAGAAAAAAGAGCACGCTAAGGAAAGGAAGGCACGAAAACAAACACAGAACTTTGTCTACCTGCACTACTACCAATTTCTGCTCTTCTCATTTCCGGCGCCGCTCATCAAACTGGACACTTTAAGATGTATGTTGTAACGAATGAACACAGTTTCTATAATCTATGACCCGCGGGCTAGATGTGCACACAGGCTAAAGGTGGCCACTTTTCTGACACGCAGTAGTGGAGGCTGCAACACACATGGCAGCAATCTTCTAAAACAACAAAGGTGTCATTTGTCTTTTTATAACCGTCTAGAAGCGGCACGACATTACCACGAGCAGCACTCTGCTCGCAAAAAGACTGTTTGCTGTTTTAATCCCGCTGCACTTCTTGAATAATACAAATAAATGATATTTTCCAAAATGTTAAAATGTTTCCGAAAAAAACTGCTTTTTTTCCTATATTCAGCTAAGGATTGCGGAACGTGTAGTTAGCCACAAAATGGGAGCTTGCAACTGCTTGCCACCAGAGAGACACCAGCTACTAACCTTATGAAGTTCGACGGTGCATAATTTGTGTGTGTCGCCTATATTGAGCTAAGGATTGCAGAATGTGTAGTTAGCCACAAAATGGGAGCTTGCAACTGCTTGCCACCAGCGAGACACCAGCTACTAAACTTATCAGTTCCACGGTGCTTAATTTGTGTGTGTGCCCTATATTGAGCTAAGGATTGCGGAATGTGCAGTTAGCCACAAAATGGGAGCTTGCAACTGCTTGCCACCAGCGAGACACCAGCTACTAAACTTATCAAGTTCGACGGTGCTTAATTTGTGTATGTGGCCTATATTGAGCTAAGGATTGCAGAATGTGTAATTAGCCACAAAATGGGAGCTTGCAACTGCTTGCCACCAGCGAGACACCAGCTACTAAACTTATCAGTTCCACGGTGCTTAATTTGTGTGTGTGGCCTATATTGAGCTAAGGATTGTGGAATGTGTAGTTAGCCACAAAATGGGAGCTTGCAACTGCTTGCCACCAGCGAGACACCAGCTACTAAACTTATCAAGTTCGACGGTGCTTAATTTGTGTATGTGGCCTATATTGAGCTAAGGATTGTGGAATGTGTAGTTAGCCACAAAATGGGAGCTTGCAACTGCTTGCCACCAGCGAGACACCAGCTACTAAACTTATCAAGTTCGACGGTGCTTAATTTGTGTATGTGGCCTATATTGAGCTAAGGATTGCGGAATGTGTAGTTAGCCACAAAATGGGAGCTCGCAACTGCTTGCCACCAGCGAGACACCAGCTACTAAACTTATCAAGTTCGACGGTGCTTAATTTGTGTGTGTGGCCTATATCGAGCTAAGCATTGCGGAATGTGTAGTTAGCCACAAAATGGGAGCTTGCAACTGCTTGCCACCAGCGAGACACCAGCTACTAAACTTATCAAGTTCGACGGTGCTTAATTTGTGTATGTGGCCTATATTGAGCTAAGGATTGCGGAATGTGTAGTTAGCCACAAACTGAGATCTTGCAACTGCTTGACACCAGCTACTAAACGTATCAAGTTCGAGGGTGCTTAATTTGTGTGTGTGGCCTATATTGAGCTAAGGATTACGGAATGTGTAATTAGCCACAAAATGGGAGCTTGCAACAGCTTGCCACCAGCGAGACACGAGCTACTAATCTTACCAAGTTCGACGGTGCTTAATTTGTTTGTGTGGCCTATATTGAGCCAAGGATTGCGGAATCTGTAGTTAGCCACAAAATGGGAGCTTGCAACAGCTTGCCACCAGCGAGACACGAGCTACTAATCTTACCAAGTTCGACGGTGCTTAATTTGTTTGTGTGGCCTATATTGAGCTAAGGATTGCGGAATGTGTAGTTAGCCACAAAATGGGAGCCTGCAACTGCTTGCCACCAGCGAGACACCAGCTACTTACCTTTTCAAGTTCGACGGTGATTAATTTTTGTGTGTGGCCTATATTGCGCTAAGGATTGAGGAATGTGTAGTTAGCCACAAAATGGGAGCTTGCAACTGCTTGCCACCAGCGAGACACCAGCTACTAAACTTATCAAGTTCGACGGTGCTTAATTTCTGTGTGTGGCCTATATTGAGCCAAGGATTGCGGAATCTGTAGTTAGCCACAAAATGGGAGCTTGCAACAGCTTGCCACCAGCGAGACACGAGCTACTAATCTTACCAAGTTCCAAGGTGCTTAATTTGTTTGTGTGGCCTATATTGAGCTAAGGATTGCGGAATGTGTAGTTAGCCACAAAATGGGAGCCTGCAACTGCTTGCCCCCAGCGAGACAGCAGCTACTAAATGTATAAAGTTCGAGGGTGCTTAATTTGTGTGTGTGGCCTATATTGAGCTAAGGATTGCAGAATGTGTAGTTAGCCACAAAATGGGAGCTTGCAACGGCTTGCCACCAGCGAGACACCAGCTACTAAACATATCAAGTTGGACGGTGCTTACTTTGTGTGTGTGGCCTATATTGAGCTCAGGATTGTGGAACGTGAAGTTGGCCACAAAATGGGAGCTTGCAACTCCTTGCCACCAGCGAGACACCAGCTACTAAACTTATCAAGTTCGATGGTGCTTAATTTGTGTGTGGCCTTGACCTAAGCATTGCGGAATGTGTACTTAGCCACAAAATGGGAGCTTGTAACTGCTTGCCAGCATCGAGACACCAGCTACTAAACGTATCAAGAGCGACGGTGCTTAATTTGTGTGTGTTGCCTATATTAAGATAAGGATTGCGGAATCTTTAGTTAGCCACAAAATGGGAGCTTGCAACTGCTTGCCACCAATGAGACACCAGCTACTAAACTTATCATGTTCGACGGTGCTTAATTTGTGTGTGGCCTTGACCTAAGCATTGCGGAATGTGTAGTTAGCCACAAAATGGGAGCTTGTAACTGCTTGCCAGCAGCGAGACACCAGCTACTAAACTTATCAAGTTCGACGGTGCTTAATTTGTGTGTGTGGCCTATATTGAGCTAAGGATTGCAGAATGTGTAGTTAGCCACAATATGGGAGCTTGCAACGGCTTGCCACCAGCGAGACACCAGCTATTAAACATATCAAGTTGGACGGTGCTTACTTGGTGTGTGTGGCCTATATTGAGCTCAGGATTGTGGAACGTGCAGTTGGCCACAAAATGGGAGCTTGCAACCGCTTGCCACCAATGAGACACCAGCTACTAAACTTATCAAGTTCGATGGTGCTTAATTTGTGTGTGGCCTTGACCTAAGCATTGCGGAATGTGTAGTTAGCCACAAAATGGGAGCTTGTAACTGCTTGCCAGCATCGAGACACCAGCTACTAAACGTATCAAGAGCGACGGTGCTTAATTTGTGTGTGTTGCCTATATTAAGATAAGGATTGCGGAATGTGTAGTTAGCCACAAAATGGGAGCTTGCAACTGCTTGCCACCAATGAGACACCTGCTACTAAACTTATCAAGTTCGATGGTGCTTAATTTGTGTGTGTGGCCTATATTGAGCTAAGGATCGCGGAATGTGTAGTTAGCCACAAAATGGGAGCTTGCAACTGCTTGCCACCAGCGAGACACCAGCTACTAAATTTATCAAGTTCGACGGTGCTTAATTTGTGTGTGTGGCCTATATTGAGCTAAGGAGTGCGAAATGTGTAGTCAGCCCCACAATGAGAGCCCAATACTGTTTGCGACAACTGCGATACAGCTACTAAACATATAAAGTTCGACGGTGCTAAAAAGGGTGTATGGCCTATAGTGAAGTAAGGATTGCGGAATGTGTAGTGAGCGTAACAATGAGTGCGCGATACTGCTTGCCACATGTGCAGCACTTTCTGCCAAGCTTAGCAAGTTCGATGGTGTTAAATTAGGGTGTGGGGCCTATACATAAATGAGGAGTGCGGAATGTGCAGACAGCCACACGATGAGAGCTTGTAACTGCTTGCTACGAGTGCGACGCCAGCTAATAATCCTACGTAGTTGGATGCAGCTAAATTACTGAGTGTGGCCTATATTGAGAGAAGGAGTGCGGAATGTGTAGTCGGCCACTCGATGAGAGCCCGCTCCAGCTGGTGACGAGTGCAACACCAGTCACTAAACTTAGCAAGTTGAACGGTGCTCAATTAGGGTGCGTCGCGTCAATTGAGATGAGGAGTGCGGAATGGGTTGTCAGCCGCATGATGAGAGGTTGTGACTGCTTGCTGCGAGTGCGATGGTACCATGGCGCATCGGTAGGTGTGGATTCTATATTGGAATAGTGGTGTCATGAAGAGGGGGTTTTTTCGCTGGGTAGACATTTTTAATGTAAAACTTCAATAGATGCGTCCGTGCGATTTGCATCCAATCATATATAAACTTTTGAAGTCACGCGCGGTGAGCGATCAGGGATCAATGTTTTCAGTTGTTCTTAACACACAATAGACACCACATACAATTTGACCTAAAAACAGCAGAAGCCTCTATGCTGATAGAGCATGTTCGACTGATTTCACTTGTTACCGAGGTCATGCATAGCAGCCCTATTTGCGCTTTTTGTTACTACTTGGCTCAGCTTAGGCACGAGGACAGCGCCAGCAGCAGAAGCGCGCAAAACCGTGCAAAAGTCGGGAACCAAGAAAGCAAACAAAGCGGCAGCTCGGGCGACCTCGAAAGGCGACAAAGCAACCGTCCATTATTCGCCACCCTAAACGAGGTCCCAGAGACCGCACTTTTCCAAACAGCTCTAGAACCAGCCGCTTTTGCCTGAGTATCAGGCAAGGCGACCCAAAATTCGAAACGTCCGTTCGTCTTTCAGCATGCAAGCCGGGCCTCCTGATGGACTGCTGCCAAAGCTAGAGCCAAACTCCCCTACGCCGCCTCTGGGCCGTTGAGAGGCGCCAAAACGTGAACAAATTTGCGCCATGTTAGAGGAGCTCGACTTCGTATGGACATGGGATATGCAGGAACCGCCAGGGATTGATCCCGGTAGGTTTCCCGGCCTAGCTTTAGGCGCAATGGAAGCATTAGTCCGAAAGCTTTAGGACATGCTTTAGATGAGAGCTCGTCTTAAGAGGACTAGCGTACGGAAGATGCTTATCTTCATAATCTTATCGCCTTACTTTACTTACTTACTTTACTTTACTTTTACCTTCTGACTGTCTCTTTTGAATAACACATCATCTTCCAGTTGCTTGCCTAACCTTTAAGCATCTGATGACCGTAAGCAGCAGGACAGCGTTTGTCTTGGACGGGCGGAGCCGTGCCACCGTAGCCATACTACTTGACAGGAATTGGTTCCACAACTTTCGTCTTGTTAAACTGAGCGTTTTCAATTCCACCCAGTGTTTTGTGAAACTCTATCAAGCGAAACTGGTTTTCACGCCGCGTTTTGTGTAATCAACCACACTCCGAGACCTGGCTACTGCTTGCGACGAGTGCGAAACAGTTATCAAAGTTCGACGGTGATAGACAATCTGTGTGGACTAAGGACAATACCTCATCGGTAAGTGTGGATTATATATGGGCATAACGGCACAATGTTGACGAGATTTGTTTTGTCGCGTAAAATCTATTTATTTTAAAACAACCAGAGATGTATCCGCGCGATCTGTATCCAACAATATAAATATTTCACTTTCGCGCACAGAATGCAGGATCTGTAGTCGAACACACAATGAAAGCCCGCTACTGCTTGCAACGAGTGCGACACAAGCTACCAAGCTTAGCAAGTTCAACGTTGCAAGAATAATGTGTGTGGACTAAGGACAACAACACACCTGTAGGTTTGGATTTTATCTATAAAGAATAGTAAAATTATGAGGAGAATGTTTTGCTGTGTACAAATTAGTCTTGTGAAAACCACAAGAGATGCATCCTTGTGATCTGCATCCAATAATATAAATTCTTTGGTCACGCAAGGAGCGGAGAATGTATAGTCGGCCATACGATGAGGTCCCGCTATGTCTTCCGACGAGTGCGACACAAAATGCCACCTTAGCAAGTTCGATGGGGAACAATTAAGGTGTGTGCACTAAGGATAACTACCCATCGGTTGCTGTGGATTTTATGTGGCCAGAATAGTACTATATAGGGGGCATTGGTTTGCTGTGTACAAATTTGCATTGAAGAAAATAACCAGAGATACATGCGCGATCTTGATCCAAAAGTATAAGTGCTCTGGTTTTCACGTACGGAGAGCGGAATGGGTATGAAGCCACATCATGAGAGCCGGTACTGCTAGCGACGAGTGCGACACAGCTACTAAACATAGCAAGTTCGACGATGCTAATTTAGGGTGTGTGCCTTTATTGAGATAAAGACTGCGGAATATGTAGTCAGCCACATGATGATAGCCCCGCACTGCATGCGACGAGTGCGACACCAGCAACTAAACGCATCAAGTTCGACGGTGCTTAATTTGGGTGTGTCCGATATGGAGATAATGATTGCGAAATGTGCAGTCAGCCGCGCAATGAGAGCCTACTATTGCTTGCGACCAGTGCGACACTGCTACTAAACATAGCAAGTTCGACGGTGCTAATTTAGGGTATGTGCCTTTATTGAGATAAGGCGTGCGGAATATGTAGTAAGCCACACGATGATAGCCCCGCACTGCATGCGACGAGTGCGACACCAGCTACTAAACTTATCAAGTTCGACGGTGCTTAATTTGGGTGTGTCCTATACGGAAATAATGATTGCGAAATGTACAGTCAGCCACACAATGAGAGCCTACTATTGCTTGCGACAAGTGCAACACCGCTACTAAACATAGGAAGTTCGACGATGCTAATTTAGGGTGTGTGCCTTTATTGAGATAAAGAGTGCGGAATATTTAGTCAGCCACACGATGATAGCCCCGCACCACATGCGACGAGAGCGACACCAGTTACTAAACTTATCAAGTTCGACAGTGCTTAATTTGGGTGTGTCCTATATGGAGATAATGATTGCGAAGTGTGTAGTCAGCCACACAATGAGAGCCTACTATTGCTTGCCACCAGCGAGACACCAGCTACTAAATGTATCAAGTTCGACAGTGTTTAATTTGTGTGTGTGGTCTATATTGAGCTAAAGTTGCGGAATGTGTAGTTAGCCACAAAATGGGAGCTTGCAACTACTTGCCACCAGCGAGACACCAGCTACTTAACTTATCAAGTTCGACGGTGATTAATTTTTGTGTGTGGCCTATATTGAGCTAAGGATTGAGGAATGTGTAGTTAGCCACAAAATGGGAGCTTGCAACAGCTTGCCACCAGCGAGACACCAGCTACTTAACTTGTCAAGCTCGACGGTGCTTAATTTCTGTGTGTGGCCTATATTGAGCTAAGGATTGCGGAATGTGTAGTTAGCCACAAAATGGGAGCTTGCAACTGCTTGCCACCAGCGAGACACCAGCTACTTAACTTATCAAGTTCGACGGTGCTTAGTTTGTGTCTGTGGCCTATATTGAGCTAAGGATTGCGGAATGTGTAGTTAGCCACAAAATGGGAGCTTGCACCTTCTTGCCACCAGCGAGACACCAGCTAATAAACTTATCAAGTTCGACGAAGCTGAATTTGTGTGTGTGGCCAATATTGAGCTAAGGATTGCGGAATATGTAGTCAGCCACACCATGATAGCCCCGCACTGCATGCGAACCGTGCGACACCAGCTACTAAACTTATCAAGTTCGACGGTGCTTAATTTGGGTGTGTCCTATATGGAGATAAGGATTGCGAAATGTGTAGTCAGCCACACAATGAGAGCCTACTATTGCTTGCGACAAGTGCAACACAGCTACTCAACATAGCAAGTTCGACGGTGCTAATTTAGGGTGTGTGCCTTTATTGAGATAAAGAGTGCGGAATATGTAGTCAGCCACACGATGATAGCCCCGCACTGCATGCGACGAGTGCGACACCAGCTACTAAATTTATCAAGTTCGATGGTTCTTAATTTGGGTGCGTCCTTTATGGAGATAATGATTGCGAAATATGTATTCAGCCACAAAATGAGAGCCTATTATTGCTTGCAACAAGTGCGACACAGCTACTAAACATGCAAGTTCGACGGTGCTATTTTAGGGTGTGTGCCTTTATTGAGATAAGGAGTGCGGAATGTGTAGTTAGCCACAAAATGGGAGCTTGCAACTGCTTGCCACAAGCGAGACACCAGCTACTACACTTATGAAGTTCGACGGTGCTTAATTTGTGTGTGTGGCCTATATTGAGCTAAGTATTGCGGAATGTGTAATTAGCCACACAATGGGAGCTTGCAACTGCTTGCCACCAGCGAGACACCAGCTACTACACTTATCAAGTTCGACGGTGCTTAATTTATCTTTGTGGCCTATATTTAGCTAAGGATTGAGGAATGAGTAGTTAGCCACAAAATCGAAGCTTGCAACTGCTTGCCACCAGCGAGACACCAGCTGCTAAACTAATCAAGTTCCACGGTGCTAAATTTATCTTTGTGGCCTATATTTAGCTAAGGATTGAGGAATGAGTAGTTAGCCACAAAATCGAAGCTTGCAACTGCTTGCCACCAGCGAGACACCAGCTACTACCCTTATCAAGTTCGACGGTGCTTAATTTGTGTGTGTGGCCTATACTGAGCTAAGGATTGCGGAATGTGTAGTTAGTCACAAAATGGGAGCTTGCAACTGCTTGCCACCAGAGAGACACCAGCTACTAAACTTATCACGACGGAGCTTAGTTTGTGTGTGTTTTCTATATTTAGCTAAGGTGTGCGGAATATGTAGTCAGACACACGATGATAGCCCCGCACTGCATGCAACGAGTGCGACACCAGCTACTAAACTTATCAAGTTCGACGGTGCTTAATTTGGGCGTGTCTTATATGGACATAATCATTGCGAAATGTGTAGTCAGCCACACAATGAGAGCCTACTATTACTTGCGACAAGTGCAACACAGCTACTAAACATAGCAACTTCGACGGCGCTAATTGAGGGTGCGTGCCTTTATCGAGATAAAGAGTGCAGAATATGTAGTCAGCCACACGATGATAGCCCCGCACTCCATGCGACGAGTGCGACACCAGATACTAAACTTATCAAGTTCGACGGTGCTTAATTTGGGTGTGTCCTATTCGGAAATAATGATTGCGAAATGTACAGTCAGCCACACAATGAGAGCCTACTATGTTTTGCGACAAGTGCAACACCGCTACTAAACATAGCAAGTTCGACGATGCTAATTTAGGGTGTGTGCCTTTATTGAGATAAAGATTGTGGAATATTTAGTCAGCCACACGATGATAGCCCCGCGCTACATGCGACGAGAGCGACACCAGCTACTAAACTTATCAAGTTCGACAGCGCTTAATTTGGGTGTGTCCTATATGGAGATAATGATTGCGAAATGTGTAGTCAGCCACACAATGAGAGCCTACTATTGCTTGCTACCAGCGACACACCAGCTACTAAATGTATCAAGTTCGACAGTGTTTAATTTGTGTGTGTGGTCTATGTTGAGCTAAAGTTGCGAAATGTGTAGTTAGCCACAAAATGGGAGCTTGCAACTGCTTGCCACCAGCGAGACACCAGCTACTTAACTTATAAAGTTCGACGGTGATTAATTTTTTTGTGTGGCCTATATTGCGCTAAGGATTGAGGAATGTGTAGTTAGCCACAAGATGGGAGCTTGCAACTGCTTGCCACCAGCGAGACACCAGCTACTACACTTATCAAGTTCGACGGTGCTTAATTTGTGTGTGTGGCCTATATTGAGCTAAGGATTGCGGAATGTGTAGTTAGTCACAAAATGGGAGCTTGCAACTGCTTGCCACCAGAGAGACACCAACTACTAAACTTATCACGACGGAGCTTAGTTTGTGTGTGTTTTCTATATTTAGCTAAGGTGTGCGGAATATGTAGTCAGCCACACGATGATAGCCCCGCACTGCATGCAACGAGTGCGACACCAGGTACTAAACTTATCGAGTTCAGTTCAGTTCAGGCGTTCAGTCGTGTCCGACTCTTCGTGGCCTTATGGACCATGTCACGCCACGCTTTCCGGTCTCTCACTATCTTCTTAACATCACATAGCTTCATCTGCAATGCCTCGACAGTGCTTAATTTGGGCGTGTCTTATATGGACATAATCATTGCGAAATGTGTAGTCAGCCACACAATGAGAGCCTACTATTGCTTGCGACAATTGCAACACAGCTACTAAACATAGCAAGTTCGACGGCGCTAATTGAGGGTGCGTGCCTTTATTGAGATAAAGAATGCAGAATATGTAGTCAGCCACACGATGATAGCCCCGCACTGCATGCGACGAGTGCGACACCAGCTACTAAACTTATCAAACTTATCAAGTTCGACGGTGCCTAATTTGGGTGTGTCCTATACGGAAATAATGATTGCGAAATGTACAGTCAGCCACAGAATGAGAGCCAACTATTGCTTGCGACAAGTGCAACACCGCTACTAAACATAGCAAGTTCGACGATGCTAATTTAGGGTGTGTGCCTTTATTGAGATAAAGAGTGCGGAATATGTAGTCAGCCACACGATGATAGCCCCGCACTGCATGCGACGAGTGCGACACCAGCCACTAAACGTATCAAGTTCGACGGTGCTTAATTTGGGTGTGTCCTATATGGAGATAATCATTGCGAAATATGTAGTCAGCCACATAATGAGAGCCTACTATTGCTTGCGACAAGTGCAACACAGCTACATAACATAGCAAGTTCGACAGTGCTAATTTAGGGTGTGTGCCTTTATTTAGATAATAAGTGCGGAATATGTAGTCAGCCACACAATGATAGCCCCGCAGTGCATGCGACGAGTGCGACACCAGCTACTAAACTTATCAAGTTCGACGGTGCTTAATTTGGGTGTCTCCTATATGGAGATAATGATTGCGAAATGTGTAATCAGCCACACAGTGAGAGCCTACTATTGCTTGCGACGAGTGCGACACAGCTACTAAACATAGCAAGTTTGACGGTGCTAATTTAGCTAATTTAGGGTGTGTGCCTTTATTGAGATAAAGAGTGCGGAATATGTAGTCAGCCACACGATGATAGCCCCGCACTGCATGCCACGAGTGCGACACCAGCTACTAAACTTATCAAGTTCGATGGTTCTTAATTTGGGTGCGTCCTTTATGGAGATAATGATTGCGAAATATGTATTCAGCCACAAAATGAGAGCCTATTATTGCTTGCAACAAGTGCGACACAGCTACTAAACATGCAAGTTCGACGGTGCTATTTTAGGGTGTGTGCCTTTATTGAGATAAGGAGTGCGGAATGTGTAGTTAGCCACAAAATGGGAGCTTGCAACTGCTTGCCACAAGCGAGACACCAGCTACTACACTTATGAAGTTCGACGGTGCTTAATTTGTGTGTGTGGCCTATATTGAGCTAAGTATTGCGGAATGTGTAATTAGCCACACAATGGGAGCTTGCAACTGCTTGCCACCAGCGAGACACCAGCTACTACACTTATCAAGTTCGACGGTGCTTAATTTATCTTTGTGGCCTATATTTAGCTAAGGATTGAGGAATGAGTAGTTAGCCACAAAATCGAAGCTTGCAACTGCTTGCCACCAGCGAGACACCAGCTGCTAAACTAATCAAGTTCCACGGTGCTAAATTTATCTTTGTGGCCTATATTTAGCTAAGGATTGAGGAATGAGTAGTTAGCCACAAAATCGAAGCTTGCAACTGCTTGCCACCAGCGAGACACCAGCTACTACCCTTATCAAGTTCGACGGTGCTTAATTTGTGTGTGTGGCCTATACTGAGCTAAGGATTGCGGAATGTGTAGTTAGTCACAAAATGGGAGCTTGCAACTGCTTGCCACCAGAGAGACACCAGCTACTAAACTTATCACGACGGAGCTTAGTTTGTGTGTGTTTTCTATATTTAGCTAAGGTGTGCGGAATATGTAGTCAGACACACGATGATAGCCCCGCACTGCATGCAACGAGTGCGACACCAGCTACTAAACTTATCAAGTTCGACGGTGCTTAATTTGGGCGTGTCTTATATGGACATAATCATTGCGAAATGTGTAGTCAGCCACACAATGAGAGCCTACTATTACTTGCGACAAGTGCAACACAGCTACTAAACATAGCAACTTCGACGGCGCTAATTGAGGGTGCGTGCCTTTATTGAGATAAAGAGTGCAGAATATGCAGTCAGCCACACGATGATAGCCCCGCACTCCATGCGACGAGTGCGACACCAGATACAAAACTTATCAAGTTCGACGGTGCTTAATTTGGGTGTGTCCTATTCGGAAATAATGATTGCGAAATGTACAGTCAGCCACACAATGAGAGCCTACTATTGCTTGCGACAAGTGCAACACCGCTACTAAACATAGCAAGTTCGACGATGCTAATTTAGGGTGTGTGCCTTTATTGAGATAAAGATTGCGGAATATTTAGTCAGCCACACGATGATAGCCCCGCGCTACATGCGACGAGAGCGACACCAGCTACTAAACTTATCAAGTTTGACAGCGCTTAATTTGGGTGTGTCCTATATGGAGATAATGATTGCGAAATGTGTAGTCAGCCACACAATGAGAGCCTACTATTGCTTGCTACCAGCGACACACCAGCTACTAAATGTATCAAGTTCGACAGTGTTTAATTTGTGTGTGTGGTCTATGTTGAGCTAAAGTTGCGAAATGTGTAGTTAGCCACAAAATGGGAGCTTGCAACTGCTTGCCACCAGCGAGACACCAGCTACTTAACTTATAAAGTTCGACGGTGATTAATTTTTTTGTGTGGCCTATATTGCGCTAAGGATTGAGGAATGTGTAGTTAGCCACAAGATGGGAGCTTGCAACTGCTTGCCACCAGCGAGACACCAGCTACTACACTTATCGAGTTCGACGGTGCTTAATTTGTGTGTGTGGCCTATATTGAGCTAAGGATTGCGGAATGTGTAGTTAGTCACAAAATGGGAGCTTGCAACTGCTTGCCACCAGAGAGACACCAGCTACTAAACTTATCACGACGGAGCTTAGTTTGTGTGTGTTTTCTATATTTAGCTAAGGTGTGCGGAATATGTAGTCAGCCACACGATGATAGCCCCGCACTGCATGCAACGAGTGCGACACCAGGTACTAAACTTATCGAGTTCAGTTCAGTTCAGGCGTTCAGTCGTGTCCGACTCTTCGTGACCTTATGGACCATGTCACGCCACGCTTTCCGGTCTCTCACTATCTTCTTAACATCACATAGCTTCATCTGCAATGCCTCGACAGTGCTTAATTTGGGCGTGTCTTATATGGACATAATCATTGCGAAATGTGTAGTCAGCCACACAATGAGAGCCTACTATTGCTTGCGACAATTGCAACACAGCTACTAAACATAGCAAGTTCGACGGCGCTAATTGAGGGTGCGTGCCTTTATTGAGATAAAGAATGCAGAATATGTAGTCAGCTACACGATGATAGCCCCGCACTGCATGCGACGAGTGCGACACCAGCTACTAAACTTATCAAACTTATCAAGTTCGACGGTGCCTAATTTGGGTGTGTCCTATACGGAAATAATGATTGCGAAATGTACAGTCAGCCACACAATGAGAGCCAACTATTGCTTGCGACAAGTGCAACACCGCTACTAAACATAGCAAGTTCGACGATGCTAATTTAGGGTGTGTGCCTTTATTGAGATAAAGAGTGCGGAATATTTAGTCCGCCACACGATGATAGCCCCGCAATACATGCGACGAGAGCGACACCAGCTACTAAACTTATCAAGTTCGACAGTGCTTAATTTTGGTGTGTCCTATATGGAGATAATGATTGCGAAATGTGTAGTCAGCCACACAATGAGAGCCTACTATTCCTCGCCACCAGCGAGAGACAGCTACTAAACATGCAAGTTCGACGGTGCTATTTTAGGGTGTGTGCCTGTATTGAGATAAGGAGTGCGGAATGTGTAGTTAGACACAAAATGGGAGCTTGCAACTGCTTGCCACAAGCGAGACACCAGCTACTACACTTATCAAGTTCGACGGTGCTTAATTTATCTCTGTGGCCTATATTTAGCTAAGGATTGAGAAATGAGTAGTTAGCCACAATATCGAAGCTTGCAACTGCTTGCCACCAGCGAGACACCAGCTGCTAAACTTATCAAGTTCCACGGTGCTAAATTGATTTTTGTGGCCTATATTTAGCTAAGGATTGAGGAATGAGTAGTTAGCCACAAAATCGAAGCTTGCAACTGCTTGCCACCAGCGAGACACCAGCTACTAAACTTATCAAGTTCGACGGTGCTTAATTTGTGTGTGTGGCCTATATTGAGCTAAGGATTACGGAATGTGTAGTTAGCCACAAGATGGGAGCTTCCAACTGCTTGCCACCAGCGAGACACCAGCTACTACACTTATCAAGTTCGACGGTGCTTAATTTGTGTGTGTGGCCTATATTGAGCTAAGGATTGCGGAATGTGTAGTTAGTCACAAAATGGGAGCTTGCAACTGCTTGCCACCAGAGAGACACCAGCTGCTAAACTTATCACGACGGAGCTTAGTTTGTGTGTGTTTTCTATATTTAGCTAAGGTGTGCGGAATATGTAGTCAGCCACACGATGATAGCCCCGCACTGCATGCAACGAGTGCGACACCAGCTACTAAACTTATCAAGTTCGACAGTGCTTAATTTGGGCGTGTCTTATATGGACATAATCATTGCGAAATGTGCAGTCAGCCACACAATGAGAGCCTACTATTGCTCGCCACCAGCGAGACACCAGCTAATAAATGTATCAAGTTCGACAGTGTTTAATTTGTGTGTGTGGTCTATGTTGAGCTAAAGTTGCGCAATGTGTAGTTAGCTACAAAATGGGAGCTTGCAACTGCTTGCCACCAGCGAGACACCAGCTACTTAACTTATCAAGTTCGACGGTGATTAATTTTTGTGTGTGGCCTATATTGCGCTAAGGATTGAGGAATGTGTAGTTAGCCACAAAATGGGAGCTTGCAACTGCTTGCCACCAGCGAGACAGCAGCTACTTAACTTATCAAGTTCGACGGTGCTTAATTTATGTGTGTGGTCTATATTGAGCTAAGGATTGCGGAATGTGTATTTAGCCACAAAATGGGAGCTTGCAACTGCTTGCCACCAGCGAGACACCAGCTGCTTAACTTATCAAGTTCGACGGTGCTTAGTTTGTGTGTGTGGCCTATATTGAGCTAAGGATTGCGGAATGTGTAGTTAGCCACAAAATGGGAGCTTGTAACTGCTTGCCACCAGCGAGACACCAGCTACTTAACTTGTCAAGCTCGACGGTGCTTAATTTCTGTGTGTGGCCTATATTGAGCTAAGGATTGCGGAATGTGTAGTTAGCCACAAAATGGGAGCTTGCAACTGCTTGCCACCAGCGAGATACCAGCTACTTAACTAATCAAGTTCGATGGTGCTTAGTTTGTGTGTGTGGCCTATATTGAGCTAAGGATTGCGGAATGTGTAGTGAGCACAAAATGGGAGCTTGCAACTGCTTCCCACCAGCGAGACACCAGCTACTAAACTTATCAAGTTCGATGGTGCTTAATTTGTGTGTGTGACCTATATTGAGCTAAGGATTGCGGAACGTGTAGTTAGCCACACAATGATAGCCTACTATAGCTTGCGACATGTGTGACACTGCTACTAAGCATAGCAAGTTCGCCGGTGCTAAAAAGGGTGTATGGCCTGTAGTGAAGTATGGATTGCGGAATGTGTAGCGAGTCAAACAAACAGAGCGCCACACTGCTTGCCACGTGTACAGCACCTTCTACCAAACTTAGCACCTTCTACCAAACTTAGCAAGTTCGATGGTGTTAACTTAAGGTGTGGGGCCTATGCATAGAGGGCAGTGCAGAATGTGCAGCCAGCCACAAGATGAGAGCTTGTAACTGCTTGCTACGAGTACGACGCCAGCTACCATACTTATCAAATTCGATGGTGCTAAATTACTGTGTGTGGCCTATATTGAGATAAGGATTGCGGAATGTGTAGTTATAAGCACCAAATGGGGGCTTGCAACTCCTCGCCGCTAGCGAGACACCAGCTACAAAACAGCAAGTTCGACGCTGCTAATTTAGGGTGTGTGCCTTTATTGTGATAAGGAGTGCGGAATATGTAGCCAGCCACACGATGAGAGCCTGTAACGGCTTGCTACGAGAGCGACGCCAGCTACCAAACTTATCAAGTTCGATGGTGCTAAATAACTGTGTGTGGCCTATATTGTGATAAGGATTGCGGAATGTGTAGGCAGCCACTCGATGAGACCTCGCTACTGCTGGCGGGGAGTCTGACACTAGTTACTAAACTTAGTTAGTTCCACGGTGCTAAGCTAGGGTGTGTGGTCTGAGTGAGCTAAGCACTGCGGAATATGTTGTTAGCCACAAAATGGGAGCTTGCAACTGCTTGCGACGAGAGAGACACCAGCTACAAAACTTAGCAAGTTCGACGGTGCTCAATTAGGGTGTGTTGCCTCAACTGAGATAAGGATTGCGGAATGTGTTGTCAGCCACACGATGAGAGCTTACGACTGCTTGCTGCGAGTGCGATGGCACGATGACGCGTCGGTAGGTGTGGGTTCTATGTTGACATTGTGATGTCATGAAGAGGGGATGTTTTCGCTGGGCACACATTTTTATTTTAAAACTGTGATAGATGCGTCCGTGCGATTTGCGTCCAGTCATATACACACTTGTTAATTAATGCATGGAGAGCGATCGGGCTCAAATTTTAGTTGCTCTTGTCAGACAATACACATCATATACATTTGGAACTAAAAACAGCAGTAGCCTCTATGCTGACAGAGCATGCTCGACTCACTTGCCTTTTTATCAAGGTCAGGTATAACAGCACTATTTGCGCATTTTGTTATTACTTCGCTAAGCTCAGGCACGAGGAATGCGCGAGCAGCAGGAGTGCGCAAACCCGTGCAAAATCGAGACCCAAGAAAGCAAACAAAGCGGCAGCTCGGGTCACCTCGAAAGGCGACACAGAAACGTTCCATTATTCGCCATCCTGTACGAAGTCCCAGAGTGCGCACTTTTCCAAAGAGCTCCAGAACCAGCCGCTCTTGCCTGAGTCTCAGGCAGGGCGACCCAAAGTTCAAAAATGTCCGTTCGTCTGTCAAGCATGCAAGCCACGCCTGCCAATGAACAGCTGCCAAATCTCGACCAAGCTCCACTGCGCCGCCTCTGGGCCGTAGAGAGGCTTGAACTAATTCGCGCCAAGTTCGAGGAGCTCGAGTTCGTAAGGACATCGGACATGTGGGAACCGCCAGGGACAGATACCCGGTTAGTTTCTTAGCTTTAGCTTTGGCCGCCACGGAAGCATTATTCCGAGAGCCTTAGGACATGCTTTAGATGCGAGCTCGTCTGAAGAAGACTAGCGTACGAAAGACGCTTCTCTTCATACTCTTACCGCCTTACTTTAATCACTTTCTTACCTTATTTTACTTTTACCTTCTGACTGTCTCCGTTTTGAATAACACATCACCGCACAGTTGTTGGCCTAACATTTAAGCCTCCGATGACCGTATGCAACAGGACGGCGTTCGTGATACACCATCGGAGCCGTGCCACCATAGCCATACTACTTGACACGAAGGCTTTCCACAACTTCCGTATTGTTAAACTGAGCGTTTTTTCTTGCGCCCAGTGTTTTGTCAAACGCTATTAAGCGGAACTTTGGTTTTCACGCACGGAGTGCGGATTCTGTAGCCAGCTACACGCCGAGAGCTGGCTACTGCTTGCGACGAGCGCTAACCAGTTATCAAACATACCAAGTTTGACGGTGATAAAAAAGGTATGTGGACTAAGCACCATAACCCACCAGTAGGTGTGGATTTTATATGAGCATAATGGCACAATGTTGAGGAAAGTTATTCGAAAATAAAAAGATTTATTTTAAAATAACCAATATCAAAATTTTAACTTTCGCGCAGAGGGCAGAGTGAGTATTCGGCCACACGAGGAGAGGCCGCTACTGCTTTGACAAGTGCGAAACAAGCTACCAAGCATAGCAAGTTCGACAGTGCAAAATTAGTGTGTGTAGACTAATGGCATTACCCATCGCTAGGTCTGGACTTTATATAGGAATAGTACAATAATATGTTTCGCTGTGTATAAATTTGTCTTGTGAAAACTACAAGAGATGCATACGCGCGATCTGGATCAATTAATATAAATAATTTCGTTTTCACGCGTGGAGAGCGGAATGTGTATAGTCCGTCACACGATGACAGCCCGCTACTGCTTGCGGCGAATGCGACACGAGCTAAAGCTTCGCAAGCTCGACGATTGAAATTAGTGTGCGTGGACTAAGGACAATAACTCATCGTTGGATGTGTATTTTATATATACAGAATACTGCATATATAAGGGGTTGCTTCGCCATATATAAACTTGTTTTGTGAAAGCTACCAGAGTTGCAACCGTGCCATCTGGATTCAATAATATAAATACTTTGGTTTTCACGCATGAGGGGGGGGGGGAGGCGGAATGTGTATATTCAGCCCCATGATGACAGCCCGCTACTGCTTGAGGGCGAATGCGACGCAAGCTGCCAAGCTTACCAAGTTCGACGGTGCAAAATTAGGGTGTGTGGACTAAGGTGTGGATTCTATATGGAAAGAATTGTACAGTGTCGAGTGGATTGTTTTTGCGTGTATACGTTTGTATTGTGAAATCAACCAGGGATGCATCCACGCGACCTCGATTCAATCATATAAATACTTTGGTTTTCACGCTCTGAGAGCGGAATGTATAGTAAGCCAGACGATGAGAGCTCGCTACTGCTCGCGAAGGTTGGGACACCAGGTACCAAACTTAGCAAGTTGGACGGTGCTAAATTAGGGGTTGTGGTCTAAGGACAATAAACCACCGGTATGCAAGATGCAATTCTGAGGAGCGATTCGGTGCCCATTTGCCAGGTGCGGCGAGCAGTAGATGAAGATCGTTCGGTGATACTATTGGTATAGGCATTATATGGCTCCGCTGCGAGTGTAACTCGCGTCAGGCCGAACGATACAATGCGGAACAGCCTTCCATGCTCCTCTATACCCGTTCTTGTGTTATAGTGTCTTCTTTTGTAGCACTGATATCACAACGAGGAAGACCAACGAATACGTTTCTTCTCGTATGTACTCTGTGATTTCAGTACAACACCAAAATGCTCAGAATTATTTCAAACCCTTCTCTATGGCGACTCTGATAACATGAGTCGCATTGGGACTGCTAATTAGCCAAACGTATCTTTCAGTTGAGTGTAGAGTCGCACTTCACCATGGCGATGAAAAGCTTGTTGGACACTGCAAAACCTAGAAGCCTCCTTGGAACATTAACCTCACGGCCTCGCAAGGATCACCTTATTCCAAAGGGTCATTGCTTCGTTAAGTACACATCTTCACAGAGTGCGGCAATTCAACGTCTCGCCAGTGCGTCTAAATCTCAACGGTCACATACTGGAGGCTTTCAATTTGTAAACCATCATAATTCTTGCGGTAACTACTGTGACATTCAGTTGCAAACTTTGATATAACTCGAAGCTACCTCTGGCACTCACTGATTTAAAGATATTGCCTAAATATTTCCACATGATGTAATTGCAGTTCTTTGGCTCAAGCATGGTGAATTTGATATTTCGTGATGGCCATACCGTCGCGTGAACTAATGTGTATGCCACAGGCGCAGAGGAAACCCTCGCCAGTATTAGCCGTCTAGGCGTCCGCGACCAACACACATCGGGATAGCGTGATGCTAAGACCAAGCCTAGTTCCAGCAAGCTAACAACGGAAGGACGAGTGTTACCAACAGGCCCCGCACTCACTTCGACCACTCCAAAACGGCAAATGGAAAGGCCAAGATGTGCAGGAGATTTTAGAAGGTTTTCTACAGCGTTTTGTGCTCTTTTATATCATTTTTGATTGTAGCGAACTCTTCCCTAGAGAACACACCGATTTTTGTGTTTTGTTGGTGCCGCTTAGCTCTTGGGGACTTAAAACGAGAGAAAGTCAAGAAAACCAGTTAGCACCTACTGGCACTTTGAACAGCATGAGATGCGGTTGTTGAGAGCCCTAGGCGGCCGCTATGGTCGAAGGAACTATATGGGTACACGCATAGCCCTTATTTACAGTCAGGCGGCTGAAAATAATGCTGAGTCTCTCGTAGCCAGCGCGGAACATAGGGGTGTGAAACCTGTTGTAACGCCTCTCTGAAGATTTCGAGAACACCTGAACGCTTTTTCTAACTTGATTGGGTGTACCCAATCAAGCTGAGCAAAACATTCACATATGGGAATATTTACTTTTCCTTTCGCAGCTACCTCCGGCACTCCCCGATTTAAAGATATTGCCTAAATATTTGCACATCACAATATTGCAGTTCATTGATTCAAGCAATTGCGTATAGGTGGAATAGCTTTCGAAACATCAGTTCTAAATCTGCCATTTCCGCTTCACGTAAGCGAGCTTTTGGCAAGGCTAGCAAGTTTGCAGGGAACTAAAAGATGATCGTATGTTCCCGACACAGGATGAGGAATCGAAAAAGAAAGCTCTTAACAACATGGAAGCTAAGTCCAACGTTCTGCCCCAACAACGACGTCCTCGCGACTGAAAGTATGCTGTAAGAGGTGTTTCAAATTTCTGACATAGCAATTCTTGCTCTGGACTTTAAATTTGTCCGTCATCTCCGTGAGAGGATAGCTATCAATGTGTACAGTGATGACCCAGGTACTTGTGCTCCACCTTCAGGACCTCGGATTTATCCCGTTAGACTAGAACATCTTGAAGCGGAGATCCATGGAACTACGCTTGAGACTTGGTTGAGGGCACAAATAATCATCTTGATGCCATACGATAACATGTAAGACATAAAGAACTGCAAGCAGTTCACACATCACACAGAAAGGACTAACCTAACAGATTTCTATTTCTTCCCGAAAAGTGTAAAGACACAAAAACATTTATTTCATTGGGGAAAGTCATGTACAACAAATTAGTTGCAAAATGATATCTTTTGCAGCGCCATCTATAGACAAGTACCCAAAGTGGGCTGCAACCGCCAATGCACAGAAAATGATGCCGTGTCTGCCTGGTTGGCTTACCTGGCCTAGTATTATATTGGCTGTTGATTGTCGAGTATTTGTGTTTTCTGGAATGGGGCGTTTTTTGGAACAGGCAGCTGCACTATGTGGCTTGAAAACAGAAATGGCGCGTGCCACTCTGTACGCTGTTCAGAAACTTGGACAAACCTGGGCGAAAAGTCAGCGAAAGTTTAATTGTTTTCCTAGGCCACGCATTCATAGCGATCGCGCACCCAGGATGGGAGCTCAGATTATCCGAAGCATTCTATGTTCGTATTTTATATTGTGGGACCTGCTAAAAGCAAAATGGGGCACCAAAATTCTCTTCTGCAGCGGGATCGCCGTGCAAAGCGAGCACTCAAGGGTTTACAGGCAAGCTTATCAGCCGGAGAGTTGCAAGTCCTGTTGAAGATATTGTCGCGTAGTGGTGACAAGGTCGACGACACAAATGAAGGGTGCCGGGGCATACCGTTATTATTTCGCTGGGCGGGTTGCACTCTGACCGGGTTGCCGTCGATGTCGTCATGTGGAGCGGCAATGAAATAGCTGCGTCGTCGTTAGTGGTCGTCGTCGGCGGAGGATCTTCGTCTTTTCGCCGTTGAGCAACCTCACCTCCAAGGTTGCTGCCTTTAGTTTCCCCTACAGGGGTTAGGAGACCGTCCTTGCACGTAACTGCGGCCCGGCGACACAAATCGGGCATTGTACGGCGATGAGGAGCGCGATAGACGCCTTGGCGACGAGTGCTCTCCGCTGCGCAGGAAGTCGTTGATTTGCTGCGGTCGCTCGCCAGGACGGGGTCGCGGGGCGTCGACAGGGAAACCACGGAGGCTGATCCGCCTGTACGGGCAGTGATGGAGGATGTGTCCTGCCTCACCACAATGGAAGCAGAGCGGTCGGTTGTTTGCTGTCCTCCACGCGTCGCACTTTCTGGGGCTTGGGGGTCGTTGGTAGGCTTGGCGGGCGGGGGCCAATGGGCGGTTTTCAGGGACAGGGCGGTAACGTTGAGGGCTCGGAAAGTCGTCACGTCGGGGCGCAGGGCGACGTAATGCACCAGCGTAGTTCACCGCTGTTGCCTCTTGTGCTGGAACAGTCGCAGCCGTCGCTTGAGGAACGCCCAGCGCCTGCTGGACTTCGTCACGGACGACGTCCGCGAGCGTCGCCACCTGCGGTTGTTGCGATGATGGCATCAGTCGGCGGAGCTCCTCTCGCACGATCTTCCGGATGAGGTCCCGAAGGCTCTCTCTGCTTGTAGATGCGCTGGGGTAGTGGCTTGAGTAGTCCGGTTAAAGTAGTCGCTCGTAATGGCGCATCCGGTTGTCGAACGTCGTCTCGATAGTAGACGCTTCTGTTTCAAATTCCGCCACAGTTCTTGGCGGATTTCGCACAAGACCCGCAAAGAGCGATTCTTTAACGCCTTGCAATAAAAATTTGACTCTCTCACCTTCGGTCATGTTAGTGTCGGCGCGGCGAAAGAGGCGCTTCATCTCCTCAATGTACGCCAGGACTGGCTCGTTAGGGAGTTGAACTCGTGATTGAAAGAGGGCCTCAGCTCTTTCCTTTCGGACATAACTTTCAAAGGCAGGCAAAAACGCTTCCTTGAAAATCTCCCAATCCTCCATAGCTTCCTCATGATTTTCGAACCAAACTCGGGCATGTCCTTGAAGAACAAAGTAGACTTGCCGGAGTCTCAGGGCGTCGTTCCAGCCGTTCAATTCTGCCACACGGTTGAAAAGTCCGTCCAGTCTTCCGCATCTTCACTGGGCAATCCGCGGAAGATGGGCGGGGGGGGGGGGGGGGGGGGCTCCCTGGGCTGCACGAAGACGACTGGTGCTGTTGATTGGGCCATTTCCAATGTTGATGCCTTCCGGAGTCGAACGGGGTCAGGCAGCAGACCGTGTTCGGGTTGTGGGCCTTGGGTTCGGCGGCTGGCTCGGTGACATGTAGGCTGGTCTTCCAGGGCGAATGAAAAAGGCTGATGTCTTCGCTTAAAAGATCAAGAACAGCACCTCCACCAGATGTCAGCACCTCCACCAGTTGTTCTTTTGTGCCCGCAAAAGAACAAAGCAACTCGGTGGCGATAGCAACAAATGTGCTCGTCGATCGTCGAACAAAGAATGCCCGTCGCACTGCTCGGAAAAATCTAGATAACGTCGCAACTGCTACAAGCACAAGCCGGAACATTGTAGAAAGACACACGAGTGGTCGGAATCTTCAAGACAGATCTCGGTGCATCTTGCGCTACAACAAAACTGATAAAGGTGCGTCCCGCGACATCGACAAGAGCAAAGTAGACTTGCCTAAGTTTCGCGGCGTCGTTCCAGCCGTTGAATTCTGCCACACGATCTAAAATGTCCATCCAGTCTCCCGCATCTTCATGCGGTCGTCCATGGAAGCAGGGAGGCTCGCGGGGCTGGACGAAAGCCACCGGTGCTGTAGGCTTGGCCATTGTCAGCGTCGATGCCTTCCGAGATCGAATGGGGTCAGGCAGCAGATGATGTTCGGGTTGTAGGCCTTGGAGTCAGCGGCTGGCTCGGTGACCTGTATTGTAGGTTGGTCTTCCAGGGCGACAGGAATAAGGCTGAGGTATTCGCTTGAAGGATCAAGGGCAGCACCTCCACCAGATATCACGTAGTGGTGACAAGGTCGACGACACAAATGAAGGGTCGATGATTGCACTGAAGAGACTCTATCAGGCTGACTTGCGCCCGCAAAAGAAGCAAAAGAACTAAGCAACTCGGCGGCGGCGATAGCAGCAAACGTTCTTGTCGATCGTCGAACAAAGAATACCCGTCACACTCGTCAACGCTTAATTTAAAGGCTGCACAGAACAATCTAGATAACGTCGCAAACAGCTACCAGGACGGGCTGGAACATTGTGGAAAGACACCCGAGTGGCCGGAACCTTCGAGACAGATCTCGGTGCATCTTGCGCTACATCGAAACTGATAAAGGTATGATTCGCGACATCGACCATTAACAAACAAAGATTACGTAACTGATACGCGGTCCAGAATCAGAGTGATTAGCCTGTATGCCGGCGGCTGTTAAAAAACAACAAATACAGTTTTGAAGGTTTCGCGGCAATATGCACGCGTAGTCCAAACCAGCATGTTTTCCTTGTACGAAAGCATCGTCTTTCACGAAGACGAGAGCACCGCGATTAATAAGAGATGCATTTATGCATTGGTGGTTACATAGGCTTTTAGTGAACAGTTGGTATGGTGTTTTTATTTTTTTGCACATATCTGGCGCAAGTGCAGCTTTTCGATTTCGTGCATGGACATGATATAAGAAATTGCACATGCGCAACAGGCTGAAATCACGCGATGTTTTCCCACTGCTATAACTTCGAATTTAATCGCCTTGGCAGAGAGAGGTTAACTTGGCACTTAAGAGAAGTCAAAGTTTAAACATAAATTACATTGCTTGGACTGCACAACTGATCATCGTGGCTATGACAGGACAACTATAGACGCATACAGTGAGGCCCACAGGACTCGTAGCTGGTGTTCACTATTTTCCTCAATACACTAGTTAGCTTTGTGCCAGCGAAGCGGAGACGCAGAATTATGATTTGAACCTCGCCAGTGAGCACACCTACTGAGCTAGACATCATTTGTATTCTGGCGGACAAGGTTGGACCGAGTCGTAGTCACTTAGCGTCAGTAAAGATTCTCGCCGTTATTCTTGTGGATCTCTCCAAAGTAGATATGGAGAATTGTCTTGAGTTCCATATAGGTACAGCCCTTAGGCTTGCACTAAATACGAGTGAACGTGACTCAACGTGACGGCCTCGCGCTTGGCTGTCTGCCATGCCCGTATCAATGTGGCTATGTTCAAAAAGTGAACATAGCCCTCAAGCATCGCCCGCGCCACGCCTTTAGCGGTCCCGGATAGCAGACACCACGTGTGACATGTATAACAAGGCGCGGGAAAGTGAGTGTAGGACGCGTTGCCATTGAAGGAAAGGTCTGGAGATTGAGGAAATGTTTGTGTGGCAAAGGGTCGGAACCTGGTTACCATAGACGCATAACACGAACAAAAGCTGCATGGAAGAACAAACTTGCCCTTTCTCTGGAACATACTGCTACGCTTTTTCCGGAAAACCAGGCGTCTTCAGGACATCATAGTTTTGCTGTCGAAGCGGTAAGAGATGCTGCCGACTTCAAAACTGCGAATACTGTTCCACATAGGAGCAGTATGTTCAGGCTATGGCCATTCGGGCACAATCTAGGTTTGTGTTCTCGGTGTTGACGGGCTGCATCTGCACCAAGTCTTAAAGGTTCGATGCAGAGCAGAAAACGAGTGCTAAGATGGAACATTGTGAGGTCCAAGTGTTTGATCACATGGTTCCTGTTAATGCACATAATCTTGATGGTTTGGTTTGGTTTTGGGCTTTAACGTCACCAACTGGGGTTGAACAGCACTAAGCTGCAGCATCCACTTCATCGTGATAAGCAATTAATCATTCTGAGGTAGGTGGAAGAGGATACTCGTCTGCCCTGGTGGTAGCTGTGGTCATGGACAAGGAGTTGGACCCTGCAACATGTTAGCTCCAAAACAAAGATTTCACAACGGCAAACACCGATGCTTCAAAGAACCGCTGGGCCGTACAACAAAGGACTACCCTACGGCTGCAAGTTCCCGTAAATATGGATTCACCTGTCTTTACAAACCGCACTTCGCGCCGCCGTTGATGGCCATAGTGTGCGTGTAGGGAGCGAGCTTCTGTCACATTGCCTCCCTCAATAATCGCCAGCAAGTGCAGTAAATAAACTCAGGCACCTGTAGATTTATTGTCATCACCATGAAGTTGTGCGACGCAAGTGGACACTACTTTAGAAAGCCAAGGGGGAACACTTTTACGAGCTTCTAACTGCTAGTCATTTTTGCCAGCCGCTGCCGCGCTTAGCCTAGGCGGCTATAGCCTCCGCCGGCAATCTCCTGTCAAAGGCGGCCCGAAATACGATTACCACCTACGGCCGGGCTTCCACGAAAGTCGTAGGCATGAACCTGTACAGGGCAAGCTGAGGATTTCCAGCCATCCGAAAAATATTTGGAAGATATGAACTAATCATAATACGCAAGATGTCGAAGACTCCCAAGGTCAACAGCTTCGCCGGCTAGAAATAATAATAATAATAATAATAAAAATGTTTATTTCCTTTTTCCAGTACAAATGCAGGCCTGCCAAAGCCTCCGGAGGCTTGAATGGCAGTGCCCAGCAGTAAAACGAGAGAAGAAAATGGATTCAAAAGAGCGAACGCAAAAATGTGTAAACGCCCTGTTAGAAAACATGTAAAAACATAAGTAACAAAGCTGTGTACGGGGACTCACATCTTAATTTCACAAGACAATCCTTCACTATCGTCTTCGAATCAGCAGAAAATATTTATTTGGGTAACCGTTAAAGAACAGAGGGAACATAATGTTTTCCAAGACGCTCGCCATAGCATGTACGCACTCTAGGCACGAGAAAACGATCCCGACTTCGCAGACCTTTCACAGGAACATAAGGTGTGAAAAAATCATTTTACCAGATGTGTTTAAAAACTATTGTTTCAGAATATTAATGAAAAAAGTCAGGCATATGTAAAAGTGTAAAAACGTTACTATGTTCATCACGTGACCTATCCTGTATTACTGATTTAAGGGCGGATTTCAGTAAACTGTTCACTTTCTCTCGCCAAAAGGCAGAGCAGAAATAAAAGCAGCAAATACCATAGCGTAACACACTGTAGGCTAAGGCGTATACTACTTGCTTGCGTACATTCTTAGGGCAAAAGGACTTGACAGAGTACTGCAAACAAGCAACTTTCCGGAGCTGAGAACATACAAAAGACAAATGAGTATTCCAAGACATGCGGAATCAAAGCATACTAATAAGTATTTGACTGTTGACACAGGCATAATTCACGGACACTTGCAATGAACACAATTAGAGTAATGCAAATGAATTGACACGTCATTTGGAATTCCCTTTAAATAACTGTGAAAAAATACTAATTGTGTTTTCTTTTATTGTTACACAAGTTATTGCTGAACCATCCATAACTAACTCGCAGTTATGTTGAATAAAAAATAATGCTATCTTATAGTGCTTGTGTCTAGAAACTGAGAGCGTATCATCAGCGTATTTAAAAACACGGCACAGTTTGCAAACAGAGCTCAAATCATTGACATAAAAATTAAAGAATATAGGTGCAAGTATAGATCCCTGAGGAACACCGGATCTAATCTGTTGCAGGCCAGTTCTATATTTACCTAATGCAACAAGCTGTGAGCGATTGGATAGATAATTAACAAGAAGAGACAGAAAAGGGCCTCTAAACCCATAATTGTGAAATTCATCTGACAACACATCATGATTAACAGTCAAACGCCTTGGACACATCCAAAAATAAGGCAGAAGCAAATTCATTTTCTTCAGTGCAGCTGTTTAGCACATCACATAGATCATCTAGTGCCTTCTGCGTACTAAGACCCTTAATAAACCCAAACGATGAGCAGAGAAAATGTCATGAGCTTCAAGAAAACTGAACATCACCATCGAAATGTGTTTTTCTAAAAAAAGCGCAATGCATAGTAGGATCGAGATACCACGATAATTTTAAACTTTATTTTTTACTAAATTCTTGTAGATAGGGATAATCATCGCGTTCGTCAAGCCCTCAGGTACTGTTTGGGTGGAAATTATGCCATTGATAATCGCGAGCAAAAAATCCTTTATAAGTTCAAAATTTCTGATAAGTGTATCGACAGAGATTCCACCCCACCCTGGAGACTTTCGCCATACAGAAAGAGATTGGTAAAGCGCGGACACTCGGCGAAACCTGGCCCCAGGAAATGACGCGCGACTTGTTGCACTACCGCTGATTGATGGATGGCGGCACCAGCGCGGACATGCGCGGACGCGCGCATGACGGCACTCGCTGCAGCGGTAATCCCGCCCTTGGCCCGCCGGAGCAGACGACAGAAAGCTGTCGAAGGGAGCGAGCGGTTATCTACTCGTGCCTCGTCGCGCCTGTGCGGCACAGACCGCATATTTTTATCTCTCGTGGGCTGCTACGCGGAACGACTGCGGTTTGGAACAACGTCAAGGTGAGCAACATTTTTTTGCTGAACTATGCTGCATTTGAAGCGGTTTACCATGACCACGCCGGCCGGTGACAATTACGTTTCGCAGCTCGTGAACAGGCGCGCCGGCTGTTCAGGCATCGAGAAGTTCAGGTGCAGTTCGTGGCGCTCCGGCAGTTTCCAACCGCGGCGAGGTTTATTATCGTCACGTGGTGGTGACAAGGTCGATGACACAAATGATGAGTCGATGACTGCACTGAAAAAACTCTATATTGGGCTGACTTTCGCCCGAAAAAGAACTAAGCAACTCGGCGGCGGCGATAGCAACAAATGTGCTCGTCGATCGTCAAACAAAGAATGCCCGTCGCATTCGTAAACGCTCAATTTAAAGGCTGCTCCGAACAATCTGGATAACGTCGCAACTGCTACAAGCACAAGCTGGAACATTGTAGAAAACACGAGTGGCCGGAAACTTCGAGACAAATCTCGGTGCATCTTGCACTACAACGAAACTGATAAAGGTGCGTCCCGCGACATCGAGCATTAACAAAGAATACAGAACTGATACGTGATCCAGAGTCGGAGTGATAAGGCCGCATGCCGGCGGCTGTTAAAAAACAATAAATACAGTTTTGAAGGAATCGCGGCAACACTCTCCTTTAAAAAAACATCGCCTCGATGTTCCCAAACAAAGCAATTTAAATATAAACACTACAAAGTTTAAACACCACAGATTCCTTAACGCGCGTAATATGGCTTCAGTCGAACAACATGTACAGTTTCTGGGAGTACGCATCGCCGTTGTGATGGTGACGTTCCGTCGCGAATGACTTCATAGTCCAGTGGTCCGACGCGGCGAATGATTTTGTACGACCCAAAGTATCGACGCAACCACTTTTCACTTAGTCCGCGAAGGCGAATTGGTGACCAAACCCACACTTGGTCTCCTGGGTTGTACTCTGCGTGGCGTCGTCGTAAGTTGTATCATCGGCTGTCGGTACGCTGTTGGTCTTTAATACGCAGCCGTGCGAGTCGTCGGGCTTCCTCTGCACGCTACAGGTAGGCAGCGACGTCAAGGTTGTCCTCCTTGGTTACGTGCGGCAGCATTGCGTCGAGCGTCGTCGTGGGCTCCCTGCCGTACACAACCTTGAACGGGGTCGGTCTGGTCGTCTCCCGGACTGCCGTGTTATACGCGAAAATCACGACAGCAAGATGGCGTCCCAGGTCTTGTGTTCGGCGTCGACGTACATGGCGATCATGTCCACGATCGTTTTGTTCAGGCGCTCCGTAAGGCCATTGGACTGGAGATGAGCACTTTTGGGGCGCCGTGTCGCAAGAGAATTTGTTCGAGAAAAAATTCGGCGACTTCTGCTGCGGCACCATTGGGTAGTGCTTTTGCTTCAGAGTAACGGGTAAGGTAGTCAGTGGCCACGATGACCCACCTCTTACCCATAGACGAAGATGGAAAGGGGCTGAGGATATCCATCCCAGTTTGTTGAAAGGGCAGGATTGGAGGCGGTCCTGCTGGTCTGATCGGCGGCGTCTTGCTTCGTTGGCACTCACGACACGTCTTCACGTAGTGGGCAATTTCGGCAGGCAGTCCCTGCCAGTAGTACTCCTCCTGGATTCGAAGCAACGTGCGCGCAAATCCGCGATGGCCTGCTGTGGGCTCGTCGCGCAACGCCTGCAGAATGTCCTGCCGGAGGTTTTTAGGCACTACAAGGAGCTGCGCGGTCCTGTTGGGTGCGAAATTCTTCACGAGGAGGCCATTGCTTAACGCGAACGATGATAAATGTCGCCTGAACACGCCAGGAGAGGAAGCGGTCTTTACTTTTAAGTAATCGGCTAGCGCTTTCAGCTCAGGGTCTGATCGCTGTTGTTCTGCGAAACTGCTGGCGTTTACCGGTCTCAAAAAGGCTTCGTCGTCATCGTCCTTCGGGGGAGCGTCAACGGGAGCGCGGGATAAGCAGTCTGCCTCGGAATGCTTCCGGCTCGACTTATAGACTAAGTTCGTCGAAGGCTTCTTCTTGCGGCACTTCCCATTTAAAAGGTAAGTTAGCCTTTGTAAGCTGCGTCAGCGGTTCAGCGATACGCGAAGTTTCTGACAAATCGTCGATAATAAGCACACAACCCAAGAAATCGGCGTACACCTTTCTTGTCGACAGGCGGTGGGAATTGTGTGATTACAGTTGTCTAGGCGAACACCATCCTTACTAACGGTGCGACCTAGGAACCGCAGTTCTTCGTAAGCGAAGTGGCACTCCTCTGCTTTTAGCGTTAGTCCCGATGACTTGATGGCTTCCAGCAGTCTGCAGTCATTTTAGGTGGTCTTCAAAATTTGACGAGAAGACAACAACGTCGTCCAAATATACCAAACAAATTTGCCACTTCAAGCCTGCCAGGACTGTGTCCATTACTCGTTGAAACGTGGCTGGTGCGGAGCAGAGGCCAAATGGCATCACCTGGAACTCAAAAACGCCGTCCAGTGTGACGAATTCGGCCTTCTCGCGATCTCTTTCGTCGACCTCAATTTGCCAATATGTGCTCTTCAGGTTCATCGATGAGAAGTACCTTGCATTGCAGAGCCGGTAGAGAGTGCCGTCGATGCGGGGAAGCGGGTAGATATCCTTCTTAGTTATGCTATTCAAGCGGCGGTAATCAACGCAGAAGTGTGCCGACTTTCTTCTTCACCAAAACGACTGGTGCCGCCCAGGGGCTCTTCGATGGCTGGATAACGTCATCACACAGCATTTCCTCAACTTGATCCCGTATGGCCTGGCGTTCTCGCGGCGATACACGATAGGGGCTTTGACACAGAGGTCGGGCGCGTTCGTCCGTCATAATGCGGTGCTTGGCCAGTGGGGGTTGTCGTACCTTAGGTGATGACGAGAAGCACTCCCTGTAGCTTCGAAGAAGACTGAGAATCTCGTATTTCCTTCTGTGGGTCAATGCCGAGTTGATATCAAATATGGGCTGGCGGAATTGGTCCGGTGCGTCTTCCAGGATTTGGTCGTGGAGGGCGAATACATCTTCGAGGTCCGCTAATTCGTCGAGAAAAGCGATTGTCGTGCCCTTGTTGAGATGCCGGTATTCTTCGGTGAAGTTTGTTACCAGCACCTGAGCCTGACCTCTCTTTAATTTCGCGATGCCTCTTACGATGCCGACACCTCGTTCCAAGAGCAAGTGGATATTTCCTTCGACAATGCCTTCAGCGGTTTCGATGTTTGCGCTACCTACGCAGACTGCGACGCTTGATCGGGACGGCGCGGTTAATTCTGCATCGAGGACGTTTAGAGCAATGTGTTGCGTCCAAGTCATCGTAGCAGGAATGGCTTTGTCTGCAGAGAGCTTCATGAGCTTAGATCGTTAGTCGACGATAGCCCTATTTTGATTTAGGAAGTCCAAGCCTAAAATCATGTCGCGGGAGCACTGCTGCAAGACCACAAAGCTGGTGGGGTAAGTGCGCCCATTTACGGTTATTCTTGCAGTACATCGCCCCGATGGAGTAATCAGGTTGCCACCTGCGGTGCGAATCAGCGGGCCACCCCAAGCGGTTATAAATTTCCTGAGATGGGAGGCTAACGGTCCACAGATGACTGAATAATCAGCTCTGGTGTCTACTAGGGCAGTGACTCTACGACCCTCGACATCAACTTCAAGGTCACTTGTTCGCGTTTCGCATTGCACGTGGGCCTTGTTGTTCGATCTCGGCGCCGCCGTTTCTTGAGCTCATGGCCGGGGCATACCTTTGTTCGATGGGCGGCGGTATCGGCTTGCACTCTGGTCGTGTTGTCCGTCGATGTCGTCGTGTGGAGCGGCGGTGGAATGGCTGTGTCGTCGTTAGTGGTCGTTGGCGGTGGAGGATGTTCGCGTTTTCGTCGTTGTGCAACCTCACCTCGAAAGGTTGCTGCCTTTAGTTTCCTCTACGCGGGCTAGGAGACCGTCCTTGCAAGTAACCGCGGCTCGGCGACGCAAATCTGGCATTTTACGGCGATGGGAAACGTGACAGACGCCTTAGCGACGAGTGCTCTCCGTTGCGCAGGAAGTCGTTGATTTCCTGTGGTCGCTCGCCAGGGCGGGGTCGCGGGGTGTCGACAGCGAAACCACGAAGGCCGATTCGCCTGTACGGGCAGTGACTGAGGATGTGGCCGGCCTCACCGCATTGGAAGCATTATGGCCGGTTGTTTGCTGTACTCCAGGCGTCGCACTTCCTGGGGCTTGGGGTCGTTAGTAGGTTTGGCGGGCGGAGGCCAAGCGAAGGTTTTCAGAAACAGAACGATAGCGGCGAGGGCACGGAAAGTCATCACGTCGGGGCGCAGGGCAACGTAATGCTGCAGCGTAGTTCATTGCTGTTGCCTCTCGTGCTGGAACAGTCGCCACCTAGGGTTGTTGCGATGATGGCATCAATCGGCAGAGCTCCTCTCGCACGATCTCCTGAATGAGGTCCCGAAGGTTCTCTCCGCTTGCAGATGCGCAGGGGTAGTGGCTTGAGTAGTCCGGCTGAAGTGGTCGCTCGTAGTGGCGCATCCGGGTGCCCAACCTCTTGTCGATGGTAGACGCTTCCATTTCAAATTCCGCCACGGTTTTCGGCGGATTTCGGACAAGACCTGCAAAAAGCGATTCTTTAACGCCTTGCATTAAAAATTTGACTCTCACCTTCGGTCATGTTAGTGTCGGTGCGGCGAAAGAGGCGCTTCATCTCCTCAATGTACGCCAGGACTGGCTCGTTAGGGAGTTGAACTCTTGATTGAAAGAGGGCCTCAGCTCTTTCCTTTCGGACATAACTTGCAAAGGCAGTCAAAAACGCTTCCTTGAAAATCTCCCAATCCTTCATAGCTTCCTCATAATTTTCGAACCAAACTCGGGCATGTCCTTGAAGAACAAAGTAGACTTGCCGGAGTTTCACGGCGTCGTTCCAGCCGTTCAATTCTGACACACGGTTGAAAAGTCCGTCCAGTCTTCCGCATCTTCACTGGGCAATCCGTGGAAGATGGGGGGGTGGGGGGGGGGGGGGCTCCCTGGGCTGCACGAAGACGACTGGTGCTGTTGATTGGGCCATTTCCAAAGTTGATGCCTTCCGGAGTCGAACGGGGTCAGGCAGCAGACCGTGTTCGGGTTGTGGGCCTTGGAGTCGGCGGCTGGCTTGGTGACATGTAGGCTGGTCTTCCAGGGCGAATGAAAAAGGCTGATGTCTTCGCTTAAAGGATCAAGAACAGCACCTCCACCAGATGTCAGCACCTCCACCAGTTGTTCTTTTGTGCCCGCAAAAGAAGATCGTCGAACAAGGAATGCCCGTCGCACTGCTCGGAGCTATCTAGATAACGTCGCAACTGCTACAAGCACAAGCCGGAACATTGTAGAAAGACACACGAGTGGTCGGAACCTTCGAGACAGATCTCGGTGCATCTTGCGCTACAACGAAACTGATGAAGGTGCGTCCCGCGACATCGAGCATTAACAAACAAAGAATACAGAACTGATACGCGATCCAGAATCAGAGTGATAAGGCCGCATGCCGGCGGCTGTTAAAAAACAGATACAGTTTTGAAGGTTTCACGGCAATATATTGTGTTCCTGCGAAACTGAGCTGCATTTTGAACAGTTTATCTCAGCACGCTGGACAAAGTGACATGTGAAGGCATCAAGGCTCGCCGATGCGCCAACATGGCGTATTAGCCGGCCGGGGCGGCCAGGCCTGACGCGTTTCGTTTTGCCGAACAGCTAGTTTTCTTAAGTATCGCGTTTAACAGGGCGACGGTAAGGTGCGAAATGTTGCATTCTTGAATTTCTTGTCAAATTGCGCAGTATTTCAGGCAGTTTAGCTCAGTACGGCGGCGACTGCGCTTCACAAAGTCGCGCGTGAAGGGCAAACTAACCGGCATGACAAGGCGTGCTGGCTGCGGTGACGTGACATGGCGTGAGGTGGTTTTGCGAACGGCTAGTTTTGCGTGGTGTCGCGTGTAACAGGGCAACCGCAAGTTGAGAAGTGTTTCATTCTTGTCTAACTGCGAGGCATTTCGGGCAGTTTAGCTCAGCACGGCAGTCTGCGCTTCACAAAGTCGCGTATGAAGGGCAAGCCAACATGGCGTGCTCGCCGGCTGCGGTGAGGCCAGGCCGCGATTTTGCGATTGGCTAGTTTTGCGTGGTGTCGCGTTACATTTAACGGCACATTAAAGACAGAATTTTTTTATTATGCTGCAAGCTTCATTGCTTTAGCAGTTCAGTGCTTTAGAGGAATATTGTCAGTTTAGTGGCTGTTATTTCACTCACTGTTGAATTGCATTTTCAGATAGGTTCGGTTAGCCTGCATTTCCTGACCTCTACGTTGCAAGAGTAGCTTTTGTATCAATTTTTCGAATGACAGCTTTGTGTTCTGGACCATAACTGCTGCTCTCCAAGTCTTCAGTGCGCACCCACATGCACAGATGTGGGCGCGGAGCAGTGGCCTTGAATTTCATTGCAACCTTCTGAATCATGTTCAAACTTTTCCCAACAGCCTTGCATGGACTCACGGACTGCAGCCGAAGCACGGCACATGCGACGAGTGAATGGTGTGGCCTTCCCCCAAGCGTCAGTACTCCTCTCTGCCCTACCCTTGTTACCCTTGCTAAGGTAGCCGCGAGTGGGACTGTGTAGTTTATATATAATGCTTATTTTGTTCCATATTATTTGCCATAATTCGGAAATCAACGTTATGCTATTTTTTGTCTCCACCTCAGTGTTGTTTCTCGCCTTGTGTATTTTTATTTTTCTGTACTGTGCACATCGCCTAATGTGTGCAAAGTTTTGTCAATGCATCCGTCTACATCTGTTGCATCTCTTGTGTGCTTTATATGCAGCAAAATAAATGTTAATTTCACGAAACACTTGGCGTCTTTTCTGCAGTGCTGTTTTGCAAAGGCTGTGGCGCAGCAGCGATGATGGCCAGTTTTGTCATGTTGTTGTGCATGCTGAAAATAAATAGAAACGCTAGTAGACCATGTCAAACCAAAATAATGAGCCCAATGGGCAGGGAAGGGCGCAACGCATGATAGCATTCAAATCGCGCGCCTTTCAGCAAGACCGGATGTAGTTGCTGCCGGCCGCTTGGTGCGCTGCAGTCAAATGGGCCACTGGGCCCTATGGGAGTGTCCGCTCTTTACCAATCTCTTTCTCTATGACCCTGGTTCAAATGATAATCCCAACGAGATAACTGTAAATGGTACAAATCTTGGAGAAGAAAATTTAGCTGTAGCTTTTAATGATTTTTTGACAGTAGGAAACAGCCATCATGACCCAAGCTGTATAGGTTTCATACACCAATGAACAGAAGAAGCTGCATTTTTATCTCCAGTAACTGCAGGCGAGGTCGTGTCTGCAATCATGTCTCTAAACAATTATACTACTTGTACTGATATAGATGGTTTACAAAATCGGCCACTTAAGTATGTTGCTACTATTAAAGCTCCTGTTTTAGAGTATATCATTAATCTAATATTTTCATGTGGTCAGATTCCTCGCCGGCTCCATGTGGCTAAAGTTACTACCATTTTTAAAGGCGGTGAGAAATGTAACACGTCTAACTACAGGCCTATTTCAATACTCCCTGTTTTGTCCAAAGTCGTTGAAAAACAAATACACGTTCGAAAGAGCTCATTCCTAACAAAGCATCGCATCATGATACCGTATAATTTTGGGTTTATAAAGCGCCCTTTGTTTGTGCAAAACACGTCATTCTGAATGCTTGAGAGCGTCAATCGCATACACTTGGAATATTCGTAGTTTAGTCAAAAGCATTTGACAAAATAAATCACACCACAATCATAAAAAAACATCTGAATATTATGGTTTCAGAGGCTGTTTCCTATCTGTTAAGTCCTACCTACAATACCACCATCTGTTAAGTCCTGCCTACAATACCACCATCTGTTAAGTGCTACCTACAATACCACCATCTGTTAAGTCACACCTACAATACCACCAACAAAGGGTACACACAAATAACTCTTGCTCCAGCTTCGAACCAATACCACACGGCGTTCCGCAGAGAAGCATTCTTGGACCGCTGCTCTTCAACCTATATATTAACGACCTCGTTAACATAGATTTAAACACTTCATTTGTTATTTATGCCAATGATAAAAGCGTATTTTTCTCAGATCGCAGTTTACCTCCGCTTGTAAAAAAAGCGAATTATGTGCTTGATGTATTGAACACTTGGAGTCAAATTAATTCTTTAGCTATAAATGTCTCGAAGACAAAAAAATCAGTTCTTTTTCGCCCTAAAAGTAAGCCAGTTAATTCAAATATTGCCCTTCGACTTGGTCTTTCGGACATAGATTTGGTACCAGTATTAAAAACGTGAGTTCTTCCTTTTCAAAAGAATATGCAGTGGAGCCCGCATACTAACCTTGTTCACTCCAATCTTTCGCGAATAGTAAGTATTCTTGCACGCTTTCGTACTTTCTGCCAAATCAATAATTTACTCTCATACAACTCCCTTTTCACGCCCACGTTAACGTATGGTTATTTGGTATGGGGAACAACGATTTACACAAGCTTGTGCAAAACCTACCGACTGCAGAAAAAAAAGCTGAAAGAATCAATTCTAATGAACCCAATGACGCACACACAGATCCCATATTTTATGGCCTTAGATTAAACCCATTACCAACCCTGTTCAACGCAGTTCTGTGAAGACTTTATTATGCTTGTCGCCTAAATAGTGACCGTTTCCTTGAAACACTTGAGACCCTGACTCCAGTTGAAAAGACGTATGGCACACGAAGCAGTGAGGCTTGGAAGATTCCCCATACCCGTACAACCTGTGGCATCCAAATGTTGATGTACATGCAACCACAACCTCTTACTTCCTCTGTTAACAAGTCCAGCTAATCAATACAACAGCATATGTGTCCTCAAATCGAAATACCGTTGACACGTGCAGTTCTGCACCATCCAATATTAGTCAATAAAACACGTTGTTGGGCTAGTTGGTGCTAGTAGTCCAGCCTCTTTCTTTCTACTACAGGGGTAGTACGGATTCATCCGGGCGACATGAACAATCTCGGTGTGTGGCATAGAGGACTGTTGTGGCGGATGTACAGGGGTGATCTCTTATATCACAGAAGTGACTGGCCGTAAAACACGGTAGGGTCCTGCGTAGCGTGGCAAGAGCTTCTCAGACAGCCCTACGTTACAAGCGGGAGTCCAGAGCAAGACAAGAGAGCCCGGAGAGTAGTGGACATTCCGGTGGCGAGAATCATGGCGCCGTTTTTGAGAACTTTGGGAAGAAGCTAGTCGGCAGCGAGCGATAATACGGGTGGCGTCAGCTCGGGAGATGGCGTCACGAACGTAGGAACTGGCGTTAGCGGTGGGAGGCAGTACGCTGTCAAACGGAAGGGGAGGGTCACGGCTGTATAGAAGATAAAAGTGTGAGTAGCCCATTGTGTCGTTACGAGAGGAATTGTACGCAAACGTTACAAACGGCAAAGTAATATCCCAGTCACGGTGATCATCCGAGACATACATTGGACAGCATGTCCGTGAGTGTGCGGTTGAGGCGTTCGGTGAGGCCGTTCGTTTGTGGATGGTAAGCGGTTGTAAAAGAGTGCTTGATGGAGCAATACCGAAGAATTTCGTCAACTACTCGAGCAGGAAAGCAACGGCCACGGTCAGTGAGCAGCTGGCGTGGAGCACCATGGAGCAGGATGACGTCGTGGAGAAGAAACGCAGCCACGTCAGTTGCACAGCTGGTGGGTATCTCCGGTGACAGCGTAGCGCGTAGTATAATCCGTGGCCACCGCAATCCATTTATTCCCCGACGCAGAAAGTGGAAAAGACTCGAGAAGATCAAGGCCAACTCGGGAAAGCGGGCCTCCGGAGGTGGGGACGGTGCAGGTCGTGTCGACACTTTAGCAGCAGGGTCAGGTAAAAGAGCTGCCACAGTGACGTCAGACAGTGCGGTCAGTTCAGCGAGAGTATTGCCCTCAGGAAGAACGTGCACAAAAGGGCCAAAGTTCAAGACTGGAATATAAGCGTTATTTTCTACTTGCACGATGGTATGAGGGAGAGCGATTCTACGCTGCAGTGTCACGTCGGTTATAGGGCAAACAACGTAGTCGCCATCAGGAACGAAGGGGAAAGGCGACATGAGCACATACACTGCAGCTTCTGGTGGCAGACGAGTAAATGTAGAGGAGCGGAGACGGAGCGTTGAAGTATCAGAGGCCTCTTTGTCAGGACAGAGTGGGAGGTCAAGATAAAGCAGTCCAGAAAAACAGTCAATGAGCGCGGAATGTGCAGTTAAAAAGTCTAGTCCTAATATAACGTCGTGAGGGCAACTGGTGAGGACTGTAAATAGCGCAGGGATACGGCGGTCGGCAATGGTAATTCTTGCAGTACGCATACCAATCACAGTAGCTGTGTTGCCATCAGCAACACGAACGGTAGATGAGGGAGCGGGTGTGAGAATTTTGTTGAGGCATTCAAGGAGCGAGGAACTGAGGACGGAAATGTGGGCGCCAGTGTCAATAAGGGCACAAACTGAGACTCCGTCCACAAGAATGTCAATGAGATTACGTCTGGGTGCGAGGGTTAGTTTCGAGTTGACAGTCCCGGGTCGGTAATGCAGCGTCACTTCCGGGCGCTGCATTCGCTAGTTTCCCGAGTAGGTGCCGGCGTATGATTGAAAGGAGCCGCGACGAGGTACCGGTGAACGGGGTCGATGAGCCCGGGGAGATGGAGATTGGCTGTAGCGACGAGCAGTTGGGACGGTTTCGGTGCGAGGTTCATCTGGTTGAGGAGGAGAGTGTGCAGGTCGATCATAGGCGGAGCGGGGCTCCTCTGGTGGGGCGACAAAGCGTCAAGGTCCATAGTAATACTGACGTTCAGCGTTGTCATAGAAGCGAGGGGTGGGGAAAGTACGGCTATGGCAATGCCGCGAAGTTTAGCCGGCTCGACAGCAAATGAAGCAGATTGGCCTGTCGTCTGAGGTGCGCCACTCTGCAGGGTTGTGACCAAGGTAGCGACGTGGGGAGGCTGTGCTGGTGGTTGTAGCAGCCACTAAAGGAACAAGGTGCGATGGTGGCGGGGGAGGCACGGAGCTAGAGGAGAGGCCGACGTTTGCAAGTTCCTGGCGGACAACGGCCTGTATCATGGCAACGGTGCCGGGCAGCGGAGACGAGAGTGGTGCAGGAGTTAGGGCCTCAAGTTCTCTGCGGACGATCCGAGTCACGGTCGTGGGATGGGAGGGTTGGTGCAAAGGGGCCAGGTCATCGCAGGATGAGGTAGCCGCCGTGTTCGGAAGACGCTCAAAGCGATGTACGAGACGTCTTTGTTTAGCCTGCTCGAATTTTCGGCAGATTTGGAGCACCGAGTCGACGGTAGAGCAATCCATGCAGAATAGGATGTGGAACGCATCATCCGCGATACCCTTCAGGATATGCCCTACCTTGTCACTTTCCGGCATGGAGGTGTTAATCTTGCGACACAATGCAAGCCGATCCTGAATGTAGGCGAGGTAGGACTCCGTGGGGGATCGAGCACGACAAGAAAGTTCCGTTTTTGCAGCCAGAGCGCGTCCAATTGGTTTCCCGAACAAGTCCTTAAGCTTGCGCTTGCAGGTAGCCCAGGTAACGAACTCTTGTTCGTGATTTTGAAACCATGTTCGAGCTGTTCCCGCCAAATAAAAGATGATGTTAGGGAGCATGATGGTGGCGTCCCAGTGGTTGTTCCGGCTGCAGCGCTCATACTCATCAAGCCAATCGTCAACGTCTGGATTGTTGTCGCCATTGAAGATGGGAGGGCGGCGAATTTTCCTTTGAACAACTGGCTGAGCCGATGTTCCCGCGGTGGTAGGGGCGGCTTCGGAGGTCATCATGGCTGTTTGAGACGTGGTTGTGATCGCAGGTAGGTGGCGACAGCTTCGTAAATCCAGCTTTTGGCAGCGTAAATGACTAATCGGCGCGTACGGGGATCTTGATTCACCTCCACCAAGATGATACATGGCAAGGTTAGTCCACGAAGGTTAGTTCAGGCTGGCACCGCACACAGAACACAGAAACACAGCAGCGTCTACCTTATTCTAGCATCAATCGTTGCTACCACATTGTCTTCTGTGTCACTGTTGCTGATCGTTGTCATCTTCAACTTCCAGCGATGCAGGGCATATATGTCGCAATATATACACTTTTGAATTCATGCATGGAGAGCGATGAGGGCTCAATGTTTTCAGTTGTTCTTAACAAATAATACACACCACATACAATTTGACCTAAAAACAGCAGAAACCTCTATGCTGACAGAGCATGTTCGACTCACTTCTCTCGTTATCGAGGTCATGCATAGCAGCACTATTTGCGCTTTTTGTTACTACTCGGCTCAGCTCAGACACGAGGACGGCGCCAGCAGCAGAAGCGCGCAAGACCGTGCAAAAGTCGGGAACCAAGAAAGCAAACAAAACGGCAGCTCTGGCGACCTCGAAAGGCGACAAAGCAACTTTTCCAAAGAACTCCAGAACCAGCCGCTCTTGCCTGAGTCTCAGACATGGCGACCCAAATTTCGAAATGTACGTTCGTCTGTAAAGCATGCAAGCCACGCCTCCCGACGGACAGCTGCCATCTCTCGAACAAAGTGCACTACGCCGCCTCCGTGGCGTAGAGAGGCGCTGAAACTTGAAAGAATTCGCGCCCAGTTCGAGGAGCTCGACCTCGTATGGACATCGTACATGTGGGAACCGCCAGGGACTGATCCACGGCAGGTTTCTCAGCCTAGGTTTGGGCTTCACGTAAGCACCATTCTCTATATTACGGAAGGTGCTTCTCTTCGTACTCTTTCCATAATACTTTACTTACTTATTTGCTAACCTTACTTTACTTTTAACTTCTGACTGTCTCTGTTCAGAATAAAACATCACCACACAGTTGTTGGCCTAAAGTTTAAGCCTCAGACGTCCGTAAACAACTGGACGGTGCTTGTGATGCATGGTGCGGAACGGTGCCACTGTAGCCATGCTACTTTGCACGAAGGGGTTCCACAACTTTCGTCTTGTTAAGCTAAGCGCTTTTTATGACACCGAGTCTTTTGTCAAAGGCTATAAAGCGAAACCACAGTTTTCACGCACGGAGTGCGGAATGTGTAGTCAGCCTCACCACGATAGCTGGCTACAGCTTGCGACGAGTGCGAACCAGTTACCAAAGATAGCGAGTTCACCGGTGATAAATAAGGTGTGTGGACTAAGGGTAATAAACCATCGGCAGGTGTGCAGTTTATATGGGCATAATGATAATGTTAAGATTTTTTTCATTGTGTAAAAATTTTTATTTTAAAACAACCAGAGATGTATCCCTGCGATCTGTATCCAAAAATATAACAAATTTCGCTTTCGCACACAGAGTGCGGAATGTGTAGTCGGCCACACACTGAGAGCCCGCTACTGCTTGCGATAAGTGCGAAACAAGCTACCAAGCTTAGCAAGTTCGACGGTGTAAGAGTAGTCTGTGTGGACAAAGGACAATGACCCATCGCTAGGTGTGTATTTTATATATACAGATACCATTTTATATATACAGAATACTACAATTAAGAGGGGATTTTTTCGCTTTGTGTAAATGTTTCTTGGGAAAACTACAAGAGATGCACCTGCGTGATCTGGATCCAAAAGTATAAATACTTTGGTCACTCAAGGAGCGCGGAATGTATAGTCGGCCACACGATGACAGCCCACTACGGCTTGCGACGAGCACGACACAAGATATCAAGCTTAGCAAGTTCGACAGTGAAAAAATAGGGTGTGTTGACTAAGGATAACGACCCATTGGTTGCTGTGGATTTTATGTGGAGAGAATGGTACCATGGTAGGGGGCATTGGTCTGTGGGTACAAATTTGCATTGAAGAAACTAACCAGAGATGCATCCGCGTGATCTTGATCCAATAATATAAGTATTCTGGTTTTCACTTACGAAGAGCGGAATGGGTAGAAAGCCACGACAGGAGATCGCGGTGCTGCTTTCGATGCGTGCAACACGAGCTCTCAAACACAGCAAGTTCGACGGTGCAACATTTCGATGCAAGGGGGATTGTTAAGCAGTGTATATATTTGTATTGTGAAAACTACCGGGAATGCATCCACGTGATCTGGATCCAATAATAAAAATACCCTAGTTTTCACGCACGGAAGCGGAATGTGTATGAAGCCAAGTCATGAGAGCCCGCTACCGCAAGCGACAAGTGCTACACAGCTACCAAACTCAGGAAGTCCGACGGTGCTAAATTAGGGTGTACGGCCTATGTTGAAATCAGGAGTGCGGAAGGGGTAGTTAGCCACAAGCTTAGAGCCCGCTGCTGCCTGCAACGAGAGCGGCACCAGTTAGCCAGTTTGTAGCTGTTATCCAGTTATCACCATCAAGTAGCTATTGTTGCTAATGTTTCATGTGCATTGTTAGGAAATGGCTTGAAACCCAATCCCCGTCTTCAAATGGCTGTCAGATTTGATTAATAAAGTTTTATTTATGGAGAGTTCTGCAGGAGGTTCGCAGACAAGTAGTAACGAGCCAAGCATTTGTATTCCTACAGCAGTACAGATGCATTTTCAGCCATACAGTTGTTCGCCTACAGTTTAAGCCTCTGATAATCACAGGCAACAGGACGGCGTTTGTGATTACGGGCGCAGTCGTGCCGCAGCAGACATATACAACTTGTTACGACGAGTGCTCCTGCGTCTCGTTAAACTAAGCGTTTTATTCAAGGATTCTGAATTACGCACGCCTGTATAACATGACACACGGTAATTTGTCAAACGCCGTAAGCGGTACTTTGGTTGTCACGCCATATACAGGATGAGAGCCGGCTACGGCTTTCTACGAGTGCGACGCCAGCTAACAAACTGAGCATAATCGACGGTGCTAAATTAGGGTGTGCAGCTTCAGTGAGCTAAGGATTGCAGAATGTGTAGTTGGCCACAAAATGGGAGCTTGCAACTGCTTGTCACATGTACAACACCTTCTACCAAACTTAGCAAGCTCGACGGTGTTATTTAGGGTGTGTGCATTTATTGAGATAAGGAGTGCGGAATATGTAGTCAGCCACACGACGATAGCCCCGTACAACACGCGATGAGTACGACACCAGCTACTAAACTTAACAAGTTCGACGGTGCTTAATTTGGGTATATTGCCTATGTTGAGATAATGATTGCGAAATGTGTATTCAGTCACACAATGAGAGCCTACTATTCCTTGCGACAAGTGCGACACAGCTACTAAACATAGCAAGTTCGATTGTGCTAAAAAGGGTGTATGGCCTATAGTAAGGTAAATATTGCGGAATGTGTAGTGAGCCAAACAATGAGAGCGTCATACTGCTTGCCATATGTACAGCACGTTCTACCAAACTTAGCAAGTTCGATGGTGGTACCTATACATAGATAAGGAGTGCAGAATGTGCAGCCAGCCACACGATGAGAGCTTGTAACTGCTTGCTACGAGTGCGATACCAGCTACCGAACTTATCAAGTTCGAGAATGCTAAATTACTGTGTGTGGCCTATGTTGAGATAAGGATTGCGGAATGTGTATTTGGTCACAAAATGTGAGCTTGCAACTCTTTCCCACTAGCGAGACACCAGCTACAAAACGCAGCAAGTTCGATGGTGCTAATTTAGGGTGCGTGCCTTTATTGCGATAAGAACTGCGGAATATGTAGCCAGCCACACGATGAGATCTTGTAACTGCTTCTACGAGTGCGACGCCAGCTACCAAACTTATCAAGTTCGACGGTGCAAAATTACTGCGTGTTGCCTATGTTGAGATAAGGATTGCGGAATGTGTAGTTGGCCACAAAATGTGAGCTTGCAACTCTTTGCCACTAGCGAGACACCAGCTACAAAACGCAGCAAGTTAGATGGTGCTAATTTAGGGTGCGTGTCTTTATTGAGATAAGGTCTGCGGAATATGTAGCCAGCCACACGATGAGAGCTTGTAACTGCTTCTACTAGTGCGACGCCAGCTACCAAACTTATCAAGTTCGACGGTGCAAAATTACTGTGTGTTGCCTATGTTGAGATAAGGATTGCGGAATGTGTAGTTGGCCACAAATGTGAGCTTGCAACTCCTTGCCACTAGCGAGACACCAGCTACAAAACGTAGCAAGTTCGATGGTGCTAATTTAAGGTGTGTGCCTTTATTGAGATAAGGACTGCGGAATATGTAGCCAGCCACACGATGAGAGCTTGTAACTGCTTCTACGAGTGCGACGCCAGCTACCAAACTTATCAAGTTCGATGGTGCTAAATTACTGTGTGTTGCCTATGTTGAGATAAGGATTGCGGAATGTGTAGTTGGCCGCAAAATGTGAGCTTGCAACTCCTTGCCACTAGCGAGACACCAGCTACAAAACGTAGCAAGTTCGATGGTGCTAATTTAGGGTGTGTGCCTTTATTGAGATAAGAACTGCGGAATATGTAGCCAGCCACACGATGAGAACTTGTAACTGCTTCTACGAGTGCGACGCCAGCTACCAAACTTATCAAGTTCGATGGTGCTAAATTACTGTGTTGCCTATGTTGAGATAAGGATTGCGAAATGTGTAGTTGGCCACAAAATGTGAGCTTGCAACTCCTTGCCACTAGCGAGACACCAGCTACAAAACGTAGCAAGTTCGATGGTGCTAATTTAGGGTGTGTGCCTTTATTGAGTCAAGGACTGCGGAATATGTAGCCAGCCACACGTAGAGAGATTGTAACTGCTTCCACGAGTGCGACGCCAGCTGCCAAACCTATCAAGTTCGACGGTGCTAAATTACTGTGTGTTCTCTATGTTGAGATAAGGATTGCGGAATGTGTAGTTGGCCACAAAAAGTGAGCTTGCCCCTCCTTCCCAATAGCGAGGCACCAGCTACAAAACGTAGCAAGTTCGATGGTGCTAATTTAGGGTGTGTGCCTTTATTGAGATAAGAACTGCGGAATATGTAGCCAGTCACACGATGAGAGCTTGTAACTGCTTCTACGAGTGTGACGCCAGCTACCAAACTGATCAAGTTCGATGGTGCTATATTACTGTGTGTGGCCTATATTGAGATAAGGAGTACGGAATGTGTAGTCAGCCACGTGATGAGACCTCGCTACTGCTGGCGAGGAGTCCGACACTAGTTACTAAACTTAGCAACTTCACGGTGCTAAGCTAGGGTGTGTTGTCTAAGTGAGCTAAGCATTGCGGAATATGTTGTTAGCCACAAGATGGGAGCTTGCAACCGCTTGCTACTAGCGAGATACTAGCTACAAAACATGGCAAGTTCGACGGTGCTAAATTAGGGTGTGTGGCCTATATTGAGATAAGGATTGCGGAATGTGTAGTCAGCCACACCATGAGAGCCCGCTACTTCTTGCGATAAGTGCGAAACAAGCTACCAAGCTTAGCAAGTTGGGTGGTGCTAGAGTAGTGTGCGTGGACTAAGGACAATAACCCATGGCTAAGTGTGTATTTACTGTATACAGAATACTACAGTTATGGGGGGATTGCATAGCTGTGTTTAAATTTGTCTTATGAAAACTACAAGAGATGCTCCTGAGTGATTTGGATCCAAAAATATAAATACTTTGGTGACGCAAGGGGCGCGGAATGCATAGTCGGCCGCACGACGACAGCCGACTACGGCTTGCGACGAGCGCGATACAAGATACCAAGCTTAGCAAGTTCGACGGTGCTAAATTAGGGTATACGGCCTATGTTGACGACGAGAGCGACACCAGTTAGCCAGTTTGTGGCTGTTATCCAGTTATTACCAGTCAGTAGTTATTGTTGCTAATGTTATATGTGCGTGGTTAGACAGTTCACTTGAAACCCAATCCCCGTCTTCAAATGTACGTCAGATTAGATTCATAGAGATTTATTTATGCCGAGTTCTGCCGGAGGTTCGCAGACAAGTAGTACAAGTGTTCGCAGCCAAGTGTAATCCTACAGCATTACAGATGCATTTTCAGCCATACAGTTGTTTGCCTACTGTTTAAGCATCTGATAACCACAGGCAACAGGACGGCGTTTGTGGTTACGGGCGCAGCCGTGCCACAGCAGACATATACCACTTATTATGAGGAGTGCTGCTGCGTCTGGTTAAACTAAGCGTTCTATTCAAGGTTTCTGAATTACGCACGCCTGTATGGCATGGCACACGGTATTTTGTCAAACGCCGTCAAGCGGGGCTTTGGTTGTCACGCCAGCTGCACCATGAGAGCCGGCTACGGCTTTCTACTAGTGCTACGCCAGCTAACAAACTGAGCATTTTCGACGCTGCTAAATTAGGGTTCGCGGCCTAAGTGAGCTACGGAAGTCAGCCACTCGATGAGAGCCCGCTGCGGCTGACGACGAGTGCGACGCCAGTTACTAAACTAAGCAAGTTCGACAGTGCTCAATTAGGTTGTATGGCCTCAACTGAGATTGTCAGCCGCACGATGAGAGGTTGCGACTGCTTGCTGCGAGTGCGATGGCACCATGCCGCATCGGTAGGTGTGGATTCTATATTGGCATAGTGGTGTCATAAAGAGGGGGTTTTTTCGCTGGGTACATATTTTTATTGTAAAACTGCGATAGATACGCCAGTAAGATTTGCATCCAATCATATATACACTTTTGAATTCATGCACGGAGAGCGATCGGGGCTCTATTTTTTTAGTTGTTCTTGTCAGACAATACACACAACATACAGTTTGACCTAAAAACAGCAGTAGCCTCAATGCTGGCAGAGCATGTCTCACTCACTTCTCTTGTTACCGAGGTCAGGTATAGCAGCACCATTTGCGCTTTTTGTTACTACTTGGCTCAGCTCAGGCACGAGGACGGCGCCAGCAGCAGAAGCGTGCAAGAATGTGGAAAAGTCGGGAACCAAAAAAAAAGCAAACAAAGCGGCAGCGCGGGCGACCTCGAAAGACGACAAAGCAACCGTCCATTATTCGCCACCCTGTACGAGGTCCCAGAGAGCGCACGTTTCCAAAGAGCTCCAGAACCAGCCGCTCTTGCCTGATTCTCAGGCATGGCGAACCAAAGCTCAAAATGTCCGTTCGTCTGTCAAGCATGCAAGCCACGCCTGCCAATGGAGAGCTGCCAAATTTCGACCAAGCTCCACTACGCCGCCTCTGGGCCGTAGAGAGGCGCTGAAACTTGAACTAATTCGCGCCAAGTTCGAGGAGCTCAAGTTCGTATGGACATCGGACATGTGGGAACCGCCAGGGACTGATCCGCGGTAGATTTCTTAGCTTAGCTTTGGGCGCCACGGAAGCATTAGTCCGAGAGCCTTAGGACATGCTTAAGATGCGAGCTCGTCTGAAGAAGACTAGCGTACGAAAGACGCTTCTCTTCATACTCTAACCGCCTTAATTACTTCCTTACCTTATTTTACTCTTACCTTCTGACGGTCTTTGTTTTGAATAACACATCACCACACAGTTGTTGGCCTAACGTTTAAGCCTCCGATGACCGTAAGCAACAGGACGGCGTTTGTGATACACGTTCGGAGCCGCGCCACCGTAACCATACTACTTTACACGAAGGCTTTCCACAACTTCCGTCTTGTTAAACTAAGCGTTATGGCGCCCAGTTTTTTGTCAAACGCTATTAAGCGGAACTTTGGTTTTCACGCACGGAGTGCGGATTGTGTAGTGAGCTAAACGCCGAGAGCCGGCTACTGTTTGCGACGAGCGCGAACAATTTATCAAAGATACCAAGTTTGACGGTGATAAATAAGGTGTATGGAATAAGTACAATAAACCATCAGTAGGTGTGGATTTTATATGAACATAATGGCACAATGTTGAGGAAAGTTTTTTCGAAAATGAAAAGTTTTATTTTAAAATAACGAATATCAAAAATTTTCCTTTCGCGCACAGAGTGCGGAGTCGAGGAGAGCCCGCTACTGCTTTGACGAGTGCGAAACAAGCTACCAAGCATAGCAAGTTCCACAGTGCAAGATTAGTGTGTGTGGACAAATGGCATTAGCCCATCGATAGGTCTGGATTTTATATAGGAATAGTACAATTATAAGGGGATTGTTTCGCTGTGTATAAATTTGTCTTGTGAAAACTACAAAAGATGCATACGCGCGATCTGGATCAATTAATATAAATACTTTGGTTTTCACGCGTGGAGAGCGGAATGTGTATAGTCCGCCAAACGATGACAGCCCGCTACTGCTTGCGGCGAATGCGACACGAGCTAAAGCTTAACAAGCTCGACAGTTGAAATTAGTGTGCGTGGACTAAGGACAATAACTCATCGTTAGATGTGTATTTTATATATACAGCAAATATAAGGGGTTGCTTCGCCATATATAAATTTGTTTTGTGAAAGCTACGAGAGTTGCAGCCGTGCGATCTGGATGCAATAATATAAATACTTTAGTTTTCACGCATGGAGAGCGGAATAAGGATATTCAGCCCCATGATGACAGCCCGCTACTGCTTGAGGGCGAATGCGACGCAAGCTGCCAAGCTTACCAAGTTCGACGGTGCAAAATTAGGGTGTGTGGACTAAGGTGTGGATTCTATATGGAAAGAATTGTACAGTGTCGAGTGGATTGTTTTTGCGTGTATACGTTTGTATTGTGAAATCAACCAGAGTGCATCCACGCGACCTTGATTCAATAATATAGATACTTTGGTTTTCACGCTCTGAGAGCGGAATGTATAGTAAGACAGACAATGAGAGCCCGCTACTGCTCGCGAAGGTTGCGACACCAGGTCATAAATAACATGAGTCGCATTGGGACTGCTAATGAGCCAAACGTATCATACAGTTCACTGTAGAGTCGCACTTCACCATGGCGATGAAAAGCTTGATGGACACTGCCAAACTCAGAAACTTCCTTAGAACATTACCCTCACGGCTTCGCAAGGAGCTCCTTATTCCAAAGGGTCATTGCTTCGTTAAGTACATATCTTCACAGAGTGCGGCAATTCAACGTCTCGCCAGTGCGTCGAAATCTCCACGGTCACATACTGGAGGCTTTCAATTTGTAAACCATCATAATTCTTGCGGTAGCTACTGTGACATTCAGTTGCAAACTTTGATATAACTCGCAGCTACCTCTTGCACTCACTGATTTAAAGATATAGCCTAAATATTTGCACATGACGTAATTGCAGTTCTTTGGCTCACGCAAGGTGAAGTTGATATTTCGTGATGGCCATACCGTAGCGTGAACCAATGTGTATGCCACAGGCGCAGAGGAAACCCTCGCCAGTATTAGCCGTCTCGGCGTCCGCGGCCAACACACATCGGGATAGCGAGATGCTAAGACCAAGCCTAGTTCCTGCAAGCTAACAATGGAGGGACTAGTCGTTCCAACTGTCCCGCAATCCCTTCGACAACTCAAAAACGGCAAATGGAAAGGACAAGATGTGCAAGAGGTTTTATAAGGTCTTTCTGCGGCGTTTTGTGTTCTTTTAAATCATTTTTGCCTGTAGCGAAGTCTTCCCTAGAGAACACACCGAATTCTGAGTTTTGTTGGTGCAGCTTAGCTCTTGGGGACTTCAAACGAGAGAAAATCAAGAAAACCGTTTAGCACCTACTGGCACTTTGAACAGCATGAGAGGCGGTTGTTGAGAGCCCTGAACGGCCGCTATGGTCGAAACAACTATATGTGTACACGCATAGCCCTTATTTTCAGTCAGGCGGCTGAAAATAATGCTGAGTCTCTCGTTGTAACGCCTCTCTGAAGGTTTCGAGAACACGTGAACGGTTTTTCGAACTTGATTGGGTACATGCTGAGCAAAACATTCACATATGGGAATATTTAGTTTTCCTCTCGCAGCTACCTCCGGCACTCCCTGATTTAAAGATATTGCCTCAATATCTGCACATGACATAGTTGCAGTTCTCAAGCAATTGCGTATAGGTGGAACAGGTTTCGAAACATCAGTTCTAAATCTGCCATTTCCGCTTTACATAAGCGAGCTTTTCGCAAGGCTAGCAAGTTTGCAGGGAACTAAAAGATGATCGTACGTTCCCGACACAGGATGAGGAATCGAAAAAGAAAGCTCTTAACAACATGGAAGCTAAGCACAACGCTCCTTTCCAACAACGACGTCCTCGCGACTGAAGGTACGCAGTAAAAGGTGTTTCAAATTTCTGACATAGCAATTCCCGCTCTGGACTTTGAATTTGTCCGTCATCTCCGTGAGAGGACAGCTATCAATGTGTACAGTGATGCCCCAGGTACTTGTGCTCCACCTTCAGGACCTCGGACTTACCCCGTTAGACTAGAACATCTTGATACGGAGATCCATGGAACTACGCTTGAGACTTGGTTGAGGGCACAAATAATCATCTTGATGCCATACGATAACATGTAAGACATAAAGAACTGCAAGCAGTTCACACATCACACAGACAGGACTAAGCTAACAGATTTCTATTTCTTCCCGAAAAGTGTAAAGACACAAAAACATTTATTTCATTGGGGAAAGTCATGTACAACAAATTAGTAGCAAAATGATATCTTTTGCAGCGCCATCTATAGACAAGTACCCAAACTGGGCTGCAACCGCCAATGCACAGAAAATGATGCCGTGTCTGCCTGGTTGGCTCACCTGGCCATAGTGCCTAGCATTATATGGGCTGTTGACTGTCAAATATTTGTGTTTTCTGGAATGGGGCGTTTTTTGGATCAGGCAGCTGCACCATGTGGCTTGAAAACAGAAATGGTGTGTGCCACTCTGTACGCTGTTCAGAAACTTCGATAAACCTGGGAGAAAAGTAAGCGAATGTTTAATATTTTTCCTAGGTCACGCATTCATAGCGATCGCGCACCCAGGATGGGAGCTCAGATTATCCAACACATTCTGACTATGTTAATATTTTAGTATTGTGGGACCGGCTAAAAGCAAAATGGGGCCTCCAAAATTCTCTTCTGCAGCGGGATCGCCGCGCAAAGCGAGCACTCAAGGCTTCACAGGCAAGCTGATCAGCCGGAGAGTTGCAAGTCCTGTTGAAGATATGCACGCGTAGTCCACACCAATCGTTAAGGAGTACCCTCAAGCATATTTTCCTTGTACGAAAGCATCGTCTTTCAGAACAAACTTGCCCTTTCTCTGGAACATACTGCTACGCTTTTTCCGGAAAACCAGGCGTCTTCAGGACATCATAGTTTTGCTGTCAAAGCGGTAAAAGATGCCGCCGACTTCGAAACTGCGAATACTGTTCCACGTAGACGCAGTATGTTCAGGCTATGACCATTCAGGCACGATCTAGGTTTGGGTTCCCGGTGTTGACGGGCTGCATCTGCACCAAGTCTTAAAGGTTCGATGCAGAGTAGAAAACGAGTGCTAAGAGGGAACATTGTGAGGTCCAAGTGTTTGATTACATGGTTGAAGAAGTTCCTGTTAATGCACATAATCTTGATGGTTTGGTTTGGTTTTGGGGTTTAACGTCACTAACTGGGGTTTAACAGCACTAAGCTGCAGCATCCACTTCATCGTGATAACCAATTAATCATTCCGAGGTAGGTGGAAGAGTATACTTGTCTGCCCTGGTCGTAGCTGTGGTCATGGACAAGGAGTTGGACCCTGCACCGTGTTAGCTCAAAAACAAAGATTTCACAACGCCGAACACCGATGCTTCTAAGAACCGGTGGGCTGTACAACAGAGGACTACCCTACGGTTCCAAATTCCCGTAAATTTGGATTCGCCTGTATTTACAAACCGCACTTCGCGCCGCCGTTGATGGCCACAGTGTGCGTGTAGGGATCGAGCTTCTGTCACATAGCCTCCCTCAATAATCTCCAGCGAGTGCGGTAAATCAACTCGGGCACCAGTAAATTTATTGTTATCACCGTGAAGTTGTGCGACGCAAGTGGACACTACTTTAGAAAGCCAAGGGGGAACACTTTCACGAGCTTCTAAGTGCTAGTCACTTTCGCCAGCTGCTGCCGCGCTCAGCCTAGGCGGCAATGGCCTCCGCCGGCGATCTCCTGTCAAGGCGGCCCGAAATACAATTACCACCTACGGCCGGGCTTCCACGAAAGTCGTAGGCATGAACCTGTACAGGGCAAGCTGAGGATTTCCAGCCATCCGAAAAATATTTGGAAGATACGAACTAATCATAATACGCAAGATGTCGAAGGCTCCCACGGTCAATGGCATCGCCAGCCAGAAATAATAATAATAATAATAATTTTCATTTCCTTTTTCCAGTACAAATTCAGGCCTGCCAAAGCCTCCGGAGGCTTGAATGGCAGTGCCCGGCAGTAGACAGCATACAAGTCATGCACCGAGCAGACATATAGAAAAAACGAAAAAAGCAACAACAAAAAAAAACAACCAGAGAAGAAAATGGATTCAAAGGAGCGAACGCAAAAATGTATACACGCCATGTGAGAAAACGTGTAAAAACATAAGTAACAAAGCTGTGTACATGGTCTCACATCTTAATTTCACAAGACAATCCTTCACTATCTTCTTGGAATTAGCAAAAAATATTTATATAGGTAACCGGTTAAGAACAGAGGGAACATAATGTTTTCCAAGACGCTCGCCATAGCGTGTACGCACTCTAGGCACGAGAAAACGATCATGACTTCGCAGACCTTTCACAGGAACATAAGTTGTGAAAAAATCATTTGACCAGTTGTGTTTAAATAATTGTTTCAAAATATAGATGAAACAAGTCAGGCATATGTAAAAGTGTAAAAACGTTACTATGTTCATCACGTGACCTATCATGTATTACTGATTTAAGGGCGGATTTCAGTAAACTGTTCACTTTCTCTCGCCAAAATGCAGAGCAGAAATAAAAGCAGCAAATACCATAGCGTATCACACTGGAGGCTAAGGCGTATACTATTTGCTTCCGTACATTCATAGGGCAAAGAGGCTTGACAGAATACTGCAAACACGCAACTTTGAGAACATACAAAAGACAAATGAGTATTCCAAGACATGTGGAATCAAAGCATACTCCTAAGTATTTGACGGTTGACAAAGGCATAATTGACGGACACCTGCAATGAACACAATTAGGTTAATGCAAACGAATTAACGCGTCATTAGGAATTCATTCCCTTTAAATAATTGTGAAAAAATACTAATTGTGTTTTTTCATTGTTACACTTAGTAAGTTATTGCTGAACCATCCATAACTAACTCACTGTTATGTTGAATAGAAGATAATGTTATCTGATAGTGCTTGTGTCTAGAAACTAAGAGCGTATAATAAAGGTATTTAAAAACACGGCACAGTTTGCAAACAGAGCTCAAATCATTGACATAAATATTAAAGAAAATAGGTGCAAGTATAGATCCCTGAGGAACACCGGATCTAATCTGTTGCAGGCCAGTTCATATTTACCTAATGCAACAAGCTGTGAGCGATTGGATAGATAATTAACAAGAAGAGACAGAAAAGGAACTCTAAATCCATAATTGTGAAGTTTATCTGACAACACATCATGATTAACAGTCAAACGCCTTGGACACATCCAAAAATAAGGCAGAAGCAAATTCATTTTCTTCATTGCAGCTGTTTAGCACATCACATAGATCATCTAGCGCCTTCTGCGTACTAAGGCCCTTAATAAACCCAAACGATTACCAGAGAAAACGTCATGAGCTTCAAGAAAACTGATCATCACCATCGAAATGTGTTTTTTCTAAAACAAGCGCAATGCATGGTAGGATGGAGATACCACGATAATTTTAAACTTTATTTTTTACTCAATTCTTGTAGATAGGGATAATCATCGCCTTCTTCAAGCCCTCAAGTACTGCTTGGGAGGAAATTATGCGATTGATAATCGCGAGCAGAAAATGCTTTATAAGTTCAAAATTTCTGATAAGTGTATCGACACAGATACCACCCCACCCTGGAGACTTTCACCATAGAGAAAGAGATTCGTAAAGAGCGGCCACTCGGCGAAACCTGGCCCCAGGAAATGACGCGCGACTTGTTGCACTACCGCCGATTGATGGATGGGGGCACCAGCGCGGACATGTGCGGACGCGCGCATGACGGCACTCGTTGCAGCGGTAGCCCGCCGGAGCAGACGACAGAAAGTTGAAGTTGTGGAAGGGAGCGAGCGGTTATCTGCTCGTGCCTCGTCGCACCTGTGCGGCACAGACTGCATATTTTATCTCTCGTGGTCTGCTACGCGAAACGACTGTGGTTTTGAACGACGTCAACGTGAGCAACGTTTTTCGCTCAACCACGCTGCATTTGAAGCGGTTTACCGTGACCACGCCGGCCGGAGCCAATTACGTTTCGCAGCTCGTGAAAAGGCGCGCCGGCTGTTCAGGCATACAGAAGTTCTGGCGCAGTTCGTGACACTCCGGCAGTTTCCAACCGCGGCGAGGTTTAATATTGTCACGTGGTGGTGACAAGGTCGTTGGCACAAATGAAGAGTCGATGATTTCACTGAAGAAACTCTATATTGGGCTGACTTGCGCCCGCAAAAGAACTAAGCAACTCGGCGGCGGCGATAGCAACAAATGTGCTCGTCTGTCGTCAAAGAATGCCCGTCGCACTCGTCAACGCTCAATTTAAAGACTGCTCAGAACAATCCGGATAACGTCGCAACTGCTACAAGCACAAGCTGGAACATTGTAGAAAACACGAGTGGCCGGAAACTTCAACACAGATCTCGGTGCATCTTGCGCTACAACGAAACAGATAAAGGTGCGTCCCGCGACATCGAGCATTAACAAACAAAGAATGCAGAACTGATAGGCGATCCAGAATCAGAGTGTTAAGGCCGCATGCCGGCGGCTGTTAAAAAACAACAAATACAGTTTTGAAGGTTTCGCTGCAATACTCCCCCTTAAAAAAACATCGCCTCGATGTTCCCAAACAAAGCAATTTAAATATAAAGACTACAAAGTTTAAACACCACAGATTCCTTAATGCGCGTAATATGGCTTCAGTCGTACAACATGTGCAATTTCTGGGAGTACGCGTCGCCACTGTGATGCTGACGTTCCGTCGGGAATGACTGCATAGTCCAGTGGTCCGACGCGGCGAATGATTTTGTACGGCCCAAAGTATCGACGCAACCACTTTTCACTTAGTCCACGACGGCGAATTGGTATCCAAACCCACACTTGGTCTCCTGGATTGTACTCTGCGTGGCGTCATCGTAAGTTGTATCATCGGCTGTCGGTGCGCTGTTGATCTTTACTACGCAGCCGTGCGAGTCGTCGGGCTTCCTCTGCACGCTGCAGATAGGCGGCGACGTCAAGGTTGTCCTCGTTGGTTACGTGCGGCAGCATTGCGTCGAGCGTCGTCGTGGGCTTCCTGCCGTACACAACCTTGAACGGGGTCGCTCTGGTCGTCTCCTGGACTGCCGTGTTATACGCGAAGATCACGACGGTAAGATGGCGTCCCAGGTCTTGTGTTCAGCATCGACGTACAGGGTCGTCCACTTTAAGTGCGAACACGGCTCCGCGTGGCCGCGCTCCGCGAAGCGCCAGCGGATCCGGCGCGTTCGCGCATCGAAGCAAAGCCGCGCAGGCGCACAGGGGCCCGGAGGAGGAGCTTCGTGTCGTCTGCTACAGCGCTGGCGCGCACCTCGCTTGCATTGCTGGAAAGCAGACGACACGAAGCTCCTCCCCCGGGCCCCTGTGCGCCTGCGCGGCTTTACTTCGATGCGCGAACGCGCCGGATCCGCTGGCGCTCCGCGGAGCGCGGCTACGCGGAGCCGTGTTCGCACTTAGAGGGGACGACCCTGTACATGGCGATGATGTCCGCGATCGTTTTCTTCAGGCGCTCCGTAAGGCCATTGGTCTGGGGATGGTACGCAGTTGTTCGTCGATGGCTTGTATGACTGTATTCGAGGATGGCTTACGTCACCTCTGCGGTAAACGCCGTTTCCTTGTCCGTGATGAGCACTTCTGGGGCGCCGTGTCGCAAGAGAATTTGTTCGACAAAAAATTTGGCGACTTCTGCTGCGGTACCATTGGGTAGTGCTTTTACTTCAGAGTAACGGGTAAGGTAGTCAGTGGCCACGATGATCCACTTGTTACTCATAGACGAAGATGAAAAGGGGCCGAGGATATCCATCCGAATTTGTTCAAAGGGCAGGATTGGAGGCGGAATCGGGTTTAGTAGTCCTGCTGGTCTGATCGGCGGCGTCTTTGGCACTCACGACACGTCTTCACGTAGTGGGCAACTTCGGCAGGCAGTCGCGGCCAGTAGTACTTCTCCTGTATTCGACGCAACGTGCGCACAAATCCGAGATGGCCTCCTGTGGGCTCGTGGTGCAACGCCTGCAGAATTTCCTGCCGGAGGTTTTTAGGCACTACAAGGAGCTGCGCGGTCCTGTTGGGTGCGAAGTTCTTCACGCAGCTCTTCACGAGGAGGCCATTGCTTAACGCGAACGATGATAAATGTCGCCTGAACACACCAGGAGGGGAACCGGTCTTTCCTTCTAAGTAATCGGCTAGCGCGTTCAGCGCAGGGTCTGATCGCTGTTGTTCTGCGAAACTGCTGCCGTTTACCGATCTCAAAAAGGCTTCGTCGTCATCGTCCTTCGGGGGAGCGTCAACGGAAGCGCGGGATAAGCAGTCTGCCTCGGAATGCTTCCGGCCCGACTTATAGACTACAATCAAGTCAAATTCTTGAAGTCGTAGGCTCCATCTGGCAAGGCGGCCGGAGGGATCTTTCAAATTAGCCAGCCAGAAGAGCGCGTGATGGTCGCTTCCAACTTTGAATGGTCGGCCGTATATGTATGGATGAAACTTAGAATTGGCCCAGATGATCGCGAGGCACTCCATCTCGGTCGTCGAGTAATTGACTTCGACTTTTGAGAGGGACCTGCTATCGTAGGCGATTACTTTCTCCTGTCCGGCACTATTCTGTACGAGAACGGCTCCTAGGCCCACACTGCTCGTGTCATTGTGAATTTCGCTCTCGGCGTTTTCATCAAGGTGGCCAAGTACCAGAGGGCACTGCAGATGGCGCTTAAGTTCGTCGAAGGCTTCTTCTTGCGGCGCTTTCCATTTAAAAGGTACGCTAGCCTTTGTAAGCTGCGTCAGCGGTTCAGCGATACGCGAAAAGTTTCTGACAAATCGTCGATAATAAGCGCACAACCCAAAGAATCGGCGTACAGCTTTGTTGTCGACAGGAGGTGGGAATTGTGTGATTACGGTTGTCTGGGCGAACACCATCCTTACTAACGATGTGACCTAGGAACCGCAGTTCTTCGTAGGCGAAGTGGCACTTCTCTCCTTTTAGCGTTAGTCCCGATGTCTAGATGGCTTCCAGCACTGTCTGCAGTCGTTTTAGGTGGTCTTCAATGTTTGACGAGAAGAAAACAACGTCGTTCAAATATAACAAACAAATTTGCCACTTCAAGCCTGCCAGGATTGTGTTCATTACCTGTTGAAACGGGGCTCGTACGGAGCAGAGGCCAAATGGCATCACCTTGAACTCAAAAAGACCGTCCGGTGTGATGAATGCGGTCTTCTCGCGATCTCTTTCGTCGACCTCAATTTGCCAGTGTCCGCTCTTCAGGTCCATCGATGAAAAATACCTTGTATTGCAGAGCCAGTTGAGAGTGTCGTCGATGCGGGAAACGGGTAGACATCCTTCTTATGCTATTCAAGCGGCGGTAATCAATGCAGAAGCGAAGTGTGCCGTCTTTCTTCTTCACCAAAACGAGTGGCGCCGCCCAGGGGCTCTTCGATGGCTGGATAACGTCATGACAGCATTTCCTCAACTTGATCGCGTATGGCCTCGCGTTCTCGCGGCGATACACGATAGGGGCTTTGACGCAGAGGTCGGGCGTGTTCGTCCGTTATAATGCGGTGCTTGGCCAGTGGTGTTTGTCGTACCTTCGATGATGACGATGAGCACTCCCCGTAGCTTCGAAGTAGACTGAGAATCTGGTCTTTCCTGCTGTGGGTCAATGCCGGGTTGATATCAAATATGAGCTTACGGAATTGGTCCGGTGCGTCTTCCAGGGTTTGGTCGTGGAGGGCGAGTACATATTCGAGGCCCGCTAATTCGTCGAGGAAAGCGATCGTCGTGCCCTGGTTGAGATGCCAGTATTCTTCAGTGAAGTTTGTTGCCAGCACCTGAGCTTGACCTCTCCGGAATTTCGCGATGCCTCTTGCGATGCCGACACCTCATTCCAAGAGCAATTGGATATTTCCTTCGACGATGCCTTCAGCGGTTTCGATGTTTGCGCTACCTAAGCAGACTGTGACGCTTGATCAGGGCTGTATGGTCAATTCTGCATCTAGGACGTTTAGAGCGATGTGTTGTGTCGAAGTCGTCGTAGCAGGAATGGCTTTGTCTGCATAGAGCTTCATGAGCTTAGATCGCAGGTCGATGACAGCCCTATGTTCATTTAGGAAGTCCATCCCTAAAATTATGTCACGCGAGCACTGCTGCAAGACCAGAAAGCTGGTGGGGTAAGTACGCCCATTTACGGTTATTCTTGCAGTACATCGTCCCGATGGAGTAATCAGGTTGCCACCTGCGGTGCGAATCAGCGGGCCATCCCAAGCGGTTGTAACTTTCCTGAGATGGGAGGCTAACGGTCCACTGATGACTGAATAGTCAGCTCCGGTGTCTACTAGGGCAGTGACTCTGCGACCGTCGACATCAACTTCAAGGTCACTATTGTTCTTGTTTTCGCATTGCACGTGGGCCTGTTCTTCGATCTCGGCTCCGCCATTTCTTGAGGTCATGGCCGGGGCATGCCTTTGTTACTTCGCTGGGCGGCGGTGTCTGCTTTTACTCTGGTCGTGTTGTCGTCGATGTAGTCGTGTGGAACGGCGGTGAAATGGCTGTGTCGTTGGCGGCGGAGGATGTTCGCCTTTTCGTCGTTGAGCAACTTTACCTCGAAAAGTTGCTGCCTTTAGTTTCCACTACGGGGGCTAGGAGACCGTCCTTGCTAGTAACCGCGGCTCGGCGATGCAAATCGGGCATTGTTCGGCGATGGGGAGCGTGACAGAAGCCTTGGTGACGAGTGCTCTCCGCTGCGCAGGAAGTCGTTTATTTCATGTGGTCGCTCGCCAGGACGGGGTCGGCGGGCGTCGACAGCAAAACCGCGGAGGCCGATCCGCCTCTACGGGCAGTGACGGCGGATGTCGCCGGCCTCACCGCAGTGGAAGCATAATGGCTGGTTGTTTGCTGTCCTCCAGGCGTCGCACTTCCTGGGGCTTGGGGGTCGTTGGTAGGCTTGGCGGGCAAGGGCCAAGGAACGGTTTTCAGAAACAGGACGGTAGCGGTGAGGGCACGGAAAGTCATCACGTCGGGGCGCAGGGCAACGTAAAGCAGCAGCGTAGTTCATCGCTGTTGCCTCTTGTACTCGAACAGTCGCAGCCGTCGCTTGAGGAACGCGCAATGCCTGCTGGACTTCTGCACGGACGACGTCCGCGAGCGTCGCCACCTGGGGTTGTTGCGATGATGGCATGAGTCGGCGGAGCTCCTTTTGCACGATCTCCCGGATGAGGTCCCAAAGGTTCTCTCCGTTTGCAGATGCGCTGGGGTAGTGGCTTGAGTAGTCCGGCTGAAGTGCTCGCTCGTAGTGGCGCATCCGGGTGTCCAACGTCTTCTCGATGGTAGGCGCTTCCGTTTCAAATTCCGCCACGGTTTTTGGCGGATTTCGGATAAGACCTGCAAAAAGCGATTCTTTAACGCCTCGCATTAAAAATCTGACTCTGTCACCTTCGGTCATGTTAGTGTCGGCGCGGTGAAAGAGGCGCTTCATCTCCGCAACGTACGCCAGGACTGGCTCGTTAGGGAGTTGAACTTTTGATTGAAAGAGGGCCTGAGCTCTTTCCTTTCGGGCATAACTTGCAAAGGCAGTCAAAAACGCTTCGTTGAAAATCTCCCCATCCTTCATAGCTTCCTCATGACTTTCGAACCAAACTCGAGCATGCACTTGAAGAACAAAGTAGACTTGGCGGAGTTTCGCGGCGTCGTTCCAGCCGTTGAATTCTGCCACACGGTTGATAAGTCCGTCCAGTCTTCCGCATCTTCACTGGGTAATCCGTGGAAGATGGGGGGAAGGGGCTGCCTGGGCTGCACGACGATGACTGGTGCTGATCATTGGGCCATTTCCAAATTTGATGCATTCCGGAGTCGAACGGGGTCAGGCAGCAGACCATGTTCGGGTTGTAGGCCTTGGAGTCGGCGGCTGGCTCGGTGACATGTAGGCTGGTCTTCCAGGGCGAATGAAAAAGGCTGATGTCTTCGCTTAAAGGGTCAAGGAGAGCACCTCCACCAGATGTCACGTGGTGCTGACAAGGTCGATGACACATATGAAGAGTCGATGATTGCACTGAAGAAACTCTATATTGGGCTGACTTGCGCCCGCAAAAGAACAAAGCTACTCGGTGGCGGCGATCGCAACAAATGTGCTCGTCGATCGGCAAACAAAGAATGCCCGTCGCACTGCTCAGAACAATCTAGATAACGTCGCAACTGCTACAAGCAGAAGCTGGAACATTGTAGAAAGACACACGAGTGGCCGTAATCTTCGAGACAGATCTAGGTGCATCTTCCGCTACAACTAAACTCATAAAAGTGCGTCCCGCGACATCGAGCATTAACAAACAAAGAATACAGAACTGATTCGCGATCTTGAATCAGAGTGATAAGGCCGCATGCCGACGCCTGTTAAAAAACAACAAATACAGTTTTGAAGGTTTCGCGGCAATACGTTGTGTTCCTGCGCAACTGAGCTGCACTATGAACAGTTTACCTCAGCACGCTGGACAAAGTGGCATGTGAAGGCAGCAACGTACGCCGTTGCGCCACCATGGCGTGTTAGCCGGCCGGGGCGGCCAGGCCTGACTCGTTTTGCCGAACGGCTAGTATTCTTGAGTGTCGCGTTTAACAGGGCGACGGTAAGGTGTGAAATGTTACATTCTTGACTTCCTTGTCAAATTGCGCAGTATTTCATGCAGTTTAGCTCAGTACGGCGGCGACTGCGCTTCATAAAGTCGCGCGTGAAGGGCAAACTAACCGGCATGACAAGGCGTGCTGGCTGCGGTGACGTGACATGGCGTGAGGTGGTATTGCGAACGGCTAGTTTTGCGTGGTGTCGCGTTTAACAGGGCAACCACAAGTTGAGAAATGTTTCATTCTTTTCTAACTGCGAGGCATTTCTGGCAGTTTAACTCAGCACGGCGGTCTGCGCTTCACAAAGTCGCGTATGAAGGGCAAGCCAACATGGTGTGCTCGCCGGCTGCGGTGAGGCCATGCCGCGATTTTGCGAATGGCTAGTTTTGCGTGGTGTCGCGTTACATTTAACGGGACAACATTAAAGTGAGAATTTTTTTATTATGCTGCAAGCTTCATTGCTTCAGCAGTTCAGTGCTTTGGAGGAATATTGTTAGTTTAGTGGCTGTTATTTCACTCACTGTTGAATTGCATTTCCAGATAGGTTCGGTTAGCCTGCATTCCCTGACCTCTACATTGCAAGAGTAGCTTTTGTATCAATTTTACGAATGACAGCTTTACTGTTCTGGATAATAACTGCTGCTCACCAAGTCTTCAGTACGCACCCACATGCACAGATGCGGGCGCGGTGCAGTGGCCTTGCATTTCATTGCAACCTTCTGCATCATGTTCATTCCTTTTCCAACAGCACTGCATGGACCCACGGACTGCAGCCGAAGCACGGCATATGCGACGAGTGAACGGTGTGGCCTTCCCCCAAGCGTCAGTACTCCTCTCTGCACTGAACAATACAAGTTACCCTTGCTAAGCTAGCCGCGACTGGGACTGTGTAGTTTATGTATAATGCCTCTTTTGTTACATATCATTTGCCATAATTCGGAAATCAACGTTATGCTATTTTTTGTCTCCACCTCAGTGTTGTTTCTCGCCTTGTGTATTTTTATTTGTCAGTACTGTGCACATCGCCTAATGTGTGCCAAGTTTTGTCAATGCATCCGTCTACATCTGTTGCATCTCTTATGTGTTTTATATGCAGCAAAATGAATGTTCATTTCACAAAACACTTGGCGTCTTTTCTGCAATACTGCTTTGCAATGGCTGTGGCGCAGCAGCGTTAATGGCGAGTTTTTTCATGTTGTGCATGCTGAAAATAAATAGAAATGCTAGTAGACCATATCAAACCAAAATAATAGGCCCAATGGGCAGGGAAGGGCGCAACGCATGATAGCATTCAAATCGCGCGCCTTTCAGCAAGACCGGATGTAGTTGCTGCCGGCCGCTTGGTGCGCTGCAGTCAAATGGGTCACTGGGCCCTATGGGAGTGTCCGCTCTTTACCAATCTCTTTCTCTATGACCTTGGTTCAAATGATAATCCCAACGAGATAACTGTAAATGGTACAAATCTTGCAGAAGAAAATTTAGCTGTAGCTTTTAATGATTTTTGACAGTAGGAAACAGCCATCATGACCCAAGCTGTATCAGTTTTATAGACCAATGAACTGAAGAATCTGCATTTTTATCTCCAGTAACTGCAGGCGAGGTCGTGTCCACAATCATGTCTCTAAACAATACTTGTACTGATATAGATGGTTTACAAATTCGGCCACTTAAGTATGTTACTACTATTACAGCTCTTGTTTTAGAGTATATTATTAATCTAATATTTTCACGCGGTCAGATTCCTCGCCGGCTCCAAGTGGCTAAACTTATTACCATTTTTAAAGGCGGTGAGAAATGTAACACGTCTAACTACAGGCCTATTTCAATACTCCCTATTTTGCCCAAAGTCGTCGAAAAACAAATGCACATTCGAAAGAGCTCATTCCTAACAAAGCATCGCATCATGATACCGTATCAGTTTGGGTTTATAAAAAAAAAACGATCGACAGAAAGCGCGCTTTGCTTGTGAAAAAGTCGTCATTCTGAATGCTTTCGAGCGTCAATCGTATACACTTGGAATATTCGTAGTTTAGTCAAAAGCATTTGACAAAATAAATCATACCACAATCATAAAAAAATCTGATTATGGTTTCAGAGGCCGTTTCTTCTCTGTTAAGTCCTACCTACAATATCACCATCTGTTAAGTCCTGCCTACAATACCACCATCTGTTAAGTCCTACCTACAATACCCCCATCTGTTATGTCCTACCTATAATACCACCATCTTTTAAGTCCTACCTACAATACCACTTTTAAGTCCTACCTACAATACCGCCATCTGTTAAGTCCTACCTACAATACCACCATCTGTCAAGTCCTACCTACAATACCACCATCTGTTAAGTCCTACCTACGATACCACCACCTGTTAAGTCCTACCTACAATACCACCATCTGTTAAGTCCTACCTACAATCCCACCATCTGTTAAGTCCTACCTACAATCCCACCATCTGTTAAGTCCTACCTACAATACCACCATCTGTTAAGTCCTACCTACAATCCCACCATCTGTTAAGTCCTACCTACAATACCACCATCTGTTAAGTCCTACCTACAATACCACCATCTGTTAAGTCCTACCTACAATACCACCATCTGTTAAGTCCTACCTACAATACCACCATCTGTTAAGTCCTACCTACAATACCACCAACAAAGGGTACACACAAATAACTCTTGCTCCAGCTTCGAACCAATACCACACGGCATTCCGCAGAGAAGCATTCTTGGAACGCTGCTCTTCAACCTATATATTAACGACCTCGTTAACATAGATTTAAACACTTCATTTGTTTTTATGCCGATGATAAAAGCTTATTTTTCTCAGATCACAGTTTACCTCTGCTTGTAAAAAAAGCGAATTATGTGCTTGATGTATTGAACACTTGGAGTCAAATTAATTCTTTAGCTATAAATGTCTCGAAGATAAAAAAATCTGTTCTTTTTCGCCCTAAAAGTAAGCCAGGTAATTCAAATATTGCTCTTCGACTTGGTCTTTCGGACATAGATTTGGTACCAGTAATAAAAACGTCAGTTGTTCTTTTTCAAAAGAATATGCAGTGGAGCCCGCATACTAACCTTCTTCACTCCAAACTTTTCCGAATAGTAGGTATTCTTGCACGCTTTCGTACTTTCTGCCAAATCAATAATTTACTCTCATACAACTCCCTTTTCACGCCCACGTTAACGTATGGTTATTTGGTATGGGGAACAACGATTTACACAAGCTTGTGCAAAACCTATCGACTGCAGAAAAAAAAGCTGAAAGAATCAATTCTAATGAACCCAATGACGCACACACAGATCCTATATTTTATGACCTTAGATTAAACCCATTACCAACCCTGTTCAACGCAGTTCTGTTAAGACTTTATCATGCTTGTCGCCTAAATAGTGACCGTTTCCTTGAAACACTTGAGACCCTGACTCTAGTTGAAAAGACGTATGGCACACGAAGCAGTGAGGCTTGGAAGATTCCCCATATCCGTACGACCTATGGCATCCAAATGTTGACGTACAGCCGTGAGCAAAAGTGGTAAACAACACTCAGCCCGTGACGGAGTTCGAGAAAAGTGCATCCCAACTTTCTCTACCAACAGATATCTGAAATCGAGACATGACTGGCGGTGCCCCCTTTTATCCACATGCATATGTCGATGTCGCATTCCCTTCCACTTTCGCTAGGTGGTGTTTAGATACTGTTTTCCCAAGCTGTGTCACTGGCTGAGTGTTGTATACCACTTTTGCTCATGACTGTACATGCAACCACAACCTCTTAATTCCTCTGGTAACAAGTCCAGCTAATCTATAGAACAGTATATGTCCTCAAATCAAAATATCGTTGACACGTGCAGTTCTGCACCATCCAATATTAGTCCTATCATCTAAATGTAATTTATAATGCTTATAATGGTTCTCCTTGTTTTGTTGCGTTTTTGTCCACTGCTGTATTGCCCTGTAAGCGGGGTGCTAGCCTTTTTCAAGCCATTGCAGGCTTTTTGCTTGCAGCCTGTAGCATCATGAATATTGTGTAATCAGTGTTGATGCTAAATAAAATTGTTTGTATTTGTATTTTTATAGGTCTCCTTCGCTCTGGGACAGGCTGGTGTTTCTCTGCGAAGCGCCATATCGGATGCGGGGAGGTGAAGCCTCTCACTGTGGCTCGTGTTGGAACAAATCGTGCTGGGGTTTGGAGTCAATTCAAAGGAAGCCGTCCGCAAGCTCGCCAGGGATGTGACGTCGAGGATTGAAGGCCGCCAACTTCCCTTACGGGTTCTGCAGAATATGAGTGCAATCCACGCTGCCGCAGCTGCGGGAGCAGCCACCTCATCGGGGTACCACAGCGCATGATGCGTTGGTAAGTAGCAGATAAAGCCGATCGTCCCGCCAAACAATGTCAAACAGCACACGTAAGCCAAGGAAGGTGCGCCTATCGTAGGTAAAGACAAGAAGTGTCCCGCTGCACCCAATGAAGTGTCCCAATCCACCCCTCTGCGCTCAAAACCAAGACGCTTACCAAACTTGGTAGAATAGGGCTCTTGCTTATAGCGCGGCACGAAGAAAGTTACTGAAGTAGGGGATGCTACGGCGTCTGGCAGGAGTGCGCGTCATGAAAGTGCACCCCGGGCATTGCGACCCCGCCTGCACAAGTACTTGTGTGCGACCCACAACATGATCAACGCGGGGACAGTAGTGGACAGGTCCGCCACGAGCAGTGGGAGAGCTGACGATCCGTTTTGACAGCTCGACGATGCCCAAACGTAAATTGGTACATGAGCGCTCCCCGCGTGGATGTCCGCCATTTGTGAGAATTAGCTCCTGGGAAGGGGCTCAGCCTGGGCGATTCTCTGTAAGCCCGGGGGATACCGTTTGGCGAGCTCTAAGCCTCCTTGCCGAAGCGGGGGCCTTATGGTTGAGCATCCGCCTCGCATCCGCCTGGTGCCGCCGGCTACCCACCAGTTTAGAACGGGTACAAGATTTCCCCCGGACCAGTGCTCGGCTCTTGGGTTGCAGTGGGTGGGGAAGTGGAGATAGGTCCCAAATAGTTGCACAGATCGCACAGTGATCCATTTCGCCATCGCCCTAATAATAAGTCCTCCTCGCGCGGCAACAGCTAGTTATGTGGCCCTATTCAGCATCCGCCTCGCATTCGGGAGTTACCAGGTCCGATCCGCGGTACCGGCGGGAACCCACCGGTTTAGAACGGGTACAAGATTTCCCCCGGCCCGGTTCTCGGCTCTTCTGGGGTGAAACGCTTGGAAAAAAGATCAATAGACCAGAAATGCTGGTTCAGGAAAAAAAAAGGACCACATAATGGGCTTTCGCCGCACGAGGCGGACTTATTGTTGGGCAATCCCAGAACACGTATCACGCTCCCATTGGCACAACTATTTGGAACCCATGAGTCTGGCGATGGGAGGGTTCGGAAAAAAAAGTTTCTTCCCCAAAAATTTTCTGTTTTTCCCCAGGCATGGAAAACTGGGAAAAAAAACACAAAGTATGACTGCCTTAAAGAATATCAGAATTAGCCTGCCAGAACCGTTTGCACTCTCGATACCCCTACGACACGCAGGCACGTCCATACGGCTAGGTTGAAGCGTGGCTTTATATGTGGGCTGGTAACTTACGCTCTCGCGTCATACCCTTAAACGATGAGCTTAAGTGTCCCCAATAACGTAGCACCTTACACTGATACGGCGTTATAGGGGAATAATGTAGCAGGCAAAACAAGCTCCCGTTGTTGCTTTCCCAATTCAACTAGGGTTAACCAGAGCTAAACCACAACTATGTTTTTTTTGTTTTGTTTTTCTCACCTCTGCTGAGTGTCGAAACGCGACCATATGAAGTGACCTTGATTTCCTTATTTGTATTTCTAATAAAGTAAATAGAAAATCTAGTCAGGTTGAAGTCTCATTAGTGAGGTAGTGTCGTTCGAGCGCCGATGCCGATCCCCCAGAGGAGTCGCCTGCCTATCGACCACCAATGCAGCCGCTGGCAGTTGTCGCGCTTCGTTGCGCCGTTGATAGTACGTCCAGTTACTGCCATGTGACGTCACTATTATTCACTGATACTGTTGCGAACTTCATATGTTATTAAATTAAATGGTGCTAACGATGCGTCTCGATCGGGCGAAATAGCATTTAACGCCTTTTTTGGAGCTGAATTAGGATATATGTAAAAGGTTTGTTGTGTCCAGACTTTGGCAGCGGGTGACCTCTCATACAGAGATAACCCATAACATGATTCTAAATCCTCATACCTGGGTGTCCCAATACTTTTAAAACATGATAAAATTTGGACGCATACTGATAGAACTGGAAGAAAAAAAGTCGGAAACTCAACATGAACAGCTTAGAACAATCTAGGAAGAAGCGAGCACAAACACATCGCCAGGGCTATACCGCCTTGGAATGTCAATGATCTAATTAAAAATGAGGTAAACATTAATCTGTCGACCAAAGATTATAAGAAAATGAACAGAACTGGCTGTTCACATGCGTGTATTGTATTCTCGAGAACAAACTGAGAACACACACAAAACAGCATTTTTTTTATCAGATGGCTTACATGTACTAGCAGGAAATGCGGTAAATGTTAAATTACCATGATTTGATAAAGGAAAAAAGGAGCCGTTGATATTGAAGGAGTAGAGTACAGCTTAAAATTCGGATTTGTCCGATACTTATTTACGCGTGGCTTATTTGGAGATAAATAAGGCAAACTTTGAACTGCATGTTAACATTTGCACGAGAAAAATAAAAGCACCAGCAAGAGTAAGCATATAGAAAAACACACAATGAACATACAGAAATGTTGCATGTAGATATGGTTCCGTGTTTGGTGTAAGGTAAAATGAAAATAGACCTCGAACAGTACAAAATAACTCAGGAATATAAGAAGCATATTCGAACGTAAATGTAGAAAGGCTAGACTAGTGCCAGGAAGGAGAAAACACGGAAACGTGGTCAGACCATACAGCCACAGGATTGATTGCAGAGAAAAATTCAGGTATAGGTTGAACTCCGCTTACGATTTTGACAGAAAAAAAAATCACAAGTGAAATATATATGAGACAAAAAAAAGAACACGCTTAGGAAAGGGAGGCACGAAAACCAACACAGAACTTTGTCTACCTACACTACTACCATTGTCTGCTCCTCTCATTTCCGGCGCCGCTCATCAAACTGGACACTTGAAGGTGTATGTTGGAACGAATGAACACAGTTTCTATACTTTATCTTTATGTCCCGCGGGCCTATGCCTGCACTAGATGTGCACACAGGCTAAAGGTACCCACTTCTTCTGACACGCAATTTTGGAGGCTGCAACACACATGGCAGCAATCTTCTAAACCAACAAAGGTGTCATTGTTTGTCTTTTTCTAACCGTCTAAAAGCGGCGCGACATTTGCACGAGCAGCACTCTGCTCTAGAAAAGACTGTTTGCTGTTTTAGTGCCGCTGCACTTTTTGATTATTACAAATAAATGATATTTTTCAAAAAGTTACAATATTTCAAAAAAAAAATAATTTTTTTCCCTCGTTTTTTTTCTGACCTTCGAAATTTCCGGAAACTTGAGTGTATTTCATGTGCATATATTGTCGGTACGAAAATGTTCCTTGTTGTCCAATGTTCCTTGTTATTCCTTTGTTGTTGTTTTTTTTTTGTCTTATAGGATATATTGTACACTGTCTGTGAAATTGTGACTTTTTTTTGCCCACTCCTGTATGAGCCTGTCAAAAGGCTTACAGTATAAATAAATAAATAAACTTGACATCCCTACCCTTGACCCCTTTCCCAAGACGTTTACCCCAAAGCGCAGAGAACCAGGCCGGGGGAAAGCTTGTACCCATTGTGGGTACCTGGTGGGACCACGGATCGAACCTGGTACCACCCCAGTACGGGGTGGATACTCTACCTCAAGGTCGCTGCTTAGGTTAAGGGCACTACAGGTAGCCAAAGGTGAACTCATAGGTTCTTGGTACCACCTGTGGCCTCATCTGATACCACCTTGGTACCAGATGAGGCGGTGGGCCTCATCTGCTCACAGACTAAATCAGAACTGTTGCTCTTACACCCTTCAAGGTGCCGCCCAGACATGGGTCCACCGCCCATTATTCGAGTCAACATTGATGACCAACAAATTCACGAGGTTGATATGGTGCGTATACTGGGCATCATTATTCAAAACAACGGCAATACTGCCACTATTACTAGGCTCACACAATCCACCAGACCATGAGACTGATTAGACGAATTGCGAACGTCACCAGGGAAAGCGGGAGCACGACCTCCGCCGCCTTATACAAGCGTTCATGGTGAGTTGAGTGGTCTACTCCCTTCCATACTTTTTTCTTTCCAAGGTGGAGGAAAAAAAATTAAATTCGCTAATCAGGTAAGCCTATCACACGGCCCTCAATCTCCCCAGACACACGCGTCGAATGTCCGTCTGCTCGTTATGGGGATTCACAACAGCCTAGATGAGATAAGCGAATTCGCCACTCGCACAGCACAAGTTGAACGCCTATCATCCACAACAACAGGGAGACATATTCTGTCTTCCCTAGACCTCAACCCTATAAGCTCCCTTAGACCCATGCGCTGCACCCAGAAAGCAATTCAGTCTCTTTTAACAATTCATCCACTCCCGAAAAACACCCACCCGATTCATCCCTTAGCATGGCGAAAAGCCAGAGCCGCGGCGCTACACCAACAATACCACGCAGATACTAGTGCAGTCTATTTGGACGCCGCAGAATATTGCCACGTGGTGGTGACAAGGTCGATGACACAAATGAAGAATCGGTGATTGCCCTGAAGAAACTCTTTATTGGGCTGCCTTGCGCCCGCAAAAGAACTAAGCAACTCGGCGGCAACGATAGCAACAAACGTGCTCGTCGATCGTCGAACAAAGAATGCCCGTCACACTCGTCAACGCTCAATTTAAAGGCTGCGCAGAACTATCTAGATACGTCGCAAACTGCTACTAGTACAACCTGGAACATTGTGGAAACATACACAAGTGATCTCAATCTTCGACGACAGATCTCGGCGCATCCTTCGCGACAAAGAAAATGATAACGCGTCGTATCGCGACAACGAACATGAACAAAGACGGGATACAGAATTGATACGCGCCCCAGAATCAGTGATAAGGCCGCATACCGGCGGCTGTTAAAAAAAACAACAACAAATACAGTTTTGAAGGTTTCGCGGCATTACTCCCCCATTAAAAAAATCGCATCGATGTTCCAAAATAAACAAAGCAACCTATATAGAAACATTACCAAGTTTAAACACCATGGATTCATTAACGCGCGTAATAAGGCTTCAGACGAACAAAATGTACGATGTCTGGGCGTGCGCGTCGCCGTTGTGATGCTGACGTTCCGTCCGGAATGACTTCATAGTCCAGTGGTCCGACGCGGCGAGTGATTTTGTACGGCCCAAAGTATCGACGCAATACCTTTTCACTTAGTCGGCGACGGCGAATTGGTGTCCAAACCCACACTTGGTCTCCTAGGTTGTACTCTGCGTGGCGTCGTCGTAAGTTGTATCGTCGGCTGTCGGTGCGCTGTTGGTCTTTACTACGCAGCCGTGCGAGTCGTCGGGCTTCCTCTGCACGCTGCAGGTAGGCGGCGACGTCAAGGTTGTCCTCGTTGGTTACGTGCGGCAGCATTGCGTCGAGCGTCGTCGTGGGCTCCCTGCCGTACACAACCTTGAACGGGGTCGCTCTGGTCGTCTCCTGGACTGCCGTGTTATACGCGAAGATCACGACGGTAAGATGGCGTCCCAGGTCTTGTGTTCAGCATCGACGTACATGGCGATGATGTCCGCGATCGTTTTGTTCAGGCGCTCTGTAAGGCCATTGGTCTGGGGATGGTACGCAGTAGTTCGTCGATTTCTTGTATGACTGTATTCTAGGATGGCTTACGTCACCTCTGCGGTAAAAGCCGTTTCCTTGTCCGTGATGAGCACTTCTGGGGCGCCGTGTCGCAAGAGAATTTGTTCGACAAAAAAATTTGGCGACTTCTGCTGCGGTACCATTGGGTAGTGCTTTTACTTCAGAGTAACGGGTAAGGTAGTCAGTGGCCACGATGATCCACTTGTTACCCATAGACGAAGACGAAAAGGGGCCGAGGATATCCATCCGAATTTGTTGAAAAGGTAGGATTGGAGGCGGAATCGGGTTTAGTAGTCCTGCTGGTCTGATAGGCGTCTTGCGTCGTTGGCACTCGCCACAGGTCTTCACGTAGTGGGCAACTTAAGCAGGCAGTAGTACTTCTGAATTCGACGCAACGTGCGCACAAATCCGTGATGGCCTGCTGTGGGCTGGTTGTGCAACGCCTGCAGAATTTCCTGCCGGAGGTTTTTAGGCACTACAAGGAGCTGCGCGGTCCTGTTGGGTGCGAAGTTCTTCACGAGGAGGCCATTGCTTAACGCGAACGATGATAAATGTCGCCTGAACACACCAGGAGGGGAAGCGGTCTTTCCTTCTAAGTAATTGGCTTGCGCTTTCAGCACAGGGCCTGATCGCTGTTGTTCTGCGAAACTGCTGGCGCTTACCGGTCCCAAAAAGGTTCGTCATCATCGTCCTTCGGGGGAGCGTCGACGGGAGCGCGTGATAAGCATTCTGCGTCGGAATGCTTCCGGCCCAACTTATAGGCATGCAATCAAGTCAAATTCTTGAAGTCGTAGGCTCCATCTGGCAAGGCGGCCGGAGGCATCTTTCAAATTAGCCAGCCAGCAGAGCGCGTGATGGTCGCTTACCTTGAATGGTCAGCCGTATAGGTATGGACGAAACTTAGAAGTGGCCAAGATGATCGCGAGGCACTCCTCGGTAGTCGAGTAATTGACTTCGGCTTTTGTGAGGAACCTGCTAGCGTAGGCGATTACTTTCTCCTGTCCGGCACCCTTCCGGACGAAAATGGCTCCTACGCCCACACTGCTCGCGTCGGTGTGAATTTCGGTCTAGGCGTTTTCATCAAAGTGGCCAAGTACTCAAGCGGCGCTTGAGTACTTGGCCACTGGCGAATTCAAGTGGCGCTTGAGTTCGTCAACGGCTTCTCCTTGCGGCGCTTCCCATTTAAAAGGTACGTCAGCTTTTGTAAGCTGCTTGGACAGTTCGGCGATGTGCGAAATGTTCCTGACAAATCGTCGATAATAAGCGCACAACTCAAGGCATCGGCGCACAGCTTTCTTGTCGACAGGCGATGGGAACTGTGTGATTGCAGCTGTTTTCTCCGGGTCTGGGCGAACACCATCCTTATTACCGATGTGACCTAGGAACCGCAATTCTTCGTAGGCGAAGTGGCACTTCTCTGCTTTTAGCATTAGTCCCGATGACGTGATGGCTTCCAGCACTGTCTATATTCGTTTTGGGTGGTCTTCAAAGTTTGACGAAAAGATAACGTCGTCCAAATATACCAAACAAATTTGCCACTTCAAGCCTGCCAGGACTGCGTCCATTACTTGTTGAAACGTGGCTGGTGCGGAGCAGAGGCCAAATGGCATCACCTGGAACTCAAAAAGGCCGTCCGGTGTTATGAATGCGGTCTTCTCGCGCTCTCTTTCGTCGACCTCAATTTGCCAATATCTGCTCTTCAGGTCCATCGATGAGAAGTACCTTGCATTGCAGAGCCGGTCGAGAGTGTCGTCGATGCGGGGAAGCGGGTAGGCATCCTTCTTAGTTATGCTATTCAAGCGGCGGTAATCAACGAAGAAGCGACGTGTGCTGTCTTTCTTCTTCACTAAAACGACTGGTGCCGCCCAGGAGCTGTTCGATGGCTAGATTACGTCATCACGCAGCATTTCCTCAACTTGATCGCGTATGGCCTGGCGTTCTCGCGGCGATACACGATAAGGGCTTTGGCGCAGAGGTCGGGCGTGTTCGTTCGTTATAATGCCGTGCTTTGCCAGTGGTGTTTTTGTACCTTTGATGATGACGAGAAGCACTCCCTGTAGCTTCGAAGAAGACTGCGAATCTGGTCTTTCCTGCTGTGGGTTAATGCCGGGTTGATGTCAAATGTGGGCTGACGGAATTGGTCCGGTTCGTCTTTCAGGGTTTGGTCGTGGAGGGCGAATACATCTTTGAGGTCCGCTAATTCGTCGAGAAAAGCGATCGTCGTGCCCTTGTTGAGATGCTGGTATTCTTCGGTGAAGTTTGTTACCAGCACCTGAGCTTGACCTCTCCGGAATTTCGCGATGCCTCTTGCGATGCCGACACCTCGTTCCAAAAGCAATTGGATATTTCATTCGATGATGCCTTCAGCGGTTTCGATGTTTGCGCTACCTACGCAGACTGTGACGCTTGATCGGGGCGGTACGGTAAAATTTCCATCGAGGACGTTTAGAGCGATGTGTTGCGTCGAAGTCGTCGTAGCAGGTATGGCTTTGTTGGTCGAGCGCTTGGTTAGTTTGGATCGGAGGTTGATGATCGCTTGATGATCGCTCGATGTTCGTTCAGAAAATTCATGCCCAGAATCACATCGCGGGAACAGTGCTGTAGGACGATGAAGCTGATAGGGTAGGTACGTCCATTTACTGTAGCCCTTCAGGTGCATCGCCTGGATGGCGTAATAAGGTTACCACCAGTGGTGCAGATTAGCGGGCCGTCCCAAGTGGTCGTCACTTTCTTGAACTGGGCGCCGAAAGCTCCACTGATGACAGAGTAGTCGGCACCGGTGTCCACTAGGGCGGTAACCGTGCGTCCGTCGACAGCAACCTCAAGGTCGTTTGTTCGTGTCCTAGTATTGCACGTTTGCTTCGGGGTTCGATCTCTGCTTAGTCTTGTGCTGAGGTCGCGGCCAGGGCACACGGTCCTAACGTCGCTGGGCGGCGATGTCAACTTGAAGTGTAGTCGTGATCTCGTCGATGTTATTGCCTTGTGGATCGGCGATTTAATGGCTGCGTCATCGTCACTCATCGTCGGCGATGGAGGATCTTCGCGTTTTCGCCGTGAAACAACCTCACCTCAAAAGGTTGCTCTGTTTAGTTTTGCCCTACGCGGGCTTGGAGACCTTCCGCTCGCACTCTCATCGTAGTTAAGGCCTGGCAACGCAAAGCGGGCCCTGTACGGCAAGGAGACCTGAACCGACGGCTTGGTGGCGCAATCTCACCACTACACAGATAGTTGTCGATTTCTTGCGGTCGTTCACCTGGGCGTTGTCGTGGAGCGTCGACTGCAAATCCGCGGAGACCGATTCGTCGGTACGGGCAGTGGCGCAGAATGTGGCCGGCCTCACCGCAGTGAAAGCATAATGGCCGGTTGTTTGCTGTCCTCCAGGCCTCGCACTTCCTGGGGCTTGGGGGTCGTTGGTAGGCTAGGCGGGCGGGGGCCAAGGGGCAGTTTTCAGGAACAGGACGGTAGCGGCGGGGGCTCGGAAAGTCATCACGTCGGGGCGCAGGGCAACGTAATGCAGCAGCGTAGTTCATCGGTGTTGCCTTTTGTGCTGTAACAGTCGCAGCGGAACGCCCAATGCCTGCTGGACTTCTTCACGGACGACGTCCGCGAGCGTCGCCACCTGGGGTTGTGGCGATGATGGCATCAATCGGCGGAGCTCCTCTCGCACGATCTCCCGGACGAGGTCCCGACGGATCTCTCCGCTTGCAGATGCGCTGGGGTAGTGGCTTGAGTAGTCCGGCTGAAGTGGTCGCTCGTAGTGGCGCATCCGGGTGTCCGACCTCTTCTCGATGGTAGACGCTTCCGTTTCAAATTCCGCCACGGTTTTTGGCGGAGACCTGCAAAAAGAGATTATTTAACGCCTTGCATTAAAAATTTGACTCTCTCACCTTCGGTCATGTTAGTGTCGGCCCGGGGAAACAGGCGCTTCATCTCCTCAACTTACGGCAGGACTGGCTCGTTAGGGAGTTGAACTCTTGATTGGAGGAGGTCTTGAGCTCTTTCCTTTCGGGCAGAACTTGCAAAGACAGTCGAAAACGCTTCCTTGAATATCTCCCAATCCTTCATAGCTTCCTTATGATTTTCGAACCAAACTCGGGCATTTCCTTGAAGAAAAGTAGACGCCGCAGTTTCGTGGCGTCGTTCCAGCCGTTGAATTCTGCCACACGGTTGAAAAGGTGCATCCAGCCTTCCGCATGTTCACTGGGTAATCCTTGGAAGATGGGGGGCTCCCTGGGCTGCACGACGACGACTGGTGCATTTGGCTGGGCCATTTCCAATGTTGATGCCTTCCGGAGTCGACCGGGGTCAGGCAGCAAACCGTGTTCAGGTTGTAGGCCTTGGAGTCGGCGGCTGGCTCGGTGACCGGTAGGCTGGTCTTCCAGGGCGAATGAAAAAGGCTGAAGTCTTTGCTTGAAAGATCAAGGACACACCTCCACCAGATGTCACGTCGTGGTGACACGGTCGATGACACAAATGAAGAGTCGATGATTGCACTGAAGAAACTCTTTTGGGCTGACTTGCGCCCACAAAAAAACTAAACAACTCGGCGGCGGCGATAGCAACAAACGTGCTCGTCGATCGTCGAACCAAGAATGCCCGTCACACTCGTCAACGCTCAATTTAAAGGCTGCTCAGAACAATCTAGATAATGTCGCAAACAGCTACTAGTACAACCTGGAACATTGTGCAAACACACACGCAAGTGATCGGAATCTTCGAGACAGATCTCGGCGCATCTTTCGCGACAAAGAAAATGATAACGCGTCGTATCGCGACAACAAGCATGAACAAACACGGGACACAGAATTGATACGCGCGCCAGAATCACAATGATAAGGCCGCATGCCGGCGGCTGTTAAAAAAAACAACAAATACAGTTTTGAAGGTTTCGCGGCAATATGCGACTTATCAAGCCTATGCCTTGAGCATGGTTTCTAACACACTTACCCTAGAGTTTGTTTCGATTAAAGCTGCATCCTCGTTAGAGGCAGAAGCCGTAATTGCCTTGGCAATTTCCTCAGCCACTGCCACACTATTCTAAAACAGCAATCCACAATTTATAACGAGGCATGATTCACACAGCTGCTTTCAAAATTCTCAATTGTATTCAACCCCTGACCAGATCAGTTGAACTCCTATGGGTACCTGCTTATGTGGGCTACCCTGGGAATGAAGGTGCCCCCAGCACAGCTCGAGCGCCCGCCAACCGAGCAGGGCCAGCCACATACCCATGTAGTGCACGCGAACGCCTGGTTACCTATAAGGAAATTAATTACTCTTCACTACAGGTAGCAACGACTCCAGTATCCACCCTCACACCAATCACTATCTTAACTCGAGCATGTGACCTGGCGCCAGCTCCAGGCCCGTACCTTTCTACCTCCAGCACACCTTGCACATATGCACCCCTACTTTTTGTCCCCTGTATGAACCCTCTGCGGGGCACCCAAAGGAGACTTCCGCTACATCCTATAGATTTGCTCTGAGCTGCAGCCACCCCACAATTGGCAACTAACAGACATAGAGTGATGGGAGATCGCGGTGTCCAATTAGGATCCAGCTGCCCAAATAGAGCTGGTGTTCTGGGCTCTATGAGTCGACATACAACTACGAATTTGGCGAGGGTAATGCCCAATACGTGGGGACAGGCCAATGTGACACAACAAAAGACAAGCTTGAGGGCTGTGGCACAAAGCCGGGAGCTTTTATTTCATGACATGGTCTGGCTGACGAGGTTGTATAGGTGTTTGGAAGTGGGACGTGTAAATGTTTCGTCGTGGCGACGTCTGTTATGGGAAGCCTAGGAGTGTGCAGGTCATGGAAGTTTTATCTGTAATGCAGTGTGTATTGCTACCCCTGACACAAATCATCAGCAGGGTAGGAAAGTCAGAGTAGAATGCATAGAGACACTATCAGGACACTAAAGCAGGAAGCATTGCTACCACGCCGAGAAGACACGGGGGTGTAAATGGCGGCGCTCAACCCCACACTGTGCATAACGTTGCATACGGATACCGCACTCCGCCACACGTATGGGCAACTCGGTGATCCGCGAAACGTACCATTATGTCTCTTGTCCAAAATGTAGACACTATCGAGAGAGTCTTTACGATTTGCACAGAACAGATTACTGCCTTCGCGGAATCACGATTATAGCTAGGGAAGCGCGCACAATGCGGTGACAGACCAAGCTCACACTACAAAACACAATGTGGGTCGGTTGTGGGAGAAACTGGGAGCTCTTATTTAATGAAATAGTATTGTTCACAACGCGGCTTAGGTAATTGGAAGTGGAATCTGTCAATGTTCGATGCTGTTAATATCTGTTATGTGAAGACTAGGAGTGTGCATGTCTTGAGTTTTATGCATAAAACATTGTGTATTGCTAACCCCTGAAATCAGTTTGATGAAAAGTGAAAGTAGAATGCATAAAGACGCTCTCAGGGCGCTCGACCGCAGGTAACTTTGCTACCACACCGAAAACCACGTGGTCGAAAAATGGAGTACATCGCCAGCCTGCGAAACGCGTGATTATAAATCCCGCTTGTGACACAAATGTTGTCGATAGAGACGCCACGCACTTTCGGCCCACGGACGGAATGCGCGCAGGCCCTCTGCGGGGTCCCGCCTCGGACTCGACGGGGGGGGGGGGTGCTCTGCTCCGCGCTGCAAAGTAGCTCTCGGGTTACTCGGCCATTCCGACCCCGGACATCTGGTGGGAGAGGGTGTGCCGAGAGGGACCGAGTGGACCGTGCCGCCACCGAAACGGACCCTTTTCGGTCAGTGTGTGTGCTGTACACCGTGCCAGCGAGTGTTGTAAACGAAGGGACAATAAATCTGTTCCGTTGTTTTGTTTTGACAACTGTGTCGACTACAGAACTTTTCGTACTTCGGGGAAGTCTTGCACTTTGTATCGGTCGTTGGGAAGCGTTTCCACGATCATGTACGGTCCCCTGTACTTTGGGCACAGCTTGCAGGACTCTCCCGTTGAAACTGGCTCCCTCTCGATCAACACCATGTCGCCTGGTTGGTAGCTGGGCGCTGTATTTCGTCGCTTGTTGAAACTCTCTCTCTGTTTCTTTTGCTTCTGAAGAATATTGTAAATTGCCATCTCCTGTAGTTTAAGAAGGCTGGTGTCAAGCTCCATTGCGATGGCGTCATCAACTGGGTCTCCTGTAACGTTTTGTGCGTGAAAGTTGAAAAGCAGACTGAATGGCGTCGCTTTCGTAGCACGATTTACGGTGTTGTTGATTCCCCATTGCACCTGAGTTAGAGTTTCGTCCCAGTCCTTTCCGTCGCCTCGTTTTGATAGACTGGCAATGGCGGGTGTTAACATTCGGTTGTACCTCTTGACCTGCCCGTTGGCCTTAGGTGTGCACGTTGCGTTCTTCACGTGACTTTTGTGGCATAATCTCCTGAAAAGCACGCCTTCTATCAGAGCATACTCCTTTCTTAGGCGGTGCGCTTCTTTCGTCTTCGACGATCCCCAGAAGGTGTCTGCGATAGACTGTAACTTTGGGTCCGTTTTCTCTGAAAGCGTCAACCAGTCGTCGTCGGTGAGCTCCGTTGTGAAGATATTAATGCTTCTTGCAACAGCTTCTGAGGCAGGCGCCCAGCTGAGGGCATCAACATGGCTCATTGAAGCTCCCGGTCGGTGTTCTACATCAAACGTGCATTCGTGAAGCTTCAGGTACCACCTGCCCACACGTGGCACCAGATACCGCTTTGTCAAGGCAGTCCTGAGAGAGTTGAAGTCTGTAAGAACGAGGAACTCGGTTCCGTACAGGTATGGCCTAAGCTTCTCAATAGTACATACAACCACTAACGCCTCAAGTTCGTACAAGTGGTACCGTTCCTCGTCCCTCGTAGTGCTACGGCTGACATACATAACGGGATGCATTTTACCGTCCGCTTGCTGCTGCAATAGCACTCCCCCAAGACCAACCCTGCACTCATCGGTGTGCACTTCCGTCTTCGCTCCATGTGCGTAAAGTGCCAGCGTTGGCTTACTCATTAGGCGTCTTTGCAGTTCCCCAAATGCAGCCTCTTTCAGTTCGTCGATCATAGTTCGCACAGCCTGCCTTTCCGAGTGCGCTAAGCGGTAGGGGCGGTACGTTACCGAAGTGTCCGTCGTCACCTCAATCTTCATTTCCCTGGTGCGTGTGCAGCCGATTTCTGATAGGCACGTTGCGAAGCAGTCGCGGTACTCGTTAATCACCGTGACGAGTGACTCCTTTTGCGTGTTAGAAATTGATGAGCCGACCGTTACATCATCTCCCGAGATTGCTTTTGTCGGCTTTCTTTCATTGCAGCTTACAAGAATGGAGGGTTCCGAATATTCTTCTTCCATGCACAAGGTTCCTTTTGCGATTTTCTGGTTTTGCGCGATGATCAGCGGAAACTCTGAGACATTCGCTACAGGTAGGCATAGTTCGCACCCTTCGTTTTCTCTCAGCACACAGCTTGGTACGTATTGGCCGCGTGGCTCATGTAGCTTTCCGTGGACGAAGATGTCACTGTGAGTAACGTTGTCACTGACCAGTGCAACGAAGCCGACGTAATTCGGAGGTATGACAACAGCCTCCTTTGCCCAAAAGTTCACTCGGCGTGGTGGTAGGGCTGGTACAGCGAAGTTGGCCAGAGTCCCGTCCTCGTCCTTCGACTCGTCATGCTCCTCGAAAATGCGCACTGTATTTTTGCGGCGCACCACCGTTATGTGCGGCTGTTCGGTAAAGGGTTGCCCGACAAGCAGTGGGACAGCTTGTACATTGTCTCGGGAATCTGGACGTCGGCTGTAGCCTGGTCCACCGTCAATTTCGCTTCAAAACTGGCCATTGGCGTTGTTTTTCCCGACCCGTACCCGCTGATCGTAAAGGGACGGCTTAGAGGTTCGTATGAGAATTTCAACTTCTCTGCTTCACTCTCCCGTATCGTTATGCATTGGCTTCCCATGTCGACGTATGCCTTAATCGGCTTCCCGTTCACGTTGCTGCTCATGAAGTACTTCTGATTTGGCACTTTGTTGCCCACTGTATTGCTGCTCTCTTGCGCAAGGATTGCTGGTTTCGTCCCGTTGCTAGTTGTCGAGATTTTCTTTGAATAGCAATCTTTGGTCTCGTGGCCCGATTTTCCACAATTTGTGCATCGCGGTTTGCGTTGAGGTTTTGAACATGCTGCCGAAAAATGTCCGTATGAAGAGCAATTAAAACAAAGTGGCTCGCCTTTTTCGTTGTATTTCCGTCCGGATGCCTTTGCCGATTCGCCTCCGGTGCGAGGTGTACGTTGAGCAGTTGCCGCTACGCAGTCGTTGCCGTCCTGCACGCGGTGTGAACGTCGAGCATCCAACGGCTGATAGAGCGTCTTGGGTCTCGTCTGCTTCATGGTGTCCGTTCTGTCGCAGAGCCGTTTCATGCACTGGAGCAACTCATCTGTGCTTGCGTAGTCTCGAACGCTGAGGGTTCGCATCAGATCTTCGTCGTTGAGTCCAGTGATGACGTACTCGATACAAGCCGCTTCACCGATGTTGCAGCGCCTTGCTTTGGCCTGCTTGTCGTAGAAGTACGCTTCGACACTTTCGTGGCGCTCCTTCTTTCTCGATTCCATGTCTCGGAATGTGCGTTGAAAACTGGATGCCGAAGGAAACGCCCTCTTCATTTCAGCTTTCCAGCCGGCCCAAGTTCGTTGGACATATGTGAGCCCATCATACCACGTTTTTGCGACGCCCTGGAGCTTCGTAAGGGCGAAGCAAGTGGTCTGCTGGTTGCTCCAACTGTAGGCTGCAGCCAGATTGTCCCCTTTGTTGAGCCACGTCTCGACCGTTGGCTGATCGTGCAAAGATGGGTCGAATATTGGAACCAGTTGCGCGGTCACCGTCGCCAATCGTCCATCCGCGACGCCCGATGCACCTGCCGACGGTTGGTGCGGTGGCGACTGAGCCGATTGCATTAGCTGGACTGCTCCCTGCAATGCCTCTCGTACCGCCGTCTGGATCGCAGCCTGCATCAGCGCCTGGAAGTCGAAGGCCCTGGGAACGGGCACTGCTTCGTTGGGGCTTCCCATGTCGTGGCTGCTTGCCGTTGCAGCGTTCTTGGATCCCCTTTCGACGTTGGACTGCGTCTCGTCTTCGTTCTGTGCGCTCTCGTTCGTCGAGTGAGCCGGCCGCGATACCCCGCCCTCGGATCCTTCATTCATTGTCTACGAACGTAGCATCATCGTGGCTTTTCGTAGTCGAATAACTTCAGAGGCACTCGTTGAGGAAGGTAACTGGTTGCATTCCCACTTCTGAGAAAAGTTCTGTAGTCGACACAGTTGTCAAAACAAAACAACGCAACAGATTTATTGTCTCTTCGTTTACAACACTCGCTTGCACGGCGAACAGCACACACACTGACCGAAAAGGGTCCGTTTCGGTGGCGGCACGATCCACTCGGTCCCTCTCGGCACACCCTCTCCCACCAGATGTCCGGGGTCGGAATGGCCGAGTAACCCGAGAGTTACTTTGCAGCGCGGAGCAGAGCACCCCCCCCCCCCAGTCGAGTCCGAGGCGGGACCCCGGAGAGGGCCTGCGCGCATTCATTCCGTGGGCCGAAAGTGCGTGGCATCTCTGTCGACAACACAAGTGTTCACAACTCCGTGAACAGCGAAACGTGCCGTGATCTGTCTGTGATTGAAAATCCATCGGATCCGAGCACTGCCTTCTCAGAAACAGGATTCTGGCAAGGGAACCGCGCAAAATGTGGGTTCGATTGAATCTGGCACAAGACACAATACAAATGGTATGCGGGAGAAAGCTGAAAGGTCTTATTTTATTAAATAGCCTTGTTGACAAGGCGACTTTGACTGTTGGAAATGGAACCTGTCAATGTTTTGTCGTGCTGATGTTTGTTAGGTGAAAACTTGGAGAGTAGACGTCGTGGTGCAGTGGTAAGTGTAAGGCAGTGTGTATTGCTAACTATTAACCCAAATCATCAGTCGAGTAGGAAAGTCAGAGTAGAATGCATTGAGACGCTAAGAGACTCCACAGCAGGTAAAGTTACTGCAGCCCCGAGATGGCACGGCGACGTAAGATGGCGGAGCACATCTTTACCCTTTGCTTCACGTTGCTTATGGATCCCGCTTGTTCCACACGTATGGTCAACTCGGTGACCGGCGAAACATGCCGTGATCTGACTCTAATGTGAAGGATGCTGTTCAGGATATTCTTGGCGATTCCCTCGGAACCTAGAACTGCCTTCTTAGAATCACAATTATTTTGAGGGTAACACGCAAGAAGTCGAGCCAGGCATACCTGACACAAGAAAATACTAGCTGGGTAGGTTCTGGGACAAAGCTGGAAGCTATAACTTTATGAAATGGTTTTGTTGAAAAGGTGACTAAGGTTGCTTGAACTGGAGTCTGTCAACGTGTGGTCGTGCTTGATATCTGGTGACGAGTTGTAGAGTACAAGTATTGCAGTGGTATGTGTAAAGAGGTGCGTATTGCCAACCACGGACGCAAACAAACTGCTACCGAGAGTGGAGTGTGTAGCCAGCCACATGATAAGAGCCCGCTACTGCTTGCGACGAGTGCGACATAAGCTACGAAACTTAGCAAGTTCGGCGATACAAAATTAGAACGCTCGGACTAAGGTGTGGATTCTATATGGACAGAATTGTACAGTGTCGAGGGGATTGTTTTCCAGTGTATAAGTTTGTATTGTGAAATCTACCAGAGATGCATCCGCGCGACCTTGATTCAATAATATAAATACTTTGATGTTAAGGCGAAGGCCTTTATTGGCTCATACTGTTGTGGACAAAATGTGCCCCGCTTTTGCGGCGGCTCTGATTGGCCGAGGCGGGATGACATCATATAGGTATCGACCAATCACAGACCACCACTACAGTATGCGCGAATGCGTGCCTTGTATCACCATATGCCAATAACTAATGACTAAATATTCAATTCATTACTTGGCTGATTAATAATTAAATAAATGACTAATATCTAATTAGTCACTGATTACAGAACTATTTACTGATTAGCGACAGTCGCGCAGCAGAATGCGGCACTCAGGCATTCGCCTTTCCCTACTTCAGGCGCTGAAGTCCCTCGTAATTTTTCACGCACTCAGAGCGACATGGGTAATAAGCCACACGATGAGAGCCCGCTACTGCTCGCGACGAGTGCGACACCAGCTACCAAACCTATAGAAGTTCGACGGTGCTAATTAGGGTGTGAGGACTAAGGAATTAAACCCACTGGTATTGAAGATGCCGTTTTGAGCAGCGCTTCTAAGCGCATTCGCCAGGTGCGGCGAGCAGTCGATGAGGATCGTTCGATGGTACTCTTGGTGTATTATATGGCTCCGCCGCGAGGGTAACTCGCGGCAGGCCGAGCGATACAACGCTGAACAGCCTTCCACGCTCTTCTATATCCAGTCTCAGGTTACAGTGTCTTCTTTTGTAGCACTGACATCACAACGAGGAAGAGAAACGAATGTTTTTTCTCAGGTATACTCTGTGATGTCAGCGGGTGGGCCTCAAGCAAACTACTTATATTGTTCTGTAGTGTATATATTTCTTTTTCATTTTTATCTACCTTTTCCTTTCTCCCTATCGCTCACCTCTTTGATTTCCTCTACCCCTTCCTCGCTATCCCTTTATTTCCGCCGCCCCAGTTCAGGTGCTTCAGATACCAGATAACAGATACTGGGGCTGGCAAACATCTGTTCCTTTCTTTTGTATATAAACAAAATAACCACCACCACCACTCTGTGATGTCAGTACAAGAACACCCAAATGCTCAGAATTATTCGAAACCCACCTCTATGGCAATTCTGATAGCACGGGTCATATTTGGAAGCTAAAGTTGATGAACCCAACCAATCACACAGTTATCTGCCGAAGCACACTTCATGCGATGAAAACTTAGATGGAGACTGGAGAGCCCGAAAACTTCCTTGGAACATTCTCCTTATGTCATCTTAAACTGCTCCTCATTCCAAAGGGTCAAAGCTTCGCTATGTGCAGCAGAATGCGGCAATTCAAGGTCTCTCCAGTACGTCCAAAGCTCAGCGGTCACATACTGGAGGTTTTCAATTTATAAACAATCTTAGGTCTTACGGTAGCTACTGTGACATTCAATTGGCAACTTTGATATACCTTCATTACACAAGGTGCAGTTTACATTTTGTGATGACCAGACTATTGCGCTAACCAATGTTTTGGCCGCCGGCGCAGAGGTATTCCTGGCCAGTATTAGACATCTAGGCGACCGCGACTAACACACTTTGGGATAGCGAGATGCAAAGACCAGGCCTAAATCCTGTAAGATAACAACGGAGGAGCGAGTTGTACCACTAGCCCACACTCACTTCGGCAACATGAATCAGGCAAATGGGAAGGACAAGATGTGAAAGAGGTTTCAGAAGGATTTTCTGCAGCGTTTTGTGTTCTTTTCCTATCAGTTTTGCTTGTAGGAAACTCCTTCGAAGGGAACACTCAGATTTCCGTGATTTGTTGGAGCAACCTACCTCTTGGGTAATTCAAACCAGAGAAAATGAGGAAAACCAGTAGGCACCTACTGCCACATCGAACAGCATCAGAGGCTGCTGTTGAGAGCACTAGGCGACAGATATGGTCCAAAGAATTATACGTCGACACTTATAGCTCTTATCATCAGTCAAGCAGTTGAAAATAACGCTGTCTCTCGTAGCCAGGGCGGAACATCCAGGTGTGAAACCTGTTGAAACGCCTCCCTGAAAATTTCGAGAACACCTGAACGGTTTGTCAATCTTGATTTGCTACGTGCTGAGCAAACCATACACATATAGGAATATTTACTTTTCCTCTCGCAGCTACCTCCGGCACTCACTGATTTAAAGATATAGCCTAAATATTTGCACATGACGTAATTGCAGTTCTTTGGCTCAAGCAAGGTGAAGTTGATATTTCGTGCTGGCCATACCGTCGCGTGAACCAATCTGTATGCCACAGGCGCAGAGGAAACCCTCGCCAGTATTAGCCGTCTATGCGTCCGCGGCCAACACGCATCGGGATAGCGAGATGCTAAGACCAAGCCTAGTTCCTGCAAGCTAACAACGAAGGGAAGCGTCGTAGCAACTGGCCCCCACTCACTTCGATAACTCAAAAAAGGTAAATGTAAAGATCAAAATGTGAAGGAGGTTTTAGGTTTTTTCTGCAGCGTTTTGTGTTCTTTTAAATCATTTTTACCTGTAGTGAACTCTTCCTTAGAGAACACACAGATTTCTGTGTTTTGTTGGTGCAGCTTAGATCTTGGGAACTTAAAACAAGAGAAACTGAAGAAAACCAGTTGGCACCTACTGGCACTTCGAACAGCATTAGAGGCGGTTGTTGAAAGCCCTAGCGACCACTATGGTTAAAAAATCTATATGTGTGCACGCATAGCCCTTATTTTCAGTCAGGCAGTTGAAAATAATGGTGAGTCTCTCGTAGCCAGCGCGGAGCATGGGGGTGTTAAACCTGTTGAAACGCCTCTGAAGATTTCGAGAAAGCATGAACGGCTTTTCCAATTCGATTGGGTACGTGGTGAGCAATACATTCACATGTGGGAATATTTATTTTTCTTCTCGCAGCTACCTCCGGCACTCACTGATTTAAAGATATTGCCTAAATATTTGCACATGACGTAATTGTAGTTCTTTGATTCAAGCAATTTGCTTATAGGTGGAATAGGTTGCGCAACATCAGTTATACATCTGCCATTTGCGCTTCACATAACCGAGCTGATCGCAAGGCTAGAGGTTTAAAGGGAACTTAAAAGATGATCGTATGTTCCCGACGATCGATGAGGCATCCAAAAAGAAAGAAACTCTTCATAACATGGAAAGGAAGCCCACCAATCCGCCCCAATAACGACGTCCTCGAGACAGAAGGTAGGCAGTAGGACATGTTTAAAATTTATGCCAGCATTTCCTGCTCTGGACTTTAAATTTATCCCTCATCACCATGAGAGGACAGTTTTCGATGTCTAGAGTGATGCCCAAGGTACTTGTGAATGTTCATGACATACCTCTTTTTACCCCGTTATACTAAAGCATTTTGAAGCGAATATGCATGGAACAACTCTTGAGACTTAGTAGTGGGCACAAATAGTCATCTAGACACCATATAATAACATGTAAGACAAAACGAACTGCAAGAAAGTTCACACAAGACACAGGGAGGAATAACCCAACAAATTTCTATTTCTTGGCAAAACGTTTAAAGGCACAAAAACATTTTTGTTTCAATGGGGAAAGCCCGGTACAAGAAATCAGTTGTGAGTTGCAAAATGACATCTTTTTCAGCGCCATCTATACACACGTACCCGAAGTGGGTTCCAACCGCCAGTGTACAGAGGTTAGCTTGCATGGCCAATGGGTCTAGCATCATATTGGCTGTTGATTGTCTAGTATTCCTATTTTCCGGAACGGGGCATTTTTAGATCAGGCAGCTGCACTGTGACGCTTGAAAACAGAAATAGCGTGTGCCACTGTGTACGGTGTTCAGCATGCGAGCACCCACCAAGCGAGCTATGATTATCCGATACTTCTATATTTTAGCATTGTGGGACCTGCTAAAAGTAAAATTGATCCTCCAAATTTTTTTCTGCAGCAGTATCGCCGTGCGATGCGAGTATACTCAAGGCATTATGGCATGCGCACGGGAGAGAAGCCATACCAGCGTCATCTGTGTCCCATCAACATTGCAATGATAGAGAAGGAAAATCACCCTGCAATGTCACAATAATGAAACACCTTACTAATTTCTTCAAGTGGATTTATTGCAGAGTAATCGTTTTCCTAGGTCACGCATTCATAGCGATCAAGCACACAGGATGCGAGCTCAGATTATCCGGCGATACATTCTATGTTCACAATTTGCAGGATTGCAGGATCGACGTACGAACCAAGTAATCAAGGCATTACAGCATGCGCACGGAAGAAAAGTCATACCAGTGTTATCTGCGTCCCATAGACTGCAATGAAAGAAAAGATCACCATGTGCAATGTAACAAGAATGGAACGCCTTACTATTTTGTTCAAGTGGGTTTGATGCAGAGTAATCGTTTTCCTAGGTCATGCATTAATAGCGATCGCGCACCCAGGATGCGAGCTCAGATTATCCGATACATTCTATGTTCATATTTTAGTATTGTGGGACCTGCTAAAAGCAAAATGGTACCTCCAAAACTCTCTCCTGTTGCAGGATCGACGTACGAACAGAGTAATCAAGGCATTACGGCATGCGCACGGGAGAAACGTCATACCAGTTTTATCTGCGTCCTATGGACTGCAAGTAAAGAAAAGATCACCATGTGCAATGTCACAAGAATGGAACACCTTACTAATTTCTTCAAGTGGATTTATTGCAGAGTAATCGTTTTCCTAGGTCACGCATTCATAGCGATCACGCACACAGGATGCGAGCTCAGATTATCCGATACATTCTGTGTTCATATTTTGGTATTATGGGACCTGCTAAAAGCAAAATGGTACCTCCAAAACTCTCTTCTTTTGCAGGATCAACGTACAAACCGAGTAATCAAGGCATTACGGCATGCGCACGGGAGAAAAGTCATACCAGTGTTATCTGCGTCCCATAGACTGCAATGAAAGAAAATATCACCATGTGCAATGTAACAAGACTGGAACGCCTTACTATTTTGTTCAAGTGGGTTTGATGCAGAGAAATCGTTTTCCTAGGTCATGCATTAATAGCGATCGCGCACCCAGGATGCGAGCTCACATTATCCGATACATTCTATGTTCATATTTTAGTATTGTGGGACCTGCTAAAAGCAAAATGGTACCTCCAAAACTCTCTCCTGTTGCAGGATCGACGTACGAACCGAGTAATCAAGGCATTACGGCATGCGCACGGGAGAAAAGTCATACCAATGTTATCTGCATCCTATGGACTGCAATGAAAGAAAAGATCACCATGTGCAATGTCACAAGAATGGAACGCCTTACTATTTGTTCAAGTGGGTTTGATGCAGAGTAATCGTTTTCCTAGGTCATGCATTAATAGCGATCGCGCACCCAGGATGCGAGCTCAGATTATCCGATACACTCTATGTCCATATTTTAGTATTGTGGGACCTGCTAAAAGCAAAATGATACCTCCAAAACTCTCTCCTATTGCAGGATCGACGTACGAACAGAGTAATCAAGGCATTACGGCATGCGCACGGGAGAAACGTCATACCAGTGTTATCTGCGTCCTATGGACTGCAATTAAAGAAAAGATCACCATGTGCAATGTCACAAGAATGGAACGCCTTATTATTATGTTCAAGTGGGTTTGCTGCAGAGTAATCGTTTTTCTAGGTCATGCATTAATAGCGATCGCGCACCCAGGATGCGAGCTCAGATTATCCGATACATTCCATGTTCATATTTTAGTATTGTGGGACCTGATAAAAGCAAAATGGTACATCCAAAACTCTCTCCTGTTGCAGGATCGACGTACGAACCGAGTAATCAAGGCATTACGGCATGCGCACGGGAGAAAAGTCATACCAACCTTATCTGCATCCTATGGACTGCAATGAAAGAAAAGATCACCATGTGCAATGCCACAAGAATGTAACACCTTACTAATTTCTTCAAGTGGATTTATTGCAGAGTAATCGTTTTCCTAGGTCACGCATTCATAGCGATCACGCACACAGGATGTGAGCTCAGATTATCCGGCGATACATTCTATGTTCATATTTTAGTATTGTGGGACCTGCTAAAAGCAAAATGGTACCTCTAAAACTCTCTCCTGTTTCAGGATCGACGTACGAACCAAGTAATCAAGGCATTACAGCATGCGCACGGAAGAAAAGTCATGCCAGTGCCATCTGCGTCCAATCGACTGCAATTAAATAAAAGATCACCATGTGCAATGTCACAAGAATGGAACGTCTTACTAGTTTGTTCAAGTGGGTTTGATGCAGAGTAATCGTTTTCCTAGGTCATGCATTAATAGCGATCGCGCACCCAGGATGCGAGCTCAGATTATCCGATACATTCTATGTTCATATTTTAGTATTGTGGGACCTGCTAAAAGCAAAATGGTACCTCCAAAACTCTTTCCTATTGCAGGATCGACGTACGAACAGAGTAATCAAGGCATTACGGCATGCGCACGGGAGAAACGTCATACCAGTGTTATCTGCGTCCTATAGACTGCAATGAAAGAAAAGATCACCATGTGCAATGTAACAAGAATGGAACGCCTTATTATTATGTTCAAGTGGGTTTGCTGCAGAGTAATCGTTTTCCTAGGTCATGCATTAATAGCGATCGCGCACCCAGGATGCGAGCTCTAATTATCCGATACATTCTATGTCCATATTTTAGTATTGTGGGACCTGCTAAAAGCAAAATGGTACCTCCAAAACTCTCTCCTGTTGCAGGATCGAAGTACGAACCGAGCAATCAAGGCATTACGGCATGCGCACGGGAGAAAAGTCATACCAATGTTATCTGCATCCTATGGACTGCAATGAAAGAAAAGATCACCATGTGCAATGTCACAAGAATGGAACGCCTTACTATTTTGTTCAAGTGGGTTTGATGCAGAGTAATCGTTTTCCTAGGTCATGCATTAATAGCGATCGCACACCCAGGATGCGAGCTCAGATTATCCGATACATTCTATGTTCATATTTTAGTATTGTGGGACCTGCTGAAAGCAAAATGGTACCTCAAAAACTCTCTCCTATTGCAGGATCGACGTACGAACAGAGTAATCAAGGCATTACGGCATGCGCACGGGAGAAACGTCATACCAGTGTTATCTGCGTCCTATGGACTGCAATTAAAGAAAAGATCACCATGTGCAATGTCACAAGAATGGAACACCTTACTAATTTCTTTAAGTGGATTTATTGCAGAGTAATCGTTTTCCTAGGTCACGCATTCATAGCGATCACGCACACAGGATGCGAGCTCAGATTATCCGATACATTCTGTGTTCATATTTTAGTATTATGGGACCTGCTAAAAGCAAAATGGTACCTCCAAAACTCTCTTCTTTTGCAGGATCAACGTACGAACCGAGTAATCAAGGCATTACGGCATGCGCACGGGAGAAAAGTCATACCAGTGTTATCTGCGTCCCATAGACTGCAATGAAAGAAAAGATCACCATGTGCAATGTAACAAGAATGGAACGCCTTACTATTTTGTTCAAGTGGGTTTGATGCAGAGAAATCGTTTTCCTAGGTCATGCATTAATAGCGATCGCGCACCCAGGATGCGAGCTCAGATTATCCGATACATTCTATGTTCATATTTTATTATTGTGGGACCTGCTAAAAGCAAAATGGTACCTCCAAAACTCTCTCCTGTTGCAGGATCGACGTACGAACAGAGTAATCAAGGCATTACGGCATGCGCACGGGAGAAACGTCATACCAGTTTTATCTGCGTCCTATGGACTGCAAGTAAAGAAAAGGTCACCATGTGCAATGTCACAAGAATGGAACACCTTACTAATTTCTTCAAGTGGATTTATTGCAGAGTAATCGTTTTCCTAGGTCACGCATTCATAGCGATCACGCACACAGGATGCGAGCTCAGATTATCCGATACATTCTGTGTTCATATTTTGGTATTATGGGACCTGCTAAAAGCAAAATGGTACCTCCAAAACTCTCTTCTTTTGCAGGATCAACGTACAAACCGAGTAATCAAGGCATTACGGCATGCGCACGGGAGAAAAGTCATACCAGTGTTATCTGCGTCCCATAGACTGCAATGAAAGAAAAGATCACCATGTGCAATGTAACAAGACTGGAACGCCTTACTATTTTGTTCAAGTGGGTTTGATGCAGAGAAATCGTTTTCCTAGGTCATGCATTAATAGCGATCGCGCACCCAGGATGCGAGCTCACATTATCCGATACATTCTATGTTCATATTTTAGTATTGTGGGACCTGCTAAAAGCAAAATGGTACCTCCAAAACTCTCTCCTGTTGCAGGATCGACGTACGAACCGAGTAATCAAGGCATTACGGCATGCGCACGGGAGAAAAGTCATACCAATGTTATCTGCATCCTATGGACTGCAATGAAAGAAAAGATCACCATGTGCAATGTCACAAGAATGGAACGCCTTACTATTTGTTCAAGTGGGTTTGATGCAGAGTAATCGTTTTCCTAGGTCATGCATTAATAGCGATCGCGCACCCAGGATGCGAGCTCAGATTATCCGATACATTCCATGTTCATATTTTAGTATTGTGGGACCTGATAAAAGCAAAATGGTACCTCCAAAACTCTCTCCTGTTGCAGGATCGACGTACGAACCGAGTAATCAAGGCAATACGGCATGCGCACGGGAGAAAAGTCGTTATCTGCATCCTATGGACTGCAATGAAAGAAAAGATCACCATGTGCAATGTCACAAGAATGGAACACCTTACTAATTTCTTCAAGTGGATTTATTGCAGAGTAATCCGTTTCCTAGGTCACGCATTCATAGCGATCACGCACACAGGACGCGAGCTCAGATTATCCGGCGATACATTCTATGTTCATATTTTAGTATTGTGGGACCTCCTAAAAGCAAAATGGTACCTCTAAAACTCTCTCCTGTTTCAGGATCGACGTACGAACCAAGTAATCAAGGCATTACAGCATGCGCACGGAAGAAAAGTCATGCCAGTGCCATCTGCGTCCAATGGACTGCAATTAAATAAAAGATCACCATGTGCAATGTCACAAGAATGGAACGTCTTACTAGTTTGTTCAAGTGGGTTTGATGCAGAGTAATCGTTTTCCTAGGTCATGCATTAATAGCGATCGCGCACCCAGGATGCGAGCTCAGATTATCCGATACATTCTATGTTCATATTTTAGTATTGTGGGACCTGCTAAAAGCAAAATGGTACCTCCAAAACTCTCTCCTATTGCAGGATCGACGTACGAACAGAGTAATCAAGGCATTACGGCATGCGCACGGGAGAAACGTCATACCAGTGTTATCTGCGTCCTATAGACTGCAATGAAAGAAAAGATCACCATGTGCAATGTAACAAGAATGGAACGCCTTATTATTATGTTCAAGTAGGTTTGCTGCAGAGTAATCGTTTTCCTAGGTCATTCATTAATAGCGATCGCGCACCCAGGATGCGAGCTCAGATTATCCGATACATTCTATGTTCATATTTTAGTATTGTGGGACCTGCTAAAAGCAAAATGGTACCTCCAAAACTCTCTCCTGTTGCAGGATCGACGTACGAACCGAGTAATCAAGGCATTACGGCATGCGCACGGGTGAAAAGTCATACCAATGTTATATGCATCCTATGGACTGCAATGAAAGAAAAGATCACTATGTGCAATGTCACAAGAATGGAACGCCTTACTATTTGTTCAAGTGGGTTTGATGCAGAGTAATCGTTTTCCTAGGTCATGCATTAATAGCGATCGCGCACCCAGGATGCGAGCTCAGATTATCCGATACATTCTATGTTCATATTTTAGTATTGTGGGACCTGCTAAAAGCAAAATGGTACATCCAAAACTCTCTCCTATTGCAGGATCGACGTACGAACAGAGTAATCAAGGCATTACGGCATGCGCACGGGAGAAACGTCATACCAGTGTTATCTGCGCCCTATGGACTGCAATGAAAGAAAAGATCACCAGGTGCAATGTCACAAGAATGGAACGCCTTACTATTTTGTTCAAGTGGGTTTGATGCAGAGTAATCGTTTTCCCAGGTCATGCATTAATAGCGATCGCGCCCCCAGGATGCGAGCTAAGATTATCCGATACATTCTATGTTCATATTTTAGTATTGTGGGACCTGCTAAAAGCAAAATGGTACCTCCAAAACTCTCTCCTATTGCAGGATCGACGTACGAACAGAGTAATCAAGGCATTACGGCATGCGCACGGGAGAAACGTCATACCAGTGTTATCTGCGTCCTATGGACTGCAATGAAAGAAAAGATCACCATGTGCAATGTCACAAGAATGGAACGCCTTACTATTTTGTTCAAGTGGGTTTGATGCAGAGTAATCGTTTTCCTAGGTCGATCGCGCACCCAGGATGCGAGCTCAGATTATCCGATACATTCTGTGTTCATATTTTAGTATTATGGGACCTGCTAAAAGCAAAATGGTACCTCCAAAACTCTCTCCTATTGCAGGATCGACGTACGAACAGAGTAATCAATGCATTACGGCATGCGCACGGGAGAAACGTCATACCAGTGTTATCTGCGTCCTATGGACTGCAATGAAAGAAAAGATCACCATGTGCAATGTCACAAGAATGGAACACCTTACTAATTTCTTCAAGTGGATTTATTGCAGAGTAATCGTTTTCCTAGGTCACGCATTCATAGCGATCACGCACACAGGATGCGAGCTCAGATTATCCGATACATTCTGTGTTCATATTTTAGTATTATGGGACATGCTAAAAGCAAAATGGTACCTCCAAAACTCTCTTCTTTTGCAGGATCAACGTACGAACCGAGTAATCAAGGCATTACGGCATGCGCACGGGAGAAAAGTCATACCAGTGTTATCTGCGTCCCATAGACTGCAATGAAAGAAAAGATCACCATGTGCAATGTAACAAGAATGGAACGCCTTACTATTTTGTTCAAGTGGGTTTGATGCAGAGAAATCGTTTTCTTAGGTCATGCATTAATAGCGATCGCTCACCCAGGATGCGAGCTCAGATTATCCGATACATTCTGTGTTCATATTTTAGTATTATGGGACATGCTAAAAGCAAAATGTTACCTCCAAAACTCTCTCCTGTTGCAGGATCGACGTACGAACCGATAATCAAGGCATTACGGCATGCGCACGGGAGAAAAGTCATACCGGTGTTATCTGCGTCCTATGGACTGCAATGAAAGAAAAGATCACCATGTGCAATGTCACAAGAATGGAACGCCTTACTATTTGTTCAAGTGGGTTTGATGCAGAGTAATCTTTTTCCTACGTCATGCATTATTAGCGATCGCGCACCCAGGATGCGAGCTCAGATTATCCGATACATTCTATGTTCATATTTTAGTATTGTGGGACCTGCTAAAAGCAAAATGATCCCTCCAAAACTCTCTCCTATTGCAGGATCGACGTACGAACAGAGTAATCAAGGCATTACGGCATGCGCACGGGAAAAAAGTAATACCAATGTTATCTGCATTCTATGGACTGCAATGAAAGAAAAGGTCACCATGTGCAATGTCACAAGAATGGAACGCCTTACTATTTCTTCAAGTGGGTTTGATGCAGAGTAATCGTTTTCCTAGGTCATGCATTAATAGCGATCGCGCACCCAGGATGCGAGCTCAGATTATCCGATACACTCTATGTTCATATTTTAGTATTGTGGGACCTGCTAAAAGCAAAGTGATACCTCCAAAACTCTCTCCTATTGCAGGATCGACGTACGAACAGAGTAATCAAGGCATTACGGCATGCGCACGGGAGAAACGTCATACCAGTGTTATCTGCATCCTATGGACTGCAATGAAAGAAAAGATCACCATGTGCAATGTCACAAGAATGGAACGCCTTATTATTATGTTCAAGTGGGTTTGCTGCAGAGTAATCGTTTACCTAGGTCATGCATTAATAGCGATCGCGCACCCAGGATGCGAGCTCAGATTATCCGATACATTCCATGTTCATATTTTAGTATTGTGGGACCTGATAAAAGCAAAATGGTACCTCCAAAACTCTCTCCTGTTGCAGGATCGACGTACGAACCGAGTAATCAAGGCATTACGGCATGCGCACGGGAGAAAAGTCATACCAACGTTATCTGCATCCTATGGACTGCAATGAAAGAAAAGATCACCATGTGCAATGTCACAAGAATGGAACCCCTTACTAATTTCTTCAAGTGGATTTATTGCAGAGTAATCGTTTTCCTAGGTCACGCATTCATAGCGATCACGCACACAGGATGCGAGCTCAGATTATCCGGCGATACATTCTATGTTCATATTTTAGTATTGTGGGACCTGCTAAAAGCAAAATGGTACCTCTAAAACTCTCTCCTGTTTCAGGATCGACGTACGAACCAAGTAATCAAGGCATTACAGCATGCGCACGGAAGAAAAGTTATGCCAGTGCCATCTGCGTCCAATGGACTGCAATTAAATAAAAGATCACCATGTGCAATGTCACAAGAATGGAACGTCTTACTAGTTTGTTCAAGTGGGTTTGATGCAGAGTAATCGTTTTCCTAGGTCATGCATTAATAGCGATCGCGCACCCACGATGCGAGCTCAGATTATCCGATACATTCTATGTTCATATTTTAGTATTGTGGGACCTGCTAAAAGCAAAATGGTACCTCCAAAACTCTCTCCTATTGCAGGATCGACGTACGAACAGAGTAATCAAGGCATTACGGCATGCGCACGGGAGAAACGTCATACCAGTGTTATCTGCGTCCTATAGACTGCAATGAAAGAAAAGATCACCATGTGCAATGTAACAAGAATGGAACGCCTTATTATTTGGGTTTGCTGCAGAGTAATCGTTTTCCTAGGTCATGCATTAATAGCGATCGCGCACCCAGGATGCGAGCAATGATTATCCGATACATTCTATGTTCATATTTTAGTATTGTGGGACCTGCTAAAAGCAAAATGGCACCTCCAAAACTCTCTCCTGTTGCAGGATCGAAGTACGAACCGAGTAATCAAGGCATTACGGCATGCGCACGGGAGAAAAGTCATACCAATGTTATCTGCATCCTATGGACTGCAATGAAAGAAAAGATCACCATGTGCAATGTCACAAGAATGGAACGCCTTACTATTTTGTTCAAGTGGGTTTGATGCAGAGTAATCGTTTTCCTAGGTCATGCATTAATAGCGATCGCGCACCCAGGATGCGAGCTCAGATTATCCGATACATTCTATGTTCATATTTTAGTATTGTGGGACCTGCTAAAAGCAAAATGGTACCTCCAAAACACTCTCCTATTGCAGGATCGACGTACGAACAGAGTAATCAAGGCATTACGGCATGCGCACGGGAGAAACGTCGTACCAGTGTTATCTGCGTCCTATGGACTGCAATGAAAGAAAAGATCACCATGTGCAATGTCACAAGACTGGAACGCCTTACTATTTTGTTCAAATGGGTTTGATGCAGAGTAATCGTTTTCCTAGGACGATCGCGCCCCAAGGATGCGAGCTCAGATTATCCGATACATTCTGTGTTCATATTTTAGTATTATGGGACATGCTAAAAGCAAAATGGTACCTCCAAAACTCTCTCCTATTGCAGGATCGACGTACGAACAGAGTAATCAAGGCATTACGGCATGCGCACGGGAGAAACGTCATACCAGTTTTATCTGCGTCCTATGGACTGCAATTAAAGAAAAGATCACCATGTGCAATGTCACAAGAATGGAACACCTTACTAATTTCTTCAAGTGGATTTATTGCAGAGTAATCGTTTTCCTAGGTCACGCATTCATAGCGATCACGCACCCAGGATGCGAGCAATGATTATCCGATACATTCTATGTTCATATTTTAGTATTGTGGGACCTGCTAAAAGCAAAATGGTACCTCCAAAACTCTCTCCTGTTGAAGGATCGACGTACGAACCGAGTAATCAAGGCATTACGGCATGCGCACGGGAGAAAAGTCATACCAATGTTATCTGCATCCTATGGACTGCAATGAAAGAAAAGATCACCATGTGCAATGTCACAAGAATGGAACGCCTTATTATTATGTTCAAGTGGGTTTGCTGCAGAGTAATCGTTTACCTAGGTCATGCATTAATAGCGATCGCGCACCCAGGATGCGAGCTCAGATTATCCGATACATTCCATGTTCATATTTTAGTATTGTGGGACCTGATAAAGCAAAATGGTACTCCAAAACTCTCTCCTGTTGCAGGATCGACGTACGAACCGAGTAATCAAGGCATTACGGCATGCGCACGGGAGAAAAGTCATACCAACGTTATCTGCATCCTATGGACTGCAATGAAAGAAAGATCACCATGTGCAATGTCACAAGAATGGAACCCCTTACTAATTTCTTCAAGTGGATTTATTGCAGAGTAATCGTTTCTAGGTCACGCATTCATAGCGATCACGCACACAGGATGCGAGCTCAGATTATCCGGCGATACATTCTATGTTCATATTTTAGTATTGTGGGACCTGCTAAAGCAAAATGGTACCTCTAAAACTCTCTCCTGTTTCAGGATCGACGTACGAACCAAGTAATCAAGGCATTACCGCATGCGCACGGAAGAAAAGTTATGCCAGTGCCATCTGCGTCCAATGGACTGCAATTAAATAAAAGATCACCATGTGCAATGTCACAAGAATGGAACGTCTTACTAGTTTGTTCAAGTGGGTTTGATGCAGAGTAATCGTTTTCCTAGGTCATGCATTAATAGCGATCGCGCACCCACGATGCGAGCTCAGATTATCCGATACATTCTATGTCATATTTTAGTATTGTGGGACCTGCTAAAGCCAAAATGGTACCCGTCAAAACTCTCTCCTATTGCAGGATCGACGTACGAACAGAGTAATCAAGGCATTACGGCATGCGCACAGGGAGAAACGTCATACCAGTGTTATCTGCGTCCTATAGACTGCAATGAAAGAAAAGATCACCATGTGCAATGTAACAAGAATGAACGCCTTATTATTTGGGTTTGCTGCAGAGTAATCGTTTTCCTAGGTCATGCATTAATAGCGATCGCGCACACCAGGATGCGAGCAATGATTATCCGATACATTCTATGTTCATATTTTAGTATTGTGGGACCTGCTAAAAGCAAAATGGCACCTCCAAAACTCTCTCCTGTTGCAGGATCGAAGTACGAACCGAGTAATCAAGGCATTACGGCATGCGCACGGGAGAAAAGTCATACCAATGTTATCTGCATCCTATGGACTGCAATGAAAGAAAAGATCACCATGTGCAATGTCACAAGAATGGAACGCCTTACTATTTTGTTCAAGTGGGTTTGATGCAGAGTAATCGTTTTCCTAGGTCATGCATTAATAGCGATCGCGCCACCCAGGATGCGAGCTCAGATTATCCGATACATTCTATGTTTCATATTTTAGTATTGTGGGACCTGCTAAAAGCAAAATGGTACCTCCAAAACACTCTCCTATTGCAGGATCGACGTACGAACAGAGTAATCAAGGCATTACGGCATGCGCACGGAGAAACGTCGTACCAGTGTTATCTGCGTCCTATGGACTGCAATGAAAGAAAAGATCACCATGTGCAATGTCACAAGAATGGAACGCCTTACTATTTTGTTCAAATGGGTTTGATGCAGAGTAATCGTTTTCCTAGGACGATCGCGCCCCAAGGATGCGAGCTCAGATTATCCGATACATTCTGTGTTCATATTTTAGTATTATGGGACATGCTAAAAGCAAAATGGTACCTCCAAAACTCTCTCCTATTGCAGGATCGACGTACGAACAGAGTAATCAAGGCATTACGGCATGCGCACGGGAGAAACGTCATACCAGTTTTATCTGCGTCCTATGGACTGCAATTAAAGAAAAGATCACCATGTGCAATGTCACAAGAATGGAACACCTTACTAATTTCTTCAAGTGGATTTATTGCAGAGTAATCGTTTTCCTAGGTCACGCATTCATAGCGATCACGCACCCAGGATGCGAGCAATGATTATCCGATACATTCTATGTTCATATTTTAGTATTGTGGGACCTGCTAAAAGCAAAATGGTACCTCCAAAACTCTCTCCTGTTGAAGGATCGACGTACGAACCGAGTAATCAAGGCATTACGGCATGCGCACGGGAGAAAAGTCATACCAATGTTATCTGCATCCTATGGACTGCAATGGAAGAAAAGATCACCATGTGCAATGTCGAAAGAATGGAACGCCTTACTATTTTGTTCAAGTGGGTTTGATGCAGAGTAATCGTTTTCCTAGGTCATGCATTAATAGCGATCGCGCACCCAGGATGCGAGCTCAGATTATCCGATACATTCCATGTTCATATTTTAGTATTGTGGGACCTGATAAAAGCAAAATGGTACCTCCAAAACTCTCTCCTGTTGCAGGATCGACGTACGAACCGAGTAATCAAGGCAATACGGCATGCGCACGGGAGAAAAGTCGTTATCTGCATCCTATGGACTGCAATGAAAGAAAAGGTCACCATGTGCAATGTCACAAGAATGGAACACCTTACTAATTTCTTCAAGTGGATTTATTGCAGAGTAATCGTTTTCCTAGGTCACGCATTCATAGCGATCACGCACACAGGATGCGAGCTCAGATTATCCGGCGATACATTCTATGTTCATATTTTAGTATTGTGGGACCTGCTAAAAGCAAAATGGTACCTCTAAAACTCTCTCCTGTTTCAGGATCGACGTACGAACCAAGTAATCAAGGCATTACAGCATGCGCACGGAAGAAAAGTTATGCCAGTGCCATCTGCGTCCAATGGACTGCAATTAAATAAAAGATCACCATGTGCAATGTCACAAGAATGGAACGTCTTACTAGTTTGTTCAAGTGGGTTTGATGCAGAGTAATCGTTTTCCTAGGTCATGCATTAATAGCGATCGCGCACCCAGGATGCGAGCTCAGATTATCCGATACATTCTATGTTCATATTTTAGTATTGTGGGACCTGCTAAAAGCAAAATGGTACCTCCAAAACTCTCTCCTATTGCAGGATCGACGTACGAACAGAGTAATCAAGGCATTACGGCATGCGCACGGGAGAAACGTCATACCAGTGTTATCTGCGTCCTATAGACTGCAATGAAAGAAAAGATCACCATGTGCAATGTAACAAGAATGGAACGCCTTATTATTATGTTCAAGTAGGTTTGCTGCAGAGTAATCGTTTTCCTAGGTCATGCATTAATAGCGATCGCGCACCCAGGATGCGAGCTCAGATTATCCGATACATTCTATGTTCATATTTTAGTATTGTGGGACCTGCTAAAAGCAAAATGGTACCTCCAAAACTCTCTCCTGTTGCAGGATCGACGTACGAACCGAGTAATCAAGGCATTACGGCATGTGCACGGGAGAAAAGTCATACCAATGTTATCTGCATCCTATGGACTGCAATGAAAGAAAAGATCACCATGTGCAATGTCGAAAGAATGGAACGCCTTACTATTTTGTTCAAGTGGGTTTGATGCAGAGTAATCGTTTTCCTAGGTCATGCATTAATAGCGATCGCGCACCCAGGATGCGAGCTCAGATTATCCGATACATTCTATGTTCATATTTTAGTATTGTGGGACCTGCTAAAAGCAAAATGGTACATCCAAAACTCTCTCCTATTGCAGGATCGACGTACGAACAGAGTAATCAAGGCATTACGGCATGCGCACGGGAGAAACGTCATACCAGTGTTATCTGCGCCCTATGGACTGCAATGAAAGAAAAGATCACCATGTGCAATATCACAAGAATGGAACGCCTTACTATTTTGTTCAAGTGGGTTTGATGCAGAGTAATCGTTTTCCTAGGTCATGCATTAATAGCGATCGCGCCCCCAGGATGCGAGCTCAGATTATCCGATACATTCTATGTTCATATTTTAGTATTGTGGGACCTGCTAAAAGCAAAATGGTACCTCCAAAACTCTCTCCTATTGCAGGATCGGCGTACGAACAGAGTAATCAAGGCATTACTGCATGCGCACGGGAGAAACGTCATACCAGTGTTATCTGCGTCCTATGGACTGCAATGAAAGAAAAGATCACCATGTGCAATGTCACAAGAATGGAACGCCTTACTATTTTGTTCAAGTGGGTTTGATGCAGAGTAATCGTTTTCCTAGGTCGATCGCGCACCCAGGATGCGAGCTCAGATTATCCGATACATTCTGTGTTCATATTTTAGTATTATGGGACCTGCTAAAAGCAAAATGGTACCTCCAAAACTCTCTCCTATTGCAGGATCGACGTACGAACAGAGTAATCAATGCATTACGGCATGCGCACGGGAGAAACGTCATACCAGTGTTATCTGCGTCCTATGGACTGCAATGAAAGAAAAGATCACCATGTGCAATGTCACAAGAATGGAACACCTTACTAATTTCTTCAAGTGGATTTATTGCAGAGTAATCGTTCTCCTAGGTCACGCATTCATAGCGATCACGCACACAGGATGCGAGCTCAGATTATCCGATACATTCTGTGTTCATATTTTAGTATTATGGGACCTGCTAAAAGCAAAATGGTACCTCCAAAACTCTCTTCTTTTGCAGGATCAACGTACGAACCGAGTAATCAAGGCATTACGGCATGCGCACGGGAGAAAAGTCATACCAGTGTTATCTGCGTCCCATAGACTGCAATGAAAGAAAAGATCACCATGTGCAATGTAACAAGAATGGAACGCCTTACTATTTTGTTCAAGTGGGTTTGATGCAGAGAAATCGTTTTCTTAGGTCATGCATTAATAGCGATCGCGCACCCAGGATGCGAGCTCAGATTATCCGATACATTCTATGTTCATATTTTAGTATTGTGGGACCTGCAAAAGCAAAATGTTACCTCCAAAACTCTCTCCTGTTGCAGGATCGACGTACGAACCGATAATCAAGGCATTACGGCATGCGCACGGGAGAAAAGTCATACCAGTGTTATCTGCGTCCTATGGACTGCAATGAAAGAAAAGATCACCATGTGCAATGTCACAAGAATGGAACGCCTTACTATTTGTTCAAGTGGGTTTGATGCAGAGTAATCTTTTTCCTAGGTCATGCATTAATAGCGATCGCGCACCCAGGATGCGAGCTCAGATTATCCGATACATTCTATGTTCATATTTTAGTATTGTGGGACCTGCTAAAAGCAAAATGATCCCTCCAAAACTCTCTCCTATTGCAGGATCGACGTACGAACAGAGTAATCAAGGCATTACGGCATGCGCACGGGAAAAAAGTCATACCAATGTTATCTGCATTCTATGGACTGCAATGAAAGAAAAGGTCACCATTTGCAATGTCACAAGAATGGAACGCCTTACTATTTCTTCAAGTGGGTTTGATGCAGAGTAATCGTTTTCCTAGGTCATGCATTAATAGCGATCGCGCACCCAGGATGCGAGCTCAGATTATCCGATACACTCTATGTTCATATTTTAGTATTGTGGGACCTGCTAAAAGCAAAGTGATACCTCCAAAACTCTCTCCTATTGCAGGATCGACGTACGAACAGAGTAATCAAGGCATTACGGCATGCGCACGGGAGAAACGTCATACCAGTGTTATCTGCATCCTATGGACTGCAATGCAAGAAAAGATCACCATGTGCAATGTCACAAGAATGGAACGCCTTATTATTATGTTCAAGTGGGTTTGCTGCAGAGTAATCGTTTTCCTAGGTCATGCATTAATAGCGATCGCGCACCCAGGATGCGAGCTCAGATTATCCGATACATTCCATGTTCATATTTTAGTATTGTGGGACCTGATAAAAGCAAATGGTACCTCCAAAACTCTCTCCTGTTGCAGGATCGACGTACGAACCGAGTAATCAAGGCATTACGGCATGCGCACGGGAGAAAAGTCATACCAACGTTATCTGCATCCTATGGACTGCAATGAAAGAAAAGATCACCATGTGCAATGTCACAAGAATGGAACCCCTTACTAATTTCTTCAAGTGGATTTATTGCAGAGTAATCGTTTTCCTAGGTCACGCATTCATAGCGATCACGCACACAGGATGCAAGCTCAGATTATCCGGCGATACATTCTATGTTCATATTTTAGTATTGTGGGACCTGCTAAAAGCAAAATGGTACCTCTAAAACTCTCTCCTGTTTCAGGATCGACGTACGAACCAAGTAATCAAGGCATTACAGCATGCGCACGGAAGAAAAGTTATGCCAGTGCCATCTGCGTCCAATGGACTGCAATTAAATAAAAGATCACCATGTGCAATGTCACAAGAATGGAACGTCTTACTAGTTTGTTCAAGTGGGTTTGATGCAGAGTAATCGTTTTCCTAGGTCATGCATTAATAGCGATCGCGCACCCAGGATGCGAGCTCAGATTATCCGATACATTCTATGTTCATATTTTAGTATTGTGGGACCTGCTAAAAGCAAAATGGTACCTCCAAAACTCTCTCCTATTGCAGGATCGACGTACGAACAGAGTAATCAAGGCATTACGGCATGCGCACGGGAGAAACGTCATACCAGTGTTATCTGCGTCCTATAGACTGCAATGAAAGAAAAGATCACCATGTGCAATGTAACAAGAATGGAACGCCTTACTATTTTGTTCAAGTGGGTTTGATGCAGAGTAATCGTTTTCCTAGGTCATGCATTAATAGCGATCGCGCACCCAGGATGCGAGCTCAGATTATTCGATACATTCTATGTTCATATTTTAGTATTGTGGGACCTGCTAAAAGCAAAATGGTACCTCCAAAACACTCTCCTATTGCAGGATCGACGTACGAACAGAGTAATCAAGGCATTACGGCATGTGCACGGGAGAAACGTCGTACCAGTGTTATCTGCGTTTTATGGACTGCAATGAAAGAAAAGATCACCATGTGCAATGTCACAAGAATGGAACGCCTTACTATTTTGTTCAAATGGGTTTGATGCAGAGTAATCGTTTTCCTAGGACGATCGCGCCCCAAGGATGCGAGCTCAGATTATCCGATACATTCTGTGTTCATATTTTAGTATTATGGGACATGCTAAAAGCAAAATGGTACCTCCAAAACTCTCTCCTATTGCAGGATCGACGTACGAACAGAGTAATCAAGGCATTACGGCATGCGCACGGGAGAAACGTCATACCAGTTTTATCTGCGTCCTATGGACTGCAATTAAAGAAAAGATCACCATGTGCAATGTCGAAAGAATGGAACGCCTTACTATTTTGTTCAAGTGGGTTTGATGCAGAGTAATCGTTTTCCTAGGTCATGCATCAATAGCGATCGCGCACCCAGGATGCGAGCTCAGATTATCCGATACATTCCATGTTCATATTTTAGTATTGTGGGACCTGATAAAAGCAAAATGGTACCTCCAAAACTCTCTCCTGTTGCAGGATCGACGTACGAACCGAGTAATCAAGGCAATACGGCATGCGCACGGGAGAAAAGTCGTTATCTGCATCCTATGGACTGCAATGAAAGAAAAGGTCACCATGTGCAATGTCACAAGAATGGAACACCTTACTAATTTCTTCAAGTGGATTTATTGCAGAGTAATCGTTTTCCTAGGTCACGCATTCATAGCGATCACGCACACAGGATGCGAGCTCAGATTATCCGGCGATACATTCTATGTTCATATTTTAGTATTGTGGGACCTGCTAAAAGCAAAATGGTACCTCTAAAACTCTCTCCTGTTTCAGGATCGACGTACGAACCAAGTAATCAAGGCATTACAGCATGCGCACGGAAGAAAAGTTATGCCAGTGCCATCTGCGTCCAATGGACTGCAATTAAATAAAAGATCACCATGTGCAATGTCACAAGAATGGAACGTCTTACTAGTTTGTTCAAGTGGGTTTGATGCAGAGTAATCGTTTTCCTAGGTCATGCATTAATAGCGATCGCGCACCCAGGATGCGAGCTCAGATTATCCGATACATTCTATGTTCATATTTTAGTATTGTGGGACCTGCTAAAAGCAAAATGGTACCTCCAAAACTCTCTCCTATTGCAGGATCGACGTACGAACAGAGTAATCAAGGCATTACGGCATGCGCACGGGAGAAACGTCATACCAGTGTTATCTGCGTCCTATAGACTGCAATGAAAGAAAAGATCACCATGTGCAATGTAACAAGAATGGAACGCCTTATTATTATGTTCAAGTAGGTTTGCTGCAGAGTAATCGTTTTCCTAGGTCATGCATTAATAGCGATCGCGCACCCAGGATGCGAGCTCAGATTATCCGATACATTCTATGTTCATATTTTAGTATTGTGGGACCTGCTAAAAGCAAAATGGTACCTCCAAAACTCTCTCCTGTTGCAGGATCGACGTACGAACCGAGTAATCAAGGCATTACGGCATGCGCACGGGAGAAAAGTCATACCAATGTTATCTGCATCCTATGGACTGCAATGAAAGAAAAGATCACCATGTGCAATGTCACAAGAATGGAACGCCTTACTATTTTGTTCAAGTGGGTTTGATGCAGAGTAATCGTTTTCCTAGGTCGATCGCGCACCCAGGATGCGAGCTCAGATTATCCGATACATTCTGTGTTCATATTTTAGTATTATGGGACCTGCTAAAAGCAAAATGGTACCTCCAAAACTCTCTCCTATTGCAGGATCGACGTACGAACAGAGTAATCAATGCATTACGGCATGCGCACGGGAGAAACGTCATACCAGTGTTATCTGCGTCCTATGGACTGCAATGAAAGAAAAGATCACCATGTGCAATGTCACAAGAATGGAACACCTTACTAATTTCTTCAAGTGGATTTATTGCAGAGTAATCGTTCTCCTAGGTCACGCATTCATAGCGATCACGCACACAGGATGCGAGCTCAGATTATCCGATACATTCTGTGTTCATATTTTAGTATTATGGGACCTGCTAAAAGCAAAATGGTACCTCCAAAACTCTCTCCTATTGCAGGATCGACGTACGAACAGAGTAATCAAGGCATTACTGCATGCGCACGGGAGAAACGTCATACCAGTGTTATCTGCGTCCTATGGACTGCAATGAAAGAAAAGATCACCATGTGCAATGTCACAAGAATGGAACGCCTTACTATTTTGTTCAAGTGGGTTTGATGCAGAGTAATCGTTTTCCTAGGTCGATCGCGCACCCAGGATGCGAGCTCAGATTATCCGATACATTCTGTGTTCATATTTTAGTATTATGGGACCTGCTAAAAGCAAAATGGTACCTCCAAAACTCTCTCCTATTGCAGGATCGACGTACGAACAGAGTAATCAATGCATTACTGCATGCGCACGGGAGAAACGTCATACCAGTGTTATCTGCGTCCTATGGACTGCAATGAAAGAAAAGATCACCATGTGCAATGTCACAAGAATGGAACACCTTACTAATTTCTTCAAGTGGATTTATTGCAGAGTAATCGTTCTCCTAGGTCACGCATTCATAGCGATCACGCACACAGGATGCGAGCTCAGATTATCCGATACATTCTGTGTTCATATTTTAGTATTATGGGACCTGCTAAAAGCAAAATGGTACCTCCAAAACTCTCTTCTTTTGCAGGATCAACGTACGAACCGAGTAATCAAGGCATTACGGCATGCGCACGGGAGAAAAGTCATACCAGTGTTATCTGCGTCCCATAGACTGCAATGAAAGAAAAGATCACCATGTGCAATGTAACAAGAATGGAACGCCTTACTATTTTGTTCAAGTGGGTTTGATGCAGAGAAATCGTTTTCTTAGGTCATGCATTAATAGCGATCGCGCACCCAGGATGCGAGCTCAGATTATCCGATACATTCTATGTTCATATTTTAGTATTGTGGGACCTGCAAAAGCAAAATGTTACCTCCAAAACTCTCTCCTGTTGCAGGATCGACGTACGAACCGATAATCAAGGCATTACGGCATGCGCAGGGGAGAAAAGTCATACCAGTGTTATCTGCATCCTATGGACTGCAATGAAAGAAAAGATCACCATGTGCAATGTCACAAGAATGGAACGCCTTACTATTTTGTTCAAGTGGGTTTGATGCAGAGTAATCGTTTTCCTAGGTCATGCATTAATAGCGATCGCGCACCCAGGATGCGAGCTCAGATTATTCGATACATTCTATGTTCATATTTTAGTATTGTGGGACCTGCTAAAAGCAAAATGGTACCTCCAAAACACTCTCCTATTGCAGGATCGACGTACGAACAGAGTAATCAAGGCATTACGGCATGTGCACGGGAGAAACGTCGTACCAGTGTTATCTGCGTTTTATGGACTGCAATGAAAGAAAAGATCACCATGTGCAATGTCACAAGAATGGAACGCCTTACTATTTTGTTCAAATGGGTTTGATGCAGAGTAATCGTTTTCCTAGGACGATCGCGCCCCAAGGATGCGAGCTCAGATTATCCGATACATTCTGTGTTCATATTTTAGTATTATGGGACATGCTAAAAGCAAAATGGTACCTCCAAAACTCTCTCCTATTGCAGGATCGACGTACGAACAGAGTAATCAAGGCATTACGGCATGCGCACGGGAGAAACGTCATACCAGTTTTATCTGCGTCCTATGGACTGCAATGAAAGAAAAGATCACCATGTGCAATGTCACAAGAATGGAACGCCTTATTATTATGTTCAAGTGGGTTTGCTGCAGAGTAATCGTTTACCTAGGTCATGCATTAATAGCGATCGCGCACCCAGGATGCGAGCTCAGATTATCCGATACATTCCATGTTCATATTTTAGTATTGTGGGACCTGATAAAAGCAAAATGGTACCTCCAAAACTCTCTCCTGTTGCAGGATCGACGTACGAACCGAGTAATCAAGGCATTACGGCATGCGCACGGGAGAAAAGTCATACCAACGTTATCTGCATCCTATGGACTGCAATGAAAGAAAAGATCACCATGTGCAATGTCACAAGAATGGAACCCCTTACTAATTTCTTCAAGTGGATTTATTGCAGAGTAATCGTTTTCCTAGGTCACGCATTCATAGCGATCACGCACACAGGATGCGAGCTCAGATTATCCGGCGATACATTCTATGTTCATATTTTAGTATTGTGGGACCTGCTAAAAGCAAAATGGTACCTCTAAAACTCTCTCCTGTTTCAGGATCGACGTACGAACCAAGTAATCAAGGCATTACAGCATGCGCACGGAAGAAAAGTTATGCCAGTGCCATCTGCGTCCAATGGACTGCAATTAAATAAAAGATCACCATGTGCAATGTCACAAGAATGGAACGTCTTACTAGTTTGTTCAAGTGGGTTTGATGCAGAGTAAGCGTTTTCCTAGGTCATGCATTAATAGCGATCGCGCACCCACGATGCGAGCTCAGATTATCCGATACATTCTATGTTCATATTTTAGTATTGTGGGACCTGCTAAAAGCAAAATGGTACCTCCAAAACTCTCTCCTATTGCAGGATCGACGTACGAACAGAGTAATCAAGGCATTACGGCATGCGCACGGGAGAAACGTCATACCAGTGTTATCTGCGTCCTATAGACTGCAATGAAAGAAAAGATCACCATGTGCAATGTAACAAGAATGGAACGCCTTATTATTTGGGTTTGCTGCAGAGTAATCGTTTTCCTAGGTCATGCATTAATAGCGATCGCGCACCCAGGATGCGAGCAATGATTATCCGATACATTCTATGTTCATATTTTAGTATTGTGGGACCTGCTAAAAGCAAAATGGCACCTCCAAAACTCTCTCCTGTTGCAGGATCGAAGTACGAACCGAGTAATCAAGGCATTACGGCATGCGCACGGGAGAAAAGTCATACCAATGTTATCTGCATCCTATGGACTGCAATGAAAGAAAAGATCACCATGTGCAATGTCACAAGAATGGAACGCCTTACTATTTTGTTCAAGTGGGTTTGATGCAGAGTAATCGTTTTCCTAGGTCATGCATTAATAGCGATCGCGCACCCAGGATGCGAGCTCAGATTATCCGATACATTCTATGTTCATATTTTAGTATTGTGGGACCTGCTAAAAGCAAAATGGTACCTCCAAAACACTCTCCTATTGCAGGATCGACGTACGAACAGAGTAATCAAGGCATTACGGCATGCGCACGGGAGAAACGTCGTACCAGTGTTATCTGCGTCCTATGGACTGCAATGAAAGAAAAGATCACCATGTGCAATGTCACAAGAATGGAACGCCTTACTATTTTGTTCAAATGGGTTTGATGCAGAGTAATCGTTTTCCTAGGACGATCGCGCCCCAAGGATGCGAGCTCAGATTATCCGATACATTCTGTGTTCATATTTTAGTATTATGGGACATGCTAAAAGCAAAATGGTACCTCCAAAACTCTCTCCTATTGCAGGATCGACGTACGAACAGAGTAATCAAGGCATTACGGCATGCGCACGGGAGAAACGTCATACCAGTTTTATCTGCGTCCTATGGACTGCAATTAAAGAAAAGATCACCATGTGCAATGTCACAAGAATGGAACACCTTACTAATTTCTTCAAGTGGATTTATTGCAGAGTAATCGTTTTCCTAGGTCACGCATTCATAGCGATCACGCACCCAGGATGCGAGCAATGATTATCCGATACATTCTATGTTCATATTTTAGTATTGTGGGACCTGCTAAAAGCAAAATGGTACCTCCAAAACTCTCTCCTGTTGAAGGATCGACGTACGAACCGAGTAATCAAGGCATTACGGCATGCGCACGGGAGAAAAGTCATACCAATGTTATCTGCATCCTATGGACTGCAATGGAAGAAAAGATCACCATGTGCAATGTCGAAAGAATGGAACGCCTTACTATTTTGTTCAAGTGGGTTTGATGCAGAGTAATCGTTTTCCTAGGTCATGCATTAATAGCGATCGCGCACCCAGGATGCGAGCTCAGATTATCCGATACATTCCATGTTCATATTTTAGTATTGTGGGACCTGATAAAAGCAAAATGGTACCTCCAAAACTCTCTCCTGTTGCAGGATCGACGTACGAACCGAGTAATCAAGGCAATACGGCATGCGCACGGGAGAAAAGTCGTTATCTGCATCCTATGGACTGCAATGAAAGAAAAGGTCACCATGTGCAATGTCACAAGAATGGAACACCTTACTAATTTCTTCAAGTGGATTTATTGCAGAGTAATCGTTTTCCTAGGTCACGCATTCATAGCGATCACGCACACAGGATGCGAGCTCAGATTATCCGGCGATACATTCTATGTTCATATTTTAGTATTGTGGGACCTGCTAAAAGCAAAATGGTACCTCTAAAACTCTCTCCTGTTTCAGGATCGACGTACGAACCAAGTAATCAAGGCATTACAGCATGCGCACGGAAGAAAAGTTATGCCAGTGCCATCTGCGTCCAATGGACTGCAATTAAATAAAAGATCACCATGTGCAATGTCACAAGAATGGAACGTCTTACTAGTTTGTTCAAGTGGGTTTGATGCAGAGTAATCGTTTTCCTAGGTCATGCATTAATAGCGATCGCGCACCCAGGATGCGAGCTCAGATTATCCGATACATTCTATGTTCATATTTTAGTATTGTGGGACCTGCTAAAAGCAAAATGGTACCTCCAAAACTCTCTCCTATTGCAGGATCGACGTACGAACAGAGTAATCAAGGCATTACGGCATGCGCACGGGAGAAACGTCATACCAGTGTTATCTGCGTCCTATAGACTGCAATGAAAGAAAAGATCACCATGTGCAATGTAACAAGAATGGAACGCCTTATTATTATGTTCAAGTAGGTTTGCTGCAGAGTAATCGTTTTCCTAGGTCATGCATTAATAGCGATCGCGCACCCAGGATGCGAGCTCAGATTATCCGATACATTCTATGTTCATATTTTAGTATTGTGGGACCTGCTAAAAGCAAAATGGTACCTCCAAAACTCTCTCCTGTTGCAGGATCGACGTACGAACCGAGTAATCAAGGCATTACGGCATGTGCACGGGAGAAAAGTCATACCAATGTTATCTGCATCCTATGGACTGCAATGAAAGAAAAGATCACCATGTGCAATGTCGAAAGAATGGAACGCCTTACTATTTTGTTCAAGTGGGTTTGATGCAGAGTAATCGTTTTCCTAGGTCATGCATTAATAGCGATCGCGCACCCAGGATGCGAGCTCAGATTATCCGATACATTCTATGTTCATATTTTAGTATTGTGGGACCTGCTAAAAGCAAAATGGTACATCCAAAACTCTCTCCTATTGCAGGATCGACGTACGAACAGAGTAATCAAGGCATTACGGCATGCGCACGGGAGAAACGTCATACCAGTGTTATCTGCGCCCTATGGACTGCAATGAAAGAAAAGATCACCATGTGCAATATCACAAGAATGGAACGCCTTACTATTTTGTTCAAGTGGGTTTGATGCAGAGTAATCGTTTTCCTAGGTCATGCATTAATAGCGATCGCGCCCCCAGGATGCGAGCTCAGATTATCCGATACATTCTATGTTCATATTTTAGTATTGTGGGACCTGCTAAAAGCAAAATGGTACCTCCAAAACTCTCTCCTATTGCAGGATCGGCGTACGAACAGAGTAATCAAGGCATTACTGCATGCGCACGGGAGAAACGTCATACCAGTGTTATCTGCGTCCTATGGACTGCAATGAAAGAAAAGATCACCATGTGCAATGTCACAAGAATGGAACGCCTTACTATTTTGTTCAAGTGGGTTTGATGCAGAGTAATCGTTTTCCTAGGTCGATCGCGCACCCAGGATGCGAGCTCAGATTATCCGATACATTCTGTGTTCATATTTTAGTATTATGGGACCTGCTAAAAGCAAAATGGTACCTCCAAAACTCTCTCCTATTGCAGGATCGACGTACGAACAGAGTAATCAATGCATTACGGCATGCGCACGGGAGAAACGTCATACCAGTGTTATCTGCGTCCTATGGACTGCAATGAAAGAAAAGATCACCATGTGCAATGTCACAAGAATGGAACACCTTACTAATTTCTTCAAGTGGATTTATTGCAGAGTAATCGTTCTCCTAGGTCACGCATTCATAGCGATCACGCACACAGGATGCGAGCTCAGATTATCCGATACATTCTGTGTTCATATTTTAGTATTATGGGACCTGCTAAAAGCAAAATGGTACCTCCAAAACTCTCTTCTTTTGCAGGATCAACGTACGAACCGAGTAATCAAGGCATTACGGCATGCGCACGGGAGAAAAGTCATACCAGTGTTATCTGCGTCCCATAGACTGCAATGAAAGAAAAGATCACCATGTGCAATGTAACAAGAATGGAACGCCTTACTATTTTGTTCAAGTGGGTTTGATGCAGAGAAATCGTTTTCTTAGGTCATGCATTAATAGCGATCGCGCACCCAGGATGCGAGCTCAGATTATCCGATACATTCTATGTTCATATTTTAGTATTGTGGGACCTGCAAAAGCAAAATGTTACCTCCAAAACTCTCTCCTGTTGCAGGATCGACGTACGAACCGATAATCAAGGCATTACGGCATGCGCACGGGAGAAAAGTCATACCAGTGTTATCTGCGTCCTATGGACTGCAATGAAAGAAAAGATCACCATGTGCAATGTCACAAGAATGGAACGCCTTACTATTTGTTCAAGTGGGTTTGATGCAGAGTAATCTTTTTCCTAGGTCATGCATTAATAGCGATCGCGCACCCAGGATGCGAGCTCAGATTATCCGATACATTCTATGTTCATATTTTAGTATTGTGGGACCTGCTAAAAGCAAAATGATCCCTCCAAAACTCTCTCCTATTGCAGGATCGACGTACGAACAGAGTAATCAAGGCATTACGGCATGCGCACGGGAAAAAAGTCATACCAATGTTATCTGCATTCTATGGACTGCAATGAAAGAAAAGGTCACCATGTGCAATGTCACAAGAATGGAACGCCTTACTATTTCTTCAAGTGGGTTTGATGCAGAGTAATCGTTTTCCTAGGTCATGCATTAATAGCGATCGCGCACCCAGGATGCGAGCTCAGATTATCCGATACACTCTATGTTCATATTTTAGTATTGTGGGACCTGCTAAAAGCAAAGTGATACCTCCAAAACTCTCTCCTATTGCAGGATCGACGTACGAACAGAGTAATCAAGGCATTACGGCATGCGCACGGGAGAAACGTCATACCAGTGTTATCTGCATCCTATGGACTGCAATGCAAGAAAAGATCACCATGTGCAATGTCACAAGAATGGAACGCCTTATTATTATGTTCAAGTGGGTTTGCTGCAGAGTAATCGTTTTCCTAGGTCATGCATTAATAGCGATCGCGCACCCAGGATGCGAGCTCAGATTATCCGATACATTCCATGTTCATATTTTAGTATTGTGGGACCTGATAAAAGCAAATGGTACCTCCAAAACTCTCTCCTGTTGCAGGATCGACGTACGAACCGAGTAATCAAGGCATTACGGCATGCGCACGGGAGAAAAGTCATACCAACGTTATCTGCATCCTATGGACTGCAATGAAAGAAAAGATCACCATGTGCAATGTCACAAGAATGGAACCCCTTACTAATTTCTTCAAGTGGATTTATTGCAGAGTAATCGTTTTCCTAGGTCACGCATTCATAGCGATCACGCACACAGGATGCAAGCTCAGATTATCCGGCGATACATTCTATGTTCATATTTTAGTATTGTGGGACCTGCTAAAAGCAAAATGGTACCTCTAAAACTCTCTCCTGTTTCAGGATCGACGTACGAACCAAGTAATCAAGGCATTACAGCATGCGCACGGAAGAAAAGTTATGCCAGTGCCATCTGCGTCCAATGGACTGCAATTAAATAAAAGATCACCATGTGCAATGTCACAAGAATGGAACGTCTTACTAGTTTGTTCAAGTGGGTTTGATGCAGAGTAATCGTTTTCCTAGGTCATGCATTAATAGCGATCGCGCACCCAGGATGCGAGCTCAGATTATCCGATACATTCTATGTTCATATTTTAGTATTGTGGGACCTGCTAAAAGCAAAATGGTACCTCCAAAACTCTCTCCTATTGCAGGATCGACGTACGAACAGAGTAATCAAGGCATTACGGCATGCGCACGGGAGAAACGTCATACCAGTGTTATCTGCGTCCTATAGACTGCAATGAAAGAAAAGATCACCATGTGCAATGTAACAAGAATGGAACGCCTTATTATTATGTTCAAGTGGGTTTGCTGCAGAGTAATCGTTTTCCTAGGTCATGCATTAATAGCGATCGCGCACCCAGGATGCGAGCTCTGATTATCCGATACATTCTATGTTCATATTTTAGTATTGTGGGACCTGCTAAAAGCAAAATGGCACCTCCAAAACTCTCTCCTGTTGCAGGATCGAAGTACGAACCGAGTAATCAAGGCATTACGGCATGCGCACGGGAGAAAAGTCATACCAATGTTATCTGCATCCTATGGACTGCAATGAAAGAAAAGATCACCATGTGCAATGTCACAAGAATGGAACGCCTTACTATTTTGTTCAAGTGGGTTTGATGCAGAGTAATCGTTTTCCTAGGTCATGCATTAATAGCGATCGCGCACCCAGGATGCGAGCTCAGATTATTCGATACATTCTATGTTCATATTTTAGTATTGTGGGACCTGCTAAAAGCAAAATGGTACCTCCAAAACACTCTCCTATTGCAGGATCGACGTACGAACAGAGTAATCAAGGCATTACGGCATGTGCACGGGAGAAACGTCGTACCAGTGTTATCTGCGTTTTATGGACTGCAATGAAAGAAAAGATCACCATGTGCAATGTCACAAGAATGGAACGCCTTACTATTTTGTTCAAATGGGTTTGATGCAGAGTAATCGTTTTCCTAGGACGATCGCGCCCCAAGGATGCGAGCTCAGATTATCCGATACATTCTGTGTTCATATTTTAGTATTATGGGACATGCTAAAAGCAAAATGGTACCTCCAAAACTCTCTCCTATTGCAGGATCGACGTACGAACAGAGTAATCAAGGCATTACGGCATGCGCACGGGAGAAACGTCATACCAGTTTTATCTGCGTCCTATGGACTGCAATTAAAGAAAAGATCACCATGTGCAATGTCGAAAGAATGGAACGCCTTACTATTTTGTTCAAGTGGGTTTGATGCAGAGTAATCGTTTTCCTAGGTCATGCATCAATAGCGATCGCGCACCCAGGATGCGAGCTCAGATTATCCGATACATTCCATGTTCATATTTTAGTATTGTGGGACCTGATAAAAGCAAAATGGTACCTCCAAAACTCTCTCCTGTTGCAGGATCGACGTACGAACCGAGTAATCAAGGCAATACGGCATGCGCACGGGAGAAAAGTCGTTATCTGCATCCTATGGACTGCAATGAAAGAAAAGGTCACCATGTGCAATGTCACAAGAATGGAACACCTTACTAATTTCTTCAAGTGGATTTATTGCAGAGTAATCGTTTTCCTAGGTCACGCATTCATAGCGATCACGCACACAGGATGCGAGCTCAGATTATCCGGCGATACATTCTATGTTCATATTTTAGTATTGTGGGACCTGCTAAAAGCAAAATGGTACCTCTAAAACTCTCTCCTGTTTCAGGATCGACGTACGAACCAAGTAATCAAGGCATTACAGCATGCGCACGGAAGAAAAGTTATGCCAGTGCCATCTGCGTCCAATGGACTGCAATTAAATAAAAGATCACCATGTGCAATGTCACAAGAATGGAACGTCTTACTAGTTTGTTCAAGTGGGTTTGATGCAGAGTAATCGTTTTCCTAGGTCATGCATTAATAGCGATCGCGCACCCAGGATGCGAGCTCAGATTATCCGATACATTCTATGTTCATATTTTAGTATTGTGGGACCTGCTAAAAGCAAAATGGTACCTCCAAAACTCTCTCCTATTGCAGGATCGACGTACGAACAGAGTAATCAAGGCATTACGGCATGCGCACGGGAGAAACGTCATACCAGTGTTATCTGCGTCCTATAGACTGCAATGAAAGAAAAGATCACCATGTGCAATGTAACAAGAATGGAACGCCTTATTATTATGTTCAAGTAGGTTTGCTGCAGAGTAATCGTTTTCCTAGGTCATGCATTAATAGCGATCGCGCACCCAGGATGCGAGCTCAGATTATCCGATACATTCTATGTTCATATTTTAGTATTGTGGGACCTGCTAAAAGCAAAATGGTACCTCCAAAACTCTCTCCTGTTGCAGGATCGACGTACGAACCGAGTAATCAAGGCATTACGGCATGCGCACGGGAGAAAAGTCATACCAATGTTATCTGCATCCTATGGACTGCAATGAAAGAAAAGATCACCATGTGCAATGTCGAAAGAATGGAACGCCTTACTATTTTGTTCAAGTGGGTTTGATGCAGAGTAATCGTTTTCCTAGGTCATGCATTAATAGCGATCGCGCACCCAGGATGCGAGCTCAGATTATCCGATACATTCTATGTTCATATTTTAGTATTGTGGGACCTGCTAAAAGCAAAATGGTACATCCAAAACTCTCTCCTATTGCAGGATCGACGTACGAACAGAGTAATCAAGGCATTACGGCATGCGCACGGGAGAAACGTCATACCAGTGTTATCTGCGCCCTATGGACTGCAATGAAAGAAAAGATCACCATGTGCAATGTCACAAGAATGGAACGCCTTACTATTTTGTTCAAGTGGGTTTGATGCAGAGTAATCGTTTTCCTAGGTCATGCATTAATAGCGATCGCGCCCCCAGGATGCGAGCTCAGATTATCCGATACATTCTATGTTCATATTTTAGTATTGTGGGACCTGCTAAAAGCAAAATGGTACCTCCAAAACTCTCTCCTATTGCAGGATCGACGTACGAACAGAGTAATCAAGGCATTACTGCATGCGCACGGGAGAAACGTCATACCAGTGTTATCTGCGTCCTATGGACTGCAATGAAAGAAAAGATCACCATGTGCAATGTCACAAGAATGGAACGCCTTACTATTTTGTTCAAGTGGGTTTGATGCAGAGTAATCGTTTTCCTAGGTCGATCGCGCACCCAGGATGCGAGCTCAGATTATCCGATACATTCTGTGTTCATATTTTAGTATTATGGGACCTGCTAAAAGCAAAATGGTACCTCCAAAACTCTCTCCTATTGCAGGATCGACGTACGAACAGAGTAATCAATGCATTACGGCATGCGCACGGGAGAAACGTCATACCAGTGTTATCTGCGTCCTATGGACTGCAATGAAAGAAAAGATCACCATGTGCAATGTCACAAGAATGGAACACCTTACTAATTTCTTCAAGTGGATTTATTGCAGAGTAATCGTTCTCCTAGGTCACGCATTCATAGCGATCACGCACACAGGATGCGAGCTCAGATTATCCGATACATTCTGTGTTCATATTTTAGTATTATGGGACCTGCTAAAAGCAAAATGGTACCTCCAAAACTCTCTTCTTTTGCAGGATCAACGTACGAACCGAGTAATCAAGGCATTACGGCATGCGCACGGGAGAAAAGTCATACCAGTGTTATCTGCGTCCCATAGACTGCAATGAAAGAAAAGATCACCATGTGCAATGTAACAAGAATGGAACGCCTTACTATTTTGTTCAAGTGGGTTTGATGCAGAGAAATCGTTTTCTTAGGTCATGCATTAATAGCGATCGCGCACCCAGGATGCGAGCTCAGATTATCCGATACATTCTATGTTCATATTTTAGTATTGTGGGACCTGCAAAAGCAAAATGTTACCTCCAAAACTCTCTCCTGTTGCAGGATCGACGTACGAACCGATAATCAAGGCATTACGGCATGCGCAGGGGAGAAAAGTCATACCAGTGTTATCTGCATCCTATGGACTGCAATGAAAGAAAAGATCACCATGTGCAATGTCACAAGAATGGAACGCCTTACTATTTTGTTCAAGTGGGTTTGATGCAGAGTAATCGTTTTCCTAGGTCATGCATTAATAGCGATCGCGCACCCAGGATGCGAGCTCAGATTATTCGATACATTCTATGTTCATATTTTAGTATTGTGGGACCTGCTAAAAGCAAAATGGTACCTCCAAAACACTCTCCTATTGCAGGATCGACGTACGAACAGAGTAATCAAGGCATTACGGCATGTGCACGGGAGAAACGTCGTACCAGTGTTATCTGCGTTTTATGGACTGCAATGAAAGAAAAGATCACCATGTGCAATGTCACAAGAATGGAACGCCTTACTATTTTGTTCAAATGGGTTTGATGCAGAGTAATCGTTTTCCTAGGACGATCGCGCCCCAAGGATGCGAGCTCAGATTATCCGATACATTCTGTGTTCATATTTTAGTATTATGGGACATGCTAAAAGCAAAATGGTACCTCCAAAACTCTCTCCTATTGCAGGATCGACGTACGAACAGAGTAATCAAGGCATTACGGCATGCGCACGGGAGAAACGTCATACCAGTTTTATCTGCGTCCTATGGACTGCAATTAAAGAAAAGATCACCATGTGAAATGTCGAAAGAATGGAACGCCTTACTATTTTGTTCAAGTGGGTTTGATGCAGAGTAATCGTTTTCCTAGGTCATGCATTAATAGCGATCGCGCACCCAGGATGCGAGCTCAGATTATCCGATACATTCCATGTTCATATTTTAGTATTGTGGGACCTGATAAAAGCAAAATGGTACCTCCAAAACTCTCTCCTGTTGCAGGATCGACGTACGAACCGAGTAATCAAGGCAATACGGCATGCGCACGGGAGAAAAGTCGTTATCTGCATCCTATGGACTGCAATGAAAGAAAAGGTCACCATGTGCAATGTCACAAGAATGGAACACCTTACTAATTTCTTCAAGTGGATTTATTGCAGAGTAATCGTTTTCCTAGGTCACGCATTCATAGCGATCACGCACACAGGATGCGAGCTCAGATTATCCGGCGATACATTCTATGTTCATATTTTAGTATTGTGGGACCTGCTAAAAGCAAAATGATACCTCTAAAACTCTCTCCTGTTTCAGGATCGACGTACGAACCAAGTAATCAAGGCATTACAGCATGCGCACGGAAGAAAAGTTATGCCAGTGCCATCTGCGTCCAATGGACTGCAATTAAATAAAAGATCACCATGTGCAATGTCACAAGAATGGAACGTCTTACTAGTTTGTTCAAGTGGGTTTGATGCAGAGTAATCGTTTTCCTAGGTCATGCATTAATAGCGATCGCGCACCCAGGATGCGAGCTCAGATTATCCGATACATTCTATGTTCATATTTTAGTATTGTGGGACCTGCTAAAAGCAAAATGGTACCTCCAAAACTCTCTCCTATTGCAGGATCGACGTACGAACAGAGTAATCAAGGCATTACGGCATGCGCACGGGAGAAACGTCATACCAGTGTTATCTGCGTCCTATAGACTGCAATGAAAGAAAAGATCACCATGTGCAATGTAACAAGAATGGAACGCCTTATTATTATGTTCAAGTAGGTTTGCTGCAGAGTAATCGTTTTCCTAGGTCATGCATTAATAGCGATCGCGCACCCAGGATGCGAGCTCAGATTATCCGATACATTCTATGTTCATATTTTAGTATTGTGGGACCTGCTAAAAGCAAAATGGTACCTCCAAAACTCTCTCCTGTTGCAGGATCGACGTACGAACCGAGTAATCAAGGCATTACGGCATGCGCACGGGAGAAAAGTCATACCAATGTTATCTGCATCCTATGGACTGCAATGAAAGAAAAGATCACCATGTGCAATGTCGAAAGAATGGAACGCCTTACTATTTTGTTCAAGTGGGTTTGATGCAGAGTAATCGTTTTCCTAGGTCATGCATTAATAGCGATCGCGCACCCAGGATGCGAGCTCAGATTATCCGATACATTCTATGTTCATATTTTAGTATTGTGGGACCTGCTAAAAGCAAAATGGTACATCCAAAACTCTCTCCTATTGCAGGATCGACGTACGAACAGAGTAATCAAGGCATTACGGCATGCGCACGGGAGAAACGTCGTACCAGTGTTATCTGCGCCCTATGGACTGCAATGAAAGAAAAGATCACCATGTGCAATGTCGAAAGAATGGAACGCCTTACTATTTTGTTCAAATGGGTTTGATGCAGAGTAATCGTTTTCCTAGGACGATCGCGCCCCAAGGATGCGAGCTCAGATTATCCGATACATTCTGTGTTCATATTTTAGTATTATGGGACATGCTAAAAGCAAAATGGTACCTCCAAAACTCTCTCCTATTGCAGGATCGACGTACGAACAGAGTAATCAAGGCATTACGGCATGCGCACGGGAGAAACGTCATACCAGTTTTATCTGCGTCCTATGGACTGCAATTAAAGAAAAGATCACCATGTGAAATGTCGAAAGAATGGAACGCCTTACTATTTTGTTCAAGTGGGTTTGATGCAGAGTAATCGTTTTCCTAGGTCATGCATTAATAGCGATCGCGCACCCAGGATGCGAGCTCAGATTATCCGATACATTCTATGTTCATATTTTAGTATTGTGGGACCTGCTAAAAGCAAAATGGTACCTCCAAAACTCTCTCCTGTTGCAGGATCGACGTACGAACCGAGTAATCAAGGCATTACGGCATGCGCACGGGAGAAAAGTCATACCAATGTTATCTGCATCCTATGGACTGCAATGAAAGAAAAGATCACCATGTGCAATGTCGAAAGAATGGAACGCCTTACTATTTTGTTCAAGTGGGTTTGATGCAGAGTAATCGTTTTCCTAGGTCATGCATTAATAGCGATCGCGCACCCAGGATGCGAGCTCAGATTATCCGATACATTCTATGTTCATATTTTAGTATTGTGGGACCTGCTAAAAGCAAAATGGTACATCCAAAACTCTCTCCTATTGCAGGATCGACGTACGAACAGAGTAATCAAGGCATTACGGCATGCGCACGGGAGAAACGTCATACCAGTGTTATCTGCGCCCTATGGACTGCAATGAAAGAAAAGATCACCATGTGCAATGTCACAAGAATGGAACGCCTTACTATTTTGTTCAAGTGGGTTTGATGCAGAGTAATCGTTTTCCTAGGTCATGCATTAATAGCGATCGCGCCCCCAGGATGCGAGCTCAGATTATCCGATACATTCTATGTTCATATTTTAGTATTGTGGGACCTGCTAAAAGCAAAATGGTACCTCCAAAACTCTCTCCTATTGCAGGATCGACGTACGAACAGAGTAATCAAGGCAATTACTGCATGCGCACGGGAGAAACGTCATACCAGTGTTATCTGCGTCCTATGGACTGCAATGAAAGAAAAGATCACCATGTGCAATGTCACAAGAATGGAACGCCTTACTATTTTGTTCAAGTGGGTTTGATGCAGAGTAATCGTTTTCCTAGGTCGATCGCGCACCCAGGATGCGAGCTCAGATTATCCGATACATTCTGTGTTCATATTTTAGTATTATGGGACCTGCTAAAAGCAAAATGGTACCTCCAAAACTCTCTCCTATTGCAGGATCGACGTACGAACAGAGTAATCAATGCATTACGGCATGCGCACGGGAGAAACGTCATACCAGTGTTATCTGCGTCCTATGGACTGCAATGAAAGAAAAGATCACCATGTGCAATGTCACAAGAATGGAACACCTTACTAATTTCTTCAAGTGGATTTATTGCAGAGTAATCGTTCTCCTAGGTCACGCATTCATAGCGATCACGCACACAGGATGCGAGCTCAGATTATCCGATACATTCTGTGTTCATATTTTAGTATTATGAGACCTGCTAAAAGCAAAATGGTACCTCCAAAACTCTCTTCTTTTGCAGGATCAACGTACGAACCGAGTAATCAAGGCATTACGGCATGCGCACGGGAGAAAAGTCATACCAGTGTTATCTGCGTCCCATAGACTGCAATGAAAGAAAAGATCACCATGTGCAATGTAACAAGAATGGAACGCCTTACTATTTTGTTCAAGTGGGTTTGATGCAGAGAAATCGTTTTCTTAGGTCATGCATTAATAGCGATCGCGCACCCAGGATGCGAGCTCAGATTATCCGATACATTCTATGTTCATATTTTAGTATTGTGGGACCTGCAAAAGCAAAATGTTACCTCCAAAACTCTCTCCTGTTGCAGGATCGACGTACGAACCGATAATCAAGGCATTACGGCATGCGCAGGGGAGAAAAGTCATACCAGTGTTATCTGCATCCTATGGACTGCAATGAAAGAAAAGATCACCATGTGCAATGTCACAAGAATGAAACGCCTTACTATTTTGTTCAAGTGGGTTTGATGCAGAGTAATCGTTTTCCTAGGTCATGCATTAATAGCGATCGCGCACCCAGGATGCGAGCTCAGATTATTCGATACATTCTATGTTCATATTTTAGTATTGTGGGACCTGCTAAAAGCAAAATGGTACCTCCAAAACACTCTCCTATTGCAGGATCGACGTACGAACAGAGTAATCAAGGCATTACGGCATGTGCACGGGAGAAACGTCGTACCAGTGTTATCTGCGTTTTATGGACTGCAATGAAAGAAAAGATCACCATGTGCAATGTCACAAGAATGGAACGCCTTACTATTTTGTTCAAATGGGTTTGATGCAGAGTAATCGTTTTCCTAGGACGATCGCGCCCCAAGGATGCGAGCTCAGATTATCCGATACATTCTGTGTTCATATTTTAGTATTATGGGACATGCTAAAAGCAAAATGGTACCTCCAAAACTCTCTCCTATTGCAGGATCGACGTACGAACAGAGTAATCAAGGCATTACGGCATGCGCACGGGAGAAACGTCATACCAGTTTTATCTGCGTCCTATGGACTGCAATTAAAGAAAAGATCACCATGTGAAATGTCGAAAGAATGGAACGCCTTACTATTTTGTTCAAGTGGGTTTGATGCAGAGTAATCGTTTTCCTAGGTCATGCATTAATAGCGATCGCGCACCCAGGATGCGAGCTCAGATTATCCGATACATTCCATGTTCATATTTTAGTATTGTGGGACCTGATAAAAGCAAAATGGTACCTCCAAAACTCTCTCCTGTTGCAGGATCGACGTACGAACCGAGTAATCAAGGCAATACGGCATGCGCACGGGAGAAAAGTCGTTATCTGCATCCTATGGACTGCAATGAAAGAAAAGGTCACCATGTGCAATGTCACAAGAATGGAACACCTTACTAATTTCTTCAAGTGGATTTATTGCAGAGTAATCGTTTTCCTAGGTCACGCATTCATAGCGATCACGCACACAGGATGCGAGCTCAGATTATCCGGCGATACATTCTATGTTCATATTTTAGTATTGTGGGACCTGCTAAAAGCAAAATGGTACCTCTAAAACTCTCTCCTGTTTCAGGATCGACGTACGAACCAAGTAATCAAGGCATTACAGCATGCGCACGGAAGAAAAGTTATGCCAGTGCCATCTGCGTCCAATGGACTGCAATTAAATAAAAGATCACCATGTGCAATGTCACAAGAATGGAACGTCTTACTAGTTTGTTCAAGTGGGTTTGATGCAGAGTAATCGTTTTCCTAGGTCATGCATTAATAGCGATCGCGCACCCAGGATGCGAGCTCAGATTATCCGATACATTCTATGTTCATATTTTAGTATTGTGGGACCTGCTAAAAGCAAAATGGTACCTCCAAAACTCTCTCCTATTGCAGGATCGACGAACGAACAGAGTAATCAAGGCATTACGGCATGCGCACGGGAGAAACGTCATACCAGTGTTATCTGCGTCCTATAGACTGCAATGAAAGAAAAGATCACCATGTGCAATGTAACAAGAATGGAACGCCTTATTATTATGTTCAAGTAGGTTTGCTGCAGAGTAATCGTTTTCCTAGGTCATGCATTAATAGCGATCGCGCACCCAGGATGCGAGCTCAGATTATCCGATACATTCTATGTTCATATTTTAGTATTGTGGGACCTGCTAAAAGCAAAATGGTACCTCCAAAACTCTCTCCTGTTGCAGGATCGACGTACGAACCGAGTAATCAAGGCATTACGGCATGCGCACGGGAGAAAAGTCATACCAATGTTATCTGCATCCTATGGACTGCAATGAAAGAAAAGATCACCATGTGCAATGTCGAAAGAATGGAACGCCTTACTATTTTGTTCAAGTGGGTTTGATGCAGAGTAATCGTTTTCCTAGGTCATGCATTAATAGCGATCGCGCACCCAGGATGCGAGCTCAGATTATCCGATACATTCTATGTTCATATTTTAGTATTGTGGGACCTGCTAAAAGCAAAATGGTACATCCAAAACTCTCTCCTATTGCAGGATCGACGTACGAACAGAGTAATCAAGGCATTACGGCATGCGCACGGGAGAAACGTCATACCAGTGTTATCTGCGCCCTATGGACTGCAATGAAAGAAAAGATCACCATGTGCAATGTCACAAGAATGGAACGCCTTACTATTTTGTTCAAGTGGGTTTGATGCAGAGTAATCGTTTTCCTAGGTCATGCATTAATAGCGATCGCGCCCCCAGGATGCGAGCTCAGATTATCCGATACATTCTATGTTCATATTTTAGTATTGTGGGACCTGCTAAAAGCAAAATGGTACCTCCAAAACTCTCTCCTATTGCAGGATCGACGTACGAACAGAGTAATCAAGGCATTACTGCATGCGCACGGGAGAAACGTCATACCAGTGTTATCTGCGTCCTATGGACTGCAATGAAAGAAAAGATCACCATGTGCAATGTCACAAGAATGGAACGCCTTACTATTTTGTTCAAGTGGGTTTGATGCAGAGTAATCGTTTTCCTAGGTCGATCGCGCACCCAGGATGCGAGCTCAGATTATCCGATACATTCTGTGTTCATATTTTAGTATTATGGGACCTGCTAAAAGCAAAATGGTACCTCCAAAACTCTCTCCTATTGCAGGATCGACGTACGAACAGAGTAATCAATGCATTACGGCATGCGCACGGGAGAAACGTCATACCAGTGTTATCTGCGTCCTATGGACTGCAATGAAAGAAAAGATCACCATGTGCAATGTCACAAGAATGGAACACCTTACTAATCTCTTCAAGTGGATTTATTGCAGAGTAATCGTTCTCCTAGGTCACGCATTCATAGCGATCACGCACACAGGATGCGAGCTCAGATTATCCGATACATTCTATGTTCATATTTTAGTATTATGGGACCTGCTAAAAGCAAAATGGTACCTCCAAAACTCTCTTCTTTTGCAGGATCAACGTACGAACCGAGTAATCAAGGCATTACGGCATGCGCACGGGAGAAAAGTCATACCAGTGTTATCTGCGTCCCATAGACTGCAATGAAAGAAAAGATCACCATGTGCAATGTAACAAGAATGGAACGCCTTACTATTTTGTTCAAGTGGGTTTGATGCAGAGAAATCGTTTTCTTAGGTCATGCATTAATAGCGATCGCGCACCCAGGATGCGAGCTCAGATTATCCGATACATTCTATGTTCATATTTTAGTATTGTGGGACCTGCAAAAGCAAAATGTTACCTCCAAAACTCTCTCCTGTTGCAGGATCGACGTACGAACCGATAATCAAGGCATTACGGCATGCGCAGGGGAGAAAAGTCATACCAGTGTTATCTGCGTCCTATGGACTGCAATGAAAGAAAAGATCACCATGTGCAATGTCACAAGAATGGAACGCCTTACTATTTGTTCAAGTGGGTTTGATGCAGAGTAATCTTTTTCCTAGGTCATGCATTAATAGCGATCGCGCACCCAGGATGCGAGCTCAGATTATCCGATACATTCTATGTTCATATTTTAGTATTGTGGGACCTGCTAAAAGCAAAATGATCCCTCCAAAACTCTCTCCTATTGCAGGATCGACGTACGAACAGAGTAATCAAGGCATTACTGCCTGCGCACGGGAAAAAAGTCATACCAATGTTATCTGCATTCTATGGACTGCAATGAAAGAAAAGGTCACCATGTGCAATGTCACAAGAATGGAACGCCTTACTATTTCTTCAAGTGGGTTTGATGCAGAGTAATCGTTTTCCTAGGTCATGCATTAATAGCGATCGCGCACCCAGGATGCGAGCTCAGATTATCCGATACACTCTATGTTCATATTTTAGTATTGTGGGACCTGCTAAAAGCAAAGTGATACCTCCAAAACTCTCTCCTATTGCAGGATCGACGTACGAACAGAGTAATCAAGGCATTACGGCATGCGCACGGGAGAAACGTCATACCAGTGTTATCTGCATCCTATGGACTGCAATGCAAGAAAAGATCACCATGTGCAATGTCACAAGAATGGAACGCCTTATTATTATGTTCAAGTGGGTTTGCTGCAGAGTAATCGTTTTCCTAGGTCATGCATTAATAGCGATCGCGCACCCAGGATGCGAGCTCAGATTATCCGATACATTCCATGTTCATATTTTAGTATTGTGGGACCTGATAAAAGCAAATGGTACCTCCAAAACTCTCTCCTGTTGCAGGATCAACGTACGAACCGAGTAATCAAGGCATTACGGCATGCGCACGGGAGAAAAGTCATACCAACGTTATCTGCATCCTATGGACTGCAATGAAAGAAAAGATCACCATGTGCAATGTCACAAGAATGGAACCCCTTACTAATTTCTTCAAGTGGATTTATTGCAGAATAATCGTTTTCCTAGGTCACGCATTCATAGCGATCACGCACACAGGATGCGAGCTCAGATTATCCGGCGATACATTCTATGTTCATATTTTAGTATTGTGGGACCTGCTAAAAGCAAAATGGTACCTCTAAAACTCTCTCCTGTTTCAGGATCGACGTACGAACCAAGTAATCAAGGCATTACAGCATGCGCACGGAAGAAAAGTTATGCCAGTGCCATCTGCGTCCAATGGACTGCAATTAAATAAAAGATCACCATGTGCAATGTCACAAGAATGGAACGTCTTACTAGTTTGTTCAAGTGGGTTTGATGCAGAGTAATCGTTTTCCTAGGTCATGCATTAATAGCGATCGCGCACCCAGGATGCGAGCTCAGATTATCCGATACATTCTATGTTCATATTTTAGTATTGTGGGACCTGCTAAAAGCAAAATGGTACCTCCAAAACTCTCTCCTATTGCAGGATCGACGTACGAACAGAGTAATCAAGGCATTACGGCATGCGCACGGGAGAAACGTCATACCAGTGTTATCTGCGTCCTATAGACTGCAATGAAAGAAAAGATCACCATGTGCAATGTAACAAGAATGGAACGCCTTATTATTATGTTCAAGTGGGTTTGCTGCAGAGTAATCGTTTTCCTAGGTCATGCATTAATAGCGATCGCGCACCCAGGATGCGAGCTCTGATTATCCGATACATTCTATGTTCATATTTTAGTATTGTGGGTCCTGCTAAAAGCAAAATGGCACCTCCAAAACTCTCTCCTGTTGCAGGATCGAAGTACGAACCGAGTAATCAAGGCATTACGGCATGCGCACGGGAGAAAAGTCATACCAATGTTATCTGCATCCTATGGACTGCAATGAAAGAAAAGATCACCATGTGCAATGTCACAAGAATGGAACGCCTTACTATTTTGTTCAAGTGGGTTTGATGCAGAGTAATCGTTTTCCTAGGTCATGCATTAATAGCGATCGCGCACCCAGGATGCGAGCTCAGATTATTCGATACATTCTATGTTCATATTTTAGTATTGTGGGACCTGCTAAAAGCAAAATGGTACCTCCAAAACACTCTCCTATTGCAGGATCGACGTACGAACAGAGTAATCAAGGCATTACGGCATGTGCACGGGAGAAACGTCGTACCAGAGTTATCTGCGTTTTATGGACTGCAATGAAAGAAGAGATCACCATATGCAATGTCACAAGAATGGAACGCCTTACTATTTTGTTCAAATGGGTTTGATGCAGAGTAATCGTTTTCCTAGGACGATCGCGCCCCAAGGATGCGAGCTCAGATTATCCGATACATTCTGTGTTCATATTTTAGTATTATGGGACATGCTAAAAGCAAAATGGTACCTCCAAAACTCTCTCCTATTGCAGGATCGACGTACGAACAGAGTAATCAAGGCATTACGGCATGCGCACGGGAGAAACGTCATACCAGTTTTATCTGCGTCCTATGGACTGCAATTAAAGAAAAGATCACCATGTGCAATGTCACAAGAATGGAACACCTTACTAATTTCTTCAAGTGGATTTATTGCAGAGTAATCGTTTTCCTACGTCACGCATTCATAGCGATCACGCACACAGGATGCGAGCTCAGATTATCCGATACATTCTGTGTTCATATTTTAGTATTATGGGACCTGCTAAAAGCAAAATGGTACCTCCAAAACTCTCTTCTTTTGCAGGATCAACGTACGAACCGAGTAATCAAGGCATCACGGCATGCGCACGGGAGAAAAGTCATACCAGTATTATCTGCGTCCCATAGACTGCAATGAAAGAAAAGATCACCATGTGCAATGTAACAAGAATGGAACGCCTTACTATTTTGTTCAAGTGGGTTTGATGCAGAGAAATCGTTTTCCTAGGTCATGCATTAATAGCGATCGCGCACCCAGGATGCGAGCTCAGATTATCCGATACATTCTATGTTCATATTTTAGTATTGTGGGACCTGCTAAAAGCAAAATGGTACCTCTAAAACTCTCTCCTGTTTCAGGATCGACGTACGAACCAAGTAATCAAGGCATTACAGCATGCGCACGGAAGAAAAGTTATGCCAGTGCCATCTGCGTCCAATGGACTGCAATTAAATAAAAGATCACCATGTGCAATGTCACAAGAATGGAACGTCTTACTAGTTTGTTCAAGTGGGTTTGATGCAGAGTAATCGTTTTCCTAGGTCGTGCATTAATAGCGATCGCGCACCCAGGATGCGAGCTCAGATTATCCGATACATTCTATGTTCATATTTTAGTATTGTGGGACCTGCTAAAAGCAAAATGGTACCTCCAAAACTCTCTCCTATTGCAGGATCGACGTACGAACAGAGTAATCAAGGCATTACGGCATGCGCACGGGAGAAACGTCATACCAGTGTTATCTGCGTCCTATAGACTGCAATGAAAGAAAAGATCACCATGTGCAATGTAACAAGAATGGAACGCCTTATTATTATGTTCAAGTAGGTTTGCTGCAGAGTAATCGTTTTCCTAGGTCATGCATTAATAGCGATCGCGCACCCAGGATGCGAGCTCAGATTATCCGATACATTCAATGTTCATATTTTAGTATTGTGGGACCTACTAAAAGCAAAATGGTACCTCCAAAACTCTCTCCTGTTGCAGGATCGACGTACGAACCGAGTAATCAAGGCATTACGGCATGCGCACGGGAGAAAAGTCATACCAATGTGATCTGCATCCTATGGACTGCAATGAAAGAAAAGATCACCATGTGCAATGTCGAAAGAATGGAACGCCTTACTATTTTGTTCAAGTGGGTTTGATGCAGAGTAATCGTTTTCCTAGGTCATGCATTAATAGCGATCGCGCACCCATGATGCGAGCTCAGATTATCCGATACATTCTATGTTCATATTTTAGTATTGTGGGACCTGCTAAAAGCAAAATGGTACCTCCAAAACTCTCTCCTGTTGCAGGATCGAAGTACGAACCGAGTAATCAAGGCATTACGGCATGCGCACGGGAGAAAAGTCATACCAGTGTTATATGCGCCCTATGGACTGCAATGAAAGAAAAGGTCACCATGTGCAATGTCACAAGAACGGAACGCCTTACTATTTCTTCAAGTGGGTTTGATGCAGAGTAATCGTTTTCCTAGGTCATGCATTAATAGCGATCGCGCACCCAGGATGCGAGCTCAGATTATCCGATACACTCTATGTTCATATTTTAGTATTGTGGGACCTGCTAAAAGCAAAGTGATACCTCCAAAACTCTCTCCTATTGCAGGATCGACGTACGAACAGAGTAATCAAGGCATTACGGCATGCGCACGGGAGAAACGTCATACCAGTGTTATCTGCATCCTATGGACTGCAATGCAAGAAAAGATCACCATGTGCAATGTCACAAGAATGGAACGCCTTATTATTATGTTCAAGTGGGTTTGCTGCAGAGTAATCGTTTTCCTAGGTCATGCATTAATAGCGATCGCGCACCCAGGATGCGAGCTCAGATTATCCGATACATTCCATGTTCATATTTTAGTATTGTGGGACCTGATAAAAGCAAATGGTACCTCCAAAACTCTCTCCTGTTGCAGGATCGACGTACGAACCGAGTAATCAAGGCATTACGGCATGCGCACGGGAGAAAAGTCATACCAACGTTATCTGCATCCTATGGACTGCAATGAAAGAAAAGATCACCATGTGCAATGTCACAAGAATGGAACCCCTTACTAATTTCTTCAAGTGGATTTATTGCAGAGTGATCGTTTTCCTAGGTCACGCATTCATAGCGATCACGCACACAGGATGCGAGCTCAGATTATCCGGCGATACATTCTATGTTCATATTTTAGTATTGTGGGACCTGCTAAAAGCAAAATGGTACCTCTAACACTCTCTCCTGTTTCAGGATCGACGTACGAACCAAGTAATCAAGGCATTACAGCATGCGCACGGAAGAAAAGTTATGCCAGTGCCATCTGCGTCCAATGGACTGCAATTAAATAAAAGATCACCATGTGCAATGTCACAAGAATGGAACGTCTTACTAGTTTGTTCAAGTGGGTTTGATGCAGAGTAATCGTTTTCCTAGGTCATGCATTAATAGCGATCGCGCACCCAGGATGCGAGCTCAGATTATCCGATACATTCTATGTTCATATTTTAGTATTGTGGGACCTGCTAAAAGCAAAATGGTACCTGCAAAACTCTCTCCTATTGCAGGATCGACGTACGAACAGAGTAATCAAGGCATTACGGCATGCGCACGGGAGAAACGTCATACCAGTGTTATCTGCGTCCTATACACTGCAATGAAAGAAAAGATCACCATGTGCAATGTAACAAGAATGGAACGCCTTATTATTATGTTCAAGTGGGTTTGCTGCAGAGTAATCGTTTTCCTAGGTCATGCATTAATAGCGATCGCGCCCCCAGGATGCGAGCTCAGATTATTCGATACATTCTATGTTCATATTTTAGTATTGTGGGACCTGCTAAAAGCAAAATGGTACCTCCAAAACACTCTCCTATTGCAGGATCGCCGTACGAACAGAGTAATCAAGGCATTACGGCATGTGCACGGGAGAAACGTCGTACCAGTGTTATCTGCGTCCTATGGACTGCAATGAAAGAAAAGATCACCATGTGCAATGTCACAAGAATGGAACACCTTACTAATTTCTTCAAGTGGATTTATTGCAGAGTAATCGTTCTCCTAGGTCACGCATTCATAGCGATCACGCACACAGGATGCGAGCTCAGATTATCCGATACATTCTGTGTTCACATTTTAGTATTATGGGACCTGCTAAAAGCAAAATGGTACCTCCAAAACTCTCTTCTTTTGCAGGATCAACGTACGAACCGAGTAATCAAGGCATTACGGCATGCGCACGGGAGAAAAGTCATACCAGTGTTATCTGCGTCCCATAGACTGCAATGAAAGAAAAGATCACCATGTGCAATGTAACAAGAATGGAACGCCTTACTATTTTGTTCAAGTGGGTTTGATGCAGAGAAATCGTTTTCTTAGGTCATGCATTAATAGCGATCGCGCACCCAGGATGCGAGCTCAGATTATCCGATACATTCTATGTTCATATTTTAGTATTGTGGGACCTGCAAAAGCAAAATGTTACCTCCAAAACTCTCTCCTGTTGCAGGATCGACGTACGAACCGATAATCAAGGCATTACGGCATGCGCACGGGAGAAAAGTCATACCAGTGTTATCTGCGTCCTATGGACTGCAATGAAAGAAAAGATCACCATGTGCAATGTCACAAGAATGGAACGCCTTACTATTTGTTCAAGTGGGTTTGATGCAGAGTAATCTTTTTCCTAGGTCATGCATTAATAGCGATCGCGCACCCAGGATGCGAGCTCAGATTATCCGATACATTCTATGTTCATATTTTAGTATTGTGGGACCTGCTAAAAGCAAAATGATCCCTCCAAAACTCTCTCCTATTGCAGGATCGACGTACGAACAGAGTAATCAAGGCATTACGGCCTGCGCACGGGAAAAAAGTCATACCAATGTTATCTGCATTCTATGGACTGCAATGAAAGAAAAGGTCACCATGTGCAATGTCACAAGAATGGAACGCCTTACTATTTCTTCAAGTGGGTTTGATGCAGAGTAATCGTTTTCCTAGGTCATGCATTAATAGCGATCGCGCACCCAGGATGCGAGCTCAGATTATCCGATACACTCTATGTTCATATTTTAGTATTGTGGGACCTGCTAAAAGCAGTGATACCTCCAAAACTCTCTCCTATTGCAGGATCGACGTACGAACAGAGTAATCAAGGCATTACGGCATGCGCACGGGAGAAACGTCATACCAGTGTTATCTGCATCCTATGGACTGCAATGCAAGAAAAGATCACCATGTGCAATGTCACAAGAATGGAACGCCTTATTATTATGTTCAAGAGGGTTTGCTGCAGAGTAATCGTTTTCCTAGGTCATGCATTAATAGCGATCGCGCACCCAGGATGCGAGCTCAGATTATCCGATACATTCCATGTTCATATTTTAGTATTGTGGGACCTGATAAAAGCAAATGGTACCTCCAAAACTCTCTCCTGTTGCAGGATCGACGTACGAACCGAGTAATCAAGGCATTACGGCATGCGCACGGGAGAAAAGTCATACCAACGTTATCTGCATCCTATGGACTGCAATGAAAGAAAAGATCACCATGTGCAATGTCACAAGAATGGAACCCCTTACTAATTTCTTCAAGTGGATTTATTGCAGAATAATCGTTTTCCTAGGTCACGCATTCATAGCGATCACGCACACAGGATGCGAGCTCAGATTATCCGGCGATACATTCTATGTTCATATTTTAGTATTGTGGGACCTGCTAAAAGCAAAATGGTACCTCTAAAACTCTCTCCTGTTTCAGGATCGACGTACGAACCAAGTAATCAAGGCATTACAGCATGCGCACGGAAGAAAAGTTATGCCAGTGCCATCTGCGTCCAATGGACTGCAATTAAATAAAAGATCACCATGTGCAATGTCACAAGAATGGAACGTCTTACTAGTTTGTTCAAGTGGGTTTGATGCAGAGTAATCGTTTTCCTAGGTCATGCATTAATAGCGATCGCGCACCCAGGATGCGAGCTCAGATTATCCGATACATTCTATGTTCATATTTTAGTATTGTGGGACCTGCTAAAAGCAAAATGGTACCTCCAAAACTCTCTCCTATTGCAGGATCGACGTACGAACAGAGTAATCAAGCCATTACGGCATGCGCACGGGAGAAACGTCATACCAGTGTTATCTGCGTCCTATAGACTGCAATGAAAGAAAAGATCACCATGTGCAATGTAACAAGAATGGAACGCCTTATTATTATGTTCAAGTGGGTTTGCTGCAGAGTAATCGTTTTCCTAGGTCATGCATTAATAGCGATCGCGCACCCAGGATGCGAGCTCTGATTATCCGATACATTCTATGTTCATATTTTAGTATTGTGGGACCTGCTAAAAGCAAAATGGCACCTCCAAAACTCTCTCCTGTTGCAGGATCGAAGTACGAACCGAGTAATCAAGGCATTACGGCATGCGCACGGGAGAAAAGTCATACCAATGTTATCTGCATCCTATGGACTGCAATGAAAGAAAAGATCACCATGTGCAATGTCACAAGAATGGAACGCCTTACTATTTTGTTCAAGTGGGTTTGATGCAGAGTAATCGTTTTCCTAGGTCATGCATTAATAGCGATCGCGCACCCAGGATGCGAGCTCAGATTATTCGATACATTCTATGTTCATATTTTAGTATTGTGGGACCTGCTAAAAGCAAAATGGTACCTCCAAAACACTCTCCTATTGCAGGATCGACGTACGAACAGAGTAATCAAGGCATTACGGCATGTGCACGGGAGAAACGTCGTACCAGAGTTATCTGCGTTTTATGGACTGCAATGAAAGAAGAGATCACCATATGCAATGTCACAAGAATGGAACGCCTTACTATTTTGTTCAAATGGGTTTGATGCAGAGTAATCGTTTTCCTAGGACGATCGCGCCCCAAGGATGCGAGCTCAGATTATCCGATACATTCTGTGTTCATATTTTAGTATTATGGGACATGCTAAAAGCAAAATGGTACCTCCAAAACTCTCTCCTATTGCAGGATCGACGTACGAACAGAGTAATCAAGGCATTACGGCATGCGCACGGGAGAAACGTCATACCAGTTTTATCTGCGTCCTATGGACTGCAATTAAACAAAAGATCACCATGTGCAATGTCACAAGAATGGAACACCTTACTAATTTCTTCAAGTGGATTTATTGCAGAGTAATCGTTTTCCTAGGTCACGCATTCGTAGCGATCACGCACACAGGATGCGAGCTCAGATTATGCGATACATTCTGTGTTCATATTTTAGTATTATGGGACCTGCTAAAAGCAAAATGGTACCTCCAAAACTCTCTTCTTTTGCAGGATCAACGTACGAACCGAGTAATCAAGGCATTACGGCATGCGCACGGGAGAAAAGTCATACCAGTATTATCTGCGTCCCATAGACTGCAATGAAAGAAAAGATCACCATGTGCAATGTAACAAGAATGGAACGCCTTACTATTTTGTTCAAGTGGGTTTGATGCAGAGAAATCGTTTTCCTAGGTCATGCATTAATAGCGATCGCGCACCCAGGATGCGAGCTCAGATTATCCGATACATTCTATGTTCATATTTTAGTATTGTGGGACCTGCTAAAAGCAAAATGGTACCTCCAAAACTCTCTCCTGTTGCAGGATCGACGTACGAACCGAGTAATCAAGGCATTACGGCATGCGCACGGGAGAAAAGTCGTTATCTGCATCCTATGGACTGCAATGAAAGAAAAGGTCACCATGTGCAATGTCACAAGAATGGAACACCTTACTAATTTCTTCAAGTGGATTTATTGCAGAGTAATCGTTTTCCTAGGTCACGCATTCATAGCGATCACGCACACAGGATGCGAGCTCAGATTATCCGGCGATACATTCTATGTTCATATTTTAGTATTGTGGGACCTGCTAAAAGCAAAATGGTACCTCTAAAACTCTCTCCTGTTTCAGGATCGACGTACGAACCAAGTAATCAAGGCATTACAGCATGCGCACGGAAGAAAAGTTATGCCAGTGCCATCTGCGTCCAATGCACTGCAATTAAATAAAAGATCACCATGTGCAATGTCACAAGAATGGAACGTCTTACTAGTTTGTTCAAGTGGGTTTGATGCAGAGTAATCGTTTTCCTAGGTCGTGCATTAATAGCGATCGCGCACCCAGGATGCGAGCTCAGATTATCCGATACATTCTATGTTCATATTTTAGTATTGCGGGACCTGCTAAAAGCAAAATGGTACCTCCAAAACTCTCTCCTATTGCAGGATCGACGTACGAACAGAGTAATCAAGGCATTACGGCATGCGCACGGGAGAAACGTCATACCAGTGTTATCTGCGTCCTATAGACTGCAATGAAAGAAAAGATCACCATGTGCAATGTAACAAGAATGGAACGCCTTATTATTATGTTCAAGTAGGTTTGCTGCAGAGTAATCGTTTTCCTAGGTCATGCATTAATAGCGATCGCGCACCCAGGATGCGAGCTCAGATTATCCGATACATTCAATGTTCATATTTTAGTATTGTGGGACCTACTAAAAGCAAAATGGTACCTCCAAAACTCTCTCCTGTTGCAGGATCGACGTACGAACCGAGTAATCAAGGCATTACGGCATGCGCACGGGAGAAAAGTCATACCAATGTGATCTGCATCCTATGGACTGCAATGAAAGAAAAGATCACCATGTGCAATGTCGAAAGAATGGAACGCCTTACTATTTTGTTCAAGTGGGTTTGATGCAGAGTAATCGTTTTCCTAGGTCATGCATTAATAGCGATCGCGCACCCATGATGCGAGCTCAGATTATCCGATACATTCTATGTTCATATTTTAGTATTGTGGGACCTGCTAAAAGCAAAATGGTACCTCCAAAACTCTCTCCTGTTGCAGGATCGAAGTACGAACCGAGTAATCAAGGCATTACGGCATGCGCACGGGAGAAAAGTCATACCAGTGTTATATGCGCCCTATGGACTGCAATGAAAGAAAAGGTCACCATGTGCAATGTCACAAGAATGAAACGCCTTACTATTTCTTCAAGTGGGTTTGATGCAGAGTAATCGTTTTCCTAGGTCATGCATTAATAGCGATCGCGCACCCAGGATGCGAGCTCAGATTATCCGATACACTCTATGTTCATATTTTAGTATTGTGGGACCTGCTAAAAGCAAAGTGATACCTCCAAAACTCTCTCCTATTGCAGGATTGACGTACGAACAGAGTAATCAAGGCATTACGGCATGCGCACGGGAGAAACGTCATACCAGTGTTATCTGCATCCTATGGACTGCAATGCAAGAAAAGATCACCATGTGCAATGTCACAAGAATGGAACGCCTTATTATTATGTTCAAGTGGGTTTGCTGCAGAGTAATCGTTTTCCTAGGTCATGCATTAATAGCGATCGCGCACCCAGGATGCGAGCTCAGATTATCCGATACATTCCATGTTCATATTTTAGTATTGTGGGACCTGATAAAAGCAAATGGTACCTCCAAAACTCTCTCCTGTTGCAGGATCGACGTACGAACCGAGTAATCAAGGCATTACGGCATGCGCACGGGAGAAACGTCATACCAACGTTATCTGCATCCTATGGACTGCAATGAAAGAAAAGATCACCATGTGCAATGTCACAAGAATGGAACCCCTTACTAATTTCTTCAAGTGGATTTATTGCAGAGTGATCGTTTTCCTAGGTCACGCATTCATAGCGATCACGCACACAGGATGCGAGCTCAGATTATCCGGCGATACATTCTATGTTCATATTTTAGTATTGTGGGACCTGCTAAAAGCAAAATGGTACCTCTAAAACTCTCTCCTGTTTCAGGATCGACGTACGAACCAAGTAATCAAGGCATTACAGCATGCGCACGGAAGAAAAGTTATGCCAGTGCCATCTGCGTCCAATGGACTGCAATTAAATAAAAGATCACCATGTGCAATGTCACAAGAATGGAACGTCTTACTAGTTTGTTCAAGTGGGTTTGATGCAGAGTAATCGTTTTCCTAGGTCATGCATTAATAGCGATCGCGCACCCAGGATGCGAGCTCAGATTATCCGATACATTCTATGTTCATATTTTAGTATTGTGGGACCTGCTAAAAGCAAAATGGTACCTCCAAAACTCTCTCCTATTGCAGGATCGACGTACGAACAGAGTAATCAAGGCATTACGGCATGCGCACGGGAGAAACGTCATACCAGTGTTATCTGCGTCCTATAGACTGCAATGAAAGAAAAGATCACCATGTGCAATGTAACAAGAATGGAACGCCTTATTATTATGTTCAAGTGGGTTTGCTGCAGAGTAATCGTTTTCCTAGGTCATGCATTAATAGCGATCGCGCCCCCAGGATGCGAGCTCAGATTATTCGATACATTCTATGTTCATATTTTAGTATTGTGGGACCTGCTAAAAGCAAAATGGTACCTCCAAAACACTCCTATTGCAGGATCGACGTACGAACAGAGTAATCAAGGCATTACGGCATGTGCACGGGAGAAACGTCGTACCAGTGTTATCTGCGTTTTATGGACTGCAATGAAAGAAAAGATCACCATGTGCAATGTCACAAGAATGGAACGCCTTACTATTTTGTTCAAATGGGTTTGATGCAGAGTAATCGTTTTCCTAGGACGATCGCGCCCCAAGAATGCGAGCTCAGATTATCCGATACATTCTGTGTTCATATTTTAGTATTATGGGACATGCTAAAAGCAAAATGGTACCTCCAAAACTCTCTCCTATTGCAGGATCGACGTACGAACAGAGTAATCAAGGCATTACGGCATGCGCACGGGAGAAACGTCATACCAGTTTTATCTGCGTCCTATGGACTGCAATTAAAGAAAAGATCACCATGTGCAATGTCACAAGAATGGAACACCTTACTAATTTCTTCAAGTGGATTTATTGCAGAGTAATCGTTTTCCTAGGTCACGCATTCATAGCGATCACGCACACAGGATGCGAGCTCAGATTATCCGATACATTCTGTGTTCATATTTTAGTATTATGGGACCTGCTAAAAGCAAAATGGTACCTCCAAAACTCTCTTCTTTTGCAGGATCAACGTACGAACCGAGTAATCAAGGCATTACGGCATGCGCACGGGAGAAAAGTCATACCAGTATTATCTGCGTCCCATAGACTGCAATGAAAGAAAAGATCACCATGTGCAATGTAACAAGAATGGAACGCCTTACTATTTTGTTCAAGTGGGTTTGATGCAGAGAAATCGTTTTCCTAGGTCATGCATTAATAGCGATCGCGCACCCAGGATGCGAGCTCAGATTATCCGATACATTCTATGTTCATATTTTAGTATTGTGGGACCTGCTAAAAGCAAAATGGTACCTCCAAAACTCTCTCCTGTTGCAGGATCGACGTACGAACCGAGTAATCAAGGCATTACGGCATGCGCACGGGAGAAAAGTCGTTATCTGCATCCTATGGACTGCAATGAAAGAAAAGGTCACCATGTGCAATGTCACAAGAATGGAACACCTTACTAATTTCTTCAAGTGGATTTATTGCAGAGTAATCGTTTTCCTAGGTCACGCATTCATAGCGATCACGCACACAGGATGCGAGCTCAGATTATCCGGCGATACATTCTATGTTCATATTTTAGTATTGTGGGACCTGCTAAAAGCAAAATGGTACCTCTAAAACTCTCTCCTGTTTCAGGATCGACGTACGAACCAAGTAATCAAGGCATTACAGCATGCGCACGGAAGAAAAGTTATGCCAGTGCCATCTGCGTCCAATGCACTGCAATTAAATAAAAGATCACCATGTGCAATGTCACAAGAATGGAACGTCTTACTAGTTTGTTCAAGTGGGTTTGATGCAGAGTAATCGTTTTCCTAGGTCGTGCATTAATAGCGATCGCGCACCCAGGATGCGAGCTCAGATTATCCGATACATTCTATGTTCATATTTTAGTATTGTGGGACCTGCTAAAAGCAAAATGGTACCTCCAAAACTCTCTCCTATTGCAGGATCGACGTACGAACAGAGTAATCAAGGCATTACGGCATGCGCACGGGAGAAACGTCATACCAGTGTTATCTGCGTCCTATAGACTGCAATGAAAGAAAAGATCACCATGTGCAATGTAACAAGAATGGAACGCCTTATTATTATGTTCAAGTAGGTTTGCTGCAGAGTAATCGTTTTCCTAGGTCATGCATTAATAGCGATCGCGCACCCAGGATGCGAGCTCAGATTATCCGATACATTCAATGTTCATATTTTAGTATTGTGGGACCTACTAAAAGCAAAATGGTACCTCCAAAACTCTCTCCTGTTGCAGGATCGACGTACGAACCGAGTAATCAAGGCATTACGGCATGCGCACGGGAGAAAAGTCATACCAATGTGATCTGCATCCTATGGACTGCAATGAAAGAAAAGATCACCATGTGCAATGTCGAAAGAATGGAACGCCTTACTATTTTGTTCAAGTGGGTTTGATGCAGAGTAATCGTTTTCCTAGGTCATGCATTAATAGCGATCGCGCACCCATGATGCGAGCTCAGATTATCCGATACATTCTATGTTCATATTTTAGTATTGTGGGACCTGCTAAAAGCAAAATGGTACCTCCAAAACTCTCTCCTGTTGCAGGATCGAAGTACGAACCGAGTAATCAAGGCATTACGGCATGCGCACGGGAGAAAAGTCATACCAGTGTTATATGCGCCCTATGGACTGCAATGAAAGAAAAGGTCACCATGTGCAATGTCACAAGAATGAAACGCCTTACTATTTCTTCAAGTGGGTTTGATGCAGAGTAATCGTTTTCCTAGGTCATGCATTAATAGCGATCGCGCACCCAGGATGCGAGCTCAGATTATCCGATACACTCTATGTTCATATTTTAGTATTGTGGGACCTGCTAAAAGCAAAGTGATACCTCCAAAACTCTCTCCTATTGCAGGATTGACGTACGAACAGAGTAATCAAGGCATTACGGCATGCGCACGGGAGAAACGTCATACCAGTGTTATCTGCATCCTATGGACTGCAATGCAAGAAAAGATCACCATGTGCAATGTCACAAGAATGGAACGCCTTATTATTATGTTCAAGTGGGTTTGCTGCAGAGTAATCGTTTTCCTAGGTCATGCATTAATAGCGATCGCGCACCCAGGATGCGAGCTCAGATTATCCGATACATTCCATGTTCATATTTTAGTATTGTGGGACCTGATAAAAGCAAATGGTACCTCCAAAACTCTCTCCTGTTGCAGGATCGACGTACGAACCGAGTAATCAAGGCATTACGGCATGCGCACGGGAGAAACGTCATACCAACGTTATCTGCATCCTATGGACTGCAATGAAAGAAAAGATCACCATGTGCAATGTCACAAGAATGGAACCCCTTACTAATTTCTTCAAGTGGATTTATTGCAGAGTGATCGTTTTCCTAGGTCACGCATTCATAGCGATCACGCACACAGGATGCGAGCTCAGATTATCCGGCGATACATTCTATGTTCATATTTTAGTATTGTGGGACCTGCTAAAAGCAAAATGGTACCTCTAAAACTCTCTCCTGTTTCAGGATCGACGTACGAACCAAGTAATCAAGGCATTACAGCATGCGCACGGAAGAAAAGTTATGCCAGTGCCATCTGCGTCCAATGGACTGCAATTAAATAAAAGATCACCATGTGCAATGTCACAAGAATGGAACGTCTTACTAGTTTGTTCAAGTGGGTTTGATGCAGAGTAATCGTTTTCCTAGGTCATGCATTAATAGCGATCGCGCACCCAGGATGCGAGCTCAGATTATCCGATACATTCTATGTTCATATTTTAGTATTGTGGGACCTGCTAAAAGCAAAATGGTACCTCCAAAACTCTCTCCTATTGCAGGATCGACGTACGAACAGAGTAATCAAGGCATTACGGCATGCGCACGGGAGAAACGTCATACCAGTGTTATCTGCGTCCTATAGACTGCAATGAAAGAAAAGATCACCATGTGCAATGTAACAAGAATGGAACGCCTTATTATTATGTTCAAGTGGGTTTGCTGCAGAGTAATCGTTTTCCTAGGTCATGCATTAATAGCGATCGCGCCCCCAGGATGCGAGCTCAGATTATTCGATACATTCTATGTTCATATTTTAGTATTGTGGGACCTGCTAAAAGCAAAATGGTACCTCCAAAACACTCCTATTGCAGGATCGACGTACGAACAGAGTAATCAAGGCATTACGGCATGTGCACGGGAGAAACGTCGTACCAGTGTTATCTGCGTTTTATGGACTGCAATGAAAGAAAAGATCACCATGTGCAATGTCACAAGAATGGAACGCCTTACTATTTTGTTCAAATGGGTTTGATGCAGAGTAATCGTTTTCCTAGGACGATCGCGCCCCAAGGATGCGAGCTCAGATTATCCGATACATTCTGTGTTCATATTTTAGTATTATGGGACATGCTAAAAGCAAAATGGTACCTCCAAAACTCTCTCCTATTGCAGGATCGACGTACGAACAGAGTAATCAAGGCATTACGGCATGCGCACGGGAGAAACGTCATACCAGTTTTATCTGCGTCCTATGGACTGCAATTAAAGAAAAGATCACCATGTGCAATGTCACAAGAATGGAACACCTTACTAATTTCTTCAAGTGGATTTATTGCAGAGTAATCGTTTTCCTAGGTCACGCATTCATAGCGATCACGCACACAGGATGCGAGCTCAGATTATCCGATACATTCTGTGTTCATATTTTAGTATTATGGGACCTGCTAAAAGCAAAATGGTACCTCCAAAACTCTCTTCTTTTGCAGGATCAACGTACGAACCGAGTAATCAAGGCATTACGGCATGCGCACGGGAGAAAAGTCATACCAGTATTATCTGCGTCCCATAGACTGCAATGAAAGAAAAGATCACCATGTGCAATGTAACAAGAATGGAACGCCTTACTATTTTGTTCAAGTGGGTTTGATGCAGAGAAATCGTTTTCCTAGGTCATGCATTAATAGCGATCGCGCACCCAGGATGCGAGCTCAGATTATCCGATACATTCTATGTTCATATTTTAGTATTGTGGGACCTGCTAAAAGCAAAATGGTACCTCCAAAACTCTCTCCTGTTGCAGGATCGACGTACGAACAGAGTAATCAAGGCATTACGGCATGCGCACGGGAGAAAAGTCATACCAACGTTATCTGCATCCTATGGACTGCAATGAAAGAAAAGGTCACCATGTGCAATGTCACAAGAATGGAACACCTTACTAATTTCTTCAAGTGGATTTATTGCAGAGTAATCGTTTTCCTAGGTCACGCATTCATAGCGATCACGCACACAGGATGCGAGCTCAGATTATCCGGCGATACATTCTATGTTCATATTTTAGTATTGTGGGACCTGCTAAAAGCAAAATGGTACCTCTAAAACTCTCTCCTGTTTCAGGATCGACGTACGAACCAAGTAATCAAGGCATTACAGCATGCGCACGGAAGAAAAGTTATGCCAGTGCCATCTGCGTCCAATGGACTGCAATTAAATAAAAGATCACCATGTGCAATGTCACAAGAATGGAACGTCTTACTAGTTTGTTCAAGTGGGTTTGATGCAGAGTAATCGTTTTCCTAGGTCGTGCATTAATAGCGATCGCGCACCCAGGATGCGAGCTCAGATTATCCGATACATTCTATGTTCATATTTTAGTATTGTGGGACCTGCTAAAAGCAAAATGGTACCTCCAAAACTCTCTCCTATTGCAGGATCGACGTACGAACAGAGTAATCAAGGCATTACGGCATGCGCACGGGAGAAACGTCATACCAGTGTTATCTGCGTCCTATAGACTGCAATGAAAGAAAAGATCACCATGTGCAATGTAACAAGAATGGAACGCCTTATTATTATGTTCAAGTAGGTTTGCTGCAGAGTAATCGTTTTCCTAGGTCATGCATTAATAGCGATCGCGCACCCAGGATGCGAGCTCAGATTATCCGATACATTCAATGTTCATATTTTAGTATTGTGGGACCTACTAAAAGCAAAATGGTACCTCCAAAACTCTCTCCTGTTGCAGGATCGACGTACGAACCGAGTAATCAAGGCATTACGGCATGCGCACGGGAGAAAAGTCATACCAATGTGATCTGCATCCTATGGACTGCAATGAAAGAAAAGATCACCATGTGCAATGTCGAAAGAATGGAACGCCTTACTATTTTGTTCAAGTGGGTTTGATGCAGAGTAATCGTTTTCCTAGGTCATGCATTAATAGCGATCGCGCACCCATGATGCGAGCTCAGATTATCCGATACATTCTATGTTCATATTTTAGTATTGTGGGAACTGCTAAAAGCAAAATGGTACCTCCAAAACTCTCTCCTGTTGCAGGATCGAAATACGAACCGAGTAATCAAGGCATTACGGCATGCGCACGGGAGAAAAGTCATACCAGTGTTATATGCGCCCTATGGACTGCAATGAAAGAAAAGGTCACCATGTGCAATGTCACAAGAATGGAACGCCTTACTATTTCTTCAAGTGGGTTTGATGCAGAGTAATCGTTTTCCTAGGTCATGCATTAATAGCGATCGCGCACCCAGGATGCGAGCTCAGATTATCCGATACACTCTATGTTCATATTTTAGTATTGTGGGACCTGCTAAAAGCAAAGTGATACCTCCAAAACTCTCTCCTATTGCAGGATTGACGTACGAACAGAGTAATCAAGGCATTACGGCATGCGCACGGGAGAAACGTCATACCAGTGTTATCTGCATCCTATGGACTGCAATGCAAGAAAAGATCACCATGTGCAATGTCACAAGAATGGAACGCCTTATTATTATGTTCAAGTGGGTTTGCTGCAGAGTAATCGTTTTCCTAGGTCATGCATTAATAGCGATCGCGCACCCAGGATGCGAGCTCAGATTATCCGATACATTCCATGTTCATATTTTAGTATTGTGGGACCTGATAAAAGCAAATGGTACCTCCAAAACTCTCTCCTGTTGCAGGATCGACGTACGAACCGAGTAATCAAGGCATTACGGCATGCGCACGGGAGAAAAGTCATACCAACGTTATCTGCATCCTATGGACTGCAATGAAAGAAAAGATCACCATGTGCAATGTCACAAGAATGGAACCCCTTACTAATTTCTTCAAGTGGATTTATTGCAGAGTGATCGTTTTCCTAGGTCACGCATTCATAGCGATCACGCACACAGGATGCGAGCTCAGATTATCCGGCGATACATTCTATGTTCATATTTTAGTATTGTGGGACCTGCTAAAAGCAAAATGGTACCTCTAAAACTCTCTCCTGTTTCAGGATCGACGTACGAACCAAGTAATCAAGGCATTACAGCATGCGCACGGAAGAAAAGTTATGCCAGTGCCATCTGCGTCCAATGGACTTCAATTAAATAAAACATCACCATGTGCAATGTCACAAGAATGGAACGTCTTACTAGTTTGTTCAAGTGGGTTTGATGCAGAGTAATCGTTTTCCTAGGTCATGCATTAATAGCGATCGCGCACCCAGGATGCGAGCTCAGATTATCCGATACATTCTTTGTTCATATTTTAGTATTGTGGGACCTGCTAAAAGCAAAATGGTACCTCCAAAACTCTCTCCTATTGCAGGATCGACGTACGAACAGAGTAATCAAGGCATTACGGCATGCGCACGGGAGAAACGTCATACCAGTGTTATCTGCGTCCTATAGACTGCAATGAAAGAAAAGATCACCATGTGCAATGTAACAAGAATGGAACGCCTTATTATTATGTTTAAGTGGGTTTGCTGCAGAGTAATCGTTTTCCTAGGTCATGCATTAATAGCGATCGCGCCCCCAGGATGCGAGCTCAGAATATTCGATACATTCTATGTTCATATTTTAGTATTGTGGGACCTGCTAAAAGCAAAATGGTACCTCCAAAACACTCTCCTATTGCAGGATCGACGTACGAACAGAGTAATCAAGGCATTACGGCATGTGCACGGGAGAAACGTCGTACCAGTGTTATCTGCGTTTTATGGACTGCAATGAAAGAAAAGATCACCATGTGCAATGTCACAAGAATGGAACGCCTTACTATTTTGTTCAAATGGGTTTGATGCAGAGTAATCGTTTTCCTAGGACGATCTCGCCCCAAGGATGCGAGCTCAGATTATCCGATACATTCTGTGTTCATATTTTAGTATTATGGGACATGCTAAAAGCAAAATGGTACCTCCAAAACTCTCTCCTATTGCAGGATCGACGTACGAACAGAGTAATCAAGGCATTACGGCATGCGCACGGGAGAAACGTCAAACCAGTTTTATCTGCGTCCTATGGACTGCAATTAAAGAAAAGATCACCATGTGCAATGTCACAAGAATGGAACACCTTACTAATTTCTTCAAGTGGATTTATTGCAGAGTAATCGTTTTCCTAGGTCACGCATTCATAGCGATCACGCACACAGGATGCGAGCTCAGATTATCCGATACATTCTGTGTTCATATTTTAGTATTATGGGACCTGCTAAAAGCAAAATGGTACCTCCAAAACTCTCTTCTTTTGCAGGATCAACGTACGAACCGAGTAATCAAGGCACTACGGCATGCGCACGGGAGAAAAGTCATACCAGTATTATCTGCGTCCCATAGACTGCAATGAAAGAAAAGATCACCATGTGCAATGTAACAAGAATGGAACGCCTTACTATTTTGTTCAAGTGGGTTTGATGCAGAGAAATCGTTTTCCTAGGTCATGCATTAATAGCGATCGCGCACCCAGGATGCGAGCTCAGATTATCCGATACATTCTATGTTCATATTTTAGTATTGTGGGACCTGCTAAAAGCAAAATGGTACCTCCAAAACTCTCTCCTGTTGCAGGATCGACGTACGAACCGAGTAATCAAGGCATTACGGCATGCGCACGGGAGAAAAGTCATACCAATGTTATCTGCATCCTATGGACTGCAATGAAAGAAAAGATCACCATGTGCAATGTCGAAAGAATGGAACGCCTTACTATTTTGTTCAAGTGGGTTTGATGCAGAGTAATCGTTTTCCTAGGTCATGCATTAATAGCGATCGCGCACCCAGGATGCGAGCTCAGATTATCCGATACATTCCATGTTCATATTTTAGTATTGTGGGACCTGATAAAAGCAAAATGGTACCTCCAAAACTCTCTCCTGTTGCAGGATCGACGTACGAACCGAGTAATCAAGGCACTACGGCATGCGCACGGGAGAAAAGTCATACCAGTATTATCTGCGTCCCATAGACTGCAATGAAAGAAAAGATCACCATGTGCAATGTAACAAGAATGGAACGCCTTACTATTTTGTTCAAGTGGGTTTGATGCAGAGAAATCGTTTTCCTAGGTCATGCATTAATAGCGATCGCGCACCCAGGATGCGAGCTCAGATTATCCGATACATTCTATGTTCATATTTTAGTATTGTGGGACCTGCTAAAAGCAAAATGGTACCTCCAAAACTCTCTCCTGTTGCAGGATCGACGTACGAACCGAGTAATCAAGGCATTACGGCATGCGCACGGGAGAAAAGTCATACCAATGTTATCTGCATCCTATGGACTGCAATGAAAGAAAAGATCACCATGTGCAATGTCGAAAGAATGGAACGCCTTACTATTTTGTTCAAGTGGGTTTGATGCAGAGTAATCGTTTTCCTAGGTCATGCATTAATAGCGATCGCGCACCCAGGATGCGAGCTCAGATTATCCGATACATTCCATGTTCATATTTTAGTATTGTGGGACCTGATAAAAGCAAAATGGTACCTCCAAAACTCTCTCCTGTTGCAGGATCGACGTACGAACCGAGTAATCAAGGCATTACGGCATGCGCACGGGAGAAAAGTCATACCAGTATTATCTGCGTCCCATAGACTGCAATGAAAGAAAAGGTCACCATGTGCAATGTCACAAGAATGGAACACCTTACTAATTTCTTCAAGTGGATTTATTGCAGAGTAATCGTTTTCCTAGGTCACGCATTCATAGCGATCACGCACACAGGATGCGAGCTCAGATTATCCGGCGATACATTCTATGTTCATATTTTAGTATTGTGGGACCTGCTAAAAGCAAAATGGTACCTCTAAAACTCTCTCCTGTTTCAGGATCGACGTACGAACCAAGTAATCAAGGCATTACAGCATGCGCACGAAAGAAAAGTTATGCCAGTGCCATCTGCGTCCAATGCACTGCAATTAAATAAAATATCACCATGTGCAATGTCACAAGAATGGAACGTCTTACTAGTTTGTTCAAGTGGGTTTGACCCAGAGTAATCGTTTTCCTAGGTCATGCATTAATAGCGATCGCGCACCCAGGATGCGAGCTCAGATTATCCGATACATTCTATGTTCATATTTTAGTATTGTGGGACCTGCTAAAAGCAAAATGGTACCTCCAAAACTCTCTCCTATTGCAGGATCGACGTACGAACAGAGTAATCAAGGCATTACGGCATGCGCACGGGAGAAACGTCATACCAGTGTTATCTGCGTCCTATAGACTGCAATGAAAGAAAAGATCACCATGTGCAATGTAACAAGAATGGAACGCCTTATTATTATGTTCAAGTAGGTTTGCTGCAGAGTAATCGTTTTCCTAGGTCATGCATTAATAGCGATCGCGCACCCAGGATGCGAGCTCAGATTATCCGATACATTCTATGTTCATATTTTAGTATTGTGGGACCTACTAAAAGCAAAATGGTACCTCCAAAACTCTCTCCTGTTGCAGGATCGACGTACGAACCGAGTAATCAAGGCATTACGGCATGCGCACGGGAGAAAAGTCATACCAATGTGATCTGCATCCTATGGACTGCAATGAAAGAAAAGATCACCATGTGCAATGTCGAAAGAATGGAACGCCTTACTATTTTGTTCAAGTGGGTTTGATGCAGAGTAATCGTTTTCCTAGGTCATGCATTAATAGCGATCGCGCACCCATGATGCGAGCTCAGATTATCCGATACATTCTATGTTCATATTTTAGTATTGTGGGACCTGCTAAAAGCAAAATGGTACCTCCAAAACTCTCTCCTGTTGCAGGATCGAAGTACGAACCGAGTAATCAAGGCATTACGGCATGCGCACGGGAGAAAAGTCATACCAGTGTTATATGCGCCCTATGGACTGCAATGAAAGAAAAGATCACCATGTGCAATGTCACAAGAACGGAACGCCTTACTATTTTGTTCAAGTGGGTTTGATGCAGAGTAATCGTTTTCCTAGGTCATGCATTAATAGCGATCGCGCACCCAGGATGCGAGTTCAGATTATCCGATACATTCTATGTTCATATTTTAGTATTGTGGGACCTGCTAAAAGCAAAATGGTACCTCCAAAACACTCTCCTATTGCAGGATCGACGTACGAACAGAGTAATCAAGGCATTACGGCATGCGCACGGGAGAAACATCGTACCAGTGTTATCTGCGTCCTATGGACTGCAATGAAAGAAAAGATCACCATGTGCAATGTCACAAGAATGGAACGCCTTACTATTTTGTTCAAGTGGGTTTGATGCAGAGTAATCGTTTTCCTAGGATGATCGCGCCCCCAGGATGCGAGCTCAGATTATCCGATACATTCTGTGTTCATATTTTAGTATTATGGGACATGCTAAAAGCAAAATGGTACCTCCAAAACTCTCTCCTATTGCAGGATCGACGTACGAACAGAGTAATCAAGGCATTACGGCATGCGCACGGGAGAAACGTCATACCAGTTTTATCTGCGTCCTATGGACTGCAATTAAAGAAAAGATCACCATGTGCAATGTCACAAGAATGGAACACCTTACTAATTTCTTCAAGTGGATTTATTGCAGAGTAATCGTTTTCCTAGGTCACGCATTCATAGCGATCACGCACACAGGATGCGAGCTCAGATTATCCGATACATTCTGTGTTCATATTTTAGTATTATGGGACCTGCTAAAAGCAAAATGGTACCTCCAAAACTCTCTTCTTTTGCAGGATCAACGTACGAACCGAGTAATCAAGGCATTACGGCATGCGCACGGGAGAAAAGTCATACCAGTGTTATCTGCGTCCCATAGACTGCAATGAAAGAAAAGATCACCATGTGCAATGTAACAAGAATGGAACGCCTTACTATTTTGTTCAAGTGGGTTTGATGCAGAGAAATCGTTTTCCTAGGTCATGCATTAATTGCGATCGCGCACCCAGGATGCGAGCTCAGATTATCCGATACATTCTATGTTCATATTTTAGTATTGTGGGACCTGCTAAAAGCAAAATGGTACCTCCAAAACTCTCTCCTGTTGCAGGATCGACGTACGAACCGAGTAATCAAGGCATTACGGCATGCGCACGGGAGAAAAGTCATACCAATGTTATCTGCATCCTATGGACTGCAATGAAAGAAAAGATCACCATGTGCAATGTCGAAAGAATGGAACGCCTTACTATTTTGTTCAAGTGGGTTTGATGCAGAGTAATCGTTTTCCTAGGTCATGCATTAATAGCGATCGCGCACCCAGGATGCGAGCTCAGATTATCCGATACATTCCATGTTCATATTTTAGTATTGTGGGACCTGATAAAAGCAAAATGGTACCTCCAAAACTCTCTCCTATTGCAGGATCGACGTACGAACCGAGCAATCAAGGCATTACGGCATGCGCACGGGAGAAACGTCATACCAGTGTTATCTGCGTCCTATAGACTGCAATGAAAGAAAAGATCACCATGTGCAATGTAACAAGAATGGAACGCCTTATTATTATGTTCAAGTAGGTTTGCTGCAGAGTAATCGTTTTCCTAGGTCATGCATTAATAGCGATCGCGCACCCAGGATGCGAGCTCAGATTATCCGATACATTCTATGTTCATATTTTAGTATTGTGGGACCTACTAAAAGCAAAATGGTACCTCCAAAACTCTCTCCTGTTGCAGGATCGACGTACGAACCGAGTAATCAAGGCATTACGGCATGCGCACGGGAGAAAAGTCATACCAATGTGATCTGCATCCTATGGACTGCAATGAAAGAAAAGATCACCATGTGCAATGTCGAAAGAATGGAACGCCTTACTATTTTGTTCAAGTGGGTTTGATGCAGAGTAATCGTTTTCCTAGGTCATGCATTAATAGCGATCGCGCACCCATGATGCGAGCTCAGATTATCCGATACATTCTATGTTCATATTTTAGTATTGTGGGACCTGCTAAAAGCAAAATGGTACCTACAAAACTCTCTCCTGTTGCAGGATCGAAGTACGAACCGAGTAATCAAGGCATTACGGCATGCGCACGGGAGAAAAGTCATACCAGTGTTATATGCGCCCTATGGACTGCAATGAAAGAAAAGATCACCATGTGCAATGTCACAAGAACGGAACGCCTTACTATTTTGTTCAAGTGGGTTTGATGCAGAGTAATCGTTTTCCTAGGTCATGCATTAATAGCGATCGCGCACCCAGGATGCGAGCTCAGATTATCCGATACATTCTATGTTCATATTTTAGTATTGTGGGACCTGCTAAAAGCAAAATGGTACCTCCAAAACACTCTCCTATTGCAGGATCGACGTACGAACAGAGTAATCAAGGCATTACGGCATGCGCACGAGAGAAACGTCGTACCAGTGTTATCTGCGTCCTATGGACTGCAATGAAAGAAAAGATCACCATGTGCAATGTCACAAGAATGGAACCCCTTACTATTTTGTTCAAGTGGGTTTGATGCAGAGTAATCGTTTTCCTAGGACGATCGCGCCCCAGGATGCGAGCTCAGATTATCCGATACATTCTGTGTTCATATTTTAGTATTATGGGACATGCTAAAAGCAAAATGGTACCTCCAAAACTCTCTCCTATTGCAGGATCGACGTACGAACAGAGTAATCAAGGCATTACGGCATGCGCACGGGAGAAACGTCATACCAGTTTTATCTGCGTCCAATGGACTGCAATTAAAGAAAAGATCACCATGTGCAATGTCACAAGAATGGAACACCTTACTAATTTCTTCAAGTGGATTTATTGCAGAGTAATCGTTTTCCTAGGTCACGCATTCATAGCGATCACGCACACAGGATGCGAGCTCAGATTATCCGATACATTCTGTGTTCATATTTTAGTATTATGGGACCTGCTAAAAGCAAAATGGTACCTCCAAAACTCTCTTCTTTTGCAGGATCAACGTACGAACCGAGTAATCAAGGCATTACGGCATGCGCACGGGAGAAAAGTCATACCAGTGTTATCTGCGTCCCATAGACTGCAATGAAAGAAAAGATCACCATGTGCAATGTAACAAGAATGGAACGCCTTACTATTTTGTTCAAGTGGGTTTGATGCAGAGAAATCGTTTTCCTAGGTCATGCATTAATAGCGATCGCGCACCCAGGATGCGAGCTCAGATTATCCGATACATTCTATGTTCATATTTTAGTATTGTGGGACCTGCTAAAAGCAAAATGGTACCTCCAAAACTCTCTCCTGTTGCAGGATCGACGTACGAACCGAGTAATCAAGGCATTACGGCATGCGCACGGGAGAAAAGTCATACCAATGTTATCTGCATCCTATGGACTGCAATGAAAGAAAAGATCACCATGTGCAATGTCGAAAGAATGGAACGCCTTACTATTTTGTTCAAGTGGGTTTGATGCAGAGTAATCGTTTTCCTAGGTCATGCATTAATAGCGATCGCGCACCCAGGATGCGAGCTCAGATTATCCGATACATTCCATGTTCATATTTTAGTATTGTGGGACCTGATAAAAGCAAAATGGTACCTCCAAAACTCTCTCCTATTGCAGGATCGACGTACGAACCGAGTAATCAAGGCATTACGGCATGCGCACGGCAGAAAAGTCATACCAGTGTTATATGCGCCCTATGGACTGCAATGAAAGAAAAGATCACCATGTGCAATGTCACAAGAATGGAACGCCTTACTATTTTGTTCAAGTGGGTTTGATGCAGAGTAATCGTTTTCCTAGGTCATGCATTAATAGCGATCGCGCACCCAGGATGCGAGCTCAGATTATCCGATACATTCTATGTTCATATTTTAGTATTGTGGGACCTGCTAAAAGCAAAATGGTACCTCCAAAACACTCTCCTATTGCAGGATCGACGTACGAACAGAGTAATCAAGGCATTACGGCATGCGCACGAGAGAAACGTCGTACCAGTGTTATCTGCGTCCTATGGACTGCAATGAAAGAAAAGATCACCATGTGCAATGTCACAAGAATGGAACGCCTTACTATTTTGTTCAAGTGGGTTTGATGCAGAGTAATCGTTTTCCTAGGACGATCGCGCCCCCAGGATGCGAGCTCAGATTATCCGATACATTCTGTGTTCATATTTTAGTATTATGGGACATGCTAAAAGCAAAATGGTACCTCCAAAACTCTCTCCTATTGCAGGATCGACGTACGAACAGAGTAATCAAGGCATTACGGCATGCGCACGGGAGAAACGTCATACCAGTTTTATCTGCGTCCTATGGACTGCAATTAAAGAAAAGATCACCATGTGCAATGTCACAAGAATGGAACACCTTACTAATTTCTTCAAGTGGATTTATTGCAGAGTAATCGTTTTCCTAGGTCACGCATTCATAGCGATCACGCACACAGGATGCGAGCTCAGATTATCCGATACATTCTGTGTTCATATTTTAGTATTATGGGACCTGCTAAAAGCAAAATGGTACCTCCAAAACTCTCTTCTTTTGCAGGATCAACGTACGAACCGAGTAATCAAGGCATTACGGCATGCGCACGGGAGAAAAGTCATATCAGTGTTATCTGCGTCCCATAGACTGCAATGAAAGAAAAGATCACCATGTGCAATGTAACAAGAATGGAACGCCTTACTATTTTGTTCAAGTGGGTTTGATGCAGAGAAATCGTTTTCCTAGGTCATGCATTAATAGCGATCGCGCACCCAGGATGCGAGCTCAGATTATCCGATACATTCTATGTTCATATTTTAGTATTGTGGGACCTGCTAAAAGCAAAATGGTACCTCCAAAACTCTCTCCTGTTGCAGGATCGACGTACGAACCGAGTAATCAAGGCATTACGGCATGCGCACGGGAGAAAAGTCATACCAATGTTATCTGCATCCTATGGACTGCAATGAAAGAAAAGATCACCATGTGCAATGTCGAAAGAATGGAACGCCTTACTATTTTGTTCAAGTGGGTTTGATGCAGAGTAATCGTTTTCCTAGGTCATGCATTAATAGCGATCGCGCACCCAGGATGCGAGCTCAGATTATCCGATACATTCTATGTTCATATTTTAGTATTGTGGGACCTGCTAAAAGCAAAATGGTACCTCCAAAACTCTCTCCTGTTGCAGGATCGAAGTACGAACCGAGTAATCAAGGCATTACGGCATGCGCACGGGAGAAAAGTCATACCAGTGTTATATGCGCCCTATGGACTGCAATGAAAGAAAAGATCACCATGTGCAATGTCACAAGAATGGAACGCCTTACTATTTTGTTCAAGTGGGTTTGATGCAGAGTAATCGTTTTCCTAGGTCATGCATTAATAGCGATCGCGCACCCAGGATGCGAGCTCAGATTATCCGATACATTCTATGTTCATATTTTAGTATTGTGGGACCTGCTAAAAGCAAAATGGTACCTCCAAAACTCTCTCCTATTGCAGGATCGACGTACGAACAGAGTAATCAAGGCATTACGGCATGCGCACGGGAGAAACGTCATACCAGTCTTATCTGCGTCCTATGGACTGCAATGAAAGAAAAGATCACCATGTGCAATGTCGCAAGAATGGAACGCCTTACTATTTTGTTCAAGTGGGTTTGATGCAGAGTAATCGTTTTCCTAGGTCGATCGCGCACCCAGGATGCGAGCTCAGATTATCTGATACATTCTGTGTTCATATTTTAGTATTATGGGACCTGCTAAAAGCAAAATGGTACCTCCAAAACTCTCTCCTATTGCAGGATCGACGTACGAACAGAGTAATCAAGGCATTACGGCATGCGCACGGGAGAAAAGTCATACCAGTGTTATATGCGCCCTATGGACTGCAATGAAAGAAAAGATCACCATGTGCAATGTCACAAGAACGGAACGCCTTACTATTTTGTTCAAGTGGGTTTGATGCAGAGTAATCGTTTTCCTAGGTCATGCATTAATAGCGATCGCGCACCCAGGATGCGAGCTCAGATTATCCGATACATTCTATGTTCATATTTTAGTATTGTGGGACCTGCTAAAAGCAAAATGGTACCTCCAAAACACTCTCCTATTGCAGGATCGACGTACGAACAGAGTAATCAAGGCATTACGGCATGCGCACGAGAGAAACGTCATACCAGTTTTATCTGCGTCCAATGGACTGCAATTAAAGAAAAGATCACCATGTGCAATGTCACAAGAATGGAACACCTTACTAATTTCTTCAAGTGGATTTATTGCAGAGTAATCGTTTTCCTAGGTCACGCATTCATAGCGATCACGCACACAGGATGCGAGCTCAGATTATCCGATACATTCTGTGTTCATATTTTAGTATTATGGGACCTGCTAAAAGCAAAATGGTACCTCCAAAACTCTCTCCTGTTGCAGGATCGACGTACGAACCGAGTAATCAAGGCATTACGGCATGCGCACGGGAGAAAAGTCATACCAATGTTATCTGCATCCTATGGACTGCAATGAAAGAAAAGATCACCATGTGCAATGTCGAAAGAATGGAACGCCTTACTATTTTGTTCAAGTGGGTTTGATGCAGAGTAATCGTTTTCCTAGGACGATCGCGCCCCCAGGATGCGAGCTCAGATTATCCGATACATTCTGTGTTCATATTTTAGTATTATGGGACATGCTAAAAGCAAAATGGTACCTCCAAAACTCTCTCCTATTGCAGGATCGACGTACGAACAGAGTAATCAAGGCATTACGGCATGCGCACGGGAGAAACGTCATACCAGTTTTATCTGCGTCCAATGGACTGCAATTAAAGAAAAGATCACCATGTGCAATGTCACAAGAATGGAACACCTTACTAATTTCTTCAAGTGGATTTATTGCAGAGTAATCGTTTTCCTAGGTCACGCATTCATAGCGATCACGCACACAGGATGCGAGCTCAGATTATCCGATACATTCTGTGTTCATATTTTAGTATTATGGGACCTGCTAAAAGCAAAATGGTACCTCCAAAACTCTCTCCTGTTGCAGGATCGACGTACGAACCGAGTAATCAAGGCATTACGGCATGCGCACGGGAGAAAAGTCATACCAATGTTATCTGCATCCTATGGACTGCAATGAAAGAAAAGATCACCATGTGCAATGTCGAAAGAATGGAACGCCTTACTATTTTGTTCAAGTGGGTTTGATGCAGAGTAATCGTTTTCCTAGGTCATGCATTAATAGCGATCGCGCACCCAGGATGCGAGCTCAGATTATCCGATACATTCCATGTTCATATTTTAGTATTGTGGGACCTGATAAAAGCAAAATGGTACCTCCAAAACTCTCTCCTATTGCAGGATCGACGTACGAACCGAGTAATCAAGGCATTACGGCATGCGCACGGCAGAAAAGTCATACCAGTGTTATATGCGCCCTATGGACTGCAATGAAAGAAAAGATCACCATGTGCAATGTCACAAGAATGGAACGCCTTACTATTTTGTTCAAGTGGGTTTGATGCAGAGTAATCGTTTTCCTAGGTCATGCATTAATAGCGATCGCGCACCCAGGATGCGAGCTCAGATTATCCGATACATTCTATGTTCATATTTTAGTATTGTGGGACCTGCTAAGAGCAAAATGGTACCTCCAAAACACTCTCCTATTGCAGGATCGACGTACGAACAGAGTAATCAAGGCATTACGGCATGCGCACGAGAGAAACGTCGTACCAGTGTTATCTGCGTCCTATGGACTGCAATGAAAGAAAAGATCACCATGTGCAATGTCACAAAAACGGAACGCCTTACTTTTTTGTTCAAGTGGGTTTGATGCAGAGTAATCGTTTTCCTAGGTCATGCATTAATAGCGATCGCGCACCCAGGATGCGAGCTCAGATTATCCGATACATTCTATGTTCATATTTTAGTATTGTGGGACCTGCTAAAAGCAAAATGGTACCTCCAAAACACTCTCCTATTGCAGGATCGACGTACGAACAGAGTAATCAAGGCATTACGGCATGCGCACGAGAGAAACGTCGTACCAGTGTTATCTGCGTCCTATGGACTGCAATGAAAGAAAAGATCACCATGTGCAATGTCACAAGAATGGAACGCCTTACTATTTTGTTCAAGTGGGTTTGATGCAGAGTAATCGTTTTCCTAGGACGATCGCGCCCCCAGGATGCGAGCTCAGATTATCCGATACATTCTGTGTTCATATTTTAGTATTATGGGACATGCTAAAAGCAAAATGGTACCTCCAAAACTCTCTCCTATTGCAGGATCGACGTACGAACAGAGTAATCAAGGCATTACGGCATGCGCACGGGAGAAACGTCATACCAGTTTTATCTGCGTCCTATGGACTGCAATTAAAGAAAAGATCACCATGTGCAATGTCACAAGAATGGAACACCTTACTAATTTCTTCAAGTGGATTTATTGCAGAGTAATCGTTTTCCTAGGTCACGCATTCATAGCGATCACGCACACAGGATGCGAGCTCAGATTATCCGATACATTCTGTGTTCATATTTTAGTATTATGGGACCTGCTAAAAGCAAAATGGTACCTCCAAAACTCTCTTCTTTTGCAGGATCAACGTACGAACCGAGTAATCAAGGCATTACGGCATGCGCACGGGAGAAAAGTCATACCAGTGTTATCTGCGTCCCATAGACTGCAATGAAAGAAAAGATCACCATGTGCAATGTAACAAGAATGGAACGCCTTACTATTTTGTTCAAGTTGGTTTGATGCAGAGAAATCGTTTTCCTAGGTCATGCATTAATAGCGATCGCGCACCCAGGATGCGAGCTCAGATTATCCGATACATTCTATGTTCATATTTTAGTATTGTGGGACCTGCTAAAAGCAAAATGGTACCTCCAAAACTCTCTCCTGTTGCAGGATCGACGTAAGAACCGAGTAATCAAGGCATTACGGCATGCGCACGGGAGAAAAGTCATACCAATGTTATCTGCATCCTATGGACTGCAATGAAAGAAAAGATCACCATGTGCAATGTCACAAGAACGGAACGCCTTACTATTTTGTTCAAGTGGGTTTGATGCAGAGTAATCGTTTTCCTAGGTCATGCATTAATAGCGATCGCGCACCCAGGATGCGAGCTCAGATTATCCGATACATTCTATGTTCATATTTTAGTATTGTGGGACCTGCTAAAAGCAAAATGGTACCTCCAAAACACTCTCCTATTGCAGGATCGACGTACGAACAGAGTAATCAAGGCATTACGGCATGCGCACGAGAGAAACGTCGTACCAGTGTTATCTGCGTCCTATGGACTGCAATGAAAGAAAAGATCACCATGTGCAATGTCACAAGAATGGAACGCCTTACTATTTTGTTCAAGTGGGTTTGATGCAGAGTAATCGTTTTCCTAGGACGATCGCGCCCCCAGGATGCGAGCTCAGATTATCCGATACATTCTGTGTTCATATTTTAGTATTATGGGACATGCTAAAAGCAAAATGGTACCTCCAAAACTCTCTCCTATTGCAGGATCGACGTACGAACAGAGTAATCAAGGCATTACGGCATGCGCACGGGAGAAACGTCATACCAGTTTTATCTGCGTCCAATGGACTGCAATTAAAGAAAAGATCACCATGTGCAATGTCACAAGAATGGAACACCTTACTAATTTCTTCAAGTGGATTTATTGCAGAGTAATCGTTTTCCTAGGTCACGCATTCATAGCGATCACGCACACAGGATGCGAGCTCAGATTATCCGATACATTCTGTGTTCATATTTTAGTATTATGGGACCTGCTAAAAGCAAAATGGTACCTCCAAAACTCTCTCCTGTTGCAGGATCGACGTACGAACCGAGTAATCAAGGCATTACGGCATGCGCACGGGAGAAAAGTCATACCAATGTTATCTGCATCCTATGGACTGCAATGAAAGAAAAGATCACCATGTGCAATGTCGAAAGAATGGAACGCCTTACTATTTTGTTCAAGTGGGTTTGATGCAGAGTAATCGTTTTCCTAGGTCATGCATTAATAGCGATCGCGCACCCAGGATGCGAGCTCAGATTATCCGATACATTCCATGTTCATATTTTAGTATTGTGGGACCTGATAAAAGCAAAATGGTACCTCCAAAACTCTCTCCTATTGCAGGATCAACGTACGAACCGAGTAATCAAGGCATTACGGCATGCGCACGCCAGAAAAGTCATACCAGTGTTATATGCGCCCTATGGACTGCAATGAAAGAAAAGATCACCATGTGCAATGTCACAAGAATGGAACGCCTTACTATTTTGTTCAAGTGGGTTTGATGCAGAGTAATCGTTTTCCTAGGTCATGCATTAATAGCGATCGCGCACCCAGGATGCGAGCTCAGATTATCCGATACATTCTATGTTCATATTTTAGTATTGTGGGACCTGCTAAGAGCAAAATGGTACCTCCAAAACACTCTCCTATTGCAGGATCGACGTACGAACAGAGTAATCAAGGCATTACGGCATGCGCACGAGAGAAACGTCGTACCAGTGTTATCTGCGTCCTATGGACTGCAATGAAAGAAAAGATCACCATGTGCAATGTCACAAGAACGGAACGCCTTACTTTTTTGTTCAAGTGGGTTTGATGCAGAGTAATCGTTTTCCTAGGTCATGCATTAATAGCGATCGCGCACCCAGGATGCGAGCTCAGATTATCCGATACATTCTATGTTCATATTTTAGTATTGTGGGACCTGCTAAAAGCAAAATGGTACCTCCAAAACACTCTCCTATTGCAGGATCGACGTACGAACAGAGTAATCAAGGCATTACGGCATGCGCACGAGAGAAACGTCGTACCAGTGTTATCTGCGTCCTATGGACTGCAATGAAAGAAAAGATCACCATGTGCAATGTCACAAGAATGGAACGCCTTACTATTTTGTTCAAGTGGGTTTGATGCAGAGTAATCGTTTTCCTAGGACGATCGCGCCCCCAGGATGCGAGCTCAGATTATCCGATACATTCTGTGTTCATATTTTAGTATTATGGGACATGCTAAAAGCAAAATGGTACCTCCAAAACTCTCTCCTATTGCAGGATCGACGTACGAACAGAGTAATCAAGGCATTACGGCATGCGCACGGGAGAAACGTCATACCAATGTTATCTGCATCCTATGGACTGCAATGAAAGAAAAGATCACCATGTGCAATGTAACAAGAATGGAACGCCTTACTATTTTGTTCAAGTGGGTTTGATGCAGAGAAATCGTTTTCCTAGGTCATGCATTAATAGCGATCGCGCACCCAGGATGCGAGCTCAGATTATCCGATACATTCTATGTTCATATTTTAGTATTGTGGGACCTGCTAAAAGCAAAATGGTACCTCCAAAACTCTCTCCTGTTGCAGGATCGACGTACGAACCGAGTAATCAAGGCATTACGGCTGGCGCACGGGAGAAAAGTCATACCAATGTTATCTGCATCCTATGGACTGCAATGAAAGAAAAGATCACCATGTGCAATGTCGAAAGAATGGAACGCCTTACTATTTTGTTCAAGTGGGTTTGATGCAGAGTAATCGTTTTCCTAGGTCATGCATTAATAGCGATCGCGCACCCAGGATGCGAGCTCAGATTATCCGATACATTCCATGTTCATATTTTAGTATTGTGGGACCTGATAAAAGCAAAATGGTACCTCCAAAACTCTCTCCTATTGCAGGATCGACGTACGAACCGAGTAATCAAGGCATTACGGCATGCGCACGGCAGAAAAGTCATACCAGTGTTATATGCGCCCTATGGACTGCAATGAAAGAAAAGATCACCATGTGCAATGTCACAAGAATGGAACGCCTTACTATTTTGTTCAAGTGGGTTTGATGCAGAGTAATCGTTTTCCTAGGTCATGCATTAATAGCGATCGCGCACCCAGGATGCGAGCTCAGATTATCCGATACATTCTATGTTCATATTTTAGTATTGTGGGACCTGCTAAAAGCAAAATGGTACCTCCAAAACACTCTCCTATTGCAGGATCGACGTACGAACAGAGTAATCAAGGCATTACGGCATGCGCACGAGAGAAACGTCGTACCAGTGTTATCTGCGTCCTATGGACTGCAATGAAAGAAAAGATCACCATGTGCAATGTCACAAGAATGGAACGCCTTACTATTTTGTTCAAGTGGGTTTGATGCAGAGTAATCGTTTTCCTAGGACGATCGCGCCCCCAGGATGCGAGCTCAGATTATCCGATACATTCTGTGTTCATATTTTAGTATTATGGGACATGCTAAAAGCAAAATGGTACCTCCGAAACTCTCTCCTATTGCAGGATCGACGTACGAACAGAGTAATCAAGGCATTACGGCATGCGCACGGGAGAAACGTCATACCAGTTTTATCTGCGTCCTATGGACTGCAATTAAAGAAAAGATCACCATGTGCAATGTCACAAGAATGGAACACCTTACTAATTTCTTCAAGTGGATTTATTGCAGAGTAATCGTTTTCCTAGGTCACGCATTCATAGCGATCACGCACACAGGATGCGAGCTCAGATTATCCGATACATTCTGTGTTCATATTTTAGTATTATGGGACCTGCTAAAAGCAAAATGGTACCTCCAAAACTCTCTTCTTTTGCAGGATCAACGTACGAACCGAGTAATCAAGGCATTACGGCATGCGCACGGGAGAAAAGTCATACCAGTGTTATCTGCGTCCCATAGACTGCAATGAAAGAAAAGATCACCGTGTGCAATGTAACAAGAATGGAACGCCTTACTATTTTGTTCAAGTGGGTTTGATGCAGAGAAATCGTTTTCCTAGGTCATGCATTAATAGCGATCGCGCACCCAGGATGCGAGCTCAGATTATCCGATACATTCTATGTTCATATTTTAGTATTGTGGGACCTGCTAAAAGCAAAATGGTACCTCCAAAACTCTCTCCTGTTGCAGGATCGACGTACGAACCGAGTAATCAAGGCATTACGGCATGCGCACGGGAGAAAAGTCATACCAATGTTATCTGCATCCTATGGACTGCAATGAAAGAAAAGATCACCATGTGCAATGTCGAAAGAATGGAACGCCTTACTATTTTGTTCAAGTGGGTTTGATGCAGAGTAATCGTTTTCCTAGGTCATGCATTAATAGCGATCGCGCACCCAGGATGCGAGCTCAGATTATCCGATACATTCCATGTTCATATTTTAGTATTGTGGGACCTGATAAAAGCAAAATGGTACCTCCAAAACTCTCTCCTATTGCAGGATCGACGTACGAACCCGAGTAATCAAGGCATTACGGCATGCGCACGGCAGAAAAGTCATACCAGTGTTATATGCGCCCTATGGACTGCAATGAAAGAAAAGATCACCATGTGCAATGTCACAAGAATGGAACGCCTTACTATTTTGTTCAAGTGGGTTTGATGCAGAGTAATCGTTTTCCTAGGACGATCGCGCCCCCAGGATGCGAGCTCAGATTATCCGATACATTCTGTGTTCATATTTTAGTATTATGGGACATGCTAAAAGCAAAATGGTACCTCCAAAACTCTCTCCTATTGCAGGATCGACGTACGAACAGAGTAATCAAGGCATTACGGCATGCGCACGGGAGAAACGTCATACCAGTTTTATCTGCGTCCAATGGACTGCAATTAAAGAAAAGATCACCATGTGCAATGTCACAAGAATGGAACACCTTACTAATTTCTTCAAGTGGATTTATTGCAGAGTAATCGTTTTCCTAGGTCACGCATTCATAGCGATCACGCACACAGGATGCGAGCTCAGATTATCCGATACATTCTGTGTTCATATTTTAGTATTATGGGACCTGCTAAAAGCAAAATGGTACCTCCAAAACTCTCTCCTGTTGCAGGATCGACGTACGAACCGAGTAATCAAGGCATTACGGCATGCGCACGGGAGAAAAGTCATACCAATGTTATCTGCATCCTATGGACTGCAATGAAAGAAAAGATCACCATGTGCAATGTCGAAAGAATGGAACGCCTTACTATTTTGTTCAAGTGGGTTTGATGCAGAGTAATCGTTTTCCTAGGTCATGCATTAATAGCGATCGCGCACCCAGGATGCGAGCTCAGATTATCCGATACATTCCATGTTCATATTTTAGTATTGTGGGACCTGATAAAAGCAAAATGGTACCTCCAAAACTCTCTCCTATTGCAGGATCGACGTACGAACCGAGTAATCAAGGCATTACGGCATGCGCACGGCAGAAAAGTCATACCAGTGTTATATGCGCCCTATGGACTGCAATGAAAGAAAAGATCACCATGTGCAATGTCACAAGAATGGAACGCCTTACTATTTTGTTCAAGTGGGTTTGATGCAGAGTAATCGTTTTCCTAGGACGATCGCGCCCCCAGGATGCGAGCTCAGATTATCCGATACATTCTGTGTTCATATTTTAGTATTATGGGACCTGCTAAAAGCAAAATGGTACCTCCAAAACTCTCTTCTTTTGCAGGATCAACGTACGAACCGAGTAATCAAGGCATTACGGCATGCGCACGGGAGAAAAGTCATACCAGTGTTATCTGCGTCCCATAGACTGCAATGAAAGAAAAGATCACCATGTGCAATGTAACAAGAATGGAACGCCTTACTATTTTGTTCAAGTGGGTTTGATGCAGAGTAATCGTTTTCCTAGGACGATCGCGCCCCCAGGATGCGAGCTCAGATTATCCGATACATTCTGTGTTCATATTTTAGTATTATGGGACATGCTAAAAGCAAAATGGTACCTCCAAAACTCTCTCCTGTTGCAGGATCGACGTACGAACCGAGTAATCAAGGCATTACGGCATGCGCACGGGAGAAAAGTCATACCAATGTTATCTGCATCCTATGGACTGCAATGAAAGAAAAGATCACCATGTGCAATGTCGAAAGAATGGAACGCCTTACTATTTTGTTCAAGTGGGTTTGATGCAGAGTAATCGTTTTCCTAGGTCGATCACGCACCCAGGATGCGAGCTCAGATTATCCGATACATTCTGTGTTCATATTTTAGTATTATGGGACATGCTAAAAGCAAAATGGTACCTCCAAAACTCTCTCCTATTGCAGGATCGACGTACGAACAGAGTAATCAAGGCATTACGGCATGCGCACGGGAGAAACGTCATACCAATGTTATCTGCATCCTATGGACTGCAATGAAAGAAAAGATCACCATGTGCAATGTAACAAGAATGGAACGCCTTACTATTTTGTTCAAGTGGGTTTGATGCAGAGAAATCGTTTTCCTAGGTCATGCATTAATAGCGATCGCGCACCCAGGATGCGAGCTCAGATTATCCGATACATTCTATGTTCATATTTTAGTATTGTGGGACCTGCTAAAAGCAAAATGGTACCTCCAAAACTCTCTCCTGTTGCAGGATCGACGTACGAACCGAGTAATCAAGGCATTACGGCTGGCGCACGGGAGAAAAGTCATACCAATGTTATCTGCATCCTATGGACTGCAATGAAAGAAAAGATCACCATGTGCAATGTCGAAAGAATGGAACGCCTTACTATTTTGTTCAAGTGGGTTTGATGCAGAGTAATCGTTTTCCTAGGTCATGCATTAATAGCGATCGCGCACCCAGGATGCGAGCTCAGATTATCCGATACATTCCATGTTCATATTTTAGTATTGTGGGACCTGATAAAAGCAAAATGGTACCTCCAAAACTCTCTCCTATTGCAGGATCGACGTACGAACCGAGTAATCAAGGCATTACGGCATGCGCACGGCAGAAAAGTCATACCAGTGTTATATGCGCCCTATGGACTGCAATGAAAGAAAAGATCACCATGTGCAATGTCACAAGAATGGAACGCCTTACTATTTTGTTCAAGTGGGTTTGATGCAGAGTAATCGTTTTCCTAGGTCATGCATTAATAGCGATCGCGCACCCAGGATGCGAGCTCAGATTATCCGATACATTCTATGTTCATATTTTAGTATTGTGGGACCTGCTAAAAGCAAAATGGTACCTCCAAAACACTCTCCTATTGCAGGATCGACGTACGAACAGAGTAATCAAGGCATTACGGCATGCGCACGAGAGAAACGTCGTACCAGTGTTATCTGCGTCCTATGGACTGCAATGAAAGAAAAGATCACCATGTGCAATGTCACAAGAATGGAACGCCTTACTATTTTGTTCAAGTGGGTTTGATGCAGAGTAATCGTTTTCCTAGGACGATCGCGCCCCCAGGATGCGAGCTCAGATTATCCGATACATTCTGTGTTCATATTTTAGTATTATGGGACATGCTAAAAGCAAAATGGTACCTCCGAAACTCTCTCCTATTGCAGGATCGACGTACGAACAGAGTAATCAAGGCATTACGGCATGCGCACGGGAGAAACGTCATACCAGTTTTATCTGCGTCCTATGGACTGCAATTAAAGAAAAGATCACCATGTGCAATGTCACAAGAATGGAACACCTTACTAATTTCTTCAAGTGGATTTATTGCAGAGTAATCGTTTTCCTAGGTCACGCATTCATAGCGATCACGCACACAGGATGCGAGCTCAGATTATCCGATACATTCTGTGTTCATATTTTAGTATTATGGGACCTGCTAAAAGCAAAATGGTACCTCCAAAACTCTCTTCTTTTGCAGGATCAACGTACGAACCGAGTAATCAAGGCATTACGGCATGCGCACGGGAGAAAAGTCATACCAGTGTTATCTGCGTCCCATAGACTGCAATGAAAGAAAAGATCACCGTGTGCAATGTAACAAGAATGGAACGCCTTACTATTTTGTTCAAGTGGGTTTGATGCAGAGAAATCGTTTTCCTAGGTCATGCATTAATAGCGATCGCGCACCCAGGATGCGAGCTCAGATTATCCGATACATTCTATGTTCATATTTTAGTATTGTGGGACCTGCTAAAAGCAAAATGGTACCTCCAAAACTCTCTCCTGTTGCAGGATCGACGTACGAACCGAGTAATCAAGGCATTACGGCATGCGCACGGGAGAAAAGTCATACCAATGTTATCTGCATCCTATGGACTGCAATGAAAGAAAAGATCACCATGTGCAATGTCGAAAGAATGGAACGCCTTACTATTTTGTTCAAGTGGGTTTGATGCAGAGTAATCGTTTTCCTAGGTCATGCATTAATAGCGATCGCGCACCCAGGATGCGAGCTCAGATTATCCGATACATTCCATGTTCATATTTTAGTATTGTGGGACCTGATAAAAGCAAAATGGTACCTCCAAAACTCTCTCCTATTGCAGGATCGACGTACGAACCGGGTAATCAAGGCATTACGGCATGCGCACGGCAGAAAAGTCATACCAGTGTTATATGCGCCCTATGGACTGCAATGAAAGAAAAGATCACCATGTGCAATGTCACAAGAATGGAACGCCTTACTATTTTGTTCAAGTGGGTTTGATGCAGAGTAATCGTTTTCCTAGGACGATCGCGCCCCCAGGATGCGAGCTCAGATTATCCGATACATTCTGTGTTCATATTTTAGTATTATGGGACATGCTAAAAGCAAAATGGTACCTCCAAAACTCTCTCCTATTGCAGGATCGACGTACGAACAGAGTAATCAAGGCATTACGGCAATGCGCACGGGAGAAACGTCATACCAGTTTTATCTGCGTCCAATGGACTGCAATTAAAGAAAAGATCACCATGTGCAATGTCACAAGAATGGAACACCTTACTAATTTCTTCAAGTGGATTTATTGCAGAGTAATCGTTTTCCTAGGTCACGCATTCATAGCGATCACGCACACAGGATGCGAGCTCAGATTATCCGATACATTCTGTGTTCATATTTTAGTATTATGGGACCTGCTAAAAGCAAAATGGTACCTCCAAAACTCTCTCCTGTTGCAGGATCGACGTACGAACCGAGTAATTAAGGCATTACGGCATGCGCACGGGAGAAAAGTCATACCAATGTTATCTGCATCCTATGGACTGCAATGAAAGAAAAGATCACCATGTGCAATGTCGAAAGAATGGAACGCCTTACTATTTTGTTCAAGTGGGTTTGATGCAGAGTAATCGTTTTCCTAGGTCATGCATTAATAGCGATCGCGCACCCAGGATGCGAGCTCAGATTATCCGATACATTCCATGTTCATATTTTAGTATTGTGGGACCTGATAAAAGCAAAATGGTACCTCCAAAACTCTCTCCTATTGCAGGATCGACGTACGAACCGAGTAATCAAGGCATTACGGCATGCGCACGGCAGAAAAGTCATACCAGTGTTATATGCGCCCTATGGACTGCAATGAAAGAAAAGATCACCATGTGCAATGTCACAAGAATGGAACGCCTTACTATTTTGTTCAAGTGGGTTTGATGCAGAGTAATCGTTTTCCTAGGACGATCGCGCCCCCAGGATGCGAGCTCAGATTATCCGATACATTCTGTGTTCATATTTTAGTATTATGGGACCTGCTAAAAGCAAAATGGTACCTCCAAAACTCTCTTCTTTTGCAGGATCAACGTACGAACCGAGTAATCAAGGCATTACGGCATGCGCACGGGAGAAAAGTCATACCAGTGTTATCTGCGTCCCATAGACTGCAATGAAAGAAAAGATCACCATGTGCAATGTAACAAGAATGGAACGCCTTACTATTTTGTTCAAGTGGGTTTGATGCAGAGAAATCGTTTTCCTAGGTCATGCATTAATAGCGATCGCGCACCCAGGATGCGAGCTCAGATTATCCGATACATTCTATGTTCATATTTTAGTATTGTGGGACCTGCTAAAAGCAAAATGGTACCTCCAAAACTCTCTCCTGTTGCAGGATCGACGTACGAACCGAGTAATCAAGGCATTACGGCATGCGCACGGGAGAAAAGTCATACCAATGTTATCTGCATCCTATGGACTGCAATGAAAGAAAAGATCACCATGTGCAATGTCGAAAGAATGGAACGCCTTACTATTTTGTTCAAGTGGGTTTGATGCAGAGTAATCGTTTTCCTAGGTCATGCATTAATAGCGATCGCGCACCCAGGATGCGAGCTCAGATTATCCGATACATTCCATGTTCATATTTTAGTATTGTGGGACCTGATAAAAGCAAAATGGTACCTCCAAAACTCTCTCCTATTGCAGGATCGACGTACGAACCGAGTAATCAAGGCATTACGGCATGCGCACGGCAGAAAAGTCATACCAGTGTTATATGCGCCCTATGGACTGCAATGAAAGAAAAGATCACCATGTGCAATGTCACAAGAATGGAACGCCTTACTATTTTGTTCAAGTGGGTTTGATGCAGAGTAATCGTTTTCCTAGGTCATGCATTAATAGCGATCGCGCACCCAGGATGCGAGCTCAGATTATCCGATACATTCTATGTTCATATTTTAGTATTGTGGGACCTGCTAAAAGCAAAATGGTACCTCCAAAACACTCTCCTATTGCAGGATCGACGTACGAACAGAGTAATCAAGGCATTACGGCATGCGCACGAGAGAAACGTCGTACCAGTGTTATCTGCGTCCTATGGACTGCAATGAAAGAAAAGATCACCATGTGCAATGTCACAAGAATGGAACGCCTTACTATTTTGTTCAAGTGGGTTTGATGCAGAGTAATCGTTTTCCTAGGACGATCGCGCCCCCAGGATGCGAGCTCAGATTATCCGATACATTCTGTGTTCATATTTTAGTATTATGGGACATGCTAAAAGCAAAATGGTACCTCCAAAACTCTCTCCTATTGCAGGATCGACGTACGAACAGAGTAATCAAGGCATTACGGCATGCGCACGGGAGAAACGTCGTACCAGTTTTATCTGCGTCCTATGGACTGCAATTAAAGAAAAGATCACCATGTGCAATGTCACAAGAATGGAACACCTTACTAATTTCTTCAAGTGGATTTATTGCAGAGTAATCGTTTTCCTAGGTCACGCATTCATAGCGATCACGCACACAGGATGCGAGCTCAGATTATCCGATACATTCTGTGTTCATATTTTAGTATTATGGGACCTGCTAAAAGCAAAATGGCCCCTCCAAAACTCTCTTCTTTTGCAGGATCAACGTACGAACCGAGTAATCAAGGCATTACGGCATGCGCACGGGAGAAAAGTCATACCAGTGTTATCTGCGTCCCATAGACTGCAATGAAAGAAAAGATCACCATGTGCAATGTAACAAGAATGGAACCCCTTACTATTTTGTTCAAGTGGGTTTGATGCAGAGAAATCGTTTTCCTAGGTCATGCATTAATAGCGATCGCGCACCCAGGATGCGAGCTCAGATTATCCGATACATTCTATGTTCATATTTTAGTATTGTGGGACCTGCTAAAAGCAAAATGGTACCTCCAAAACTCTCTCCTGTTGCAGGATCGACGTACGAACCGAGTAATCAAGGCATTACGGCATGCGCACGGGAGAAAAGTCATACCAATGTTATCTGCATCCTATGGACTGCAATGAAAGAAAAGATCACCATGTGCAATGTCGAAAGAATGGAACGCCTTACTATTTTGTTCAAGTGGGTTTGATGCAGAGTAATCGTCGAAAGAATGGTACGCCTTACTATTTTGTTCAAGAGGCCGCAGTCAGAACTGGGCATGGTCTTACTGATTGGTTTCCGATTGAGAAAGGAGTGAGGCAAGGCTGCATACTGTCGCCCTGCCTATTTAACCTATATGCAGAGTGCATCATGAGGAAAGCCGGTCTGGACGAGTCTTCAGCTGGAGTGAAGATTGCTGGAAAATGTATCAACAACCTTAGATATGCGGATGATACCACTTTAATGGCAGAAAGTGAAGCGGAACTCAAGAGACTTCTGATGCGCGTACAAGAAGAGAGTGAGAAGTTTGGGCTTAAACTGAACATTAAAAAGACAAAGATCATGGCGTCTTGCCCTATCAAGTCCTGGAGCATCAAGGGACAAGAAGTGGAAGCTGTGACAGATTTTCTTTTCTTGGGCTCCAAGATTACCTCGGAAGGAGACTGCAGCCATGAAATTAGGAGACGCCTGCTTCTGGGAAAGAGAGCAATGGTTAGCCTTGACCGCCTAGTAAAGAGCAGAGACATTAGTCTGTCAACCAAGATCCGTATAACTCGTGCTATGGTCTTTCCAGTTGTGATGTATGGATGCGAGAGTTGGACTGTGAAAAAGGCTGACCGCCGAAGAATTGACGCGTTTGAATTGTGGTGCTGGCGAAGACTCTTGAGAGTTCCTTGGACTGCCAGAAGATCAAATCAGTCGATACTGTCGACCATAAACCCTGACTGCTCATTGGAGGGTCAAATTCTAAAGTTAAAGCTCAGCTACTTTGGTCATCTGATGAGAAGAGAGGAGTCGCTGGAGAAAGATTTGATGTTGGGAAAGGTTGAGGGTCGCCGGAGAAGGGGTAGGCAGCGAACGCGATGGTTAGATGGCATCCTCGAGGCACTGCAGACTAAGTTATGTGATGCTAGGAAGATAGTGAGAGACCGGAAAGCGTGGCGTGACATGGTCAATAGGGTCACGAAGAGTCGGACACGACTGAACGACTGAACTGAACTGAACTGAATCGTTTTCCTAGGTCATGCATTAATAGCGATCGCGCACCCAGGATGCGAGCTCAGATTATCCGATACATTCTATGTTCATATTTTAGTATTGTGGGACCTGCTAAAAGCAAAATGGTACCTCCAAAACTCTCTCCTGTTGCAGGATCGAAGTACGAACCGAGTAATCAAGGCATTACGGCATGCGCACGGGAGAAAAGTCATACCAGTGTTATATGCGCCCTATGGACTGCAATGAAAGAAAAGATCACCATGTGCAATGTCACAAGAATGGAACGCCTTACTATTTTGTTCAAGTGGGTTTGATGCAGAGTAATCGTTTTCCTAGGTCATGCATTAATAGCGATCGCGCACCCAGGATGCGAGCTCAGATTATCCGATACATTCTATGTTCATATTTTAGTATTGTGGGACCTGCTAAAAGCAAAATGGTACCTCCAAAACTCTCTCCTATTGCAGGATCGACGTACGAACAGAGTAATCAAGGCATTACGGCATGCGCACGGGAGAAACGTCATACCAGTCTTATCTGCGTCCTATGGACTGCAATGAAAGAAAAGATCACCATGTGCAATGTCACAAGAATGGAACGCCTTACTATTTTGTTCAAGTGGGTTTGATGCAGAGTAATCGTTTTCCTAGGACGATCGCGCCCCCAGGATGCGAGCTCAGATTATCCGATACATTCTGTGTTCATATTTTAGTATTATGGGACATGCTAAAAGCAAAATGGTACCTCCAAAACTCTCTCCTATTGCAGGATCGACGTACGAACAGAGTAATCAAGGCATTACGGCATGCGCACGGGAGAAACGTCATACCAGTTTTATCTGCGTCCAATGGACTGCAATTAAAGAAAAGATCACCATGTGCAATGTCACAAGAATGGAACACCTTACTAATTTCTTCAAGTGGATTTATTGCAGAGTAATCGTTTTCCTAGGTCACGCATTCATAGCGATCACGCACACAGGATGCGAGCTCAGATTATCCGATACATTCTGTGTTCATATTTTAGTATTATGGGACCTGCTAAAAGCAAAATGGTACCTCCAAAACTCTCTCCTGTTGCAGGATCGACGTACGAACCGAGTAATCAAGGCATTACGGCATGCGCACGGGAGAAAAGTCATACCAATGTTATCTGCATCCTATGGACTGCAATGAAAGAAAAGATCACCATGTGCAATGTCGAAAGAATGGAACGCCTTACTATTTTGTTCAAGTGGGTTTGATGCAGAGTAATCGTTTTCCTAGGTCGATCACGCACCCAGGATGCGAGCTCAGATTATCTGATACATTCTGTGTTCATATTTTAGTATTATGGGACCTGCTAAAAGCAAAATGGTACCTCCAAAACTCTCTCCTATTGCAGGATCGACGTACGAACAGAGTAATCAAGGCATTACGGCATGCGCACGGGAGAAAAGTCATACCAGTGTTATATGCGCCCTATGGACTGCAATGAAAGAAAAGATCACCATGTGCAATGTCACAAGAACGGAACGCCTTACTATTTTGTTCAAGTGGGTTTGATGCAGAGTAATCGTTTTCCTAGGTCATGCATTAATAGCGATCGCGCACCCAGGATGCGAGCTCAGATTATCCGATACATTCTATGTTCATATTTTAGTATTGTGGGACCTGCTAAAAGCAAAATGGTACCTCCAAAACACTCTCCTATTGCAGGATCGACGTACGAACAGAGTAATCAAGGCATTACGGCATGCGCACGAGAGAAACGTCGTACCAGTGTTATCTGCGTCCTATGGACTGCAATGAAAGAAAAGATCACCATGTGCAATGTCACAAGAATGGAAAGCCTTACTATTTTGTTCAAGTGGGTTTGATGCAGAGTAATCGTTTTCCTAGGACGATCGCGCCCCCAGGATGCGAGCTCAGATTATCCGATACATTCTGTGTTCATATTTTAGTATTATGGGACATGCTAAAAGCAAAATGGTACCTCCAAAACTCTCTCCTATTGCAGGATCGACGTACGAACAGAGTAATCAAGGCATTACGGCATGCGCACGGGAGAAACGTCATACCAGTTTTATCTGCGTCCAATGGACTGCAATTAAAGAAAAGATCACCATGTGCAATGTCACAAGAATGGAACACCTTACTAATTTCTTCAAGTGGATTTATTGCAGAGTAATCGTTTTCCTAGGTCACGCATTCATAGCGATCACGCACACAGGATGCGAGCTCAGATTATCCGATACATTCTGTGTTCATATTTTAGTATTATGGGACCTGCTAAAAGCAAAATGGTACCTCCAAAACTCTCTCCTGTTGCAGGATCGACGTACGAACCGAGTAATCAAGGCATTACGGCATGCGCACGGGAGAAAAGTCATACCAATGTTATCTGCATCCTATGGACTGCAATGAAAGAAAAGATCACCATGTGCAATGTCGAAAGAATGGAACGCCTTACTATTTTGTTCAAGTGGGTTTGATGCAGAGTAATCGTTTTACTAGGTCATGCATTAATAGCGATCGCGCACCCAGGATGCGAGCTCAGATTATCCGATACATTCCATGTTCATATTTTAGTATTGTGGGACCTGATAAAAGCAAAAGGGTACCTCCAAAACTCTCTCCTATTGCAGGATCGACGTACGAACCGAGTAATCAAGGCATTACGGCATGCGCACGGCAGAAAAGTCATACCAGTGTTATATGCGCCCTATGGACTCCAATGAAAGAAAAGATCACCATGTGCAATGTCACAAGAATGGAACGCCTTACTATTTTGTTCAAGTGGGTTTGATGCAGAGTAATCGTTTTCCTAGGTCATGCATTAATAGCGATCGCGCACCCAGGATGCGAGCTCAGATTATCCGATACATTCTATGTTCATATTTTAGTATTGTGGGACCTGCTAAGAGCAAAATGGTACCTCCAAAACACTCTCCTATTGCAGGATCGACGTACGAACAGAGTAATCAAGGCATTACGGCATGCGCACGAGAGAAACGTCGTACCAGTGTTATCTGCGTCCTATGGACTGCAATGAAAGAAAAGATCACCATGTGCAATGTCACAAGAAAGGAACGCCTTACTTTTTTGTTCAAGTGGGTTTGATGCAGAGTAATCGTTTTCCTAGGTCATGCATTAATAGCGATCGCGCACCCAGGATGCGAGCTCAGATTATCCGATACATTCTATGTTCATATTTTAGTATTGTGGGACCTGCTAAAAGCAAAATGGTACCTCCAAAACACTCTCCTATTGCAGGATCGACGTACGAACAGAGTAATCAAGGCATTACGGCATGCGCACGAGAGAAACGTCGTACCAGTGTTATCTGCGTCCTATGGACTGCAATGAAAGAAAAGATCACCATGTGCAATGTCACAAGAATGGAACGCCTTACTATTTTGTTCAAGTGGGTTTGATGCAGAGTAATCGTTTTCCTAGGACGATCGCGCCCCCAGGATGCGAGCTCAGATTATCCGATACATTCTGTGTTCATATTTTAGTATTATGGGACATGCTAAAAGCAAAATGGTACCTCCAAAACTCTCTCCTATTGCAGGATCGACGTACGAACAGAGTAATCAAGGCATTACGGCATGCGCACGGGAGAAACGTCATACCAGTTTTATCTGCGTCCAATGGACTGCAATTAAAGAAAAGATCACCATGTGCAATGTCACAAGAATGGAACACCTTACTAATTTCTTCAAGTGGATTTATTGCAGAGTAATCGTTTTCCTAGGTCACGCATTCATAGCGATCACGCACACAGGATGCGAGCTCAGATTATCCGATACATTCTGTGTTCATATTTTAGTATTATGGGACCTGCTAAAAGCAAAATGGTACCTCCAAAACTCTCTTCTTTTGCAGGATCAACGTACGAACCGAGTAATCAAGGCATTACGGCATGCGCACGGGAGAAAAGTCATACCAGTGTTATCTGCGTCCCATAGACTGCAATGAAAGAAAAGATCACCATGTGCAATGTAACAAGAATGGAACGCCTTACTATTTTGTTCAAGTGGGTTTGATGCAGAGAAATCGTTTTCCTAGGTCATGCATTAATAGCGATCGCGCACCCAGGATGCGAGCTCAGATTATCCGATACATTCTATGTTCATATTTTAGTATTGTGGGACCTGCTAAAAGCAAAATGGTACCTCCAAAACTCTCTCCTGTTGCAGGATCGACGTACGAACCGAGTAATCAAGGCATTACGGCATGCGCACGGGAGAAAAGTCATACCAATGTTATCTGCATCCTATGGACTGCAATGAAAGAAAAGATCACCATGTGCAATGTCGAAAGAATGGAACGCCTTACTATTTTGTTCAAGTGGGTTTGATGCAGAGTAATCGTTTTCCTAGGTCATGCATTAATAGCGATCGCGCACCCAGGATGCGAGCTCAGATTATCCGATACATTCCATGTTCATATTTTAGTATTGTGGGACCTGATAAAAGCAAAATGGTACCTCCAAAACTCTCTCCTATTGCAGGATCGACGTACGAACCGAGTAATCAAGGCATTACGGCATGCGCACGGCAGAAAAGTCATACCAATGTTATCTGCATCCTATGGACTGCAATGAAAGAAAAGATCACCATGTGCAATGTCGAAAGAATGGAACGCCTTACTATTTTGTTCAAGTGGGTTTGATGCAGAGTAATCGTTTTCCTAGGTCATGCATTAATAGCGATCGCGCACCCAGGATGCGAGCTCAGATTATCCGATACATTCTATGTTCATATTTTAGTATTGTGGGACCTGCTAAAAGCAAAATGGTACCTCCAAAACACTCTCCTATTGCAGGATCGACGTACGAACAGAGTAATCAAGGCATTACGGCATGCGCACGAGAGAAACGTCGTACCAGTGTTATCTGCGTCCTATGGACTGCAATGAAAGAAAAGATCACCATGTGCAATGTCACAAGAATGGAACGCCTTACTATTTTGTTCAAGTGGGTTTGATGCAGAGTAATCGTTTTCCTAGGACGATCGCGCCCCCAGGATGCGAGCTCAGATTATCCGATACATTCTGTGTTCATATTTTAGTATTATGGGACATGCTAAAAGCAAAATGGTACCTCCAAAACTCTCTCCTATTGCAGGATCGACGTACGAACAGAGTAATCAAGGCATTACGGCATGCGCACGGGAGAAACGTCATACCAGTTTTATCTGCGTCCTATGGACTGCAATTAAAGAAAAGATCACCATGTGCAATGTCACAAGAATGGAACACCTTACTAATTTCTTCAAGTGGATTTATTGCAGAGTAATCGTTTTCCTAGGTCACGCATTCATAGCGATCACGCACACAGGATGCGAGCTCAGATTATCCGATACATTCTGTGTTCATATTTTAGTATTATGGGACCTGCTAAAAGCAAAATGGTACCTCCAAAACTCTCTTCTTTTGCAGGATCAACGTACGAACCGAGTAATCAAGGCATTACGGCATGCGCACGGGAGAAAAGTCATACCAGTGTTATCTGCGTCCCATAGACTGCAATGAAAGAAAAGATCACCATGTGCAATGTAACAAGAATGGAACGCCTTACTATTTTGTTCAAGTGGGTTTGATGCAGAGAAATCGTTTTCCTAGGTCATGCATTAATAGCGATCGCGCACCCAGGATGCGAGCTCAGATTATCCGATACATTCTATGTTCATATTTTAGTATTGTGGGACCTGCTAAAAGCAAAATGGTACCTCCAAAACTCTCTCCTGTTGCAGGATCGACGTACGAACCGAGTAATCAAGGCATTACGGCATGCGCACGGGAGAAAAGTCATACCAATGTTATCTGCATCCTATGGACTGCAATGAAAGAAAAGATCACCATGTGCAATGTCGAAAGAATGGAACGCCTTACTATTTTGTTCAAGTGGGTTTGATGCAGAGTAATCGTTTTCCTAGGTCATGCATTAATAGCGATCGCGCACCCAGGATGCGAGCTCAGATTATCCGATACATTCTATGTTCATATTTTAGTATTGTGGGACCTGCTAAAAGCAAAATGGTACCTCCAAAACTCTCTCCTGTTGCAGGATCGAAGTACGAACCGAGTAATCAAGGCATTACGGCATGCGCACGGGAGAAAAGTCATACCAGTGTTATATGCGCCCTATGGACTGCAATGAAAGAAAAGATCACCATGTGCAATGTCACAAGAATGGAACGCCTTACTATTTTGTTCAAGTGGGTTTGATGCAGAGTAATCGTTTTCCTAGGTCATGCATTAATAGCGATCGCGCACCCAGGATGCGAGCTCAGATTATCCGATACATTCTATGTTCATATTTTAGTATTGTGGGACCTGCTAAAAGCAAAATGGTACCTCCAAAACTCTCTCCTATTGCAGGATCGACGTACGAACAGAGTAATCAAGGCATTACGGCATGCGCACGGGAGAAACGTCATACCAGTCTTATCTGCGTCCTATGGACTGCAATGAAAGAAAAGATCACCATGTGCAATGTCGCAAGAATGGAACGCCTTACTATTTTGTTCAAGTGGGTTTGATGCAGAGTAATCGTTTTCCTAGGTCGATCGCGCACCCAGGATGCGAGCTCAGATTATCTGATACATTCTGTGTTCATATTTTAGTATTATGGGACCTGCTAAAAGCAAAATGGTACCTCCAAAACTCTCTCCTATTGCAGGATCGACGTACGAACAGAGTAATCAAGGCATTACGGCATGCGCACGGGAGAAACGTCATACCAGTGTTATCTGCGTCCTATGGACTGCAATGAAAGCAAAGATCACCATGTGCAATGTCACAAGAATGGAACACCTTACTAATTTCTTCAAGTGGATTTATTGCAGAGTAATCGTTTTCCTAGGTCACACATTCATAGCGATCACGCACACAGGATGCGAGCTCAGATTATTCGATACATTCTGTGTTCATATTTTAGTATTATGGGACCTGCTAAAAGCAAAATGGTACCTCCAAAACTCTCTTCTTTTGCAGGATCAACGTACGAACCGAGTAATCAAGGCATTACGGCATGCGCACGGGAGAAAAGTCATACCAGTGTTATCTGCGTCCCATAGACTGCAATGAAAGAAAAGATCAGCATGTGCAATGTAACAAGAATGGAACGCCTTACTATTTTGTTCAAGTAGGTTTGATGCAGAGAAATCGTTTTTCTAGGTCATGCATTAATAGCGATCGCGCACCCAGGATGCGAGCTCAGATTATCCGATACATTCTATGTTCATATTTTAGTATTGTGGGACCTGCAAAAGCAAAATGTTACCTCCAAAACTCTCTCCTGTTGCAGGATCGACGTACGAACCGATAATCAAGGCATTACGGCATGCGCACGGGAGAAAAGTCATACCAGTGTTATCTGCGTCCTATGGACTGCAATGAAAGAAAAGATCACCATATGCAATGTCACAAGAATGGAACGGCTTACTATTTTGTTCAAGTGGGTTTGATGCAGAGTAATCGTTTTCCTAGGTCATGCATTAATAGCGATCGCGCACCCAGGATGCGAGCTCAGATTATCCGATACATTCTATGTTCATATTTTAGTATTGTAGGACCTGCAAAAGCAAAATGTTACCCCCAAAACTCTCTCCTGTTGCAGGATCGACGTACGAACCGATAGTCAACGCATTACGGCAAGCGCACGGGAGAAAAGTCATACCAGTGTTATCTGCGTCCTATGGACTGCAATGAAAGAAAAGATCACCATGTGCAATGTCACAAGAATGGAACGGCTTACTATTTTGTTCAAGTGGGTTTGATGCAGAGTAATCGTTTTCCTAGGTCATGTATTAATAGCGATCGCGCACCCAGGATGCGAGCTCAGATTATCCAATACATTCTATGTTCATACTTTAGTATTGTGGGACCTGCAAAAGCAAAATGTTACCTCCAAAACTCTCTCCTGTTGCAGGATCGACGTACGAACCGATAATCAAGGCATTACGGCATGCGCACGGGAGAAAAGTCATACCAGTGCTATCTGCGTCCTATGGACTGCAATGAAAGAAAAGATCACCATGTGCAATGTCACAAGAATGGAACGCCTTACTATTTTGTTCAAGTGGGTTTGATGCAGATTAATCGTTTTCCTAGGTCATGCATTAATAGCGATCGCGCACCCAGAATTCGAGCTCAGATTATCTGACACATTCTATGTTCATATTTCAGTATTTTGTGTCCTGCTAAAAGCAAACACAATTGTGCACTAGCAAAATATTTGTTTCTCCCTGTGTTTATATTGTCAGCCATCAAATTATTTTATACGTAATAAGGTATTGATATTTCATTATTTATAGGAAGGTGATAAATACACGTAAATATTGCTATAAAGAGAAAACAGATACCGAGTAATATTTCTCGATGCTGACGACACTCATTCACTCCATTACGGTATATCCGGAAGTAAACTACTCGCCAAAGAGGACGTTTACTGGAACCTATAGTGGTATATTTTCTCATCTCAAAGAATGGCACCTAAACAGTGCATTGGAAGAAGAAAACATCAATTCGTAGGACACCTGAAAAAAAAATCAGGAATAAGATGTTGAGGGACTAGCAGATTCCATTTGATGTGCCACTGGACTGCGTTACTGAAGGCAAAATGTCTGGAATGAAAGGTGGTGTTGAAAGATATCGATGTGACCACCCTGTAATTCAACCCAATTTAGGAAGCAGCCACATGACACTTTTGTAAGAATTCCATTGGGTCGTGCAAGAGGCAGTGCGCCGATAAAGATTCTTATTAATAACAACACCGACCAGACCGTGACACTAAGTGATAAATGATGGCTAAATGGCTTGAAATGAGAACCAAATGACATCCAGCTTCAGCATGAGAAGTACTAGCTCGAATTGCTAGCCTAGCGATTCGGAAGACTGGAAGCCCTGCTGAATTCGGGTTGGCTGGAAGAAATGAGAGCTCATCGGCTCTCTAGATCAATGTGAAATGACTGCTCAAGGGGCACATCTTCGGAAAAAGGAGTCAAAATTACTGCCGCTAATCACGAAGGGCTGGAGACTGCGCGCCCACGGCGCAAACGGTGGGGCGCTGCTCATCAAGTGAGAAGTGGACCGACGACGCAGACTCCGAGATAAACTAATTGGAGAAGGGACCAGGCTCCTTAACTTCGCTGCCCGCATGCAACGGCACTGAAGACCGCGCTCATCGGTTTTCTGCTGCAGCAACCATGCGTTCGCGCCGCTACGGCCCATCGCTATCGCATTGCTTCTTTGTTTCGTAAATTAAAGTCCAGTTGACCACCGACAACATACAATTACACTCACCAAACCGGATATCATTGCACCGTAGATCTGCTCCAAGTTTTTTGCCAACTCGCCCGTATTGTCACAACTGCCTACTATTTTGCGTACTGCAATTGACTGCAACGGCATTTTACAATATATGTACCTGCAATCACCCACCCGCAAAATTGATATATTTTACGTAATATCTTCAGTCACATCACGTGGCTGTAATGAAACAATATTGGTGCTCCCAAGCTTTAATGAGGTGAAAGTGGTGTGCAGAATAAAGACTTCAGTGGAATTTCTGCCACATGATTCCTGCCATTATAAAAAATACGTTCAGCCATTTAAGCTTGGGATAAACAACATCAGTACAAACACGAATCATGAGTGCCATATATTCAACTAGCCCTCGAACATCAAAGTGCATGAAAACTCCAGATATGTCCTCGATTAGTGTTAGATGAAGAGGGGGCGAAACGAGCCGCTGCAAAACATACTACATTCCCTGGTTTTTGAAGTGTTGTGAATTTTCCGATTCACAAAAATAGCCATACCGCTCCTACATGGCATGAACAAGGAGTAAGTGGCGACAGCGAACCTTAATATACATTACAAGCGGCATTATATGACGTCGAGATTTCCAAAGTCAAAATAACAGAATACTGCTAAGCGCTGTCCTTATTCGCACTAGAGGACTAACTGACCTTGTGTGCCGGTAAGCGATGGCATAATGAGGATGATCTAGGTAAATCGATTAATTTTACTCGGACGCCAAATTCCAGGTAGCAGTTTTTCGTTTTCAGTACCCAATTCTCCAAACACTTTTGATAGTTGTACTAGATGAAAAAGCCTATTCTATGTAGGCGCCTGCACAAAAGAAAAAATAGGCTAAAAAAATAGGCTCTTTTGTGCAGTCTCACCGAACAATGAGAGCGCCAACAGCTGATTTCCCCAAGAGAAACCACCTGCAGGAAAACAGCAGTTCCTGTGCATTGAGTGTGGGTATGCAACTGATTTCCACACCAACTTCAAGAACCACCTGACACACTGGAGAGCGCCCATTTCAATGCAACCAGTGCAGCCAAGCCTTCAGACAGAAACACCACCTGGAACATTGACTTTGCACCCATACCGGCGAGAGACCATACCAGTGCACATATTGCAACCAAACCTTCACACAGAAATCGAATTTGGTGCAGAATTTTGGCACACATACAGGCGAAAGGCCTTTGAGTGCAAACATTTCAGCAAGAAGTTTACTAAAGGCAATCACCTAAAAGTGCACCTTTGCATTCATACTGACGAGAAGCGTTCCAGGTACGACCTTTGTGCAATGGCCTTTAGAGGACAAGTGAACTTGAATCGTCATGTACGAAGTCACAAGCATTAAAACCCCTTTGCATGTCGCTTTTGCTCTGTGCCATTTCTACACAATAATAAGCTGAACTACCATGAACAGAAAGTTCACCTGACGTCACCAAATGTTCCATGAAGTCATGGCAGTGTTTTGGCAGCATTTGGTCAACTGGGAGGGTTGCAGGACAGGTTTGGAGCTATTCAACATGTACCTGTATGTTCCTAACCTACGAATGGTATTTTTGGCCATGAACATAAGTGCTTGCTTAATGTTATATTTGGATTTTTATTAAATTCTCTTGTTGCACTGTGTCACCCCTTTGTCTGATCTGCAACAAGTGATTATGATATCCAGTTTACAAATATTTTGGAAGTTCTTATTAAAAGGGCTTGCTTTTCCTAAAGAGCCACGAGTTGCTTTGTTTCGTTGGCTGCCAACAGTCTCTCTAGATATTGTGAATTTATCGTTTTTTATGCTCTTGCACTCCAGATGGGAGTCTCGTATTCCTGTTTAGTTGCTGTGGTCCATGGTTCATTATTTCTACTTTTACTTTGCAACGCAAATGCAGTGTTTGTCATAGACGGTTCCCTCATACCCTTTCATCTTGACCCTTAGAATTAACAAGATTGTGGTTCCTTGTTTCTTGTATCGTCTTGTAATTGTTTTCATTTGTTTGAAAGTGAAGGATTTTTAAATATTAAGTGACACTAATGCATAAACATGCAAGAAATCTGCTTGGCATATTTGCACATAAACTGACCCTAGATGCTATGTAGTAATAAATTTACAGGTCTGTAACAAAACTGTTAGTACAATCAGTTTTTAAGTGGTAGCCTACATTCGCTGTTTTTAGCTAAAGCTGCTTCTTTGGTTCGTGGCTGCATTACTATGTGTATGACTTTGGATTGTCTGTTTTTCCTACAGGTAGAGGTGCTTCAAATATTGGAGATGTTCTCTCGGAATATTTTCTGTATATTAAAGCATTGCTGCATATGCCTCCCTGTAGAAGAATTTGTATTTTTCAGCCTACTAAATCACACAATTTAGGAACTCTTTCATCAACTTGTGCATTCGACGGGTTTTCCTAAATTATCATGCTTACAAATAGTAATCTTCATGCAAATGCGCTTGTATAATCTTGAGGGTATGATTTGGATGTTCTTTTATAAAAAATGTAATGGTGTGCAGCGGTGGCGTAGTGGTAGAACTTCCGCCTCGCATGCAAGAGGACCGGGGCTCAAATCCCGGTGCCGCGCAATTCTCCACCCGACAAAAAAAAAAGAAAAAAAAAATGCGTGTCGATGCAATTGCATAAACAGGTAGCATGGAGGTGCTAAAACTTTTGAAATGCCTCTGAAGATTTCGAGAACGCATGAACGGCTTTTCCAATTCGATTGGGTACGTGGTGAGCAATACATTCACATGTGGGAATATTTATTTTTCTTCTCGCAGCTACCTCCGGCACTCACTGATTTAAAGATATTGCGTAAATATTTGCACATGACGTAATTGTAGTTCTTTGATTCAAGCAATTTGCTTATAGGTGGAATAGGTTTCGCAATATAAGTTATACATCTGCTTCACATAAGCGAGCTGATCGCAAGGCTAGCAAGTTTAAAGGGAACTTAAAAGATGATCGTATGTTCCCGACCATGGATGAGGACTCCAAAAAGAAAGAAGCTCTTCATAACATGGAAAATAAGCCCACCAGTCCGCCCCAATAACGACGTCCCCGAGACAGAAGGTAGGCAGTACGAGATGTTTAAAATTTCTGACATAGCAATTCCTGCTCTGGACTTTAAATATATCCCTCATCACCATGAGAGGGCAGCTATCGATGTATACAGTGATGCGCCTCGTAGTTGTGAATGTTCAGAACATACCTCGATTTACCCCGTTATACTAGAGCATTTTGAAGCAAATATGTACGGAGCTACTCTTGAGACATGGTTGTGCGCAGAAATAATCATCTAGACGCCATATGATAACGTGTAAGACATAAAGAACTGCAAGAACGTTCGCACAAGACACAAGGAATAATACCCCAACAAATTTCTATTTCTTCCCAAAACGTTTAAAGGCACAAAAACATTTTGTTTTAATGGGGAAAGTCAGGTACAACAAATGAGTTGCAAAATGACATCTTTTGCATCGTCATCTATACACAAGTGCCCCAAGTGGGTTCCAACCGCCAGTGTACAGAAAAAGACACCATGTCTGCCGGGTTATTTTGCCTGGCCAATGTGCTTAGCATCATGATGGCTGTTGATTGCCGAGTATTCTTATTTTCTAGAACGGGGCATTTTCGGATTAGGCAGCTGCACTACGACGCTTGAAAACAGAAATGGCGCGTACCCCTGTGTACGGTGTTCAGAAACTTCGACAAACCTGGTCGAAAAGGAAGCGAAAGAGTAATCGTTTCCCTTGGTTATGCATTCATAGCGCTCGCAGACCCAGGATGCGAGCTATGATTATCCGACACTTCTGTGTTCACATTTTAGTATTGCGAGACCTGCTGCAAGCAAAATGGAGCCTCCAAAATTCTCTTCTGCAGCAGGTTCACCGTGCGAAGCGAGTAATTAAGGCATTACGGCATGCGCACGGGAGAAAAGCCATACCAATGCCACCTGTGCCCCATGGACTTTGAAATGAAAGTAAAGAAATATGAACCACGTGCAATGTCACAAGAACGGAACACCTTATTAGTTTGTTCAAGTGGATTTGATGCAGAGTAATCGTTTTTCTAGGTAACGCATTCATAATGATCGCGCACCCAGGATGCGAGCTCGGATTATCCGACACATTCTATGTTCATATTTCAACATTGTGAGACCTGCTAAAGCAAACTGGATCCTCCAAAATTCTCTTCTCCAGCAGGATACAAGTACGAAGCGAGTAATCAAGGCTATCTGCCACACATAGCTTCGCTATGTGCGGTGATGTGCGGTGATGTGCGGAAATTCAAGGTTTCTCCAGTGCGTCCAAAGCTCCGCGGTCACATACTGGAGGCTTTCAATTTATAAACATTTTTAGATCTTACAGTAGCTACAGTGACATTCAGTTGGCAACTTTGATATAACTTCATTACACAAGGTACAGTTGATATATCGCGATGGCCAAACTATTACGCGAACCAATGTTTTGGCCGCGGGCGCAGTGCAATCTCTCGCCAGTATTAGACGTCTAGGCGTCCGCGACTATCACACGTCGGGATAGCGAGATGCAAAGACCAGGCCTAGTTCCTGTAAGCTAACAACGGAGGGACGAGTTGTACCACTAGCCCACACTTACTTCGGCAACACGAAACAGGCAAATGAAAAAGACAAGATGTAAAAGAGGTTTCAGAAGGATATACTGGGGCGTTGTGTGTTCTTTTCCTATCATTATTGCTTGTAGAAAACTCCTTCCTAGGGAACACTCAGATGTTCATGATTTGTTGGTGCAACGTACCTCTTGGGTAATTCAAACAAAAGAAAATGAATGAAACCGGTAGCCACCTATTGGCACATCGAACAGCGTCAGAAGCGGCTGTTCAAAGCACCAGGCGACAGATATAGTCCAAAGAATTACACATGGACATTTATAGCCATTTTGTTGGTCAGGCGGGTAAAAATAACGCTCGGTCTCTCATAGCCAGGGCGGAACATCGAGGTGTGAAACCTGTTGAAACGCCTCTCTGAAGATTTCGAGAACACCTCAACGGTTTGTCCATCTTGATTTGGTACGTGCTGAGCAAAATATTCACATACGGGAATATTTACTTTTTCTCTCGCAGCTACCTCTGGCACTCACTGATTTAAAGATATTGCCTAAATATTTGCACATGACGTAATTGAAGTTCTTTGGCTCAAGCAAGGTGAAGTTGATATTTCGTGATGGCCATACCGCCGCGTGAACCAATGTGTATGCCACAGGCGCAGAGGAAACCCTCACCAGTATTAGCCGTCTAGGCGTCCGCGACCAACACACATCGGGATAGCGAGATGCTAAGACCAAGCCTAGTTCCTGCAAGCTAACAACGAAGGGAAGCGTCGTAGCAACTGGCCCCCACTCACTTCGATAACTCAAAAAAGCTAAATGTAAAGATCAAAATGTGAAGGAGGTTTTAGGTTTTTTCTGCAGCGTTGTGTGTTCTTTTAAATCATTTTTGCCAGTAGTGAACTCTTCCTTAGATAACACAGAGATATCTGTGCTTTGTTGGTGCAGCTTAGCTCTTGGGAACTTAAAACAAGAAAAAGTGAAGAAAACCAGTTGGCACCTACTGGCACCTCTAACAGCATGAGAGGCGGTTGTTGAAAGCCCTAGCGACCACTATGGTTAAAAAAAAACTATGTGTGTGCACGCATAGCCCTTATTTTCAGTCAGGCGGTTGAAAATAATGGTGAGTCTCTCGTAGCCAGCGCGGAGCCTGGGGGTGTTAAACCTGTTGAAACGCCTCTGAAGATTTCGGGAACGCATGAACGGCTTTTCCAATTCGATTGGGTACGTGGTGAGCAATACATTCACATGGGGGAATATTTATTTTTCTTCTCGCAGCTACCTCCGGCACTCACTGATTTAAAGATGTTGCCTAAATATTTGCACATGACGTAATTGTAGTTCTTTGATTCAAGAAATTCGCTTATATTTGGAATAGGTTGCGCAACATCAGTTATACATCTGCTATTTGCACTTCACATAAGCTAGCTGATCGCAAGGCTAGCAAGTTTAAAGGGAATTTAAAAGATTATCGTATGTTCCCGACGATGGATGAGGCATCCAAAAAGAAAGAAGCTCTTCATAACATGGAAAGTAAGCCCACCAATCCGCCCCAATAAAGGCGTCCTCGAGACAGAAGGTAGGCAGTAAGACATGTTTAACATTCATGCCAGCATTTCCTGCTCTGGACTTTAAATTTATCCCTCATCACCATGAGAGGACAGTTATTGATGTCTAGTGATGCCCCAGGTACTTGTGAATGTTCATGACATACCTTTATTTACCCCGTTATACTAGAGCATTTTGAAGCGAATATCCACGGAACAACTCTTGAGACTTAGTAGTGGGCACAAATAATCATCTAGACACCATATAATAACATGTAAGACAAAACGAACTGCAAGAAAGTTCACACAAGACACAGGGATGAATAACCCAACAAATTTCTATTTTTTTGGCAAAAAGTTTAAAGGCACAAAAACATTTTAGTTTCAATGGGGAAAGTCCGGTACAAGAAATCAGTTGTGAGTTGCAAAATGACATCTTTTCCAGCGCCATCTATACACAAGTACCCGAAGTGGGCTCCAACCGCCAGTGTACAGAGTTTAGCTTGCTTGGCCAATGTGCCTAGCATCATATTTGTAAGGGATCGTCAGTTAGCGCGGGCCTTGCGCCCTAGCAGAGGGGCATTGCCGGGTTAATACTCCCTCGATTCCCGGGATGGGACGTGTATGGTCCGCCGTGTCGCCGTTCGGAGAAGGGTCACGAAGCGACAGCAACGGCCCTTAATCACTCCCGTGACGGTAGCGGGTGTCGGTCAGCGAAGACGACACAAGCTGACGCGGCTGAGGAGTGAGCCGGCGCCTGGCGCTCAGACGGCGGGGCATTGCTTAGTTAATCCTCTTCGAGTCGCTGAATGGGAAGCGGGAGCCGCTCCCTTTCTCGTTCGAAGGAATGCGACAGGTACGTGCCAGATGCGTGGGAACGAACATCTTCGCGAGTGCTCACAGGGTCAACTCCCCCTAAACTAAGAAAAAAAAAAGAAAAGAGGCTCCATGGGTCACCTGCCTGTACTGTTTCAGTGTGGAAAGAGCGCTGGAGACAGCGGTGACCGGGCACGGGGCAAGGGTGAATTTTCTTGGCCCAATCACGCCGCTTATGGCCAGTGATTGGATAGCTCGGGCCAAGGGGTGTGAACCCGAGGTGTAAACTGAAGTTGCCGAAGGTTCGTTAGGGGTTCTTGGTTGGATCGGGTCTTAGGTAGGTGCTCTGCACCATCGGCTCTGCCGAATTTGGGAGTCTCTCCCGGGAAGACCGACCAACAGGTTCCAGTTGCCATATGTCTTTGCAACGGTACTAAATTTACTGGCGCAGTCGGACAGGACGTCTCTACGAGTCAAGTAGAGACAAAGGCAGCGGAGGAGACTGAAGGTGACGGCAAGCAAGCTCCAGTCATCGGAAGCAGAGACAGCAAAAAGGACCACGGCAGTGAACCACCAACGCGAGGCTGCAGGAAAAGCAGCGCTCCGGGAAGAAAGGCTCACCGGTCTCAGGCGAGCCACAACAAAGCGGCGACAACGAGCACAGGACCAGCGGCGTGCGGCAGCTCATCGTAAAGTGCGGTGAAGGTGGAGGCTGACGCCAACATCATGGAGCAAACAATGTGGACCGGCGCATCGAAACCGTGAGTTTCTTCAGTCGCATTGTTCGCGCCTCTGTGTGTGTTCGAGCCGGCAGGGTGGTCATATGCTAGGCAATATGGCGAGCCAGCTGGAAACAGAGAAGGCGCGCTTAAATGAGATTTTGGCTCAGCTCGCCAAGGTGAATGGAGGAAAGGCGCTTCTCTACGAGGAAACACCTCAGGACTTAGAGTTAGAACTCAGGAAAACAGTAGCAAAACGTCAAGAGCTAGAGGTGAAGGTAGCTTTGCTCAAACAGGTAAGAGTAGTCAGCGAGGTAGCACGGACGAAATGTTCCGAGGATAGATTACCGACACTGGAAAACAACGTTCTGCTGGGACAGAGAAATGTGCCAAAGCACATAGCTCATTTAGGTATAAGCAGCGCGACAGGGGGCAACAACACCTGCCCAATAGCAGGAGCCTTTGAGAAGAGTGTCGCGGAATGCGGAAACGTCCTAGATAACGCTGGTGTGGCGGGCGTCGAATTGGCGCTAACTGTAGAGGCGGACTTTGCGGAAGTGATAGATAGCAAAGGCAAGGGTCCCGCAGTGTGCAAATCCTGCAAAAGTTTAGCATCACCCCTAGAGGCAGGCGGCGGAAACGAGCTACCCAGTCACGAGGAACAGAAGGCCATTGAAACTAAGGAAGCTGAAAACAGTCAGGGTGGCAGTAATATGCCTGTATGCTCTTTTGCCGAGTACAAGGTTGAGGCCTCCAGCTTGTCAGGTGAGCGAAAAGAAAACATCCCACTGGAATACACCGCTAGTGTATTTGAGACAGATATTGCTCACCCTGTCTATCCAGTGGTTCAGGTTAGCGGTGTGACGGTAGAGGCCAGACGCGAGGGCACTAGTGCATCGTCTTTGGAGCTGAGCTGTACGCGTCGGCAAAACGAACCTCAGAAAGGGCAGGAAAATGTGCGTTTCGATGCACGTGACACTAACGTGAACAGGAGAGTGCTACCTGGCAAACGTCAGTCATCAGGCAACTGCAAGCTAAGCTCATACTCAGGTGATGCTATCAAGCCGGAAGGCGCAGGTAAAGCAGTGCGCGCCAATCGGAAGGTTTGTTCCGTCAGTAAAGGGGCTTTGTGCTCTACACCAGACAGAATGCCAGGGGACAGGCGTACTGCTCGTGTGGGGAAAGCCGGATTGCGGAACAGCGCTATTCATGATGCAAGGCGCAAGCGGATAACATCCAGCCGCACTAGTATGAACAGGAGGTGCAAGGGTGGTGCTACATGCGCTCCACTCGACTCATTCGCGCCGCGCAACGGGAAGGACCTCTCCTCGGGTCCACTGCATGATTTGGTGTTAGAACCTAGAGGTTCAGCAAGTATTTTCGATCCGGGAGGGCACAAGCCATCCAGTGTCCACCCCATTGTGGCGGCGGCCTAGCGAGAAATCGCAAAGCGTTAATTATGTCTATTCAGATTAGCACGGTGGCTCAAACGCACACAGGGGCTGTTGGTGCGACTGAGGGAGCTCACGTCGCTCTCAGATGAGTGCAAATGAGCGCTCCGGTCATGTGCGTGTGGTGTGTTCGTGAGCTGGACGTGCTTGCGCGTGAACTGAACACAATATGCGAACTCGGACTTCAATCAAGAAGCGAGCCGCTCTTGCAACATTGTGTATTTGAGTGTGTGCATTTTGTTTTTGTTTTGGATTGTTGGGGCCAATTTTTCGTGTGCTGTTACTATGTGCCCCGCGATCGAGGCGGTGTCGTTGCTTAGGCCGATCCCTTGATGATTTTAATTTTAAAGGTGCCATTTGGGCCCCTGGTAAAATCTTGGGGAGGGCCTGTAAGGGATCGTCAGTTAGCGCGGGCCTTGCGCCCAAGCAGAGGGGCATTGTCGGGTTAATACTCCCTCGATTCCCGGGATGGCACGTGTATGACCCGCCGTGTCGCTGTTCGGAGAAGGGTCACGAAGCGACAGCAACGGCCCTTAATCACTCCCGTGACGGTAGCGGGTGTCGGTCAGCGAAGACGACACAAGCTGACGCGGCTGAGGAGTAAGCCGGCGCCTGGCGCTCAGACGGCGAAGCATTGCTTAGTTAATCCTCTTCGAGTCGCTGAATGGGAAGCGGGAGCCGCTCCCTTTCTCGTTCGAAGGAATGCGACAGGTGCGTGCCAGATGCGTGGGAACGAATATCTTCGCGAGTGCTCACAGGGTCAACTCCCCCTAAACTAAGAAAAAAAAAAAGAAAAGAGGCTCCATGGGTCACCTGCCTGTACTGTTTCAGTGTGGAAAGAGCGCTGGAGACAGCGGTGACCGGGCACGGGGCAAGGGTGAATTTTCTTGGACCAATCACGCCGCTTATGGAAAGTGATTGGATAGCTCGGGCAAAGGGGTGTGAACCCGAGGTGTAAACTGAAGTTGCCGAAGGTTCGTTAGGGGTTCTTGGTTGGATCGGGTCTTAGGTAGGTGCTCTGCACCATCGGCTCTGCCGAATTTGGGAGTCTCTCCCGGGAAGACCGACCAACAGGTTCCACTTGCCATATGTCGTGGCAACGGTACTAAATTTACTATATTGGCTCTTGATTGTCTAGTATTCTTATTTTCTGGAACGGGGCATTTTTACATCAGGCAGCTGCAATGTGACGCTTGAAAACAGAAATAACGCGTGCCACTTGTACGGTGTTCAGAAACATCCACAAACCTGGGCGAAAAGAAAGCGAAAGAGTGATTGTTTTTCTTGGTTACGCATTCATAACGATCGCGCACCCAGGATGCGAGCTATGATTATCCGACACTTCTATATTTTAGCATTGTGGGACCTGCTAAAAGTAAAATTGATCCTCCAACTTTTTTTCTGCAGCAGGATCGCCATGCGATGCGAGTATACTCAAGGCATTGTGGCATGCACACGGGAGAGAAGCCATACCAGCGTCATCTGTGTCCCATCAACATTGCAATGAAAGAAAAGAAAGATCACCGTGTAATGTCACAAGAATGGAACACCTTACTAATTTTTCAAGTGGATTTAATGCAGAGTAATCCTTTTCCTAAGTCACGCATTCATAGCGATGGCGCACACAGGATGCGAGCTCAGATTATCCGATACATTCTATGTTCATATTTTAGTATTGTGGGACCTGCTAAAAGCAAAATGGTACCTCCAAAACTCTCTCCTGTTACAGGATCGACATACGAACGGAGTAATCAAGGCATTACGGCATGCGCACGGGATAAAAGTCATACCAGTGTTATCTGCGTCCTATGGACTGCAATGAAAGAAAAGATCACCATGTGCGATGTCACAAGAATGGAATGCCTTATAATTTTGTTCAAGTGGGTTTGATGCAGAGTAATCGTTTTCCTAGGTCATGCATTAATAGCGATCGCGCACCCAGGATGCGAGCTCAAATTATCCGATACATTCTATGTTCATATTTTAGTATTGTGGGACCTGCTAAAAGCAAACTGGTACCTCCAAAACTCTCTCCTGTTGCAGGATCGACGTACGAACCGAGTAATCAAGGCATCACGGCATGCGCACGGGAGAAAAGTCATACCAATGTTATCTGCGTCCTATGGACTGCAAAGAGAGAAAAGAACACCATGTGCAATGTCACAAGAATGTAACGCCTTACTATTTTGTTCAAGTGGGTTTGATGCAGAGTAATCGTTTTCCTAGGTCATGCAATAAAAGCGATCGCGCACCCAGGATGCGAGCTCAGACTATCCGATACATTCTATGTACATATTTTAGTATTGTGGGACATGCTAAAAGCAAAGTGGTACCTCCAAAACTCTCTCCTGTTGCAGGATCGACGTACGAACCGAGTAATCAACGCATTATGGCATGCGCACGGGAGAAAAGTCATACCAGTGTTATCTGCGTCCTATGGACTGCAATGAAATAAAAGATCCCCATGTGCAATGTCACAAGAATGGCACACCTTACTATTTTGTTCAAGTGGGTTTGATGCAGAGTAATCGTTTTCCTAGGTCATGCATTAATAGCGATCGCACACCCAGGATGCGAGCTCATATTATCCGATACATTCTATGTTCATATTTTAGTATTGTGGGACCTGCTAAAAGCAAAGTGGTACCTCCAAAACTCTCTCCTGTTGTACGATCGACGTACGAACCGAATAATCAAGGCATTACGGCATGCGCACGGGAGAAAAGTCATACCAGGGTTATCTGCGTCCTATGGACTGCAATGAAAGAAAAGATCCCCATGTGCAATGTCACAAGAATGGCACACCTTACGATTTTGTTCAAGTGGGTTTGATGCAGAGTAATCGTTTTCCTAGGTCATGCAATAAAAGCGATCGCGCACCCAGGATGCGAGCTGAGACTACCCGATACATTCTATGTTCATATTTTTGTATTGTGGGACATGCTAAAAGCAAAATCGTACCTCCAAAACTCTCTCCTGTTGCAGGAACGACGTACGAACCGAGTAATCAACGCAATATGGAATGCGCACGGGAGAAAGGTCATACCAACCACTGTTATCTGCGTCCTATGGACTGCTATGAAAGAAAAGATCACCATGTGCAATGTCACAAGAATGGAACGCCTTACTATTTTGTTCAAGAGGGTTTGATGCAGAGTAATCGGTTTCCTAGGTCATGCATTATAGCGATCGCGCACCCAGGGTGCGAGCTCAGATTATCCGATACATTCTATGTTCATATTTTAGTATTGTGGGACCTGCTAAAAGCAAACTGGTACCACCATAACTCTCTCCTGTTGCAGGATCGACGTACGAACCGAGTAATCAAGGCATTATGGCATGCGCACGGCAGAAAAGTCATACCAGTGTTATCTGCGTCCTATGGACTGCAATGAAAGAAAAGATCACCATGTGCAATGTCACAAGAATGGAACGCCTTACTATTTTGTTCAAGTGGGTTTGATGCAGAGTAATCGGCTTCCTAGGTCATGCATTAAAAGCGATCGCGCACCCAGGATGCGAGCTCAGATTATCCGATACATTCTATGTTCATATTTTAGTATTGTGGGACCTGCTAAAAGAAAAATGGTACCTCCAAAACTCTCTCCTGTTGCAGGATCGACGTACGCACCGATTAATCAAGGCATTACGGCATGCGCACGGAAGAAAAGTCATACCAGTGCCATCTGCGTCCTATGGACTGCAATGAAAGAAAAGATCACCATGTGCAATGTCACAAGAATGGAACGCCTTACTATTTTGTTCAAGTGGGTTTGATGCAGAGTAATCTGTTTCCTAGGTCATGCATTAAAAGCGATCGCGCACCCAGGATGCGAGCTCAGATTATCCGATACATTCTATGTTTATATTTTAGTATTGTGGGACCTGCTAAAAGCAAACTGGTACCTCCAAAACTCTCTCCTGTTGCAGGATCGACGTACGAACCGAGTGATCAAGGCATTACAGCATGCGCAAGGCAGAAAAGTCATACCAGTGTTATCTGCGTCCTATGGACTGCAATGAAAGAAAAGATCACCATGTGCAATGTCACTAGAATGGAACGCCTTACTATTTTGTTCAAGTGGGTTTGATGCAGAGTAATCGTTTTCCTAGGTCATGCAATAAAAGCGATCGCGCACCCAGGATGCGAGCTCAGACTATCCGATACATTCTATGTACATATTTTAGTATTGTGGGACATGCTAAAAGCAAAGTGGTACCTCCAAAACTCTCTCCTGTTGCAGGATCGACGTACGAACCGAGTAATCAACGCATTATGGCATGCGCACGGGAGAAAAGTCATACCAGTGTTATCTGCGTCCTATGGACTGCAATGAAAGAAAAGATCCCCATGTGCAATGTCACAAGAATGGCACACCTTACTATTTTGTTCAAGTGGGTTTGATGCAGAGTAATCGTTTTCCTAGGTCATGCATTAATAGCGATCGCACACCCAGGATGCGAGCTCAGACTATCCGATACATTCTATGTACATATTTTAGTATTGTGGGACATGCTAAAAGCAAAGTGGTACCTCCAAAACTCTCTCCTGTTGCAGGATCGACGTACGAACCGAGTAATCAACGCATTATGGCATGCGCACGGGAGAAAAGTCATACCAGTGTTATCTGCGTCCTATGGACTGCAATGAAAGAAACGATCCCCATGTGCAATGTCACAAGAATGGCACACCTTACTATTTTGTTCAGGTGGGTTTGATGCAGAGTAATCGTTTTCCTAGGTCATGCATTAATAGCAATCGCACACCCAGGATGCGAGCTCAGATTATCCGATACATTCTATGTTTATATTTTAGTATTGTGGGACCTGCTAAAAGCAAACTGGTACCTCCAAAACTCTCACCTGTTACAGGATCGACGTACGAACCGAGTGATCAAGGCATTACAGCATGCGCAATGCAGAAAAGTCATACCAGTGTTATCTGCGTCCTATGGACTGCAATAAAAGAAAAGATCACCATGTGCAATGTCACTAGAATGGAACGCCTTACTATTTTGTTCAAGTTTGTTTGATGCAGAGTAATCGGTTTCCTAGGTCATGCATTAAAAGCGATCGCGCACCCAGGATGCGAGGTCAGATTATCCGATACATTCTATGTTCATATTGTACTGTGATAGTCAGCACTTCAGCCATCGACATGCACCAGTGCGTTGTGCAACGAAGACAAAGAAGAAGTACGCTGGGCTCGCCGTTGCAAGGTCCTCTCCTCACAGCTCTCCATCTGAGCGTCAATAAACGCCCTATTACAATTGGTGGAGGTGCTGGGAACGATCCCATCCAAACTGGAACTGCGAAGCCGTACACTACCCTCTACAACCGCCATGCAAGACGAGTCCACTTCTACGCTGCCGGCCGTTCCACCCACGATCATGTGTTCTGGCGTCGTGCGTCAGTGTGACCCTTGCCTCTTCAGTGGCACGGCCGACCAAGATGTCGACGACTGGCTGTCATCGTATGAAAGAGTAAGCAGCTACAACAAGTGGGATGATTCATACAAGCTCAGTAACGTCATATTCTATCTGACAGACGTGGCGAACCTCTGGTTTCGCAACCATGAGGCTGACCTGTCATCTTGGTCGACAAATTTAGAATTTCGCGGAAGTGTTCGGCCGCCCGGCAGTGCGTAAGCTTCGTGCCGAACAACGTTTGCACGATCGTGTTCAGCGCGCTGATGAGACATTTACCAGCTACATAGAAGACATCGTTGATCTCTGCAAACGAGTCGACCCGGCGATGCCGGAAGATAACAAAATCCGCTACATCCTCGAGGGTATTTCTGAGGACGCCTTCCAGATGCTGGTAGCGAAAGATCCCACCAGCGTTAGTGAACTCGTGAAGCTTTGCCAGAGCTACGACGAGCTCCGCAAGCGGCGCGCTTCTAGGCGCCGCTCTAGTGTGTGCGACGAAGGCGTATCCGCATTAGCCCTGGGTGGTTCGCCAGCTTCTGAAGGGAGCCCGCTGAATCAACAGATCAAAGATTTTATTCGTGAAGAGGTCGCACGTCAAATCTCATTCCTTCCCCATTTTCAAGACTCGGGCTGCCTCGTTCCTGAACTGGCTCCATCTTTGGCCCCTACTATACGCCGTGTCGTGCAAGAACACGTCGCTGATGTCTTGCCGTCCAACCCCGTGCTGCCGCCTGTGACGGCACCTCTAACGTATGCCCAAGTAACGGCTAGGCCACCACCTTCGCCCACGTCTGGCTCCTATGTGCAGGTCCCTGCCTACCGTTCACCGCCGCATGCTGAGCCTTCGTTCCAAGCCCCACCCTCAAGGTTCCGCCCACATCCTATGAAACCTTGGCGTACTACGGACAACCTTCCGATTTGCTATGCCTGCGGTCGGCTGGGCCATGTTGCACGCTTTTGTCGCCAGCGCCTCCAACCTTCACAGCCTAACATTCGACTTTACCCGTACGAGACCGACTCACGCTCGCAAATGATTCCGCCCGGTTCTCAATTTGTCTCACAAGATCGCCAAACCTATGCCACTCGTCGATCACATTCTCCTCGGCGCCGATCGCTTTCTCCAATGCAGCGACGTTCTACTAGCACCGTTGAGGGAAACTAACAGTCGCAGTTCCGGGGGCAAGAACTGCGCTTGTTTCGAATTCCTCAACTCCTCCGTGTCGTCCCGCTAATGTTATCAAAGTTTCTGTAGAAGGCGCCACAGTTCTCGCTCTCGTCGATACCGGTGCAGCCGTCTCCGTCATCAGTGAAGCGCTCTGCCGTCGAATTCGCAAAGTGACCACTCCGATTTCCGACTTTTCGCTCCGCACCGCCTCATCACAGCACATTCACCCCTCCGCATCTTGCACAGCCCGTGTGCTCATTCAAGACGTCTTGTACCCCATCAAGTTTATTGTTCTGCCGAACTGCTCGTATGATATCATCCTCGGATACGATTTTCTATCGACTCATCAAGCCGTTATTGACTGTGCTCGTGCGCAAATTGCCTTCGCCCCACTCTGTGATGCCCCCTTCTGTGATACCCCTCCCCGCACTGCAAAACTTCTCGTCGCCCATGACACCGACATTCCTCCGTTCTCTGCTGCCCTCGTACCACTGTCTTGTGAGTGGGTAACTCCTTTGACTGCGATTTTTACACCTTCCGAAGCCGCCACCCGTCATCCCTGCCTCCTTTTTCCGTTCGCAGTTCTCAAAATTCAAGACGGCAAGAGTGCACTTTACGCCTCGAACCCATTTTCTTGCCCAGCAGTCCTGCTCCGTGGCGAATGCATTGGACGTCTTGAAGAGCTTGATCCCGGTCATATCACCACTCTTGCTGACTCAACCCCCTCCTTCGACGTTAGTCTGTGCTCTTACGATGTTGCGACCGCTTCGACGCCCTCCGACGTTTTCCAGCATGCTATTGATGCTGATCTTCCACTTGCGCAACGTAATCAACTTGTCGCCCTCTTGCAGAACTTCGCTTCTTCATTCGACCTTCCTCAAACTGACTTGGGCCGCACGTCTGTCGTAGAGCACACCATCGACACCGGCAAAACCGCACCTTTGCGCCAGCGCCCCTATCGTGTGTCGGCTTCGGAGCGCCAAGTAATTGCTGATCATGTGGACGACATGCTCCGTCGTGGTGTCATTCGGCCATCCCACAGTCCCTGGGCGTCTCCAGTTGTGTTGGTACCTAAGAAAGATGGCTCCTTCCGGTTTTGTGTCGACTACCGCCGGCTCAACAAGATCACGCGCAAGGACGTCTATCCTCTGCCACGCATCGATGACGCACTGGGCTGCTTGCAGGGCGCCGAGTTTTTCTCCTCGTTGGATTTACGATCTGGCTACTGGCAGGTGCCAATGGATGACGCTGACCGCTCTAAAACTGCCTTCATCACACCAGATGGATTATATGAATTCAACGTCATGCCCTTTGGGCTTTGCAACGCTCCGGCCACATTTGAACGCCTCATGGACACTGTGCTTCGTGGATTCAAGTGGCGAACCTGTCTTTGCTATCTCGATGATATCGTAGTCTTTTCTACCGATTTTCAATCCCACCTGCTCCGACTGAAGGACGTTCTCACTTGTCTCGCTACCGCCGGCCTCCAACTGAATCTGAAGAAGTGCCGCTTTGCTGCTCGCCGACTAACTATTCTAGGTCATGTCGTTTCTAAGGATGGCATTCTTCCCGATCCCGCCAAACTTCGTGCAGTTGCCGAATTCCCACGCCCAAAATCACTGAAGCAGCTACGAAGTTTCATCGGCCTGTGCTCCTACTTTCGCCGCTTCATCTTAAATTTCGCCTCTATTATTGCTCCTCTCATCCAGCTCCTCTCCGGCAGCTCCGACCTCTCCGCATGGACACCTGCTTGTGATGACGCCTTCAACACCTTACGCCGTCTTTTGGTCTCGCCTCCCATCCTCCGCCACTTCGACCCGAATGCGCCAGCTGAGATTCACACTGACGCTAGCGGTATTGGGATAGGCGCCGTTCTCACCCAACGCAAACCTGGTATCCGAGACTATGTGGTGGCGTACGCAAGCCGCACCTTGACCAAGGCAGAGTCAAATTATTCTGTTACGGAAAGAGAATACTTGGCCATTATTTGGGCCATCGGCAAATTCCGTCCGTATGTCTATGGCCGACCATTTTATGTGGTCACTGATCATCACGCTCTGTGCTGGCTGGCGTCCCTCAAGGACCCGTCCGGCCGCCTTGCTCGCTGGGCTCTTCGCCTCCAAGAGTATGACATTCGTGTCATATATCGCTCAGGCCTCAAGCATACTGACGCGGACGCTCTTTCGCGCTCACCGCTGCCTCCCTCTTCGTTGTCTGATGAGATATGCGCCTACGATTTGTCTTCGCTTGCCACTATCGACATGGCCACAGAACAGCGGCGCGACCCGTGGATATCTACACTTCTGGACTTTCTTTCAAGTCACTCTCCAGGTCGTTTGTCTAGGGCGCTTGCCAGCCAAGCTCACCATTTTTCAATTCGTGACGGGCTGCTCTATCGCCGCAATTATCTTCACGACGGAAGGAAGTGGCTTTTAGTCATCCCCCGTCATCTCCGCGCCGAAATTTGTGCTGCTTTCCATACTGATCCCCAGTGCGCCCACGGCGGAGTGTTGAAAACCTACACGCGCTTGCGTCTACGCTTCTTCTGGCGTGGAAGGTACCGCTTTGTCCGCCATTTTGTCCGCTCTTGCCAGTCTTGCCAACGCCGAAAAACTCCTCTCAAGTCTCCTGCTCCATTGCAGCCGTTGCCCTGTCCTGCCCGTCCGTTTGATCGTGTCGGCATAGATCTATACGGTCCCCTTCCTACAACTTCAGCTGGCAACCGCTGGATTATCGTGGCAGTGGATCATCTGACCCGCTACACTGAGACATCATCACTGCCCTCTGCTTCCGCACGCGACGTGGCTGCCTTTATTCTGAAAAACCTGGTTCTTCGCCATGGTGCCCCTCGCGAACTGCTCAGTGACCGCGGACGCGTTTTCTTATCAGACGCTCTTGAGGCTCTCCTGAAAGAATGCCGCATCATACACCGCACTGCTACCTCGTACCACCCTCAGACGAATGGACTGACAGAACGTTTCAACCGCACTCTCGGTGACATGCTGGCTATGTACGTGAACACCGACCATTCCAATTGGGACCAAGTTCTACCGTTTGTTACTTACGCATATAACACCGCGGCACAGACCACTACTGGATTCTCTCCATTCTTTCTCCTTTACGGGCGCGAGCCACCCTGTACCATGGACACACTTTTTCCCTACCGCCCTGACGTTTCCGAATCTTCCCCGCTATCCGATGCCGTCACATACGCAGAAGAATGCCGTCAGCTCGCCCGCTCTCTCACAACAGAAAATCAGTGGCAACAAAAATACCTCCGTGATACCGGCGAAGCTTCGTCATATCTGCCGAACTCTCTGGTGTGGCTCTGGGTGCCCTCCACAATCCCTGGCCTTTCAAAGAAATTTCTTGCTCGCTACCACGGGCCATATAGGGTCCTCCAGCAAACATCTGCAGTCAACTACGTAGTTGAGCCCGTCACGCCCTCTGCAGACTCGCGTCGCCGTGGTCGTGAAACAGTTCACGTGAACCGATTGAAGCCATTCTATGACCCCGCTGTGCTTTCCGCGCCATAGGTCGCCAGGATGGCTCCTTTTGTTTACCCGGGGGGAAAATGTACTGTGATAGTCAGCCCTTCAGCCATCGACATGCACCAGTGCGTTGTGCAACGAAGACAAAGAAGAAGTACGCTGGGCTCGCCGTTGCAAGGTCCTCTCCTCACAGCTCTCCATCTGAGCGTCAATAAACGCCCTATTACAATATTTTAGTATTGTGGGACCTGCTAAAAGCAAACTGGTACCTCCAAAACTCTCTCCTGTTGCAGGATCGACGTACGAACCGAGTAATCAAGGCATTACGGCATGCGCACGGCAGAAAAGTCATACCAGTGTTATCTGCGTCCTATGGACTGCAATGAAAGAAAAGATCACCATGTGCAATGTCACTAGAATGAAACGCCTTACTATTTTGTTCAAGTGAGTTTGATGCAGAGTAATCGTTTTCCTAGGTCACGCATTCATAGCGATCGCGCACCCAGGATGCGAGCTCAGATTATCCGATACATTCTATGTTCATATTTTCATATTGTGGGGCCTGCTAAAAGCAAAATGTTACCTCCAAAACTCTCTGCTGTTGCTGGATCGACGTACGAACCGATAATCAAGGCATTACGGCATGCGCAGGGCAGAAAATTCATACCAGTGTTATCTGCGTCCTATGGACTGCAATGAAAGAAAAGATCACCATGTGCAATGTCACAAGAATGAAACGCCTTACTATTTTGTTCAAGTGGGTTTGATCCAGAGTAATCGTTTTCCTATGTCATGCATTAATAGCGATCGCGCACCCAGGATGCGAGCTCAGATTATCCGATACATTCTATGTTCATATTTTAGTATTGCGGGGCCTGCTAAAAGCAAAATGGTACCTCCAAAACTCTCTCCTGTTGCAGGATCGACGTACGAACCAAGTAATCAAGGCATTACGGTATGTGCACGGCAGAAAAGTCACACCGGTGTAATCTGCGTCCTATGGACTGCAATGAAAGAAAAGATCGCCATGTGCAATGTCACAAGAATGGAACGTCTTACTAGTTTGTTCAAGTGGGGTTGATGCAGAGTATTAATTTTCCTAGGTCCTGCATTCATAGCGATCGTGCACCCAGGATGCGAGCTCAGATTATCCGCCGATACATTCTATGTTCATATTTCAGTATTTTATGTCCTGCTAAAAGCAAAAACAATTGTGCACTAGCAAAATATTTGTTTATCCCTTTGTTTATATTGTGAGCCATCAAATTATTTTATATTTAATAAGGTATTGATATTTCATTATTCAGAGGAAGGTTATAATTGCACGTAAAGATTCCTATAAAGAGAAAACAGATAGAGTAATTTTTTCGATGCTGGCGACAGTAGTTCATTCCATTACGGCATATCCGCAAGTAAACTACTCGCCAAGAGGACGTTTTCTGGAACGTATAGTGGTATATTTTCTCTTCTCAAAGAATGGCACCTAAACAGTGCATTGGAAGAAGAAACTAACAATTCGTAGGACAACTGAAACAAAAATCAGGAATAAAATGTTGAGGGACTAGCTGATTCCATTTGATGTGCCACTGGACTGCCTTACTAAAGGCAAAATGTCTGGAATGAAAGGTGGTGTTGAAAGATATCGATGTGACCACCCTGTAATTCAACGCAATTTAGGAAGCCGCCACATGACACTTTTGTAAGGATTCCATTGGGTCGTGCAAGAGGCAGTTCGCCGATAAAGATTCTTATTAATGACAACACCGACCAGACCATGACACTAGGTGATAAATGATGGCTAAATGGCTTGAAATGAGAACCAAATGACATCCAGCTTCAGCATGGGAAGTACTAGCTCGAATTGCTAGCCTAGCGATTCGGAAGACTGGAAGCCCTGCTGAATTCGGGTTGGCTGGAAGCCATGAGAGCTCATCGGCTCTCTAGATCAATGTGAAATGACTGCTCAAGGGGCACATCTACGGAAAATGAAGTCCAAATTACTGCCGCTAATCACGAAGGGCTGGAGACTGCGCGCCCACGGCGCAAACGGTGGGGCGCTGCTCATCAAGTGAGAAGTGGACCGACGACGCAGACTCCGAGATAAACTAATTGGAGAAGGGACCAGGCTCCTTGGCTTCGCTGCCCGCATGCAGCGGCACTGAAGACAGCGCTCATCGGTTTTCTGCTGCAGCAACCATGCGTTCGCGCAGCTACGGCCCATCGCTATCGCATTGCTTCTTTGTTTCATAAATTAAAGTCCAGTTGACCACCCACAACATACAACTACACTCACCAAACCGGATATCATTGCACCGTAGATCTGCATCAAGTTTTTTGCCAACTCGCCCGTATTGTCACAACTTCTGCCTACTATTTTGCGTACTGCAACTGACTGCAACGGCATTTTACAGTATATGTACCTGCAATCACCCACCCGCAAAATTGATATATTTTACGTAATATCTTCAGTCGCATCACGTGGCTATAATGAAACAATATTGATGCTCCCAAGCTTTAGTGAGGTGAAAGTGGTATGCAGAATAAAGACTTCAGTGGAATTTCTGCCACATGATTCCTGCCATTATAACAAATACGATCAGCCATTTAGGCTTGGGATAAACAACATCAGTACAAACACGAATCATGAGTGCCATATATTCAACTAGCCCTCGAACATCAAAGTGCATGAAAACTCCAGATATGTCCTCGATTAGTGTTAGATGAAGAGGGGGCGAAACGGACCACTGCAAAACATACTACATTCCCTGGTTTTTGGAATGTTGTGAATTTTCGGGTTCACAAAAATAGCCATACCGCTCCTACATGGCATGAACAAGGAGTAAGTACCGACAGCGAACCTTAATATCCATTACAAGCGGCATTATATGACGTCGAGATTTCCAAAGTCAAAATAACAGAATACTGCTAAGCGCTGTCCTTATTAGCACTAGAGGACTAACTGACCTTGTGTGCCGGTAAGCGATAGCATAATGAGCATGACCTAGGTAACCCGATTAATTTTACTCTGACGTCAAAATTCCAGGTAGCAGCTTTTCGTTTTCAGTCCGCAATACTCCAAACACTTTTGATAGTTGTACTAGATGAAAAAGCCTATTCTATGTAGGCGCCTGCACAAAAGAAAAAATAGGCTAACAAAAATAGGCTCTTTTGCGCAGGCTCACCGAACAATGAGAGCGCCAACAGCTCATTTCCCCAAGAGGAACCACCTGCAGGAAAACAGCAGTTCCTGTGCATTGAGTGTGGGTATGCAACTGATTTCCACACCAACTTCAAGAACCACCTGACACACTGGAGAGCGCCCATTTCAATGCAACCAGTGCAGCAAGCCTTCAGACAGTAACACCACCTGGAACATTGATTTTGCACCCATACCGGCGAGAGACCATACCAGTGCACATATTGCAACCAAACCTTCACACAGAAATCGAATTTGGTGCAGAATTTTGGCACACGTACAGGTGAAAGGCCTTTGAGCGCAAACATTTCAGCAAGAAGTTTACTAAAGGCAATCACCTAAAAGTGCACCTTTGCAATCATGCTGACGAGAAGCGTTTCAGGTACGACCTTTGTCCAATGGCCTTTAGAGGACAAGTGAACTTGAATCGTCATGTACGAAGTCAAAGTCAAAGTTTATTTCCCATCTAAAACTACAGATGGAGGAATCGTAGAAAAAAGCTGCCCTTGGGAAGCTTGACGAGTCTACAATCCTAATTATTGGCAGGGAGGCAACACAAGAGTTTATACAATTTTAAAAACAAGCTCATCAAGAAGCACCAGAAGATACAGCAATATGTATATATAATGAAACTTAAACCATGTTATTCAAAAACAAATTATGTAGTTCACGACGTGGAAAAGAAAACAAATCGAGGTTAATGTGGATATACCTATTTAGAAGAGATGGAAGAATGTACTGAAGGCATTCCCTACCAAGATTTAATCGAGGTGTTGGCACTGTCCATTCTTCGCCACGTCTTGTTGGATAGACCGATTCTTTTTTCCTTAGTTCAAGCAGTAAAACCCATTTGCATGTCGCTTTTGCTCTGTGGCATTTCTACACAATAATAAGCTGAACTACCAAGAACAGAAAGTTCACCTGACGTCACCAAATGTTCCATGAAGTCATGGCAGTGTTTTGGCAGCATTTGGTCAACTGGGTGGGTTGCAGGACAGGTTTGGAGCTATCCAACATGTACCTGCATGTTCCTAACTTACGAATGGTATTTTTGGCCATTGACATAAGTGCTTGCTTACTGTTATATTTGGATTTTTATTAAATTCTCTTGTTGCACCGTGTCACCCCTTTGTCTGATCTGCAACAAGTGATTATGATATCCAGTTTACAAATATTTTGGAAGTCCTTATTAAAAGGGCTTGCTTTTTCCTAAAGAGCCACGAGTTACTTTGTTTCGTTGGCTGCCAGCAGTCTCTCTGGATATTGTAAATTTATCGTTTTTTATGCTCTTGCACTCCAGGTGGGAGTCTCGTATTCCTGTTTAGTTGCTGTGGTCCATAGTTCATTATTTATAATTTTACTTTGCAACGCAAATGCAGTGTTTGTCATAGACGGTTCCCACATACCCTTTACGCTTGACCCTTATAATTAATAAGATTGTGGTTCCGTGTTTCTTGTATCGTCTTGTACTTATTTTCATTTGTTTGAAAGTGAAGTTTTTTTTTAATTCAGTGACATTAATGCATGAACATGCAAGAAATCTTCATGGCATATTTGCACACAAACTGACCCTAGATGCTATGTAGTATTAAATTTACAGGTCTGTAACAAAACTGTTAGTACAATCAGTTTTTAAGTGGTAGCCTACTGTAAGGTCCGGCGCGTTGCCATTTGTATTTTTAGCATACTTGGCTGGGAAGGAATGTCTCGGCGGGGTGTCGTGGTGCGAACTGCGCGTCTGGTCTGTTTTAAAACAAGTGGTTCCTTGAAGGAGACCATTAGTTCTAGAGCGCAGGCTCTTAGGACCCCCGCCACGCGCTTCCCTTTGCTACGGGATACGGGAAAGACCTTTCGCTTCCCTCGAGCGGGACCTCATTAACGCCCCCCCCCCCCCCCACCAAGGTCCCGTCGCTCGGGTGAGAACGGCCGGAAGCCATAAATCCCGCGAGAAGGGTCTGGCTTTCGTGCCACTGCATAACGTGTAGCTGGCTAGTGCACCAACGTCAGTAAGCGAAACGGTCAGACAGGCTGCGACGGGTGGCACACATACGCGGGAAAGAGAAGCTACAGTTACTGTGTTTTTATGTTTTTACGTGTGGAAAGGGGCGCGCTCTCGGCTCATCTCTGGAACGCGGGACGGGCCCCGAGTGTCTTTGGCTGGAGCTACTCCTTGCGTTGGGACGCTCGCGCTGGCGAGCGCTGGGAGTAGTGGTTGCTTTGGAGGTGGGGCAAGAGGCGGCAGCTCGACTGCGGGGACGCGGAGTCCCTTGTCGCTTTGTTTAGCGGTCAGCGCGGCCGACCGCGGCTAGTTTCCCTTTGTGAATATAACTCTTGTACCACCTCTTGTTCTTTTGTATAAAGTTCTCCGGTTGTTTACCACTTTGCTCCACCATCCAGTCACCCATCAACACCGAACCAAAAACTTTACTGGCGCAGACGCGACAGGATTGGTGTGCTGCAGCTTGACCGAGAGACGAGGCGCGTGAAGCGTCGGGCGTCGATACACCGAAGACAACGAGCAGGTACAAGAGGGTGCGTCATGCATCGGGCGTCAAGGTGCCGAAGACGAGGACGTCAACGAGCAACGATACGAGCGGCACAGAAGCTTGCAAGCGCAAGTGGACGCGGCCGTCGACGGACGCGAGCGGAGCCCTCGAGTAGCGACAACAGCTGACGACTTCAAGCGGCGCCACTCTTGACAATCGACGCCATTCCAGTCCGAAAAGAGGACCCGGCGGGCAGCACAGAGTGAGTTCCCTGGTCCCCTTGTTTTTGTTCCTTTTGGCGTTCACTGTGGCTGGTGTAGTTAATGCTGACCAGATTTAGGCATCTTAACCCCGACAAAGCACTGACAATTTGGATAGTGACAGTGACGGGGGGGGACGGTGGCGACAAGGGCAGCACTGAGGCGCCGAGACCTCAGTGTGGCCGAAACATTGAAAAGGAGCTAGAGTTGTATGAAAAAAAGATAAGGGCTTTAGAGCTCCAGATGCAACTCATGCTGGCTAACGGGCAAAGTACGGCGCCTTCGGAGAACGAGCGTCTGAGGCAGTACGCTAAGCTACTCGCCGGCGCGTTCCCCAAATTACCAGCGGATGGTGAAGTGCCGGCCTGGTTTGAGTCGGTGGAATGCTCATTCGAGGCTTACAGCGTTCCGAAGGAACACTGGGCGCAGTTCCTGTTTCCGATGCTGGCCGAGCGAGTGACTTACTTGTCAACTCGGTTCACCGCCGAGCAGCACCGGGACTACGACCAGCTGAAGGCGGTGGTCCTAGAGGAGCTAACTTTCAGCCGCAGAGTACAAAAGGCGGTTTTCTGGGGCCACCAAGCGCCGCTAAGAAACCTGGAAGGCATTTGTCACCCGCCTCCAGAGTTATCTAAATTTTTATTTAAAGTCTCAATGCGTGTCATCATTCGATGAACTTGTAAGGCTATTGGTAGCCGATCAGCTCAAGGCGGGGCTGTCAGAGGAAGCCAACAAATATGTTAAGCTGCGCGAAGGAGAGAAGTGGCTGAATGCGGACAAGTTAGCCGCGCTGCTACAAACATATGAGGAAGCCGCTTGAAAGGGCAGCGCTCATAGGAAAGACGACAGCTTGAAAGCCCCTGATACGCGTCCAAGGGCGGGAACCGATCCCGCACTTTTACAAAATTCAGGGTCGGATCGAGCTGAGAGAGCTACAGGCAGGACAGGGGGGGGGGGGGGGGGGAAAGAAAAGGGCATCGTGATCGAGTGGCTGTTTTCGATGCGGGACCTGGAGACATTTTGTTGCGAACTGCCCATACAGTGGTGAGAACCCAGCTGACAATCGAGATAATCCGCCACGCGAGGATAAGCTAACAGCACGCGTGTCGACCTGCGACGGGCAAACCACGCGTCCTGCGCTCAGGGACATTAAACTCAGCTGTCATGAAGCTGTTATAAATGCCATGGTGAACACTGGTGCTTGACATTGCCGTCGTGCGTGAGAGCATGGTACCTGAGAAGTTTGTAACCACACATGGGACAATCGATCTCATTTCTGCTTTCGCAGAGAAAGTAGAGGCGAAACTGGCCATCGTTCCGTTGAGTTTGTATCGTGGTACTTCGTTAATCGAAGACGGGGAATACTCGACACCGGTGAAATGTGCGCTCACCGATAAGCTCACGCATACAGATTGCCTAACCTCCGCAGACGCCTGAAAACAGCTGCAGGACTCGGGCGAAACTGGCAGCGAGAGTCGCGTGCAGGCAGTGGCAACGGTACCGACACCGGATGAAAACCCAGATGAATCTGGGCTAGACGCTCGCGCGGAGTCCGTCTTGATGTCAGAGAATGAAATGCTGCCGGATCAGACAGTTGTCATTAATTCGATGGAGAAATCACAAGATGACAACGTGATTACTGAGCGTAGCGGGGAGCAGAGGTTTCGGGAGGAGCAACAAGAGGATGAGACCCTGCGTCAGGCCTGGCAGAATGCTAGGCAAGAGAAGGCTGGCATGTCAATTGTAGAGGGAGTCTTGTATCATAGAGACCAGGTGTTAGGTCAGGGGTGCAGCAGTTAGTACTGCCAAAACCACGACGCGAGGCCGCACTGAGCCTGACACATGAGTCCTATTGGGGCGGACACATTGGCTTTCGGAAGACTAAAGCTCGCCTAAAGTTACGTTTCTATTGGCCTGGCATGGAGGCGGACATCCGCAAACACTGCGACAGCTGCCACAGTTGTAAAGTTCGGTCCGACCGCCGGCGACAGGGTACCGATAGCGCCTCCCCCACGCAAACAGATCTGGACAGGAGATATCGAGGTACCAGGGCAGCTAGCAGAGGCCCTCTATGACTACTTGAAAAACCTTAAACCGCAGCTCGAGATCGCGGCCGACATCGCGGAGCTAAGGAGCAGCAAACAGCAAGAGGCGCACACGTTTCACTACAAGGCACGCGATGGTGAAAACCTTTCGTGAAGGTGAGGCGGTTCTCGTCTTTGATGACAAGAGACCAAGGAAATTGTACCCGAAGTGGCTCGAGCCGGCGGTAGTGAAAAAGAAATACCGCGAGCACTCGTACTTGTACGAATGAGTGACGGTCGCCGCATGCTAGTGCAAGATCAAAAAACAGCGCGGCTACTTGGGACAAACAGAGAGGAGAATAACGGACAAGCGCTGACTAACAACTGAAGTTTATTCGAAAAAAGCACAGGTAATATACACATTTTTTCTCAAGAACCAGGACGCATGCGCTCCCAAACAAGCATCAGTCTAATCATGGGAATCTAAATGCGTCCTGGTTCTTGAGAAAAAAAGTGTATATTACCTGCGCTTTTTTCGAATAAACTTCAGTTGTTAGTCAGCGCTTGTCCGTTATTCTCCTCTCTGTTTGTCCCAAGTAGCCGCGCTGTTTTTTTTGATCTTGCAATGCACCAACTAGCTCAGATTTCCGTTCTTCTGCATGCTAGTGCATGCAAATAAGTTACGTCCCTACATCGGCAGGGTAGACTCAGTGAGAGTCATATTTCAGGATGACAGCGACTTTGGCGAAGTCGAGTATATACTCCGCAGGGGTATGTTCTCAATTTTGCAGATATCGCTCTGCTACTGACACGCCTAACGGGAAAGGCTCACGGAATAAGATACCGTGGCCAGATGATGCGGACAAAGCCTTCAGCGCCTTAAAGAAAGCTCTATGCGAGGCTGTTTTGGTGACCACTCCAGACACGCGAAAGCCGTAACTGCTTTTAACGGGCGCGTCGGCAGTGGCTGCGGGTGCCTGTTTGGCGCAGCTTTCTGACGACGACACGGAGGCGCCCATAGCCTTCGCCTGTCACACGTTCGCTCTAATGCGATGGGCTGGAATCGAAAGGGAGGTTTAGGCCGTAATATGGGCGTTAAAGAAATTTGAGACGTGGGTGTTTGCTGCCACCAATAGCATCCTCTCTCATTCCTTACGAGTAGTATGCCCCAAAGCGCGAAGCTTACTCGCAGATGCCTAGTCTGAAACCCCCAACGCTTGCTGGAACAGGCCCCCGGCTGACATCCCGCAGTGACCGCTGGGGACAGTGGGCCAGGGAATGGTGCGCGAGCAACAAACTAGAATCATTGGATTCGAAGTGTGCACGCCAAGGCCGGACTCAGTAATCCTGTGGACCATCTGTGTGTGTTTATTTCTTTTCGCATCATGTGTTTGTGGATGTATGTGACGAAGGGTCGCGCAGCCAGGCTCACCGGCTTCCATAGCTGGCGTGAGCTTCACGACTCAACCGCCACATGCCGAACCTTTTGCTGTTTTGTCTCGGCTTATCTTTCAATAGATTACCCGAGTCTTGGGGGGGAGGTGTAAGGTCCGGCGCGTTGCCGTTTGTATTTTTAACATACTTGGCTGGGAAGGAATGTCTCGGCGGGGTGTCGTGGTGCGAACTGCGTGTCTGGTCTGTTTTCAAACACGTGGTTCCTTGAAGGAGACCATTAGTTCTAGAGCGCAGGCTCTTCGGACCCCCGTCACGCGCTTCCCTTTGCTACGGGAGACGGGAGAGACCCTTCGCTTCCCTCGAGCGGGACCTCATTAACGCCCCCCCCCCCCCCCCCACCAAGGTCCCGTCGCGCGGGTGAGAACGACCGGAGGCCAAAATCCCGCGAGAAGGGTCTGGCTTTCGTCCCACTGCATAACGTGTAGCTTGCTAGTGCACCGACTTCAGTTAGCGAAACGGGCAGACAGGCTGCGACGGGAGACACACATACGCGGGAAAGAGAAGCTACAGTTACTGTATTTTTATGTTTTTACGTGTGGAAATGGGCGCGCTCTCGGCTCATCTCTGGAGCGCGGGACGGGCCCCGAGTGTCTTTGGCTGGAGCTACTCCTTGCGTTAGGACGCTCGCGCTGGCGAGCGCTGGGAGTAGTTGTTTCTTTGGAGCTGGGGCAAGAGGCGCCAGCTCGACTGCGGGGACGCGGAGTCCCTTGTCGCTCTGTTTTGAGGTTCCTTTGTTATTCTCTTGTATCACCTCTTGTTCTTTTGTATAAAGTTCTCCGGTTGTTTACCAAGTTGCTCCACCAACTTACTGGCTTGCTCCACCATCCAGTCACCCATCAACACCGAACTAAAAACTTTACTCCTACATTCGCTGTTTTTAGCTAAAGCTGCTTCTTTGGTTCGTGGCTGCATTACTATGTGTATGACTTTGGATTTTCTGTTTTTCCTACAGGTAGAGGTGTTTCAAATATTGGAGATGTTCTCTGGGAATATTGTCTGTATATTAAAGCATTGCTGCATATGCCTCCCTGTAGTAGGGTTTGTGTTTTTCAGCCTACTAAATCACAAAATTTAGGAACTATTTCGTCAACTTGTGCAGTCGATGGGTTTTCCTAAATGATCATGCTTATAAATAGTCATCTTGATGCAAATAAGCTTGTATAATCTTGAGGGCATGATTTGGATGTTCTTTTATAAAAAATGTAGTGATGTGCAGCGGTGGCGTAGCGGTAGAACCTCCGCCTCGCATGCAGGAGGACCGGGGCTGAAATCCCGGTGCCGCGCATTTCTCCATCGGACAAAAAATAAACAAGAAAAAATTCCGCGTGTCGATGGAATTGCACAAACAGATTTGGGGTGCGACCTGATGCCGTTGAACACCTCCGGCAACGCACTCCCCCACCAGAACAGGAGTTGGCCACCCTGGTGCAGTAGTTGGCCGCAACCTCGTGATTATTTCCATAAAACCCCGGCCCTCAGTCACCAGCGGCTGCGGAACAACTGACCACTGCGGCGGCCAGAGCTGTGACGCAGCAGAGGGTGCTAAGGATTCCTGGCTCCGCTGGGCAGGCCGCCATTGGAAACTGACCCTGGCAACGTTTAATGCTATAACCCAAGTTAGTGAAGCTAGTTTAGCAGTACTGTTAGAGGATCTAGAGGGTATGATATGGGATGTCATAGGGTTTACTGAGGTTAGGAGGCCGAATGAGGCATATACTGTACTGAAGGATAAGCATGTACTGTGTTATCGAGGTTTACCGGAGAGGCGAGAACTAGAAGTAGGTTTGCTTGTCAATAAGTATATAGCGGGTAATATAGGCGACTTCTATAGTATTAATGAGAGGGTGGCAGGCATCGTAATTAGGCCTGATAAACGGTATAAACTGAAAGTTGTACAGGCCTATATACACCTACATGTAGTTATGATGACCAGGCGTTTGAAAGCCTCTACGAAGATGTAGAATCGGCAATGCGAAAAGCAAAGACGCAGTATACTGTACTAATGGGCGACTTCAATGCAAAGGTAGGGAAAAAGCAGGCAGGAGACCAGGCAGTAGGTGACTATGGCATTGGTTTTAGGAATAGCAGGGGGGAATTACTAGTTGAGTTTGCAGAGCGCAATAACTTAAGGATCATGAATACCTTCTTCAGCAAAAGAGGGTAATGAGCGGATTGCCAATGAGCGGATGAATACCTTCTTCAGCAAATGTGAGGGCACTGAGCGGATTATTCTTCTCCACAAGTTGAAGAAGAGGCTCCATTGAATAAATATTATTTCATCATCAAAGTAGACTTGGTCATGACGTTCTCTTTCATGAAGTGGTTGACGAAGAAGCTTGGATATTGCTTAGTCATTCCAGCGACCACAAAGAGCTAGAGTGTGCTAGAAGTTTTCCTAGACAGCGTCCAAATATGAGGCCGCAAACTCAACCTCCGAGAGATCCGAAGAGGAAACTTTCAGAGCCATCTTTTTTTTTTCTCAATAAGCTGTACGACACAGAAACAGAGGATAGAGCTCGTGCCGTCAGAATCATGCGTGAGCAGCTTACGTTGCTACTAGTGCACAAGATTCGGAGGCATCATTCAGCAGGATTTGCGGTGTTGTGTTGCCTTTTATTCCCAGTTTCACCTCACGCCTGAAATACATGCGCAGATATAAGGAAAGATCATCTTGCCGCACACTTTGACAAATTGGTCCATATGCTCATCGTAGGCATGAACCCTCACATAGAGCCCGAAGATTCAGCGTTCCCGAAGTACGTGGCCACAAGAATTTCACGCTTGGATCAATACCAACGCACTACCAGCCTGCCGTTAGATGACAACTACATTAAACCTTTCTTTGATTATAAAGCCGGCGGTATAACTGACGTGACCAATTCAGCTGGAGCTGCTAACAGTGCCCTGGTTTTCATGGTGCAAAGCCTAACGCGTAAATTCAAAGTGGCTCCATACCCATACCTAGCTCAGGCTGAATTCTTGCACGATTTCATCATCATCAGCCTGACTATACCCACTGCAGGGCGAAGGCCTCTCCCATATTTCTCCAATTAACCCGGTTCTGTGCTACCTGCATCCATTTGACCCCTGCGAACTTCATCCGCCCACCTAACTTTCTACCACCCCTGCTACGCTTTCCTTCTCTTGGAATACAGTTTGTTACCCTAAGGGACCATCGGTTATCCTCTCTCCGCACTACACTGTAAAAAAAAGCCGTAATTTTACGCAGACTAACCTCCTTAAAAGAACGTCAAACGATTCTGTTTTCCTCAATACGTATTGAACATCCGAGAATTGGCGCATTGATGAAGGGGAATGTCCTTATAAGCATTTCAGACACTTCCGTGTTACTCAGTAAGAATTGAACATCCGTGAATCGAATTTCAGGCACTTCCGTTTTTTTGATACGTATTTAAAATCCGTGAACCGGGCATGGATGAAGAAGGAGTTCACGCCACTGCGACGCCGGCATGCCGAAATATGGAAGATCCCCAAGCATGCAAACTGTACATGCCTCCACTCCTTCCCGCCGGGCTGGGCTTCTCGAACCACCTGCACAAGAGCAACATTCCAAAGCCGCGCATCGTTCTCCTCCGGCCGGATGCTGCTGCTGTCAAGCATAGTACACACGGCATCACCTAACGCGCAAACCAATGCACTCTCGGTCGCTGATCGGAGAAGCGCTTTCATCGCGGCCGCGCCGGCGGTATTGCAATGGAGTCAAAATACAGATGCGCCTGTCTGCTATGCGGTCTCAGTGTAAGTTGCGATCAAAACCTCCGCTGGCGTACTTTTTTTTTTCATTCTTTCGTTCACCTCTTCCCTCCCGGCGCTGCTAAGGCGTCCACCGACAAGTGAAAAGTACTGCGCTATTTACTATAAAAACAAATAGAAAACTTCTCTAGAAGTGTGTGCTCCCAGGCTCTTCGGTTGTCGCCGTGTTGGCCGATTCGATGTAAGCCTTTTTTTTTTTTTTTTATCACGCCTTGTACTTGCCATCTCCCAGCGGAAAACAACGTTCTCCCGCCTTCGCGCTTACTCCGCACCGTCTGCTGCAGAAAGCCGCCCGCGCCGACGACTGTTTCGTCCCCTCGTCGCTAGGGCAATGACGCATATTCTCGCGCCTTTTTCAAGTGAGCACAGGGCATGGACGTGTGGAGCTGAACGTCTCGACTGCGATACTGCATTGCAACTTTTTATCTTTGACGACCAAGCCATCTTGTGCGCTTGCCAATACATCTGGATCACCGACGAGCAAAAAAAGACAACGTGTTCGCCTAAAAGGTGAGAACAATCTTACAATTGTCTTTGAGGTGCAACTCGTGCTGGCTTCGTACGGGTGTCCAAGAGCAGTGCCGCGCGCTTCGCAAAGGCGCCATTCAGGCAGCACGAACGTTTTATTCAGTGAACAATTTCGATGCAGGGCGCGCTCTCTTTACAATCGTGTTTATTTGCATTGCTCATATGATTTTCGTTTCTCCGCATGATGAGTCCAGACGAAGAAACTACTGGAATCATATCGAAACTATTCTATAGCACTCTCTGACTAAACGAACGTCCGGTGTTGAGGGGCATTTAAGCAGCACACAGCAGCACCTCGGCTTGTATTTTGGTCAGCTGAGGTGATCAGACTTGGAGGCATAAACCACTTGTCAATCGCGAACTAAGCCGCTCATTTGTACCGTGGAAGTTTGTTTTCAACTGGAGCTGTTCGACCGCAGTATGCAATATTAATACGATAGCGTTAAAGTTGCCGATTAGCAGAAAATCCGGCTAATTGTCAGCGAAACATCACAGGTGTGGCTTTGGCAGGTGACATGACACGGTGCTGATTGTTCAGAGGGTTGTGCGCGGGGTGGTCTTTCTATGACAGCTTGTTTGTAAATTATATGACAACTTAATTTTTATTATAGCGTTACGTTATCACCGGATGGTGCTGAAAGATGAACAGATGCCCCAGGTGTGTGCAGAGCTTTTCTACATGGCTGGCCTATTTGAACATTTTTCTTATCATAGTAGAGTACTCAGTGGTGCCTTATGTCCAATCAGTCCGTGCGATGGTACGTTCAAGAACTACCGAACCTTCAAAAGCCATTTCTTCAGGCACCACAGACACCATGCTGAAACAGAAAACATTGCCTTCCTGTGTACTGTGCCATCCTGTGGGAGATACGAGTCAACACGGATGAAGCTTGTGTCACATATTGTGGACCTTTTTCAAATAGAGAACAGAGTAGAAAATTTGCATCGTGGAACACCGGCACTGCAGCAGACCAAAAAACAAGTTAAGAAAAGTAAGAGCAGCAGCTATGGCTGTCAGAACTGGCAGCCTGTTCAAAAGCCAATTGCCGAAAATGACCATGAAAAAATTGATTTTTTGCAAAAGGAAGAAAGGAAAACATTCAGAGATATAGACGTGCCGCTTGCAACGGCGTACATGAAAGAAACATACTTTTACCAACGGGTGTTCATCAACTCGGCTAACCCTGTGCATACCACAGCCCAAGTTAAAAGAATGGCCATTGTTATTGCACAGACCATTCTTCTACAGTCATGCAGATAACCTTCTTGGGAAAGATGTGCAGGTAAGATAAGGAGAATGGCTGCAGTGTACAAGTTAGAGTTGTGAATATTCAGTTCTGCTGACTGATATGTGAGGAAACCCAGCTATGCTGTGAAAGATCTTACTTTTGCGAACGAAAATTTTCAGCATTACAAGTACAGACCTTGTGCAGAGCAGCGAAAGCTGTGGAAATCCTAGGGTGACGAAGATCTGCAGCTAAATTTAATCAGTAAGATGTAAATGGGCATCATTTTATGAGAAATTTTAAATGTAATTTTTTTTCCCGATTATTTGTTTCTTTGGTATAGGACTGCCAGACCCGAATCACATTCAATGGTGATACTGTGATAGCCGTAAAAAAATGAATGTTTCTTGCTGCAAATTTAAATTTCTGCATGCATGTCAAAGCAAATATTTGCCTTTTGCCATTGAAGCCTACCAATAATCTTTGCTTGGCAATGATGAAACAAAAATGTTTTATTTTATTCCAGGCCACATCTCAGGACAGTATTGCAACATGTGCTCCACTCCTTGTGAGGTACCTTGACAGTGCACCTTCAAAGGAAATCATGTACCTGCTTGTAGAGCGGCAGCTCGAAGAAACAAAAAGCCACATCCACAGCTGAGGCAGATGTGGTAATGCCTCTCCTTACCGCATGCTTCAAGGACGACCCTCGTGCTCTCTACCGCATCTTTGAAGTGAGTTATAACCCCACTGTACCTCAGTAGTGAATCCTGAGCAATCCATTTTGGAGATTGTAAAATGATGTGAAACTATATTATGGTGTCAGGTATAACCTAACAGCCTTCATGGCCTTATTCATTGAAACTTGGAACTATATTAAACAAAGAAGAAATAACTATAACTAATACAAGCCTTGATTATTGCAGTTTGACTTCTCTTACGTCTTTTCAGTATGCTTGTTATGTTCGGTAACTACCATATGCTGGCACCACTCTTCTCTACTTGCAAGACTGATGCTTATGGCTATACGGAATAGGAGCATGGAACCCATCAAAGAAAGGAAACTCCTTAGTTGTAAAAATAAAAGGTGCACCTGTCAGCGCCGTTTTATATTTGTCGAAATGCTTAGCATTTGTAGCATGGAATAGAGAGCTGCACCATTGAAGTTAAATCTGCATGTGACTGTCGGAATATCCGCAGCTGTATTGTTTGCCGCGTATATGTCCCTAGAAACCAAAAGATTCGCTGCATCGGCTGAGCAAAGAAACATGGCTCTAAAGTTAGCCAGTTATCACTGTTTTGGAGCACTATAAACTGTTTTTGTTCGTTACCACATGAATTTGATTTTACTCCCATCTTTTATCAGGAAGGCATGAGCATTACATCCAGGATCTCCGATTTGCCGTCCACGCCAGTTATAGTTGTACTCGGTAAGCTTGATCACGGTATTTATTATCATGCTTTGTACATATGGATGCGGCAGCAGATTGTGTTGTTGGACTAATTGTAGTGATCCATGCCTTTTCCTGGATTGCTTCGCTCTTCGTTCACAAAAAGGCTAACTAATCAAATTAAATTACTGTTTAAATTTTGGGAAGCTGTCTTCATAGGTTACGAGATATTGTCATATATCTAACCAAGGAGTATGGGTATATGTTCTTGTAAACTGTAGATATGCGAGCATTATACAAGATCGCTATGTGTTCCTATTTCAGTCAAAATGACCATTTGAAGGCATAGACTTCCGAAAACGAATGGGACAAAGTTGCCACTACGAGTATTCAAATAATGATTACTATATAATTTTGCGTGACAGGCACATCTTTCTTTTTTTTGTTACTAGCATTTTTTATGGCTTACAATACTGAAGTCAATATTTATGTTATTAAAAATTACACAAAAATTTCTTTTTTTTTTTTGCAAATTTCCTGCTCCTTTCATATTGACAGCACCAGTGCGTATGATGCCTGCACTTTTTAGGCTACTTTAAATAAGGCACTGGCACTGTGGTGCATTAGAAGCAATGTTTATTCTATTTCAGGTACCATATATGGAAAGCAGTGCTACGTGTTTTGTGAACAGAAGGCTGTATTTACAGAGCCAGCATCATTCAGGGAGGCAACTTGCCTGCTTTTCGTGCTGTATTAAGTCCTGAATCTTGAGTATGCAGAGGCAGCGGCAACGACGCTGGAATTTATCTAGAGGTGAGGCTCTTATGCTTTATTTATTTTCTGCTTGTAGCGCATATATGGGATGAATGTCATTTCTCCATTTAGCACTTGATTCTTCGTTTATTGTACTTGTTGAGGCGAAGCATTTCAGGATAGTGCCTTTAAAGGACCATTTGAAAATATATTTCCTCCTGGCCTTACTTTTCTTGTTGCTTTTAGAACTGATTTATAATTATGTGCTGTATGCATGTAACGCTACTTTTCTAGTCTTGTTTCCAGTATTCAACTTTTTCATTCAGAAAATAATAGTCCCTATCCTGTCAAATTCAGCAGTGGTGCAGGCAAGATAACATAATTTCTGTGCACTTCTATGAGCTGGCTTACTACTAGCTTGCCTGCTCTATTGTAAACCGGGTGCTGAGGCTCCTACGAACCAGCCCACCGAGGGTGAATGCAGATGGTGTACAAACCGATAGACTATGAATAATGCACGCACCAGTGATTTGACCCAGCTAACTTGCCACTTAGGACACCCACCCTTATCTATCTGTGAAAATTACATCCTTCAGCAATTCCGCTGAAGGATGAGAAAATCGGTTACGGTTTTACGTTATATTAGGAACGTCCGTTATATGAAATACGGAAACAGCTTGGAAATAAATTACCTCCATGTTTCTACGTAAATCGGCGAATTTTTTTTTTTTTTTACAGTGCATGTCCTCCTCAGGCCCAATTCTTCTTGATTTCCACTAAAATGTCAGTAACTTGAGTTATTTCTCTGACCCACTCTGCACGCTTCCTATCTCTTAATGTTACCCCTACCATTTTTCGTTCCATAGCCCTCTGGGTTGTCCTCAACTTAAGTAGAACCCTCTTGGTTAGCCTCCACGTTTCAGCCCCATAGGTGAGTACAAATAAGATGCAACTGTTGTATACTTTCCTCTTGAGCGATACCGGTAAGCTGCCAGTAATAATCTGCTAGTGCTTGCCAAATGCGCTCCATCCCAATCTTATTCTTCTGGTTATTTCCTTTTCATGGTTCGGATCTGCGGTTACTACCTATCCTAAGTAGACATATTCGCCTACTACTTCCAGTGCTTCGCTACCTCACGTAAACTGCTGTTCCTTCCCGAGGCTGTTGAACATTACCTTAGTCTTCTGCATATTGATTTTCAAGCCTACCTTTCTTCTTTTCTTGTCTAGGTCATCAATCATTATTTGCAGTTCATCCCCCGCGTTACTTAGCAAGGCAATGTCATCAGCAAATCGCAGATTACTGAGGTATTCTCCATCTACCCTTATCCCTAATGCTCCCATTTCAAGTCTCTGAATAAGCAAGCTGTGAATAGTACTGGGGAAATCGTGTCTCCTTACCCAACACCTTTCTTCACGGGAATTTTGTTACTTTCTTTATGCAAAACTATGGTTGCTGTGCAGCCACTAATATCTTCCAGTACGTTCACGTACGGCTCGTCTACCCCCTGATTTTGCAATGCCTGCATCACCGCCGAGGTTTCTACTGAGTCAAATGCTTTTTCGTAATCAATGCTATGTAGAAAGGCATCTTATGAGAATTGAGAAAATCGGTTACAAAATAATATGCGTCGTAACAGACAATAACAGGATTAACGGGAAGGCAATGTACAACTTCAAGAACTGTGCACCTTGCGTAAGCAGCGATGAGCCAACGTTTCTTTACCCGCATCCGTGCTCAGCAGAGGCCATTATACCGGCATATTGATTTTCAAGCCTACCTTTCTTCTTTTCCTGTCTAGGTCATCAATCATTATTTGCAGTTCATCCCCCGCGTTACTTAGCAAGGCAATGTCATCAGCAAATCGCAGATTACTGAGGTATTCTCCATCTACCCTTATCCCTAATGCTCCCATTCCAAGTCTCTGAATAAGCAAGCTGTGAATAGTACTGGGGAAATCGTGTCTCCTTACCCAACACCTTTCTTCACGGGAATTTTGTTACTTTCTTTATGCAAAACTATGGTTGCTGTGCAGCCACTAATATCTTCCAGCACGTTCACGTACGGCTCGTCTACCCCCTGATTTTTCAATGCCTGCATCACCGCCGAGGTTTCTACTGAGTCAAATGCTTTTTCGTAATCAATGCTATGTAGAAAGGCATCTTATGAGGACTGAGAAAATCGGTTACAAAATAATATGCGTCGTAACAGACAATAACAGGGTTAACGGGAAGGCAATGTACAGGCGCCCAAATCTTTGACTGGCGTGCGCGAGCGGCGACTTTTCTGTGCGTCAGCGCCCTATGACGGAGCGAAGTTGGAAACAGGATGAGGCTAAGCGCATGCTCACAAAGCACGCTCAGCTGGACGCGTCGTCTGCCAGGCTGTTCCGTCCAGCTGAGCGTGCTTTGTGAGCATGCGCTTAGCCTCATCCTGTTTCCAACTTCGCTCCGTCATATGGCGCTGACGCACAGAAAAGTCGCCGCTCGCGCACGCCAGTTAAAGATTTGGGCGCCTGTACAACTTCAAGAACTGTGCACCTTGCGTAAGCAGCGATGGGCCAACGTTTCTTTACCCGCATCCGTGCTCAGCAGAGGCCATTATACCGTGCACCTGTTTAAATACACGAGGAACAGCTGGATTCGGCAACGCAATGACCAACACTGCTTTTCATTCCCGGAATTCGATGAAGGAATGTTTGCTGAACGGTTCATGCTTTCCTCATCTTTCGACACCTTAAAGGATGTCTATAACACTGAGCCTGGTCAGCTTCATAAGGATGCGTATGCATTGCCAAGAAAAACCCTTTTTCCATCCAAAATTGGGAAACAGAAACTTTGTAAGTATTGAATGACACCCTACCCCCGGCCCTTCGAGCAATTTCAAAGAAGCATAATTTGAGTCACATTGTAGGGACCGCCAGGTTTATAAAAATAGTTGTGAAGTGATAGAAAATTGTGAATTTGGAAACTATGCACACAGGCACTAGACTAATAGATCCATTTAAAGAGCCAGTGTCCTCTATGGACGATCTAAGGACTGTTTGTCTTTCCAAAACAGTCAACTGGTTGGACGACTGCAAAACAAAGCTTATGGCATCGGTAAGCTTACCAAAGAAAATCACGGAGCCCTCCATCCGACAACCTGCGGCCTCACTGAGCTTTCCAAGTACTGCCTTGACGAGCTCAAGCTGTCTTGTGTACTGCTTGTAAAGACACCAGTGGATGGCCTGGAGGACCGCTTTGGAAAGTGCAGGCAGCTTGCTGGTGCCCAAAACCATGCATCCATTCGGCAAGTGTACGAATGCGAAAACAAGTTCCGCTTTCAGAGGTGGCTACAATGTCTAGAATGAGCACCGACGAGGACCAGCAGTGGGATGGACTTGGAAAGGAAAGGTCGTGTCATAACTGCAAAGTGGTAGTCTCTGAAGAGGCATTGACCAAAATCAAAGACCTGATTCCAGTGTGGGTGTACGTCTCAGGCTATACCGTTTACGCCGCGCTAAAAAACTCAAATGTGAGAATCGTAGGCCGCCTTGACTGTGAGCAAATAACAGCCAGCGGGAAGGGAAAACACTAAGAACTTATTAGAGATGGATCGAGGCGGTCTAATACATCCAGCGACGTTTGCGGTTAATGCTATTGCCCACAACTACGCAACAGTTGAACAGCTATCAAACAGTGACTAGCTCAGCATGCCATGTCAGCGCAATGTTGTCACATACTTGACGGTGGAGCTCCTTACAAGTGGCGAGACATGATTTCGACACCACAGTGGCCACACGAGCGAATTGGCGCTGAAGCACGTGCTGTGGTGCATCACTAATATCCTACTAAATTTTCTTGCTCTAGAGTGAACGATAATATTGCTGATGCCAATACAAAATGTAAAGAAAAGAAACTGAAAACGTTAAGTAGCAAGCAGGTGGACGGGCCAAATAGCCAAATGAAATTTCGCTCTTGGATTGCACAACGTGTGTTTTTATGCCATAAAATATGGCTTGTACGATGGTCATATCAACATCGGTGCTTAAACAGCAAAAAAAAAAAAAATAAAAAAATAAAAACAACCCGAAAAGCAAACTCGTCTAATCAGGCGCATCAAACTAAAAATGCCCAGAGAGCCCACAAAACAAGCTTTTACAGCCCTAGTGCTGTTATTCGTAGTAGAAATCACACAAGCCAATAAGGTTTTAGAATGTCTTGCGCAGATATGGGTGCAAATTAGCGCGTGTTCGCTCTATACAGGATCGTACCTTCGAGACACGCTAAGGTCACCGTTCACATAGCAGCGACGTGCACCCGCAGGGGATGCTGGTCTGCTACGGCGGCTGGCGCATCTACCCAGTGAGCGCCCCGCCGGCACTTCGCCTTCTCTCCGTTTCCCCGTCGCCACCGACTGCGCAGCGCCGTTAGCTACGGCAGATGCGCTGCGGTGCCCTACTACCAAGAATTCTACCTACTCGCTTTGCACGATAGGCTTAGCATACGCCAACCGCTTCTACAGTCGTCCACTAAGCACTGTGGCCCTCGCTCAGCATGATTGGCGTCCCGCGTGCCAAACCCAAGGCTGGGTCATGGCTTATTATAGCCGCGGCCGTCTCCGCCCTCACGACGCAGCTGCTCACGTTCCGCCCCACCTTTCGCCGCACTCCAAACCTCTCCCCGCTACCTTGTGATGAGGTAAAGGTTGTGATGCGCCCGCGGGGGGCCTTGACCTGATGTACAACCATATGAGATTTCACAGCATTTAAGCAGCTCATTAAGCACTCATTTCGCCGCATTCCAGAAGAAGGTTACCTTGCGCATAGTCCATTACCAAAAATATAGTGGATAGCACCCCTTCCTTGGACATCGCACAAGCCATAGAACAAATAAACATCAACCTCCACAGCACAATCTTCCCCACTTGCAGCTACATCGCCTGTCCTGATGATTCATTCAAGGCCATTGTCTGTGAACTCCAACCAGGCTCGACCTCTGAGACCCTCCTGCGCCATTTGCTGCCTCAGGTTTCGCCATCCTGCACGCCCACCTCCTTGGCGCAAGTGACACTGCACTCGTTACTTTCGAGGGCCGCACCGTGCCGAAGCATATTATACCAGGGCGTTATACAGGAGATGTCACTGCCCCTCCGCCAGATCTGCTCGCGCTACCTCACAGCCGACGACAGTCTGCCCGACATCGGAAGTGAACCTGCGTCTTGTGTGTGCCGCCCACAGCCCGCCAGAACATAACCTGTGTATCCCACGTGGTACTCAGTGCAGCGTAGCCCATCCCACGGCGGACCGCTCCTGCCATCTACGCTTCACCCGGGCTACGTTTCACCTCCCACCTCTAATCGCATTTCTCAGACTGACCCCACATTTATTCTAACACTGGCTGCCACTGGTGGTTCCCACAAATTACCCTCCCAACCCATTCTGGAAAACTCTACCAGCTGTCATGAACGCCCCCCCCCCCCCCCCAAAAAAAAAAAAAAAAAACGGATCACACACTGTCCATGGACACTTCCTCCCCACCCTGCACCGCCAACACCTCACACGTCGGCTATCCTCGAGGGTGTGATTGACGATTGTCTGCTTAGGACAGGTAGTAACCGCAGATCCGGAACATAAAAGGGAAATAACTAAGAGAAAAAGATTAGAATAGAGCGCATTTGGCAAGTACTCGCAGATTACGGTAATCTAATAACTGCCCTTAAATCTCGACTCACCACCCCCCAACTGGCTCCTGCCCTTCTATTACCCGCCATCACTCGCGACACAATCACCGAGTCATTTGCGACAGCCATGAACGAAATGAGGGAGCAACTGCGCAGCTTCGACCTCCGGCTCAATAAACTCACCGTCAAGGTGCAAGCCCGCCCTAGCATCGCTCGAGAACCCAAACGCCCTGTGTGCCCGACGTAACAAACAAAAGTCTGCGTTCAACACAGCGTCCCATTCTACGCTCCTCAAGCCACATTTCATCCGCTTAACACTCCGTCACACCCTGGCTGTCATCCCAAATGATACCAACACCGCGTTCTGTCAATTACAGTGAAGATGCCGCGCCCGCCAACAACAGTGAAGACTTCCGCGCCACCGCCGTCATTAACTTTTATGTTTTTAATGCATCTTCCCTGGTCACTTCGCTTCAAGAATCGGGCTCTCTTGTCTATACATCGCTATAGCCACTAAGATTTCACAAAAAAACCGCTTCCCACAACTTTCATTTTTTGTTACCCGCCACCAAGTTGCTCGAGTCCTCACTCTTGCGAGGATCAACGTCCCTCTCATGTTACTCGAACTACTTCCGTCCAAGCAGAGACACCTCAGCTTCTTCATTCAAAACGTCTACTGCCCACCGCGCGACAACCATGCCGATTATAATGTCCTTTTCCAGTTGGCACTTTACCACCCTCGTAGTAATCTTATTGCTGGAGATTTCAATGCCCATTACCCCGCTTGGGGCTACCACCTTTGCAATAGGAAAGGACGCTTACTAAGTGAGGCTGTCTGGAATCAACGCCTTACGGTCTACAACGAATCTCAACCATTTACCCGCGTAGGTAACAATGCCAGTAGAGAAACAATCCCAGATCTGACGTTCGGTCACTTCCCCCACACCATGTGTTAACTTAGAGAAGGATACTTCAAACTGACGTGTTCGCTCGTCGTCTCCTCCGCCGTGTCCGTATGCCCCCCGTAAGTCCCTTGGAGTCTCGTCCGCAGCTGGCGTAAGTCAAAGTCAGATTTTATTTCCCATCTAAAACTACAGATGGAGGAATCGTAGAAAAAAGCTGCCCTTGGACAGCTTGACGAGTCTACAATCCTAATTATTGGCAGGGAGAAAACACGAGTTTATACAGTTTTAAAAACAAGCTCATCAAGGAAACACCAGAGAATACAGGAAACAACACTATTGTCACGTGTCGCGTGACCAGGGGCGATGACACAAATGAAGACACAGGCTTGATGGTACGGAAATTAACTCTTTATTGGGCTGACTTGCGCCCGCAAAAGAACTGAGCAACTCGGCGGCGGCGATAGCAGCAAACGTGTTGGTCGATCGTCGAACAAAGAATGCTCGTCACACTCATCAACGCTCAATTTAAAGGCTGCTCAGAACAATCTAGTTAACGTTGCAAACTGCTGCCAGCACAAGCTGCAACATTGTAGAAAGACACACGAGTGGCCGGAATCTTCGGGACAGATCTCGGTGCATCTTGCGCTACAACGAAACTGATAAAGGTGCGACTCGCGACATCGAGTATTAACGAACAAAGAATACAGAACTGATACGCGATCCAGAATCAGAGTGATAAGGGCGTGTAGCGGCGGCTGTTAAAAAAACAATAAATACAGTTTTGAAGGTTTCGCGGCATTACTCGCCCCTTAAAAAAAACATCGCCTCGATGTTCCAAGACCAAGCAACTTAAACAGAAACACTGCAAAGTTTAAACGCCACAAATTCTTTAACGCGCGTAATATGGATTCAGTCATACAACATGTACAATTTCTGGGCGTGCGCGTCGCCGTTGCGACGCTGACGTTCTGTCGGGAATGACTTCATAGTCCAGTGGTCCGACGCGGCGAATGATTTTGTACGGCCCAAAGTATCGACGCAGCAACTTTTCACTTAATCCGCGACGGCGAACTGGTGTCCAAACCCACGCTTGGTCTCCTGGACTGTACTCTGCGTGGCGTCGTCGTAAGTTGTATCGTCGGCTGTCGGTGCGCTGTTGGTCTTTACTACGTAGTCGTGCGAGTCGTCGGGCTTCCTCTGCACGCTGCAGGTAGGCGGCGACGTCAAGGTTGTCCTCGTTGGTTACGTGCGGCAGCAATGCGTCGAGCGTCGTCGTGGGCTCCCTGCCGTACACAAGCTTCAACGGGGTCACTATGGTCGTCTCCTGGACTCCCGTGTTATACGCGAGGATCACGTACGGCAAGATGGCGTCCCAGGTCTTGTATTCAGCGTCGACGTACATGGCGATTATGTCCGCTATCGTTTTGTTCAGGCGCGCCGTAAGGCCATTGGTCTGGGGATGGTATGCAGTTGTTCGTCGATGGCTTGTATGACTGTATTCTAGGATGGCTTGCGTCAACTCTGCCGTAAACGCCGTTCCCCTGTCCGTGATGAGCACTTCTGGGGCGCCGTGTCGCAAGAGAATTTGTTCGACAAAAAATTTGGCGACTTCTGCCGCGGTACCATTTGGTAGTGCTTTTGTTTCGGCGTAACGGGTAAGGTAGTCAGTGGCCACGATGATCCACTTGTTACCCATAGACGAAGCTGGAAAGGGGCCGAGGAGATCCATTCCAATTTGTTGAAAGGGCATGTCTGGGGCCGGAATCGGGTTTAGTAGTCCTGCTGATCTGATAGGGGGCGTCTTGCGTCGCTGGCACTCACGACATGTCTTCACGTAGTGGGCAACTTCGGCGGGCAGTCGCGGCCAGTAATACTTCTCCTGGATTCGACGCAACGTGCGCGCAAATCCGAGATGGCCTGCTGTGGGCTCATCGTGCAACGCCTGCAGAATTTCCTGCCGGAGGTTTTAGGCACTACAAGAAGTTGCGCAGTCCTGGTGGGTGCGAAGTTCTTCTTCGCGAGGAGGCCATTGTTTAACGCGAACAAAGATAAATGTCGTCTGAACACATCAGGAGGGGAAGCGGTCTTTCCTTCCAAGTAATCGGCTAGCGCTTTCAGCTCAGGATCTGATCGCTGTTGTTCTGCAAAACTACTGGCGCTTACCGGTCCCAAAAAGGCATCGTCGTCATCGTCCTTCTGGGGGGCGTCGACGGGAGCGTGTGATAAGCAGTCTGCGTCGGAATGCTTCCGGCCCGACTTACAGACTACAGTTAAGTCAAATTCTTGACGTCGTAGGCTCCATCTGGCAAGGCGGCCGGAGGAATCTTTCATATTAGCCGGCCAGCAGAGCGCATTATGGTCGCTTACCACCTTGAATGGTCGGCCGTATAGGTATGGACGAAACTTAGAAGTGGCCCAGGTGATCACGAGGCACTCCTTCTCGGTCGTCGAGTAATTGGCTTCGGCTTTGGTGAGGGACCTGCTCGCGTAGGCGATTACTTTCTCCTGTCCGGCACTATTCTGGACGAGAACGGCTCCTAGGCCTACACTGCTCGCGTCGGTGTGACTTTCGGTCTCGGCGTTTTCATCAAAGTGCCCAAGTACAGGAGGGCATTTCAGGCGGCGCTTAAGTTCGTCGAAGGCTTCTCCTTTCGGCGCTTCCTATTTAAAAGGTACGTCAGCCTTAGTAAGCTGCGTCAACGGTTCGGCGATCCGCGAAAGGTTTCTGACAAATCGTCGATAATAAGGGCACAGCCCAAGGAATCGGCGCACAGCTTTCTTGTCGGCAGACGGTGGGAATTGTGCGATTGCAGCTGTTTTCTCCAGGCCTGGGATAACACCGTCCTTGCTAACGATGTGACCTAGGAACCAGAGTTCTTGTTAGCGAAGTGACACTTCTTTGCTTTTAGTGTTAGTCCCGATGACTTGATGGCTTCCAGCACTGTCTGTAGTCGTTTTAGGTGGTCTTCAAAGTTTGACGAGAAGACAACAACGTCGTCCAAATATACCAAACAAATTTGCCACTTCAAGCCTGCCAGAACTGTGTCCATTACTCGTTGAAATGTGGCTGGTGCGGAGCAGAGGCCAAATGGCATCACCTTGAACTGAAAAAGACCGTCCGGTGTGATGAATGCTGTCTTCTCGCGATCTCATTCGTCGACCTCAATTTGCCAATATCCGCTCTTCAGGTCCATCGATGAGAAGTACCTTGCATTGCAGAACCGGTCGAGAGTGTCGTCGATGCGGGGAAGCGGGTAGACACCCTTCTTAGTAATGCTATTCAAGCGGCGGTAATCAACGCAGAAGCGAAGTGTGCCGTCTTTCTTCTACACCAAAACGACTGGTGCCGCCCAGGGGCTCTTCGATGGCTGGATTACGTCATCACGCAACATTTCCTGAACTTGATCGCGTATGGCCTGGCGTTCTCGCGGCGATACACGATATAGGCTTTGGTGCAGAGGTCGGGAGTGTTCGTTCGTTATAATGCGGTGCTTGGCCAGTGGTGTTTGTCGTATCTTCGATGATGACGAGAAGCACCCCGCGTAGCTTCAAAGACGACTCAGAATCTGGTCTTTCCTGCTGTGAGTCAATGCCGGGTTGATGTCAAATGTGGGCTGACGGAATAGGTCCGGTGCGTCTTACAGCGTTTGGTCGTGGAGGGCGAATACATCTTTGAGGTACGCTAATTCGTCGAGAAAAGCGATCGTCGTGCCCTTGTTAAGATGCCGGTATTCTTCGGAGAAGTTTGTTACCAGTACCTGAGCTTGACCTCTCCGAAATTTCGCGATGCCTCTTGCGATGCCGACACCTCGTTCTAAGAGCAATTGGATATTTCCTTCGACGATGCCTTCAGCTGTTTCGATGTTAGCGCTACGTACGCAGACTGCGATGCTTGATCGGGGCGGGACGGTCAATTCTTCATCGAGGACGTTTAGAGCGATGTGTTGCGTCGACGTCGTCGTAGCAGGAATGGCTTTGTCTGCAGAGATCTTGATGAGCTTGGATCGCAGGTCAATGATAGCCCTATGTTCATTTATGAAGTCCATGCCTAAAATCACGTTGCGGGAGCACTTCTGCAAGATTACAAAGCTGGTGGGGTACGTACGCCCATTTACTGTTGTTCTTGCAGTACATCGTCCCGATGCAGTAATCAGGTTGCCACCTGCGGTGCGAGTCAGCGGGCCATCCCAAGCGGTGGTAACCTTTCTGAGCTGAAAGGCTAACGGTCCACTAATGACTGAATAGTCAGCTCCGGTGTCTACTAGGGCAGTGACTCTGCGACCGTCGACATCAACTTCAAGGTCGCTTATTCGCGTCGTCGCATTACACGTGAGTCTTGGTGTCCGATCTCGGCTCCGTCGTTTGTTCAGGTCATGGCCGAGGCATACCGTTGTTACTTCGCTGGGCGGCGGTGTCTGCTTGCACTCTGGTCGTGTTGTCGTCGATGACGTCGTGTGGAGCGGCGGTGAAATGGCTGCGTCGTCGTTATTGGTCGTCGGCGGCGGAGGATGTTCGTCTTTTCGCCGTTGAACAACCTCACCTCCAAAGGTTGCTCTGTTTAGTTTCCCCTGCGCGGGCTTGGGGACCTTACGCGCACACTATCATCATAGTTACGTCCTGGCGACGCAAAGCGGGCCCTGTACGGCGATGGAGACCTGAATCGATGGCTTGGTGGCGCAATCTCACCTCTACGCAGATAGTTGTCGATTTCTTGCGGTCGTTCACCTGGGCGTAGACGTGGAGCGTCGACTGCAAATCCGCGGAGACCGATTCGTCGGTACGGGCAGTGCCGCAGAATGTGGCCGGCCTCACCGCAGTGGAAGCATAATGGCCGGTTGTTCGCTGTCCTCCATGCGTCGCACTTCCTGGGGCTTGTTGGTCGCTGGTAGGCTTGGCGGGCGGGGGCCAAGGGGCAGTTTTCAGGAACAAGACGGTAGCAGCGAGGGCTCGGAAAGTCATCACGTCGCGGCGGAGGGCGACGTAATGCAGCAGCGTAGTTCGTCGCTGTTGCCTCTTGTTCTGGAACAGTCGCAGCCGTCGCTTGAGGAACGCCCAGCGCCTGCTGGACTTCTTCACGGATGATGTCCGCGAGCGCCGCCACCTACGGTTGTTCCGATGATGGCATCAGTCGGCGGAGCTCCTCTCGCACGATCTCCCGAATGAGGTCCCGAAGGTTCTCTCCACTTGTAGATGCGCTGCGGTAGTGGCTTGAGTAGTCCGGTTGAAGTGGTCGCTCGTAATGGCGCATCCGGTTGCCCAATGTCTTCTCGATGGTAGACGCTTCTGTTTCAAATTCCGCCACAGTTCTCGGCGGATTTCGCACAAGACCCGCAAAGAGCGACTCTTTAACGCCTCGCAATAAAAGTTTCACTCGCTCACCTTCAGTCATATTAGGGTCGGCGCGGCGAAAGAGGCGCTTCATCGCCTCAACGTACGCCAGGACAGGCTCGTTAGGGAGTTGAAGTCTTGACTGAAGGAGGGCCTGGGCTCTTTCCTTTCGGACGACGCTTGAAAAGGCAGTCAGAAACGCTTCCTTGAAAGTCTCCCAATCCTTCATAGTTGCCTCATGATTTTCGAACCAGACTCGGGCATGTCCTTGAAGAACAAAGTAGATTTGCCTAAGTTTCGCGGCGTCGTTGCAGCCGTTGAATTCTGCCACACGATCGAAAAGGTCCATCCAGTCTCCCGTATCTTCAACCGGTCGTCCATGGAAGCAGGGGGGCTCACCGGGCTGGACGAAAACAATCGGTGCTGTAGGCTGGGCCATTGTAAGCGTCGATGCCTTCCGAGATCGAATGGGGTCAGGCAGCAGACCGTGTTCGGGTTGTCGGCGTCTGGCTCGGTGACCTGTAGGTTGGTCTTCCAGGGCGACAGGATTAAGGCTGAGGTCTTCGCTTGAAGGATCAAGGGCAGCACCTCCACCAGATGTCACATGGTGGTGACCAGGGTCGATGACACAAATGAAGACACAGGCTTGATGGTACGGAAATTAACTCTTTATTGGGCTGACTTGCGCCCACAAAAGAACTAAGCAACTTGGCGGCGGCGATAGCAGCAAACGTGTTGGTCGATCGTCGAACAAAGAATGGTCGTCACACTCGTCAACGCTCAATTTAAAGGCTGCTCAGAACAATCTAGATAACGTCGCAAACTGCTACCAGCACAAGCTGGAACATTGTAGAAAGACACGAGTGGCCGGAATCTTCGGGACAGATCTCGGTGCATCTTGCGCTACAACGAAACTGATAAAGGTGTGACTCGCGACATCGAATATTAACAAACAAAGAATACAGAACTGGTACGCAATCCAGAATCAGAGTGATAAGGCCGTGTGGCGGCGGCTGTTAAAAAAAAAACACAGTTTTGAAGGTTTCGCGGCAATATGTATACATAATGAAACTTAAACCATGTTATTCAAAAAGAAATTATGTAGTTCACGACGTTGAAAAGGAAACAAATCGAGGTAATGTGGATATACCTATTTAGAAGAGATGGAAGAGTGTACTGAAGGCATTCCCGAGATTTAGTCGAGGTGTTGGCACTGTCCATTCTTCGCCACGTCTTGTTGGATAGACTGATTCTTTTTTCCTTAGTTCTGCTAAATTCTTAAGATTTGTCACATTATACCTTATTTCTGTTTTAAAAGTAACACTGAGGCGATATTTATGAAGATTATGTGCTTTAATAACTCTGGAATGACAAAAGAGAGCTGCACTTGGATGTCGAAACGGTAAATTATATGTATTTCGGAGATACCTTTTTTGCATTAAATGAATACGTTCAAGGTTAGTGAATGTTGTAGTTCCCCACACTAACTGGCAATAGTTTAAACGCGAGTTGAATATTGAATTGTATATCAGCATCTTAGTTTTTGTGGGAAGTATGTATTTTAGACGGCCTATAACACCAGTGATTTCAGCTATTTTTTTTTCAAGATATAATTAACATGATAATCCCATGACATACTGGCAGAAAATATAACCCCGAGGCATTTAAACTGCTCAACTATTTCTACAGCCCGCGAGTTTAATATAATATTATCGTGCGGTGGGATAACTTTGTTTTTCGGTCTAAATATGACAGCTTTGGGCTTACTCTCGTTTGTTTGCATCAGGTTAACTGCAGACCAGACCTCAAGTGCTTTCATTGTGGCATTACATTGTTTGATAAGTTCATGAACATTTTCACCTGAAAAACATACGCTCGTATCGTCGGCATAGATGAAAAACTTTGTATTATCGCTGATGTTGACATATCGTTTAGGTAAATATTGAAGAGTAGAGGCCCTAGCGTACTGCCTTGGGGGACACCGCAGAAGAGCGGCTTCGGCTCAGACCGTATACCATTTATGAACACCACTTGCTGTCTAAACGACAAATAGGAACTTGACAGTGAGAGCGCTTTTCCTCGGATACCATAGCAGTGTAATTTATTTAGTACGATTTCATGATTTACCAGGTCAAAAGCGTTTGAGAAGTTCACATATACACCAATGACAATAATAGCTTTGTTTTCAAGTTGCTTTATTATATATTCCTTTTGTTGGAGTAACGCAAATTCAGTTGATTTGCTTTTGCAGAAGCCAAACTGAAACGGTGTTTGCAAGTTAAATTTATGGATGAAATTTGACATTCTTAGATGGAGCATGTTCTCAAATGCTTTCGAAAACACTGGCAAAACAGAGATTGGTCTGTAGTTGCCGAGGGCGTTGCGATCTCCTTTTTTGTAAAGAACAACTCCTGCTAATTGTATTTTTACCGGAAAAACTGCAGTTTCTAAACACATGTTAAAGATGTGAGCAAGTATGGGAGCAATTATATCAACTACATGCTTGACTGCCGTATTTGGATACCATCAATGTCATAGCTACTGCTATTGTTAAGATTTGTTATTACCGACACTACTTCGCCTACCATGACTGGGTGCAAAAAAATTGTTTCATCATCCTGAATTCGAACATATTTGCAAGCGTCAGATCCGGCAGCACGGGTAGCCAAGCTCGTTAAAAAAGTATTGAATACGTTAGCCAGTTCAATGCCAGAAACTTCCTTTCCATCAATATTTAATTTTGTTAATGCAGTGTATGAGCTGTCCCGCTGCAGAAGTGTATTCTCGACCATAGTACACCATTTCGAGCATTCTTAACCTCTAGAAGTGACACGTGATAGGCTGTTCGTGCAGACCGCAGTTTTTTAGTCAGTTTATTCCTATATTTTTTTAAATACCGCAAGGTCCTCAACCTTCCGGCTGCTCAAAAATTGTCTATACAGCTTGTCTTTCATTTGTATTTCTCTGCAAAGCTCTGGCGTTACCCATGGCTTGCGGATTCTGCGACTTTTCACACGTGTTACAAGAGGAAAGCAGTCGCGATATATCTGTTTAAAGCAATCGATAAACGTATTATAAGCAACATTTGCGTCATGAAGTTCAGCTATCTTACTCCAATATACTTTCATGAGCGCATCCCTAAAGGATTTCAATGATGATTCTGTAATAGCTTGGTATGTGATTGATGTGGACTTACTTCCTATTGTACTAGCCTTCTCAATGCAAGCAAACACAGGAAGATGATCACTAACACAACAAGATAAAACCCCAGAAAAAGCATTAAGCTGCAGAGAGTAACAATTAAATCGAGAATTGAATGGCCTTCGCTTGTGACTCTGGTTGGTGTATTGATCAGGTTAACAAAGCCATTAGACATAACAGTCATGTTAAAATCTCTAGCAGATGGGTTGGGATTACCCATGTCAATATTAAAGTCACCACAAGCTATTAAGGTTTTCATATTGTGATAGTGAACAACAAAAGCCAGGAACATGTCATAAAACTGTAAAAATGATGCAATATTACCGTTAGGAGGGCGATAACACACAGAGAACACAGCACTTTGTGTAGAAACTGAGATAATTTCATAATCTGTGGTAATTAAAGTGTAAGCTTCAAGTAATTCGCCTTCAACGTCGTCTTGAAGCAATAATGCAACACCACCGCCGCGAACATGTCTGTTTGCATATTATGTCGTAAAATTCTTCAACCTGAAAACATCACAGTTACTTGTGCTCCACATCTCGGTTAACATTATTGCAGAGAATTCAAAGGAAAAACTAGCAAAAAATTCTTGTAGGCAGAATACTTTGTTTTTCACAGACCTAGTATTCAGTTGAATACATTTGTAAGAGGTCGCCGGAAACTCTGACACCACTTGATCCACATCACTGGGCAAGTAATAGCGAGTATCATCCATCACTTTTTTTTTTCAACAAATTAGAACAAACAATGCGTCAGTTACAGGCTATCAAGGTCAGCTTTGGTCTGCAATTGCAACTGCACCGCTGGTCTTTCGAACCAGAACCAGAACCAGAAGAAGTGGCATAACTGCAAGTTGCGCCTTCCCATCACGCGTATCACCGCTCAGGCTGCTGAATATGCTACGCAGCTTGCCCGCTAAAACTGGCATGGCACATGCTTTAAGCTCCAGGGCACACTCGGCACTGCGGTGACTTAGAGCTAATTTCTTCGCCACTCAATCGACCCCACTTGCACTCAGGCACATTCCAATCGAGCCCTGCACCTTTCGCTTCGTGCCCACTCTGATTACCCATCTGCCCTGAAAGACCAACTCACCCAGCGTTTCCTCCCCCATTTTACAGCTGCTCCGCAGCATCCATATACTGGAGAACCAAACCCCAGCCTCAACCTAGATTCATTGACACAGAGTTACGTGCCGCTGCTCTTGTACTTAGCAAAAACACCGCGCCAGGCCACGGCGCTATCACCGATAGCATTCTCCTAAGCCTGGACGACTCCTTTTACGACTCGCTCCCCGACGTCTTCAGTCAAGTGTGGGCTCCGGGCCAGTTGCCGCCTGTCTGGAAGCATGCCCCTATCATTGTCATCCCTAAACACGGCAAACCCACAGCACTTTACAATCTTTGCCCTATTTCTTTCACATCTTGTGTCGGCAAGCAATTCGAACATGCCGTATTAAACCGCCTTAACCCCTATGTTTAATCCATCGACTTTTTCCCACCCACTTTTTTTTTATTACGCCCGAAGCTCTCCCTCCAGGACGTCCTCCTCCAGCTCAAAAAGGAAGTTCCCCGATAGCCCTTCTCAGAACCCCCACCTTGTGGCCAGTTTGGAGATAAAGAGTGCCTTTGACAATGTTGGTTGTAACTTGATCCTCTCTGAACTTCCTGAGGTAACAGCTCTCTAAGCTTGCTCTCCCCAACTGTGACTCCCGCCTTTAACCCTAAGCTGAGTTTTCTGTCGACTCGTACATCAACCATTAGTTTCAATTCCCTCCGCTCCACCGAAGTTCCAGCCCCAGATCGAGGCACCCCTCAGGGCTCAGTCTTTTCTCCCATTCTTTTAAACATCGCTTTGAGCTAACTCCCCTCCCGGTTCTCACGCATCCCTCATCTTCACGTGTTTTACGCCAATCCAACCATCTGAATTGTTTCGGGTTCGTTAAGTGCATGGCAAGACTCCCTCCACCGCCCTAGACATTACCGCACAATACCTCAAACCCGGTGACCTCATCTGTTCCCCGTCCAAATCTGCTGTGTTGACTGCCATGAAAGACACGGGCGTGTTCGCCGTCCTCCACAGGTGTCGTTCTTCGCTGACTGCCAGTTGCTGCCCCAGTTCAGAGATGCGCATCGGATTTTGCCTCCATCACCGCGGCTCGGCCTCCACACAAATGCAAAACCTGACCAAACCCGCCCACCAAGTTCTCCGCATGATCAATCACATCACGAATCATCGTAACGGCCTGAAGGAATTACTACGCTATAAACCTTGTCCAATCCATCACCGTCTTTCGCATTATTTACGCTCATTCCTACCATCGTGTCACACTCCAGCCTAACTTCATCCTCCGCACGGTCTAAACAAACAAACAAATATTGTATGCAGCTGCCTCCCAACTGCTCGGCATGGACGTTCAAAACACCATCCAAGAGATCACCTGATATCGCAGCGCGAATGACTTGCACAGATCCCGCAGGACCGCCACTTTCTACAAACAATCCGGTATCCTCTGCCCGCATCATACATGCAAACTGACCCGCTCACCTCAGAGCTACGCCAACGCATCGTGGTTGCTCCTATCCCTCGCGCAATGAACCCTACGCTCAATAAAGACCGCCACCAAACTCGCGCCCGATACTTACAACGCAACTACTCTCGTAATGATGTCGTACGCTATACTAACACCACCCGCACCCGAAACGCCCCTCATCCGTGGCCGTGGTGAATGCCTCCCTACAGTAGCAAGTCCTCGCCATTGTGCGCACAAAAGAAAACGCGAGTGCTGAAGAATTTGTCATTGCCCTTGCAATAAGCCACTGCCTCCTCGAAATGCTTGGTCATCCTTTCGGACTCGCATGTTGCCATCCGTCACTTCCGCGATGGCTGAATCTCCCCACTTTCACTCCGTATTCTGACCACTCCCTCCCTTTCCCACATGGCCGACCATGTGTGGACCTCAGGCCAATAGTTGGTAGCCGGCAACAACAGAGCGCACGATCCTGCTCGCGAGAGTACTTATCGGGAAACGCCGACCTCTTCCTCTTCTGATCCTATTCCCACTCAATTCCCAGTCCCACCCACATACTCCAACACTTGCTTACTTCCTAGTCGCTCGTCTTCTGCATCCATTTCATCATCCTTGCCTCACATATCGGAAGTCTACCGACTGGCGCAACCTCCAAGCAAGTACTTTCCCATGTCTAGCACGTCTTCACCATTTTACCCCACTCGACCACACCAGCACCTACCCTTTTTGCACTAGCCCCGCCACCCTGGTTAATGTCACATGAGCCTGCACCTCGAACCACAACTTTCCTCCCCTTACTCCGACACCAGACGCACCTGGGAAGAGCAACTTTGCAACTCCAGCCTGCCCGAGAAGCAGAGGTCATGGTGCAGTCACGGACAGCTGGCTGCACGTTCAACTAGTGCCCTCGACTGAGGCCGCCACCCAGGACTGCTTCCATAACCCGCTCTTACCTTTGGAATAAATAAATGTGTTAAACAAAAACTACTAGTACTTCCTAGAATTAATATGGGTGGCTTGTTTCACCCTGCCATGCCAAAGAAAACACGTCATTTGTCCTCAGGTGTACGTTTCGCCGCTCTCAATAAAAAGAAACGGAGCCACGCTAGTTTTCCCGCGAGAGGCGGAACAAAAGCCCAGATGCTGATTCACTCAAACGCCCGCGACTCTCGTCAACGATAAATATTTTTTTCTGACACATATTTCTTGCCGGCGCGCTGAGCACCATTGAGTAGCTGAATGAAAACTGAAAATGTCAAGCCGTGTGCTCATTATGCGAATCGCCCTAACAGTATGAAAGTGAACAGACTGTTTGCGGTGAAACAGCCCAGCGAAACACAAACAAAGAAGGTTCAAGAAAGGATGCAACAGGACTCTGACATACAGCTGACAATTTATGCGAATTCGTGCACGCGAGGGTACGTGCCACCATTTTCCATGCAAACGGAGAAAAAGAGAGTACAGAAACTGCAAAAATCTGCCCGCATAGGCATTTAAAATTACGCAGCATTAGCAACAAGACAGGCGTAAAGCTATGCAACGCATTGTTTTCAAATCCCAAATAATAACGTAATTGCATGGCTCTGTATCACGTTACGAATATTACGAATATAAATAAGCAACTTCGTGTTTAGGCAGAAGCGCAGGAAAAAAACAAAAAAGTTTAGACGGAGGGCACTTTTTATTGCTTGTATCGCGCTTCCTTTCAAGAATATCAAGCTACTGTTTTGACAAAACCGCTGCATTAAGTGATAGCCTAGTTTTTGCATGTAGCCAAACACTTCGCGGCCTGCGTCTTCTCCATGTGCTGTCATATTAAAGTGTAACAACCCGTGCTGCACGCACGAACTCTACACTTACGCGACCTCTACTGCAAATTGTAAGGTTGCGAAAACGTTCGTGCATGTCTCCCGCTTTAAACACGAAAACACAGCAAAGTTCCACAGGACTGATAGAATTATTCACGCCATGCCACAATTTTAATGATTCAAAAAACATGCTTACAACCAAACCCTAGCAACTAACTAGAGGCATGGTAAGTAGAAGCGTCATTGGAAGGAATGTATGATGTTTTTCAGCATTAATATTAAAACTGACAGCGCCGTTTCACAGTAAGCACTCATAACAATTTCTTGAAAACAAATAGCTTTTCTCGTTAATGCCATTTTGGATGCCTTTTTTGCAGACATGAAGTTAAAGAGCAATTCCAGCAAACTAGATGGGAAACAAACATGATTATGGCTTAACATTAGCGTAACTCGGTCAACAAACGAATACATCCAAGCAAGTACGAGTCGGCCTCAACTATTGCTCGGCGACAAACTTCACTCACGTTTTTCACTCCGATGAGGGACGTTTCGCATGCCCCAATGTAATACACGGAAAAAATATCTACAGTCGTATACAACGTTTCGTTCTATTTAATTATTCTCACTTTGCCACTGTAACACTTACGGGGGAAAAAAATTAAATCTTACTGATCTTTCTTTACGCCATCGAATTCTCCCTTGCCTTTCTCACAAATTTATTTTACCATTGAAAAACTTAATAAATCACATTTTATTACTCCTACTTATCTTTCATCCTGCATGGACCACAGATTCAAAGTTGGCGTGCCAGATTGCAGAGCTAATCATTATTTTGATTCCAGGGTTCCAATGACTAGCACAGACACGAACCACCTTCCCACCTCCGCCGATCGTGTCCATCACCGCACCAGACGGCTTCAGGTCTGCTGTAACTATTCGTCTTCATTAACTTGCACAATACATTTGCATTCTTTTTTGTTTACTTGTCTTTTTTGTACACCCACTCCTCTCTCTAACGTTGAACGGCCCTGTCAGTAAGTAAATTAAATTAAACTTCAAAAAAACGGCTGATGCTCCTTAAAGGCCAAATGTGCGACTATAGCCGAACGGAAAATCACCACAAGAAAGAAAAAACAACACGAGGCTGGTCGTGTTCTCTTTCTTCATATTTTTATCTTTTCCCCGCAGAGGGCGCCTGTTAAAGCAGGTGTTTGTGTGTTGTGCGACACCACGGACCCCGAGCACCCATGCTTAGCCGTGCGTGGCATCGCCGTGTCTGGGGTAAAGGGGATACTGGTGGTTGAGCCGATGCCGAGTGTTAGGACCTCTAAGGCCCCCTCGGCAGAGGCAACAAACCACTTTGGCCCCCACTTCCCATAGACGGCATCTCCGGGTGACCCGACTGGGGGAAATCGGCAGTCGCCTTTTCCTATTCTCCCCTGTGTCTTTCACGTTCCTATCATCTTTCTCACAACTCTCCTGTCTTATCTTCACTTCTTGTTTTTTTCCTTCTTTTCCTGGCGGCTAGGGTTAACCGTGTGTGGCTAGCCACCCTGCGTTATGTCATATTTGGTTATAGTCGGGGTATACGGCTGGCGTGGGCAGGACTGCTTTGCAAGTTCCTGTCCCGTCCCCTCGTTGGACTCCGTGGTGGATGGCCGCTACCCCAGCCGAACAAACAAATTACCATATGGCTTTTCCTTTGCTCTCCAACGATCGCTCCCGAAAAAATGGGCGGACCGATGAAACTGCAAAGTTATTTTTGAAGAATGCAAACCGATTCCCACGCTTCCACGTGATGCACAGTGAAGACCCTAAAAAAACAGCTAGGCAAATCTCTCCTTTCGTTGTGAGCAATAAGACATTGACTTAAGCAATAGGCCAAGGATACAATGTCAAAAAACTTCCGAACGGCGACCTTCTCCTAAAAATTATGTATCATCACCAGCATGAAAAGCTCCTAGCAATGACCAACTTTGGAGAATATCAAGTTTGTATTACCAAACACCGCTCTCTAAACACGGTGATGGGAGTAATTTCAGATGACGACCTACAGTACATCAGCGAAGAAGAATCCTCGAAGGACTAAAAGAACGAAATGTCATAAATGTATTCAGAATCAAAACCAGACTGGAAAACAAAGATACCGACCAGGCACATAGTCCTTACCTTCGAATCGAGCCCACTGCCCGAAGCTGTGGAGGTAGGGTACACAAAGATAAAACTAAAACCGTACTTACCTAACCCGCGTCGCTGTTTAAAGTGCCAAAGGTATGGCCACGGCTCGCAGACTTGCCGAGGCCAACTTACATGTGCGAAGTGTGCCTCCCATGAACATCCCTCAGATAACGTTCAGACTGAAACGCCTCTTTGCATCAATTGTGGGGGCTGTCAAGCTGCTTACTCACGCACCTGTCCAACCTGGAAACGAGAAAACAATATCACCACACTGAGAGTCAAAGAAAACTTAACTTACAGGGAGGCGCGAAAGAAGCTCACATCGACTCAGAATCCAACTTATTCTGTTGTGACGCAAAAGGTGGCGGCGTCACAGCAGTCTGCGGAACCTGCCCAGGCCACACATGGTGCACCTGAGGCAAGGACCTCTGCGCACCCGGTTGAAGTAGCTGGGGCTGCTGCACCACCCCCAAAGCAGGCTGCGCGAACCTCTAGATCAACCGGCCCCAAGGCCTCTGCAATCACGGCAAGGCCTAACGCAAATGTGTCTGTGCGTTCTGCACAGTCGTCCAGCACGTCCGAGGACGCAATAGATACAACAATCACCCGGGGCCATCAACATCAGGCAGGCATCGGAGCTCCTCGGAGCAAAGTAGAAAATAAAAGGCCCGAATCACTGGCCCAGAAAAAAACCTAGTCTCTCTAACTTCCTCTAAAGATGGCGTTCCTAGTCCAATGGAAGTGTAGAGGACTTAAGAAAATACAGCGATATAAACGATATTCTCACTTCACTGTCCCCTGTAGCGCTGTGTCTACAGAAAACCAATCTAGGTTCACACCACTCAAGTATACTGAAAAAATATAGTTTTCCGCCGCGACCAAGAGCAAGCCAGCAGGCTCTCCGATGGTGTTGCCATAATTGTAAAAAAAAGACAACCCAGTGAATGAACATAAATTAGACACTCGGTCTGAAGCGGTGGCAGCCACTTACATTCAGAACAATAACAATATGGTGCGTCTATATTGAGCCACACCAGACTATAACCCTCCATGACCTTGAAGATCTTTTAAATCAACTACCAGAGCCTTATATAATGGCGATTTTAACGCACTCTCCATTTTGGGGGAGTGAGAAAAGTGATACCCGTGGACAAATTGTAGAAGATTTTATTGTATGTAACATTATTTGCTTATTAAATACAGGCAAACCGACCTACTGCTCACAGAGCGCGGGAAAAATGAGTGTTTTAGATTTATCGTTTTCTTCATCCTCTGTTTTTAACGATCTTAATTGGGACATTTTAGATAATCCATATGTTAGTGATCACCTACCAATACTAATTTACTTATCATCATCACCTGCAATCATTCCATCCAAACCACAACGCTGGAAGCTGCATCTAGCTGACTGGGCAACATTCCGAGATAAAGCCAGATTACACGAAATGTTTTCTGAAAATCTTTCCATTAATGAACTAAACGAAAAGTTCACAGCCTGTATCTTTGCCGCCGCAGAATTTGCTTTCCCACAATCCTCAGGAGTAGTGCATCAAAACCATAAAGTTTGGTATTCTGCAGATTGTAGGAGGGCAAAAAAGCAACAAAATAAAGCCTGGGGAATATTCCGCAGATATCCAGCTTACGAAAACTTAGTTAATTAAAAAAAAAAGCAAGAGCTAAAGCACGCTACATCCGACGAAATGCCGAAGAGGATTCGTGGCAAAGATATGCAACCTCCATAAACAGCTCAACTGCATAAAAAAAATGTGGGAGCAGGTTCAGAAACTAAATGGCAAATTTTCACCTTTTACAATCCCCCTCCTAACAACACCTGGTATTCAAACCACTCTAATGGAACAAGCAAATATATTAGGGGAACACTTTGCAACAGTCTCTAGTTCATCCCACTATACACAGCCTTTCTTAAAATATAAAAGTATCGCCGAGAAATATAGACTCCCAACAAGTGGTGACACAAACGAACCTTATAACAGGCAATTGTGACACTGCCCACAAATTAAACACAGTGCTCTCTGATGGCAAAAAAAAAGCCCCAGGACCTGACAGAATACACTATGAAATGTTGGCACACCTTTCTGATTGCGCAGTAGAAGCACTTTTGAAATTTTCGAACAAAATATTCACACTAGGAAAGATACCCGATGCTTGGAAAAAAGCCGTTATAGTTCCATTCCTTAAACCCGGAAAGCCGCCTACCTCCCCTTCTAGCTACAGGCCCATAGCCCTTACGAGCTATCTTGCTAAATCTTCTGAGAGTAAACATTAGGTTAACTTTTATTCTGGAATCACGTAAACTTCTCGACATTAAGCAGTGTGGGTTTAAAAAAGCCTGCTCAACAACAGATCATCTCGTTAGGCTTGAAAATACAATTCCAGAAGCATTTATACACAAACAGCACTGCCTCGCCGTTTTTTCCGACATGGAGAAGGTATATGATACAACATGGAGGTTTGGTTATCTGCGTGACCTAGCAGATTTAGGCATCCGAGGCAAAATGTTGAACTGTCTAAACGATTTCCTTTCAAACCGCTCGTTCAATGTACGCCTGGGCTCAACCCTCTCGAGGACTTTCACTCAAGAGAATGGCGTGCCTCAAGGATACATTTTAAGCACTACTCTGTTTGTTATTAAAATAAGTTCATTGTCCAGAATAATCCAGAAATCTATTATGTATTGACTCTACGTTGACGATCTCCAGATTGCGTGCACATCTTCAAACATCTCAACGCGTGAGGGCAGATGCAGTTAACAATAAATAGGTTAGTTACATGGGCGGACAAAAATGGTTTCCAGTTTTCAGTGGCTGTCCTCACTCAGATGAGGCTTGCATACCGACCCTTACCTGCACCTAAAAGAAGCCGTGCTACCCGTCAAAAGCGAGCACAAATTTCTCGGCATTACATTTGATAAAAAGCTACCTCAAATAAACATTCTCAAAAAGAAAGCAGCACGCTCATTAAACATACTTAAGATACTCTCAAGAAAACACTGGGGTTCCGACAGAACTTGTCTTTTAAATATTTATCGGTCTATAACCCGCTCTACGTTAGATTATGGATGTATAGTGTATGGGTCAGTGAGACCTTCTTATCTGAAACGGCTGAACCCAGTACACAACTTAGGTTTCTCTCAACTGGTGCATATAGAACATCTCCTGTAAATGGCATTTATATTGAAACAAATGAACCACCCCTCACAGACAGAACAGCAATGCTTACATGCGCATATGTACTCAAAATAAGGTCTCTGCCGAAACATGTCTGTTACCCCATAGTTACCCAGTGCCTATCTAAGACACTCTTCGAAAACAAACCTCGAACAATCAGACCAATAATTCTTCGCTCTGAACAGATATGCCAAGAATTAGACATACTTCATTCTCCTCCAAATATTGCCCGAAAATCTAGTCCACTGCCACCCTGGTACCATTTCTCTGCTGCACACGACATTACACTAACGTATTTCCGTAAGAAACAAACACCACATGAGCACATACTACACGAGTTCTTAGCACTAAATGAAAAATACAGAAATACACAGAGTTCTACACAGATGGGTCTAAAACAGAGTACCACGTTGGAAGTGCTGTGATACAAAAGAAATGGGGGAAAAATAGTACAGTTACCGGAGTTCTCATCAATTTTCACAGCCGAATGTCAAGCTATTTCGTTAGTAGTAGAAAAAATATTAAAGACCGGTATTGAAAATAGCATCATTTATACCGATTCTCTCAGCTTTATCACAGCATTAAATCATAGAAATGCTAGAGAACCTCTAATCGGAGACATCATACATAATATAATAGTTGCAAAAACACAGGGACATACAATTAACATATGTTGGGTACCAAGCCACGTTGGAATCAGCGGCAATGAGAGAGCTGATGCATGTGCCGCAGCAGCCCGTCATACTAAAATACAGCCAGTCAACATACCACATAAAGATGTTGTAAGACTTGCAAAGAGAAAACTGAGAGTACAATGGCAGACTTCCTGCAACAACGAAATAAATAATAAGTTACACCTTTTCAAACCGATCGTTGAAGAATGGAAATCCTGCAGTCACCAAAAATATTTCATCGAAGTCATTTTATGTCGTCTTCGCATCGGACACACTCATCCGACACATAGCTTCATTCTAAAGAAAGAAGACAGACCTCTGTGTCAAGGATGCGGAGGTGAACTAACAATTAATCACATCCTACTTTCGTGTACTAGACTAGAGAAGTTAAGGAAAAAATATTTTACACATTTTTACACAGAACAGATTCCTCTCCATCCCAGCCTGCTGCTGGGAGAAGATGCATTGGTGGAAGTTAACAATGTTCTCCATTTACTAAAGGATGCAAACCTCCTGAACAAACTTAAAAAAAAAAAAAACTGTCCTCATTTTCATAATAAGCATAAACCTTGTTCATGGTTAGTGCCTGCGTGGCCTATGAGTAAGGTAAATTTAAGGGTCTTGGTGCCATATGAAAGGAGAAGCCCGAGTTGGCAGATCCTGCCACTCGGCAGCTCGGAAACCCGGGTTGGCAGCTCCTGCCAGCTCCTGCCAGTGATATTTACCCCACAGTGGAGTCTATTGCAGCCAAGGCTGGAGGGTAGATAGTGGTGCGGGTTAGCTGTTTCTCTTTCACTGTCAGTTTCTACGGAGGTATCGCGAACGTCGTCAGCTAGTGCGCCATGCCCGTGCACGGTATTCGGTGGCATTGGCGCGCGTCGGCTCGGGCAGTATGATGCTTGCTGTCCGGTACCCGTCATATATTGGGAGTAGTTCGTAAAGTTCTATATCTTTTTAAATACTTCCAATCCACTTTTCTTTTTGGAGCACTCTGTTCCAATCAAGTACGGCAGTGCACTTCTCCCGCGCAAGAACATATAACTATACATTTCCTCTTCAGTGTTGCAGTCGGGCGGTTACATTTGCCGTAGCTCGCGACATACACGAGAGGCTTCGCCTTGCACCCAACACGACTAGCAGTTTTCAAATCCCTTAAATTTCTGCTACTGACCCCGGGCACGCCATGGAAAGACAGCGCATGATTAATTGCCCCAGTTCCAAACTGCTTTAACTTTCACAAGACTGTTCCAACAGAAGAGCGAAATATGTTCGCTGTTTAATCTGCGCTGCGAAACTGTCCATCGAAAATGATGTCACATGCCGGCAGCAGCGTGTCGCTGCTTATAATGCATATAATCTGGAATCAGTTTCGTAGTAAAGCGATATACAGCGACTACCTATATTCAGTCATAACTAGTCGCATACGGGTTGACAGAGGTAGCAATTTTAAATATACATAGCTACGCGATTATACACGTCTCCATTTATTAAGGCGAAAGCCTTTACTGCCTCATCGTTGTCGTCAGCAAAAGTGTCACACGTTTGCGGCGGCTCTAATGGGTCGAGACGGGATGACGTCATGGAGGTCTCGACCAATCACAGAGCACCACCGCAGTATGCGCGAATGCGTGCTCTATAATCAATGAGCAATTGGTAATTACTGGCATTAATAAATATTTACTAATTAACTACTAATTAATGAATGTATAATTATTATTGGTAATTATTAGTTAATTGTTAATTAAATAATTATTAATAATTAGCGACAGATGTGTACCATTTAACGCCTTGTACTCGTTAAAATCAACCACATAACAGTAAACGTAGAAAAATTGCGAAGATACAAGGAGCGCGATCTATTCGTTGCCAAGCAGAATTCACTGAATAAATGCACTCGCAGAATGTGAAAGAGTAGTCGCTCGCTTTACTCGTAGCAGCATTCATCGCTACATACTGTTGTGCCTGGCCAAAGCCGCCCAGAAATTCAGCCGGACGCCAAACTTCTTCGGCTAACGCCTCCTTCACAAAATACGGATACTTCTCTGCAAAGCATCAATGCACTGGAGGCGAGCCGTACCAAAGGGAGAGAGGCGACGTGTTTCAACATGAGCTGAACGTCCAGACAGCACGGCGCGCCGTGGCCCTGACGGTCAACCCCTTCTCGCCCCGCGGCATATTTGAAGCGAGAGCGCAGCAAGCTCTCCCATTGGCCCTGCGAAAGTGCTGCCGTCGGATTGGACCATTTTGAGCGTCAACGGTTCTCGGCAACGGAGTCTCTCTCAAGTGCTTCCGTTCGAGACTCCGTCGTCCGAGTGTGAGTTCGTCACGAGCGTCCATCGGGAGCAGTTCGCCCCCTGACAGTGCGGACGCGGCGGAATCTCCCCGGCCGGCTGCTCGAGAACAGTCGCGTATGGCTATGTTAGCTTTCGGCCCCAGAGCCGATCTTGTTGTGTAAATGCATGTAAATAGTGTATAAAGCCTTTTCTTCATCTCACCAACGCTGACTCGGATTCATCGCTACCGCCCAGGGAGCTGACAGCCCTCGTTCACGAAACGGGTGACGAGCGCTGCGTTACCAACTCCTTGGCACAACCCTGTTGACGGTGGGCTACTGTGTGATAACCCCACCGGCACAACATTGGTGGCAGTTGCGGGATCCACTGGCACAACCCTGTTGACGGTGGGCTACTGTGTGATAACCCCACCGGCACAACATTGGATGGCAGCGGTGGGATCGACCGGCGTCAGGCACCTCGGCGCGGTGAGTGCCTGAAGTTTCCCTCAAACGCCAGACTTCTCTAACACACAGGGTAGCTTAGAGAAAGGCTGAGCGTAGCATTGTGTTAACCTTGCGTGTTTCAAGCCTACAGGAAGTGTTTTGAAAACCAGGGGATGCTGAGAAGGGAATCAGTGTGAGAAAGGCTTGCGCATCTCTTGCTAGGAGCGAGATAGCGAACGTATAGCACACTATTCTAAAAAGGCAAACAACAAGAGGCCGGTAAAAGATGGAGAGTTACAAGGTCAGAGAACTTCTCCAAATTTGTGAGGAGTTGGGCATCGATTTGGGCTCAACAAAAAGAAAAAAGGAAATTCTTGAGATCATGCAGGCAGAAGACGTGACGGTTGAGGAAGCCGCAGAGGCCTGGGATGATATTCAAGAGAGGAAAGAGAAGACGGAACGTCGCGAGAAAGAGGATCGTGAACGTAGGGAACGTCACGAGAAAGAGGACGCCCGCGTAAGGAAACTGATGCAGCTGGAGATATCAGCACATAGAATGAGCGTGGAAAAGATTAAAGCTTTTAATGCCATTCATTGTAACGGTTCAATACCGCGAGACTGTCCACCACCGTTCCTCATCGCCGAGGATATGGCAATGTATTTGGCAGACTTCGAGAATGTCTGCAGAAGTAAACGCTTCGAGCGAGATAGTTGGGCGCTGAAGTTGGTAGCTCTTCTCTTCGCTGAAGCGTCGAAAGAAATCAAGCGATTGGTTGGCGACCGCTTGAAAAATTACGATGAACTAAAAGAGTCATTGCTGATACGATATCAGATAACGCCTCAGGATCTTCGGAAGAGATATGAGAGCGAGAAACATTGTAACAAGGCATACTTTGATTTGGCCTATCAGTTGAAAGCCGCTGTAAGCGAATGGCTAGAAAGTCAGGAAGTCTCGGAGCAAATTGTGCTTGCACCAGAGAATGAGACACAACTTGGGGAAGCGGCCGAGCAAAGCGACCGCAGCAGCGAGCTGATCGAGTCTCGAACAGAAGTTTCTAGGGTTACCTTGGTCGAGCCACTGGCAGCTGAGCCGGTTGGAGCCGACTCCATCGGCGAGAAATCCGCAGTGACACCGTCCTGCACGCCGCCTCACGTTGCTGTAAGCAATCCGATTCCACCAATCGAGAGTGAGGAACTGGCAGTAAATCAACCGCCTGACAACTCAGAAGCAGAAGTTGTCAAGCATGGCGGAGATGTAGTCAGGCTAATAGACGACAAATTGGCGATTTCATCAGAAGCAGCAGTTGTACAGCGTGGCGGAGATGTAGTCAGGCTAGGAGACGAAAAATTGGTGATTTCCGAAATCAGCGTTGTCGTAAATCATGACACACAGAAAGACGAAGTGCCGTTCATGGAAACTGCGCAGCCCACGAATGGTGAACAGCGAAGGCAAACCCATGACGCGGACGCTGTCGAGAATCGCACCTGTGAAGTCGACAACGAGCGACTAGACTGGAGCAATGAATCTCGCTGTCCTGACGCGCTCAATTGTATTAGCGAAAACAACCTTGGTGCGAACATGGACCTCACGCGATCCGAAGCGCCGCAGCTGTCGGACGAACGTGATCGCGCGCCGGTTAGCGCTGAACGATGCGGCACACCGGCAGATCAGTGTAACTTGAGTGGCGAGCCTGCAGAGGATATGCCTAGCTCGGGGGCTGGCGTGAGCGAGCCTTGTCCTTGTTCGGACGCGACTGGCAGTGAGTCATGCGCTGCTGGCCGCGATGCAGGCGCGGCGCCGCACTCCGACAATGCCGGCGCCATACCCGCTCCGGTTACCGGGAGCTTGAAAGAGCTAGCAACAAAAGAAAGAAAGCAAGCATTCAAGTGCTGCCACCGAAAAGAGCGGAAAGGCAGGCGCATGAAAGAATGCTCTCATCGAAAGGTGAGAAAACGCAAACGATCGCGAAAGGAAAAGAAGCGGCGATCTCAGCGGCACAAATGCACCCGTGCTGAGAAAATGTACGATTGGTGCGGCAAGCGTAAGGAACGAGACAGATCGTTCCCCAAAGCGAGTAACTTGTGCACGTCTGTTCTTTCACGCACAAAGTGGAAAGAAAGGTCTCGTAGAGAAATGGACAGCCGAGGCTGTAGCGGAGGGAGGAGAGCCAAACCGCCCGAATACTGCTTCGCGTTCTGCCGCTTGCGGAAAAGAGCAGCACAATACGAACTCGGATGCTTTGAGTCGTGCATTCGAGACATGGCTACCTTCGACAACCATTTCGTCGCTAAGGGTAATGTTGTAGGCAGATCGGGGCAAAATTGAATGACCTCCTTGCTTCCTCAGTTGTGGTTTACGGCCCAAGTGATTTCAAGGAGACTCTTTTCCATTACTGATTAATAATTTTCCTTGATATTTAATGTATCGTTAATGTGCAAAATTGTTGTTTGAACCTTGTGCACTGCATCCTATACACTTGTCTCTTGTTGTAGTGGGAGCAAAAAGGGGACAACAATTTAGCTAATTGAATTTGAAATTTTGCCTCTGTCTGGTGTTTGACGGGTGACCGAGGGTACTTGCTTGAGTTCGGTGTTGCCTGTTGTCGGTCGGTTTTGCAAGCCGCAGAAAAGTCTACCGTTACCAGTGGCGAGTGGCAGGGCATCGGAGCGACCCGAGTGAAGTTGATCGGCGTGCCCCGGCAACAAGGCTGTCGGCAGAGATCGTGACCTGGCGAGTGGAACCCGAGGAACGTGAGGTTACCTGACGCCCGGACACTGGACGTGAGCTTGGAGGAACCTGGCGAACGAGCGCGCCCGGCATCCGAGCCACAGCTGCGTTACCAACTCCTTGGCACAACCCTGTTGACGGTGGGCTACTGTGTGATAACCCCACCGGCACAACATTGGTGGCAGTTGCGGGATCCACTGGCACAACCCTGTTGACGGTGGGCTACTGTGTGATAACCCCACCGGCACAACAATACGCAACAGTCGCGTAGCAGAATGCAGCACTCAGGCTTTCGCCTTTCATCACTTTAGTCGCCGAAGTGTCCTCGAATTTTTTCTCCTCTACGTACGCTGCTTGGGGTCGCCCGCTTGACAAGCACTAAGCGCTTTCATAGATTTGTACGCGTTAATTTCTTCACTTCTTGCGAAAATTCACCAATGTAGATGCGACGGTCGCTCCGAGCAACGCGTATGCCCGCGGGCGAGAGCGGCGCGGCGGACTTCTGCGCGCGCGCAAGCGTCGCTCGCGGTCAGTCACGCTACGCTGGTTTCGCTACGCCAGACGAAATGTATCCCGTTGCACGGCCGCTCAATGGAGGCGCACCCGTTGTCCCCTGGTGCTGAGCGCTGTCAGTGGCTCTCTTCGTAGCATGCGCAAAAAGATCGCCGACCCGCGGGCTGTCTGCATCCCGTTCGCAGCCTCAACAGTTCGCGGGTAAAATGATCTCGGAGCTTCTTCCACAGCTTATAGAATTCTTCAACTACAGATAAAAACGAGAGACAAAAAAAAGATCAAAAGCTACGGTACGTGCAGCAAGTGGGAAACTCGCATCGGCCGGCAAGCATACAAACAAAACCGAACACAGCAGCAGCGTACAGCTCACCTGTCAAGAGACCGCAGCTCCACCTTATCCGTTCACACGCGTTCCATCTGCGCTGCTGAAGTCGAGTCGCTTCGTGTCGTACACACTAATGTTAGCAATAGAACAAAAAAAAAGATGTGAAAGAAAAGACTGGCCACACAAACGAAATACGAAAAAGACCAATGGCTATAATAACAATTAACCACTCGATTACAAACACACTTCAAACACACTTCTTCGTTTCGCACACGCACGTTCGCACACAGTTTTCAAGCGTCCACTATCCGTGCTCAGCTTCGCACATTTCTTCACGCGCCCGCTATCATTATCGACGCACCGTGCTATCCCGTGATCGCACTCTCTCGCACCAAAACATGGATGCTGTATTCGCTGCGCACTAGGCCCATTCAAAAAAAAAAAAAAAAACACCACAACCAAAACAAGGTAAACACAGGCGGACGGCACGGCGCCTACTCGTCGGAGGCACGCTGCAGGTGGGGGTTGTCAGTTTACAAGTTACAAGGCGCATTCACGGGACGCTCACGTGTGGTTCAAGGTTCACACAGCCGCCCAAACGGGAATTCCCGGTGAAATAAGTCAGGCGCTGGCTTCGATAAACCTCTCCACCAAGCTGTCCGAAGGGAGTTCAATGTTTGTTTATGCGGCCGTCCGCCATCTTTCTCTGCGCGATGAATCGTGGGTCGACGGGGTCGGCGGTATATCGGCGGCGCCGACGCTCGAATGAAACAGGAGCCATCTCTGCGCCGGGCACGTCGGGGCGCGCTGACCGCCGCGGGTTACGTTGAGCGCTGGAGCTCGCGGAACTATGGACGGAGTGTTTTCGCCAGCCTAACACAGCGTGTGCGAGCGCACGCGCGCGCGTGCGTTGCGTCGGACTATGGAAGAGAGGCGGAAAGAAAGAGATGGTGAAAGAGAGGGTGAAAGAGAAGACAAGTGTCTAGTCAAAATACTGCACTCGTATGTTCGCTGTAGTGCAGCGCCAGTGTCGCCGTGTGCTTCACTTCACGGCAGTGGTACCCACGTGTGCGGAGCTTAATTCACGCTGCATTGCGCTGTTCGCTTCGTTTCCTAAAGGCGGAAGACGCAGGGTCGATGAAGGAACGCGTTTATTTCGCGGATGGGGTAACTCCAGGACTAAACACACGAGCGCTGATTGCTACAGCGCATTTGAACGCTGGCGACATGTACCCCAACGTAACTGTTCTAGTAACGTTGATGTACCAACTTAACTAGAACAAACTCAGTTTCACAGTTCCCCATACAGCCCAGCGGAGGAGTGTGTCTCAAGTGGCGGTCGCGAGAACTAGCGGCGCTGCAGTCAACTCTTGCTCCTTACCGAGCGCGTCGTCTGCTACTCGCGGCGCGAAAGCATGGAGCGGCCAGCACACACGTAGCTTTTGCGTGCTGCCGTTGCCCTGTACATGGCTGCAGTATACTTATAACTACGTTACGACAGCTTCGGCTTCGAAGCGACGCATTACCTTGCAGAGCACGTTTGTGCTATGCGAAATGCACTTGTTAATGCTGTGAAACAAGTGTGAGCGCCGTCGGCTTGCTCACAAGCACTGTTTCTTGCGTTACTCTCTGGCCTGTGTTTTGTAGTATGTTCTTTCAGGGCATAGATCCTGTCATGCAAACAAATTAGTCAAATTTTCAGTGCATAGGAGCACTCTCACCTTAGAAGGCAACGCAGTGGGTGTCACGTTTACTACTGCGCTGCACAGATTGCCTCCATAACACGCAGTAATCTGCTAGCCTGGGCAGCCTGTTCATGCAGTTCATGAAGTCTCGCTACTCGCGTCAAACGATATAGTGCACACACGAATAAGCGACCTCCGTCGTCGCCTAAATCATAAGCGCTTTTCTTAATGTCTCGCCTTCGAGGTATGGCGTGGAACATAGCTCCGGATCGGCACTCTCGCACTCCCGTATATAGCAATGTAAAAAAAAAAATTGCCTTGTCATCTAAAACACCGTCAGATGTGAAGAGTTAATTAATGAGTTTACTAAAAGAGGAATCAGTGAGTATAGGTGTGTCCACTGCGAAAGGAAATGACTGAACAAACGCATGAGTCTATTAAATGAACATATATTGCGAGTAATCAAGTCGCGCCCTTGAGAGATTCCCCTCACATACACACACACAGAGAGAGAGAAAAGAAAAAAAAAAAAAGAAATTCGGCATAATTTTACTGCTTGTAGGGGAAGTTAACTTTCAAATTAGTACTGGACTGCAGTTCTAAAACTCAATATTCAAGGTATCTACAGCGCCAGAAAGGTCATTAGATGTGAATCGCATGAGCCTAAGTTATTTATTAGCGCAACAGGAAAAAATGACCAAAAATGCAATATTGTCTGCAACACTAATGTCGAATGCTAATGAAATGCCGCAAACAACCAGAACTTAACTTCATCAACATACACAAACATTGCAAGGTTACAAGCAATTAAGAGGAGAACATTATACTTCTTTTGGGAAAAATTTGAGTGGGCAGCATAATCCTTTTCTTTTGTGTGTCTAGTGGGAAATGAGCGTTAGCGTTCCTAACTTCCCCTGACCATCGTTTCTTTTTTTTTTTTTCATATGATTTTGTATTGATTGAACAGCAAGAACTACATTTGCAGAGAATTCACTTCAATGCATGCATTAAGCTTAGAGCTCGTATGCTTGGTTGGTAGCATATCTTGAGCTCATTCAGAAGTTTATAAGCTTTTGTGCTTCCCCGCCTCACAAAAATGCAGTTACGAAACTGTTCGACATATCATACCTCAGTCCAGGCAGGAGCCGGATGTACCAGCCATTGCAAGTCTGGAAGTGTGTATATGGCGATCTAGATCCTCTTCTGGGCTTTTAGATGCTTACATTTTAAGAATGAGAAACAGCTTGAAGAACCGTGAAGAAGCGATAAGCTACACTGCCATCCCTCCCAACTCCCTAATAACCCAAACAGCGGCCGAGAGTCATCCCTTCAATCAAATAAAAGCTTTATTAATTCATTCTCTCTTTTTTTCTTTTTCTTCTCAGCTGCCGCAGCTCGCAGCATGCGTTTTCAACATCGCATGCCCAGTTATTTCGAAGATATTTTAATTTTTGTGATCATCTTGCTTGTCGAATTTCTCTGCAGTTCTTACGATGTCTCCTCTCTTCGCATATTAGCTATGAGTTGAAAGCCCCGTGCGTAATTTCTCTTAATTGACATGAAGGCTCAATTCACATAATATGAGAACTTTATGTGCAACATATCATTGCCGTGACAATTAACCGCTCAATGACAAAATTCCTCTCAACAAGCAAAATTCCTCACCCTCATGGCTCGTCTATTTCCTCGTCACGAAAATTCTCCAATTTCCTTCGAATTGCTGATACAGCGACGAATTCAAAATGATCCAAATCAAAGCCCATTTGTGCAGCTCAGCTGTGCAATTTGCGCTGTGTCAACGCACGGGACAACGCGATTATTAGGGCGCTTTCTCTTCGGTATATAATGCCTTTTACGCTCGAAATATGCGCCAGCAAGAAAATAAAGAGCCTTGCTATACGAACTATACCACGACAGTACTTGAAGTTCCTTTTTTAAATGCAGATCAGAAATTGTTCACTTCGAAGTAAGTTATCTCTTGTGTGCAGAGCTTGTGCCCACCTTTTAATCACGAGGTAGGCTATCAGTGCCACGAAGAAATGACGTACTTCCAAGTAATCGTTTCAATACGCTTCGTTACCCCTGGTGTAAGCATGCAAGCCAGCATTAAGAGGTCTGATGTTAAAAAAAATATATCAGAAAGCTTCGTCTTAAGAGAGGGCATGATAGCGCCGTCTCTTCATTCCGCCAATAGAGGGTTTACAAAAGTACGTCTGGCAACCGTGAGCGGCACGCTGATCCCGGGCTGGCCGCCATATTTTGTTCGCTCCATCCGTTCGCTTCATGTCCGTCCGTCAGCGCTCGCCGTTCTGTTCGCGCTTTTCACGTTTTAACCTAGTGTGCTGTGCTTGGACCTCTCTTCGGTCCCTGGCGGTTTCTGTTAGCGACGCCTAGAAGCGTATTTTGACAGCCGAGACGTGGCGGGGCCCACCGGCCGCGCTGCCGAGCGCAGTTACAAATTGCTCTACGAGTCGTACATAGGCCCCTCGGCAATCCGCAGCGTCATCCCTATCCAGGTACAGTATCCAGAGTTCTGTAATGTGGATTTTTTTTTGTCTGTGCGCCTTTGCTGTTTACTTAAACGCCTATGAGAGATCGTCGCAAGTTTGTTTGCTCGGTTCGCGCAATCACCGTCGCTCATCCCACTGGAAGATACTTGGTTGGTGAAATGAGCGAGGATGCATTTTGTTTTATGATAAAAGGATCGTGCGTAATTTGACGTAAGTTGGACTGGCGATTAGCACTTTCCTTCCCATGCCGTCGACGCAGTAGTTGGCACGAGTTTCGGAAATAATCGGGGGATGCGTAAAAAAAAAAAAAGTGCCATGGTAATTTAATTTGTGCTTCCAGTGATTGAAGATTGATTGGTGTGCGATAGGCGATGACGAGTTAATAAAATCTTTCTAAATAATGGACCAATTGATGAAATAAAGAAACGAAAAAAAGGAAAATTCGAAAGTAAGGGTTTAAAGGTGTAAGAATGAAAAACCAGTGCTTGGTGATGCTAAGGAAGAAAATTTAGAATGTGTAATTGATTAATGGAAATAATTGAAGAATGTGTTCAAAAGTGTCAAATTAGAATGGAAAGCCGATTGTTGCTGACGCATGCGTATTGGCGTATAAAAATATAAAACGTCAAATAAAAAAAGAAATAAATAAAAAAATGATGAAATATAACATAACATACATAACATAGAAATATAACATACATAACAACATATAACATACTACACTTGTGTGTAGTATGTTACTTTTGATGAATTCATATTTCACTGCATTGTATTCTTTTCGACCCCCCCCCCCCCCCCCTGCTAGGGCCCAATTAGGGCCTGCAGTATTTGGTAAATAAATTAAATAATTAAAAGCGCTAAAATATAACACGTGAAGAAAGAAAACATCGTGCATGTGTGTGTATGAGAGAGACACTATCGCGTTATACCTTTAACGGCGGAGCTTGTGAACCCCTAATTTTTCTATAACGATATGATATAATATAAATCTTATTTTATGAACACAGCCAGTTGCACGAAGCACAAACACTTCGCAGTAATGTGAGCTGACTTTTCAAATTTCTTTTCGTTTCAGCCGAGTTCCTTCTCCTGGGAGTTCCTCGAAGATTCCAATGTCAGCGCTTTCATATGAGATTACGGCTTCAAATGTTTACTTTCTGACAGAGGGAATAGAGAAGAAATCGACATATTTAAAAATTTCTGTGTAATTTCGGGTAGCTGTGAATTAGCGAACCATCGGGTGACTCGAAAAAATGCACAAAAGTGAAGCGCACGCTTCGTTACTTTATCGACCGCGCTGGCAGGTATAAAACCTGAGCTGCGCGCTCTGGACGTCGACCGGTCGAAACGGGCTGCACGTGAGCATGTTACAACATATTAGTGGGATGTCATCTTTTCCTGCTTTTCTAGACGCCGCGGGTTTGGCAGCCACTTGCTTTTGCAGCGTGAAACACGCACCTCGGGCGCACTAGACAACCATGTTGCTCTCTGCACCAAGCACTACCATTTCGTACGGCTGTGAAAAGTAGTTTGGGTAATCATGCCCGTGTCTTAAATCCCATACACAATGGTAAATTCAAGCTACGTACAAAATGTTTCAAAGAACGTATTTGCACAATAGCGTTCGTTATACATGCATTGCTCCTTCTCCCGTGTCCTCCATCGCACGCAAAACAACCTTGCTGTTTTAGGTGATAGCACGTTCTGTGAACTAGCTCCCAGTCAGAGGGACGTGCAGTAATGATTTACATGATGCAAGTGACCCTTGTAAAGCCGATTAGGACTGCAAACGAACGGTCGCATACACGCGTATACCTTGATTCCGTGCACGTCTACGACGGTGCGCTGGCTGCAGAAGGGCACGCAACAACATGCTGGCATCATTACGAATAGAGCTTGGAGCTAACAGCGACTGTTGTGATGTTAAAAAATGAAACAATCGCTAGTGAGCATTCCAATGCACCTTTCGGTGCATGCACGGGTTCTACGAAGGCGCACGTTGACAGCGTACTCGATGAAAGGCGCGGGCGGACTGAGCAAAATAATGGCCGCCGCGCACAGTTTCTGTTTCTTTCACTAGATGGCGCTAACTTTTGTAAAGCCTCTATTTTAGGTGTCCAGAGGCTAGCACGTAGTTGGCAAAGAGTACGTCTATTTGTTTTTGATTTTAGGGTAAAGACGAAGCATCTTCTCGGCGGACACCCTACATTTACAGTGAACGGCATTATACAATTGGAGGCACACATGTCGGCGGCTTGAATCCCTGTCACAAACTGGACTGAAACTGGAAAAGAAGGTGTTGCCAGACTAAACCGCACCTGTTGCCAGACCAGGCTCAGTACAGTCCGCTGCTGGTCAGTGTGGCCAGACAACGTCTTTTTCTTTCCTCCTTTCTTACTTTTTTTCATCTCTCCTTCTTTATATTGCACGGCCCGCCGCACCTCTGTCGCCCGCGGAGATACGCGTTGCTCGGAGCGGCGTCGCCTCTTTCTCCCTCTCTTTTCATTTCTCCTCCCAGCGCGCGGTGTGCTCTCGCCAGCGGAGATGCACACTGCTTGGAGCGACCGTCGCCTTTAAGGGGTGCATGTCGCCAGCGTACGTGCGTGTAGTATTCAATTGTTCTACCAGTGAACGCTCGCGTGTTTCGTCCCAGCGTGTCCTACCGCAAATACATGACTGATATTTTGACCGTACATTTTCTCAATCACTTATGTCGAATGCAGTGCCTACGCGCTCTACCGTACTTACCGTGTTTTGCGCCCCGTGACCGACATCACCTACGAAGTTGAATCTGTGGTTCCGAAGTCCACGTCCACAGCTCCAACCTCCGAAATAATGACTGCGACAGCGCGCTTGTTTCGAGCCAGCGCGGCTTTCTGTTCACATATTAAAAGCTGCAGCTATTTCGACCGCTCACATCTTGCTTTCTTGCTTTTCTTGCTTCACTTTTTTAGACGTTGAAGACGCTGGGAAGACGAAGGAGCACGTTTATGTGGCGGTCGAAATAGCTGCAGCTTGTGAACAGAAGGCCGCACTGGCTCGAAGCAAGCGCGCTGTAGCAGTCATTTTTTTTTTTTCACGAATACTGCATGGCAGAGCGCGTAGGCATTGCACTCGACATATGTGAGCTAGAAAAATGTCCGGTTTAAATTCTGCACACTTGTTTTTTGTGTAGTGGGCCGCCAATGTCGCCGTTGACTTCATATTACGGCAGGCGTACCCGCGTTTCCCGGGGCTTAATATACGCTACACAGCGCTGTTCGTTTTACCTTTTTTTTTTGACGTTGAAGACGCTGGGAAGACGACGGAACACGTTTATGTGGCGGTCGAAATAGCTGCAGCTTTTAATCTGTGAACAGAAGGTCGCGCTGGCTCGAAATAAGAACGCTGTCGCAGTCATTTTTTTTTGCTTCACGTATACTGCATGGTAGAGCGCGTAGGCACTGCATTCGACATCAGTGATGGAGGAAGTGTACGGTCAAAATATCAGTCATGTATTTGCGGTAGGACAAGCTGGGACGAAACACGCGAGCGCTCACTGTTAGAGCATTTGAACACTCCACGCACGTACGCTGGCGACATGCACCCCTTAAAAGGCAACGGTCGCTCCAAGCAGCGTGCATCTCCGCTGGCGAGAGCACACCGAGAAATGAAATGAAAAGAAGAGAGGGCGAAAGAGGCGACGCCGCTCCGAGCAACGCGTATCTCCGCGGGCGAGGGAGGTGCGGCGGGCCGCGCAATATAAAGAAGGGGATATGAAAAAAAATAAGAAAGGAGGAAAGAAAAATACGTCTGGCCACAGTGACCAGCAGCCGACTGTACTGTGCCTGGTCTGGCAACAGGTGCTGTTTAGTCTCGGCGTCCGGTTGTCGGCAGGGGCAAACTACCTCGGGCAACACGAGAGGGATATGCGGGGGAAAACGGCACGCTGTAGGGGTATGTTGGGCCGTCGGTCGCTCTGGGCGTTTAACCGCTACGAGGTCACGAGAGCCCTATGGAAAATGGTGGCGGTGCCAGCGCTAACATACTCAAATGCAGTTCTGTGCATCTCCGCCGGCACCCGGGAGTTTCTTGAGCGACAGCAGAGGGCAGTCGGCCGGGTGGCTTTAGGGGTGCCCAAACACATAGCGGTGGAGGGAATCCAGGGCGAGGTCGGATGGTCCTCTTTCTCAGCGAGAGAGGCGGCGGCCAAAGTAGAATATGAGGACCGACTGATGCGCCTCCCGGCAAGTAACCTGGCACATCAGACGCTAATCCACCTGGTGTATGCTGGAATAGCAACGAAGTGGACAAGGCGGCTAGCGAGGCTGCAGAGACGGTACCATCTGCCAACAGTATGCCTCTCGGATGTACCGGCGGTGAGCCAGGGGAAGAAGCTCAAGCTGAAAGTGAAGGAAGCTGAGACAGCTGAGTGGATGCGCAGGGCAAAGGAGAAGTCATCCCTGGCATTGTACAGCGCGCAGAAGACAGGGATTAGTCCTGAACCATGGTATGACAACTCCGTGGGGAGCGGGCTACTGGCTGAAGCCAGGTGTGGAGCCTTGAGGACGCGGCAGTGGCGATCTAGGTTCACTAGCAAGTGCGTATCCGACTGCGCCCTCTGCGGAGCGGAGGAGGAAACTGTGGAGCACGTGATACTTGGATGTGTTGCGATTTCTCCCGCCCCTCGCACGGCGTCGCTGCCGGTCGCCCTTGGCTTCGCAGGCAACACGGCTGACACGGCAGAGGGAAGCACCGACGGGGCGCGGCGTCACATGAAGAGGGGAGCGGAGTGTTATCACTTGGTGCAGTCGTGGAATGTACGAAGAGACGCCTGGAGTTCTGGTGGACACGAGGAGCAGTGCAGCCAGAGCGGCGTAAAGACGTAGAGTGAACTAACATCTGTACTCTCCTTTTTCCTTTTTTTTTGGTGTGTGTGTGTGTGTCTTTTTTTTCTGGTCAGATCCCACTGGGTGATCGCCCGTTCAAAAGGGTACGACCATATCGCCATCGCCATCACCATATCGCCATCATCAACACTGGCAGTCGGAGTGTGGGTAACGTTGTGTACACCAGACGAAATTGTGCCGAAGGTGTACGCTAAATAAGAAGTGAAAAATTGCATGACAGCACGCTTAACGCTGCACAATGAACGGCTATGTCATAATTTAATACGAAATGACTTGCGAGTCATGATATCACCTGATAAAAAAAAATGAAACCGAAGAGCAGACAACGGAACGCTGGTTCCGGCGAGCAAGTCGACAACGTTGTCACAGTTATTTCACGGCATTGAATTTCGCATCACACAAACGCGTGCCTTTGAAGCCAAAACTGTCATGATGTAGTCATAAACCCACTGCAGCCGTGTAGAGTGCAACGGCAGCACGTAACAGCTAAGTGTATGCCGGCCGCTCCATGCTTCCGCGCCGCGTGTAGCAGACGCTGCCCGGCAAAGAGCAAGAGTCAACTGCAGCGCCGCTAGTTCACGCGACCGCCACCGGGGACACCTCTCCGGGCGGAGCTGTGAAACTGTTCTAGTAACGTAAGTAGTAACGAGCAACGCGTATCCCCGCGGGCGAGAGCGCCGCACCGAACCTCACAGATGCAAGAGCAGAGGAAAGAGGCGAGAACAGAAGAAAGTAGGAAAGAAAAAGAGGGATAGAGAAGGTCTGGCAACGCTCATCCGCAGCGGATTTCACTTTGTCTGGTCTGGCAACAGGCGCTGTTTAGTCTGGTAACTTTGGCAGTCAAAGCCTGGGTACGCCATCGGTAAATTCAAAGCGGGGCACTGGTCCTGTACCTACACCGCCATAGAACTAATACACAAACTAATAATAAACACAAATGTACACCGCACACCACGACGTAGTTCCACACACTCTTTTGCAAATTATCAACGACGAGACCCGAAAGACACTCACGCTTGAAGGATCACAAGGCGTTGAATGCTGGGGCTGAATGCGGCACCCGAGTACGCGACGCACGCGACCACACACTGCGAATGCCGCGCTACAGTGCCTAGAGTATACTTTCTAGGCACTATAGCCGCGCCGTTGGCTGCGGATGATGAATAGCAACGGTGAATAGCAAGGGCCACGGATACCACTTGGCTAGGAAGTGACGCGCTTTCGTCAACACCCGAGGAGCGGGTGATGACATCGTTTCTTCGCATTCGTAACCACTCGCGCACACACCGCTGCCTCCCATCTGCAGGAATTAGGCCTAACCGCTACGTCGCTGCTCTGAGTAAATGATCGCCAAAATATCCAAACAGGCGGAGCACTGAATACTCGGATGCACGGATGCACTGAATACTCACCATTCTTTGGCGAAGACATCTTCGGCTTACAAATTTGTCCACACACACACAAAAAGGCGTTGAATAAGAGCGTATGTGCTTGAAATGGGCACGTGGATGACGGTTGACTTCTAGCTGCCTATGTGAGAACTCTGAAAATGCTCCCTTGCCTTCCCACCGGGCTGCACGTCTCATTCCAGACTGGCCGGAAGATGTCGCCTTCGAGCATATCCCACAATGCATCACCTAACACGCGGAGCGTCGCGCTCTTCGCCGGTAACTAGAGAGCCTTCTTACCCCGGATGCGACCGGCGCCTGTTGTGTGTGTTTGCTTCATTTCCCTCCCTCTTTCGCTCCTTTCCTCATGATACGGCTGAGGCGTCCATCGACAAGTGAGTACTCTTTCCGAAAACGAATGAGGAGAGGTGGTGAAGCAACGCCACCTAGACTGGCTCAAGGCCGGAGAGCTGCCTGCGTGACGTAGCCCGACGGGGCCGCAGTCCGGCGCAAGAGAAGGGGTGCTTCAGCACAATCCGTATAATAGAGCGCTCACCTGACTTTTTTCTTCGGCTATGCGTGCAGTAATCTGTCTAAATTCAGGCATTAAAACACAGCAGAGAGTCATGTGTTTTGTACACGCAGCGGCGTTTTACTCATTTATGGGTCAGAGTTTGCAGCTTCCGCCTCTTACTCTTGTTGTCCAGGTCAGACACCTTGTCATTCAATCGTCGGCAAAATATTTTTGAGGAGAATGTTTGTCCTGCACCACAACACATATTTCAGCACTATCTCACTCGTGTATCCGTGTTCACGGACGTCGAAGTCAGAAGGCTCCTCATCGCTGAGCAGTTGGGGTGTGAGTTCCATAGCGACTTGGCGCTGGTTTTTGGACATTTAGAAATTCTGCTCGCTTGGACAACTCTTCTACCACAACGTAATTGTGAGCCGCAGTATTCACAGCTGGCATTATTGGGTAAACCAGCCCTTCCCTGTCAATGTATTTGACAAGAATGTACACGTCATTGTCAGGCGAAACTGTGACAGTCTTGTCAATTGTCAAGATCTCCTTTGCATTTGTCGCATTTCAACCTCTTCAGAGCGATGTGCACCGAGTAAGCAGCCACATATGCAATGACTGGAATTGCATCCTTCAGTTTTGACAGCGCCTGCCCGGTCATAACAATGTTGAATTGTCTGCTTGGCACGGCTGCTTGCATCTGAAGCTCTTGCCAATTTTGATCTTTCTCATTGCCGGTTGCAGATACTGCGCTCATTTTTGGAAGTGTGCTCTGTAGTCGCAACTTGTTCTCACATTCATAGATTTGCCTTACAGGCAAATGATATTGCAAACCAGCCAGTCGTCGGTAATGTCCGCGGTCTTCTAGGAAGTCGGTCTGGAACTTCCCAAGGAGCACAAAGGACATCTTGAGCGCCTCAAAGCACTATCTTGCAATCTTAACAAATGCCTGAGTCGTCTGGCTCAAAGCGCCATAATTTTCATCAGACAACTTACAGGCGTCCGCCCTCCTTTCCTTCCATTCCTGCAACCAGTCCAAGAAATCGCTCAAAAAAAAAAAGCCTCGAGTCGAATGCAGAAGGGCAGATGGGTTATTGATATTCACCTCTTAGTCTGAGTCCCTTGAGAGGAGTTTTGACGTTGACAACGTTTGACCATTTTACTATTATATCTATGAAGCTGGCAGTTTTTCGTAGTTTTTAGGTTCTGTTTGGCTCCAATCACTCGAATCACTTCATTAAACTCGGATATATTCTTGGCGATGTAGCGGAGGAATGTGCCGTCTTGCTGCTCTAATTGGGGGTTCACCCCGAGACTCGCGTGATGAACATATTGATCGAGTAGTCCTTAGGTGTGGCATGATGATGCTCCCGTGACTTCACATGTATTTGTATGCATGAGGCGATATTTTAAAAAGTATGCAGCAGTAAACCATGAAGTGTGCAGAGTAGCGCAGTCGTTCTTTTCTTGTTGACACTAGCTGCACTAGCTCGGACAGCAGTTGAATGGTCGGGGAGTTATCATCTCCTTGCGCTGCAGATATTTCGCTCAGAAGAGAAGCGAGTCTCGCAGATGTCCCCGTCTGAGCTTTGAGAACTTGAACTCACGGCACTGTCAAAATCCTCGACTCCCTCAAACAAATCCAGCAGCCGTGGTTTGCTGTCGACCGCCGACGAACCTAGCACTTTGAACCCGAGCAGCTTCACTGGTGCTTTTACGGCGTTTACTCTGCACAGGTTGGTTTTTATAACAACAAAGAATTTAATCCAAGGAGCCTCATCATTAAAAATGTGAGAAAAAATGATGTGTTCATTGCACTCGATGACATGCCAAAATGTCAGCTGCTGTCTCGAAAGTTCGCCAAAGCTTTCAAATCGCAAAGCTTGTCTGCTTCGTCTTCATTCTGGACAATGATAATTGACTCCGCGAGCAATTTCTCAAGGGCAGCGGCGTCTAAGCGCATTCGCTTGCTCTCTGGGCCCTCTCGTATAGTCCCTTCTCTGGACAGGTAGCATGGGCAATCGGGGAATACCGTCGGTATGGCATCAGTTCGGCCACAAACGCGAGTGTGACGGGGTAACTATGCGGCCTGTGGCTTGGTCAAATATAGCTTGCTTCTCGAATGATGTCTTAAGTAACGTTCGCAGACCTAAACAAAATAAATATATCCTACCATAAGAACGGTTACTTGACATCGCGAGCTATGCGTGACGCATTTATCCTTTATGTGCCACAAAGGAGTTGAAGGAAAGCTTGCAACCCCAAGGGTAGAGGCAACTTGCTGGGAAAATAATAAGCAGCAAGAATATCTCCCCTGTTACGTTTCGAACTTCCCGAGTAACGAGACGGTGCACGTGTCGAGATGGGCGTCCGTTTTTCTAAGAAGACTGCACGCGACCACCTCGGAGTTCGTGGACCAGAACCACCCAGGACGCAGCAACGCGGTGTCGCATATCGGCAGCGACGGCAGCAGTTGCCCCAGTTTGTGGCCGGAGGACTGTGCGCAGAGGCGCTAACGAATTCGCCGAAGAGCGGGCGCGCCTGTGTTTGGAAACAGAGAGCCGCGGCGCCTGCGTGTTAGCACCGAGGAGAGAGAGCGGGTCATCTCCCCCCCGTGGAGAAGAACGGTCACCGCATTCCTTTCCCGCGGAGTGCTCCCGCGCGAGGGGTCCGCGTGGGTGGCGCGCGGTTCCGACCTTGGACAGCCAGCAAGCCTCCTTGGGACCCCCATGCCTGACTTCCCCCGGCGGAGTCGCCATCGTGCCGCTCAAGTGGAAAGAGTGCGCTGGGAGGACGTTCTAGTGGGCGGTTCCCGAATGTCAGCAGATCAGGAACTCAAATGTGATTGGACTTTGACAAAATAGAAAATTCCCCAACTAGGTACTTGGGGACAAAAAAGTTGTTAAAAACGAGAGCACGAGTGCTCTCCGGTGTGTACCTTCTCAGATTCACCATGTAAATAAACCTTCGTTAAGTTCTCTCTAACTCTCGGCCAGTCTCTGCTTGGGTGACCACCGCCCAATATTGAAGTGCATGCAGCCCGACGTCTGACTCGGCTTTTCGCTACCCGTTGGTCCGCTACCGGAGCAGTACCAACGCAACAGCTGGTTGGCAGCGTCGGGATGGACTCCGCTGGAATCATGGTTGCAAGGTTCGGTGAGTGCTTGGCTTTTCTTCACTGAGGTTTTACCAGGCTTTGTAGTAAGTAAGTTTACAAAGGTGGTGGGAATTGTTTATCGTTAGCACGGGACTTGAAAGTACGTGACGAGAAGAGATTTCTAAAAGGAAGAAATTGCAGCACTCGGGATAACCATGAATTTGAAAGTGTTGAAAAAGCCACTTTTACTGGAGTTGGCCAAAAGTCTGGGTTTGGATCTTCAGGACCAAACGAGAAAGCCAGATATCATTGAGGCTATTGAGGCACTTGAGGCAGACGACGATGAGCTCTCGGAATGCCTGGAGCTGATTGCTGAGAGAGAGAAATCAAAGAGGGAAGCAGAAGAAAAAAATGAGAAACGCATGGCTGAAGAGAGTAAGCGCTTAGAGCAGGAACTTGAGCTGAAGCGTCTCGAACTGCAGGTGTTAAAAGCTCGAAATGAAAGTGATGAGAGCGTAGCATCGGGCACAGTAGAACGCAAGTCGTTCCGCATGAAAGACCTTATGCAACCTTATAGGAAAGGAGAGGACATAGGTCTGTTCTTGGTAAACTTTGAGCGCACGTGCGAGAAGGCAGGGTTTAGCAAAGCAACTTGGCCACAGTGCTTGCTGACACTGTTACCTTGTGAGGCGGCAGATGTGATAGCCCGCTTGACTAAAGACGATGCAGATGATTACGATAAGGTTAAATCTAGTCTGCTCAAAAAGTATAGAATGTCAGCGGAAGCTTTCCGGCAAAAATTTCGCAAAGCTAAAAAGGAGAATGATGAGTCGTACCCGGAGTTCGCGTATAAGCTCATGGCTAACTTGGGGGAATGGCTCAAAGAAGCTAAAGCTTATGACGAAAGCCAAAGAATGTTGCAATGCTTCGGACTCGAGCAGTTCTACTCTTGCTTGCCTGATGAAGTAAGGCATTGGGTGCAAGACAGGCCGGAAGTTGCGACTGTTTCGAAGGCAGCAGAACTGGCAGAAGAGTTCGTCTCGCGCCGTGCGCTGGACAGGACGGAAAGCCCTAAATACCAGAATAGGAAAGCAGCTGGATGGAGAGGGCAGCCTGTAGAAGAGAGACAGCAAGCACGAGGCGTAGACGTCTCAGAAAGAAGTGTGATCGTAAGAGAGGAAGTACTTGAAGTAGAAAACTGTCAGAAGAAAGCTTTTGAAAAGAGACGGCCATTGGTTTGTTACAACTGCCAAAAGCCGGGACATTTAGCTGCGGCTTGCAAAAGCCCAAAGACTGTTTGCTTGTCAGTGAACAGCAACAATGAAAGTATGCGGCTTCTAGAGCCATACTTACGAGATCTCGTCGTGAACGGAAAACCGTGTCGCGTGCTTCGAGATTCGGCGGCTACAATGGATGTAGTTCATCCCTCGTATGTAGAGCCAGAAAATTTCACTGGAGAGTGCACATGGATTAGACAAGCGGTGGAAGCAAATAGCGTGTGCCTTCCAATCGCTAATGTCAGCATTGAAGGTCCATTCGGCGTACTTCGCACAGAGGCTGCCGTGTCAGCCAGTCTGTCGAAGCAGTACCCCTATCTTTTCTCGAACAGATCTGACCAACTGTTACAGCAGAAGGGACTAGTGTTCGGAGAGGGGGCTGCCCAAGGGTTGACTCGCTCGAAAGCAAGAAACTGGACTGCTAAAGCCAGCACACTGGAAGCGTCAGGTGGCGTTGATGCGGCAGAACATGAGCCGTTAGACACGACAGAGGCAATCCACGCGCCGACTAACGAGGATGGTATGGAGTTTAAAGAGGCCTGCGGTGAGCTTCTCATAACACCGGCATCTGACAGCTTGCAAAGATTGCTGGGGGTGGACCGATCGTCCCTGATAGCCGAGCAAAGAGCCGATTCCACACTGCAGAATCTTAGGCACATGAAGAGTAAAGGTATCGCGAAGAAAAACGTGATATTCTTAGAAAGGTCCGGAATACTTTATCGAAAGTATCGTGATCGCAGAGGAGTGCAGGTCGACCAATTGGTCGTACCAAAACGCTACCGCGGTGATCTTTTGCACTTGGTTCACAAGAGCTCCCAGTCAGGTCATTTAGGGCTCAAGAAAACAAAGAATCGGTTGTTGCAGGAATATTACTGGCCGGGATGTTTTCGGGAGGTGGAAAATTTTGTAAGGACCTGCGACACATGTCAACGGGTGGGCAAGCCGGGAGATAAGGCGAGAGCCCCAGTGAAGCTAGTGCCTGTGATCACGGAGCCATTTCGACGACTCGTGATCGACACTGTTGGTCCCCTTCCAAGGACTAAGACTGGTTGCAGCCACATTTTGACAGTAATCTGTCCTGCCTCCAAGTTTGCTGAGGCAGTGGCCCTGAAGGAGTTAAGCTCAATGGAAATTGTGAACGCACTCATGTCCATTTTCGCACGGGTTGGGTTTCCCGCTGAAATACAGTCAGATCAGGGGACTGTTCTTACCAGCGCACTGAATACAACTTTCCTGGAGAAGTGTGGGATTAAATTAATCCATAGTTCAGTGTACCACCAGCAGTCCAACCCGGTAGAAAAGATGCACTCGGTAATGAAACGCATACTGAGAGCCCTGTGTTTTGATCGCAAAACCGACTGGGATGCCTGTTTGCATGCAACAATGTTTGCGCTGAGAACCGTGCCTCATGAGGCCACGGGGTTCTTGCCGGCCGAAATGGTCAACGGCCGCTCCCTGCGATCGCTACTACGCTTTCTTCGGGAATCGCGTGAGGGCAGGGAAGAGAACCCTACGATGGTCGAATACGTGCTCGCGCTGCTTGAAAGGTTGCACAAGGGGCAGGAGCTCGCGGGAGGCGAAATGAGTAAAGCGCAGGTGAGGGCCAAACAGTGCAATGACCGAACAGCGAGATTACGCTGTCTTGAAGCTAGAGACGCGGTAATGGTGCTAAAACCGTCCCAGAAAAATAAATTGGAAGTTCAATGGGAGAGCCCAGCGGAAGTCATTCAGAGACTGTCCGACACGCGCTGTCTAGCTAGCTTGCCCGGAAAGCGAAAGATAGAGCCACGGTAAACCTAACGGCAATGCCGATGACTTAAGTCAATGCTTTTGGTGTTATTGATAGCATCGATGAGTCTGGCTTGGGTATGTTTTTTTTCCTGGCATAGGTTTGCATAATTACCATTTTTCTTTTAATCTTGAACATTGTGTTTGTGTGAATGAATAATGTTCTGGTTGTATCAAGTGCTGAAGTAGTAGTAAAAGGATTAAAGTAATATTGGTATGAGAGCCTGGTGGATCTCGTGGAGAGAGTCCTGGCGCTTGCCGTCTTTGCGGCTGTGATTTTCGTGTTGTTCAAACTGATGCTGTCTTTCCTGTGAATGAGCTGGTCTGCAGAGATCAAGAAGCCCTCCATAGTCTTGACAAGAAGCAACGAGGAGCTGCAGAGTCCGTTGGAGGCAGCAGAACATCAGCAACAGTGAACCGAACCAGAACGACATCGTGTATCCCTCTGGACAATGGTTGCTGACCTTTGTGCATCGGGATCTTCAACCGCCGCCGGAGAAGCTGTTACGTTTCGAACTTCCCGAGTAACGAGACGGTGCACGTGTCGAGATGGGCGTCCGTTTTTCTAAGAAGACTGCACGCGACCACCTCGGAGTTCGTGGACCAGAACCACCCAGGACGCAGCAACGCGGTGTCGCATATCGGCAGCGACGGCAGCAGTTGCCCCAGTTTGTGTCCGGAGGACTGTGCGCAGAGGCGCTAACGAATTCGCCGAAGAGCGGGCGCGCCTGTGTTTGGAAACAGAGAGCCGCGGCGCCTGCGTGTTAGCACCGAGGAGAGAGAGCGGGTCATCTCCCCCCCGTGGAGAAGAACGGTCACCGCATTCCTTTCCCGCGGAGTGCTCCCGCGCGAGGGGTCCGCGTGGGTGGCGCGCGGTTCCGACCTTGGACAGCCAGCAAGCCTCCTTGGGACCCCCATGCCTGACTTCCCCCGGCGGAGTCGCCATCGTGCCGCTCAAGTGGAAAGAGTGCGCTGGGAGGACGTTCTAGTGGGCGGTTCCCGAATGTCAGCAGATCAGGAACTCAAATGTGATTGGACTTTGACAAAATAGAAAATTCCCCAACTAGGTACTTGGGGTCAAAAAAGTTGTTAAAAACGAGAGCACGAGTGCTCTCCGGTGTGTACCTTCTCAGATTCACCATGTAAATAAACCTTCGTTAAGTTCTCTCTAACTCTCGGCCAGTCTCTGCTTGGGTGACCACCGCCCAATATTGAAGTGCATGCAGCCCGACGTCTGACTCGGCTTTTCGCTACCCGTTGGTCCGCTACCGGAGCAGTACCAACGCAACACCCCCTAGAAATTGCTGACACGACCAGGTTCTCGCGTGGAATTGCACATATCCAGGCTTTTCTTGCTTCGTCGGCTTTAGGGAACGAGAAAACGTGCACTTTGGGGCCTGTTTGTAATTGCCATTGCACCGCGGCACACAACAATTCCCAGGCATTTCGCAGTTGGTTCTAATTCTGCACAGCCCCGTTCGGCACACATAACACGATATAAACACCGATGTCAATTGCCAGTTCACGCACAGAAATAAAGATTCGAGCAAACGATCACATTTTTCAGCGACCACGTGCGCGCTCAAACTTGACACTGCAGCCGCCGCCGCGCCGAAGACGACCGTTGGAAGACGACGGCCCCACAACGAAGACGTATGGTCACGTGGTCACGGGAGCTCCCCTGCCTGGAAGAATTTCCTCTAGGTGGCATTGGATGAAGGGTGGCGGGGGCTAGCCTGCGACCGAATTTTTATCTGTTGTAGGCCGTCATTGCACCCGCACCGCTTAGGTGGTGGACGACGGCCGTTGCGGCGCGCGTCTTTCTCTCCCTATTCTTTTTCTTCTCTACTTTCTCTCTTCTGTCTGCACGAAGCAGCGGAGGTGGCTCAGATACAGAGCCAGTAGTAGGCCCGTGCATTTTCTTTTCCTTCTTCCTACAGCCACAGCCAGCCAGCCGAAAATGAACTGCTCTAAGACATTCAACAGCGCTCCCAGTACGCATCTGCTCGTGCCGTCCCGGACTATTGCGAGCTAAGCCGTTCTTTCTTTCTTTTTTATTTTTTGTAACAATCACGCCTTGTGCGAATCGGGTATTTCCAACCGAAAACCATGTTTCCATGCCTTTTATTTCGTTGTCTTCTGCTGAAAGTCGTACTTTCGCCTGCCGACGACTGTTTCGTCCACTCGTTGATAGGACAAGGATGCATGCGCCATGGCTGCCGCGTACTACAGGCTCGCGCCTTTTTCGAGCGGGCTCAGGGCGTGGAGCTGAACGGTTGGATCGCTGGCACTGCAATGTTCTCTGCTTGATGCCCGAGCCGTCGTGCGTGCTGACCATCCTACGGCGTGCTCACGACCAGATCCGGATGACCGGCCAGCGACACACACCATCGTTCTCGCGAAACATCATTCAAGCGCCAAAGCACTTAGCACTTACAATATGTTCGATCTACAATCACGCGGTTTATTTGTGCTACTCTCCGAGTGTTTTGTTTTTTCTTTTTTTGAATGCCATAGCATTACTTCACTATGTTCACAGATTTCTGTTCGCAGACCGCGTCAGCAAAATCGTGTCCGCAGCAGTTGTAATTGAAAAGTGGTAGAGGTTAATGAGTGGTGTCAATAGATAGTGGGTGACGTATGGTTGTGTCCGAAAAAATAATTAGGCCAATAATTTAATTAGGTAATTAATATAGGCAAAAGGTAAAAGTTGTCCGTAGCAGTTGTGAGTAATTGGGAAGTAGTAGATGTTAATGAGTGGTGTCAATCAATATAGGGTGACGTAATGTGTCCGAGAAAATAATTGGGCCAATAACTTAATTAAGTAAGTGATTAAAAGCAGAAAATGTAAAAGGAAGCGCGAAAACGGTCTCATTAGCCGATGGCTTGGCGCCACATTTGAATGTATCAAATACTAAAATAGTCAATTAAGCCCGTCAATTAAGTGACGTCAAGATGTATCAAATAGTAAATAGTTAATTAAATCAGTCAATTAAGGTAACGTAAAGGATGCGACTTCACGCAACCTGAAGTCTAGCCAAAAAAGGGCACAGGAAGGATTAACACGCGATTTGAAAGAACCAATGACTAAAATAGTTAATTAAGTTAGTCAATTGGGATGACGTCAAGGATGTGACGTCATGCAACCGGAAATAGAGCCGAAAAAGGGCATAGGAAGGGATTGGTGCGCAATTTGAAACTACGAAAAACTCAAATGGGTAAACAAGAAGTGAATTAAGCAACTAGAAGCAACCAGAAGCAACCAACAGCAGCATCCGTGCTTTCGCATTACTCCAATGCAGATTCTGCGGTGCTCTTTAATTTTTTTTGCCCTTGCTGTGTCCAGGGGAGCGAGTCGTACCATATAGAAAGTTTACCCCCTCTCCGGCTAAGCGCAGCGAGTGACGTTGAGCTACACCCTGCAAGGTTCTCATTTTGGTCGAATGAGTTAGCCAGGCTTGACATGCAATAAACTGCTTGTCAGTACCGAATTGTGCTGCTCGTGTGTGCTTTGGGAATTTAATAGGGACTTCAATTAAGCTCCATTTACGTGCAACTGCTGACCGTTCAACATGAGAAGTATACTTGTCATTTTGTGCACGTCAGTAACTTTCTTTTGCTAGGGGTATTGCGCACGTTGCAGAACCAGTGAATCCAGGGCACTGTATCTACGATTTTATGTATTTGTATGTAGCATTATACAATTATATAAATAAATTTGTGCAGGTTGTGTAACTACTATGTCTCTTTTTTTTCCGTAGAGTAATAAAATATCAGCCTTGGCACTAGTTTCTCGAAATTGCGTGAAAGTGTAATACTAGCAAGGAAGCCAACAGCCACTCACACCAGGAAAGTATAGAGGATTTTTTTTTTTTTTGCTCGTAAGAAACGTGCAATAGTAATGTAATTATGTGGATAACGATTAGAAAGAAGAAAAAGAACAACACACCGCCGGTGGAATCTGAAAGTCCAACCTCCGAATTTCTCGTCTATATTGGATCCCGCCGGTGGCATGTGGTCTATTTTACTCCCATCTTCCAATCAATAATCTTCATGGTTTCATAATTACTCGACATTGATAAACAGCCAGAAAAGAAACCCCTGTGCTTTCCTAGGTGCGGTTGGCCGCATGTTACTCCCTCGGCATGTATTTCATAACGAGCGCATAATTTCCCTACATTTGTTTGATGAAAGTGTACTAGTCATAAAAGAATAGTTTGTTCATGCTTAGCTATTCGAAGGCCGCTGCACTGCCGATAGTCAGTGTTTCATGTGGTATCGTAAAACGTTTAATATGTGAATCATGCCAAATCTTGTGTGTTCATTATACAATAAGTATGACTAAAACTAGTCATTCCTCTATTACAGACAAAACTGCTCCATTAACCGTACATCAGCAAGTGTCGGGAAGGAAAAAAGTCGCCTACAAGCGCGCACTCAAAGATCAGAAGTTGGCGAACAAGCTTTATGCCAGCACCTAGAGCAGGCGGTAAGTCAGTGCTCTTGTGGCTGATCTCATGGCTGCCTATAGTTCTCTCAAATTTTTTTCATGGATTTTTGTAATGTTAATAAATATGTCAAACATTTAAATTTATATACTTTTTTTTTCCTACATCGTCCTAACCAAAATTTATGTATATCCCCATGTCACTCGGGCTATTTTTAACATTTTATCCCACTTCATGGCTTTTTGCAAACAACTGTTGCACGTTTTACATTTTCATTTAGCTGCAGGTAGTTTAAGTAAGAGGCATGATATTTTGGAAATTAATTAATGTATGAGAAGGATAAATTATCATGTTCCCAGTGTTCTGTACTGAGTGACTATGGCTAGGTGGCTACTAAGTCCGCTGAGATGCCAGCACGTTTTTGCCATATGTTGAAGCTGTGCTCATTGAAAAAGTCCTAAACATGTGGCGTAAAGAAATGGTGTGGCATCTGCGATACTTGTGATTTCGAGTGATCTCTGAAGTTCACTTAGTTTCTAGCCTAAAAAAAACGTTCTCGTTTCTGCGATGCCTGTTGCGCCGTATGAAGCAAGATTATACCGGCTGTGCAAGCTAACTTTAGTCGAGGGTTAAAAAAAATAAAACGTTTGAGATAGACCAGAGAAACCATGTGTATACAGCTAATAGCCATATTGCGAACGACATCGATATTTCTTATTTTCCAATTAACTAACTAGTAATTAAATATATTTTTCTAATTTACTAAGTATTGCCTTTATACAATAAATATGATTTGCAAAGTTGAGAGCAGATTCTTAAACCCCTACTCCATTTATTTCCGATAAAGAAAACTTCATGTGTATCGTTCTATAGAGATCACGGTGCGTGCATCCCAAGCCGAAACGCGGAGTCACGTTTTCTTCACTCGCTAGCGGCGTCAGCGGCATCAGTCACTCGCTGCTATCGGTTCGTCGCGCAACGTTCTTATGGGCCCACGCGCTGCCTCGCGCAATCTCCAGATAACTTAATCGCTCTCTTCATTTCTCCGACCACAAAGCTTCTTTCATGACAGCCAAGAACTGTTGTTGGAGTGTTTCTTGAAGGAATACGTGCGAAAATCAAAGAAAACGTAGTCTGTAATTGTACATACGTGTCTTGCTCGAAATCTTTGCCTCAATCTATCGTCAAGGTGAAACAGCTGATGAGATGCGTTCAAATTTCACATTAGGAAGTAACGTAATCGTCGGCAATATTTTTTATTTTTTATTTTTTGTTCACAAGAGACCGTCGTGGTTACAGAAACGGCCTTTAACTCCTTGGTTACGTGCAGTGGCAAGCAGAGGCTGTAGAGCAGGATATCCGCCTTTCTCACTCTATACCTCAACGTCAGGAATGTCTGGGACGATGGCGGAAATTTAATGGTCGACATTGCCACTGTCACACTCTGTTGGTGCGGGGGCGTCGAAATGCCGGAGAACAGGATGCGAGGTCAATATAAACTTTAGCTGATGGAATGAAACATCGCACTCGGCAGTCCATTTAAACGAAGCTCCTCTGTGAAGAAGGCATGTCAGCGGGTAGGCGATGACCGCGAAGCGGTGAATAAAACGCCGGAAATAGGAACATTACCCAAAAAACCTTCGGACCTCTTTGACTGTCCGTGGTGCTTGAAATGACTCCACAGCTGCCGTTTTCTGATGGTCTGGTCTCACGCTCTGCTCATCAACGAGATGCCCGAACCCCAATGCTTGACGTTCGTCAAAGCGGCACTTCTTAGAACTGAGGACTAGTTCGGCGTTATTTAAACATTCTAATACGTGCCCTAAGCGCTCGCTATGCATGTCAAACGCTTTACAAAAATTTACGACGTCATCAAGATAGCATAGACTTGTATCCCACTTCATGCCGCGTGATATCGTGTCCATAAATCTCTCAAACGTCGCAGGCACCTTGCAAAGCCCAAGCGGCATCACAATAAATTCAACTAGTCCATCCGGCGTTACAAATGCCGTGTTTTTTTTTTTTCCTTTGTCTGCCAGATCCGCCGGCATTTGCTAGCAATCTGATCGCAGACCTACGCAGGAAAATTAAGAAACGCCAAATAGGCAGTATACATGGCGTCGTCAATGTGAGGCAAAGGGTATACATCCTTCTTGGTGATAGTATTTATACGGTGGCAGTCAACGCAAAATCGCCACGTGCCGTCTTTCTTACGGTCAAGAATCACGGGAGCAGCCCAAGCGCTGAACGACTCTTGAATGACCTTCCTCTCAAGCATCTCTGAGACTTGCTCGTGGATTACTTTGCGCACCGACGGCGACACACGATGAGGTTTTTGACGAATCGGGCGCGACAAACAGGTATCGATAATGTGGCGGGTACGAGACTTGGGAATAGAGAGTGGTCCACAGGGCTGGCAAAAGTCGAAGACAGCCGAATATTGCAGAATAATCCGAGCACCCAGCACCTCCACTGAGATGTTACGAGGTGAATTAAGCCTTCACAAAGGACAGGGTCGCGCGAGACATGGGAAGTGAGATCTTGGTCTCATTCAGCACAGCACTTCCACTTCTCTCACTACGAACACCTTTGTCCTTCCACTAGTTCGTCTTCGTTCCTCCGTGACAATATTCTCGAGCCTACTAATCGCTACTAACTTGACTCGTCGGTGTTTTTTCTGTGGAAACTATACTGTACACATAGTATAGTGAGGCCACTCAAAAATAATAAAAAAATAATTATGTGCGCCTCTCTGCCCGTGAGCCCCAGTTTCCCAAACAAAAGTTGAATTCAACAACCCCATACAGAAAGAGGGGGCAATTTTTTTCTTTTGTTCGGTATTTTTGAGAGTATTCGTGAAGGGTGAACGTGGATTTCGGTGCGTCGGCTACGGCAAACAAAATTCGGGGCGGGATTTGAAAATAAAATACTTCAATTAAAATAAAAAGTGATGTTAAAGACCCTTGTATATGCACTGTTGTGCCCGGTCAAAGCCGCCCAGAAATTCAGGCCGGACGCCAAACTTCTCCGGCCAACGCCTCCTTCAAAAAATTCGGATATTTCTGTGCAAAGCTCCGGCGCACTGGAGGCGAGCAGTGCCAAGGGAGAGAAGCGAGGTGTTTGAACATGAGCTGAGCATCCAGACCAAGGGGGTAAAGCTGAGACGAAAAAGAAGTTCCCACATGTAGTGCCGCCATTATCAAACTGATCATTGTGGTCAGCATAGTTTTTCCCCGCGATGTCAAAATTGAGCGAAGTTTGCATTGGAGATTTAAAAAATGCGGTTGATAACGCAGCTTTATAAAATTTTCACGCGCTTTTCCAAGTTTTGAAACATTTTTCAGAGAATGTTTGGGGCTTAAAAAATTGATGTAGCACTACTGTGGTCATTTTCCCGAGGAAACGCTCCGAGTTTCGGTTTGAAAGTTCGTTTTTCGACTGTCTCTTCAGCTTCAAGTTGCAAGATCAAAGCATTCAAAATAAGAAGCTGTTCGTAACAAAGAGGCGCTTGCGCTCTCGTGCATCTTGATGGAAGTTTCATGCGTTGTATGAAAGGCCAAAGCTCCAAAAAGATTCGCCATATCTCCTCACTCACATGTGAGCAAACGCCCCGCACGATAGGTTTTTCTTTCCACTACGAGAGCTATACCAGAACTATGGACAGCAAGGCGTGCGTACGAAAACATCCCGAGAGAAATGACAGCAAGCGAACTGAACGTTTTATTTTTATTCGCCGATTTTCTTGCGAGAACAGCCAAACTGGTTCAACTCTAAGGGTTTACCCCGTCTCATTTAGACCAGCACGCTGCTCTGCTCACAGCATTCTCAACCGTCATTTAAAACAGAGCACAGAGCAGGTAAAGTGAATAGTTAGACGTTTGCCCTGCGAAGCGCTGGCCATCCAGAATAAGCCAGGAAGAGGGTGAGATGCGTGTGTGCTCGACGGACGAAATTATAGTGAACTAGATGAAATGCATGATAAGCGCGTAACAATCACAGGGCTAGCTGGCCTTAAGATAACAACACAAAACAATCTTGACTCCTATAAGACCTTTCAATAGATACGCGACGCAACATACCATCACAAAAGTTCCGGACGCGAAGATTTTGCCGTTATTTACAGCAGTTACTCTATACTGCAACCGTCGGATAGCTGCGCGCCGCCATCTTTGGTTTGGTACTGAGGCTGCTGAGGCTTCCCTTTTTTACCAGGTAGACCAGAAAGGTCCTGGTGACGGAGTCTTCCAACGATCTATGTTGCCAGTTTCAAACCTCGTTCATCGGCCAGGTTGAACAAGCAAAGTCATCTGGCAACCATCCGTTTCATGATGACGGCAATCACGCGATCACCGCTCGAATGCATTGGCTGAACGGGCAGATTTCCCTCTAGAGATTTTGTATTAGCTCTATGATCCAGACAGCTCGGCGCCGTGGCCCTGGCAGTGGACCCCTTCTCGCCCCGCGGCATATTTGAAGCAAGAGCGCAGCAATTGCTCTCCCATTGGCCCTGAGAAAGTGCTGCCGTCGGATTGGACCATTTGAGCGTAAACGGTTTCTCGGTTTACGGAGTCTCAAGTGCTTCCGTTCGAGACTCCGAGTGTGAATTCGTCACTAGCGTGCATCGGGAGCAGTTCGCCTCCTGAGAGAGCGGACGCGCCGGAATCTCCCCGGCCGTCGCTACGCGAAAACAGTCGCGTATGGCTATGTTAGTTTCGGCCCCAGATCCGAACTCGTTGTGTAAATGCCTGTAAATAGTGTATAAAGCTTTTTCGTCATCTCACTAGCGCCGACTCGGATCCATCGCTACTGCCCAGGGAGCTGACAGCCCTCGTTCGCGAAACAGGTGACGAGCGCTACGCAACCAACTCATTGGCACAACCATGTTGACGGTGGGATACTGTGTGATAACCCCACCGGCACAACATTGGATGGCAGCTGAGGGATCGACCGGCGTCAGGCACCTCGGCGCGGTGAGTACCTGAAGTTTCCCTCAAACGCCAGACTTTCTCTGGCACACAGGGTAGCTTACAGAAAGGCTGAGCGTAGCATTGTGTTAAGCTTGCGTGTTTCAAGCCTGCAGGGAGTGTTTTGAAAACGAAGGGATGCTGAGAGGGCAATCAGTGTGAGAAAAGCTTGCGCGTCTCTTGCTAGGAGGGAGATAGCGAACTGCTATGTAAGGCCGCAGTGAAAAGCGGCTCGCACGTGGAGTCGAGCTGGCGGTCGAACCCCCCACGCGCCGAGGCCAAGGAGCGAGCGCTGTTGTTGTTTTTTTCTCCTTTTCTCCCCTTTTCTTGGGTGCGGGCGCGCGGGAGGCTTGGTTTGTTTCGCCCCTTCGCCCCGAGGCGTCGCCAAGAAGCGAACGGCAGACGCATCCTTATCAGCCGGAAACAACAGCAGCACGCTTCGGCGAACCACTTTACGGCCAGCTCGTCCAGCGATGTCCCGCCGTGGCGCCAAGCATGGGTACAGGGAGACGCCGTTAATGAAGCTTTTTGCACTGCCACAAGCGCTCACTAAATTTCCTGCAGAAGGCGACAATAGGCGCGACCCATGGCCCTCCCAAGTAGGCAATCAGTCCAGCGGCCTCCCGCTGTGTCGCGAGACATTGGGTCCGAGCAACGGCGACTGTACACTGCTCTGGGACAGTGCCCCCCCCCCCTTTTCTTCGAACGGGACGGCTGGGTGGCCTAGTCTCCAGATCCCCCGCGGCGTTTCTTTCACAAAGGCGCCAGCTGCAAGGTCGCGTCGCAAACACGCTGAGGAGGGGAGGCAAAGACAGGCGCCGTGTGAGAGGGCTTGGGGACCAGCGAGTGGAGAGAGTGTGTGTTTTGAATGTTGTATCTTTATTTGGCGTAATTAAGGACCTGGGTCCAAGATTATTCCCAACCCACGGGGGTTGTGGCATGTTTTTAAATAATTTGATTGGCTGCTTCATTTTCGGGGCGGATCACCTAAGGTGACCGCCCTTGGGTCTTTGTTGATGTCTGGTATCAAAAAAGTGGTCCTCGGACCATGTTCGACCGTCAAGATTGAGGCTCCGTGCTTAGCACGTATTTACCCCCCCTAGGCTTTAACCGAAACGCTCGGTAGGAAAGTAAGGGCCTGTAAAGTGACTTCTCTGTGTGAGAGTCTTCATTTTCTTTTAAGTTACAGTTGTCTGTGTGACTTGTTGCTGTAACTTTACCTATGTATACTATTTTGCTTCTCTAAAAATATATATCTCCTCCTGACCATTATCAGATCATCGTCTTCTGCTTCGTCACTGCCGAATGACCACGTTTGGAGAGGCTTCAGCCCCTCCGAAGATTGGCAACGAAGACAGCTAAACATCATTGGCGCTGCACGACAGGGTTCGGCAACCAGCGACCACGAGCATGACCCAGAGCACCTAGGCCCTGGGAACCCACTAGGCAACAAGCGTCCGCACGTCCAGCCAGAAGCAGCAAGGTGATCCAGGCCCCGAACCAGAGGCAGCGTTCTGGGGAAGGACTCCGACGAGGCTGCGGCACCAAGGGACGGAGGCCCCAACTGGCGACACCAACACGGGTAAGCGGGATTTCTTGCGCTTTGTTGAAGTGGCTCTGGCTCAAGTGTAAAGTGGCGTATGGTTTTAACACGGAGCATGATGGCGAGCGTAGGCGAGAGAGAGACAGGGGGAGATATAACAGATGACAGCGAGGAGTCGCAGCAAGCGACAACTCAGCCTGTAGCAGGAGCGCTACGTGCAGTAGCGGAGATGTCGGTATCCGATTCGGTTGCAATTCGCCGCATGGAACTAGATTTTGAGCTGGAAAAATTGAAAATTCTTTCACAGGAACGCCTAGAGTTACAGAAACTTGGGCTTGATCCAGCGGTTGCAATGGTGATAGCGGGAAGCGGGCAGACGTCTGTAAGGTCAGACATTGACGATCAGCGTCGAATGGGGCCCGATCCAGTCTCCCAATGCGCTAAAGTCCTTAAGGGACTGAAGCTTCCGTGTGACGCGGACGTGCCGTTATGGTTCGAGGAAGTCGAGAGAACTTTCACGACGTACAAGGTGCCAAACGAAAGCCGCGTTCACTTAATCATGCCAGCACTAGCTGAGCGTGTCAGGAACCTTCTCCGTAACCTCGGGGACGATGAGTGCGGCAGCTACGAGTCGGTAAAAACAGCCGTTTTAAAGGAGCTGAAGCTTAAACCCTCAGAATACCTCGAACGCTTTGAGCGCGCGACGAAACGCCGCGATGAAACTTGGGCGCTGTTCACCTCGCGCACTAAGACGTACTTTCAATACTACGTTCGGTCACGGGACGTAGAAACCAAAGACGACCTGGTATCATTGATCATCGCAGATCGCATAAAGGGTAGCTTGAGCCCTGAGGGCTTAGGGTATGTGCGTCTTCGTGAGGAGAGAGGTGGCTAAAACCGGATGAAATATCCGACGTTCTCCAAACGTTCGAACAGGCTAAGGGCAAGGGGCGCGCAGCGAAACAAATTGTTGTGTATGCGGAAAAACCGAAGGGACCCCCGCAAGCGGCGAACAATGATAGCAAACGGCCAATTCAGTGTTATGAGTGCCGCGCATCTGGCCACCTAGCCAAGGAATGCCCTCGCGCTTCACAAAACGTGCAGAAGAAGGAGAAACGCGCTCGAGCTCAAAAAGTAGCTGTAGCCAACGTAGAGGCATGCGAAACACTGGCGTCAGTAACCTCCCAGACAACCCTAGTGTCAGAGATGAAAACGCCCCAGTCATTCGACGAGGTACGCAAATCGAAGCTACAGCAGGTGGAGGTTGAGTGCGCAGGGATACCGGCGACAGCTATAATTGATACCGGTAGCGAGATAACCGTGGTTAGGGAAGGCCTCGTGCCAAGTATATGTCGGGAGCCATTCGGCTCGATAAAGCTAGTTTCGGCTTTTGGGGAGACGGTTAACGCAAAACTGGTCACTCTTGCGGTACGCATCAGGCGGCCCACCACACACATAGCAGGGCCCGAGGCAGTAGACATTGTATGCGCGCTTTCTGATAAGCTGGCGGAGGGAGTGGATTGTTTGCTTTCCAGGGAGGATTGGGAACTGCTTTCGGAGATAGTCGTTACGAGGCACTTGTTATGAATAAGGCCTGCCCTCTGTCTGAAGCAGTTAACGCGTCTGTCACCATGGCGGAGCAGAGCGCAAAGCTGAGCTCTACATCACACGAGGAGCAAGCGGCGGGGCCTGAGGCGGACAAACTGAGTGGTGAGCAGGGTGTGGCGACGGAACAGCCCTGTGAAGTAGATCTGGAAGAAAGCGAGAAGGAAGATGTAATCTCGATCCAGGATGACGCGGACGCAGCCCTAACACAGCGCCAGGTATTCAGATCCGACCAAGTATCAGACAAAACCTTAAAGAAAGCGTGGGCTGACGCAAAGGCAGGGAAGGCAGGCATGTGTGTTTCATACGGCTTGTTGTATCACTGGGACTCGATCTCCGGTAGCAAAGTGAAGCAGCTTGTGCTCCCCCTTAGCAGGCGTGAAGAGGTACTCTGCCTTGCGCATGAGTCCCTTTGGGGAGGCCATTTGGGGCCACGGAAGACAAAGACCAGAATTAAGTACAGCTTTTTCTGGCCAGGCTTAGAAGGGGACGTAACGCGACACTGCAGGACATGTCACGGCTGTCAAGTCCGCTCAGACAGGCGAATTAAAGATAAGGTTCCCATCACACCTCTCACCGGACCCGACCATCCGTTTCAGGTCGTAAATGTCGATATAATCGGGCCACTCGATGTTCCGTCGAGCAGGGGTCATAGGTACGCTCTCTGCCTCGTTGACTTGTGCACGCGGTGGCCGGAGGTAGTCTGTTTGCGATCCCTAACCGCTAGGGCAACATACGACGCCTTGCTTACGATTTTCAGCCGCACAGGCATACCTGAGGTAGTCTGCTCAGATCAGGGAACGAACTTCACGGCGCTGCTGACGCGTGAGATGTTAGTAAGACAGGGATGCGCACCGCGTTTTTCGACTCCTGAGCATCCTGAGAGCAACGGGACAGTGGAAAGGTCGAACCGCGTTTTGAAGAACATGTTGTTCCATGTTATTGAGAAAGATCCCAAGAACTGGGATAGACTGGTCCCGTTCGTTCTCTGGGCGTACAGGGAAGTCCCCCATGACACTACAGGCGTGGCGCCGTTCCGGCTCTTATTCGGTAGAAACCCTATCGGACCGCTAGCAATTCTACAGCGAACATGGACAGGCAGCAACCCCTCCCGAACACACTCAGGGAAGAACCCGCGAAGTATTTGCGACAGCTACGCGAGCAGCTAGAAGTAGCAGCAGAAGTAGCGGGTTTGACGTCGAGCGCACGTCAGGGAAGTTACGCGTAGGCGTATAACAGGCGCGCACGGAGCAAGACGTTTGTCGTCGGAGACCAGGTATTGCTCTTTGACACAGACCTTGGCAGTAAAATGGCCCCCAAATGGCTCGGTCCATTCGTCGTAACCGCGCAAGCGAGGCAGAACTCGTACAGAATCGACAAGGGAAAAAAGGCTACAGCGATAGTGCATGCGAACAGGCTGCGACCCTACTACGTACGTGTCAGCTATGTCGGAGTAGTTTTCGAGGAAGACGAGGAGTTTGGTGAAATCGAGTACACCCCTCGGTCTGTGCCTGAGAGATGTGGTGGTTGTCTAATAGATGCGGAGAAACTCGCACACCTACCTACTCAGGACCGCCTCGAGATCTCGGAGGTGTTTGCCGCTTACGCTGATTTGCTCAGCGAAACGCCGGGAGTCGCACGAGTTGGGGCACATAAGATAGAGCTGCACGAAGGCCACCAGCTCAAACGCACTTTCCCATATCGCGTGCCGGAGTTATTAAGGAGTGAGGTGAGCCGCCAGGTAAACGAGTTGCTAGACCTCGGGCTGGGGTATCCGGTGGAAAGCGAGTGCGCCCATCCCGTTGTAGGCGTGGGTAAGAAGGATGGATCGGTGCGCATGTGTGTTGACTATCGCGCTTTAAACGCAGCGACGCGCACGGATGCCTTTCCAATGTCACCCCCTAAAGTGCTCATCATGAGGGTGGGCCGCGCTAGGTATATCACTCTTATCGACTTGCGACGCGGATACTGGCAGGTGCCGGTAGCTCCGGAGAGCCAACATCTGACCACCTTCGTAACTCACGAGGGACAATATGCTTAGCGCGTCATGCCGTTCGGGCTAAAGAACGCCGCGGCCACCTTTCAGCGGATAATGAACACCCTCCTCTCGAAACATCAGGCTTATGCGGCCGCATACCTCGATGACATCGCCATTTTCTCTTCCTCGTGGACTGAACACTTGCGGCACTTAGAAATAATTTTTGATTTGTTGCGCGACGCCAAGCTTAAAGTGAGCCGGGAAAAGTTTCAGGTCGCACAGGCCCACATTAGGTACCTAGGACACATAGTGGAAGGCGGAACCCATGGGCCCGACCCAGAAAAGATATCGGCCATTCGTGGGCTCGTGCCCCCCGCAACAAAGAGACAGCTACGGAGTCTGCTAGGCTTATGTGGTTACTACCGCGATTACGTTGAAGGATACGCCGAGGTGGCCGCACCACTCACGTCTTTGACAAGGCGAGGTGTACCTAACACGATTCCGTGGAGCCAGGAAGCGCAAAACGCGCTCGACAGGCTCAAGTAAGCTCTGTGCGAAGCTGCATCGCTGAACACCCCCGACATTAAACGGCCATATTGGCTGTTCATCGACGCGTCCGACGTTGCAGCGGGAGCTTGTTTGGCGCAGATGGGAGACGAGGGACGGGAAAGGCCGATAGCGTTTGCCAGCCACCGATTCACGCCAACGCAGACCCGCTGATCTACGATCGAGCGGGAAGCATTCGCCATTATCTGGGCACTAAAGAACTTTGATCATTGGGTGTACGGGGCAGAAATTAACGTGGTGTCTTACCACAACCCCCTCTCCTATCTCACTACTAGTACGCCTCATGGGGCAAAACTCGCGCGATGGGCGCTGGCCCTACAGCGCTACAATGTGACGGTGACCCACAGGAAAGGGTCAAGCAATGGTAACGCCGACGCGTTAACCCGTGTCCCCAATGTGACTTGGGGCGTAGAGCAAGCACACGGTTGAGCCATGGCCTTTCGGCGACGCGTGAATGTTCCCGCGTACCCGGTGCAATGTGTGATGTGAACGGTGGAGTGCGCGTGAACTTGGCGTGAGGACATCCAATTGTTCGCGCGCGGGACTTTCACGAACACTGTCCGGTCCGCCGATGCGAATGTGTGATTTGTTTTGTGTTATACCCATCTTGTGTCGCGAGATTCATTTGGTGTTGCATTCACGTGCGAAGTGTCTTACACGTTTTGTTTTCTTCGCGGGTTGTTGCGGCCTTTGTTGTATTAGGCTGAAATGACCGGATTCCAAGCTCATTTACCCTCTTGGGAGGGATGTGTAAGGCCGCAGTGAAAAGCGGCTCGCACGTGGAGTCGAGCTGGCGGTTGAACCCCCCACTCGCCGAGGCCAAGGAGCGAGCGCTGTTGTTTTTTTCTCCTTTTCTCCCCTTTTCTTGGGCGCGGGCGCGCGGGAGGCTTGGTTTGTTTCGCCCCTTCGCCCCGAGGCGTCGCCAAGAAGCGAACGGCAGACGCATCCTTATCAGCCGGGAACAACAGCAGCACGCTTCTGCGAACCACTTTACGGCCAGCTCGTCCAGCGATGTCCCGCCGTGGCGCCAAGCATGGGTGCAGGGAGACGCCATTAATGAAGCTTTTTGCACTGCCACAAGCGCTCACTAAATGTCCTGCAGAAGGCGACAATAGGCGCGACCCATGGCCCTCCCAAGTAGGCAATCAGCCCAGCGGCCTCCCGCTGTGTCGCGAGACATTGGGTCCGAGCAACGGCGACTGTACAGTGCTCTGGGACAGTGCCCCCCCCCCCTTTTCCTCGAACGGGACGGCTGGGTGGCCCAGTCTCCAGATCCCCCGCGGCGTTTCTTTCACAAAGGCGCCAGCTGCAAGGTCGCGTCGCAAACACGCTGAGGAGGGGAGGCAAAGACAGGCGCCGTGTGAGAGGGCTTGGGGACCAGCGAGTGGAGAGTGTGTGTTTTGAATGTTGTATTTTTATTTGGCATAATTAAGGACCTGGGTCCAAGATTATTCCCAACCCACGGGGGTTGTGGCATGTTTTTAAATAATTTGATTGGCTGCTTCATTTTCGGGGCGGATCACCTAAGGTGACCGCCCTTGTGTCTTTGTTGATGTCTGGTATCAGAAAGCGGTCCTCGGGCCATGTTCGACAGTCAAGATTGAGGCTCCGTGCTTAGCATGTATTTACACCCCCTAGGCTTTAACCGAAACGCTCGGTAGGAAAGTAATGACCTGTAAAGTGACTTCTGTGTGTGAGAGTCTTCATTTTCTTTTAAGTTACAGTTGTCTGTGTGACTTGTTGCTCTAACTTTGCCTATGTATACTATTTTGCTTCTGTAAATATATATCTCCTCCTGACCATCATCAGATCATCGTCTTCTGCTTCTTCACTGCCGAATGACCACGTTTGGAGAGGCTTCAGCCCCTCCGAAGATTGGCAACGAACGAGATAAACATCACTTTCTAGTACACTAATCTAAAAAGGCAAACAACAAGAGGCCGGTGTAAATGATGGAGAGTTACAAGGTCAAAGAACTTCTCCAAATTTGTGAGGTGTTGGGCATCGATGTGGGCTCAACGAAAAGAAAGAAGGCGGTCCTTGAGATCATGCAGACTAAGGACGTGACAGTTGAGGAAGCCGCAGAGAAGAGGCATGGGCTGATATCAGTGAGCGCCATAAACGGGAGGAATAGAAGGAACGTCATGAGCGAGAGGAGGATAAGGAACACCGTGAGAAAGAGGAAGAGAAGGAACGTCGCAAGGAAGAAATGCAGGAACGCGAGGCGCTTAGACAGCAGGAGCTTAAAATGAAAGAATTGGAGCTCCGCAAAAGCTCGCCAGCACCTAGCTTAGCTTCTGCGACAGTCCCCTCTAACAGTCCTAAAATCCGTGATCAACTACCGCCTTTTGCCATTGGCGAAGATAGGGCTACATTCCTCGTGAAATTTGAGCATGTGTGCGAACGGAATGACATCGAGTCATTCCTCTGGGCACAGAATTTGTTGGCTTTGCTTCCCGGGGAAGCATCTGACGTAATAACGTGTCTGTCGAAAGAGGCTTTCGAAAGCTACAGTGATGTCAAGGAAGCGCTACTGCGGAAGTACAAATTGTCGCCCGAAGCCTTCCGGCAGAGGTTCCGGTATGCTCATAAAGTGTACCGTCTGAAAGCCGACCTAGTTGAGTGGCTCAAGGGCGAAGAGGTTTACGACGATCGCAATAAGGTTGTGGAATGCATCGCATTAGAGCAATTCTACCGTTGCATCGATGATGATGTCAGGCTTTGCTAGATAAGCTAACGGAGGTTAAGCTAAACAAGGCAGCAGAGTTAGCGCAATAATATTACGCCCGCTGAAGCTTGCACAACAAAGCAGTGCGCGTAGAGAAAACTGACAGGAAAGATGACTTTTCGAGGAGGCCCGACGAACGGAACCCATTCACGCGTCGCCAGTTTCGTATAAAGACTCGTCTCTTACAAAAGAAACTGGAAGGGCGGGGCAGAATGAGTCTCAGAGGGCTAATGATGTTCCCAAACAGGGCAACGATGCGACACGTTCTTTTGAAAAACGCAAACCGTTGAAATGCTATGACTGCAAAAGGGAAGGGCACTTCGCAACTTACTGCAAACAGAGAGTTGTGTTGGCGACCATTTGGGAAACAGACAAAAACCTGCGACTGTTAGAGCCATATATGCAGGAGATTAAGGTAAACGGAAAAAAATGCAGAACACTTCGGGACTCGGCAGCAACTATGGACGTTGTCCACCAGTCTTTGGTATCCCCGAGTGAGTTTACGGGATAATGCGCTTGGATACAGCAAGTGGTTGAGGAGCAGAGCGTCTGTCTACCGATTGCGATGGCCACCATTGAAGGACAGTTTGGTAAACTAAACACAAAACCCGCTGTGTCTGCCGCCCTCCCAGAGCAATTTCCCTACCTCTTCTCAAACAGCTCGCAGCAGCTTCTAAAGGATCAAGGCAAATCATTGCGTGCGCCGGTTAGCGCTGAGCGATGCGGCACACCGGCGGTTCAGGGTAACCTGAGTGGCGAGCCTGCAAAGGATATGCCTAGCTCGGGGGCTGGCGTGAGCGAGCCTTGTCCTTGTTCGGACGCGAGTGGCAGTGAGTCATGCGCTGCTGGCCGCGATGCAGGCGCGGCGCCGCACTCCGACGATGCCGGCACCATACCCGCTCCGGTTACCGGCAGCTTGAAAGAACTGGCACCAAAAGAAAGAAAGAAGGAATTAAAGTGCTGCCGACGAAAAGAGCGGAAAGGCGGGTACATGAAAGAATGGTGTCGTCGAAGGGTGAGAAAACGCAAACGATCGCGAAAGGAAAACAAGCGGCGATCCCAGCGGCACAAATGCATCCGTGCTGAGAAAATGCGCGATTGTGCGCAAAACGTAAGGAACGAGCAGATCGTTCAACAAAGCAAGTGACTTGTGCTCGTCTGTTTGGAAAGAAAGCTTAGGTCTCAAAGAGAAATGGACAGCCGAGGCTGTAGCGGAGGGAGAGCTAAACCGCCCCAATACTGCTAGGCGTTCTGCCGCTTGCGGAAGAGAGCAGCACATTGCGAACTCGGACGCTTTGAGTCATGCATACGAGACATAGCTACCTTCGACAAGCGTTTCGTCGCTAATGGTAATGTTGTAGGCAGATCGGGGCAAAATTGAATGACCTCCTTGCTTCCTCAGTTGTGGTTTATGGTCCAAGTGATTTCAAGGGAACTTTTTCATTATTGATTATTACTTTTCTCTGCTATTTAATGTATCATTAATGTGCAAAATTGTTTAAACCTTGTGTACTGCATTCTATACACTTGTCTCTTGTTGTAGTGGGAGCAAAAAAGGGGACAACAATTTAGCTAACTGAATTTGAAATTTTGCCTCTGTCTGGTGGTTGACGGGTGACCGAGGGTACTTGCTTGTGTTGGCTGTTGCCTGTTTTCGGACGGTTTTGCAAGCCGCACAACAGTCTACCTCTATCAGTGGCGAGAGGCAAGGGCATCGGAGCGACCTGAGCGAAGTTGGTCGACGTGCCGCGGCAACAAAGCTGTCGGCAGAGATCCTGACCTGGCGAGTGGAACCCGAGGCACGTGAGGCTACCTGGCGCCCGGACACTGGACGTGAACTTGGAGGAACCTGGCGAACGAGCGCGCCCGGCATCCGAGCCACATGCGAGCAGCTCGTCTTCCCGGCGCATTGTCTGATGGCGGGGTGCTGTTCTGCCCGGCCAAAGCCGCCCAGAAATTCAGGCCATACGCCAAACTTCTCCGGCAAACACCTCTTCACAAAATCCGAATACTTCTGTGCAAAGCACCGGTGCACTGGAGGCGAGCCGTGCCAAGGGACAGATACGTGTTTGAACATGACCTGAGCATCCAGACAGCTCGGCGCCGTGGTCCTAGCGGTGCACCCCTTCTCGCCCCGCGGTATATTTGAAGCAAGAGCGCAGCAAGCTCTCCCATTGGCCCTGCGAAAGTGCTGCCGTCGGATTGGACCATGTTAGCGTGAACGGTTTCTCGGTTTACTGAGCCTCAAGTGCTTCCGTTTGAGACTCCGATTGTGACTGTGTGAGTTCGTCACTAGCGTCCATCGGGAGCAGTCAGCCTCCTGAGACAGCGGATGGGCGGAATCTCCCCGGCTGTCGCTACGCGAGAACAGTCGCGTATGCCTATGTTAGCTTTCGGCCCCAGAGCCGATCTCGCTGTGTAATTGCCTCTGAATAGTGTGCAAAGCTTTTTCTTCATCTCACCAGCGCCGACTCGGATTCATCGCTACCGCCCAGGCAGCTGACAGCCCTCGTTCACGAAACGGGTGACGAGCGCTACGCAACCAACTCCTTGACACAACCCTGTTGACGGTGGGATACTCTATGATAAACCCACCGGCACAACAGTACAAAGCGAAAGAAATTTATTAAAAAGAAGGATGAAGCCTAAAAGGGCGAAGGGGAACATATGCAACCATAAACAGTTAACAGGTAATGTACTACGCAGTTGCACTGCAAATACACAAATTAACAACTTTGCATTTAATCGATAAAGAAGCGTCCAGTGGGTAGCCGCCATATACTCTGGCGAGGCGATGGTTTTGAGGAGGGGGAGGGGGGGGGGGGGTCGTCATCCTAGCGGTGGTCAACGGGTACGAAGCGCGGAGTCACGCTTCCCGGCATCGAACTATACAGACGACGAGAACGCCTTCTACCACTCGCTTTCCACGCACTGCACCACCTCTGCCCTTCGATACTCCTAGCGGCATTGAAGCACCACCTAGCTCCGCGCTGTGCCCAGAATTCGGTTCCTTTTTATCCCAGAGGCATTGTACCGGGTCTTGAACTAATGAGGCCCCTCCACCGCCCCATGCCCTGACCAGGTCGTTTGCGGTGGTTCGGGGTGGTTGATCACTGATCGCAGTGGAGGCGAAAGCCGATCCCCGTGGGAAGAAGAGTGCGGTATTATCTCGTTATTGTAACCGCGGATACTCTTGTCGCCCACCGGGGAATCGAACCTCCATCCCTTGGATCCCCAGTCCAGAGCTTTACCACTGCGCCATGCTCCGGATTTTTTTTCTTTGTTGTCTGGCTTTTGCATACGACATAACACAAAAGGAAAATCCCATCAAAACATGAAAAAAGGCACACAAGGCAATGTAGATGAATGAATGTCATGATCAGCCATTGTTAGACTAGCCTGGTCGCTTTAAAACCCCGCAGCGACAACAGTAATTCTAATGGGCTGATCAGCGATATTTTTACACCCATAAAAAGACAAAAAGAAAGCGGATAACCGATGGTCGCTGATGGTCGCTGAGGGTAACAAACTGGATTCCAAGGGAAGGAAAGCGTAGCAGGGGGCGGCAGAAAGTTAGGTGGGCGGATGAGGTTAAGGAGTTCGCAGGGGTCAAGTGGATACAGCTAGCACAGAGCCGGGTTAAGTGGAGAAATATGGGAGAGGCCTTCACGATGCAGTGGTTATAATCAGGCTGATGATGATGACGATGATGATGATGAAAAAGACATTACTTCAATTATATTTTAAAGTTGCTATTTGCAAGTAGGTCTATATCTATATATCACGTAATATGATTATATGCTGGTTGGTAAGAGCGGAAAATTCCGGAAAAGGCTCGGCAAATTTAAGGAATTCATGCGGCGTACTTTGAGGAAGACGATACATTAAAATGAAAACAACACTGTAGGTGACAAGACAAATGTATTTGTCTAAATGCGGCCGATGAGGGTATCTTCAGAGGCCACTGTTATAAATAACAGTGTACTAAGGAATATTTTCATAAATATGGTCTTTCTTGATATAAAGGGCCACACCTCATACTCCTCTATCGTCCTGAAGATCTGAATATTGTTGCATTTCGGAATGTGTCTGATGTCGATATCTGATCTATACTACGTCTCTATGAGTCCAATAATATCGAACTGACATTTTAATTGTCCTAGACTGCTGTCATTTTCTTTCGTTTTTAGTGTTTTGCGCATTTAAGTAGGGCAAATACAGTGTGTTTGGTTAAGAGCATAAATGTTTTGACTTATAAGGCTCATAAACAGGTCGGGATAAAAAGACATGACTGCTTATAGATTTCAGAAGTTTCTACCACTGTGGTTTCTACCGTGCTTGACAGCAGCTCACGCAATTTTAGCAGTGTTATCTTCAGGAGCGATTCTTATCGCCCATGAATTCGGTTCCTTTTTAGCAAAGACCCTACCCATACGAAACGATAGTATGGTTCATCTGCTTTTGATTTCGCGATCGCGACGATTGATGTAGTCATCGTAAGCCCGGCTTAAGAAGTCTCGAAAAAATTAGCTGTGGTTTAGCTTGTGGTTAAACCTAGAGTAGGCGAGAGCAATCTCCGTGGCTACGCTTAGGTTCGCCTAGAAAGTAAACACACGGCTTTTAGACATAGTAGTTAACTAGATGGTTTCAGTTTTATTTATGCCATAGGGGCACTTTTGGCCACTGAAGTGCGATGAGGCGAAAGCGTCTGTTGCGCGGTGGTCTTAAAGGCCCACTGTCCACCCTCCGGTCGAAAATATTTTCTTCCCCGGTGACTGTGAGACTTCGCCCCTAGAACGCAAGGCCGCAAAATGTTTTTGAAAAGAGTAACTAATAACGCAGTTACAGCCACCGCAATCACCCGATTCTATCATGCCTCTCTCCTTCCGTTCCCTCGCAAAGGTTTTTCACTCTCCTGCCCGAGGTCGTCTAGCCTCCGCAATACAAATTCCCCTTCCTCCTCCGCGTTTGGCGGGAGGTGGGGCGTGGCTCTCCGCGAGCACGAAAAAAAAAACGGTCGAGGGAGCGCGCGCCGCTGGATTCAGTCTGGCCATGGCAAGGGAAAAGCGCGCTGCGAGCGGTAGACACCCATCCTTCTCCCGTCAGTCAGCGAGACGGACCAATGGACGCCGTTCCCGGTACGTACGTCATTATCGGGGCCCGTCGGACCAGCGCAGGAAGCGGTGAAACTGGCTTCTCAAAGGAGAGCATGAGGGAGCTTTGAATTGTATTTTCGATGCTTTGCGGCGCACGTGTCGCTGTAGAATTTTGCACAGACTATCTCCGGTACCTGATCGAAACACTGGGCTCTTTTTCTTAAAAGGGCCTTCCCTGGACAGTGGCCCTTTAAGCCCTCCACTACGGCACCTCTGTCTCTCTATTTTCACTCCCACCTTCCTCCTTCTCTTTCTGACTCGGTAATACGTCTACGGAGAATTGTGACTGATAGATACCGCGCCTCTTTCCTGTAAACCAATTTGAAACGCCGCTGATGCCTGCTGCACTGAGTCTGCTTCTATATGTTGTGTGGTGCGGCGTTCGCGGAAGCGCCAAATGAATAGCGCCGCACGGACACCTGGATAGAACGCCCGTCCGGGTTACGTCATGACCGGATGTGATGCCTTTATGACGTAACCATGTGATGACGTCATAGCCAGCCATTGTCATTACTTATGACTATTTAGTCATGACTAATTATTAATAGTTAATGACTAGTTAGTCATTAGTACTGCGGCGCCGCCAGCTGTGCTGCTATCATCCTCACGCTAGAGAAGGGGAACTAAGATGTGCTACTCACGATACCGGGGGTGGCGACTCCGCGCTGCAGCAAGTGTCGGGCGTTCGTACACGAACGCATCGACTGCATGCACACGTATGCCGCCGTGGCCGGGGCAACGGAGGAGGTCGAGAAAATGAGCCACCTCATGGACGAGGAAGAAGCGGAAAAAGCAGCCTCCTCGCAAGACAACGCGGCAAGCAGCGGTAAACTAGCCGCATTCACTGCTGAGGCTGTCGCTGCAGTATCAGTATCTGCCCAAAGCAAAGAAAAGCAGCCAGAGGACAACGTTCCTGCCGAAGTGAGAGCCAGCACAACTGAAGGCAAGGCGCAAATGTTGGTTCACACTGGCGACTCGAGGAAGTCGCGCGGATCGATTCGTCACGTAGGGGGAGACCCGCGACAAGCGCCGATAGACACCGGTCTTTTCTATTTGGCTTGCATTGGCTGCACTAGCTCTGAAAAGTGCTGCAGCGGTGCCAGGCAGTCACGTGAGCGTGCGACGACACTGGCGTGCGACGACAGCTGCCATACGGTGTTAGATGGGTAGGTGTGCCGACCGGCGGGGCTAACGCGTGCCTTTTCTTCATGACGCCGCAGTGGCGCCACCAGCGAAAGCCCGGTTCATGACCGTTTCCTCCGGCCGTCGCCACGCATGACAGAAAGCGACTCGCTTCACTTTTTTCCAAGTGCAAATGAGTTTATTGCAAACAAGCTGTCTTACGGGAATAGGGAAGGGATGTAAACATATTACAAAGGCAGGGGAGCCGAGTTTAAGGCTGTTTTTTTTTTACGTACAGCGTGTTTGCTGCGTTCCCGATTTTTCAGGCAAGCAACTCCAAACACTGTTATGTCACTTCCTCGTTCTTAATTTTTTTTTTCATTAAATATTCCACGCCATCACAAGGCAACGCGAATATATATTAACACAGTGCTCAGCTGTGATTTATGCGTGTGCATGGGCGTAAGCAGACCTTGCGAATAAATAAAATAAAACGAGTGCATAAGCTTGTATTGCAAAACGGTATCTTCTAGCTGAACTTTTGAAAGTGCAATAAATGACATGCACACATTAGTGTTTTTGCGTCAGTGAAGTAACACACCCCAAAATCATGCCTATGCGTTCAAAGCACGCGTCTCAGTTTCAGGTGTTTTCTTTTTTTTTTCACGCGTTTTCACGGGCCAGGTTCTTGCTCTTGACCAAGAAGTGGAGGCGCATGATAGAGTAAAACTTGACGACGCTGTTAGTGATCTCAATCTTATGCTCCTCACAACCGATCATACGCCGAGGTTTGAGCTGCGGAAAAGGGGCGAAGTCTGCGAGACTTTCTCGCCTCAGTTCAGTGACTGTGAAGCAGTGACTGAAGGTCTCCTCGAGAGATGTCACGAGACTGTTCAAAGCATCAGATGGGAATATTAAGTTCCCCATGCTTACGTGGGCTGTGAGAGCGGCCACAGGCGGAAGGGGAGCTTCTGGCGATGCCAGAAAAACAGTGGCACAATCGGCACATTTAGTCTTTGAAAGAAACTTTCGCGCCACGTATCCTGCCAAATAGAAAATCAGCCGCGAATCACTTTTTCCTACCGCCAGGCTGCTGTGGTCGTTGTCAAGCTGGCAAGCGCTGAGCATTTCGTGTGCCGCCTGCACATTCCCTATGTCCAGTAAGTCGTCCACATACCTCTGCTGGGTCTCTGCTTTTGCTATGACATCATCGGTGTCAAGCAAGCTTAGTAGACCGGGTGAAACATTCCCATGATCAGGTGACTTGGCCAAGTTCATGAACTCCAGTGTTTATTGAGATCAAGAACTGATCGGGGGTTGGATGGTCGTTACTTCCTGTAATTTGTTGCAAAACCCCAAACAGTAGCTCCAAGATGTCTTGGCTTAGTCTGGCGGTCATTAAGTACCTGTAGCCTATTTTGGACGACAGATAATCCAAGAGGGAAAGAGTGCTCGACAGCGTGACTCGGAGGCCTTCTGCAGTGCTCCCTGATAAGAATCCCTCCTTCTGAGCACAGCGTTGCCACTCATCAAGATAGCGGAGGAAGTCACGAAGTCGCCGAGCTTTCGCAGAGTTCGGGCGGAGGGCGGCAGCTGGAAATCTTGAAGTCATGATGCTGATGATCTCCTGCATCAATGTGACAAGTTCATCGGTCGCGTGAACTGAACCGTGGTTGCGCTCAATCTGCTGTCTATACGTGAAAAGACCACGCCGGACATCATCAGAGAACAAGCGAAACGCATAATTTACGCTCATCTTCTCGAATGTGTCGGGCCTTACAACAGCTTTGTGCACCCTGGGCATTGCCTTCAAGCCGACATGGCTACGTTGATCTAGCTGCCATGCGGCATCAACGTGACTGTTGGATGCCACGCCCTGAGGAGTTGTTAAAGGGTGCTGGAGCAAGCTGTTTCTTACATTCTTCACCAAATGGGGAAAATCGGAGACCAAGTGCAAGGAGCGGTTCTTGTCCACAGGGTGCGGCGACTTGCAGACAACTTGTCCTGCTTTCCCAGAAATTCCAAAAATACGCCACATGGAACGATTCCAGCTAGCAGCGTCTGTTGTTATGAAATCCACAAAAAGTGAGGCGTTTTCTGCCATTATCACACCCTCCACCGTAATTTTTGCTAGCACATCAGCTTTCACGTTCCCCTTCGAGGCGAAAACGCCAAACACCTGGTGCCACTTTCCCGTGAATGGTTGGAAGGTAACAACTAGGGCGTGATCCGCCAATTCTGAGCTGGAGCTAGATGAAAATTTTTTGAGGTCCACCAAACCGTTCACTTTCCCGTAGTGACTGACCGTCAGGTTCTCGGAAAGTTTAATTTCATCCATCATAATGCCGCCATGACGTTGCTGCTCCGTGATGCATATGCATTTTTCCTTCAAGGCAGCAAACACCCGTTTGTTGAAGCCGAATCCGCTTCGAAATCCGCGCAGGTACCGTTGGAGACACGTTCTGCCGGGCAGCAGCATGATCTTCTCCTTGCGCAGGTGCTCATAAAGCCGTTCGCTCCTCATCCGCATTATCAAGCATTCGAGCAGCCACTCGCGCTGGTACTTAAAACCCTTCGTGCTTTTCCGCTTTGAAGCATTTAAACAGGCCATGACATGTGACTGTTGTCTTACTGGCAAATTTTCTATTCTTGACATGAGCTCGCAGCTTTCTAGTTTTGAGTTCTTCCTCCTCATCTCTTCCAGTTTTGTCTCAAGAGTAAACATATTTCGCTTCAGTCTCTTGAACTTTGCGGTTACAAGCTTTCTCTTCTTTTCGCGCTCCCTCGACCTCCGGTCCTTTGTTCTTTTGTACGACAGCTGATTTAGGAGCAACTTTTTTGCGTATCGGCAATGCAAACAGGAGTCTCCTTGACTTGTGGCGATGCCGACGCATTTGGAGCTGAATGTTGTGTTTCCGTGGATTCTTATATTCTTGGATTTCGCGAGGACGGTGTCAAGTTGGTCATTGCATTTTATGCCCTGACATGGAATCATGGCATCCACGTCAGCCAAAAGGTCCCCAACCTGTTCACGAGTTTCCAAATCCAGCTTCTGTGTTACGGCGCCTTGCACGGACACGGTGGCTCGCAGTTTTGACGCACAGTGCTCCAGGAGTATTACTTTCACCAGAACAATGCTCTGTCCGCTTTTTCTGCAAGTCGAGAACGCAGAGGCGCCAGAATCTTCAATAGAGTGATGTGTCCAGCCGCTGTGGGATACCGTGCAGGTAGTGAAGTCAATGTCAACCGAACGAGGTGACACTTCGGTTACAGACGTAAAGATACCTTCACTGGAGCTTGAAGGTACTGGATCGTCCGGCACTGTCTCAAGGTCGTGGCTGTCATTTCTGGCAGCCTTGGTTGGGCGGCAGCCTGTGGAATTCTTCGTCTTTCGTTTCGCGGTCACCTTTCTTGACAGGTAAACAGGAGCATCGGGCAGGGCAGAAGGCACGGCATCTTTCGTCAATCGTGGGTGAGAACGTGGGAGGCTAACAACGTTGCCTTCTATCATATATTTGTAATCCCGTTCGATACACTCTTGGTCAAAATGCCGCTCACACACAACGGAGTGTGGCTGCAACCTCTTGTCGGCACGATGATGATCAAGCTCTCACCTTCTGAACAGTTCGGGATCCCGCGGCGCCGAAAACAGCGAGACTTTCAGTCCTTTTCTCGATGACTTGTAGCCGGATTTGCAGAAGGGTGCGAAACAAGTTGTGTCCTTTTTGGTCTTCATTCCGATCACTTCTCACAAAAAGCGCAGCGCCTGCTCCGCTACGGCGCTTGCATGTGGACGATGACAGACAGCAAACAGACGAGAAAACAGGTAGCTAGTGTCGTCTGTTTATTGTTTCAATGCCAGACCGCAAAAGTCTCAGTTTCAGCTACTATTTTGACTGATAACGCAAGTAATAAGTAATGTTTTTAAACAAAAATGAGGTTAACAAAACGTGCGATGCGATTGCGACAAGTAGCAGACGATCCGCCGGTGAGCACCGGGCGGAGAACAGCAGCGCCAGTTTCGTCGTCATGAAGCGGAGGCACGCGGAACTACGCTTTGTGCCCTGCCGGTCGGCACACCTACCCATCTAGCCACCGTAGCTGCCAAAACAAGTACGAAAGTGTAGGACTTTGCAACCTAGAAGACGCGTGCACGCAGTATACATTTCATGTATCGTGTGCTAGCTATAACATGATCACGTCCAATTTTGAAGCCAGCTACCGTAGGCCTACTTTACTTGATCGGAAATTGACGACTATAGACTACGTGACGTTTACTGCGACCAGTTGACCAACGTACGCGTGGCTGCACGATCGTTATATCGGTCTGCGAAGATCCCATTCATGCGTATGGGCATGAGAGAATTAAGGTTGTAAGCAGTTGCCACGAGTATTAGTTTAAATAAGACTGCCTAACGAGACGCTTGACTGGTTTAGCGGTATAAATCCAAGGAATTGCGGTCTTCTGTCCAAAAGCGCTGCTGCTGCAGAGTCGCTGCGCACGCTATCGTGTGGATCGAGCCTCTCATACACACTTGTCACGACAGAAACTCGATCGATCGCAACTGATTTCTGTTCACAGCTACCCGCCTTAGGTCAAGACCAGTGCCGCACAACACGATAAAAAAAAAATTACTACATATATAGGACAACGCGCGCGAAGGGGCCGTATCGCGGTCACATACAGCTACACATGTGGCCACAACTACATATAATACCGCTCCTGACAACCGACAAAATGTTCATCAACAGCCTGCAGCCCAACTACCCTGTATACGCAACCATTCGCGAATCCGTCAGCAACGAACTGTCCGGGTTCTGAAGAAGACGGACTCTGCAGAGCTCTGCAGAACGATGCGCAACGCCGTCTGCTGTTGGCCGAACAGCGCGTACGCCATGCTAGACTTTTTTCTGCACCTCCTCTGGAGCGAGTGCAGGATGGGCGAGAACTCACGCAGAATTAGTCCTGCACCTTGAAAAAACACGGAGAGAAGTGACAGCGCTCGTGGCACCGGCGGTGCTGCACTATTTGAACTAGTGCAGCTGATGCAACCAACTCGAAGAGACCTCGAGTGTTCACACCGGCGTGCGACTCGCTTCACGACAACCCCATCTCCGAAATAGATTTGAACGAAGAGCCGACTTTCGCGCCATTACGGCCTCTGCTATCGCGCTCGGGGTAGATCAATTCGGACTCATCTTGGGTATGAATATGTGCAATTATCAGCGAGGAAGAATACCTTATGGTCATGCCCATGTTTAGGACTGCTTCGGCAGCCAAAAGCGCTCTAGTTCGACGAAGATGCAAGCGGCGGTGTTGTGCGCGCCGTTGTTTGCGGTCTCGAGAAGTAGCAGATCACGAAATTGCCTCACGCCCGAGCGTCGAGCACGTGACCAAAAATACGAGTACAACCGCGAATTAGTACGCTTCACTTTCGCAATGATCATTGACTTGTGTGCCCAACAGCTGCGGGGATAGTAAGTCGACCGTGCACACGCGCGCTTGCAATCTTTAATTTTCCCGCCAAGGAAGAAAGAAGCTCCGCGGGTAGGCTGAGGACTTCCGCGACTTGAATTCGCGTCGCAAGAATCGGTCAGCGAGCGACTCCCAGATCACTGGTGACTCGTTCGGGTCTCCCTCTCCGTGACGGATCGTGTCGCGCGACCGCTGCGAGTCGCCACTAGACTTGAGTCTCAAGTCTGGCCAGGAAAACGCTGCTGCGAACGAAACGGACGCAGCCATGAAGATCGAGGAGGCGCCGCGACAATACCGCGACAAAAAGCAGAGGATGTGGTAGGGAAGCAGCGCCTTCGCCAGCTCGCCAAGGAGCGGAAGGTTTACAAGAGAAAGAAAGGAAAACATGTGCGCTCCCCTCGTGCGTCATCCCTGTTTACATGAACCCGACAGCGGAGGGTCGAGTTGGGGCGAGTTGAGTGTACTCCACCCTACCGAGTTTACATGAACCCGACCCGACGAGCGCAGAACCGGCTCTGGACGAGCGTAGGGCTCCTCGATGCCTTTTGCATACGCTTGGGTAAAGAAATCGGGTGAAGGGTGAAGAAATCGAAGGGAGCAGGTGGGAGGGGTGGTAGTGTGAGTGCCTTTGTGAACTGCACAAAATGCAGCGACGAACATCGACAGAAGCGTTGCGGTGCCGGGAGCAGCTGCGGGCCGCCTGCTCTCTGCGGGCGCGCCGAGAAGATACGGAACTGAAAAGGATCTATAAACGTTGGCCACGAGAGCTTCAGATATACGCACTTCATAGCGAAAGCCCCTATTTAATGCGGCCATTTTGCCGGGAAACGCGTTCTTCGTCAGATTACTGAAGAAAGCCTCGATAAATTTAGGTGTTGCCTACCAGGTTAATTCTCACCTCCCCTTGGAGCTCTCAGTTCAGCTAAAAGCGCAAATTCGCCGAGCGCCTGTTAAAACGACTAAACTATGACGAACAGCGATATGGAAAACGACAAATTCGTGGGAACCGTCTTAACCAACAATTTCCCACCTCGCCTTTGGCATAACTTGACAGCTGCGAGAGCACGGCACGTTTTCGAGAACACTTATCAGGACATGTTACACAGGTCTCGTGGACAAAACAGGACTTCTGATAGCATTGTGCAGAAAGTGTAGCTCGGATCAAGGAGTTCCGTTTGTTTAGGCGTGCTGGAGGGCAGAAAAATGCGAAACATCGGCTGAAATGACATTCTACCTAGCCACAGATGGCCATCGCACAGATTTCATAAATAAAAGGCATAGAATATATTACTACTTGTCAAAGAATAGGCGGCATCCATTAATTTGCCCATGTTGTATTTATAAAAATTCTGAATTGTTGTTCTGTAAACCCCATATGTTCACGGGACTTGTATATGTGACCATCGGTCGGGCGCGCGTGCACGTTGCCTCGGAACAGTATAGCTTTCTCTGGGTTAGCTCCAACTCTCTCCATGCTCGAGCAGAAGAGTACGTACTGCCTGTGTCGTACGTTCCCCACTCAATGTCACCCCTACTACGTCTAAAGTATAGAGCTTCCTTTGTATATCCGTATATTTCTTTTTTCCCTGGCTATGGGACCCCCAGAAGAACCGTGTTGCGGAGGGCGTAGATGTGGTGACGCGTTCAACGCCTGTGCGTGTCCCTCCGTATTTGTCCTTGTCCGGCTACGCGCTGCAAAAACTTTGGTTTTTTAAGCCCTTGCATTGACCACCTCCGTGTCAATGGCCGCAAACCATAGATGTATGAAGAGGGAAGAGTCCTCAGAGAGCGATTAACGTTCCTCGTTGTTTGCTGAATATGCCACGACGCAGGTAAAAGCCTCCTACGCATATAAGTGTCATTGTCTTTTATAACCGTTCTGTTGAAGTCGATTTTGTGACCGCATCTGTTGCAGTGTTCGGACACCGCACTGGCTGACTATGCATTTGTCAAACGTCCGCTCTGTGTTGCTTCATGCTTTCCCCGAAGCTTTTCGTTTCCTCTACGTATGAAGCCGGGCAGACCGAGCAGGGGTTTTGCAGACCCTGCTTTGAATATTTTCTTAAGGTGGCGGTCCTTCGGGCGAGAGAGGAGACGTTCGATGCTGGTTGCCAAACCCTTCCCTCTTCGCACATCCATGGTTTGCGAACATTGGCGCGGACGTCGTCAACACAACGGCTTAAAAAGCCAAGCTGCGCCTTGATTAGAATCACACCACAAAGAAGGAGCCCAGTCAGCATCAAACTGTCGTGTTTTTCTGTTAAAGAACATAGATTTGGTTCTTCACCTGTACCTTGAATGAGGACAATGTGCATTCATGCGACAAAGAGTTCAGAAAAGGAATAAATGTAGCATCCTGCTCACCATTTCCGCATTCGATACAGCAGGGTACTTTTCGATAACTTCGGCTATTGATGGCTGCGTGTCTTTCATCCACTACCTCGTTGATGCACTCGTCTGTTTCATCAAATCGGATAGCCTCGCGTTATGAGGAGAGGGCCGCTTGACCTCTTTTTTTTTTATGAAATCTACGTGTTCATTGGCGATCAGTTTATCATGCAGAATTGCTGTGTCTGATGGGAGATTTGTAGTCTGAAAAGAAACACCAAAATGAAGAGCTGAAGGGCTGAAAAATCTACATGTACACAAAAAATGCAAGCCTAACATATACTATTTCCAACGTTTCTTTGAATTACGTTGCATCTTTTCTGTTACTACACCTACGCGACAAAGCTGTTTGCACTGCACTACTGGCCCAATCGCATTAGTCAGAACCACAGTGATTGTGCGAAACAACCCTATGCAAGGTAAGCCAAGGTAAGCCAAGGCAAAAACAATCTAAGCTGAGCGTTTTCTTCCTGTGTAAGCTATTCACAAAGAAAAAAATGCGGTGTTCACGGAAATACTTAGTTAGAATGCCCTGGGATGAACATAGCCGAATTGCCGCAAACCTGCTTTCGATATTTATCCCTTTAATGAGAAGTATTTCTGAATGCTTGAAAATGCTCATGTAAGTCTGTAAGTCTTACTTTCCGCTGAAAAACATTTCAGAAACTCATGTTTTCATCTGCCATTCTGATCGAGGCTAGATCAAGCAGGACATCAACGAATGCGCGTATCAAACATCGCCGATCGCTGCCTGTCACTCTGATAAAGGTGCCCTATTCAGGCGGCAGTCCACATTGCACATTTTAGGTTCGGAAATCACTTACCTCCATCCGTCCTCTCACTAAGGCATGACCAAAATCCGTGTTCTTCGAAGGATCCGCAACATGGGCCTGCGTTTGTCCTTTAACACTGATTATCTTCTTGCGCTCTTTAAACAATGGTATTCGAATGAACGGAATTCCGTAGCCATTCTAACACGTGGATAATGTTCTGATCATACGCCTACAACATGCTTTACAAACACGCACGCATGCGAAACGGGCAACAAGCGGCTTCCCGCGCGACTGCGCCCCGACGTAACACAATCGTGCACCCGCCATGAGCCTCAACTGCCTCAACCGACGGCGCTGTCAGCGCCACCACCGCTTTCCACCGGTGGCGTTTGGAGGGGGAAGCGTAGCAGGCATGGCAACAGGAGCCGGCGCGCCGCTGCTGATAGCTGCTGGATTTCAGCCTGCCGTGGGGTTGACAGATTTTTTTTCGGGGCTCAAACATAGCTCAATGCATCAAATATTTTGAGTCTGGACATGTGCACCATGTGAAAGACTTTCGCCCAGAAAACGGAAGCGAAGTGTCTGGCCGATGCATCGCACAGACGCGTGTCTCAGCGTCCTCGAAATGCATCAAACTGACAGTAATATTATTTCGTTCGCTGCAAGCAAGGTTTAAATTTTCCTTTTTCTACTCAGCTGTCAACCGTCCAGGCATTTCGGAGAAGCCAGCTGCAGCTGCAAGGCAGGCATTGCAGGAAAATGAAAACATGTTGCTGCTGTGACAGTGTTTTTAAAGCGCAGCGACAAGTTGCCGAAAACTAGTCATCCGCAAGCATGGGGAATACCAAGTTCCAGAAAAGTACCCGAAGTTTTCGAAGGTTACCAATTGAAACTAGAAGGAATCAAAAATTCTTCTCTCGCGAACAACATAAAACTTTTATTTTTTTTTTAAATGTATACATTCTACTACGTAGGACAGTTATTTTCCTCATGCCACCTCACTCTGGCCACTTTCGGCAAGCTGCTGTTCGTGACGTTTCTGCTCAACGATGACGAGAAGGGATGGAAGCCGAGTCGATGGCGAAGATCATGCACCGCCATTGCACAGCATATCGTGGGAACGCACCGCCGGCAGGTTTCACTCAGGTGAAGACGAGACGCCTCGTCCGCAGCGAGAGCAGCCGGCGCCGATCGCTCGCTTCAAACAACCACTGCCGTGTCCGCCAAGAACACAGAGCCCTTCCCTCGCGGTGTTGCCTTACCAGCGCTGCGGCGTCGCCTCCTCTATGGCCGCGTGAAAGTAAACATAGGCAGGTTTTATAGGTCCTCCTTTTCGACTTGATCGTTTTGCTCACTTCACATATTTACTCTGTCTTACTTTCTGAGCTTGCTGGCATTTATATTGTATATTATTAATAAATGCAACACCTATCCCTACTTTTCATTTATTTTCCCTGTTCCGTTTTCACAGAAAGGTGATTAGGGGATCGGAGTTCGTGAATGTTACGCAAAAAGTGTTTAATGCTTCATCAGCAAAGCATTGCCCTATCAAGTTCCTCTTAGGTGCGATATACAGGATGATTTTATTTTTTTTTTTAATGTTTACAGATCACTAGTTTGAAATCTGACAGAGTAGCATCGGTGTGGCCTAATCATGCGCACAGTTAGATGGACACGTGTGTGATAGAACTTAGTGATTGGACAATTACACAGAAAACTACATATAAATGGCTGCATGATAATATTGAACAATTGAAGGATGAGTCGAGAGGCTGAGCCGGGAGTTCTAAGTTTTCCTTGATTGGCAATGCAGTTAGAAAAATTTGGATAAAACGCACGCATTTCAGAGCTCGTTGAGCTCATGTCCCGGATTTCACATGTTTAAAATGGTGTCAAAAGCACTTGGATGCAGAAAATACGGAATACGCTTCCTTTCTTCAGCGTCCGTGCTGCGACGTCCTCTTATAAATCTGCAAGGCGGGAATCCAACTAACGAGCTCTTAAATGCCTATGGCTGATGTTAAATTTTTTGAAATGCATAATTATTGCGAAAGTTTTAAAACTGGACTCAACTTATATGTTTACAGCCTTCAGCTTCAGGATATATTTATCTCTCAAATTGAAACTAAAAAGGTTGGCTATCTAATTTTACTTAGCCTTTGAGCTCTGTCCGCCTTGCTGTACTGTCCATCTGCACAGGCCGCACGAAAGTTTCGCTCTTAGAGTTTAAAAATGGCACCTATAAGCGTTTAAAAAATTACATGTATAAAGGGATGCTTCAGTTACTAACTTGGGCATACACGAGGTAGTAACAGAGACGTAGTAGTAAAAAAGTTAGTAACGGTCCAAGAACTTACCAAGAAATTAGCAACGGGAAACAAGAGGTTAGCAATCGCTGCAGTTACTAACTTTTCGCTCGTTAGAACGTTAGTAATGGTCCTAGCAGTTAACAATTGCAAGCAAAACGTTATTAACTCCAGCCGTTACCGTTTGCTTGCAGGTGCTAATTTTCGATGGCGGGGCTCCGTCTCACAGGGTTGGCGGCCCTATTCCAGGGCACCACTGAGTTTTGCTGCTCGCTGGGCATAGATGACCAGTCCTCTTTGGAGGATTTGGTTGCCGCTGGAACGCCATATTTTCGAAACTTCGCATGATAGCGGTAGCTTTATCATCGTAATCGGCCGCCGCGCCATTGCGCGCAATGCTTCCGAACTGGCGAGTGGGACCCAACATGCCGCCGCATAGAGCACTGTCTCCATCCTGAAAGCGGAAGCGAAAGGTATCGAAACCCCCTAGACGAGCGAGACGAGCGACGATTACGGCGGCACTATGAGTCAAACCACTCCCAGCGCGGGAGTTGACTGGACTCGACCTCTCGTCTTCTCGACCCGACCCGACTTCGTTTACATGAACCCAGTAACCGGTTTTAGACCCGATAATTCAACTTGTCGTCGGGTCCATATAAACGCCGCTGCCGCGGGTCGACGGCGATCCTTCCTCGGAACCGCTCCGGAGTGCTGAAGACGAGTAGTCGCTTACCATGTGGTGAGCCTTCGCTTTCACAATGGCTCCTCACGGCTGGTCTCGAGAGAGAGCGCGTGCTCTTTCTTACGGCCTTCTCAATCACCGCGGGAGCAATGGGAACGTTTCCCCTTGAGTTACGCTCTCCACCGCCGCAAGGGGCACGACCTGCTCGTTCGCTCCAACGTTTATAGATCCTTTATAACAATCCTTTGTAACAACAGGGCAAACTGCAGCTGCTGTAAATACCTTAATTGCCGTCCTGGGCAATAATTGCTGTGGCTCTATTCCCACATAGCAATAGCTATACATATTTCATGCCGAAATGCTTATGCTTTAGCTTGCATGTTACAGCCCTGAACTGCTTCCAAGGAATCATTCATTTGTGAGTGAGCTGTTTTTCTTATCAGGTAATGCCATTAGTCTCCATTTCCTTTTCACACCTCTGTCCCATATTTCATTTTAATTTTCCTTTAGGAGGATTGGGTGGGAGTCGTAAGAAAGCTTGCATTTGTTCACACTAGCGGCGATTCATTGTAAGTTCCTCTTCCATAATTGCTATCTTTCCCGGGTTGCATTGGTTCAGGCTTCATAACATTTTTTTTTTTAGTCCTTTTCTGTATACTTGCCCGGACCGTCATATCATTCCTTTTTAAACGTTTGTTTTTTTTTTTTTTTTTTCAAAATTCGTGATTTTAACGCCAGGTGCATGTCGCAATTTCAGACTTTCGTCTTTTATCTGCACTGTACGCATATACCTCGGCATCAACGGGACCGGTGCGGGCTACTTTTGCACCTATAACTCTTTACTTGGCTGACCTGCGCCCGCAAAACAATGAAGCGAAGCGACTTCGTCAATAGCAACAGTCGTGCTCATAGGTCGTCGAACTATAAATGCACGTTGAATTCGGCAGTGCTCAATTTAAATCCGGTGTAGAAACAGCGAAGGCATACTGGAAAAGTCAGAAAAGTGGACAGACGATTGCGGTGGCAGCTGTGAACCGTGCGAGCAAAGGCCAATTCAAATTTTCTGTGGTGGCCATGTAATCACGCAAGAACTCTACTGAAGCGCTACTCATTTGGCAGATGATGCGAGCCCATGAGCACAGCAAAAATCATGCCATGGTGATCCTGATGCAAGCGAACTGCGCCGAGATGCCGAAATCGGTAGACCCCGCAGCACGGGTTGCGCGCGAGCTTTGAATGTCATTTGAGGGAGCATGCTATTGAACAGAAGGCGATGCCCGGGCGCGCCTATCGGGGCGCTCGAACCGTCCGGTTGACCGGCAGTCGGCAAAACGATCGTACAACACATCAGCGGACAGAAAACGTGCGTACCGCAGGCTTGCGGAACCGGTCGAAACGCGAACGTACAGCGGCCTTAAGCCACTCAACGTGAAGGGTCCAGGGGGTAAGAAAAAGCAATATCAGTTCAAAAGGCTGATGATTGAAAAAGGTTTGGGCATTGTTGCAGTCAAGAGACCAAAGTGGAAATCGAGGGCAACACATGACAGCATGGCACAACATTTCAGTGCGATATATGATGTATGTGCAGGGACATCGACTGGTTGCATAATATTTGCGCGGACTCTAGGTTTGAATCTTCAAAAAACTTATTGAGGACTTTTAGTTTAGGTTGCCGTGTACCGCTACCTCGCGAGCGTCAGTGCGTATGAGCAGATCACCCCACAGAGGTTTCGGAAGGTGAGGGGGTTCTGTTTCTTATGGGAGACATCAACTGCATAATCGAGAGTGAAGACAGATTGAATTTTAATGGCCGACTAAACGTCACTGAAGAATATTTTTTCCGAATCACCAAATTCCGAATCAGCGTCGAAACCTGATAGACATAGCGCACTTAGCACACGGAGGAAAGTTTGAACATTTTACCCATTTTCAGGGCACGAGCCAAGCGACCATAGCTTAGTAATGGTTTGTATACAGAAAGAAGGGTTAGAAAGAAGCTGGAGTCCGGGGACATGGAAGCTGAACGAAAATATATTACGGGATGAAATATTTTTAAACGAGACGAAAAAGGAAACAGAAATTCTTTTGGCTCTAGATGCAAGAACCATGTGTGAGAAGCTGAGAAGGGTAGTTAATATGAAAGGTATAGAAAGAGAGTGTCAACTCAAAGTTATTGATCGGAATGAGGGAAGAAGTGCAAGACTGAGTTTGATAGAGCTGGAGACTGATGCCCTGGTATGTTCAGGGCCGAAATTATTAAAGCAAAACAAAAGCTCGAAAAAAAAAACGATGAAAATCATTTTCGAGGAGCGATAACTTTTGCCCGCTCAGAAAAACTACTGGCAGGAGAAATACCGACAAAACGGGCTTTATCTGATGAAAAAGCGTATGCTAGGTCCAGAGAGATATCAGAGGTTGAGCATAATGGCGCGATAGCACGGGACCAGGAAAGTATCACAAATGCTTTTTGAAAAATACTTTACACAACTCTTCGATCATCGAACACCGGATAAGACAGGATTCCAAGATGATTTCCTCTCTGTTATGCCAACATTGAACAAATATATCACAAGGCAGCTCGAAAGAGAGATTACCGTTAGTGAAGTGGAAAAAGCCATAGAAGATATAAATCCCGGCAAATCACCGGGTCCGGGTGGGCTGAGTGCTGCCTTCTACAAGAAGTTCAAGAATGTGTGGCCATAGCCACACAAAGGGTGTTCACAGAATTCTCTAAGCGCAAGTCTCTGCCGCCGTCGTTCACCCATGCCCACACGGCTTTAACACAAGGACGATGTTATCCTGGGCACTGTTACAGGTTATAGGCCTACCACATTGACAAATGTTGACTACAAAGGTCTCATGAAGGTGTTCGCGAGAAGGCTCCGGTCGGTAATTAAAGATTTAATCGGGCCCAGACATTCGGGTTAAAGGACAGAACTATATACACAAATATCCATGTCGCTAGAAGCGTATTAGAACTTTGCGACAGTGAATTCCTCAGCGCTGCCATGTTTCAGATTGATTTGACGAAGGCTTTTGATGGAGTGCCGCAAGAAACGCTTTTCCTTTCGCTAAAGCATGTAGGTTTGGGTTCCATCATATACGAAGAAGTCAAAATGGCTTATAGAATTGCACCACAAACCTGATCATAAAACGTGAATTAACGAGGCGTATAGAGAGAGAGAGAGAGAGAGAAAACTTAATTGTCGGGAGTAGTCTTACTGGGTCTGAGTGGAAGAGCCAAGTGGCCGTTAGTTGCGCCCAGTTGTATATCGGCGCTCGCGTTATGCAGCACTTCCTCCCAGGATTCAAGTAAAGTTCTCTCTTCTGTTCATCAATGTTGCCCCCCCCCCCCCCCCTCTCCTTACCGTTGGTCTTTGCGCTTATTTTGCAGCCAATTATCCGCTTTATGAAAAGCACAGGCCTAATCGAAAGACTATGAGTTTACAGTTAAGTGATATGACTGTGACGTGATGTGATGTGGCATGTCTGTTATGTGACTGTACTAACTTCAACCATCCCTCTCTCACAACTTTTATATCCACTCACCCCTTCCCCCAGTGCAGAGTAGCAAACCGGTTGCTTTTACGGGTTGACTTCCCTGCCTTTCCTCCTCATCTTCCTCCTCTTCCTCCTCCTCCTTGGAGCCAATAAGTCGAAACGTTTTGCAGAGTGATGAGCTAAGGGGCTTCGGCCTACATGCAGGCGAGGTCCGAGTGCTGGCCTACGCGGATGATGTGGCTTTTTTTTTTTTTTCACGGGACAGGGAAAGCATCACGGCTATACAAAAAAATAACTCAAGAATACTATGACAAAAGCGGCAGTATGCCGAATTTATCAAAGTGTGTGGGATTGTGGCATGGCTGGTGGGATAAGTCACCAGCCGTTTTTTAGAAAGTCGAATGGTCTACCACGCCAAGCACTTATTTTAGAGTGCCACTGGCTGGACCTGGAGCAAAAAGGAAGTTGAGATGATAGAGTGCACGACTCGGTGGGATGGCCGCAACTTGTCGGTATTCACACAGGCTACAGTCTGCAATGTGTTTTTCTTGTTGCAAAAATTGTGTATATTTTACAAGTCCTGTATTGTATGCGGCGGATTTCCAAAAACTCCATCGCATTTTTGCAACTCTTGTGTGGGGAGGCAATTGGGAGCAAACGTCCTGAACGGCCTCTTTTGAAGAGTAGGTGATGGGAACTTTGTAATTTGTAGTTAAGGCAGATTGTGCTGTGCTTCATGTTTCTGCGCAGACAAAGACATCTCTTTCTTCATTTTTTCGTTGTCCAGCACATGCTGTCGAATGCTGACCGGATATAACCGGCTCATTAAGTAAAGAGGTCGTTATGGTATGTCGCGATATCTTCGAGAGCTGGTAACCGCTTATCGTTTTCTTGCCACACGTTTTACTCAGGAGTATTTGCACATGGTAAAGAAAAAGCGTCTAACGCAGGACCTCGTGGACATTGGTCTTGCGACAGGTTTTAAAAGATACATCTGGTCAATATGTTTTGAGAAGAGTGAGAAAGATGGTCATTCCTGCAACCAAGTCATTCTTCTTCCATCTACACACTAGTACCCTACCTTTTAAAACTTGGTTATATCAAAAATGAATTTATGCACCATGAGGGACAAATTGTTTCCTGCGTGACAAATCAGAAATAATTGAACACATTTTCATTCATTGTAATAAAACTATCTTTTTTGGGGACGTGTTACTTTCTCTTACACCGCAAGGTATAAAATTATTTCCCGTTCACTGCCATGCAGTACCACACGATGCCATGTTGTTGTTGGGACTGCACTCTGTATGGCGCAGTGCTATGGTTTATCGAAATTGTGACACTGGAGCGAGATCTGTGTATGAATACTTTGTTGGTAGTATTGAGCTTGAGTACTTTGTAAATAGTCTGTGTGCATAACCGCATGTAATAAATACCGCGTGTTAAAAAAAATACACGATGTGTTGAAAGATGCAGACTGTGGTGCTGAAACAGAGTTTGTGTTTGGAAAGTTGGCACAAATGAAACGACTTCATTTTTCACGGCCAGTGGATGGCCTAGCGAACTTGTAAACATAGGTGATATATATTTTGTAATTATGTACATATAGCAATAAAGAAAAAATTCCGGGTGTGGCGCAGATGGAGCTCGGTTGGGGATCCAGAGGATGGATGTTCGATTCCTGCTGAAGACTTTTTTTTTTCTTTCTTTTTTTTCATGAGGAGACTGGCTCAAATGCGTCGCCAGCTGTGGCGGCTCAAGGTCAGTGCGGTCACGGTGAAGGTGCGACCACGACGAACGTGCGATACCGGCGAAGAAGCAAGGTGGCTCTGTGGCTACAAAAAGGAGAGGCGCGCGCAGCGGTTATGCAATCTTTTTGGTGCGGAGGTCAATTGCTTCGTCGCCAGTTATTTATTGATGACGCTTTTACATGTGCGACACAATAGGTGTGTGCTGGTCAGAATACACTGCAGTGTCTGCTTCCCGACTAAGTGTGTATGTGACAAGTTAAATCGCTTGCGGCGGTCTTTCTGACGGAGCTGTTACAATGAAAATGTCTGCACATCTTACATCTGGGTCGAGAACAAAGATGTGGGGGAGTTGGATGCTTGTTACGGAGTTTAGATTGCACTAGAATGCCTGTGAGGATTGTGTTACATTTTTATGTCACCCTTGCTGCGCCGTTGTTGTCTTCTTCTCCTCTTTGTCACGTTTTTGTTGCGCACTTATAATACTGTCCGTCGTGGTTCACCAACTCGCCCAATCAGCCACCCTACTACAGTTCATATTTTCCCCAGGCGATTATTGCGTGTTAACATGCGGTGGAGCTTGAGCAGAGTATTGTTTACGTGCGAAAGGGCGTCGGAGTATGCCGTTGGGAAAGAAGGCAGGCGTTTAATATGGGCTTTTAGTCATTTTTTGAGCGCATTTTGCCTTTTAGGGTGATTCCTTTTAGTAGATTCATATTCAAGGAGCTACATGGGTACTTTATTTGAATTAGTGTTGCTTTCAACGACTTAAGTTCGTTCAGTTAGTTACTACGACTGGTACATATTCTTCGGAGCCGTATCTTCTGTGCTTCAAATATGCCTCTCTTACAATGTCTTAGGTGATGACCGATACATCATAGGTATGGTTGTCGATATGTTCGTTTTCTGTGTAAAGAAATTCTTAGCTTTTTATTTGTACAGGACAGCATGGATGTCGATAAAATTGATTTTCAATCTGGGGGACTGAGAACTAAAATTAATGCTGCTGGAGTAAATATCAAGATAGGAGGGGAATAATCGAATTATTTCTGATTCATGTTGCCATATTATGATGATGTCAATATTGAGCCGGTATGTGAACGCTTTTCAAGGAATGAATTTAGTAACCTAGTTTCCAGAACCACATGAATATTGTAAAAGAAGGCTAGGTTGAGACGGCAAGGTCGTGACGGCAAGGCCAGCGATGCCTTGTCTAGCGTTTTTAATCCGGTGACAAAACCCAGGCGCGTGCCGGAGCCGGCGCCGCGGGACGATGATGATGGTATGTACAAATGAAAGAGGAAGATCATGGCATATACAAATGAAATAACATCCACGGAAGGCTCACACAATCTTCCCGGGGGGTCGGAAGCGGCCAGCCTGGCCGCTCCTACCTAACCGATGCATCGCGGCGCACAAACGGTTTCAGGCGAGACACATGAACAATTTCAGTTCCACGGTGGCGTCGATCAGCTGGGGGATCAACAGGCGTCACTTTGTAGTTCACTGGAGAAGTTTGGCTTATGACCTCATAGGGACCTACGTAGCGGTGGTGGAATTTGTCACTAAGGCCAGCGCTGCGCAATGGTGTGTAAAGCAGTACTTCGTCCCCAGGACGAAAAGAGACCACTCGATGTGTAGAATCATAGCGAGTTTTGCGGACTTCCTGGCACGCTGCCGTGTTGACGCGGGCAAGATGACGGCATCTGGCCACACGAGATAAAAAATGGGTAGGTACTGATGTGGAGTAGTCGGGCGTAGAGAAGAAGGAAGCGTCGAGAATTGTAGTGGGAGGACGGCCGTAAACAAGGAAAAATGGTGAGTAACCGGTAGTTCGCTGTACTGCTGTATTATAGGCGAATGTGACGAATGGTAGAATAGTGTCCCAATTTCGATGATCTGGTGTGATGTACATTGATATCATGTCCGACAAGGTGCGATGAAATCGCTCAGTCAGACCGTTAGTCTGGGGATGGTAGCTTGAGGTTGTCTTATGAAGGGTGGATGAGGCGTGAAGAACTTCGGCAACGACTTTCGATAAGAAGGCTGTACCGCGGTCACTTAGGAGCACCCGAGGAGCGCCATGACGCAATACAATTGATCGCAAAAAGAAATTTGCTACTTCTTCAGCGGAACCAGTCGGTACAGGTGCTGTCTCAGCGTAGCGTGTGAGGTGGTCGACAGCTGTTATAATCCAATGGTTACCCCCATAGGAGAGAGGTAGGGGACCATATAAGTCGATGCCGACTACGTCGAATGGCGTGGCGGGACAAGGAAGAGGTTGTAGAAGGCCAGCGGGCGAAGAAGTCAGCCGTTTGCGACGTTGGCACAGAGGGCAGGATGCGACGTATTTGGCAACGGTAGAAGATAAGCCAGGCCAAAAGAATCGTTTTCTCACGCGGTCGTAGGTTTTGTCAAAACCAAGGTGACCTGCAGTAGCGTCATCGTGGAGAGCCGCCAGTATACGTGGGCGAAGCACACGCGGCGCGACTGGGATCCAGCGAGTTCCATCAGGGCAATACACGTAGCGGAGTAAGATGCCATCTTCGAGCTTGAAATTGCGAAGCTGTCGGCGAAGCCTAGCATTGGGAGGGTCCGAAGCGCCGATAAGGCGGTCGATGATAGGACGGCAGTAGGCATCGGCTAATTGCTGTGAGCGGAGAGCGTGCTTGTTCCCAGAGTCGTCAAAACAAACGGTTGTGATATAAGTCGGGCAAAGAGATGCTCGGCTCTGGTCAGAGGTGGAAATGAATTGGGAAGAAAAGCAGCAAGTGGATTCCGAAAGGGGACAGCGAGAGAGAGCGTCGGCGTCTTGGTGTTGGCGACCAGATTTATAAGTGACGTCGAAATGATATTCTTGCAGGCGTAGAATCCAGCGGCCAAGTCGGCCTGTCAAATTTTTGAGTGAAGACAACCAGCAAAGAGCATGGTGGTCGGTCACAACTGTGAAGTGCCGACCGTATAGGTAAGGGCGAAATTTTTGGACAGCCCAGACGACAGCAAGACACTCCTGCTCGGTAATGGTGTAGTTTTTCTCAGCTGGAGTGAGAGTCCGACTGGCAAAGGCAATCACTTTCTCACGCGATGTTGCATCACGCTGCAGAAGTACAGCGCCAAGACCGTGACCACTGGCATCGGTGTGCAGGATAGTTGGAGCGCTGTCACTGAAGTGGCCAAGAACAGGATCTGATGTGAGGGCGTGCTTGAGGTCATTAAAAGCAGTTTCGCACTGCTCAGTCCACACGAAAGGGCTGCGTGCTTTTAGTAGCTCATGAAGTGGTGCAGCAATAGTTGCAAAATGCCTTATAAAACGCCGGAAATAGGACGCGAGGCCGAGGAAACTGCGCAAATCTGTAGTCCGTTGTGGACGAGCAAAGTTCAAGACCACGATTATTTTTTCAGGATCAGGGCGAATGCCGTCATGGCTGACCAGATGTCCCAATATTCTAATTTCCTTCTGTGCAAAGTGGCACTTCTTGGTGTTGAGCTGAAGGCCTGCCGAAGCGAGACAGGTGAGGACTTCATTCAGGCGCGTGAGATGGTCATTAAAGGTTGCCGAAAAGATAACAATGTCGTCCAAGTAACACAAACAGGTTCTCCATTTTAGGCCACGAAGTACAGTGTCGATCATTCTTTCAAATGTCGCTAGTGCGTTACAAAGTCCGAAAGGCATAACGTTAAATTCGTAAAGGCCATCGGGTGTTGCGAAAGCGGTTTTTTCTTTGTCGTCCTCGTGCATAGGTATTTGCCAATAACCTGAGCGAAGGTCCAAGGTCGAGAAATATTCGGAGCCTTGGAGGGAGTCAAGGGCGTCATCGATTCGCGGCATCGGATATACATCTTTGCGGGTAATTTTGTTGAGTGCGCGGTAGTCAACACAAAAGCGTACCGAGCCGTCCTTTTTTTTAACTAGCACTACTGGGGAGGACCACGGGCTTGTTGAAGGACGAATTATATTGCGATGGAGCATGTCATTTACATTTTCTTCAATTACTTTTCGTTCAGAGAGGGAAACCCGATAAGGCCGTCGGCGAATGATAGAGTTACCTTCAGTAATGATGCGATGGTGTGCAACACTAGTCCGTCCCAGAGGTGTGGAAGTGGCATCAAAAATGGCTTGGTGGTGTCGAAGCAATGTCAGCAGTTCTTGGCGTTGGTTCGGCGGGAGTTTAGGATTAATAGTCTTTGCGAGAACAGAAAGAGAGACGTCTGTCGAAACACGTTGCTGAGGCGGAGGGGCGGTGAGCACCATCAGGGAAAAAGGTTGAGCATCCACCATACAATTCAGAGAAGTTCCTTTTGGGAGCACGAGGGATTCATGTGAAGTGTTAGTGGCCACTACTGTCGCGGAGCCGTTGTGGAACCGGACAAGACTTGACGGGAAGGCGATGCCGCGTGGAAGATGACTATATGATGGTGCAATGAGTACGTCCCCGTCAGTGATGTGGTCAGAAACAACAGTAAGCAGTTTTTCGCACTGAGGAGGCAAAACAGTATCAGCGGCGGCAACGAGGGGATGATGTCGTTCAGAAAAGTCAGATGAAAAATCGCTGTCTGTCATATGGATAACATGGTCACCACAAGAAATTAACGCTGAAGCGGTTGACAAAAAATCCCATCCGAAAATCATGAGATGCGCACAAGGTGAGAGCACAGCAAACTGCACATGATGGCGGATTCCGTCGATAACAACTCGTACGGTGCACTTCGCTGAAGGGCGCAAAGGGACGTCATTGGCTCCACGGAGTTCAGGCCCATCATATGGGGTTGTCACTTTTCGCAAACGGTAGCACAAATCAGCGTGAATGACAGAAATTGCAGCCCCTGTATCAATCAAAGCTTCAACCGGTAAACCTTCAGCGATAACAGCAATCACGTTATACGGGCGATCAGGAGGACTTTTAGTTAGTTCGCAGAGTGCAGTTTGACCTCCGGAAACTGCAACACTTAGTTTTCCGGATGGCGGACAGGGAGAACGGTTGCGGGGCGGAGAGGGGAAACTGAGCGGCGGTATGGGGATGGGGATCGGCGTCGGGATACATGGTTCCCACGAGGCTCAGAGGAAGATACTGGAGGTGGGGAGGATCGTCGAGGTGGGCTTGGAATAGACCGCCGTTGATAATATGAGGTTGAAGGCATGTCGCATTCGAAGGTGTCGTAACCACGGCGCTCGTTCTGGAGGCGGCGACGACAGAAGCGGGATATATGTCCTCTAATACCACAGTAATAGCAGACTGGTCGGGGGGGACGCCAAGGTGCGTAATTGGGTTGTGTAGGTTGAGCCATCGCCATTGCATTGACGTGATTGTATGTTGGTGCTGGTTGGGGCGGGGGAACCAAAGAAGGGGAGGATGCAGCGACGTGCGCGTAGGTCGGCGCTGGGCGGTTTGCAGAAGGTTCGGTTGTCATAGGGCGGCTGATGGTAGCTAACTCTTCTTTAATCATGTTACGGAGAACGGCGTCATTAGGAGGTGCGGAAGAATGATCGCAGCCATGTCGACAGAAAGGATTGAGGGCTTGAAGCTCCTCGCGGATGATTGCTCGTATCATTGCCCGCAGATCAAGGTCAGCAGAGGTCGGACCAGTTGCGAAGCCGGGCTGTAATCGAGAGGACTGCAGCTGGTCGAGGCGTTGACAGGTCGTAATAATTGAATCAACACTTGAAGGATTCTGGGCAACTAAGGTGTGATATGCCATAGCATTGATCCCTTTTAAGACGTGGTGCACACGTTCAGGTTCCGTCATGGTGGGGCTAATGCGCCGACAAAGTGCAAGAACAGCCTCTATGTAAGACGCATATGATTCATCGGGACCTTGAAGGCGGGAAGCGAGCTTGTTTCTCGCGATCTCAGACCGAACTGCCGGGTCGGCGAAGTATTGGCGGAATTGCTGTTTGAAAGTGGTCCAGTTAGTAGTGTGGGGTTCGCGATTAATGAACCAGTTTCTGGCGACCTCAATTAGATAGAACGAAACGTTGAGGAATTTTAAAGCATCGTCCCACCGGTTATAGGCACTGCAGCGTTCATATGTGTCCAGCCAGTCATCCACGTCTTCGTCACGACGACCAGCGAACAGCGGTGGGTCGCGTTGACGTGTGGGCAGAGTCGGAGGCATCGGTGCAGCTGAGGTAGAGGGTCCGGCCGGGTCGGGATTGCTCTCGGTGGACATGGTTATGGTTGTAGTTGCCAAACGGCGACCGGAACGTAGCTCCAGCGAGAGGCAGCAAGGGGATCGAATTCGACCTCCACCACTTGTAAAAGAAGGCTAGGTTGAGACGGCAAGGTCGTGACGACAAGGCCAGCGATGCCTTGTCTAGCGTTTTTAATCCGGTGACAAAACCCAGGCGCGTGCCGGAGCCGGCGCCGCGGGACGATGATGATGGTATGTACAAATGAAAGAGGAAGATCATGGCATATACAAATGAAATAACATCCACGGAAGGCTCACAATATGTTTGCCAGCGTTGGGACGAACAGAATATCCATGTTAGTTCCGGATATTAGAGGTGATATGATGGATCAAATTGGGGGAAAAAAAATCGTGTGGACTATTTTAAGCCGATAAATTCCAGATTCATATCAGTACGAATTTTTTATCAGTACTCGAGAAAGGGCGTCGATACCTTCATCGATATAAATTGATGCATCCTTTAATGTCAAAATTACAAACGTTGATTAGTTCATTTTACTTAATTAATCATTTAGTCAAGTTGTATCCCGTACATATTTCCGTCTGGCTGTACAATCCACCTGCACAGACAGCACTGACGTATATTGTGCAGGGTTCAGTAACAGTTAGGAATTAAAACACCTAGTATATGTACTACATGCAGTGATTATCGTCATCATGGCCAGGAGAAGTGCGCTTGCTTGACCCGCACCTGTTCGACCCACACGGAGCCCACGAGACGTGGCTGGCTTTGTGCGCCGCCGGCGCCCGTACCTTTGACGTCCAAGGGCTGCTTGTGGCTCGGCGGCACACATTACTTGGACGCCGAACAGCGCTGGTGGCACTGGAGACGATCCTTGGGGACTGCTTTAACCTTGGTACCGGTCAACTTCAGGAGGCTGCTCCTATACACAAGATTCGGGCGGTCGACATATAGCCGTCGGCGCTTCTGCACAGCAGTTATCCTTCGCCGCCGTGACCAGCCGAGCATGATTCTTCTCTGCTGACATTCCCTAAATGCTGCCATGGCGTTTAACTACCACAGGATCTATGGTAGAGGCAGGCTGCCGGAAAGCATCGGGCTTCCTGTATCACCAGAAGTCCTCTTCAATAACATCTTCGACAGAGTGGTTTCAGTTCTGTCACAACACGATCGTTCTTACGCCCGTCGATACAACCACGCTCTGCAGATCCCCAGCCCTTCAAGGCGCTCTACCATGGTAAGAAGCCCACTACGTTCACGACGACAGCCCTGCCGCTATCGAGCCGGCATTGAGCGTTCTAAGCACGTTGTTAAGTGAAGTGTGCCCGAGGACGAAGAAAATCAGGGTTCGCGGAAGATGCAGTACCTGAAGAATCAGTTGAACCGTTGGACAGCGTACTGGACACGGAAACCACCTACCAAGCGACCGACTCGCTCACAGGCCCTCAAGGCTCATTGAGTGCGTGCGCGACTGAGGGGCAGTTCACAAACTGACACCTCTGAATTCAAGCTCGTTTCCGGCTGCTTTACTACGATCTGCATTCCAAATCTTCCGCCCGGCCTCAAACGCATGACGTTGCCGAGACATCGATCACGCCATATTTGTCGACGTCCTTGTTCGAAGCGAGTAAGGCAGATGGTCCTTACAGCATGGATGACTAAAGTCGATATGAGCGGAACTCATAGGCCGCGCTCATCACCTCTTTCCAAAAGTGCCGGAATGGAAAGTAACTGAGTTGGACTGAAGAGCCTGTTCCTTTCACTACGCTGAAAGAATTAAAGCCAACCGTCTTTTTTGGGCCCGTAGCTAAAATTTGGTCGAGTTGTATTAACTGCGTGTGTCAGCTCAACACATTACATCACATCTTATAAAGTAAGTATACGCGTGAAGTAAGACTGACAGCTTCTATTATGGCGCTTTAGCTGTTGTGGTTATTGACCATTTGATTTAGAAGGCAGTTACCGCACGAATATGTTTGTGGGAGGTGGATACAGTTGATTTCCAAACAGAAGAAATTGCCGGAAACAAGCCTGGAAAATTATGAGTTGCCAAGCTACTTATGAATAGAGCGTGGTAAGAGAGCATTCGAGATTCGTGCTTGCATGTGATAACTAAGCCCCCATACGTCAATAAGACAAGCATGGCCAGCGATAAGAGAAGTCACTCGCAAGGAGCCCTTTTTGCAGGGTGTGGTCGGAGATAGGAACAAGTCCAGCCAGAAGTTCCCGGTCGCGGCCATTTTCTGCCGATCGGCGCGCCGCCGCGCGGGCGCTTCCTTGGAGACTGCGGAGCCGAGGTATCGCCACGGCCGCACCTGCCCGGTAGCTACGTTTAGCTAGCCTTCGGGTGCTAGTGCCAAAGATATTTTCACCGCACGGTTGTGTTGGAGCAAGCTTATTTGCATTGTCGTAGAGTTAAAATCGCCTCCTTATTAGTGGGATTTAGTTTGATGTTCACGTTAACAGTGTTGGTACTCAGCATGCAGCTGCGCTATAATGCTGCCATTTTGATGCCTTACTGACGAGAAAACGTTTGTGAAGCATTACTCCTGCGTATGACTTGCATATAATTCCACTTCCAATGAGTTCTTCTTCCTTCATGCCAGCCATTTCGAACCTCACCAATTAGGCTGTGCTGTCATTTGCGTGGTGTGTGCAAGTAACACCAACAAGTTATCGCGCTGTGCTCATATGAGTCGAGAAGCTAACAGCAAGCAAGTTTTGTTGCGCTTTATTTATAAACACCGCCGCATTAGGATCGTTTCTTTTTATCCCTGGAAAATCTCGCGACTATCAAACCGTAGCGCCTGCATGCCAAGCATGATACTTTTTTTTTAAATCCTGCACGTGGATGTCGTACATGCCGAAGCAAGAAACATGCAGCAAAGAAATGATAGCTGGAACATGGCAACTCAATTTTCATGTGGTTTATAGAGTTTAGCGTCCAAAAGTAGCGTCGGCTATGAGCTACGCCGTAGTGAAGTGCTCCGGAAATTTAACGAATAACTGGGGTTCTTTAACACACGTACGCTGACATTGCCCACTGCGCCTTCAGCTTTGTCTTCATCGAAGAGCGGCCATAGCTTTCGTGATTGAACCCATGTCTTCCGGCTCAGCATTCAAGAGCCCTAACCACAGAGCCACCGCTGGAGGGCACAACACACACAAATATTAACACATGGGCGGCTGAATACGAGTATATTCTATTTCGATGCTTTCGGTGCGTGTGAAATAACCGTTTAGCCGTTCGGGCCAGGTCATAGCATGTAATGAAAAAGTGTTTTTGTTGGGTCTCAGGCAGATACTAACAACAAAACAGCTACTATGCTCAACCGTTTTACACGCGACTTCTCTCTGAAATAAGAAAATAACAATTCGGATTGCTTATAGTCGGAGTGCCGACAGCGCAAAAATAAAATAAATAAGAAGAAGAAGAAAAAACGGGGACGTAGGTCATTGTCTTTTTTTTTTTTTTGGACTTACACAGTTGATTACGGAACGACAAACGAAAGCCAAAGATGAACCACTGGTGGCCGAAAACACACGTTTTTCCTCAGTGACTTTCAGCGCGAAGCTCGCCGATCCGGTTAAATCTCAGACCATGGAGTCCGATCCAAAATTCTACATTTTCATGTGCAAAATAAAAAAAGTAAGAAGCAAAACGTGTGCATTTATTACATGTGGAGGGCAGTCCCAGAAAAAAAAAACGCCACCGCTGCGCATAAACGGCGATTTACAGTTGGCAACCTGCATGGTAGACTATCTTCGTATATTGAGTGTACGAGAGAACAGTGCGCTTCAAGATGCTGTATTACTATCAGGTACAGGGATGAATTTGAGTAGCGTGGCACAACACACATCTACATGCTAAGTGATAGAGCGCGTTAAACGACAGTATTGAAGAACGATCGCTCACGAACACGTATTCAACGCGAGGCGCCCGCGCAATGGATGGATGGATGGATGGAAAAAGTTTATTGCTCTATTTTACAGTGGTTTTTGCGGCTTCAGATGGAGTCTTCCATCTTTCTTTTCTTCAGGGTCGGTTCCCCTAGTCCAGGGCTCCTCTGGGGGTAGCTGCCCTGCGTGCACGCGCTTACTAGGCCTTGTTGGGCTTTCATGATGTCGCTGGATAACATCCTCTTCCTTTGTTCCGCACTCGGGCTTTCTATTATGGCTAGCTCGTCTATTTTCTGGCAAGCTCATTTGGTATGGTATAGAGTTTGCTTGTCTCCACACCACGGGCACTCGCTCTCGTAATGCGTGGGCAGATTTTGCTTTGCATGTTTAGGCACGGGAATGTTCCCGTTTGTAGCTGTCTCCATGCTACGGCGTCTTCTCTATTTAGTTGTGTGGGGGGTGGGTATTTTCGTCTGATCCCTCTGTAGTAGTTTAGCATCTCTCTATAGCTATGGGCTACCGGCTCGGGTTCCTCAGCGGGGTCTGGATTGTTGGATGCTCGGTTTGTTCGTACCCTCGAGCTATCCTATCCGCCTCATGATTTCCCGTAATGTAGATATGTTCCGGCACCCAAACTATCGTGTGTTTGGCCTGGTTGTTTTATGTTTCGCCACTTGAGCGGAGGATGCAGAGCGCGCTGTCCCCTCTGGTCGCGCGCACCCGGCAGATGTCGCCTCATGTCGACAGTAAGAGCGCGCTAGCAGCCTGTGCGTGAGGGTAAACAAATTTGGTCTATAGAAGGCGGCACCTTTTGAGTGCACACTTCCCAGTGTTGAGGACAAAAATTTAACTCAGCGTTCTGTCACGCATCTGTTCTGTTCGCTTCCTTAGGCATTGAACGGTCAAAATACTGCCGACGAGGGGAGACAAAAAGGAAAGAATTGAGCAGCGTAGGGTCTGTTTGCGAACTGACTGGCACGAAGAGCGAGAACATTTCGAAACGGACGTAACAGGCCGATGACAATAGAGCTATTTAGCTTGCCGGAGACATACTAGCGTCGACGTATACCGACCGCTTTGCCGGGCCCCTCCTGCGGAGGCGCATTAACAGGGTGGGTGCACTCGCGGCCATTGCTCATGCGTGGGATCGAGGGGTCCGGTAAACCAGTATACGTCTACATTAGTACGTCTCCGGCAAGCTAAATTTCTCTAATAGCAGACTCAACGACTTTCATACCATGCACTGGGTGCTGCTTGTACCCCCCCCCCCCCCCCTCATGTGTTGCACCCCTTCACTTCTTCCATGCTGTTATATAGGTTAAAGGTTCTCCTGCGAATGGTGTTAACCTTACTCCAGAAAGAGAGTTGGGCTCCTATTCTGGTTGTGTGCTAGCCCGCTGTCGTTTTAGGCCTGCTTCGGTCGTAGTTAGCGCAAACATTATGATGTAACCGTTATTTGTCCTGCGTTCATGGTGGTGCCATACCAATTCGCCTCCCGTTTAGCATCCAGCTGCTTGTCAAATTGGAGGCTAGTTCGCGATAGGGATTTGAAATGATGACACGTGTACCTCCATATGTATGCCGTTGATTGTAAATATAGATGTCAACTGAGAATTGAGACAGACACTGCGTCTTTCCTTTCCCTAAAACGAAACAATTAATGTCAAACTCTGTGCTAGTCTCTCGGCGCTAAATCGCCAAGTGAAGTCATGCCAATCCATGGCGGTTTAAATGGACTTAAAATCCGGCTTATTTTTTTCTTCTTCATATCCTGCAGCAGGCCATCCGCTTTTCGATGGAGGGGAAGATTAGAGTTGTCTCTGTGCTGTGTAATGTGAGTGCACGTTAAATATCCCCAGATGATAGAAATTATTCCGTAACCCTCCTCTACGGCAACTATTTCTCCTTTCACTCCCACCTTCCTTCTCCTACGACGCTGTTCAGGTGTCGACATAGCAGTGTGAGAAATATATGGCACTTTTCCTTTTCTATAAACTAATTTACATTTATATACTTCAGAAGCGTGGTCAGCTAGCCAGCAATTTTAAGCTTCTTAGTCTCATTATCGAGGCTTGTTACGGCCTGTTGGGAGTATAGTGCTTGCGATGGAACTTTTGATGGAGGAGGTTGTCATATCGTTTCCCATTCTTGCAATAGCTCGTTCGTAAAGGAGGAAACATTTATTAATTTTAGATTCTTAGATCGAGCATGGCTCCGTTCATACTCTAACTCATACCTTTTACGCACGCAGTGCAAAAAAGTGACTGAATTTTTCCGGAAACAGTACAAAATATGTGTCGTTTTGCCGTAACGACAGATTTTTCCGTCTTGTAATATACCCTTCCGCAGAGCTATCGTAGTCTTCTGCAGTTCTTCCAGTACGATAAACAAAGACGAAACTGCGCTTTTGCAACATGGTTCCGATAACAGTTTGGCCTGATACCTTGATGAATGTGGTGCAAACGATGATTAGAGCTCTGGAAGTATGCTGGCGATATGCTGGTGGTGAAAAAAATGCAATAGGCTTGTTGGAAAAGAGATGGACAAGATGAGGTTAGAGGTCATGAAGGCAGCGGCATATACGCCTCGAGGGAGGTCTCCTAGTCAATGGCGTAAGCTCTCAACGCTGGTCCCCCTCCAGCGGGATTAACTGTAGCCTTTGTCCATGTCTCCCTAGGCAACACCCTCTAGTCTAGAGATTGCTGCCCTAGGCAGGCCAGCTTCTCCCTTTGGCTTCTTCCGGGAACTGAACACTAGTCGTCAGTACGATGCCCTTTGTCACCTCCTGGCATGAGAGGGGAGGATCCTTTCGTGCTTCAGTTGCAGGGACGTCCCTATTTCCAAGGGATTAGCTAGAGGGCCTCCTTCGAGGGGCATTCGCCGCTGATCATGGCGGTGCGCTACTGTAAACCTTGACGGAGACATGGGAACCATGCTCCATGCTCCAAGATACATCGTTTTTTCCAGGACACAGAAACGACACAGGTCGTCAACTAGGGCCCTACCTGTTGAAAAGACTGTTCGGTACCTGAAGGATAATGCCTTGAATATCGTACCGGCCGATAAGGAGGGAGGCTTCTGTGTCCTGGAAAAAACGATGTATCTTCACAAGGCTTCAGAAGCGACCGCTACAAATTTCAAAGAGTGTAAAAAGCTTTCACTCGCAAGAGTTAAGACAAAGGCAATGAAGTTTATCGAGGCTTTAAAGCTGGATGGGCTAGTGCACTCTGTAGAGAAAGCTGAGAAGTTATCCTTAAACATGTTCTTCAGTGCCAAGACACACAAAGATGCATGCCCATTCCGAGTGATTGTTTCGGAAAAGGGATCCTGGCAGCAAGCCGTAGCCAGGTTCTTGCAGGATAAGTTGAGTGTTTTAGACATTGACGATCCCTTTAGGGCAAAAAATTCGGACGAAATAATTGAGTTTTTAAAATCAAACAACAACAAACGCATGTCAGCTCTGTCAGTAGATATAAAGGACTTGTATTATTCCATACCTCACGAATGTCTCTTAAAAAATGTCCGCGATTGTATTGACAGCCATGGTGCAACAGCCTTCCAAAATAATGCAGGTTTATCGGTTGACAACTTCGTCGAACTGTTAACAATGTACCTGACTTCCACGTATGCGCAGTGGAAAGATATGACAGTAATTCAAAAACAAGGAGTATGCATTGGATCGTTCCTAGCACCATGTCTTAGTGACATCTTTTTAGCGACACTTGACAAGATGCTGCATGAATGCCTTCGCGACACTAACGTTTTAAAAGTTTTTAGATTTGTTGATGATTTCATTGTGTTCGTAGGTTGTGACAAAGAATCTTTTTCGGCTAGTGTACATAAGCATCTAACGACGTTTGCAGAGTGCCTAGCACCATTAGAATTGACGCACGAGTTACCGGAAGATAATTTCATTAGGTTTTTAGATATAGGGCTTCATTTTTCAAGTGAACACGTATGTTGGGCCTTCGAGCCCAGAGGCAACAAGCCCGTATTTTTTTTGCTTCCCTTCAGCTCGGCACACTCCAAAGCCGTAAAACGAGGCATTGTGAGATCGTGCCTTTCCAACGCTCTGAGCAAGTCCTGCCTGCATTTGGTAGGACGCAGCTTTGACATCCAGTTGCAGCGCCTTTCAAGCGCAGGTTGCCAACCGGCCTTGCTGACATCAACGGCCGAGAACCTGCTGAAGAAACCAGCCAGCATGCCCGATCAAATTGACCAGAAGAAAGTGGCGGTTATTCCGTACAGTCACGGAATCTCGCACAATATTAAGAAGATCGGTGCTAGGGCTGGTGTTAGAGGGGTTTTTACCGCTCCAGAAAAACTCTCCAGGATTTGCAAGAGAGTGAATGCGTAGGAGGAGGGCGTCACTTGTTCGAAACGTCACCAGCATCGCTTCGTGGCCTGTAAAAAGAGCGTTGTGTACTCGATACCGCTTGCCTGTGGTAAGCAGTATATTGGCCAGTCTGGGAGGTGCCTTAATGATAGGCTGAGGAAGCACGCTAGAGATGTCAGGAACATTTCAGGTAGCAAAATGATTGGCCATATTTGGAACTGCCGCAACTGCACTCCCGCGCTCGGAAAAACGTCAGTACTGCGCCGGTGCAAGACTCAATTTGAAAGAGAGATAATTGAGGCTAATGAGATATAAAAATCCGGTAACTCGTGTGTCAGCAATCCTTCAATTTTGCTCTCAAAAAAAGAATTCAGTTATCTTGCGCAGAATTAAAACTCGAAGCATGCATTCACTCGTGCGATGATGGAATCTGTGCTGATCTGATATGTATGTATGCGAAGTCCCTTCTTTTCTTCTCCTTGTTGATAAGAGCAGCTGCTGTATTTAAGCAAATGCTCCGTCAATAAAAACCTGAGTTGTTAGTAAGCGCTTGTCCTGTCTACCTCGTTTCTTTTGTGTCGTGTTTTTTGCGCAAAAAACAGAATGCTAAAAAAAATAGCAGCCTGCTTCGTTTTCATGCAGTCCTTATACATTCAAGCGCCGGGGGACTCAGATCCCTCTTAAATACGGGTAGGGAGTCTCGAACCCCACAAGGCCCCCTGACTTTAAGCCGTGGGTACATGGCATAGTACTGGTGGCCGAAACCCGGAAACAGTGCTGGATTATGGAACACCATATTGCCGCATATACTATTCAAATCTGTATATGCTACAGCCGCTGGCATGCGGCCTTATCAGTGTGATTGTAGCGCACAGACTGATTCTGTACTCTTTGCTTGTTCATGCTTTGTCGCAAAACACAGCTTTATCATTTTCTTTGTCACGCAAGATGCGCCGAGATATATCTCGAGGATTCCAGCCACTCACGTTTGTTTCCGCAGTGTTCTAGGTTATGACAATCACCGTTAGTGGTTTCATCTAGACGTTTCTTCGCCGCTTTTAAATTGAGCGTTGGCGCGTGCGACGGGCATTCTTGGTTCGACAACCGACGAATACGTTTGCTGTTATCGCCGCTACCGATTGCTTAGTTTTTTTGCGGGCGCACGTCAGCCCAATAAAGTGTTTCATTCGAGTGCAACGCCAGTGTCTTCATTTGTGGCTACCGAGCTTGTCACCACTACGTCACAATTTTATATGTAATAGATAGCCGGTAGCATGGGCCGAATTTACAGAACTCAAATTGCGTAATTACGCAGTTGTAATTGAAAACATTTGTAACGAACATGACACCGGACATCCATTTCGAAAAATTCATTGAATTTGCGGGTAATAAACTCTATTTGCGCACACAGTTGAACGTATTTGAAGTCCCCGGCAAGCAAGAGCGGATGACCGGCAGCCAAAACGGCTGATAGCGAAGCAAATATTAATTGGTCAAAGCCAAGTGGATTCTGCGACCCGCCTTTCAAACTCAACCTCGACATCGCCAAACCTCATAAAATTGGACAATGTCACCCTGCTTTTAACAAGAAAGGAGCACCTCCGGCGCCGTACACATGCTCTTATACCTCCGTGTACGGTAAGCCTCCTCCGCGGTCTAACCCGTGCAGAGGAGGTGGCGCTTCGGAGGATTAGAGTTGGGGTGGCCCTAACACCAGCAGTGATCCGAAAGTGGCCACAATTTCGGTATTTATATCCACACCCTGGGTGCCCCATCTGCAAGTCTAGAAATATAGAAGCTGACGTCCATCACCTACTGTGGGATTGTCCAGTGTTGAAGCCAACGCGGATCCGGCACCTGGTGGCAGCTGGCCTCTCCCCCCATAATCCGCAGTCATATGCTGTTTGGACACTGGGACCGCATCATCGTTCACTCCTCGATTTCATTGCATCAGCCAACCTTTTTTCATTTATTTGACCACACCCTTCATCCATCATAACATTCCTTTTATGCCCTGAGGCAATAAGCTTCGCAAAAAAAAAAAAAATTGGTCTGCGAGTTATTTTACTGGCGTATAGCGTTTATGGAGCGATTTTTTCGTTCGCCGCAGTAAAAGTCAAACACAATTGTTCTGCCTTTTGTGTCAGAGAAACATGGCGGTCATCAGCTGCTTAAAAACAACCACAGCCATACCTCGACTTCTAGCGTAACTAAAAGTGCAGGAACTTTTAACACACAACCGATGTGCTTCATGCATGCAAACTGGGAAAAGTACGCGCTTGAACAAAAATCTAATCAATCTTCTGGGATTTGGCGAAATGCTTATCCTTGTTGTGAATACGCCTTGAACGTCAAACGTGAGGATGTTCAATGAAGCAGACAATAAATAACAAAAAGCTATTTTGTCTGCTGTGAATTCAGAAAAACATGTAATCATCCGAAAAAGGATCCTACAGCGTCCTGGGTGGAATGGTCAGCGCATGCCTCCTTCACCATCGGAGCATAGGTCAGTCGGGGAGGAGTGGACTTGGACGCGCAGGTCGGCTGGTTTGACAGGAGAGGAAGGATTGCCATGTTGAAGCACGGTAAGACCTAAGGGCTGTGGGAGTCCTGCAATAGGTTGTCCTCTAAGCCCGTGTTGACGTGGTCCACCCATGACGTCTGGAGCGTCGAGATATCCACGAGAGGCTGCTCGTCGTTTTCCTGTGCTTCCTTGGAAAGTGCTGATATGCCGGGCGCTAAGAGCGGCTGCTGCAAGGAACCGATTCAGACAGAAGTGAGCTGCGTATCGGCCAGCCCCAGGTTGGTTTGTGGGGTTTAACGTCCCAAAGCGACTCAGGCTATGAGAGACGCCGTAGTGGAGGACTCCGGAAATTCCGACCACCTGGTGTTCTTTAACGTGCACTGATCGCACAGCACACGGGCGCCTTGCTTTTCGCCTCGATCAAAAAGCGGCCGCCGAGGCCGGGATTCGATCAGTCGAGCGCCGTAACCACTGCGCCACCCCGGCGGGGCAGCCGCTTCGATAATTCAGCATGTGTTGCTACATAGACGTAAGCAGCGCGCTTTGGCCCCTGGTGTTCGGGCACCTCTGCCTCCAGTGTTGTAACCCCTGAAAACTTGACAAGGCCACCGCACCCCAACAGCCTAAGCTACGGGCCAGTACTATCGAATAGGGTATAATTAACGGTCAACAAATAAAACTGAGAGCGCGGATCTAACTCTAGTCACAAGGTGTCCCCTCGCCACTTACATCCTTGCGCGCAAATTCATTTGCTGTTTCTGTTCACACATCTTGTCGTGACGTTAGCTGTTAGGAGACGGCTTCATGGGAGACGGGATCATTCATTGACCTTGTTTAGTTTTCAGTGGTGACGCGCTGGTTCGCCGTTTCCCCATCTCTGCATTGATGCCAGAGCCTTCATTGCGTACCGCTGGGCCCTCACGAACCTTCGTAGCCGCGGGTTGAGCGGCGCCTGGCTCAATAACCCCATGCGCTGGAAAGAAGAATACTCATGCGTGCCCCCGCCAGTCCTCGTGCAATCATTCGAGTCCTTGTTCGCCACATGTGCTTGGGCTGCCGCTATGCATGACCCCTTATCCAATTATTTCATCCCAGAAGAGCTTAGCACCAGGCTAGGGGAAATCTTGTACCTATGAAAACAAGTAGGTACCTAGCGCTTCAGTTACAGCACGCCGAGGCACACGCAGTCCGCAGTGACGTGCTTCTGCTGCACTTCTGGCATGCTGCAGTTCAGACCTACATGGCCGAAGACTGCACACCGTTCGCACCTCGGGGTCTTTCTTGCATCCTATCGCACGTGACCCGCCTGGCTGCACCGAGCGCATACTCGCTGTATATCCCGGTAGAAACACCTTGTGGCCTAGATGGATGTAACATTGGGCACTGGGTACCGCATCTTTAGCCGCACCACCCGCATTCAGGTGAACTTGAATGGATTGTATTTAAAGGCCTCGTGTTGTATGCCGTGAACCTTGCCGAAAGGGACCAACGCCGCCATCAGGACGTCGTCTGGTAAGAACGAGGGCAGCCATTAAATGGTGACATGCATCGGCTGGCGGGCTCATTGGGCCGGCAGGAACGCTTTGGTTTCCTAGGCTGGCGGCGCTGGGCATTCGTGACTTGGTGTCCTGTGCTTGGGACGGCACGCACACCAAGTACTTGCAGCCGCCGAGGTGCTGAAAGTACAGCACGCCGTTCGGCACCAGCGATTGCCTCGACGACGTCTTGGGGTCTTGGAGCACCCTAAGGCACTACAAGGTAAAATCAGTGTTCTTTGGGAGGTTTGGGGGAAGCTGGGGGCTGGCAGCGCATGGCTATACAATCGTTGCCTGGGCTTTGGGACTCGACGGTGAACTACGCAGGCTCTGGGCGAGTTGAACGATGGTCAAAGTGACGGCTTGCTCTGGTTCCATGCAGGCGACGACTTGATAGCGAGACGATCTTATCCTGTGAAAGGGCATCTCGCTCCATATATCGCCTCTGGCATGCCTTTTGCTCGAACCACCGAAAACCTCGCTCGGAGGCGGTTCGCCCACACGACTAAGCCTTTCGCATTCCTACACCTAGTAGTCTCAACTTCCTCTGTCGATTTTTTTACCGTCAGGTTGCTTTGGCTTTTAGGAAAGTGGCGCAGTGACTTCTAACATCTTGGTGGACACCAGAACTGTGCCGTGAGTGACACTGGAAAGTGGGAGCAAACGGATAAATAAAGAGGTGCCGTGGCGATTAGTGCATTTCTCTACACTTGCTCGACATCATACTGACATCGTACGACACTCAGTTTGAGTACCCGGTTTCGAACTGCAGGCTTTCGAAGTTGCGTCCTGGCCAGATTATGCCGCCATAGACGGGTTCGGAACAGGGTACTCCAGCTTAGTGGTCGAGCATCTAACCACATCTAACCACCCTAACCCAATAACCTCTTAGCCACCGCGGCGGGTTCCGGTAGCTATTTTCCCGACATGGTGGCATCATTTGTCACCGCCGTTATAACAACGTTTGAAAGGGGATGCTCATATTAGCCCACTCACGTATCCATGCAGGGTATCCATCTTGTGCACCATTAGGCGATGCACGCAACAGACCATCGGCTCGCGGACCAGGCATCACATGACGTCACGTTTCCGCTCCTGGATGTCCGCGCCTAGTCTTAAATTGTTGACATAGCACCGCTAAAGATTCAGCCCATGTCGAATCCAGTTATTACCACTTGTGAATGCGAAGGGCAGCGGAACCTGAACAAACGGATGAGACTTGGGCGCTGCTCTCCCCTTATTTTGGCAAGCCGTAGACCTCGCAGGGCAGAATAAGATGTGACGTGACGCCCGCTCTGCGCGCCAAGGGTACGAACGGTACGTCGTGTCAATCGGCCCTGGGGAGACTGTACTGTGCGACAGCTATGCTGTTGGGAGAGATTCCTCACCTCACTGCTCTCTGCGCATACACCGCATTGTTATGGCGACGGATACGCGGCTGGGGGTTCTTCTGCTTCCCACGAGGTGAGAAAAGGGAGGAGACGGTGAAACGCAACTGATGCAGCTATTGAGACAAAGCCTAAACAAGTGATATTTTTGTTTATTTAATGTTCAACTGTAATTGATCTCGTCGGGCGAAGCAATGCAGCAGTTGTGTGTGTCGCAAAATAATATTTTATATAATCCTATACATATACAGCTTATGAACAATGTTTGTTGATTTTAGCTTTTAGCGTCGTGTACTTTTCTTTTTTTAGTAGATGTTACAGATAACTGACGTATATGTGCTGAATAAAAGCTGCCCAGCACTCAAACCAACACGAATCCGGCACATGAGCACAGCTGGCCTTTCAGCAACCAATCCTGCTTCACACGTCACTTGGACGCAGGGACCTCATCATCGCTCACTTCTGGACTTCATAAAATCAACCAACCTTTTTCTATTCATTTAATCATTTATTCATTCTTCATCTCATAACCTACTGATGCCTTGAGACAATAAATATCGATTAAAAAAACATTTAAAGACTGCGTCTTTGTATTATTGTGCAATCATTTCGTTTGGTGTGCTGCAGAGAGGGTAGTAATGGTAAGGGGTGGTGCTTTACTAAAAAAAGGAAGTATAATATATGTAGGTGTGGGCCGCGGTATAACTGTGTTACGACCGTGCATCCGCATTTGCGCGCTCTATTGTTCGCCTGTGGGCATGGATAAGTGTTGTGGATATGTGGTGATGGTCCAATGGCTCTAAGTGAGCCTGTTTCCAGGAATCCTGTTTTGTAAGCCTATTTTGCTTTGTGGACACCCTGCAAATGCCAAATTGACCCTGTCAAGAGAACGTCTGGAAAAACACAAAGAAACGTCCCCCTGCGGGAAATGCAGGAAGTGCTTTCTTTCTTTTGTTCACCCTTCCAGTCGAGAAGCCCTATCGTCCAGTGAGGAATGCCTACTTTCCAAAGGAGACGACAGAGTGACATGTCCGCTGACGTGCAGGACAAGAAAGGAGCATGACGCATACAGCCATTAAGTGATTTCCCAGGAATGCAGGAAAGATTTGCAATTGTCGAAAACGGACAATGCTGGGAGCGTATGCGGCGCCCACGTGCACTTGGGTTTCTGAGAAGTAAACCCACTTGTCAGAACCAGCCTGTGGTTTCTTTGCTGAAGAATAGAAATGTACCTCCTCTCCTCGCCGTTCCCAAGCTTTTCCCGCCAACAAGTGATCACGCCCAACGAATTAATGCCGGACCAGTCAGTGCTTCAGACCATCAGTGCAGTGATGTGTTCGATTGGATGCCGATATCTGAGGGGCGTGCCCTGGATTTGGTTGGTCAGCATCTTCAGAGAGGGGCTGGACATAGGGGGTTTTAAGGACGCTGCAGAGCACGAAATGTCGCTCTGAGCCCTGGGTAAACGGCTCATCCAGTCGCTTCTCGCTATGAACTCTTAACGCTTGCCATTTTGCTGATGTACCCTTCTTTTTCGTGTAAATATTGTAAATAAGTTTTCTCAAAGTGCCATTAAACCTGCTTGTACATATTTCACCAACTTCGAAGATTCAATCCTACTTCAACCCCGAGTCTCTGCACGCTACCAAGTGAAGGCCGGGTCGACGTAGCCCCAGCGTCACGACAACTGGTGGCAGCGGTGGGATCTGAATCTACAAGCCACAACATCTGATGACTGGAGGTGGGATCTGGATCTACAAGCTACAACATCTGGTGATTCGAGGTGGATCAGAATCTACAAGCCACAACATCTTGTGATCGGAGGTGGCATCTCAAGCAACAAGCAGGAGCAACAATCGGCCAACAAGAAAGCAGCTCGGAACATCGATCGCATGTGTGGGTGAGTGCTTGGCTTTTCTTCTGATGTGGACCAGGTTCTAGAACAGGGTTAGATTTTAGAACTGGTAAAGAGAGTGTGGAAACGCCTTTAGGTTTGGTAGTTTGCACAGTTGTTTTGGAAGTAGCCGACACTCGGAGCGATCATGGACCTACAAAAGCTGCAGAAACCGGACCTGTTGCTGTTGTGTGAGGAATTGGGAATTGATACAAGTGGTTTGGCACGAAAACCCTTGATTATAAAGGCAATCACTGATCTGGGAACCGATGATGAGGAGCTCAGTGAAGCATGGAACCTCATCGGTCAAAAAAAGGAGCAGCTCAGACAGCAGAAAGAGCGGGAAAAAGAGGAAAAGGAGCGGGAAAAAGAGGAAAAGGAGCGCGAACGTGAGTGGGAAAAAGAGGAAAAGAAGCGTGAAAGAGAAGAAAAAAAGCTGGACCAAGAAATTGAGCTCCGGAAATTAGAACTAGAGTTGAGCAAGAGGTCGGGCAATTGTCCCCAGCTAGCGGTACCTCTTCTCAACAAGGAGGCAGATTTCAAGATGTCAAAGTACATGCAGCCATATGTGATATCAGGGGATATCGGTCTGTATTTGGCTAACTTTGAGCGAACCTGCGAAAAACTGTCCTTCCAGCGAGACACGTGGTCTCAGAGATTATTGACGGTTCTGCCCTGCGAGGCAGCGGAGGTTGTCGCGCGGCTAAGCAAGGAGGACGCGGACAACTACGAGAAGGTCAAAGCTTGCCTTCTGAGAAAGTATAGGCTTAGCGCCGAGGCGTTCAGACAACGTTTTCGGAAAGATACTAAGTCCAGGGACGAGAGTTACCCTGAATTCCTGTACAATTTAAGAGTTAATTTGAGCGAGTGGCTAAAGAGCACTGATTCCTACCGTGATAGGGACGCTGTAGTCGAGCGAATTCTTTTGGAGCAGTTTTATAGCTGCCTCCCAGAAAAAGAAAGAAATTGGTTACAGGACCGAGGCGAAATTAAGTCGGCAACTGAAGCTGCCGAACTCATTGAGGAGTACGCTTCGCGCCGACAATTCAGCAACCCAGCAGTAGATAGGCTCCGCAATCCCAAGTTCAGTGTAAATAACCGTCAGAAAAGGCACTTTGCTAGATTTGCAAACGAAGAAAGGAAGGCTTCTTCAGGCAAACGCCCTAGAAAGGACGGCAGTGAGAAAAGTGGGGAAGTGACCAACGCGCAGAACACAAAGAAAAAGCTTGAGGCTAGGAAGCCGCTCACATGCTTTAGGTGTAATGAGCAGGGTCACATTGCCGTCAACTGCCGGAAAGAAAAGATTGCTTTCTCGTATGTCAGGGACTGCGATGAAAATATGCAGCTTTTAGAACCCTACCTGCATGACCTAGTAGTCAACGGGAAGCCTTGCAAGGTACTGCGCGATTCGGCCGCAACGATGGATGTTGTCCATCCGGCGTATGTGTCGCCTTCCGACTATACCGGACAGTGTGCATGGATCCGCCAGGTAGTGGAGGATCAGAGTGTGTGCTTGCCAATCGCGAACGTGGTCATCGAGGGCCCTTTCGGCAAGTTAACAACCGAGGCTGCCGTTTCAGGAAAGCTTCCTAAGTGCTATCCGTATTTGTTCTCTAACAAATCGGACATGCTACTGCGAAAGAGGGGCATCCTTTTCAGAGACAGAGTTGTGCCAGCCTTAACACGTTCAAAGGCGCGAGAACTAGCTACACTGCTCATTCCAGAAAAATCCACAGCGGAAGAAACGGCAGTTAAAACAGTGATCGATGCGGAAGATAGCCGGTCAGAAAACTTTGAGAGCGAGGCATCTCAGATAAGTCAACTAGAAAGTGAGCTTGATAAGACACGGAATGAGGACGTTCTAGAGAGTAACCTCTTGCCGCCGGTGTCTAGTAATCTCACGAGACTTCTAAGTGGAACCCGAGAGGACTTAGCTATGGAGCAAGCCAATGATCCCAAGAATAAGCTCGAAGTACAGTGGGAAGGACCTGCTAAAGTCGTTGCAGAGCTTTCTGACACTAACTACGCAGTGAAAATCCCCGATAGGCGTAAAGCAGTGCGCATTTATCATTGCAATCTTATGAAGCCTTATGAGCAGAGGGAAACCATGGTAAATCTAACGTTAAACCTTCCTGAGGAGATTGGGGATAACTTGATTTGCCTCAGCGGAAAAGGAAGCAACGCTCAGGAGCTTCTCAGAAAGACGGAGCAGAGAGGAGAACTAAAGAAATCCCAGCTGTCCAATCTGGGCGAAATAATAACAGAGTTTGAGGCCTGCTTCGTGGACAGGCCAGGCAGAACTGATTTGACTGAGCACGATATTGAGCTGACTTCAGACGTGCCAGTGCGATCAAGGTGCTACCGATTTTCTCCAAGGCAAAGAGAAATTCTGGATAGGGAAGTAACTCGCATGCTGGAATTAGGAGTAATAAAACCCTCGGAAAGCGATTATGCTTCGCCTATGATCTTAGTAGAAGCTCCAGGTAAAGACCCTAGGCCTGTGGTAGACTACCGAAAGCTAAATTCTCTCACCAGGGATCAAGTGTATCCTATTCCGAATATTGAGGAGAGAGTAGAACAGGTCAGTAGAGCGGCATATGTGACTACGCTGGACCTTACTCGAGGATACTGGCAAGTACCGCTCACTGAACGCGCCAGCAGATACGCGGCTTTCGTCACTCCGACGGGCAGCTACCAGCCAACAATGATGAGTTTCGGGCTCAAAAATGCTCCATTTTGTTTTTCCCGACTCATGGATAGGGTTTTAAATGGGTGTGAAACATTCGCGGTGCCTTATTTAGATGACATTGCGGTTTTTTCCGACTCATGGGCGGACCATATAGTACATCTAAGAGCTGTACTGAGCCTTTTGCGTCAAGCTGGACTAACCGTAAAGGCCGAGAAATGTTGCCTGGCAAGGGCGACCGTGGACTACTTGGGTCACAATGTAGGCCAAGGTTTCAGGAAACCCAGCGAGATTAAGATTTCTGCGGTAGCAGACTACCCGCGGCCGAGCACGAAGACGGAAATTCGGGCATTCTTGGGGCTGACGGGATACTACAACCACTACATCCCCCACTATTCATCTTTGGCTAGCCCTCTGACCGACGCTCTCCGCAAGACAGAACCGACAAATGTAGTCTGGGACGAACAAAAGGAAGCCTCCTTCGTAAACCTGAAGGCTGTGCTGATTAGCCGTCCGGTATTGCGAGCTCCAGACTATGACCGAGAATTCACGGTCCAGTGTGATGCCAGTGATCGAGGGCTAGGTGCTGTTCTCTGCCAGAGAGATGACGACGGTAATGAGCACCCGGTGCTCTACCTGAGCAGAAAACTGAGTTCTAGAGAGAGGGCTTATTGCGCGTCAGAGAAAGAGTGCGCTTGCATTGTATGGGCCATTCAAAAATTGCAGTGCTATCTTGGAGGGACCAAATTCACCGTAGAGACGGACCATTGTCCCCTGGCTTGGCTGCAAACTGCGACATCGAAGAACAGTCGCCTTCTTAGGTGGAGCTTGATTTTACAGCAGTACAATTTTGAAATAAGATACAAAAAGGGGAAGTTAAATGGGAATGCGGACGCGCTTAGCCGCTCTTTCTAAGCGGTCCGAGGTGTCCCTCACCATGTATCCAAATTGATAATCAGGTTTTTTTTTTTTTTTTTCTCGTGCACTTGTATATGTGTGACTATGTAAAGCAGCACGTTTGGTTTTCTAGGAATACGTGGGTCCTAACGTCTTGAGTGTGGGCTTTTCTCGAACAACGATGGCAGTTTTCCTTTAACCTGGTCTCTTCAGACGGGAGCCGAGTGCTTGTTTAGACACGTGGTTGAGTTTCAGACAGCTCGAGCAATTTGGCCTACAACAATCAAGACAACGCGACAAGCAACAGCGAGCTTCAAGCGTTCACGTGCAGGCCATTAAGTCGTCTCTTCATGCAGCAGCTGCGACTGCTGCCCTCCGAGACTCTTCTGGCAGGGGAGGAGGCTGTTACGACCGTGCATCCGCATTTGCGCGCTCTATTGTTCGCCTGTGGGCATGGATAAGTGTTGTGGATATGTGGTGATGGTCCAATGGCTCTAAGTGAGCCTGTTTCCAGGAAACCTGTTTTGTAAGCCTGTTTTGCTTTGTGGACACCCTGCAAATGCCAAATTGACCCTGTCAAGAGAACGTCTGGAAAAACACAAAGAAACGTCCCCCTGCGGGAAATGCAGGAAGTGCTTTCTTTCTTTTGTTCACCCTTCCAGTCGAGAAGCCCTATCGTCCAGTGAGGAATGCCTACTTTCCAAAGGAGACGACAGAGTGACATGTCCGCTGACGTGCAGGACAAGAAAGGAGCATGACGCATACAGCCATTAAGTGATTTCCCAGGAATGCAGGAAAGATTTGCAATTGTCGAAAACGGACAATGCTGGGAGCGTATGCGGCGCCCACGTGCACTTGGGTTTCTGAGAAGTAAACCCACTTGTCAGAACCAGCCTGTGGTTTCTTTGCTGAAGAATAGAAATGTACCTCCTCTCCTCGCCGTTCCCAAGCTTTTCCCGCCAACAAGTGATCACGCCCAACGAATTATTGCCGGACCAGTCAGTGCTTCAGACCATCAGTGCAGTGATGTGTTCGATTGGATGCCGATATCTGAGGGGCGTGCCCTGGATTTGGTTGGTCAGCATCTTCAGAGAGGGGCTGGACATAGGGGGTTTTAAGGACGCTGCAGAGCACGAAATGTCGCTCTGAGCCCTGGGTAAACGGCTCATCCAGTCGCTTCTCGCTATGAACTCTTAACGCTTGCCATTTTGCTGATGTACCCTTCTTTTTCGTGTAAATATTGTAAATAAGTTTTCTCAAAGTGCCATTAAACCTGCTTGTACATATTTCACCAACTTCGAAGATTCAATCCTACTTCAACCCCGAGTCTCTGCACGCTACCAAGTGAAGGCCGGGTCGACGTAGCCCCAGCGTCACGACAAACTGCCATTTATTCCTTGGATATCTGGCGTGCAGAGAGGGCAGACAGCATAATATGAAAGACGCATAGTAAATTTAGGAAAAGTAACAGCGCAAATCATACAACCACAAGACACAAGAGAACACAGCGTGACACAACGCGTGTCACGCTGTGTTCTCTAGTCTAGTCTTGTGGTTGCATGCCTTGCGCTGTTACGTTTTTCTTAATTCAAGATGCACACTCGCCTAATGATGCATGGTAAAAAGTAGTGTAGATAAATGTGTTCGCAAATATACGCCGTAATCACGCGTACACTGCACACCAAGAAGATAATGTGAAAAGAAATGCTCCTGCACATGTCTTTCGGAATCCCGTGCAGTGTGCGAGAGCAAAAAAAAAAGAATAAAAAAACGAACAGAGCTGAAGTGAATGCTGCATCCACATTTAGTGCCCCGCTCCCCCACCCCCCTTCCCCTCCCTCCGGCGCAGGTGGTTGCTAGGGAGAGAGGAGGAGTGCGCCGATGTGCGGGAGAGAGGCCACAGCTGGCAGGGAGCGGCTAAAACTCGCCATGAATAATGCCAGTGTTGCCTGGATTTTTGCTGGACAGCCGCCCTGAATCCCTAGCAATCCCTAGGTCGGATTGTCCCTAGTTGGGGGCACGGCGTGCCGGCGGGCCACCGCTCATCGCCCGCCACCCACCCTGTTTGGGGATGCCGCCGGTGCCGCAGCGGCGGTTTGGTGCCGTGGCTTTTGTTGTAGTAGAGACTGTGCCTGTTGCACGGACGGGTGCGATCGAACTGACTGGTGTGCGCGCCATGAACAACCCTGGCACATCTGCTGCGGCTTCGGTACAGAAAGGTTAGTGCCCGGTCTGTGAAAAGATTTTAGTTGTGGACAAAGCATGCCAATGAAGGTGCCGCCATGTTCAAATTTTAGCTGCCCGTTTTGCGTGCAATGTTCGTGGTTATATGCTGTCCGCTTACCGTTCTTATTTGTCACATACTGCAGGGATTTGTGCCAAGGTATGCACTTGCAGCGCGCGCCAATTTAGCACTGTCTTATGATGCTGCTAACTGGCGCTTGATGCTTTGTCTTCTATCAACCAGATACTCACGGCACTCGTCAGTGATTAGCTGCTTAGGGCGACGAAGCTCATTTTATGATTTTTACGTTCTTGGCCCCGATTCTCCATACGCTGTTCGTTTTGATCACATCCGGGTGAAGTACTTGCCTATGATATCGCTCGAGCATCCCTAGCTTGAAACTAGTGATACATATTGAGCACCAAAAGCTCGAAACTAGCACTGAACCTTTCACAGCTAAAAGCGGCAGCTATATGGATGATATTCTGCGTACCCTTGATGAAATTTTGCCTAGTTTGCGTCGGGTACGACAAAAGGATAAGCTCTGTTGAGACAACAGAAATGATAACGTAAATACCGTTTAGACAACTCCATTGTAGCACGGAGACCACATAGCGGTGCTTCGAAGTAATGAACTCGCTACTGAACTCCCCTTATGTGTGTGTGATTTTTTTTCCTGTACCTTTAGTTTCTTACACTCCTTACTAGAGCCCTGCACGGGTTGGATTTTCTAGCCCCTTCCCTGGCCCACGTTTGAAGACCATCCCGGATCCATGGTTCCAAGCCCATCGGCAATGATTACATGGCCCGGACCCGGCCTGCGCTTCCCACGACAGGGCCTGTGCCAAACCTGCAAACTAAGTCTGAACAGACGCCTTAAAAATGTATTGCTTAACTAGCACATAACAATAAATCAAGATGAGAGACAAACCTTGCAAAATATTCTTCGTAGAGAAGGGCACAGTTAAAGCACCGACAGAAGCAAAGGCATGGTGAAGAATATTTTGACAAGACATTTTATGTAAAGCTATCTAGCACAATGTACATTTAAAAGGTATGGATTACGGGCATTTTAACTATGACTCCTTATAAGCAATTGGCTCTTGGTGCAAGTTCTTTGCTTAATCACCTACAAAAAGACTGCCCCTGGCAACTTTGCCCCAGGAACATGATTGGGCAAGGGCAGAAAAAACCAAAATTTACATATTCATTGAAGAAATCACAGCCACATTGTCACATCTCTGTGGAGACGAAAAGCGGTAGTGTCTGTTCATTTTGCATGTATATGTTATTGGATATGTAAAGATTCCTAAAGCAATAAGCTCTTATCCTACAGCATTTATTGTAGCGTAGAGACATTCTTTGGGGGAGGGGGGGGGGGGGGGGGGCAAGCAGACAGTCAGAATTTTTATGAACAGATGGCTGCCTGCCGAGCAGTCAATTGAAGGTCCTTGTTCAGGGGCTGTTATGAGGCTTCAAATGTCCAGCCGTTTGCGGTAACACAAAGGTTAGAAGCTACCCTCTTGCTCACTGATTTCTGAGAAATCCTAAGCTGATGGTGTTGAGTACTTCAGTAGGCACGTGCTTATGCAAACGGGCTGTGTCATGCATGACAGGTTACAGCACTTCATAACACCTCCATTGTAGTACAGTTCGCTATCGAGTTTTGAGCCTTTCCTTTTTAACTTTTTTCACTTGTGTCATTGAATGCAGCCCGGCATGTTCGTACTAAATTACTTGGACAAAACACCGAGTGGCACTGATTAAACTCTGTTTACAAATGAGCTTTCTCTCATTCTCTGTCAACATATGTACTAGTAGTGGTTTATTCATAAACCACCGGAATGATTTTAGTGCTGGAATTCCATCTCCAAAAGAAGCCATACACAGTTTAACCCAGCCTGGCCTCGTTCCGCCACTGCAAGCTGCAAGCACAGGCCTGCATGTCAAGCCCGAGTCAGGTCCAGACCCATAAAAACGGCAATTTTCCAGCCCGGCCCAGTTTTTTGGGCTGCCCGAATTCATGCTCTGCTCCATACACTGTTGAAATTATTTGCCGAGAATAAGTTCTCAGCAGGCAGTACTTTGGCAATCTTTGTTAGGAAGAAATTACATACCATAATTTTTTTGCCCTGGAAACTTGCTTACACAACTACGTCAAAAATATCACCCAGACGTGTCCCTTGCCTGCAGTCGCTTGCTGTACAAACACCATTGCAATTTATTTGCTGACACTATGGCGCATGCAGTACGAAACAAAAGGAGGTCATTATTTGCTAGAAGATGATTTTGAAAGTATGAAAAATTTCAGTCACTGCTATTTTCATGGGAAAATGTCGCATGGCCTTGTATAGCCAATTAGGGCCAATTGATGAGAAATTTTTGCTCAAGATTTCTGCCAGCAGAGTAGGCATTGCTGTCATTTCTAATAGCTATTTCGTTGTTCATTCATTTGCAGCGGCACCAACATGTTCTGTTGTCTGTGTTTTGTGCGCCCATATTCTGTTCGTTGCTTTAAAACATTTCTGGGTAAGTGCAGTCGAGACCGCGAGCATAGTGTTGGGTGAATTCACCAGGCGGCATGACAAAAGGAGGCAGTGTGGTGTAGAGGAATCCACTTGTGCCAAAGACAGAGACTGCAACCATGCCAGACAGGTTGCCAAGACATCGAACGAGAAGCCAGACTAGCCTATTGCCGAGAAGCTTACCAAATGCGGAATCAAGCCAAGACTGAAGCGGCAGCTACAAATGCGGCACCGGCCGATGGCTAATGCTTTTGACTTGGTTCAAAGAGAGCTGAACCTCTGCAATATTTAGTATTTCATAACAAAGGCTTCAAGGATTTGCCTCAAGTGATTCCAGGTAGCCCTGCACGCACAAACCTTTGTCACGGATACACCTGCAAGAAACAAATAGTGGTGCGTAATTGCTCCAAGCGATGTTCTCTTTGTTTTTCTTTTTAACCTGATACCATAAAAAGCACCCTGTGTGGCAGCACCTGCTGACTTGGTCATGTCATGTAGCCTTGTGTTGTCACACAACCTGACGGACAGTCATTGCAGTGCTGCGTCACCTTCCTGCCACTTGCCAGATACATGCCCATAATTTTTCATGGATGCCAGTTTTTCTGCAGTATGGAACCCATCACAATACAGATTCCAGTAGTGCAGTGTTTCGTGACTTTTTTGTCACTTGTCCAGCAAGACACATTTATTGCCGAGATATTTCGATTTGAAGTTGAAGAGGTCTGTTTTCCTTCCAAGGAATTTAGACTTGGGAAAATGATGCAAACGATGGTGTAAACATAGACTCCGTGATTCTTGATGCATAGCGAGCAGTGCAATCTAGCAGCAGCTGAAATTGAGCTACAGTTCGCCAAAGCCGTCTATTTGTTTGCACCAGGCATAGATCCTGAGCTTGACTGCAAAGTTCTCGCAGTGAATCTTCACCTTTGCACCCACAGAGCATGCGATGCTTTTTAGAGTTGAGGTCACTTGACTAACAGGATAGAATGTACGAGTGCCGGCGTGGCGGCAAAGTTTGTAGCTAGCGAAGCTATGGACGCGGCCACTGACATTGCCGAGCTACCATCACGAGTGACGAGTAAAGACTGCTACAGATGGTCTTTTTTGAATAGCAGCAAGGGGTGAACAATGCATTGTGGCAGAAAGTTAAAAGAAAAAAGGGGTACACAGGGCCTGTTTTGCTCAATTTATTTCGTTTCCTTCACTATTGTATTTCTTAATATGAACCAACTGAGCTCCCTTCCGCTCAATGCTTCCTTGGGTGTCTACACCTTATGTGGTGTACTCTAGCGTCGCTGCCCTGCAGATGGCAAACCTGTGTGCCAGTAAGGTCTGTGCATGCACGCTGGGACAGCAGAAAATAGAGAAATAGAAATATTACGAGATAGTTTGGAAAACTCCTATGCTTATCATAGATATGAGACATTGGTGACACTATTAACAGCCAGCAAAAGCATTCAGCACACTTGGGATGCAATTGTTTAGCAGTGAGTGAAAAATGTATGTAAAAAATGCAATTGCACTACACAAGTAATGTAATGCGAGAGGTCTCAGCTGTTCGTGTGGCGCAATGGCTAAGACATTCAGTTAAAACTCCAAAGGACTTAGGACTAAATCCTGTTCGAGGCCGTTTTTTCTTTCTTTTTTTTTGTCGCTTTTTTTTTTCTCTTAAGCACCCATGCAATTTAAATCTTACTTTTTCCAGCCTTTCTTTTCTTTCCCAGCTCCACTCGGGTCTGTGCAGGTTTATTCTGCCCAGTAAGTTGTAACTTAATCCTGTGTGCATTTCATACCAGATTTTTCAATAGAGAAGCGCTTACTGAGGCATGAACTTCATCAGAGGAAAACTCTGCTGCTCCACACTTGTAAACCAAAGCATGTATATCAAAAATGAAACCATGTGGTGATTCCAAATGCATAGCTGTGACTTCAAAGAACCAAAACATACCAAAACGAAACTGACTGCCTGTGGCACTGCCAAGCGCAAATTTATTTTTGGCTCCCATTATTTAGCCTTTTTGCCATTTTTGAAACAAAAGTTAACAATTCAAACATGCAACCATAATACATGTTAGGCAGCCTCCGGGATCCCTTACAAGTCATTGTGCATGCATTTGCGATTTCTGTATTTCTGCAATGCCTGCATTTCTGTTCTCTTTTTTCTACCTTATAAGAGTTTTGTTTTCAGTGAAAGTGGTGTTTTTGTGATTAGGAGCCAGCATACCATCGCTGCAAGCCTACTTTTTCTTTCAGTGTTCCTTTAGCACTACTTGCAGGTCTACTGCAGGTCTACTGCAGGTCTACTGCAGGTCTTTCGTATTGCACTCTGAACAATTTTTTACCCATGCTTTTCATTAAGATTTTCGAAGCATGATGGGTTGTAGCGAATGGATTTGATTGCACCTGAAAACTTCAAACACAAATTAAGAGCGTGTAATTTCTCTTTTTTTTGCTCACTGCGTGTTCTTTGCGAATGATGAATTTGACCACTTGCTTCATGAGGGAAGGCTCGAGGACGTTGAAGCTACTTTGATTGCCCGTCACTAGGCACAGTTATAGCAGTCTCGTAGCTCACTGGGTGCATGAGGTATTTGAGGTTACTACTCCTTATCGCCATAGACACCAGCAGGCTCAGCATATGTATCTAGGCATGCGGCTTCTTGTTGGTTGACCCCTTATCATTTATACTGCGCAGTTTGTTGAAAAATGGAAGCGTACAAGTTGACACAGGAAATGAAACGCCATGCAGTCCTCATCGCACTGGCGTGCGCCACAGCGACTTGGAAATTGCCAACTTTCTGAATGTTGCGAAGCCTTTCGTTAACAAAGTGCGGACAGAACTGATGCGCTGTGACGGTGACGTGGCATCTGTGGCGAAAAGGAAAAAGCGGTCAGACGTCGTCAGAACACCTGATTTTCTTCAGAGGCTGCAAGTCATCGTGAGTGACAACCCAGAGAAGTCAAAGTGGGACATTGCAAAGGAGCTCGATGTCGTAGAGCCAGCTGCCAGGCTTGCTGTGCACGAGGACGTGAGGTACCATTTCTGTGTCATGAGCAGGCCGCAATTCTGTTCTGGTAAAGCTCGGGAGAATCGTCTGCTCTGGTCCAAGCGCTTGCTAGGCAAGCTGAAGAGCCTGGAATGCTTTTTTTTTCTTTCAGATGAAAAGAACTTCGATCAAGACCAAAAAGCTAATTGCCATAATGAAAGATGGCTTTACGGAAGCGCTAATGAGGTGCCGACAGCATTGCACACAAAATTTCTGTCTGTGATGGTGTCAGCAGCCGTCGGCAACAAGGGTAATGTCATGCTGCAACACTGTTTTGCAGAAGGACTCCGCGTTAATGCTGCCGAGTACGCAGAGGTGCTTGCCACCGTTGTGAAGCCCTGGACTGATACTGTTTCGAAAGGAAATCCTTGTGTCTTTCAGCAACATTCGGCTCTCGCCCACACCGCCTGCGTCACCCACGAGTGGCTGGCCAACAACTTCCAATAACCACATCACTCCCAACTTGTGGCCTCCTAGTTGTCCAGATTTGAATACACTCGGCGTCGTTGAGAGAGAAGCCGACAAAAGGCCACATAATACAAAAAAATCTCTTAAGGTCGCCACTGCGAACTCAATGGGCAGTACCTCTAAGAACCACCTGATCCGTGCATGCAGCCATTTCCGAAGCCGAATTGAATTGGTTATTGCTGCAAGTGGCGCATTCATTGAGTAATGTGAAAACAAACAGTAAGAGAAATATCTCCTAAAGTTTGGTGAAAATATATATATTGTGGAAGAAGGCTAGGCCAAGACGGCGAGGTCGTGGCGGCAAGGACAGCGAAGCCTTGTCTAGCGTTTTAATCCGATCACGAACCCAGGCACGCGCCGGAGCCGGCGCCGCGGGACGATGATGATGGTATGTACAAATGAAAGAAGATTATGATGGCATGTACAAATGAAAGAAGGTCCACAGAAGGCTCACACAATCTGCCCGGGGAGTCGCAAGCGGCCAGCCTGGCCGCTCCTAACTAACCGACGTACCGCGGCGCACAAACGGTTTCAAGCGAGAAACATGAACAATTTCAGTTCCACGGTGGCGTCGATCGGCTGGGGGATCAACAGGCGTGACTTTGTAGTTAACTGGAGAATTTTGGCTGATGATCTTGTAGGGACCAAGGTAGCGGTGGTGGAATTTGTCACTAAGGCCAGGGGTGCGCAGTGGAGTATAGAGCAGTACTTCGTCACCGGGACGATAAGAGACACCACGAGACTACATGATGATGGCATGTACAAATGAAAGAAGGTCCACAGAAGGCTCACAATATATTTGCTGGAGATATTCTCTGCCTGAAGCCAACATTGCATCCTCAAATGCCTTGTGCACCCGGTATATTGCAAGATATGTGGCTCGAAAGTTCAGGCACAAATCAAAATGTAGTACTTATTCTGTATCTAATTTTGAGCAAATTATGTGTGCAAAAAAAACGAATTCATCTCAAATTTTGACCACCGAGGTCTTCTTTATACGTCTGCAGAGCTTGCAAAGCTCGTAAACACGCTGGAAAATTCGATTTCTTTAAATTATTTATTTCATTTCAATAATTGAGATTAAGACAAGCAGCATTCATAATTTTGCGATGTTTTTGAAAAGCCCAGAGGTTCCTGAGCCTGGACAGAAAAATTGAAAATGACAGAAAAATTACTCTTCGCATAGAGAAGTTCTACGTCCAGATGAGGTTCTGTTTTTATGTGAAGTCACTAAACTAAGAGCAGAGCTCTAAACCAGAGCAGATAATGCACCTGAAGGTGAGGAGATGGAAAAAATTATATTCTAGGGCTCTTTTTAATGACTCTGCCCGCGTCTTGTGTATTATTTTCAAATTTAGCAGCTTAATTCATTCACGTGCTCGTAGTTCAGTGACATTTTCATATAATTCTGTAGTGTTTCTTATGTTGGTACCATATGCTTGAACTATTTATATTCACTTAAAGGGGTCATGACAGCTAAAATTTGAGCATAAACTGATTATTGCATTTCACTCCATTCACGTTAATTATAAATCCTCGAAATTTGAGATTTCAGTGCAGTAGATAGTTTATAATGATTTTTTATTATTAATAGCGGAAGCAGCTTTATGGTTTGGCAACCTTGGGCGCTGACGTCACACGATATCATCCCCATGTTTTCTGCTATTCATGGTGACTGCGGCACTCTTGCATGCGTGCCGTGGATTGTGGTCACTGAGAGCCTTTTTCTTTCTTCAGCAAAAATATTTCATTCGCATATTTTTTTACTTTGGCAAGCCTTCACTATAGTGTGCAATCTTAGCGATCCTTGGACTTGTTTTGGGCTTCGTCTAGAGATTGTCGAGAAGGCCAAAGTAGATGTGCTCATGCTGTATTATTTAAGCATACAATCTGAAGCACATTATTCTTACGTTTTGAGAGTTAGCTTGTTTAGCAACAAGCGCTCCCATATATAAAAAGGCACATGTCCAACGTTTCCTTCCAATCAGCAACACAGTTGATATGAATCAAAGTTCGGTTTACATCCGGCTTCTGTTTTGGTGAGCAGTCAAGGTCGACAAGTCTCGTTCTGAATGAGGGAGGCCAATTTGGGAAAGCGACCCACGGTTTGCCTTTGCAAGTGTGAACATCGGTCAATCTGAGCGGTTCCTTAATCGCACACCCTTTGCAATCCTCAATCGTGAATGGGCCTTTAAACTGCACGCTGGTCACATGTTGGTTACAGTCAGTCTGCAGTAAAACATCTTCAGAACACAGCGGGCCTGTTTGTAAGCAGCACAATTTCTGCTGCCAAGAAGGGTAGAAAGGCCTTTATGACTTATTGGAGATTTAATTGACCACATGCTCTGAAGTTTCTTCAAAAAGCCGATATTTCTGCTATAAAACATTAACATTTCTGCTCCATAGCTGTTTCAGAATGTCTGTCCTGCTTTCTGCTCCATTTAGCTGCTCCAAAAAGCATATTTGCTTGCTCCAAGAGCTGCTCTAAACACCTATTTTGGCCACGCACACATGGCACTGCTTTTCACGAGCCCCTGTCCAAAAGTGCTGGAAGAAGACAATAACGATGCTATTTTGGGGCCTACTTCACGCAACTTCAGCACTCAGACTTCGACTACCTTGAAGGAAATTTCATCCTTGCCACTTAAGAGTGTTCAAACGTGGACTAGCCTCCCTTGCGCTTTATAATGGCGTTAGCACCCTGACCGCCTACTTACTTGTCCCTGTGGGCCTTCTCGATGAAATCCTACAGGCACCTCATGATGAGCCCACAGCTGGGCGTCTAAATTTTATTTTACTCTGAGTCGCATTCAGGTTAAATAATATTGGCCCATATTGGCCTCGTCTATCTGCTAATGTCACGCACTATGTCAGGAGTTGCTGCGACTGCTAACGCCACCGAACACTGCTAACAAGACTGCAGGATATACAACCAAACCAATCACTTGCGAGGCCATTCCAACAGATTGGCATGGACTTACTAGGTCATTTCCCGACATTGACATCTAGCAACAAGTGGATAATAGTAGCAACTAACTACCTGACTCGCAACGCCGAAGCAAAGGGCCAAAGGCTTCTTCAGACTAATTATCGTTGTAGAAAGCGAGAAGCACATCATAATATCTGTCGTGTAAAAAACCCACTTCTCGTTGTCCGTGGCATTGTCCTCCTTGCATGCATTAACAGTCAGTCGGCCTGAAAGTTGAGCCGATGTAACTAGTTTCTCGCTTTAATGTCAGCACAGTAGCCTGCCGCGCTGTTGCTGCCGGCTAGAAGCGGAGAAGCAGGTCAACTCCATTCCACCTTGTGTATGGCAGGGAGCCCGAAAATTCCAAAAGCACTGTGGAATCTACACTGCAGAAGTGCGAAAGGCTGAGCGTTGCTGGTGCACACGGTGCATCCGTTTGCTCTCATTATCATTATCAACTAAATGCACCGTTATCATTGCTAATGCCGTCATTGTCATTATCACTAATTGCAGCGTCATTGTCAGCGCTACTATCGTCACATGTGAGACAACCGCAAGCTTGCCTTGCAGCGCCGGCTGAGCACTTCGCCATAGATAGTCCAGCGAGGTATACAAGTACATCGTACTCAAGTGCTCCAACACCAGATGGATGCTTTGAACGCGAAGGTTGGCATAGGAGTACGGAATTCCACAAGCCGGCCTGTTGAAGATATTCCAGCTTGCGTGGAGAGAGCACATCCACAACCAGGTTTGAGAAGCAGAAATGAAGAGATGGCACAGCGAAGCACGGGCGGTCATCTCTGGCGGTGGACTCCAGCACAGAACACACGATCGCTAATGAGAACCTCTATGACAACACACGAGACAGCGGACGGCAGCGGGTTACTCTGCGAGGCACGGAGTGGTTTTCTGCGCACAAGTGCTCCGAGTGCGACGCAGCCGATAAAACCATACAGCATGTTGTGATCGAGTGCCCGAAACTGTGGCCCTCCCCCCTACAACTGCGACATCAGCACTGATGGAGACTCTTTCGACAGCACTTGGTCTGCAGTCGATGTCCACACCCTGGGTAGGGCAGTAGAGGTGACAAAGCACCGCCTTGATTGGTGGCGTAAACGAAAAGATTGTTGAAGGACTCCCCCCTTTTCCTTCCTCATTTCTTTTTTCTGGACTTTTGACGAATGCACAGCAGTTGGTATAGTTTTTGTTCTTTTTGTACTCCTTTATTTATTGGCCCAATGAAGAACTCTGTGATCCCTCGCTACAAAGGGGAGTGGCCGAATTAGCATCACGCAGACAAGGAGAATTATGATGTGTGTTTTAACTCATCCTCATGATAGACAAGGGCCCGCCGGGGTGGCGCAGTGGTTACGGCGCTCGACTACTGTTCCCAAGAATGCGGGATCGTAACCGGGCTTCGGCGGCCGCTTTTCAATGGAGACGAAAGCAAGGCCGCCTGTGTTCTATGCGATGTCAGTGCACGTTAAAGAACCCCAGGTGGTCGAAATTTCCGGAGTCCTGCACTACTGCATCTATCATAGCCTGAGTCGGTTTGGGATGTTAAACCCCGCAAACCAAACCAAATCACTGTAGACAAGATATATGTGCAGTTCACGATCCCGGGCGTGGCGCAGTTGGTTAAAGCTTAGGCTGGCGATGCGAGGGATGCAGGTTCGATTCCCGGTGGATGCAGGATTTTTACCTTTCCGATGACATTAGTTTCGGTTTCAGGTGGTGTAATTTGATTGAAAGCTATATTGTGACCGAACGAACGCCGACAGTATGAGCCATTAAAGCGCAGCTGCATCCCTTTTCGAGAATTTTGCGACATTCAAGAATTTGACTCTCCATAAGCTGTCGGTAATGCTTGCAAAGTGTTGTGTGCTATCTTTAAAACTGATGAAGTAATCAACGATTACAATTCGAGCTTCTCCTCACAGCACTGAAGGACTGCGTAGAAGCTCGATGATGACATAACGGACGGTAATATTTTTTCTTTACGTTACCTTCGCCCACATCATGCGGTGCCTTTTTTGATGCCATCAAACAATGCTTCTGGGCCTTCAATTTTGGTAGCCTTGTTTTCACTTCTTCCAACCAAGCCATTCTATGCGGGAAACATACTGGTGCCGTCAGTGATGTCATTATGTGCCCCCCAAGCGTCACTGTGTGGTGAGGAGAAGCTCGATAGCTGAAGCGGTTTAAATCGCTATTTGCGCCATTGTTTGAAATGCTAGCGCGAAGATATCTTGCATGCTTAACCTGGAAGCTGTAATCATTTGATTCCTTGAAACTCATCAAAATCTACAATCGGTGCAGTTTCCCTTTAAAGGCTTTCGCCTTAATACAGCACTCGATGTCATGCTGATGCCACATGTAACGGAAAAGGACAGCCTCAGTGTCACTGCCCACCTTCAGCGTGCAGAAGCAGCCCGACGACTCGCCCAGCTGCGCATAAAAAGCCAGCGAGGCACCAATGCCTAACGTAACCTACAATGACAATGAAAATTACAAGCCAGCAGACCGACTCTAGGTTTGGATGCTGAATCACCATCGTGGATTTAATGAAAACTATAAATTTTACGCTGCTGTTTCCGCAAATAAAGTTCACTCATCTAGATGAAATGGGCTATGGAATTGTCCCCAGATGTTACTGACAGTACCCCAGGGGTGATACATGTCCAGAAATTGTATGTTGTGTGCCTAAAGCCCTATTATAACTGATGGACACTATTTATATTTTGCTTGATGTTTATTTTTGCCTACCTTTCTATTCAATGTAGAGCATTGGGCCGATGCTTCTTTGAGGGGGAAGTCGTACCGCAAAGTTTTTTTTCACGCTTCACGCCACCTGGACGCAGCATTTACTCTTTTTGTTGTACAATGATGATGCACAGAGATTTACCTCGAATAATTGCCACAACACAACTCTGCTTCTACATTGTTCTTGATCATTGTACTTGGCAGGTTTACCTCTGTTTCCTTGTTGCCTTTAAACTGAGCACTGGGCATTCTGTTGTTCGATGACCAGTGCCTTTGTCGTGATTGGCACCTTGTTACAACGAAATAAACTCTGAAAGTGAATCCAATGTGCAGATAATGCTGTCAAACAGAGTACTGAGTTCTTTTTGGCTGATAGTAAATGATGGAATAAGAACACATGGTTGCAAAGAGCATATGTAGGCTCTTGAAGAAGTTACCTGTGCTCCTTCTGCCATTAGCTTGTCAATCGGTGTGATGAACCACTAGTTTAAGAAACACTATCACCGACCAAATTATTTATTAGAACCCAACATTTCGCGACCAACTCGGTCCCTGCCTCAGGGGCGACAAGTTCGAGGCCCGCAGTAGCATGCAGCGGCCTATGCTTAGCTGATCTGAAGAAGAATGGCTATACACGCGCCTTTATACCAATGTGCTTTCCGCCGTCGAGCTTGCAGGACAAGAGGGTCGGTCAACACGGAAACGACGAAGCGCCCTCGCATTGTGCTCCCATACGTGGCGGGCACCAGTGAGGCGCTTGCACGCATCCTGCGCAAACACGTCTGTGTGTCGCAAAAACCTACCTCAACAGTCTGCCGTTTTCTGCCGCTACCAAAAGACCGTATTCCTAGAGAAAAATAACCAGGCGTTATTTATAAAATCTCGTGCTCAGAGTGCTCTGCCTCTTATATCGGCGAAACAAAAAATCTGTCTGCGCATATTGCAGTACAAAAATGACGCCCGACAATTGAACTCGAAAAGCAACCCCCCTCGCCGAGCACTGCGAATGCGCCGACCACAAAATCGCCTTTGACGAGGTGAACCAATCCTTTCAAAAGACGTCACGTCTTTTTTCGGTTCATCCGGCTGACAGCTGCAGCAGTGAACAGGAATCCGGGGACGCTACCCTGGCTCTGCTACACAATTGGACTTCGCCACGTGTGCCTGCTACTGCGGGCCTCAAACTTTAGTCGCCCCTGAGGAAGGGACCGAGTTGAACCCGAAACGTCGGGTTCTAATAAAAAATTTGGTTGGTGATGGTGTTTCTTAAACTTTTGTTTCAAGTACCCAACCAGGCGGAGTTACACCGAAGATGTTCTCTTTCAAGTCAATGAACCAATAGGAAAAGCTTTAGGCCTTTCCAGTGACAGGCATCGTAAAGAACCAATGAGTGCGGAGGACAAGTCTATTTGCCATGTTTGAGCCTAGTCAGAGCCTCTATGAAGGCACACAAAGGACAACTTGATAAGAAGTTATCTAGCTAATTTTGGATATGTTGACATTCATCCAGCAGTACCCTACTGAAAAACCAAAAGTTCTACAGGGCAAAAACTTCACAAAATCTCATTTAATCGCATAGAGTCTCATACGGTGCACATCATTATCATAAAATATCGTACATAATTTATGATAATGTACAAGAAACTATGAGAACTTATGCAATTATATGCGACTTGTACGTGAATTCTTATGTGAATTGAGTGAGATTGTGTGAGAAAATGTGAGGTTATTACCCCTTGCAGTCTTTTCAATAGGGTAGTTATGGCTGACTGCATGGCAGTGTAGCCTAGCCTCTGAAATCTGCTTCCAAAAATTGATGTCAACATACGCAGTTTACTTGTGCAATCCGTTAGTGTTGGCAATACCTGTACTTTTTTTTTATTTTGTATTTTCCAGTCTACAAGAGTTCTGTTTCTTGCTGTCTTTTTTTTTGAGACTCACTTTTGACAACTTGGAAAATCTTTCTTTTTGCAGAGTTCAAAGCCTGGAAGGACCATATGGAAATCTGTGAAGTGGCTCATTTTGTTAGTGGCAGGAATGGCTCATCTGCATACCATGCAGGTTTTTGCAAATGCACATCTGTTTGTTAGCCGACTTTGAAAAATATGAGGGCTAAGGAACCTGTTCCACATCATGTTCAAAATAGGCTGTGCTTATATGCCTAAGCTGCTTCTGACATTGCCATGGTGCTTTTGATTTTGTATACAAATGCTATCTGAATAAAAGGTGCCTACATATTTTGTATGTTTAATGAACTCAAGCATGTGATGGCTCACATACATGACATTGTTAATGATGGTCCCCAAGATACACAGCATTTAATTGATGCTAATTATATGGAGTTAGCTGCACGTTAACCCTGTAACCGCCAAATTAACTCCCGAAAAACATACTAACATCGGCAGGTTTAGTTGTAATGTTTTTCATACCATTCTAATTCTAAAAAGTTTCCTTCATTAGTAAAGCATGCTGTCACTTCGCCATCTTTGTTTTTTTTTACCAGTGTACGCACATCGCAAACGGGGTCAGAGTAACTGTCAGGTACAAATTCTAGATTGTCAGCGAAGCTGCTGTCTGAACTACTTTACGAAAGAGCTCTTTTTTATTCAGGCATCACCGCCACCGGCACTCTTTGTGTGTGGCACTATCATAAAATGACTTTTGTCATGCCAAAAATGTGTGCTAAAGACTGAAATGCGCATTTTTTTCCATGGATAACTATGGCTCTGTAGAGTTGAAAATGCAATCAATGTATTTACCAAATCTATTCCTTTTTCATTGGCAGTGCAAGCAATGTAAGAGCAGGTTGGACAAGTGCCACTTGTCACTGGCAATACTGGCACAATTGCAAATGACAAATGAAGCTCTGAGATAAAGGACTAAGCCAGCATATGGTTTTGTGGATGCGGAAAGTTATGTGTAGTTAGTCAAGTTTGTACACAGTCGTCTGAAAGATTCTCAACATTTTTACAATGATTATTGCAGACCTGCAATGAGACACTAGAATATTCACTTTTACATAGAAAAGTGATGCTGCTTCAATAGAGGCAATATGCGAAAATGCCCGTATGATATGCAGCAGTATTAGTAGTGCACAATAAAGGTTCCCAAGAGGCTAAAATTGTGGCCCTCCTACAGCCTGGAAATAAAACCCCATATACTTTGCTGATATGCACAGAAATACTGCCTTTTGATAACTAGACATACGCTGCACCTACCTCCACCATCTGTGCTTGCCTTGGATTGCAATGCCTTATGTAACGTGCACAAAGGGATTGTACTTTATTTTGCAATTAATTTCGCATATACATTTTGGTGAACTGTCTGCAGCCACAGGGCCTGCTTTTGAGCTGCATAGATTTTCTCCTTATGGAAGTTTACAGTTGACAAGTGTTCTGTTCGGTTTATGGGGTTTAATGTCTATAAGCTATGAGGGATGCTGTAGTGGACAGCTCCAGAAAATTCTGACCACCTGGGTTTTTTATGTGCACTGACATCGCTAAGTACAAAGCTGCCTTGCATTTCGCCTCCATCAGCTGCCACCGCAGCTGAGAGTAAACCTGTATCCTTGGGATCGGCAATCAAGCTCTCTTATCACTGAGCCACCACAGCAGGGTACAAGTGAACATGGCTGAAAACAGATCTACGGCATGAAAAGTTTTCCCAGCTGGTGTACCTGTAGGCAGGTACAGAAACATTTTTCAGGTGCAGAAACATTTTCTACAAGATTTTGTCTGGCAAACAAGCGACATTTGTGCACAACCTGCGCTGTGTGCAAGGAGGCTGCAGTGACAAAGCCGGCACCTGTTTCCAAAGCTAAGGTAAAGCTTGGCCACAAAGCTGCACATGCAAAAAATGAAATGATGCATTTTGAAAAGCCCAATGCTCAGCTTCATTCAAAGATGTGTACAAAGCCAAAATTCCTTTCGCCAAACATGAAATCCATGTTTCCTGCACAGCTGTTGTGCATAAGATGCCCATCTGAAAACCGATAATCAAAAGTTTCGCACCTTGCTTAACTGCGAGGAATCCATTTTTATTGCATGCTTCAAGCTTACTCAAGCTGTTGGGCTGTTCCTAATTCGTTAGCATTGTGCAAATTATTGCAGTGCAAGCTTGCCAGCTGGCTAATGTGCATCATTTAAAATGATGTACTCTACCCCGCAACCAAGCTTGAACAAAATTAGCTAGGGTTCTTCAATAAATTTGCATTTCGGAAACACCCTGGAGCCTGAAAGTTGCAAGGAATGGCGATTGCTAAATGGCTTTTTTCAGCTGCACAGTGCCTTCAATAAGCTCAAGCTTATGACACTATTTGGCAGTAAAGTCTTCTACTGGCCTGATTGGTGCACTACCCACAAAAAAGCATTGGCACTCGTGCTGAGCAGGTCTAGAACAGCAGATGTTAAATGGTTCACAGGGCAGAGCACAAGCTGCTTTATTCTAGGTGTAGGAAATTACCAACATTACAAAATAGAGAGAGGGTACGTACACAGGACAGGAAAGGAAATGGCTGACTAAATATTCTCAGCCTGTGGAGTCATCTGTCTGTTGGGTCAAACGCTATGCAACCACTAGATAATTCGATTCATAAAAGCTTGGGCTCGCCTCATGACAATGGCATTAATATTTTTCTATTTTGCTGCATTAAATAGCCGTATTGCTGACACAAGCTGCAAGTCTGCGAAGTGTTCACTAGACAAACTGCTTTCAAGCAATGTAAACCGTGAACGCCACTACTTCTACCGTTCCACTAGCACAAGCAGCAAGCATCGGTGCCGGAGAGCTTCTAGCAAAGAACACTCAGAAGCATAAAAGTCGCACAAAAAGTTGCCTCGGTAGTAGTTAAACCGCTTGCGTTTTTCATCCTATAAGGTAAATGAAAATGCGGTGCCGTTTCGAATGTCATCAACAGAGCGAGGGGTGCAGACAAGAGTAGTAGCCAAAGGAGAAATCTTGCCTACCGTGGTGGCATTCTATGCCATCAAGAGCAGTTCCCTCGAATACCGCGCGATGGGCCCTACGTAGCCACAGTGCTCATCAATGTGCTGGGCGAGGAAAAAAGGTTAATAAATTATATTAAAAGCGATGGAATTCGGGCAAAAACAGCGGTAAGCAGATCAGAATAGAGTTTGGACAGCCAGAGAAAAGCCTACATTCTTTGTCCTGATTCAACCTCCTTAGTCCCGGCGTCACCCATTCCTTGGCACTTAGGTGCACACTTCTGAACCTAAGCACAAAGATGTAACTTTCATAAAGCACAAAACAACCGGCGTAACAAAACGCAACATCTCGTATAGCGGGAACAATCGCGCCGTCGCGAGGACGTGCGGCGGCCCTTTGACGTCTTATGTCCTTACCTGCAAGAAAAAGCAGCATCTTGGATGCGGGACGTGTTATTTATTAGCGAGGACCGTGAAACTTTGTTATGGGTAAACAAACATTCAGGACGAGAAATCTTCAAAAAAAGACGGTCACTTATGCATCTCAGCGCAAAACATGAAGGCAGCCATCTTGAATGTTTTATTTTTTTTTCTCTTTTTGGTGTACATACACAACAGATGGCGCGAGACGCTACAAAAACGATAATGATGATAATGGCCGCAAATTTTGAAAATTTAATTTGCGCAGGAGTGTGGCGTTTTTCGCTTAAATCAGGCGCAAAGTCGTCGAGTTTATAGGCAGACGCCAGGCATGAAAGGGAGATTCAGTTTGGCTACGAAAACAAATTTACGCCATACATAGCATAAAAACAAATCCCACTAATAGTCAATTTCGACTTCAATTACACTCGGAGACAACTTATGGCAGTGTGGCCAAGGCTAGGCAAAAAAGGTAAGATAGGCCACTGTTCCCTAGCCTTGGAAAATGAGCCAACTCACCCCTAGTGACCTGACACTTTCTCTTAAATTTATCCCTCAGTGGCCTGTCCTCTTTCCTTTCCTGTCTGGCCTTAGCCACAGTGAGAAAAAAAAAGGGGGGGGGTATCCCTCAGTATATACATAAAATATGCTGACAATGAAACATGAACTGATCGGGCAGCGCCTAGCTTGTCCGTGCGACCCTCCATAGCAGTTGCAGATCCTGTATGGCCCGAGAACTTGTATTCCGTCCAAAAAGCAAGGAAAGGCACAAGCTTTCTAAGCCGGTTTATTTTATTTAATACATACTGCTAGCCTCCTTTTGGAGGCTGTTGCAGGTTTGGGGCATAATATAGAAACAGCAAATGACAGGAATACTGGCAATCCACACTTGTCTAATTTATATATAATTCTATATGGCAGTGTGGAACAAGAAATGGAAAAGAAGGATATGATACAATACAATAACGCTGAAGACACATGTTTCACTATATTTGTACAGAGGTCAGGCTACTATATATAGGGTACTCAAGGAACAATTGCCAGCCGTGAACTGAACCCATCTAGTGATGAGCAATTAACCACTTCATCAGCTAAACCATTCCATTCGCGGACCGCCAGGGGAAAGAAGGAGAACATGAACGTATCACCAGTGTGCTCGATACTCGACTAAATGCTTGAAATGACGCATTCTTTCGTTTCTATGTGCTGACAGTTTAATAAATTTGGGAGCTGTATGTAATCAAGAACATCCACACTGTGCGTGCTGCATAGCAAACAGCCTTCGGATACTTGCCGTTGAATCAAACTATAATTGGAGTCTCTATAAAAGTCTTGAACATGAACTGCAGTACTTTATATTGCTTTTCACCTCATCTTGGTTTGCAACTTCAGGTTTAGGTTCATTGCACAGGCAAGTTCTGAGTGTAACTATAGGCAGGGGTGTTGGAAGAGGAGGAAAGGCAGGGAGGTTAACCGAAGAAGAAACCGGTTTGCTACTCTACACTGGGGGAAGGGGGTAAGTGGATATAAAAGTGATGTGTAAAAGAAAGTTACAGAAATATGAAGTCAGCACTGTCACATCACAGCCATATCACGTCGCATCACAGCAAAATCACAGTCTACCGATCAGGCCCGTGGTTTTCATGAAGCAGAGCAGTGCCTGGGAGGTCTTCACCGCAGACGATCGCCGTAGCCAATGGCATATATTCTTGATTTCTGTCAGCGGGTGTCCATATAGACACTCTTTTGCAGGGCAGAGAAACTGTCTTTCCGCATTGTATGTGGTCCACTCGCAAAGAATGTGGCCTATAGTCTCGTCAGACCCACAGGTTGCACATGCAGGGCTATTAGCCATACCTATCACAAACGAATGAGAATTTGTGAATGCTACACAAACCCACAGGCAGCACAGCAAAGTTGCTTCACGTCGGGGTAGGCCGTGTAGAATCCGGAGCTTCAGGTCAGGAGCAGGGGTGCCGAGAGGCCTGTTCTGCTTATGATATAATGACAGCACCACATTTAAGCTGCAGTGAATATGGTTTGTTAAGAATGTTGCAATAAGCGGGTACCGCACGGTTGCTGATTTATCTATACATGGGAGAGCGTCCCCCTTATATGATACAGGGAAAGAAATAACCACATAGCGATCAAAAGGATGGAAGAAGGAAAGACTGATGACAGCATGCTTTCTTGCCACTGAAAAACTGTGGAATAAAAAAAATCAGGCTAGTGCCAAGAGACGGTTGGTTGGTAACTGGTTTATGGGGATTAATGCCCCAAGCATCTCGAGTCGTATGACATCAAGAGAAGTGGTTATGGAAAAACCAAGCACATATAACAGTAGGACAAAAAAAAGACATAACAGAACTTGCCCAGACATAACAGATAAACAAATAAACAGACAAGTGTAGCATTATAACACCAAAGCATTGTGCCTTACAACATATTTACAAATTTGCTTCCATGTGCATGCAGGAACTTGTTATAGCCTTTTCAAGATCATGGAATCAAGCATGTTGCATGCAAGGGCAAAAGTGGCTGTAAGCGTGGGAAGAAGGTGGCACAAGCCGCTGACAAGGAGAAAGCTTTGAAACAGTTCACAGGAATAGGGAACGTAAGGCACAATGAGCAGGTACAGGTCTGGACAGTATCAAGGAAGTGACAGTGGCTGCGCACGATTGCGTCGCATGAATGTGAAATGTGTAGCCTCTCAAATGACGTCAATGTATCCATATGCATTTGTATTTTAGCGTGCAGTTGCTGTTTGTTTGCTTTTCTTTTTTTAGCGAAGTGGGGGCTTGACTATGGCAGGCCTGAACTGTTTGAGATCAAGTTAAATATTTATTTAAAGCTTTCCTGAGGCCTAAAACTCCATTTGTGTTGTATCTGTGGAAATACGATTTCCCATCATCATTCTGTTGTTCTGTATACTGATGTCCATTTAAAGCAAGAATAACATCAGGAGAATGTGGCTGCTAATATTTAATTTCGCAACAGATGCTTAAGCTAGGGCAGCGCAAAATGCTGAAGCCAGTCTAGTGCTCAATAATACTGGGTGAGGTTAGAGCATTGAAGGATACTGGTTTATATGTACGGCACTCACACGCCATGCACGACTATCCTACGAGGGTGGAAGGAGCAAGCAGTCGGAGGTTGCAAGCCCAAGCCATGGATGACAACAAGGACAAGTGAGCAGATGTCTATACCATGAGGTAATGCTAATTTAAGCATCTAGATCATCATCATCATCCTCAGCCTGACTATATCCACTGCAGGGCGAAGGCGTCTCCCATATTCCTCCAATTAACCCGGTCCTGTGCGAGCTGCATCCGCTTGACCCCTGCAAACTTCTTAATCTCATTCACCCACCTAATTTTCTGCCGCCCCCTGCTACGCTTTCCTCCCCTTTGAATCCAGTTTGTTGCCCTAAGCGACCATCACTTATCCTTTCCTCGCGCTACATGTCCTGCCCATTCCCATTTCTTCTTCTTGATTTCCATTAGAATGTTAGTGACTTGAGTTACTTCTCTGACCCACTCTGCACGCTTCCTATCTCTTAACGTTATCTCTACCATTTTTCTTTCCATAGCCCTCTGCGTTGTCCTCAACTTTAGTAGAACCCTCTTTGTTAGCTTCCACGTTTCAGTCCCATAGGTAAGTACAAGTAAAATGCAACTGTTGTATGCTTTCCTCTTGAGCGATACCGATTAACTGCTAGTGATAATCTGGGAGTACTTGCCAAATGTGCTCCATCCCAGTCTTATTCTCCTTGTTATTTCCCTTTCATGGTCCGGATCTGCTGTTACTACCTGTCCTAAATAGATATATATTCGCCTACTACTTCCGGTGCTTCGCTACCTAACGTAAACTGTTTTTCCTTCCCTAGGCTATTAAACATTACCTTAGTCTTCTGCATATTGATTTTCAAGCCTACTTTTTTACTTTTCCTGTCTAGGTCATCATTATTTGCAATTCATCCCCTGAGTTACTTAGCAAGGCAATGTCATCAGCAAATCGCAGATTACTGAGGTATTCTCCATCTACTCTTATACCTAACTGCTCCCATTCTAGATGTCTTCTTTCTTAGATTCTAGCATCTAGATGTCACTACATAAATTGTTCATGGTTTTTTGTGCACCTATTTCTGCTTACAGCTTTTTCTTTGCTTGTAATGTAAATTATTTGTGTTTATTTGATGAATCCCCCCCCCCTATGTAATGCCCGCAAAGGCCCTTAGGGTATTTGAAATAAATAAATAAATAAAAAAAATATATGGGTGTGTAGTGCTAACAGTAAGTGCTGGAGTAGCTCGGTGCAGTAAGCAGCCAACAAGTGTGGCAGTTACGAGACGAGACGTAGTGTTGGGTTGAGCGCTGGGGTATTATAGTGTATAAGTGTGTATTGCAACCCAGATTCAATTTCAGTTTGGTGGAATGACTATACAGGTAATTCATTGGGTATAGGGTGTGGCATGTCCAGACAATACCAACGACAATGGCAACAATGTGGCCTCACAGATTGACACTCGTATGTTTTAATTGTAGCTATAAATGTTTTTCAGTCACTTAACAAATTGCTATCCATAGCAGAAACAATACTCATGCACTGAAAAATAAAATGAAAATACTGAATATAATGCACATATATATACATTGGTACATGTACTGTACATGTAGGAAGCCAAGGATGCGAAAGTTGTCCAGAATAAACGAGCGGCTGCGTCTCCAAGACTGCTGACAGTAAAAACAAAAAATGGCATAGACACATGTAAATACTGAAATGAAGTGAGTGCTCTACCAAGCAGTATTGCATATGAGATATCAGCCAAAGTTTATAGTCTACTAACACGTATACAGTAACAAGGCAGCTGCAAGTGACCTGAAGGAAGTTAAGCAAGCTACCTTCCTGGCCGCATTTTGGCAGCTCGCTGCATTCGTTACTCTGGGCCTCAAGCGAACTACTGTATATTGTGTCATAGTGTATATATATATTTTTTTTATTTTTACCTACCCTGTCCTTTCTCCTTCTCGTTCACCTCTTTGATTTCCTCTACCCCTTCCTCGCTATCCCTTCAATTCCACCGCCCCTGTTCAGGTGCTTCAGATATCAGATACCGGGGCTGGCAAACATCTTTTCTTTCCTTTTGTATATGTAATAAAATAACCACTAAAACAACAAATGCTGGTAATGCTAATCATCTTAAATTAGAATCAGATAAGCAGATAAGCAGCAAGCTGACACAGTATAGTGCCTACGTTGTCATGTTGCGCTGTCGCAAGCTCCTGATAGAAAAAAAAATGTATTTGCGCAAAGCTTTGTTGGAAACAATTTAATTCCTTCCAAAGTCATTTTTGCTATACTGTTTATATATCCATACATGTTCTGATAAAACACACGAGTTTTGCACCGTCTTCAGATTGCTTTCCAAAGCTAGAAGGTGGCATCCATGCCACAGAGATATAAGTAATTGACAAATTACACGCTAATTTCGATCTGTCATATCTGCAAGCTCAAAAACAATTAAGTACCAGGTTGCTGTTTAGCTTAATTCACTGCTAAATGACACCTCTCGCATTGATTTCGCGGACAAAAATGGACACGACGCCCACCTACCGCTGCACTCAGCGCACTATGTCAAAAAACAACAGCAATGAAAATGGCTTACGTGAGAAGCGACGGCCGATGTGAGATCGTTGACGCAGACATCGCAAATTTGCTCGGTACCCATGAATCGAACGTCCGACTTTTGCAGTTGAATGGTTTAATGTTAAGGGTGCGTTGCACTACCTCCGCTGCAGCAAAACCACGCCAATAAACTGAGAGACTTTACAAACACTGCCCGAATGCGCCGACGACGGCGTCGTCCAGAGCTCGTCATTCCAAAAGCTCTGGACGCCGTCGGCGACAACGAGGAAAGAGCCGAAAAGCCCGCCAGCCCGCCACGAATCTGGGGACAAATTCAGACTCAACTAGGCACATAATAGTCAGCATTTAGGTGCTTTGTAAAAACATGGCGTTCAATGCGCTTGGGGAAATCTAGGGACAAAATTTTAGCCGAAAAAAACCTATTCATGGCGGGTTTTAGTCTCGCCCCAGCTGGCATCGTTCCAAGGCACGGAGGTATAGGCTTCCAAAGCACCGTCGAGCGGCGCTGCTGCTCCTGACAGGGAGCGCCATCTCTGACAGAAAAATAGAAACTGGGGATAAACGCGGCGGCACCACCTAGGCATCCCGTGCAAGTTTTCTCCTTTCGCTCGCTCGCTTCTGCGCACGTGCAGACGTCTCGCGCTGCTTTTGTCGCGCGGACAGAAAAGCACGCACTGGACGCCGCCGGCTCAGCTCGCTGCCTTCACGGCGTGCGCCGTGCGCTTTCTCTCGCACGAGCACGCGCCTTGACGCGCCCCCGCAGGCGCACCGCGACATGCCACCTGCATTCCGGTTTTATTGGGCAACCTGACGCGTATTTACATGAAGGATACTTAATTATAGGTGGGAAACTTTTTATTCACATCTGCACTGTAGAGCAGACAACAGACGGGGATGAGTAAATATTGATTGTGAATGCGTCCTACGTTAGCAAACACGTAGGAAGTGCATCTCGAGGTAAGTCCGCTATGTATTTATATTGTCGTATATAATATGTTTAAAAACTGCTAAAGTATCTTCAGTACTGTGAAATAAAGTGGCCCGCTCGTTGACCATCGTTTTGGCCTGTAGCATGCGATCTATATACGAATTTCTTTTTTTATTATTACAACGTTACCAAAGAAAATCATGCAGTAGAAGAATAAGTATGTAGTCCGAAGAAGGTGTTTCTTCAAAGACAAGAACGCTAGCAATCTCAAAAGCCCATGCGTGCTCCGTGCGCTGCACGCGACATAACCGGCTCGCTGGCTCGGAAGGCAGGTGAAATCCAAGCTTGTACTACATAGTGTTTTATTTCAGTTCTTATTAAATGGTTGTGCTTCATTTATAAAATTTGGTTTGCACTCACGAATCCTTTGACGCGAATGGGGTGCTCCGTGCGAGTAGTGTCAGTCGAGCCATAGCTAGGATCACGTTTGTACTGCACTTCCGACATATCTTCGTTATTATTAATAATAATAATAATAATAATAATAATAATAATAATAATAATAATAATAATAATAATAATAATAATAATAATAATGATAATAATAATAATAATAATAATAATAATAATAATAATAATAATAATAATAATAATAATAATAATAACAACAATAACAATAATAATAATAGTAATAATAATAATAATAATAATAATAATAATAATTGGTTCACTTATTTGCCAATTTGCGAAAATCTGTAAAAGCGTCTCAGCAAGGCATGTTTTCCAACGCCATCCCCACCCTCGAAAAAAAAAAAGAAGGCCTCGTTGCTAGATATTTTCTTGGTCAATCTAAAAATGAAAAGGCAACTGTGGACACTTAGAGCACATTCACACATCAATCTCGATGGCGGACGTCGCATCAGGTGATTTGGTTGCTTTCAGAGCACCCACAAAGCAGGGAGAGAGCACAGAAAATCGCCGAAACTAGACACGCGGGGAGCGGAGGGCAGGATAATCTTCCACCATCTTCACTTTTTATGCATGGTGTTAAACCACTGTACTTTTTTGACGCCTCTCCAAGCCGTCTTTGTCAACTGTCAACATTTCTGAGTTTACAAAGAAAGGGGAAATTGGCTCTTTTCGTTTCCACAAAGAACGCGAGACTGCAAGAACGCTGCCATGCGGTTGGAAAACAGGTGTAGCGGACAGGCTTCCAAAGAAAACTGCGAAGTTTCACACGTGAGCCTCGTCTTTTGGTGCTTCGTCTACTATTGTGGCTTCCCATGACACAATGCTACTTAGTACATCCGTTTCACATCAGCGGAAGCGTTTTTGTGTCGCCAAATAAGCACCAGGCGCAACGCGATCGCCGCGCGTGCAAGGAAGCTAGCGGAGCGTCTGCTCCGGCGAAGCCCCATCGTTTCACATTTCGCCACCATGCCAGGAATGCGGCGCTGCCGTCGCGAGAATATAACGGAGGGACGGCCGCCGCGAGTATGAGCCGTTAAGGAGAAGCGTTTAGGGGTAGCTCGGCTGGAAACGCTGATTGGTGGACACGCCGCAGCCTGGCGTGACGTTTTTTGCGTCGGGCTTGACCGGACGTGACGTAGTCAAAAACTGGGTTTGCTTGTTTTTTTTTCGTCTCTAGACGCTCTAGGGAATCGTTAGGTGCCCCCCCGCTCTGGCAACGCGCGTTATTCCGGCATTCGGTTCGTGGATCTCGCTGCTACATGGCACCGGCGCGTTCGGTCACCGAGGTGCTCGACGATGGCGGGCCTGCGCGTTTACGTGAATGCGCTTTCGGCACGCCGATCCGTGCTTTACGTTGGGCGGAATGACGTTGATAATGGCGACGACCTGCGGGAGATCGCAAGCACCGTCAAGGTAAGTATAAATTGCGCAAAATTGTCTCGCATTTTGCTTATTTATAAGTGCTGTGTCGCTTGTCTCTCCCCACGTGCTTCCAGGACCTCGTGCAGCAGCAGCTCGTGGAATGGACGCTCCTAGTGTTCAAAAAAAAAAAAATCGGCCACGGCTATGGAGACCTCCACGAAAACATCCGCCGTCGGCAACTAACCGCTGCCTGGCTGCTATGCTGAGGCGCACGTCTGCCGTGCGCATTCTCAACCCTGATTGAGGTACAAGAACGCAGATTTCTTTCTCGAAGGTTTTGTAATATGTTGCGCATTCATCAAATCGCTATGTTCATAATGCAACTTTTTTCTACTCCTTTACAGCACCGTTTCCTGTATGCTGCGAAGAGGCCGAGGATTTTCTTTGTACGCAGCAGCCCATATGTCAGGGATCGCGGCATCGATCAGCTCTCCAAGATCATCGCCGCAACCCTCGTAAATGTCTACAGTAGAAGCATCGCTACAGCATCCAGGGCAGCATATAGGCACCGTGCAGGAGTAACTCGCGGTGCGACGCTCGCGCCCCTCGCGGCGGGAAGAACAGTTTGGTAGGGAGACGTGCGCCCGGCCGTGCAGCGGAGACGCGGCGGATCTGCTGAGCGTGGGGCACATTTCCCGTTCGTTCTTTCGATTCGCGACATTATATGGTTACAAATGAATTTCTAAGTTGCAGTCCTTCCATTGCTGCTGTTGCCCACATTTTCACTGGCCTGATAACATATTTTTCGCGTCACCGAATAAGCTTTACGACGCGATGAGACGCTAAGTGCGAATCGCTGCCTTCCAACGAGCAGTGAGCTGGCAATCATGCCCGGATATTGCCGCGTCCAGATTTACCGCGAAGCATTTTTTTTTCGAAAGAGGACACACTATACCTTTACCTGCATTAGCATCCTTTCTCAACATGCAAAAAAAAAAATAATAATAATATTTAAAGAAATTGGGCAACTCGCATCAGTGCTACTGGGACCTACGTGCGCGCCCAGTGGGCCGCGCTCGTGAACGCAGTTGTTCATTGCATAATATTTATGTATGCTGTCCTGTGGTCTATATTTCCCTGTCTACGATAGCTTGCATAAGCACCAGTACAATGCAGAGAGTAATCAGCAGGAATGGAGCGTTTTAATGGCGCTTTTACTATGTCTTGCGCATTAGTTTCGCGAATGTACCTTGTCAACTTTTTTTTTGCTTGCTTGCTTGCTTTCATTATTTTTTTCCTCCCTCTCAGCTCGCTCCTTTTTTTCTTTTCCTTCGCTGTCCGCTTCGTCCTCCTCTGTAGAAGTGATTCAGGAGATGTCTTTTTTTTTATTACGTCTTTATTTCTGCTTACGGTAGGCGTTTACCTTGCGGCAGAACTAAGTTGCTTCATGGATGTGGGGGGGGGGGGGGGAGCGGTCATTCCATACGCTTTAATCATTTAGTTGTGTTAATGACATTTCGATGTCTACTGAGCTGTTGAACCTCGAATGATAAGCTGTTTCTCATGCGATACTGCTCAATCGAGACTGTAGTAGTAAATAAGTAAAAAAAAATGAATGCATTTTTTTTTACGTATTTGTGGAGACTCTGAGCATATCTGGCATTCATTACATGCCATCCTACTCCAAACAAGTTGTCGAGCGGCTGACTGCCACCTGTTACCTTCCCCTGTCAAAACTTAATTTTGTGGCAGAGGACTTGAAAGTACCGCTAAAGAGGCATTAAGGATCGTTAAAAAAAACAAACGAAAGAAAACTAGCATTCAAGTCGGGATGAGGCAGGACGTTCTTTCGACGAAAAAGAAAATTAAGCATACTACAATTCTGACATGTGACAGAGAGGAAGACATGCATGTGTATTGGAAACTGTAGAGCGTTTGTGCAGTGCTGTAAGGGAGTTTTCATTCTCATAGCTGTGTCGCTGTATCAGTGACCGCGTGCTGTCTGCCATCCTTTCCTTTATCGTCGAGAAAAGTGGCAACCGCCTCACTAGAAAACAGCTTCATTCATTCCTATCCTTCTCCCATACTCGTTCCGTCCTTCTCGGCCGCTCGATTCCCCGCAGCTTTTTTTTTTTTTTTTTTCTCACCCACCCCCACTTGGGGCATTCGAGCTAGCCTTTGTGAAGCTGTACCACACTTGGGAGGAGGGGCGTTCGCCACAATTTTTTTTTTTGTATTTTTATACATTTTTACCGTGTTTTTACGCCCCCCACCCTCCTACCCCCTTCGTTGTTTGCTCGGCCTTTTCCAACTGCGCGCGCTTCTCCTGTCGTCTTCCGTTTCGCGTGTTTCTAGCCTAGAAATAAACGCCCAACAGGTGCCTAGGGCTCGTCTCTGTCTCTGCGTCTTGTGTCGTGTGGCTCTCGCATCGTTTGTGCTTCGCTACGTCGCTCGAGCTGGCTAAAACTGCTACCATTTCGTTGTGCAGGCCGCCTTTTCAAGCGCGCGCCCTGCCTAGGCGGCCGCGCGTCTCCCTATCAAACTGTTCCGGCGCTCACTCGTGGCGCTGCCTGTTCGCCGCGAGTGCTGCCCCCTGGGTTTCTGCACGGTGCCTATAACCAGGCACTGTGTACGACGTAGTGTACCACTGTTGACGGTGCACGGCAAAGGGCCACGGACGAGTGCAGGGCTTTGTGTTCGCCACGCCGTCACGTCGCTGCGCATCCAAACGGCCCTTTTCAGGGCCGCCCCAATGTTTCCTGGCAGACCGCAGACCTGCACATCCCGTACTCCTCTTCCCTCTCTACGTTGCACGTGGCTTCGTATCAATCGCCGCGGCCACCAAAATAACTTGCGCGCTAGGCCTCTTTACCAGGCTATACGTAAATACACGCATGCATAATCGTGTCAAATTTGATTTAATAAAGTGCTACAGTGCTTATTACCTGCTTCCCTCACGCATTCTTCCGAGTCTTCGTGCAGCAGCTGCAGAACACGTGGCAAGCGTCACTCTGCTGCCGCGACGAACGCTAACTAAGCCCATACAACAGGGTTAACAGCTAGAGTATTCTCAGTGTGGTGCGGCTTTGTTCAGCGATGTTAATGGAAGTATCGACATTTTATATAACAACTGCATAATCGTCTTGAATATTGCTTCATAAGGAACTGTACTGCTTAATTCTCACTTACCTCGTGCATTCCACAGCTGCTGCAGCTAGCACGTGGCCAGCGTCGTTCTCTTCAGTGCTGCAGTGACGACAAACTATAGGCCTCGCGATAGGCTACAATATACACCGCGGCTTTGTGCCGCTGTGTATTTTTTTTTTTATAAATGCATCACATTTCGAAAGTTATAGTTGCCATCCAAGGATCACTTAACTCGAGGGCACGGGAAAAGGCAGAAGTGTACGCACCTAGATTCGATGCTGTGTACAACGCCGTGTTATTTATTTTTTTTTTTACGAAAGCATCCTACGCGCTAGGCGTCCTAGACAAGGTTCAAGTGCAGTGTGCCTTTGTATAGTAACCATGTATGGGGTGAGCGGTTGCCATGTTTTCAGTTCACTTTTGTTGGCTGTTTCTTAAATAAAAATTGTCATTGGTCTCTGTGTCCGTCACTGTGTCTAAAAGCTGCTCTAGCCGAACCACGTACGTAGCGATGGATTGCACCGCGGCAGTATGGCTTTGTTCCAAGTTTAACAAAACAGTTGAGGCCAAATCAAAATCGGAAATGACCATTTCAAACTTGGATATCGGCCCCCAGTCAACAATTTGGAGTCCAATTCAATGGCAACACTTCAGCTCTGTGCCAACATTTCGTACAATTAAGGGAGTCGAAATTATGGAAATGGCATGCATTTGTGAACATCAAACATGCTTCCCATCCAATTAACATGTCATGCAATATAAAAGCTCAATATTCTATTGGGGAACTCAATGAAATCTGCTAGAGCATGGAGCACACGTTCGTAGAGATATTTTTTTTTTAATTACCAGCACTCGCAAAGACTCGAAAATAAAAAAAAAACGCGCATTTCGTACAGCGAAGCGACAAGGAAGCCCAAATGCGTGGGTAAAATACCATGAAGTTGAACACTTGTTCTTGGCCGCGATTGTTAAAGCTAAGCGCTCCTTCTACGAAGTCGACCTACCAAAAATGATAGTCGATAACCCCAAAAAATTCTGGAAAGTGATAAACCCAAAAGAAACGCGCGCTATCACCCTCACTAACAATGCCGGTGTTACAATGACTGATACCGAATGTGCAAACGCATTTAACACTGCTTTTTCGTCCGTATTTACTGACGAATCCGAATTGCCCTGTTCTACATTACCACTTGTTATCACCACAGCCATGGAACCCATTACTTTCAACAGTAGCGGAATTTCATGCATAATTGATAAAATAAAGAACTCATCCGCTACCGGCATAGATGATATAAACTCAAAAATGTTAAAGAACGCTAAACTAGCTTGCTCCAGTATCCTTTGTGCACTGTTTACGCAATCATTGTCCGAAGGAACCATACCTGACGACTGGAAAGTGGGGAAAGTGTTGTTCCCATCCACAAAACAGGTACTACTGATTCACCTTTTAATTATCGCCCTATTTCATTAACAAGTGTACCCTGCAAATTAATGGAACATGTCATTTACAGCCAAATCATACAATTCCTAGATTTCAATCACTTCTTCCATCCGTCCCAGCATGGATTTCGGAAAGGATTTTCCTGCGAAACTCAGCTAACCATTTTTCTTCATGACATTCACGCCAACCTTGACACTAACCTACAAACTGATGCCATATTCCTAGACTTTGCTAAGGCTTTCGACAAAGTATCTCATCAACGCTTGCTTCTCAAACTCTCTCAGCTGAACCTAGATCCAAACATCATCGCATGGATTAAAGAATTCCTCACGCATCGTTCTCAGTCTGTCTTCATTAATAATCAGCCCTCCCACCCGCTTCCAGTAACCTCCGGCGTCCCGCAGGGTTCCGTTCTCGGTCCTTTGTTATTCCTTATTTACATTAACGACCTACCCCAGCATGTATCTTGTCATATCCGTCTGTTTGCTGATGACTGCGTTATTTATCGTTCAGTCACTAACCCTTCTGACCAAGAATCCCTACAGGCTGACCTAAACCATGTGCAAAACTGGTGTTTGCAGCGGCTGATGACACTCAACACTAACAAATGTAAGTATATGTCTTTTCACCACCGCCGAAATCCTTTTGTTTTCCAGTACACAATTTCTAACTCCTCTGTCGACCTCGTCCAGTCGTACAAATACTTAGGTATCACCATTTCTAATGATTTATCCTGGCGTCTGCATGTGACTAACCTGATATCATCAGCTAATAAAACACTTGACTTCTTGAAACGTCACCTGCGGGATGCCACTCAACATGTAAGACTACAAGCATACATTTCACTCATCAGAACTAAACTGGAATTCGTATCGGCCATCTGGAACCCTCACCAAGCATATCTAACAAACGCCCTCGAAGCTGTGCAGAACAGGGCCACCAGATTCATTCATTCCTCGTATTCATACGACGTTAGCATATCATCTCTAAAATTGCAATCAGGTCTATCTAATCTTTTTGCTCGCCGTCGCACTGCCAGTCTCGTCTTATTTCACAAGTTTTTTTATTCGCCACTCAGACAAGAACCCTACATCTGCGCACCCCCGCCGCGCAGATCCCATCGCATCAGTCACCCTCTTCAAGTTTTGATCCCACGTGCCCGCACCACTCTTTTCTCTAATTCATTTTTTTTTTGCCGAGTAGCAGCTGACTGGAACGGCCTTCCCCACGATATCGCTGCCATCACCTGCCCTGGATTTTTCATGACTGCATTGAACACCTGTACTTCATAAAAACCCACCCCTTATGTAACACCCCGCAAGGGGTCTTTAAGGAAAATAAAGTGATGTGATGTGATGTGATATTGGAAATAATTCAGTCAAGTCCCATTCAAGGAATCAGATGAACAGTAACAAAAACTAATCATCCTTTATATATTTGGTTTAGTACCTTAATGAAGAGTATTAGGCACACTTTTGCTGAATTTGTACATAAATGACATAATTCATACTGACAACAGTGTTCAGCTCATCATGTATGCTGATAATAGTGTGTTTATTACTGGCTTTGATCTCAATGAGACTGTTTTACATTGAAATTATTTACTTGAAAAATCGTTTGCCTGGTCCAATTTCATGAAGAAATAAACACAGAAAAACTATTTTGTTTTGAGACTTTAATGGCTCATGCTGTCGTGGACGGGGTCGCCGACGAGAGGGGACGTGCTTCTCATCGGCCCCTGCTATTATGCCAATTAACGCAGTGTTAATTTACAGTTACCGCGATATATTTGGTACCAAAGTGTGCGCGAAGGTGCGGGGCATCGACCGGTACCAGTTTTGACCAAGTGGTACGTGATTATCCCGATTTACGAGGACTTTTCTCTGGTGCGGTGCGGACTTTTCTCTAAGCCTAACGTCGGCCTACCACGAGTACGGCCACCGGTGGTGACGGGCCCGGCCGCTAGGCCTAACCCGGCGACGAGTACGACCAAGATGGCGTCCGAAATGGAAGCGTCCGAAATGGAAGTGGCCACGTCGATGGGAGACAACATGACGTCAGCACCGAGCATCGGCAGTCTCGGCGGGCGTACGTGCATTGAAGTTCAAGGAGAGGACATTACACCGGAAGAAGTCGAAGGCTGGTCGGTCTCCGGCAAGCGCGTCAAGCAGATCATGGCCGGCAAGGAAAACGGTGAGTCCGCCGCCATTACTCGCCAGTCTAGACCCAAGACTAGGGCCAGCTTTGCTAAGAGAGTTGCAGCCTCGGTAACGAAAGCGGCGAGGATGCCGATGGACATGCCGAAGGAAGACACTAAGATAGTCATGAGACCACGGGGAGGTCTCAACGTAGCGAGAACTGAGGTTTCAATAATTATGTCGGCCGTCATGACGGCGGCTCGAGTAACGAAGGAAGAAGCCAAAGCAGACACCATCTGCACGAACGCGCAGCAAAACATCATCGTGGTCAGCACCCCGGACGAGAGGCGTGCCACGCTGTACTCTAAGGTCAAAACCCTTAACGTAGGAGACAGGCCATACGAAGTCAGCGCCTACCGAACGGCGCCGGACGGCACGGTCAAGGGAGTCATCCGAGGCATAGCCGTAGACGACACCCCGGAGGAGATAGCCGAAAACATCGTGAACCCGTGCAACCCCCTAGCGGTGGAGGCGCACAGAATCGGCAATACAACCACGGTGATAGTACTCTTCGCAGGAGAGAAAGTACCGAACTACGTCAAGTATGGCTCGATATTAGTCAGGTGCGGGCTTTACCGCAAGCACTTTGACGTGTGCAGGCAATGCGGCAAGATCGGCCATAGAAGAGACGTATGCCCGAATCCCAACACCAGAGTATGCTTCGGCTGCGGAATCGCGAACCCCAGCGAGGATCACAAACGCGAATGCAAGCCCAAGTGCAGGCTCTGTGGGGGACAGCATCCAACGGGCGAGAGGGAATGCAAGAACAAGTACAAGATGCCGTATGTGCTCAAAAAACGGCAATGGGAACGCAAGATGGAAGCCAAGCAGCAACAACTGGATCCGAAAAGCTTTCCGCCGCTGCGAGAGCCGTCTGCCGAGAGACCCCGCGGAGATTCGAGGCAGCGCGACAGCAGCCGCAAGAGGGACAACAGCAAGGGAGGCAGGAGCGCCAGCCGCCACAGACCGTCGCAATCGGGGGAAAGAGTCGCCTGGGCCGAAACAGTCAAGGCAAACATGGCAGAGAAGAGACAACCACCGGCCCAAAACGCCACGAAGAACTTCCAAGAAGAGAACGGGGTGGTAATAAAAGCCCTAAGAGACGAGAACGAGAAGCTAAAGCAGAGAATCGCCGAACAGGACGCAACCATCAAGGAAATCAACGCGAAGCTAACGACATTAATTGCGATGCAGCAAAAGCAGCAGCTGCTGCCGAAGCCCGCACAAGAGAGGAAACAAGAAGAGATAACCGAGGACGAACCAGAGGTCGAGGTGGACCCGAGAGCCACGAAAGCGGCGGGACCGGCTCCCAAGAGGAGAGCCATAGAGGGCGCCAGGGAACGAAAGACAATGGAGAGAATCGAAAAACAGGACGACAGACTCGACCGTCTCGAGGCGATCAGCAAGGTAACCAACGAAAGCCTTACTGCGCTCACGCAAACGGTTCAGCAGATGACAACGAACATACAGAGCACGATCCAGAACATGATGGCGCAAACGCAAGCACAGCTGCAGACGCAGATACAGGCACAAATACAAGGTATGGAAGCACAGATCACCGCCAAACTGCAGCAATCATGGACGGGACAGCACGTGCAGCAACATCCACACCACCAGTGAGAGACCTCTTGGTCTGGCACTGGAATTGCAACGGCTTTAACGGCAAGAGAGCGGTGCTGCAGCAACACTTGCAGCAACTAACGAGGAAACCAGACGTCATAATGATTCAAGAAACACACAGCGAAGAGACGCCGAGACTGCCGGGCTACCGGTCGCACGACAGCCCGCCGAGCAAAAGGGACACGTCCAAGGGCAAGGGCAGAGGGGTCTGCACCTTCGTTAGGAAAGGGATCACCTTCGTGGAACACGAAATGATCGGAAGAAGCGCCATCGAACACTGCACGGTGGAAGTAATCACGGGCAAGAAGAGGAAGGAGAGCACTTTCCTGGTGAACGTCTACAGCAATCCGTCCCACGGACAACAGAAATTCAAGGCACTGCTCCACAAGGCAACTTCAGTCGCGGGGAGCAATACGCTCGTAGTGTGCGGAGACTTTAACGCTCCGAGCCAAGACTGGGGCTACCACAGAACGACGGTCAAGGGGAGAGAGCTGATGCAAGACGCCACCGACGTCGGACTGAACCTAATCACGGATCCGGCCTTTCCCACCAGGATCGGCACTTCTGTTACGAGAGACACAACTCCGGACCTTACCTTCGTCAAAACTGACGGAGGATCAAGAGAAGCGAAATGGAGAAACACGGGCCAAGAGCTGGGCAGCGATCACTACATCGTGGAGGTCGTCGTACCGCTCGAAGGCCAAGGCAACACCGGCATAAGGAAGCATCGCATTACGGACTGGGACGCCTTTCGAAAGGCGCTATCTGCGGTGCAAGAGGACATTACGGACATCGAGCAATGGGCGGCCAACGTCGTTGAGAAGACGGAAGGAGCCACCAAAGAGCTAGAGACGGACGAACGGATAGACAAGATGGACAGTCGGCTGGCCCACCTGATAGAAGCCAAGCAGTCCATAAAGGCGAGGTGGCAGAGGCGACGAACCAACCGAAGTCTAAGGAAGAAGATCGCCGAGCTCAACAGGCAGATCGAGGTCCACTGCAGGGTGCTATGCACCCAACAGTGGAACGAGGCCTGCAACGAAGCCGACGGACAGATGCACAAGGGCAAGACGTGGAACATGCTGCGGAACCTCCTCGACGAAACCAAGACCAAGGGCCACCAACACAACAACCTGGCCAGGATCCTACACAAGGCAATCTGCGAACACGGGGAAGACGAGGTCAAGCGGCGCTTGGACGCCAAGTACCTGCCGACCACCCCCACGGAAAGACACCCGGATTACCAAGGCAAAGAGAACGAGACGCTAGATCGCGACATCCAGACCTGGGAAGTCAGAGTTGCCCTGCAGAATCTCAATGGAAGGTCTGCCGCGGGTCCCGATCGAGTGACCAACAGAGCGCTCAAGAACCTCAACGAAGCGGCCATCGAAACGCTCACGAACTTCTACAACAAGTGCTGGCAAGAAGGAAGGCTACCCAAGCAATGGAAAGCAGCCAAGACGATCCTCATCCCCAAGCCTGGCAGGCCACCCAACATAGAGAACCTCAGGCCGATCTCGCTCACTTCGTGCGTGGGAAAGGTCCTCGAGCACGTTCTCATGAACAGGTGGCAGCGTTACCTGGAAGAATCGGAGTTTTACCCAAATTCCATCATCGGGTTTCGGAACAAACTCGGGACGCAAGACGCCATGATCTTACTGAAGAACGAGATCATCGACGATACGACGGGCACCAAGGACAACAGAGCCGTACTCGGGCTAGACTTGCAGAGCGCCTTTGATAAAGTGAGGCACTCGGCTATCCTGGCCCAAGTATCCAGGCTAAACATGGGCAGGAGGACATACCAGTACATAAAAGACTTCCTGACGGAACGGACCACCGAAATCTGTGCGGGAGACCTGCAGCTCGAAGAGAAGAAGCTGGGCAGCGTCGGAACTCCGCAGGGGTCGGTAATCTCCCCGCTACTCTTCAACCTCGTGATGATCGGGGTGGCCACCCGGCTAGAAAGAGTAGCGGGAGTCCGGCACACCATCTACGCCGACGACGTTACGCTATGGGTACCGGGAGGAAGCGACGGACACATCGAGACAACGCTGCAAGAAGCGGTCAACGCCATCGAGGAGCAGCTGGACGGGTCTGGACTCGTTTGCTCTCCGGCCAAGTCAGAACTGCTGGTGATTCCCCCGAAAGGATCGGGCAGGAAAAGAAAGAATATGGAAGTCAAGTACGAGCGTCCCAAGATCACGGTCAAGACGGCAGGAGGACAAGTAATACCGGAGGTCGAGAAGATTCGAGTACTCGGGCTGCTCATCCAGCGAAACCGAGCCAACGGTGAAACGGTCAACAAGCTCGCGGGCAAAGCGGCTGCGGCAATGAGACTCATCAAGAGGGTGTCCAACAGAAAAGCGGGGATGAAGGAGGAGAGCCTGACTAGGCTCGTTCAATCCTTCGCAGTTAGCCACATAACGTACGTGGCCGCCTTCCACAACTGGAGGCCGAGTGAACGTAACAAGATAGACGCCACCATACGCAAGGCATATAAGGCGGCACTCGGTCTCCTCGGGAGCACGAGCACCGAAAAATTCATGGCGCTGGGAGTCCACAACACGCTGGACGAAATAGCCGAAGCACAGAGAACGGCGCAACTCGAGCGTCTCTCTGAAACGAGAACCGGAAGACAGATACTGCGGGACCTTGGCCTCGAACCGAGGGAAGGCAAGCAGCAGAAAGACGTACCTATACCAGATAGCATCAACAGAAAGCTCAGGGTCTTCCCGATCCCGAAGAACGTGAACCCCGAGCACAACAGGGAGCGGAGGTTGGCGAGGGCCAGGGCTCTCGTAGACCTCCACGCCAGAGAAGAAGGCGCCGCCTACGTGGACGCGGCGGAGTATCGAGGGAACACCGACGCATACGCGGCGGTGGTTGTCGGGGCATCGACGGGTGCAACGAAGACCGCGGTGAGCGTCCGGACTCGAGAAGCGCACCGGGCGGAGGAGGTGGCCATCGCCTTGGCCGTTTCCGACCCCGGATGCACTACAGTGTTGTGTGACTCTAGAACGGCAGTGAAGAACTACGCCAAGGGTAGGGTATGTAGTGAGGCCGCGCGCATACTGCGCAAGGCCGAAGACATCGAACGCAAAAGTCCTGTGGTGATCAAGTGGTTTCCGGCCCACATGGGCAGTGACGTGTCGGAACGCGGAAACGTGAACCACAACGAGACGGCCAACTCGGCCGCGCGAGGACTAACCAACCGCGCGGCTGCAAGCACGGCCGACTCGGAGTCTTGGTCGCGGCGCAGTGCCAAGGACAAGATGACCACCTTCAACGAAATAGTGAAATGGTACAGACTGAACAGACAGACTATGCCGCCACCTCACCCGGGGCTTACCCGGAAGGAGGCAGTGTTATACAGACAGTTACAGACAGGGTCCCTGCTTACCCCGGTGCTAGCTAAGCACATGTGTCCGAGTGTGCACGCGAGCGACATGTGTAGACTATGCGCGAAGGAGAGAGCCACCGCGGCTCACATCCTTTGGGACTGTAGAGTAAATCCGCGCGAAGCCAGCGAGAAGACGACGATCCCGCCGCAGCTAGAGGCTGCAACGAGGAGCTGTGATCAAGAGACACAACTCAAGGCCGTCCAGCAGGTCTCGGCAGCTCTAGAGAGGCAGCGACCGAGCGAAACCGAGGAGAGGGGGGGCAGCACCCCCAAGAAGGGGGCGGCGGCCCTCTCGAACCCGCGGAAGTAGCGAGGGACGTAACAAGACCTCAAGGAGCACAACGCACGAGACTGACGTAGTGGCCGCGTCGCGGTAAAAGCTCGTCCTCCCTGCGTGGAGGGAGCCTAACCGATTCTGCAGGCATTTTAAATAAAAGTTGTTCTCTCTCTCTCACTATTTTGTTTTGAGTCTGAAATAAGAAAATGATGTAAGAGATGGCTACCGATCTATAACAAAAATATTGACCTTGTAGAAACTCGCATAAGTCTTAGTGTGATTTTTTTTCATTTGAGATAGGAAATTTGTATAAACAACACTGCAAATAAAAAAAAAAGATTTCTTCAATGAGTGAGCTTTACCTTGATGTGGTACTGTCCTTGCCTTTAATTATGCAAGTCTCCACAGATAAGGTATTGCAGTTTTATGTGGGCAAGCACCACAAGAGCAAATATCAATAAAATGATAATTCTCAGTAAATTAAATGTGTGTTTCTTACATAACCGATATTGACTGCCGGTTTACGACATGACACCTCCGGGCAGAATACAGTATAATTATCTTTAACTATGAATGCCACTTGTTGAATGTTTCCTATTTTTCTTGGCAGGACAGTAAAAGCTTTCTTTACTCGATGGCACTGCTGCAATTTAGAGCCACTCCGTTTTTAACCCAAAACTCCAACCTCTGGTTTCTCCCGCACTTTCACACTTGGTGCAACCTGCAATCAATAAAACACAATCTAATGGTCTCACTGAATGAACTTAAACAGGTATTCCTGAAATTGTGAAAACAGCTATGAATACACTTTTTAGGGTTGTAAAATCAGAAATGTTGCAAAGTTAAAGAGCACATCAGAATCTGCATTGGAGCAATGCAAAAGAACGGATGGTGCTGCAACATTACATCACCCTCCATCGATTGACACCACTCATTAACCTCCACCACTTCTCAATTACTCACAACTGCTGCGGACATGATTTTGCAGACATGTTCTACGGATGCGGTGTGCGGACGCGGTCTGCGGACAGAAATCTGTGAAATCTGTGCGTTTTCCAGCGCTGTGTTAATGTATTTTATGTTATCACTTATACTACTTGAGAATTCGTTTAGTGTTCTATCAGTGTGTTGTGTTACCCTGCTAACAAGTTTCCTTATATCTTCTTTGCATGTGTTATTGTATGTAGTTGTATCCCCCCTACAATAATGCCTCATGGGCGCTGTAGGTACTTACAATAAATAAATAAATAAACATAGCAAAGTAATACTTTCGCATTAATAGATCTTCTAGACATAGGGTCTCTAATTCTTGCACTTTTTTAAATAATGTGTAATTCGGGGTTCAAATCCCGGTGCCGCGCAATTCTCCACCGGATGAAAAAAAAAAAAAAAAATCCGCGTGTCGATGGAATTGCATAAACAGGTTTGGGGTGCGACCTGATGCCGGTGAACACCTCCGGCAACGCACTCCCTCACCAGAACAGGAGTTGGCCACCCTGGTGCAGTAATTGGCCGCAACCTCCTATGATAAGCTCCATACAACCCCGGCCCTCAGTCACCAGCGGCTGCGGAACAACTGACCACGGCGGCGGTCAGACCTGTGACGCAGCAGGGGGTGCTAAGAAAGCCTGGCTCCGCTGGACAGGCCGCCATTGGAAACTGACCCTGGCAACGTTTAATGCTAGAACCCTAGCTAGTGAAGCTAGCTTAGCAGTGCTGTTAAAGGAACTAGAGGGCATGAAATGGGATGTCATAGGGCTTAGTGAGGTTAGGAGGCCGAATGAGGCATATACTGTACTCAAGGATGGGCATGTACTGTGTTATCGGGGATTACCAGAGAGGCGACAACTAGGAGTAGGTTTCCTTGTCAATAAGTATATAGCGGGCAATATAGATGAATTCTATAGTATTAATGAGAGGGTTGCAGGCATCGTAATTAGGCTTAATAAGCGGTATAAACTGAAGGTTGTACAGGCCTATGCACCTACATGTAGTTATGATGACCAGGCAGTTGAAAGCTTCTATGAAGATGTAGAATCGGCAATGCGAAAAGTAAAGACGCAGTATACAGTACTAATGGGCGATTTCAATGCCAAGGTAGGGAAAAAACAGGCAGGAGACAAGGCAGTAGGTGACTATGGCATTGGTTCTAGGAATAGCAGGGGGGAGTTACTAGTTGAGTTTGCAGAGCGCAATAACTTACGAATCATGAATACCTTCTTCAGCAAACGGAAGAACCGGAAATGGACATGGAAAAGTCCTAACGGAGAGACTAAAAATGAAATCGACTTCATAATGTGATCAACCCCCGCCATTATGCAAGATGTAGAGGCAATCGGGAAAGTGCGATGCAGTGACCACAGGATGGTGAGGTCCCGAATTAGCCTAAATCTGAAGAAGGAACGCAACAGATTAGTAAGAAAGAAACCCATCAACGAATTAGCGGTGAGGGGGAGGGCAGAAGAGTTCAGGATCTCGCTACAGAATAGGTTTTCAGCTCTAACTGATGATGGCGACATTACCCTAGAGGGAAGGAACAATAATTTCAGAGATATCATTACTGAGTGCGCGGTAGAAGTAGGCGGTAGGATAGTTAGAGAGGATACCGGCAAGCTGTCTAAGGAGACGAAAGATTTGATTAAGAAACGGCAGAATATGAAAGCTTCCAATCCAACAGACCAGATCGAATTGGCCGAGATATCAAAGCTAATCAATAAGCGCAAGGTGGCCGATATAAGGAAGTATAACATGGAGAAAATTGAGCATGCTGTAAAGAACGGGGGAAGCCTTAAAGCGGTAAAGAAGAAATTGGGCATAGGCAAAAACCAGATGTATGCGATAAAGGACAAGGCGGGCAACGTCATCACTAATATGGAAAAGATAGTCAAAGTAGCCGAAGAGTTCTATACAGATCTCTACAGTAGCCAAAGTAGTCAGGACCGTAATGAGATTGGCGGTAGGGAAAAACAGTCAGACGTTCCACCAGTGACGAAGGACGAGGTCAAGAAAGCACTAGAAACTATGAAAAGGGGGAAATCAGCTGGAGAGGATCAGATAACTACAGAATTGCTGAAGGACGGGGGGGATATCGTGCTAGAAAAACTGGCCACCCTGTATACGCAGTGCCTGGTGTCATCGACAGTACCGGAACCATGGAAGAATGCAAACATTATCCTCATTCACAAGAAAGGGGACTCTAAGGACCTTAAAAATTACAGACCAATCAGCTTACTGTCTGTTACGTATAAGGTATTTACTAAGGTAATCGCTAATAGAATCAGGACAACCTTAGACTGCAATCAAGCAAAGGATCAAGCAGGGTTTCGGAAACGGTACTCTACTATCGATCATATCCATACCATCAATCAGGTGATAGAAATATGCTCGGAATATAACCAGCCCTTATACATAGCATTCATTGATTACGAAAAAGCATTTGACTCAGTTGAAACCTCGGCGGTGATGCAGGCATTGCGAAATCAAGGGGTAGACGAGCCGTACGTGAAAGTGCTGGAAGATATATATAGTGGCTGCACAGCAACCATAGTTCTGCATAAAGAGAGTAACAAAATTCCCATAAAGAAAGGTGTTAGGCAAGGAGACACAATCTCCCCAGTACTATTCACAGCTTGTTTAGAGGAAGTATTCAGAGACTTGGAATGGGAGCAGTTAGGGATAAGGGTAGATGGAGAATACCTCAGTAATCTGCGATTTGCTGATGACATTGCCTTGCTAAGCAACTCGGGGGATGAACTGCAAATAATGATTGATGACCTAGACAGGAAAAGTAGTAAGGTAGGCTTGAAAATCAACATGCAGAAGACTAAGGTAATGTTCAACAGCCTCGGGAAGGAACAGCAGTTTACATTAGGTAGCGAAATACTGGAAGTAGTAGGCGAATATGTCTACTTAGGACAGGTAGTAACCGCAGATCCGGACCACGAAAAGGAAATAACAAGAAGAATACGATTGGGATGGAGCGCATTTGGCAAGCACTCGCAGATTATGACTAGCAGCTTACCGGTATCGCTCAAGAGGAAAGTATACAACAGTTGCATCTTGCCTGTACTCACTTATGGGGCTGAAACGTGGAGGCTAACCAAGAGAGTTCTACTTAAGTTGAGGACAACCCAGAGGGCTATGGAACGAAAAATGGTAGGGGTAACATTAAGAGATAGGAAGCGTGCAGAGTGGGTGAGAGAAATAATTCAAGTTACCGACATTCTAGTAGAAATTAAGAAGAAGAAATGGACATGGGCAGGACATGTAGTGCGAAGAGAGGATAACCGATGGTCGCTGAGGGTAACAAACTGGATTCCAAGGGAAGGAAAGCGTAGCAGGGGGCGGCAGAAAGTTAGGTGGGCGGATGAGATTAAGAAGTTCGCAGGGGTCAAGTGGATGCAGGTAGCAGAGAACCGGGTTAAGTGGAGAAATATGGGAGAGGCCTTCGCCCTGCAGTGGGTATAATCAGGCTGATGATGATGATGATGATGAATTTTTTTTATCCTACTGTGCAGCTAACGTCTGCTGCTCCTTTGTAAATGGGTCCAGGACCTAAGTGCATGAGTTACTCTCTGAAACATTTAATTTAGCTCTCGAGACTATCTAATATGCTTGAATTGAAATCATTGACTCCAGATTGGACTTTGAAATTAGTTTCAAAATTTTTAACGGCAAAGCCTATTGAAATCTAATATGTTTGGGTGTATTTTTACTAGGGAGCGAAATGCACCAGCTTCCTTTAACATCTTAGCCAGCACACACACAATGCATAATTGAAATGTAGTTTGAATTCCAGCTTCACCATGCATAACAATTGTCCATTCAGTTTGGATGTTCATTAGGAATATCAATTCTAACCCGTAAGATGACCATAACTTAGCAGCCCATAATAAAAATAAATTGCTTCTTTACAGAGAGTTAAAACTATGCAATTGGGACTAAGTACTTATTCCAGCTGGGAGGTCATCTGGAAACTGGAAGACATTTGATTATGGAAATTCAATTAGAACTGAAAATTCTAATTGGAAAGAATGAAAAGATGCCTAAATGGAATGAGGGCTTCTAGAGAAAGTGTAAATTCTGGAAACTCAATTGTATAATACAAGACTCTTTAGCAGGATCTGACACTGACAACATTTCTACATTACTTTGAAACAACCCAGGCAAAAATCCTAACTGATGTAAATGGTTTAAGGAACAAACTTCCAGTTCATACCAGTTGGATAACAATGGATCCCCAACTGGAATTCAACTGGGATCAACATTCATGCCTACAAGCTACCCGTTGCATGCGAGCCTTGCTACCTGTTCATGGTTTACAACTCAGAAAGAACACAAAAACGAGGGCACAAGTGCAGATAAGGCGCATGTTTGCAGTCTCCATGACCGGTTGTATTCGTTCCTCTGTATCCCATGAAAGCACTCCATACATCCGGTGCAATAACGTGGGGCAACCCCCCCCCCCCCCCCCCGCTCTTTTTCATGAACACACCTGAGCGCAATACCATCAACTACTTTGTCGTCAAGGCTTTCTTCGATTGGGGAAGTTCGTTTTTCGTATCGCACAACATGGTGCAAGCCGAGGCATATTTTTTTCATTCATTTCTTAACGTAACAAGCATACCCCACAACTGATAATAAGCTATATTACGAGGGGCATATGTCATATTTTTCTTTTCTTAAGAAAGGTGCATTTGTGAAGAACTAAGTAGAGGTTTTTGACAGATGAATTTCTAGATTGGGACCACTCAAATAAAAGGTCATATAAAAACCACAAGAATTGCAAACTTTGAGCATGTAGAAATACTTGGTAACACGCACAGTAACTAAAAAGTGGCAAACTGGCAGATGCGACCAGGATTATAACACGGTGCCATTGTGAACAATTTCGTTTACATCAGGCATAGCGCAGTGCCAGCAAAAGCCTTGAGAACTGGCCAATGTGCTGTATTGCAGTTCATATTTTTTATGCTTCCACAAACTCTTCATAAGGACTGTTGAAGGCTTTGAACATGCACAAGACAACTGCAATTACATCGGCCACAGTGACAAAGAATAAAGTAAATACGAACCAGCTAGAATGTTAGACTGGGCGTTCACATGCAAATATGGGTGTAGAAATGCCATTTGAGAAGTAAGCATGCTAATAGTGAAAGGACAGCTCGAACACACAGAAGAGAACTGAAGTTACAAAAACAAACAAGCAGTCATAATTGAGGCCTTCAACAACTACGCTGTAAAATCAAATTTTGCAGAGGGACAAGTGCATAATTAATCCTGCCGCACAAATGAAATAAGCATACCCCTCGATCAATTATAGAAATCGCTTGTGTACAAAAAGTGGGAAACACTGAAGTCATCTTGCTTTCAGCAACTAATTTCAGATATTATAAATCTTGTTTTGAAAGCTGGTATTGATCTAAAGAGCATAAAGCAAAAAAAAAATCCGACATGCCAACATTTTCATTTTCCGGTCTTTAAGGCTTCAAAGCTGCTACTCGGTTTGTCAAAATCAATGTTTTTTGCCAGCTCACCTACGAGAGATGATAATGCAAGATCTGAAAGCGTGCACTGACCCATCATAGGTCCTCTTCCTCACAGGACACAACCTCCTCCTCTCACAGGATACAACAGACACTTATATATTAGGAATAGTTGCAGGCTGGGGAGAGGCTCTAGAAAATCTCAATCTGGGGAACTCCAATGCTGTCCAACTGTTGGCCTCTTCGAGTCCAATGCTTGCCACTTTAATTAGAGGTGTTTCCTCAGCCAAGGCATTTCAATGAAATGTGTTCTATCAGACACCTTGTCGCACAAGGATGTAAGCTTCGGAATACATACTTTAAGGCTTGAGAGGTCCCTCAGTAGAATAAAGAAATCTCTTCACTTCAAGAGGACCAGATATGTTCTGCGGCTTCTAAAATCGCTTTTGATTTAATGCAGAGCTCGGCATAAAATCTACGAGTGCAGTCAAGCATCACCCCTTTTATTTTCTTCCTGCAATGAAAACCTTGAACCTCAGACACATTCCCCTACCATACTCTTTTTGAACTTCTGGGGTCTGTCTACTGATATTCTGAGCTCATTTGATTTTATGAATTTCTGCTCAATAGCCTTGCACACTGTGGCCATACATCATCTTTGAGAAAGAGCTTTAAATCATCCATCTTTGCCACCACTTTGTAAAGGTATAGGTGCTTTGTCTGCAAATGAAATTGTGCAGCATTTACTACTTCAGGTACTGCATGCTATAGGTGCAAGCAACATAAAAAAGCAATGGCACAGACTACTGTAGCCTCCATGCAAATAAAAAAGGTACCAATGAGCAGTGATGCCTTGCTAACAGAATACATTTAGTCTCAAAGTGGTCTTCAGCAGCGGGGTGATAGTGGGGGTCGTCAGGTTTGATTTCATGATGGACTGACTTGTATCTCTCATTTTAACAATAACCTTCTCTTACAGCAACAAAATAGAGAAAGCATTCTCTTGAGGAAAAGAACTTAAGGCCCACAGTATTGCAGCATGTGAATTGCCTTGCATATATTTCTCTAACTGCACTCTTTGCATTACCACCCTCTCCCCCCCCCCCCCCCATTTCCAGCCACACTTTCCTGAGCACTGAACCCAGTGCAGTCCTCACACCCCTATAGGGACAGAAAGGTGTCTAACCCCTCCTTTATGCTAAAAAAATGCCTTTTTATATCCTGAAAAGCAATCCCACAATGTCTGGACAGCCTGCAATTCAGCAAATACTCGTTTTACTCATCTTTGCACCTTAGTAATGTATAAGAATTTATTTTTTTTTTGGGCTGTTGACATATTAGTTGCATAAAAGGTGGCATATGCCCAGAAAATTTTGTTAAAAATTGGCTATAGTGCATGCTACCTTTCTCTTTCATAAGTCTTTTGCAAACTGAAGTGGTGGACCACATTAACTTATTCATCATTGCATTATGCCATCATTGTGCAATTAAAAAAGTGTCCACTTAGATATATTCACAAGTGCTGTTTGATAAATAATTGTTTTTAAACTCTGAGGTTGTGTGAAAGAGATACTAAATGGAAGGAAAATAGTGTAGCACATATATAACTTTATATGTGTTTGTAAGTGTAAGGTATAGCTAAATAAGAATGTAAAGAATTTCTGGACTGCAAGCAATCAATGTAACAAATGACAAACATTTACTCAAGGCAATGAAAGTTATTAAAGCATTTCAATGTTTTTATGAACGAAAATAAATGCAGTGTTTGAATATATAACAAACAAATTTGTGATGGCAGTCAGCAGTCTGTTTCAGGCTTCAGGTCCAGTTAAAAATCACAATTGACACATATGACGGATGCAAAACTTGCTGCCGTGAACGAAATGCAGAAGACGTAAGACGCTGTTTATTACATATTAGACATGCGAAGCCATGACAAGCTGAAATGGTCCATGCGTTGCATTAGAACAAGCACTAAGTCATTAAAAGATGCATGCATCACATGGATCTCAATTTGACAGCAAACATATGCTGACACTTACAAAACATACAATGCCATTACTCTTCATGTGATATACGCTGCCATATTTTCATTGTTTTCTAAAGGCTACACACAGTTCTGTACTACTTAAAAAGTACACATCTTATAATGCTCCTATAGTTACCCATATATAACATGACCGCCTTAGTAACAATGTACAACATTTCTTCTTGTTAGCCTGAAATCCTGAGGCTGAATGTTCTGAAATCCGGTTGTATTAATTGCGACTTTATGATATGCTCCATCAACGTTATTTAAGGTGGCGGTCCCACTCCAGCGGTGAAGAGACGACATTTTTGGCGATATTCATACGCCTACTGCGCCTCACTAGTTTAGTTTATAAATATTACTTTAATATATTTGTAAAGTTTATTTCCTCTCCTTTCTAATGGTGCATTTGATTGATAAATAGCTGCACCGATGTTTAAGCTGTAAAGGAGAACACAAAGGTATGAAACGGCTTTTCAGCTCTACTTGTCTCGGGAAAAACAAAATTGTGCAAAATCTTTTGCACCTAGGAAAACACCGTTTGAGATGTTTTGATATTAGATGTTAATGAACAAAGTTAAGCATTTTTATTACTGTGTATCGCATAGTTTATTAGCCACGCGCCTGTGAAAAGTGTATAAAACAGGTAATTATACATACAATAACTTTCAAGATACGCATTCTGCTGAGGAGATTTTTTGCGCAGTTGGAGGTCGTACATAGTTCGCTTATTCCTGAAAATATCATCTGTCTGCTTCATTTAGTGTAAAAGTTATTTGTGATCAAACTTTGCGTTTTTTGCAAAATGGCTTAAAGTATATGCTAAACTGTTCAAGTAATAAGCTCTTATCTGTGCTGAAATTTCGCGTGGAAAAACTTTGCACCTCGCTGTCAGAGGATAAGCATCGGTTTTGTTCTACGACTCTCGAGGAATGTGCACTGTGAGGATGATTTCAGCTAATTTTTTCGTGGTTCACTTGAAGCGCGCGAGCTCTTCATGAAATATTTTAAGCATGATTGAAATGCTCCATGGCTTGTTTGTTTCTGGCGAATATAACTTAAAGGTTCGGGCTTTCGTTCCCTTATTCAACCGGTAACAATTATCAACTACAAAGTCAAATAATAGTAAAATAACAGAGCCACGTGTGATAAACGTAGTAGGTAGCGCCATCTATGAAATTTCATGTACACTAAAATGTCGCAGTTCAGAAAAATTACGAGGATGGCGCCACAAACACCCTGAATCGAGGGGTATTTACGAGAAGGTATTGTGCTTCTACAACGTTTTCCCTTTGCCCTTTCCTTTCCATCGGGCGAGAGAGGTAAGCACTGGCGAGTCGGGTCGAGTGGTCGGGTCGAACTGAGGTGCACGTGCTTCGCGCACTCAGGTGCTTCGCGCATGCGCAGTAGCGCTACTTGAAAATGGTCCCTTGACAAATGTACACTTGCTTGCTTTGAGATTTATTTATCGCCTCGAATTAAGTGTGTCATACTGTTTGTGTGCCGAAACGTTGCCAGCTAAGGCTCTCGCGCTACTTACTTACTCTACTTACTCAGCAAGATATAATCGTGGCGGAGATATTGAAATTTTTTTTCTTGTTTTGTTTTGTAGTCTTGTAGCGCCCCTCGCGCCGCGCTTTTATCACAAACAACGGAACGGCGCTGGACAAAGAAGAATTTGGCACTAAGCGTCTCAGTGAAAGCAGCAAAAAAAAAAAAAGACAGTTCGAACCCGAACGCTGTCGGAGCTGGTTATTCCTCGTCTTAGCTCCGCCACAAAGCTATCTTCAGATGTTCGCGGTGTTAGCATATATTGTGAGGATGTGGAATTTAGACTTTTTTTTTTCCAGTGGCAAGCAGGAAAAATATCTTCCCCTTTCTATGATAAAATGAATAGTAGGGCACGGAACTATAACACTGCATAAATTAATATAATATAATTTCAAAGAGCGTCTCCCTAGGAGAAATTGCACGAATACTTGTACCCTCTGCCACTTTACTGGTACAGATAAAATGTTTCGACAGTCTGCCAAGTACAACTTGAAAACCTGAACATGCACAAGCATGCCTCTTCAACCTTCCCACTGAAGTTCCTATATGGCTCCAAAGAAAAGGAGAAAAAATGATATAGTGGGCAGCCGAAGATAATCACCAGCGTTTCAGTCATGTTTTTTTTTTCTTTCCTTTTTTTTTTCCGAATGTTGCGTTCCGGTGATGATAGTAAAGGTGCCGCAGTAGCTGCCGGGGATGTTTTCGGTGAATGGGCAAGTAGGAAACAGCCATGTGAAGCTTCTCCAATACAAAAATGTGATGTTGAATCGGGTTTTGTCACTGCATTTCCGTCATTCCCCTCACTTAAAATTAAAAAAAAATTATGAGGCTCAACGCAACCGAATGTCGAGCTTAGCTCAAATGAGAGAAACCACTGTAATCAAGAGTTCGACGAAATGCAGTCTGATCAGGTGGTGGCATAAAAAAATATGCAGGCTCACTGACCAAGTCAAAGTTTCATGAAAACGTACTATCGTTTCGGCAGCCCTACAGCTTGCTTGTTCGAGAAACCAGACAAAAAGCATTCGTTTATATCTTCTTCAAATACTTTGACTTGATCAATGGCCCTATATATATATATATATATATATATATATATATATATATATATGAAAACACTGAATTGGTTTCCCGTTTGATGTTTTTATTTGCGCTTACTTTATTTATTTTATACGTGCATGATGTCCCGTCCTCTTCCCAGGTAATTCCGCTTCTTGGAGGGGGATATACCGCGGATTGTCCGAAGCATTATGGCGTCTAGGGTAAACCGTTGATGCATTCGGCAGGGAAACTGGTTTGGCGTTCATTTTGCTATAATGCTATACTTGCCTAGCATCGCCTGCTACCGCGCTTTGCCGCTGTGGCCGGGGGCTTGGGGAGTTCGGTCTAGTTTGCCTGGGCACAGTGAAGACGGCGATATTGCTATGGTGATGGCTCTGTTTACGATTCTTAGAAAAACGCGCCACTCGCGCAAGTGAGCAACAGAGCTAACGCTCTAAAAGCCCGTCGGCAGGCAGAGCGTTTCCAAAAGAATGGGGCCCTTATCTCGAGTAAGGTAGATACCGTGTCAGCCAGGCGTCCACTCACTCGCCGTCTCAACGCCCAATTTATTGACTTTATATTTGAACCTTGTTTGAAGCAACTCGACTTCCTGTGCTCTGAAAGGTATCCGATCATGTTAGCAAAAGTGACATAGAAGCGTGTGAGAATTTCGAAGCATACAAAGAACGTGCTTCCGTTTGACCACATGAAGCAAAACCGCTGTACTGCATTGGTATGGACAAATTCACAAATTATAGCACATGCCAAATCTGACCGAACGCGATCTGATCGATGCGTCTAATCGTTTGGCATTTGCAGGAAAACATTTGGTAAGCATGGGCGCTCTTGCATGGAGTAAAAATTGGGCTCTGATTATTATGTTGCAAATGTGTGAATGTACAAGTGCCACATCACGAAATTATTTACTACCAACACATGAAGCCAAAAGGCGGGCTCAACACTAAAGTATACTTGTTGCATACGTGTGTGCGCCCTGTAAAATGAGTACAATAAAGTAGGCTACAAGCTACAGTAGTCCACCTAATATATTGGTTCAGAAACCGCATACATCATCACGGGAAGCTGCAGCAGGACAGGTCAGCGTCTTCCATAGCATGCTACTTTTCACATCAGATTTCAGTGTCGAGTGAAATTCTGCAGGAGAAAAATGTTTCTAGGGGATTGATTGTTAAAATTTTATTCTAATTGCCTGAAAATACTGTGTTCCTTTAATTGCACACACACACACACACACACACACACACACACACACACACACACACACACACACACACACACACACACACACACACACACACACACACACACACACACACACACACACACACACACACACACACACACACACACACACACACACACACACACACACACGCGCGCGCGCACGCACACGCGCAGCACGCGCGAGCGAATAAATAAAATGAAGACTGTGGAGCATCCAACTGGGAGTGGGGAAGTGGCCGCCATAAGCGCCTAAAAAACTGTCCCCGTTAGGTCCTTTCTTCTGACAACCTTCCTTTACAACCCCTTCTCCCCTTCCCCCATTTCCCACATAGTTTAGTGTGAATGCGCCTCCTCAGTGCCGAAGAGAGCATGAATGCATGCCGGCCTCCTGCGCGATACATAGCCTCTTGGTGGATTTCACATCTATTTCGGAATATCGATTCATCTCAAAAGGAAAAAATTGGCAATCATTCACTTATTTGCACATTGTAACTTACCAGCTCTAGTTTCCAAGATTGGACAAGCACGAACAAAAAATAAACAAGGGCGACTGTTGACTGAAGTTCAGCTAATTAAAGCTATATTATCATATTTGTAATCACGTTTGATAAAGCAAATTTCTGGTGACCGCAAGAGCTGACAGCTTCCACTACAGTCAAGGAATGTTCCGATCCTTACTATATCTATGGCATCAACAATAGGGAGGTTTGCCCTGTCCCCCTACCGCTTAGGGGGACAGGGCAATAGCGCGGGTGACAGTAGGAGAACAATTCTCTATTATAGCGCGCACGCTCCGCTATTACTCTATCCCACTTACGGATAGGGTCGCCGTATTCTAAAGCTCGCTAATGATCACTCGATTGCACAGCCCAAAAGACGAGGATCAAAAGAACACAAGACAGGCGCCGACTTCAACTAAGGTTCATTGACGAAGTGTGCAGAAATAGTGCCATTCGCTTTTACTTTTCACTCGTACTAAGACTGCACTGTGCAATCATGTTGACACCCTGTTTTATTTGTGTTCAGTCAAGCTAGCCTACTGCAGTCCAGTACCCCCTCACGCTCGGCGGGTAGGAGCAATGTTCGTGGCTCTACAGCGGAAACTATACTTCGTCTCACAAGATATCTGCAGCACTGCGAAAGGCAGAGGAGCCCTTTCAATTGTGCTCCTAAGTGCCTCTAGCCTGTGCGCACTATAATAGAGAATTGTGCTCCTACTCTCACCGCCGCCAATTTGGGGGGGCGAGAGGCGCTTAGAAGCACAATTGCCTATTGTACGCGTGATCCTGGTTGGACCGGCTGGGGTGCCTCTGCTTTTCGCTGTGCTGCAAACATCTTGTGAGACGAAGTATAGGCAAGAGAGGGAAGCCTCTTGTCCAATTGTCAGGGCGCGTATTGTTCGAAGTAGTGGTGCGGTGGGTTGAAGAGGGGAGTTCAATGGGGCAGCCCATGCTGCGCAGGACGGGGACAAAAATTCTTCCCTTCTCTGCCTGGACACTGCTGTGAAAAATCTTTGAAAGTCCACGCAGCAACACAAGAAAAGCGTTCAGGCAGCTCAAGTCGAGAGGGCTGAGTGGCTGGGTACTCAATTCCTCGTCATGGATTAGTGGCGTAGCCTGGTGACAGAATCTGAACTACTTCCAAGATGGCGACCGTAGAACCGCCACCTTAAGGTATGAAGGCATTATGCTCCAAGTGCAAGATGGCGATTTGCTTTATTAACCTTAATCTAAAACAAGCCCTGATCAATGTGAAATGACTTACATAGTTTTATAATAATCATAGCCCAAATGAGAATAGGATATTTATTAGGCACCTAATTGTTTTTAACAACAGGGTAACCAAAACAGTGAGAGGTCATCCTTTAATACTACAGCTTATTTAGTTTTTTTTTTTTTTTCCTAATCGACATATCACTCCCAGCAACACAATTCTGACCTAAAAAATTTGTAGAGTCGAATGACCTACGTATCTCTATTCCCTTTGTCCTCAAAGCTTTTTTTTTTTTTTTTGCCCCCTGCAGTCATGGACTAGCTAGCTATTGCAGCTAGGATGTGCTTATAATAGCGCCGGCGCCGCGGTGTTGCCGGCCGGCATTATATGCATTCGCCGGCGCATTAGTTTGGAGGGAGAAAATTAGGCCCTTTTTAGCCAATAAGAGCGGTCACCGAGCACATTTCTGGTTAAAACAATTCATAATGTACTATTTCGCTTAGAAAAAGTGCGAATTATATCGGGACGCGTGGCAACGGGACGGACGACCGTTGCCGACAGCCTGCGCACGTTTTGCAAATATATACGAAATGTGCAGAAGAGCGGAATCACCGCAAGCATGGTGTACAGTTGTCACTGGAAAATTCGCCCGGCCGGCCTACGAACAGGTCACACTGCGTTGGCGAACCTCGATTGTTTTTGTCGCCGAAAGGTCTCACACAGATCTAGGTAAAGGAAAAGCAATTGAACTGTAATTTCCCCGGCAATTCGTGTGGTGTGACAAGCTGGTTCGGAAACCTCTTCACGGCTCGAAGCGTGCATATGTTATTTGACATCGCTGCCGTTTCCACGGTGTCCGCACTGCCTGCAAGCTAGGCCTCGTGCCTCTCCGCCGACGGCCATCGGCTGGGCAGCTTCCGTTTGCTTGCGGCGCGCCGCCAACACCGCCGGCCATGCCGCCGGGTCGCGCCCGGGCGCTCTGAAAAGCATGGGGAATCCAGGGACAGTCTAGGGAAAACACGTGCGCCCTACATCCGGACATGACATCATAAAATATCACGTGACCCATGACGTTGTTTGTGACGTCATATATGACGTCACAAATTTTGGGCCAATCAGCGTTTCCAGTCGAGCTACCCCTAAACGCTTGTCATTAAGGTGGCGGTTCTACGGTCGCCATCTTGGAAGTAGTTCAGATTCTGCCACCAGGCTACGCCACTAATCCATGACTGAGCATGGATTAGGAAAGCATGAGCAATCACTTAAGGCCAAAGGGAAAAGGGATGCCGGGATAATGAAGCATAAGGCATTGTGGGGATACAATAGGTATGAGGTTTTGAGGGGTATTTGGAAAGGAATTATGGTGCCCGGACTTACTTTCAGAAATGCGGTTTTGTGCCTAAAATCAGAGGTACAGTCGACATTAGAAACAAATCAGAGATCCGTTGGACGATTAGCACTAGGTGCCCACGGCAAAACTACAAATGACGCGGTACAGGGAGATATGGGCTGGGCATCTTTCGAAGTACGGGAAGCTCAGAGTAAAATATTATATGAGGAACGCCTGAGGAAATTGGACAGTAACAGATGGGCAGCTAAAGTATTTAAATACCTGTACCTAAAAAGCGTTGACTCACAATGGAGGAAAATAACTAGGAAACTAACTAGTAAGTATGCTAGTAACAAGGACGGAGAAATAAAGAGCATTAAGCAACAGGTGAAAAACACAGAAGGTAAAAATTGGATAAATTCGATGGAAAAGAAACAGAGTGTGGAATTATACCGAAAGTGGAAAATGCAGATCAGGAAGGAAGATTTCTTTGATAACTCAAGAGGCAGCGCCCTACTTTTTGAAGCTAGATCAGGGTGCCTTAGAACACGCAGCTACAAAAAGAAATTTAACAATGGAGATGACGCATGTGCTGTATGTGGAAACTCCAGTGAAACAATTGCCCATATTATACTCGAATGTAATGGTATCCATCCGGAAGTTGGTGCAGGCGCAATCACTGTTCCTGAAGCTCTGGGGTTTAGAAATAACAGTGGCCGGGTGAATAAACCGGCGGTGGAAATTAGCAAAAAACGACTGGAAGATTGGTGGCGTAAAAGCGGAGAAGTGACATAATGTTAGTAATGTAGGAACAAAATTTAATAAATAGAATGATGGTTTAGTTAACCATTCTAAATCAGTAATTAAGATATAGGGAGAAAAATGAGCATGATAGCTACTGCTACCACCCCGTTTCAAAGGGGACGCTCCTATATTCCATCCATCCATCCATGAGGAATTGAGTACCCAGCCACCCAGCCCTCTTGACGTGAGCTGCCTGAACGCTTTTCTTGTGTTGCTGCCGCGGACTTTCAAAGGTTTTCGCGGCTCCACAGCAGTGTCCAGGCAGAGAAGGGGAGGGATTTTGTCCCCGTCCTGCGCAGCATGGGCTGCCCCATTGAACTCCCCTCTTCACCCCACCGCACCACTACTTCGAACAATACGCGCCCCGACAATTGGACAAGAGCCTTCCCTCTCTTGCCTATAATTCGTCTCACACAAGATGTTCGCAGCACAGCGAAAGGCAGAGGCACCCCAGCCGGTCCAACCAGGATCACGGGTACAATAGGCAATTGTGCTTCTAAGCGCCTCTCGCCCCCCCCCCCCCCCCCCAAATTGGCGGGAGTGACAGTAGGAGCACAATTCTCTATTATAGTGCGCACAGGCGAAAGGCACTTAGGAGCACAATTGAAAGGGCTCCTCTGCCTTTCGCAGTGCTGCAGATATCTTGTGAGACGAAGTATAGTTTCCGCTGGAGAGCCACGAACCCGACTGCTCCTACCCGCCGAGCGTGAGGGGGTTGGACTGGACTGCAGTAGGCTAGCTTGACTGAACACAAATAAAACAGGGTGTCAACATGATTGCACAGTGCAATCTTAGTGCGAGTTAAAAGGAAAAGCGAATGGCATTATTTCTGCACACTTCGTCAATGAACCTTAGTTGCGATACACAGTAATAAAAATGCTTAACTTTGTTTATTAACATCTAATCTCAAAACATCTCGAACGGTTTTTTTTCTAGGTGCAAAAGATTTTGCACAATTTTGCTTTTCCCGAGACAAGTAGAGCTGAAAAGCCGATTCTTACCTTTGTGTTTTCCTTTACAGCTTAAACATCGTTGCAGCTATTTATAAACCAAATGCACCATTAGAAAGGAGAGGAAATAAACTTTACAAATATATTAAAGTCACATTTATAAACAAAACTAGTGAGGCGCAGTAGGCATATGAATATCGCCAAAAATGTCGTCTCTTCACCGCTGGAGTGGGACCGCCACCTTAAAGGCTTTCGCCTTGAAAACAGAGGCCGACGAAATTAAGCCCCAGTTGAAAGCGACCGAATTAGCTAAGCCGTGCGAACTAGCCCAGCAGCCGGCAGCTCGCCTGAGCCCGCGCTCACCCGCGCGCGCACTCGCCGGCGACCGCATCCCGACCATAGAGTAAGATGTATGTCCCGACTACGTACAGCACCACCGCTGCATGCATTACAGAGGCGGCCCATCCGCAGGCGCGAGACGCAAGACTAGCAAGTTTTTCCAAGGACCGTAATATTGCAGCGCTCCCAACAAGATTTGGAACGAACGAAACGTGCGCGGTCACCGTGCTCAAGTGAGCGGCCGCCACTCATTTTAATGGCTGCATCACGACACAAACACACACAAAAAAAAAACGACCCTGCGTTGAATTAGGCGACTTGAGCGCTTTTTCTTAATTTTTTGTTCCGTCAGTGTGACAGCTCGATATAATCTTCATACGAGATTGCGGTCGCTGGCCTGCCCATCGCTGATCGTGGCTCGGGCTTTCTGTGTTCCAGCAAAATGCGCGGACGCAGTTTTGAGACTACGCTGATAGTAGCGTTCGTCGAACGCTTATTTCGAGATGGGGAGTGTGCACACCTCGTTAATTCAAAACGCGCTTGAACGCAGGGCAATACAGTAGCGCAAGGCCGCAGTCATGTTATTTTATTTTTCATATTTCGCGGGCTGAAATGTTTTTAAATGCTGCTAAACGATCACGTAGGAAGTAAGGTAATAGAAAACTCGGGATCGGTTGTATCTTGACCTACAACTTAGTGAAGTGTACTTGGCCCTGAAGTGAATGATAGTTTTTACCTGATCCATCTAAGTTAATTCGGTAATTGAGCTGAATGTAAAAATACTCCGAGGAGCACTACATGACGAAAAACAATATGTCCTTGATCTCAGCTAGCCAGAAGTTTCGCGTTTTTTTTTAAAATCTTTGGTTCAAGTTCTGTGAAACACCTATATATCAAATGTAACCAAGGTTTCAAAAATATACTGTGAGCCCTAGCCCTAGTAAACCAATTTGCTCGTGTGACAAGGGTATAAGAGTTGTTCACAGTCCTCTATACTAATCTACTGTATTTTTTTCGTTCATCAAAGTTAATTAATTACGAAAGACATTAGCTACCTTTACTTATTGGATTAAAAACAAAGTGTGAATCGAGAAGTTTTTTTTTTCGAAAAGTTTGCCACGAGGCATAAGTTGAGAAAGGGGGATTGGGATGCAGAAGATAGAAAAGTTAAAAGAAGGAGTGAAGTCCAGTTGCGCTTTTGTATTCGCAGAGGTTGGCAGTGTAGCGATTGTCCACTTCTCGTAATCACAATCGCGATTCCACCGCAGGCCCACCTTCATGAGCATCCGTTGTCTAATGTGCGTCGTTGATGGACACGTCCACAACAAGTGACGCACATCGCAGACGTCAGGGGCAGTGTCACAGTAGGGCTCCTGTCACTCACTGGTAGACCTTTATCCCGCCATCGATGTCGTACAGATGGGGTCAGAGCCGCTGTCACCCGTTAATAATTAGGGGGGATTATTAACGATGCGCCCTTAACGGTGCGCACACTCCCAGACACGCTTAGAGTGAGGGGGGGTAGCTGTTCCGGTCGCAAAGGAGATGCCCTCGACCTGCGTGGCAAGCTCAGCCGGAATTCAACTACCTTGTAGGGACAGAAGGGGGTGGCCGTTTGGTGCCCAGCTGTCGCCGGTTCGAACCAGAGTAAGGATCGGAGTCAGAAGTAATAAACAAAACAAACTTTATGCACAGCAAGAGACGATACAGAGGAATACACAAACAGTAAAATTGCACAGACCAGAGGTTCACAGAAAAACAAACGCTAAGCATGCAACTACAGAGGTATTCAATAACATAGAGGCTTTACAACACAGATGAAACACGAGAGAGTTACATAAACAAACACCAAATTGTTCACCGGGCACTGTTGCAGTCCGACGCCTCAAGAGTCACGATGTGGCCGCCATACAAGACGAGCGCCGCTCCCTCGCAGGTCCGTGGGCTTGCCAGCAGCGGGTGATCCCCGGGAGTCCAGTCGAAGCACTGGCGAACACGCCGCAACCACTGACTGACTGACTGACTGACTGACTGACTGACTGACTGACTGACTGACTGACTGACTGACTGACTGACTGACTGACTGACTGACTGACTGACTGACTGACTGACTGACTGACTACACAAGCGGCGCGGTCTCTCTAAGCCGCGCGTCATCATTGGCCCCCAACCGTAGCAAATTCTGGAGATATCTGGCATATTCCTGTCTGATGAGTCACCGTCATCCCCGGGCAATGGGAAAGAGGGTGACGGCGACGCGTACAAAGCTACGCGCTCCCTCGTGCGGAGAAGGAGGCTTTTTGTCGAACTTGTGGAACCGTCCATGCGGCGCCGCGGGGGCCTCGCGCCGCGCCGGCTTGATAAAAATGTGCGCCGATTTCGTGACACTGCCGCTCCCTTAAAGAATATTGTCCTACAATATTCACAACAACCACGAACATCGCGCGCACATGCATGCGCTCACAAATATATATGGGGCAAATGTCCACTTCACGCACATACATTGCACTAATTTCACAAATTGCAACCACAAATTGCAAAGCACACATCAGAAGTCTCACAAGTTTCTCAGACTCTGATGACAATTTTTTTCACACATCACTACATGACCCCGCAGGGGGCATCTGTTAAAGCAGATGCTTGCGTGTACTGTGCGACACCACGGACCCCGAGCACCCACGCTTAGCCGTGCGTGGCATCGCCGTGTCTGGGGAAAAGGGGATTCTGGTGGTTGAGCCGATGCCGAGTGTTTGGACCTTTAAGGCCCCTCGACGGAGGCAACACACCACTTTGGCCCACGCTTCCCACAGACGGCACCTCCGGGCTGGCCCACCCGGGGGAAATCGGCAGTTGCCTTTTCCTGTCCTCCCCTCCATCTTTCACTTTCCTATCCCCTCTCTTACAACTGTCCTGTCTTCTCTTACCTTCTTCGTTTCTTCCTACTTCCAGGCGGCGAGGGTTAACCTTGTGTGGCTAACCACCCTGAGTTACGCCATATTGGGTTATAGTTACGGTGTACAGCTGGCGTGGGCAGGACTTGATTGCCAATTCCTGTCCCGTCCCCTCGTTGGGCTCCGTGGTGGGTAGCTGGCACCGCAGCCGAACAATATACATTTTCTATGGCTTCCTCTTCTTCTTTAACTGATAGCCCTCCTTCGAAACGAGGGCGCACCGACCAAACTGCCCAGTTCTTTTTGAAAACAAAGAGCACCTTCCCACACTTTCATGTAGTTCATAGTGAGCACTCAGAAAAGACAGCAAGACAAGCCTCACCGTTCATTGTTGCAAAGACACTGACTGAAGCTATAGGCAAGGGTTACAAGATCAAGAAGCTTGCAAATGGAGACCTGCTGTTGGAACTTTTATATCATCATCAGTATGAGAAACTCTCAGGAGTCAGCACTTTTGGTGACATTCCTGTTGTGATTAGCCCACATCGTTCTTTGAATACTGTTCGTGGTGTTCTTTCTGACCAAGATCTAAAGTACATGACAGAGGAGGAACTGCTGGAAGGGCTGAAAGAGCAACACGTGACAAATGTATACCGAATAAAAATAAGACGTGACAACAAAGAAATCGAGACTAAACACTTTGTCCTTACCTTTGCACTGAGCGTACTCCCCGAGTCTGTGGAGGTGGGGTACACAAAAGTCAACCTGGGACCATACATTCCGAACCCACGACGTTGCTTTAACTGCCAGAAGTACGGTCACGGTGCTCAGAGCTGCCGAGGCCGACTCACTTGTGCAAAGTGTGCTGCACATGAGCACCAAACCGATGACTGCCAAACTCAACCCCATTTCTGTGCAAACTGTCAGGGCAACCATCCTGCTTATTCGCGTAGCTGTCCGGTGTGGAAGACTGAAAAGGACATAATCACTATAAAGGTAAAAGAAAACATCACGTTCACCGAAGCACGCAAACGATATTCAATCCAACACCCTTCCTATTCCTCTGTGGCGCAGCAGGGCGCGGCACCACAGGAGTCTTCAGCACCTACCCAGGCCACGAAAAATGAGTCTGGGGTGGTGCCATCCGCGTCCCTGGTGGAAGTAGCTGGTGCTGCTCCACTACCCCCAAAACAGGCTGCGCTGACCCCCAGGTCAGCGGGCCCGAAGGCCTTGTCCCAAGGGGCAAGGTCAAAAACAAGTGTATCCGTGCCTTCTGCACGAAGGTCCAGCACATCTGAAGATGTGATGGACACATCGCCCCCCTCGCCTCCGCAGCAGCGGCGGCAAAGCTCTCTCGAGCGTAAAAGAAGGGACAAAGTCCCAATAACGGGTCCAAAAGACCCAACAACATAGATTTTCAACCCTATCCCCAACTAATCCGCCACCATGGCATTTCTAGTTCACTGGAACTGTCGCGGGCTTTTACACAACTACACTGATATAACTGACATTTTAAATTCATTTTCTCCAGTTGCGTTGTGTCTCCAGGAGACCAATCTCGGACCACAGAACAAAAACTTTCTTAAAAAATATCAAGTCTTCCGTTGTGACCGACAGAATTCAAGCAGGCTCTCCGGAGGCACTGCTATTTTGGTCCAAGGTGGCGTTGCGACACGAGGAATCAACCTTAAAACCTCAATTGAAGCTGTTGCAGTCACCGTGGTGCATTTTAAAACAATAACAATATGTTCTTTATACATCGAACTGCATCCTCAGGAGGAAGTCTTCCAAATACACTTAAGGCTTAGCCGCTAAGGCAAGTGCTCAAAATGGTAGCACATTCACTGTCTGTCCAATTTGCATTTATGGTGATCCTTTCGAAGCGCAAGAGGAACGCGTCGAGATCGTCTCTTCTCTCGTCGTACTTCGGAATCAATTTACTTGCGTCTATCCGCAAGCTGCTATGTCTTTCACTGGAGCTATGCACTTCAACCAAACCATTGTTGTTCCCTGAACTTTGGAGCTGAAGTTTCATAGTAAGTAATTCCTTTTCCCGCTGAAATTCCTCTTCCCACTCATTCGAGCCCTCTCTCGTTCTCCCTCGGCTTCTTTTCGAGCCCTCTCTCGTTCTTTCTCGGCTTCCTTTCGAGCCCTCTCTCGTTTTTCCTCGTTTTCTTTTCGAGCCCTCTCTCGTTCTTCGTTTTCCCTCTCTCTTTCCTCTTTTTCTCTCTGGCTAACCCATTTGCGCAGTTCGGCACCGGACAACCCCAGCTGGGTGCCAGCCTCAATTAGCTCTTTCAAATTCATATCTGAAGCGCGAACCGTTTGGGTGTAGCCCAGTCTGCTTAGCGAACCTCGCCTAAACGCTTCCGCGCGGCACTACCTCTCGCTACCGCTCTGCTGCTACACAGTTTACGACCTCTTCGTAAACTCTTCCAACTCTTTCTCCGTCCACAGAGATTGAGTGCACCAAACGTCCTGTCGCGGACGCCGGAATAATTGTCACCCATTAATTTATTAGGGGGATTATTAACGATGCGCCCTTAACGGTGCGCACACTCCCAGACACGCTTAGAGTGAGTGGGGGTAGCTGTTCCGGTCGCAAAGAAGATTCCCTCGACCTGCATGGCAAGCTCAGCCGGAATTCAACTACCTTGTAGTGACAGAAGGGGGTGGCCGTTTGGTGCCCAGCTGTCGCCGGTTCAAGCCAGAGTAGGGGTTGGAGTCAGAAGTAGCAAACAAAACAAACTTTATACACAGCAAGAGACGATACAGAGGAATACACAAAAAGTAAAATTGCACAGACGAGAGGTTCACAGAAAAACAAACGCTAAGCATGCAACTACACAGGTATTCAATAACATAGAGGCTTTACAACACAGGTGAAACACGAGAGAGTTACATAAACAAACACCAAATTGTTCACCGGGCACTGTTGCAGTCCGACGCCTCAAGAGTCACGATGTGGCCGCCATACAAGACGAGCGCCGCTCCCTCGCAGGTCCGTGAGCTTGCCAGCAGCGGGTGATCCCCGGGAGTCCAGTCGAAGCACTGGCGAACACGCCGCAACCACTGACTGACTGACTGACTGCACAAGCGGCGCGGTCTCTTTAAATAGGGCGAGCCGCGTCTGTCTGTTAACACGCGCCAAAGCTAGCGCGCACACAGAACTAGCTTCGCTGGTTAGAGCGCTCCCTTTTCCTCCCATCGAGCCGCGCGTCATCATTGGCCACGACCCGTAGAAAATTCTGGAGATCTCTGTCATATTCCTGTCTAATGAGTCACCGTCATCCCCGGGCAATGGGAAAGATGGTGACGGCGACGCTTACAAAGCTACGCGCTCCCTCGCGCGGGAAGGAGGCTTTTTGTCGAACTTTGTGGAACCGTCCATGCGGCGCCGCGGGGGCCTCGCGCCGCGCCGGCTTGATAAAAATGTGCGCCGATTTCGTGACAGCCGCCTCTGACCGAATCCGGCGCACTGTTACCTCCTCCTGCCGAGTAAGACCAGTAAGACTACGGGGGAGAGGGTGCGAACACGGAGGAATGAGAGCGCGTGTTCGCTGGCGCAGAACTTGAGAATCGGAAACGTGGGACAGGAACGGATCTGGGGGAAGAGGGGAAGGTGGTGGTTGGTGGCTAGTGGTGGATCGCCTGATGTATTTATGTGCGTCATAGAATCCGCTTGAATATTATGTGGATCGCGAGCATGGCCGCGAATCTAGTGTATGCGCACAAGACATGGGTACTTTGAACAGAACAAATTAATGGACTGTGTTATTTGGAATGTGCGTCGAACGGCCTTAAGCTGTTTAAGGGCAGTGAGAGAGTCTATGTAAAGATGAACTGCATTGAATGTAGGAACTGGCGGAAGGGAATATATGACATTCTAAATGGCTTGAAGTTCCAGTATCAGAGAGGTGCACGTATCCGCGGTATATGTCACGTAAGTGTTGAGATGTGGATGAGAGGGACTATACACATAAGTAACTCCTCGCTCTGCAGTATGTGATGTATCGGTATATAATATGCACCCTTCAGGCAGATGTGCGGATGATACCGACGGGGAAGCAGTGGGGTGATTGTCCGTGAGCTGGCAGTACGACCATGGAGGTAGTGTCTTTAAACGATGGAGTTGTAAAGACTGTTTGCGAGCTCTGTTTGCCATCCGCTGATCAATGAGTTCAGTGAGCGTATTTAGCTGGGCGTACTCCCGAAGTACTGGTATGGGTGTTAGGCGGGGAAGACATGTTATTGCACGCATAGCCTCACGATTGATGGCCTCGAGGGAGTTCCACTGTCTGCGGGTGAGACGTTGAAACTGTGCCTGGTAGATTACATGCGGCTGGAGGACAGAGCGAACAAGCTGGCGGGCCGTGCGAGCACGCGCGCCGCCAGAGCGCATAGCTATGCGATGAATCAGACCTAGAGTAGCGTGAGCGGCATTACGGATGGCTGTCAGCCACGGGGTGCCAGTCCCAGAGGAATGAAGAAGAAGACCAAGAATGCGAACGGTTTGTGCCTGAGGAATCGGGGTATTATCTCTCATAAAATTTATAGGGGGAGCTTTCCGTAAGCCAGCTTTATTTCCAATGCGAATGAAACAGGATTTTGTATGCGAAAGAGTTAGACCCAAAGGAGGGAGGCGAAATGTCAATACATCCAGCGCATGCTGGAGGGCCGCCTGATGGGCAGACGTATCTGGGTGACAGCACCACAAGGTTATAATCGGCATACGCAAGCACGCGTATAGAAGGGATGGCCTCTAGGGCTCGAACAAGCGGAATGAAGGCCACATAAATAATGTAGGGGCGAGAACAGAGCCCTGGGGCACTCCTCTGTTTGAGGGGAAGTGACCAAAGGGCTTTCCATGGACCCGCACATTGAACGTTCTATTTGTTAAAAGGCGTGAATGGAGAGGAGAAACCTTTGAGGGAGACCAAGAGTTTGTAGGGAGGCAAGAATGGCTGAGTGAAGGATGTTATCATATGCCTTTGTTATATCTGTAGCGATAACGGTTCTAACAAGATGACTGTGCGGAGAGTGGTGAAGCACGTCAGCAGCCAAAGTAGCAAGACCGTCCTCCGTTCCTATTTTTGGGCGAAAGCCAATTTGGGATTCTGTATAACAATCATGGGATTACAACCACCACGATAAGCGAGTGGCGAGAATATTTTTGTAAAGCTTGCAGATTGTTGGCGTCAGGGAAATTGGACGAAGGGCCGAGAGAGATACTGGAGGATGACCTGACTTCGGTATTGGAACAACAATAGAATGCTTCCACTCGTCCGGCATGACACCAGCATGCCACACGTCATTGGATGCATCAAGCAGGGCCGGCAAAGCAGTCCCTTCCAAGTTGCGGAATAAAGAGTTAGGTATGCTGCCGTGCCCGGGAGCAGAGTTAGATTTCAGGCGTTAAATGGAGGCCAGCAGCTCTTCCATGGTTAGGTCAGAAGTAATCTCATCGGGGGGTTCGGTAACCGGTAAGCAAGGTGGAGAAGTCGAGGTGGAATCTTAGTGGGGAAAAAACTGTCTGGCCGCCTGTTTTGCAAATGTGTCCTCATCCACATTCATTGCAAGGCGAATGCTCTCTGTGTAATCAGAAACTTGAGAAGAGCGCTCCATGGCGTGAAACACTCGCCAAAGTTGTCGATTACCCTGCTTGGAGGACAGGCGCTCTCACCATGAAGCCCAACGTTGCCTTCCTAGACGCTTTTCATACCGCCTCGCACGTGCGGTAGCCCGGTGAAGAGCGGGGATAGCCGATGGGTCATCGGGGTTACGAGCAGCCTAATGATCCGCCTGGCGACGCAGAGCCCAAAGATTCAGGAGATGGATGTCCGGGTTTGGCTCGTCTTCATTTACAGTGGTGGTCATCGTGTGGGACGCAAGAACAGCAGAGCGAGTAGACAATGCTGATGATGGGGTGAAATCAGATAAGCGATTGTCTGCGCGTGCAGAGTCCCATGATGTTATTCGTACGCTACGGCGTATTTTACGTATGCGCGAAGGAGTGAGAGAGATAAAGATAGGACTGTGATCACTACCTCAGGTATCTGGTTCAACAGCCCAATGAGGGCTACCAGGGCCTAACCACCAAGTCAAATCAGATGAATAAGGCCCACCTCGTGGACGGGTAGATGTATGCGGGTGGTTTAAAAGATGAAAAGAATTATCTGAAAAGCTGCCCTGGATGTGTGCACCCCTGGGAGAATCCGATGGGTAACCCCCACAAGGTGTGTGCGCCGTTGAAGTCTCCACCGTCTAGAATAGGGATACCCGAGTAGGTAGAACGCAGAAAACGAAACCATCCAAGATTAGGAGATGCGGAACCAGGACGGCCATAAAAGGAAACTAGAATAAGTGGCGTGCGTACAGGCTTAACTAGGAGTGCTACCACCTCTTGGCGTGTGTTACACCACCGTGAAAGGTCGATCGGTGTGTGGAGAACTGAAGTGTGAATATAAATTACAGATTTACCTGGGCTGAGGGATGAGGTGATACAACGGCGATCAGGAATGGAAGGTGAATGGTAAGCGCAGAATCCTGAAAGGCGAGGAAGTGAGTTATGCTTTTGAAGTAGGAAGGTCCGCGCCTTTAGACTTTTGTCGCGAAGACGGATGTTCACTTCAGAGGCTTTATTCGCAAAGCCTCGACAATTCCACTGCACCACCAGAGACAGTGCATTATCCATTGCGAGGCCGACGAGCTTCTACGATGAGTGAGGTCACCTGCTCCATAAGGAGGGTAATATTTTATCCACTGTCGGGGTAGTCGGGGTTAACGGGTTGTCTGCACGTGATTGGGGTTTGATGCTTGTTGGAGGTGATTCATCTCAAAATCTTATCACGAGGTATTAGACTTCTTCGAGGGGGGTGAGAGCGAAGCTGTTCTCGGAGCTGGGTGAGTTCGTCTAGACGTTGGCGAGCCTCTGCAATGGCATTGTCTAAAACAGCGTCTTCATTTGCGGCATCCACATGTGACTGGTGCACTGGACGTTTTGGTGTACCATTTGATCCACGAGGGTGAGTCGCTTGTGCGTATGAACGATGCTGAGAAGACGTACGATGAGCAGGTGGGTCAAGTAAAGGAAGTGCAGGGAAGTCGGTTTCATCACATGTAAGAGCAGCGAAGCGATTACTTGTAGGAATATCTGTTTTTCCAGGCGGCTTGCGCGACGGCCTCGTTCGCTTCTTCTTTGGACAAACGGGGGAGCGCATGTCATGGTCCGCCGATTTGCATAGGGCACAAAGCGCTATTGGTTCATTCATGTCGGCCACAGCTGCCGGATTAGGGCAGGTATTTTGCATGTGCCCTTCTTTATGGCAGTGATAATAAAATATACGACGAGGTCGGAAGGGCTGTGGTTTGATAATCTCACCATAATACGTTAGGTACTCAGGCAGAGTCAACGGGTCTTGTAGGGTGAGTAGGTATGAACCCCGGCGCCCTAGAGGCCGTGCTTGCAACACTGCGTGAGTTGAACAGCGAATGTTTGCTCGCACCTCCTCGGACTTCTGCTGTCGACATGGTAAACGACGCAGCGGAGGATGTCAGGGCCAGAGGCAAAATATATTTTCACTGGGACATGCTCATTCGCATCCAGGGGAATTTGAGTAACTGCACACATTTTCTGGGCGTCCACCAAGGATGGAAAGTTCACCGTAATGGTGTTCGATAGGCGATGGACGACAAATCCACAGTAGTTAGTAGAACCTAGAACTTGGTCAATTGTGGCTTGGACACACCGGAGAGGTATAGTCGTTATATCAAAGCGCCATGTAGGCTTGATGGTAACGCGGAACGAGTTAGCAGCAAGTGGAAGCGAGGCTCGACTCACTGGCGGCATCTGTGGTAGTGTCAGGGGCTGACACGCTGTAGTTGGCCTTGAAAGGGAAGACTGAACCGGTGCGACGGGCACAGTTCCTTGAGGGAGGGTTACAGGCACAGAGGCGGCGGAGCTATCCATGGGACAAGCCGAAGTCGTTCCATCCGAAGGCGAAGCAGAGTGGGGGCATGTAGGCGTTGATGATTGCGTGGACGTGGATGCTGCGTCAGGTTGTAACACAGCGGAAATCCGCACAGAAGTTGTATATCGACAAGTTGTATATCTACTTGAAAAAGCGCTAGCTTATGTTGTTTTCATCAAGCTATCATTTACGCAAAGCAATTTTTTTTTTTTTGCTAACCAGAAACGATACCTGGAGCTATTCGCGGCGAGATCGACCTAGAGGTGCCGTCATTCCGGTAGTGTGGATCGGCAGCCGGCGGCGCTCGCAGAAACGCACGCTGCGTAGGTCTGCTTCCGAGTTTACGGCGGGTTTGTTGGCGATGAAAACGTGTTTTCTACAGTATTTCTGCGATACTGCAGAAAAAAATCCAAGGATTTTGCCAATGCAGCAGAAGAAGCGCTGATTTTAGGAAAACAAAGCACGCAACCACCAGTCTTCTAGATTTACTTTGCACGTTTCTTGCGCTGTACCGCGCTCACGCGCCTAATACTTGGGCCTGCCTAATGACAGCTTTGTTTTTCTTATCGACTTTTAAACAGTTTGCGCGTATCTCATGCAAGTGAGACCGGCGAATTTAGTGTCAAGCCCGATACAAGGTTCGTGCTCTGGCCTGCAGTACTTTAGATTGAATTGAGAAAGCCTGGTTCATTATATCGTACTTGACTGGAGGATTAAGCAGGTTAAATGTAGCACTGGCAGCATACTGCATTATGGCGAGTTGCTTTAGATTGAGTGCACATCAACTCTGGCCCAGGCAACCACGCACAAGTATTCCCCCAAAATGAGATCACGCCGACACTATAATGGGAAACCTCGCCGCACAGGAAAGCTGATTGTTCACGTGTACAGCGCTGAATGGATTGAATTTGCTGAGATGCTTTTTGCGGCCATTGTCATAGAATGTGATAGTGTATTACTGCATGCGCCACTAACTGTAAATGATTTCCTGAAACCAAGAAAAGTATAAGAGATTTCCGACTGTGATGTTAATATATAATGATAAATTAGTAGTGTAATTATTTTGTTTTGCAGTGCCAATAAATTTCACTGTGTGAGAGAACTTTTACACACTTCACAGAATTTCCAATAATCAGCGATTAATTTTCATAACGTTAAAGTGCAAGCTGCAAATTACTCGCTGCGAAGACATCGTTATAAACTGTGCATGAGCACTGTAATGTTCTGGGAAGCAATTTTAAATGCTGAAAATTTCTTATCACTAATTATTTAGCAGTGACTAAATCTTATGCGAAGTAAATTATTAGGCTTGCTTCCAAAACAGGTGCCGGATATAAAACTATTTCGAAAGAAATGGAGGTCATCTTATCATGCGACTATAAAAATGTATTTATTCCCGAACTAAACACTGATATTTAAGCCCGCATGAAGCTGTTTTACTCCCCTTGTCTGAAACGACGAGTTTGCTCGGAAGACAGCACTTGGACGAAAAGGGATTATAATGATTATAATAGGCTACCAGTGAAGTACATCATTCTAGGTGTATTATGTAATATTTAGTGTAACAATTAGGTGCAAGGAAGATGTTTCCCAAACATTGCAGCATTTCTCTAAATCAAAATGTGCTCACTACTACTTTTACGGATGCACAGAAGCCCTAAACAGCAAAAAATAAAAAAAAAGAAAAGAAAAGGAATGCATATTGGCCCGGGTTTAACGCATAAAAGCGGCATCGGCTATGACGGGTGATTGCAGAGGCTGGTTTTGATGTCTTTTTTTTTTTTCATTATTAACACCACACTTATCACGTGGGATTGTTTATTGTGCAGTCAAATCCCACAGCAGAGGAGCACCTTTCGAAACGGTCGTGACTGAATTCCCCGTTCTCGAAATCAGCAGTCGAGCGCCCTTACCATTGAGACACCGCGACAGATGTTTAAAAGCAAAAAAAAAAAAAAAGTCTATCGTGCATACAGAAGGCATAGCAGGCATAGAATTGTTTGCTCAAACCACCGGTCGTGGTTCAAACTACATTCTGCTATATGAAGCAGTCTGCGGTGGCATATGTTTTGGTAGCTGCGGTATTCCAAACAGAAACGGGAATATGCGATTTCTGAGCGTTTGCATTAACTTTTATTGGCAGCAGCGACCTGTTTTGCTTTGACACGGCGCTAACGACAGTACCACTTCGTTTGAGATATTGCGCGTGCCAAAGGATCTCAAGCGCCGAAGACCGCAATGGATGATGTCCTTATCCAAGCATGACATGCTCGATACAGACAACTATTTTTTTTTTAATGAAGCGTGGGGTTATAGACTGTTCATATTTATTTTGCAAGATGCATATAGGTAAGCAAAAGCTCACAGGAACTGCGAAACAAACAAAACCACTCCTGTACACGCCGCACGCGCGCGTAAATCACTGCGGGCTGGCACGCGACGCGAAAACGCATCCACACTGAGTAGGTTTCACCGCTGAGCCGCAAGGTGGAGACTCTGCTCCATTTCGAGGCCAAAAAAAAAAAAAAAAAAGAAAACTTCCTCGTGACGTCAGCGCCACTTTAAAGCACCGAGACGCGTCCTGTATAAAATCTGCTTTTCTCTTTGTCGCTCTCTTCGATGAAGCTAGGAGAGAGAGAGAGAAAGAGAAAGAAAAGACTTTATTTACATGGAGCTCGGGGCAGGATCTCAGCCAGGGGGAGGGTCTCGATCCTTGCCGGCTCTCCTGCGCAGTGGCCGCAGAAAAGGTCTTGAAGTAAGCCTCCTCCGCCTGGCGTAGGACATTCTTTTGTTCATCCGCATTTTCGCTGCGGATGTAGGACTCCCAGGTAATTTCATCAAGGGGATCAGTTTCTTTAGCTCCCGGAGAATCGGGGCGTTGCCAGATTAGATGATTTGGACTCAGAGGTACGTTGCAGAGATTGCAAGGATATCACCTGTCAACGTATGCAGAGTAACATGAGGAAAGAAACGATTGGCCTGAATTTTTCGCCAGGCCCTGCATTCATGACAAGGAACGAAGACAGCATAGAGCAAAATTTATTCAAAGCAAACTAATAAACGCCCTCCTGAGTAATCAGCCTATTGCGATACTGCCTGCGGACTAGAAGGCGCCGCGGTCATAGCAGTGGTAGATGAGAACCACTCCCAGAAAGTAATTTGATCCATTAATATGCGTAACGCTTTATTAGCTGAAGAGGCCGCGATAGCGCTAGCATGTACAGGCACTAAAGCAAAAACGATCGTCTCAGATAATAAGGTGGCTGTTAGGAACTTCGGCAAAGGCCTAATTTCCAAGCAGGCGGCCAGTCTACTGAGAAAGCACCCGCTAAACCGGGAGGTTTTAGTCATCTGGATTCCAGGGGGTCTACCGGGCAATGAGGCTGCACATCACCTCGCTCGAGATGTATGCACCAGAGCGGCCATAGAGACCCCGCTACCCGGAGACAAAGAGCCCCTCATCACCTACAAGGAGCTCTCTGAGGTGAAATATTTAAATTACTGCTGATCACGTGACGGCTTCTTTTTTTTTTTTTTTTTTTTTTTTTTTTTTTTTTTTGGAGAGCCTAAGAACTGCAGATGAAGTTATGTGATGTAAGTGAGAGACCAGAAAGCATGGCGTGATATGGTCCATAGGGTCACGAAGAGTCGGACACGACTGAACGACTGAGCTAAACTGAAGATTACAGCTCCGTAAATCGCAGTATGATGAAAACTAAGTGGAAAACTCAAGCGCTACAACTTTGGAGTTGACCATTTTTTCTTCGAGCCAGTAATTAAAAAAAAAATATCCGATTAGTCTAATTACTTAACCATGATGAGCGAAAAAAAAAACACTACATTAGGATCGGATATTCACGGTAACCTATCCTATAGGTTCATTTCACATGACGTCATCGTACCACATGACGTCATGGCACGAGCGCCGTCCGCCATTTCTTTTGGTCACGTGCGCAACGCTGCCCGGTCGTCGCACACCAAAGTTGGCGTATGGTGGAGTCACATGACGGACAAAATCGTGAAGCACTATCGCGATCTGGCATTGCGTGACTATAGTGAGCTAGAATATTCTAGCATACTGTAGACGTGGCCCTTAAGTCAGCGATTTCCACCGCTTTGTTTCCGTCCGCGAGCAGCGTTTTCGCAGTTCGGATTCATGCACGAAAAACACTTTCCCTTTGCTTTTATTTCATTTTCTTTTTGTAGCGGAAAGCATTCCAGCCAAATTTTGAAACCCAAGCATGCACAGCGTAACATGTACAGTGTCTGCTCGTGGAAGACAGCTGGTGCTAGCAGCGGCGATGACGGTGCGCAGCGATTTCAGTGACCTGGCGTAACTGAATGAGGCTCAAGCGCTCAAGGATATAAAAAGGAAAACAGCATGAGTAAGGAAATATCCATTGTCATGATTCTATCTGCTCGTTCAATTTACACATTCGACAGCCGCTGGCGCGCATACCTCGATCGTCACCACCGCAAAACGCCAAGCCCCGTTCGGGGCAACGTTGCAGGGAAAAGACGAGTTCGTTACATGCCTGGTCGTCTGGGAGAGCTGAAATTGCTGCCCTATCACGTAGGCGCTTTTATATTTCACGAGAGCTTTTCGAAGACCAATAAATAAATTAAGCTACGTAAATCGTATACCTAGTTTGACGGACGTAAAACGTATAGCTAGCCGTTTTTCGGGGCCATTTACAACTTTTGCCCTGACACCATCTTTCTCAAGGCAAAAAATAAAAAAAAAAATATATATAGATGATTTTTCTTTTTAATACTAGTCAACATGAGCGAACGAAAAAAAAATAAAAAAGACTGTAGACTGGGATAGCCGACCCTCAACAGCTCTGAGTAGATTTCACGGGGCTAGTGTGCACGGATGCCGACTGCTCCCGGGCTCGAGCCTCCCAGAGCCACTTTGGCCTCACCCTCCCCTTCGCCCGCACACACGTGTTAATGTGATCTAACGAACTGGGCGCGCGCGTTTGTGAAATCATTGAATCAATTCATCGCAGTTATTTAGCATAAAATATAAGAATGCTTAAATACGAAATGAGTGTCTCTTTTGCTGACTGAAGATGGTCCCATGTGCTCTTGAGGATAAAAACAGTTAATATTTTTTAAAATTTCGCTGCCAACAAAATTCACTCCGTCTCGGAAGCTGTTTGCAGCACTGCGAAAGCAGGAGAGACACCGCCCGACCAGGATTATGCACGCCATAATAGATATTTGTACTCCTACGCACCTCTCGCCCCTGAAATTGCGGAGGTGACAGTGGGAGTACATCGATTATAATGCCTATTGTGCAGATAAGAACAGGGATGAGGAGGAGGAGGAGGTAAACTTTATTAAAGAAGAGGTCGTAGGCGCGGGGTGGGTTGGCGTTCCCGTCCAAGAACAGGGATGGGGATAGGCTACCGGCGGATTTCAAGTTACCCGCCACTAGCAATATTGTGACGCGACCAAAGCGACATCTTTTGAACGCCAGCTGCGCAGAGATTGATTGGACAAAAAAAAGTGTTGCACTCTATAAAAATGAAAAAAAAAATATTGTGGTAATATTTTTTATAACGAAATTGTTTTTTCCAACTTGTGCAAAGCTTTTGGTACTTTTGTGTTTTACGGGAAGTGATCGCCACAAGCCACACAGGCCAGACCGAGCCGCAACTAGTTCGTATTTCTTCTTAAGTCTCAGTCGACGAATTGACCACCAGTTTTACACTACAGTTATAATTACAATCAGCGAGCATATTTACTCACTGGCGGCCTACGTACTTCGGCCAAGCGACCATGAACAGTAAGTAATGTTTTAGTGTGCTTATTTCTCAGCTTGCATCGCGGTTCAACCATTCAACCAGAACTTCAGGAGCCCGACGCGCATTTTTCGATTCTCCGTCTGTCCGTGCCACCGTGGTCCGTGCACATGTCCGTGCGGCTCGTTTATTTCTCAGCTGTCCGCATTTTAGCATTATAATTTAAGGAGCTCGATGCGCATTTCTCGGTTCTCCGTCTGTCCGCGCACATGACCGTGCGGTTGGCTTATTTCTCAGCTGTACGTATTTTAGCATTATAATTTAAGTGATAGCACTGTAACGCCTAAAATATACTACAGGGTCTTGAATATTAGGGGGCTGGGATTTAAAAAATTCCTACGCAAAATCTACTACCCCATTCGAGCTGAAATAACGTTCACAAAGTAGCAAAATATAGTCTACGTTATCTGATAAGTGATTCAACATCTATATTTGCCTAGATTTTCCGAAATCGAGAAAAAACTGCTCTCGGTGGCGTGCACAATTTTCGCAGAAGAATCGAAAAGCTATTTTGACATGGTGCGTCATCTGTTGGGCAGCGAGGCAAGCGCGTCAACGATGGAGCTTGCCTCACTGCTCGACAGATGACGTATCATTTCAAAGCAGCGTTTCGACTCTCTTCTGCGAAAATTGTGCACGCCGCCGAGAGCGGTTTTTCCTCGATTTCGGAAAATCTAGGCAAGTACCGATGTTGAATAACTTATCAGATAACATAGACGATATTTTGCTACTTTGTGAACGTTATTTCAGCTCAAGTGGGGTAGTAGATATTGCATAGGAATTTTTTTAATCTCAGCCCCGAAATATTCAAGACCCTGTAGAGCACGTCAAACTTTGCCTGTTATGTTTGTGTGGTCGACAATGCATGCGCATTTGTTTCACTGTGCCTTACATGGTTTCAAAATGCAAGGCTTGTTCGTACTGACAACGTACTGGGCTTGCGTACAGGTGAGCCATTTCTTCGGCCCCGGTAATGATGCATATTTTAATGTTTTTTGAGAGCTATAGTCTCTAGTGTTGTCGCAAATTCGAAGTTGTTGTTGACGTTGCTTTGTTGTGTGGCTAGTGTTTTTATTACTGTGCATGCTCGTGTTCGTGTATCTCTTTCACATGTTACTGAATGTTCCCGTCTGGCCTTAGCGGTTTTCACCTTGGAAGCTTAAGGTTATTGCCAGCCCAAAAGGAAGGTTGGTACTGGTGTTGGTGGCGTCGACAGCCGTGTAATGTTTGGTTTTCCCTTTCGTTTGCGTTTTTCACTGTAGTATGTACTGGTGAACGCGGACACTCCTATGGATGGCTAGCTAAACCAGGCTTGTCTTTACGCCTGGAGAGTGGCGAAAGGCTCAAAACAATTTCAGTTTTCTTGCCGGTAGTAATGTCGGCACCCGATGGCTTCATTGAGAGAACCAGGATTGTTTTCCCAGAGTTCATTTCTCTGCATGCTGCCACTTCTGTTCCGAAGTGGCAGTATTCAGAACTGCCGCTTTTTTTTTTTCGTAGATTAAAAAAAAAAAAAAAAAAGATTGATTGTTAAACTCTTCTTTCAAAGACAGCCTCTGTAAAATATGTTTCTAATGTGAAACTGTGGTGTAAAAATTTCTAGATGAAGTCAGTCCCGCACTACTTGGAGCTTAGACATGGACAAATGCATTTCACCTTGCACCTGTGCATACGTGCTTGCCTACAATCATTTTACTGTTCACTGAGATTGTTTACATTGCTATCAAAGGCTTGCATGTCGTCATGCAGTCATGGGCTTTTACTATTTTTTTATGTAATCGTATATGGGAGACGCCTTCACCCTGCAGTGGGTATAGTCAGGCTGATGAAAAAAAAATCGTACTAGAGAAGGGTCTTGAATGGGGTAGGCAGCCACTGACACCAAGCAGATGGTTGAAATTTTCCATTTATTTTTGTGTTGATCAATGTAAATTAATGTACTTGTGGATAAAATAGATTAGAAAGTAGAGTGAACCAACTGCATGCTGCTGGAGAGATCCAAACTACTACCTTAGAATTTTGTATCCGGTGCTTTGCTGACTAAGCTACAGAGGCATCTGTTTAACCTTCTACTTTCTTTCTTATTTATAGACAAGTGTCAGCCCGTGACGACAGTGGAGATACGGCGGTGCTAGTTACAGCGGGGACTTTCGGGGTATAGGCAAAAGCCCTGGCCGTCTGCATTGGATGTGCGGCACTTGCTTTGTTTTTGAGCATAATTCACGATATTTTGGCAAGCTGTGGTGCGGTTAGTCGGGGCATTAGACACAAGAGAGAAAAAAGATTGGCTGTGGTTAAACCTAGGGTTACTCGAGAGCAATCTGCATGGCTATGATTAGGTCCGGCTTGAAAGTAAAGACATGGCTTTTGCACATAGCAGTTTGCTCTCTTTATTTATTTCATAGGGTAATCACTTCACGTATGAGCACCCCTTGCCTCTCGTAGTTGACCATTCTCATCATCATCATCATCATCATCAGCCTGACTATACCCACTGCAGGGCGAAGGCCTCTCCCATATTTCTCCACTTAACCCGGTTCTGTGCTAGCGGCATCCACTTGACCCCTGCGAACTTCTTAACCTCATCCGCCCACCTAACTTTCTGCCGCCCCCTGCTACGCTTTCCTTCCCTTGGAATCCAGTTTGTTACCCTAAGTGACCATCGGTTATCCTCTCTTCGCCCTACATGTCCTGCCCATGCCCATTTCTTCTTAATTTCCACTAGAATGTCGGTAACTTGAGTTATTTCTCTGACCCACTCTGCACGCTTCCTATCTCTTAATGTTACCCCTACCATTTTTCGTTCCATAGCCCTCTGGGTTGTCCTCAACTTAAGTAGAACTCTCTTGGTTAGCCTCCATGTTTCAGCCCCATAGGTGAGTACAGGTAAGATGCAACTGTTGTATACTTTCCTCTTGAGCGATAATGGTAAGCTGCTAGTCATAATCTGCGAGTGCTTGCCAAATGCGCTCCATCCCAATCTTATTCTTCTTATTATTTCCTTTTCATGGTCCGGATCTGTGGTTACTACCTGTCCTAAGTAGACATATTCACCTACTACTTCCAGTACTTCGCTACCTAATGTAAACTGCTGTTCCTTCCCAAGACTGTTGAACATTACCTTAGTCTTCTGCATATTGATTTTCAAGCTTACCTTTCTACTTTTCCTGTCTAGGTCATCAATCATTATTTGCAGTTCATCCCCTGAGTTGCTTAACAAGGCAATGTCATCAGCAAATCGCAGATTCTCAATCGGGTGTAAAAGACATCTAGTGGTATGACATTATCTCTACGTCGAACTCCAGAGCACACCGTGGTCACAACATTCAAATGAACCTTCTATCCTAGCAACTTGCTGCTGTTGTTTGCCTGTATTAACTCCCGAGTTATCTATCTTCTTCTTTCTCTTCTTTTTCTTGTTCTCACGGACAGGCAAGGCAAAATGACGAGACTGTGGCCAGTGTAGCTCTCGCTACAAAATGGCGGATAGAGATCAAATTGAAGGGCAGCGGTGGGGAGTGCGGCAAGTAGACTCATTGGTGACGGATCACCTTTGGGGCTAATGTGCGTTGCACGTCTGTATTGACACTTGATCGGTTCATCTGTGGCTATTCCTCATGGTTGCTCTTCGGTCGTGCGATGTATGGGGCAATAACAAGCGCCTGCAGCTCATGCATGTTTTTTTGCACTCTCAATATAAGAACTTTAGTTGCGATAATTCTTGTGTTTGTGATCTTAAGTCAAATGCACGAAGCCCCATTGAAATTCTGTTCACTTGTGCTACTGCCTGAGCATCTTTTCGTTCAGAAAAGGACACAGAAACTCCTGCCAATCACCTTGAGTGGCCACACCGTGAGCCGGTCACATCGAACTTCTAAGCACTATGTTGCCAAATGAGCACCAGGCTTATGAAGTAGCACACATTTCTCTCTGTTCACTTTAGCGAGCTTTGAGTGACTCTTTCATCTTCACTCCTAGAAATTGAGTAAACGTCACTAAGATCTCGACAAAGCCATGCAGTGTTATGTCCCAAATTACCTGAATTTTCTTATTGAAGGTCAATCAGAACCTGGCAAACACACAAAACATCCATGTATGTATACTCAGATCAAGTGGAATAGGGGTATATAAGTACCGAAGGGATATCGGCTATGCGGCATTTGAAATATGCAGAGTAAAATGATGCATTTGAATAGGCAAGCCAAAGTATTATCGTGATTCACGGGTAGCGTGGTGTTGGGTTGGGACCAGCAATCAAGTGGGCGATAGGAGGCAGAATTAGGAGAAACAAAGGAAAAGAGCTTTATACAGCTATATACAGTATGAACAAAGAACTCGGAGAGCAGGACGGCAGCCTGCCTCCATTGAGAGCTTCTCGAGCAATCTCTCAGTCGCCTCGCAACACGCTCGTCCGAAAACACTCTCATCTTCCTCTCGTCCGGCCCTGCCCACAACACAGTCACATATCACTGTCAGGCAGCAGGCGGTCCAGATGCAGCTGCAGGTCCCAAGGTCGCAGGAATGGGGCACAGGTCCTGGGACCCATTTCGAAGCCAATGGTAACAAGCGTCCGATAGGCGGCCGCGCATCCAGGCCTGTGCACACTGGAGCAGCCACGCTGGTTTCTTCTCTCCCGCTTGCCGAGGTCGCGTTCCTCCCGAAACCGCAAACGTAGGGGGAGAACAAAGTCCATCCCGCGTCACCGGGCTGTGTGGCGCCGCCGTGTCGCGGTGAAGCTTGGCCGGCCCAAATGCCCGAGGGCTTCAGCCGGCCTGGCACAACAGTATATAGAAAAGGCTAAGTAGAGTGAGCGTATTTTTCGCTGCAGGTTACTGGAAAATGTTTGCGTTTGCGCCCATGCATCTCTCCTATAAAGTCAAGTGAGGAACAAAATAAGAGCATTCTTTTAGACCTTCATGTGCGCATTAACCTAGCTGGGAACAGTTGCATCTTGCCTGTACTTACCTATGGGGCTGAAACGTGGAAGCTAACAAAGAGTGTTCTACTTAAGTTGAGGACAACGCAGAGGGCTATGGAAAGAAAAATGGTAGGGATAACTTTAAGAGATAGGAAACATGCAGAGTGGGTCAGAGAAATAACTCAAGTCACGGACACTCTAGTGGAAATCAGGAAGAAGAAATGGGCGTGGGCAACCCCGCCGCGGTGGCGCAATGGTTACGGCACTCGACTACTTTTCCCAAGGACGCAGGATCGAATCCCGGCCTCGGCAGCAGCTTTTCAGTGGAGGCGAAAAGCAAGGCGCCCGTGTGCTGTGCGATGTCAGTGCACGTTAAAGAACCCCAGGTGGTCCAAATTTCCGGAGTCCTCCACTACGGCGTCTCACATAGCCTGAGTTGCTTTGGGACGTTAAACCCCAAAAACCAACCAAATGGGCATGGGCAGGACATGTAGCGTGAAGAAGGGATAACTGATGGTCGCTTAGGTTAACAAACTGGATTCCAAGGGAAGAAAAGCGTCGCAGGAGGTGGCAGAAAATTAGGTGGGTGAGCGAGGTTAAGAAAATTGCAGGGGTAAAGTGGATGCAGCTCGCACAGGACCGTGTTAATTGGAGGAATATGAGAGAGGCCTTCGCCCTGCAGTGGTTATAGTCAGGCTGAGGATGATGATGATGATGAATTACTTTGACTAGTACCTCAAACATTTATTTCATTGAGCAGAATAAAACAAGTAATTGGCTGTGAACTAGGCAAAGTTACAAAGAACAAAACAGCAGCTTTATGACGCTGCTGATAATTTTCTACCTTCGCTAGAGTGAAGGTGCTTGGAGAAGCAAAAAAAAACCCATCAAAAGGTTTGTCATATGAAGAAGATGCTTCCAGTTGTTCATGGTGTCGTCCTCTTTCTTGAATGCGCTAGTAATAGGCCTGGAAGTTGAGTGTAAACTGTTAATCCTTGCCTTTTCTCATTTTCATGTTATTGAATCAGTTACTGTACAGTTGCCTACTGTAGCTGCAATTTCAGTGAGAAATAGCTCCTATCCTGTGGAACAAAGGGCCTTGTTTTAAATGTATTATATCCAAACTGTGCATCTGAAGACTATTTTGTTAAAATATGTGATATATAATTCAGCACAACTGTTGCTGACTTGAAAACCTTGCTGATTGGCGGCAAGGATCTATGAGTAATGACTGCAAATATTTTGCATAACGTCTTTATTGATGAAGTTGGAATGACGTACAGCATCCCCAGGCAGCGGGAGAAAAGTCTAAGGAATCTACTGCTCTCAAGTGTTATTGAACGCAGGTTTTTTATTTGTTTTTACTAATGCTTTAGTCATTCCCAGATTTTCCACTGTGTCTGTAAAATTAGCACACCCTCCTGGTACTTATGAAATATGTCGACAAATTTGAAGTGAGTCATGAAGAAAAAAAATGCAAGTAATACTGTATATCCATGAGGCTAAGCTCTTGCTGCAGCCAGCATAATTCACATCACACTGTTCTCCAAGTGACTTGCATTTCCTAGTATGATAACTGATGAGTCAACAGATGATGTAAGTCTTTACATAAATATTTTTGAGTGCCCTTTAAGTGTGTCAGGTTCTAGGGGTTAAAACTAGGTTTATTTCTTCAAACGAAAAACACGTCCGTGCCGCAAAACGTCAGTCCCATACTCATTAGTCTACTCCGCTGACCAGCGGCCCAGTTAAAACACCGCACCGCACCACAGATCACACACGCTTCTTCCGTTGTCCCGACACCATCTTCCTTCCTTCCCGCGCACTCCTAGCCTCGATCCCAAACCACCGCTTCGCTACCCTAGTAACTGCTGGGCACCTCACATCCTCCCTCCCTTATCATGTGTACATTATCAATCTGAATAATATGGTATGAGTTGATCCACATTATCTTTCTCGCACTGCCGGCTCGTCTGGGGATCTCTAAGCTTGTAAATCCTTAGTGTTCAACGGATGGGGAAAACTCTGCACTGCCTGCACTTTTTCTGGGTCGGGGCAGCAGTTGGCAGGGGAGATAATATGTCCAAGAAATTTCAGGGTGCATTTGCAGAGCTGAACCTTAGCTGGGTTTTTATGAGGCCAGCCGCTTGTATCCGCTTTAGCACCTCTTGCAGATGTTCAATGTGCGCCTCGAAGGACTCCGAGTAGAGGAGCATGTCATCAAGGAAGGCCATACAGTACTTGGGCTTGATGCCTTGCAGGATCTTGTCCATTAGAATTTGGAAGGTGGCTGGGGCCCCGGCCAAAGCAAATGGCATCCGTTTAAACTGGAATGAGCCTTGAGGGCATAAGAAGGTGGTCTTGGAGATGTCCTCCAGGGCAACCTGAATCTGGAAGAAGCCCTGCGACAAATCGAGGCTGGTAAACCACTGCACTTTTCTTAGTTGGGCGAGCACCCAGTCCGTTCTTGGCATAGGGTACACTGGTACCCTTGGCTTGGCATTCAGACTTCCGTAATCGATCGCAAGGCAGTATCCACCAGACTTTTTGGGGACCAAGGCAGGTACACTTCCCCAAGGGCTTGTACTGAGTTCTATAAGTCCCGCATTGAGCAGCTCTTGAAGGCACTGCTCCATGGCCTCTCTTTTCTTGGCATTCACTGGGCAGAGCTTGCAACGTGGTGGTACATTGTCTTCCGTGACAATCTTATACTCCACGAGGGTGGCGAGTCCCGGCTTTGCACTAAAGGCGGCCTTAAAGTCATCGAACACTGTTAACACACGCCTGTCCAAGCCCTCAGGCTGGCTGCTCACTCTGCTTTCAGTGTGCTGTGGCACTGGCTCTTGAAGGAGAGTGTCCAGGGCATACACATCATAGGTCTGTACAGACTGTGTAGGCCTAGTCACTTCGGACGCACAAACTTGATGAGAGAATACAGGTCTGTGCCAACTCTCCACCCACCACGGCCCATATGAATACACATGTCTTATGCCACGAGGAAGTCTCTTCCTAGAACCACATCCCTACACAGTCCCGGCATGTGCAAGAAGCGCTGCTTGCAACTGGCCCCTGCCCAGCAAAACCAACCGAGTAGTGCCAGTCCACCCTGTCGCTAGACGGAGAGAATGAGATTCTTCTCTAGGAATGGCACCTGCCAACTCTGCTGCTGCCATAGCAGAGTCACCAAAAAGGCTTACACTTTATCTGGCATTCAGGAGTGCGAAGACTATCGCCAACTGCTATTCCAAGCAAAGGCTCTTTGCTTCCAGCCGCAGCTGCCACTTGCAGCGTTGCTACGTAGGAGCCGGCTGGAGCAGCACCTATACCCGAGCGTTTCTTGGGCAGTTGGCTCTAGTATGCTCAGCCCTGTTGCATTGAAAGGAATGGGGGCTGTCTTGACTACCTCATAGCAGAATGCCTAGCAAAGTGGCCTGCACCTCCACAACAATGGCAGAGTTGTTGCTGCGAGTGCTGTCAAGGTGCCTCGGGGGCGCTACTTGGTGAATACCGCCACATACTGTTGGGAGGCAATGGCAATGTGGCCGAATTTGTAACATCGCCTGTGCCACTTGCGTTACCCACTGTTCCCGGCCAGCAGTCACTTGATGCAAGCATGCTTGCGAAATGGGTAGTTTGCAAAGCTGATGGGAGAAAAGGCCTCTTATACGCAGGGAAATTTAAAGAGCTCTGGTTGCTTTGTCTGCCTCCTTGAGCTGCTGCAACGTAGTTGACAATGGCTAGATCTTGGGCAACTTCGTTACTTTGAGGAGGGGGTAGCACATAGTTGAGGCGGCTTCACTCCTTCTTCATCAACGTTCCCGCCGCCTTCGCCATATTGCGCAGGTTCTTAACTGCATGTTTTCCACTAGATCTTAGAACTGAGGGTGCATGAGTTTCGTGGCTGTATGAACCTTTTCCTCTGCAGGTATAGGCTCACCAATTCTCTCATAATATTCCGCTATCACATAAATGAAGTGGCGGAGATTCTTCTGCGGGTGCTGTGTGCAGCTCCGCTTTCAAGCGCTCATTATAGTCGATGGACGCAAACTCGGCCTGAAACTGCTGGACGAACGCTGCCCAGGTATCAAAATTGCCTGTGAAGCGCAGCCACAGTTTTGCGCTGCCTTCCAAGACCGCCGGAACTACTTGACGCAGGCGCTGTTCTTCTGTGATACCCGAGATGTCGCAAAACTCCTCTAACCGCTGCAAGAATTTATCCGGCGTTTGGTGGTCTTCGAAGCCTGAAAACTTCGGCATTTCCAAGGCGCGGACGGCACAACCGCCGCATCAGTTGGATGTAGGCCTAGCTGTGCCACCTGGCCTACTAGGCTGGAGTCCACCGGTGTCTGGAGGGACAAAGTGTGAACCTCCCCTGCGATTTGCTCCCATGCCAGAGTTGAACCGTCGGTGTGTGACAGCAGGGCCTGGATTACACTGTGAGCCACGACTGGGTGCGGCGCCTGCGGCTCGTCGCCTTGTTCCACACCTGTGTCCATGGTGATGCTTAGGATGAGCCCCCAATTTTTCCGGTTCTAGGGGTTAAAAATGGGGTTATTGCTTCAAATGAAAAACACATTCATGAAGCAAAACGTCAATCCCACACATAAGTCCGCTCCGCTGACCAATGGCTCAGTTCAAACACTGCACCACAGACAACACACGCTTCTTCCGTTGTCTCGATACCATCTTCCTTCCTCCCCGTGCACACCTAGCCTCGACCCCAAACCATCGTCTTGCTACCCTCATGACCGCTGGGCACCTCACAAGTGTCTCGCCCCGCAGGGGCACCTGTTAAAGCAGGTGTTTGCGTGTACTGTGCGACACCACGGACCCCAGCACCCACGCTTAGCCGTGCGTGGCATCGCCGTGTCTGGGGAAAAGGGGATCCTGGTGGTTGAGCCGATGCCGAGTGCTTGGACCTTTAAGGCCCCTCGGCGGAGGCAACACGAGGCCCACGAGGCCCACGCTTCCCATAGACGGCACCTCCGGGCTGACCCACCCGTGGGAAATCGGCAGTCGCCTTTTCCTATCCTCCCCTCCATCTTTTGCTTTCCTATCTTCTTTCTTATAACTGTCCTGTCTTCTCCTATCTTCAATTCTTCCTGCTTCCGGGCGGCAAGGGTTAACCTTGTGTGGCTAACCACCCTGCGTTACGCCATATTTGGTTATAGTCAGGGTGTACAACTGGCGTGGGCAGGACTATCTTCCAAGTTCCTGTCCAGTCCCCTTGTTGGACTCCGTGGTGGGTGGTTGCCACCCTGGCCGAAAAACATACTATTTTATGGCTTCTTCTAAACTTTCAACCGATTGCCTCCCTGCGAAGCGGGGGCGCACCGAGTTCACTGCTCAGTTTTTTGTGAAGACTGCAAACAGCTTTCCCCGATACCATGTAATTCATAGTGGGCACACTGAAAAAACTGCAAGACACATCTCCCATTCATTGTGTCAAAGACTCTAACCGATGCCATAGGGCAAGGATACAAAATAAAGAAACTAGGAAACGGAGACCTTCTTTTGGAAGTGCTGTACCACCACCAGTTCGAGAAACTCTCAGCAGTCACTGCATTTGGACACACACATTGTTATAAGCCTGCACCGTTCGTGGTGTCCTCTCAGACAATGACCTCAAATACATGACCGAAGAAGAGCTTCTGGAGGGACTGAAAGATCAAAACGTCACAAACGTCCACATGATAAGAATCAGACGAGACAACAAGGAAATCGACACCAAACACTTTGTCCTCACCTTCGCTTTGAGCACACTTCCAGACTCGGTGCAGGTGGGGTACACAAAAATCAGCATTAGACCCTACATCCCTAATCCGCGACGTTGCTTCAAGTGCCAAAAGTATGGTCACGGTGCACAGAGCTGCCGAGGCCGACCCACCTGTGCTAAATGTGCCGCTCATGAGCATGAAATTGAAGATTGCAATGTTCAACCACACCTTTGTGCAAACTGTGAGGGCGCCCATCCTGCCTACTCATGAAGCTGCCCAGTATTGAAAAGAGAAAAAGATATACTAACCCTCAAGGTCAAAGAAAACCTAACATTCAAAGAAGCGCGGACAAAGCTTGAGAATCAAAACCCAACATACTCCGTTGTGACGCAGAAGGGCGTAGCATCACAGCGGATTTCGGCGCCTGCCCAGGCCACGCACAGTGAGCCAGGAGCAGCGCCATCTGCGCCCTTGGCGGAAGCAGCTGCCGCTGCTCTGCCGCGCGAACCTCTCGGTCAGCCGGCCCCAAGGCACCGTCACACATGGGGAAGTCTAAAACAGACCTATCCATCCCCTGTACACAATCTTCCAGCACATCTGACGATGTGATGGATACAACCCCGCCTCCGCTGCAGCGGTGGCAGAGCTCTCTGGAGCATAAAAGAAGGGACAAAATCCCTATTACAGGTCCAAAGGACCAACCAACATAAGTTTTTTTTTAACTTTTTCACCGTTTTCTAAACATGTTATTCCTAATCCACTGGAATTGTTGTGGCCTTTTAAAAAACTACAATGACGTAACAGACCTTTTAAATTCACTGTCCCCTGTGGTGCTATGCCTACAAGAGACCAATCTGGGACCTCAACAAAAAAAAAATCTTAAAAAAGCGCAAAGTGTTTCGATGTGACAGAGAGCAAGCAGGTCGCCTCTCCGGAGGCGTTGCTATTGTTGTGCAGAGCAGTATTGCAACGCGAGAAGTTCATCTCAAAACTAATTTCGAAGCTGTTGCAGTTACTGTTGTTCATTATAAAATAATCACAATATGTTCTGTCTACCTTCAACCTCATGTCATTGTTACCCTTCACGATTTAGAGGAACTTTTACAACAGTTACCTGAACCATATATTTTAGTTGGAGATTTTAATGCACACTCCTCCTTTTGAGGGAGTGAGCAAACAGACAGTAGAGGACGTATTTTAGAAGCTTTTTGCTGTGCAACAACGTCTGCCTCCTGAATACAGGTAAACAAACATATTGCTCCCCAAGCTCAGGAAAAATGAGCTGCTTAGATCTATCATTTTGTTCACCATCAATTTTCACCGATCTTAAATGGGACGTTCTCGACGACCCATATGGAAGTGATCATTTACCTGTCATAATAAGTCTAACATCCTCACCATCCATCACTCTAACCAAACCACGGCGATGGAAACTTCACTTGGCAGATTGGACACTTTTCCTGTCCAAAGCTGACCTCATAAAAGTATTTTCAGAAAATCTCAGCATAGATGAGCTGAATGAAGAGATTACAGCTTGTATTATTGCTGCAGCACACCTAGCTATTCCACAGTCCTCGGGAACTGTATAGCAAAACCATAAAGTGTGGTATACACAAGAGTGCAAAGAGGCAAAAAGAAAACAAAATAAAGCTTGGGGAATATTCCGGAGATATCCCACACATGAGCACCTTATAACTTTTAAAAAGGCCAGGGCTAAAGCACGGTGCATTCGCCACAAAGCTGGAAAAGCCTCATGGCAAAATTATGTGTCATCAATAAATAGCTCAACCACATCTAAAAAAATGTGGGAGCAGGTTAATAAACTAGACGGCAAATACTATATCCTTTCACGATTCCACTTTTAACAACTCCTGGTACACAAATGAGTGTAGAAGAACAAGCAAACATATTGGAGGAACATTTCGCTACAATCTCTAGTTCGGCACACTATACACATTCCTTTATAAAGTATAAAAAAGCAGCTGAAAAACAGACTCCCAATAGCTGGAGGCACAAATTAACCTTTTAACTTTTTAATTACACTTGAAGAAATAACTAGAGTATTAAATGCCGGCAAACAAACTGCACCAGGTCCAGATGAAATACATTATGAAATGCTTGCTCATTTGACTCCATTGTCAGTAGATGCATTATTGAAATTTTTTAATAAAATATGGATATCTGGAACAATACCAGAAGCCTGGAAGACAGCCGTTATAGTACCACTCTTAAAGCCTGGCAAGCCCCCGGACTCCCCAGGCAGTTATAGGCCAATAGCCCTGACGAGCTACCTTGCAAAAGCTTTTGAAAGCATTGTAAATACAAGGCTCATGTTTGTTCTTGAATCCCGGAAACTTCTTGATACCCATCAGTGCGGCTACAAAAAAGCATGTTCAACTATTGATCACCTTGCCCGACTGGAAAATACTATCCGAGAAGCCTTTATCCATAAACAGCATTGCCTTGCCGTATTTTTTGACCTCGAAAAAGCCTATGACACCACGTGGAGGTTTGGGATCCTGCGTGATTTGGGAGAGCTTGGCATTCGCGGCAGGATGCTAAAATGTATAAGCGACTTTCTCTCTCAACGCTCATTTAAAGTACGTCTCGGTTCTGCCCTTTCTAAAACCTTCATACAAGAAAATGGTGTGCCTCAAGGATGTATTTTAAGTACTACTCTGTTTATAGTAAAAATTAACAGTATAGCAAAAATAATCCCAAAATCCGTTATGTACTCTGTCTACGTAGACGACCTTCAGATTGCATGTACATCCTCCAATGTGTCAACATGTGAGAGGCAAATACAGCTCACAGTAAATAGACTGGCAACGTGGGCAGATAGGAATGGCTTCAGGTTTTCTACTCAAAAGTCGGTAGTCGTTTTGTTCTCTCTCAGAAGAGGACTGCACATTGATCCCACCATCCACCTTAATGATGTTAAGCTACCTGTAAAGCACGAACATAAATTTCTAGGGCTAACTTTTGACAGAAAGCTTTCATTCCTTCCCCACATAAACAACCTAAAAAAGAAAGCTTCAAAATCTCTCAATATATTGAAAGTCCTTTCACATAAACACTGGGGATCTGACAGAACATGTCTTTTAAAAGTTTACCGCTCTGTGGTTCGCTCATGTTTAGATTATGGCTGCATAATATATGGATCTGCAAGGCCGTCATATTTAAAACGACTGGACTCCGTACACAATTCAGGCTTGCATATTTCAACTAGTGCATATAGGACATCCCCCATAAACAGCTTATATGTAGAAACCAATGAACCATCACTTACAAGCTGAGGAAACATGCTCACATGCTCATACATTCTAAAGATCCGTTCACTGCCAAACCATATCTGTTACCCAATAGTTACAAAGTGCCAGTCTCGAACACTGTTCATAAACAAACCTCAAAAAATAAAACCACTTCTGCTCCGCTTTGAAGAGAAATGTCAAGTTTTAGACTTAATAGACTCATTACCTAATATTACCCGAAAACCTGATCCACTTCCACCATGGTACTGCCTGCCATCTGTATGTGACTTCACATTAAACCAATTCCAGAAAAAACAAACACCACGTGAACACATATTGCAGGAATTTTTAGCCCTAAGTGAAAAATACAGAGAATATGTGGCATTCTATACAGATGGTTCAAAATCTGCACAATACGTCGGAAGCGCAGTGGTCCAAAACAATTGGAATAGAACAGTACGGCTACCACAATGTGCATCCATTTTCACTGCCGAGTGTTATGCAGTCCTCATGGCCCTAGAAAAAATTAAAATTGAAAACATAGAGAATAGTGTCATTTACACTGATTCTTTGAGCATACTAACAGCATATAATCATAAAAATGCAGGCAAATCGCTTATTGGTGACATCATACACAGCATAAAAACAGCCACAACCCAGGGACATACCGTAAAGCTTTGCTGGGTTCCGAGTCACATAGGAATTGATGGAAATGAAAGCACTGATATATGCGTTGCACAAGCTCGACATATAGAAATGAAGAAAGTGCACGTTCCCTACAAAGAAGCAGTCAAATTAATGCAGTCTAAGCTAAGAGATAGATGGCAGTCTAAATGGAATAATGAAGAAAATAATAAGCTACACCTAGTAAAACCTGTCATATCTGAATGGAAGTCATGCACACACCAAGAACGATTCACTGAAGTCATTTTATGTCGCCTCCGTATTGGACATACACACCTTACACATGGTTATATTCTTAGAAAAGAGGAAATACCAACATGCAACCTTTGCGGAGAAACAATCACAATTAATCACATTTTATATTCCTGTACAAAGCTCGAAGAACTAAGAAAGAAGCATTTTCCAATATTTTATTCAGAATATATTCCTATTCACCCTAGCTTACTCATAGGAGAAAATGCTCTTGTTAATATATCATGCGTTTTTATGTTCTTAAAAGATGCCAACCTTCTTAACAAATTATGAGTTTTTTTTTTTAACCATATTCAATACATCTGCTGCATGGACAGCAGATCTCATCATGTGTTTGGCGCATGATAGCCTTAGATGCTTATGCGCCATAAAACACAACACACAACACAACAACAAGTGTCTCGTTAGCTGTTGCTTCTTTTCAGAAGCTATCCTGGTGGACAGACATCACGCCAGCACAGGCTTGTATGCGGTACAGCAGGCCACTGCAAAATTGCGGAAAAACTGCCCCTTATGTCACTGCTGCAAGCGGGTTTGAAGAATTTGATCTGCTGTGGTCAGAACCTGTCCTTATTTTTTTCTTTCAAAGCCAGCATGCACACTTGACAAGATATCGGGAAATGTGTTTTTCTTTGCTAGGACCAACTAGAACGTAAATAATTGCATAGTTGCAGTGTCAGGTGACACGAGGGCATGCTAAAGCACTGAAATGCAGCATGTGCTATTGTCTTCATTGTGACTTGCAGTGCCCAGAAGCATGGCCACAGCGTTTCCCGGAAGCACGTTGGAGTCGACAAGTGGAGCCAGTGAACACGGAGGGGAAGGATTTTGTTCTTCCAACTGTCGGCGTTCTTCTCTGCATACTCGGGTCTGTTCTTGGCAGTATCAAAGTGTTCTGTCTAGTTGGAGCACTGTCACATCACTGGTGCCTGCGTCATCATGTCTGCATGACAACAGTGCAAGGCGCGCGGTGCAATTGAGCCTGTTTACTGTCATGAGCGTTTATCATGCCTGAATTTTGCACTCAGGATGTAGCAAGTCTGGGAATAGAGCAGCTTGCGTTTCACTCACAGCGTGATTGCGGCATGCAGTAAACGCTGTGTGTGGTCAAGGCTTTATGATTTCCGATTGCATTGAGCAGACGATGCGGGGGTTCCAGCTGACTGCTAGGGCAGAGGAATCTTTTCCACTTTTTCAAATTCATTGCTTGCGATACAACTGTGCACCTGGAAAGCACTGACCACATGCTCGCTGGCTGCAAGTCATATTAAACGCAATGTACAAACAGGACCAGGAAAGGGCATGTGTCATATCATCCTTGTCGGGTTTTAGTGTGCTATTTGTTTGTCATCTTGTTTTGGAAGAATGCAGGCAGCGGCATCAGCTGTAGTGGAGTGCCTCCTAGAGGGCCCTGCTAGGGAGTGAGAGGAAAATTGCTAGTAAAACCTCTTTACAAGAGACACTCAAGGGACCCGAATACGGTGTCTCTTTTAACCAAGGTCTCTCGTAACCAAAAGTTCGTACCAACTAGTATGTGCAGCACTTTAGATTTCCATAGCAAAATTCTGTTCCTCATTAGCGTCCTTTTACGTTGCAATATGTCACCAACTGAGGAGTGCCACCTCTTGACTGGAAAGTCAAAATGTCCCCGTTATATCAGCCACACAGGAATGTGATGTGAGTGGTTGAAACTGCGGGGACATTTTGATTTTTCAGTCAAGAGAAGTCACTCCTTTGTTCCTGACATGTTGCAACATAAAAGGACACTAATGAGGAACAGAATTTTGCTATGGAAATCTAAATTGCCACAGATACGAATTGATGAGTCAGCTGCGTTACATGAGCGTACCTGGGTTAATTGTAATTCTTCTAAATAGTGATGAAGTTACTTAGGACCCGGAAATGTTGCCCTAGTAACAAAGTGTAACCAACCAGTGTAACTTAGTAACCAACCAACCATTTTCAAGTGCCTTTTATAACCGAGTGTCTCTTGTAATGCGATTTTACTGTAATTGAGTGGTGAAAAATTGTTTGCTTATGTCATAATTAGCACAGTTTTCTGCTGTAGTTGCATGAAGTAAGAGCTTGCGTTGACCATATTTGCGGCTTTGCGATAGAATGCCTGCCTGCTGATCATAAGGTCCAGCACAGTGAGTCTATCTTTGCCATATGCTACTTCCTGTTCCCGTGAAATTTGACTTGAGCTAAGTTTAGGCAAGTGGCATAGAAAGGACAAGTCTGGGCTTAATTTGAGGCCTTAAAATGTTGTATTAGCTCTGGTATATTCTGCTTGTGTGCTTTGAACGCTTTTTGTATGGTGGTACGTTTTCTTATTTCTAAGCGTAGGGAACTGTTTAGCACACTCTTTATCACTATAGAAGTTTGTTCAGGGGACTGTTGATTAGCTCCCATTGTTTACACTCATGCTTTGCCATTAAAGCATCCAGTGCAGGGAATAAAAGGACCGTTATGTATACATAATTGCAAAACAGAACAGGTTTATTTTGTTAGAAGCCCCTTGTTTATTAACCCAGAACAACAGAGATGCCTTTTTAATTATGAAATGGGCCCTTTCATTGAGATAATAAATAATGCACTACAAAAATGTATGGCTGTTTGCAGTTGTTGCAGTTTGATCCAATTCATTTAAGACAAGTCCTCAATGCTGGTGGCACAAAAAGAGGTTGTTTATATGATTTTGTGCATTGGCATGCATAAGTTAGCAGCTGTTTTTCATCTTCTGGTTGTGGACAAAAAATGTAGGTTAGTTTGCATAAATACAGAACTTTGCACCGCAGCATGTAGTAAATACTACAGAAAATAGTCATTTTTGATTTTTGTGCCTTGATGCAGATTGCAGCAGAAGACAAATAACGAAGGCTTGCAGCAGAGCTTCATGAGATGAGCAATTAGGTGAATACTTCCTGTTTTCTGTTATGAGAGCCGCAACTTTCGCAGTTCAGCTGTGCCTATAAATTTGGTTATAGGCAAAAGAAAAAACCACAATGGCAAGTGGTGCATTTTGTGATAACTGTCTTCACACCCCTGTATTCATCTTTATCATGCACTGAATACAGTGCCATGTGCCACAGGTGACAGTTATAAAACTGCCATCGTTGAAGCCAGTCTTATTTCGTTTGAGCAGGGTTCTCAAGTTCTTTTGCTCAACAGCCTTCGGTATTTACCACGGAACCACTCACACTGTCACAAAAAGGCAATGTTGCTTGCATATGAACTCCTGGTTTTCTTTTTTCTATTTATTTTGTAAGCATTTTTTTAATGTTGCTTGCATATTAACTCCTGGGTTACTTTTTTTTTCTGTTTATTTTGTAAGCATTTTTTTAATGTTACTGGCATAACTCCTGGTTTTCATTTTTTCTATTTATTTTGTAAGCATTTTTTGTTTTCTTGAGTTTGGCTACATGCTTTGACGTGCATCATGGCACGATGCCAAGATCTGGGCTGCGGATGATGCCTACGCTGATGGTGCGAAACTGAGAAACAAGCTAGGATAAGGAAATCTAATGCTCTGAAATAGGCTTAAAAGACCCGTGCATTGTGCCTGACTCACTAGCATAGCAAGGAGTGGGACAGGAGCATTGGGGGAAAAGGTGTGGGGAAGACAGGGAAAAAGCTGTCTTTCCTCCTGCGGTATGACGCAGGTATAAAAAATACGGTTCGCTGAAGGCAATACTAGTGCCAGTAAGGCTTCAGTATTGCCAATGGAGGTGGCACTGCCCACCAAGTGCTGTTTTGGCTGCAGATGGTTCATTGAAAAGCCATTCTTCTATTTATTTTGTAAGCATTTTTTGTTTTCTTGAGTTTGGCTACATGCTTTGACGTGCATCATGGCACGATGCCAAGATCTGGGCTGCGGATGATGCCTACGCTGATGGTGCGAAACTGAGAAACAAGCTAGGATAAGGAAATCTAATGCTCTGAAATAGGCTTAAAAGACCCGTGCATTGTGCCTGACTCACTAGCATAGCAAGGAGTGGGACAGGAGCATTGGGGGAAAAGGTGTGGGGAAGACAGGGAAAAAGCTGTCTTTCCTCCTGCGGTATGACGCAGGTATAAAAAATACGGTTCGCTGAAGGCAATACTAGTGCCAGTAAGGCTTCAGTATTGCCAATGGAGGTGGCACTGCCCACCAAGTGCTGTTTTGGCTGCAGATGGTTCATTGAAAAGCCATGAACTGCTACGTGGCTGGCTGCATAACTTAATTTCCCGTGGCACTGTATGTTAAAGTTCATGTTTCTTTGTTGCTATGAGAGCTTTGACACACCTTTTAGCCGTACATGCTTATTAGAGCTGATCCTTGTACAGTCATGAACAAAGTTTGCAAGGTGCAGATTTGCAAAAAATATATGCCTCAAGAATCCGCGTATAATACAAGCTCGTTATAATACAAGGTGCAATTTTGGGATAGTAAAAACGGAAAAAAAAATTTTCAACCACGTCTGATACAAGCGAGGAAAAATCAGTGAAGCATTGATTGCACTATATTTCGCAGTTGGCTCATCGTTTTTGCGTCCAACACCACCCCACAACAGACATTCAATAATGCTGTGAACCTTCATGTGCCGATGCTGGTTCACTTCTCTACTTGTGCTGACACTCTTGGTCAGAGAATTTTATGCGTCATGAGAAGAGCAGCTCATATTTGCCCCAGTAATCGCAGAAGCCACAAGGTCCTACGGTTGTTCTAATATCTAAAACTAGTAGGCCGCTCCCGGCTCGGACGTAGAATGGCAGCGCACGAGCTACCGACCATCATGCACCGTGCTCGCGCCTGTTCACGTCAACATCTCATGCAGATGCGTGGTGTGTGCACCCAGGAAGTGTTCTCAGGTCCAGGGTTTTTATTTTTTTTTATTTATTTATTTACATTACCCCTCAGGGCCAGAGGCATTACAGAGGGGGAGTGGTAAATACACAAAAAATGAACAGAGTACAGTATGTAAGTACATGAATGTCAAATAGCACCTGAGTATACAATGTTAGCTAGAGCTACGCGGAACTGCTCATAGTTAGTAATGCCAACAATTTTTGCGGGAAGGTGGTTCCAGTCTCGTGAGGTTCGCGGCAGGAAAGATTGTGAGAAGCATTTCGTGTTACATGATAAAATTCCAACTTTGTGTTGATGGTCAATGCGATGGGATACATAAATTGGACGGGGAATGAGGCGATCACGAAGAGCGGGATGATGGTACAACTTCTGGTACGTGTATTGTCTGCCGAGAGTCCTTTGCTGGAGCTATCTATCAGTTAAGGTCTTTGTCGGTACTTCTAAATGCGTTCAGTATCCCGCATTTCTTGAAAGCACGACCAATGTGCTCCTTGGGAATACTGTTCAAACGTCTGTGGCTCAGCTGTAGGGCGTGGCAAGCACGACTGGAGAGGCCCGTGAGAGACCTGTGCAATGTGCCAGGTGATCCTTTCTCTATCCGCATAATTCATATCCTGAGTCTCTTTGAGAAGCTAAACCCTCAAAACCAAACCAAACCTTTCTTTATTCTTCATCCCTACATCGTGCGAGGTGTGGCCGACCTTCCGGCCGTGTGTGCGTCGCGGGCACCATAGTCGCAAGAATCGTGATAAAACCGAAGCCACCAAAACAGTCAGCCTATACCACCTCTAGATAGTGCCTCGTCTCGCTGAAAGCCTGATGCTGATGGCATTGATTGATAATGAGACCAGAACTGTGAATTTAGGGTGAAGTTTGTTTGGATCTGCATATAATGGAAGGCAGAAATCTGACATGATAAGATTGGGGGAAATAACCTCATATTATACGAGGCTTTTACAATATTTTATTTCAGTATTGTCTCACTAGCCAGTCAGATGGCATTTGTTCCAGCAGATATAGCACTCAGTTCTCCTCATGCTTCTACACTTTTTTTTCTTTCTTTTCCCGCCGGGGTGGCGCAGTGGTTACGGCGCTCGACTACTGTTCCCAAGGACGCGGGATCGAATCCCGGCCTTGGCGGCCGCTTTTCGGTGGAGGCGAAAAGCAAGGCGCCCGTGTGCTGTGCGATGTCAGTGCACGTTAAAGAACCCCAGGTGGTCGAAATTTACGAAGTCCTCCACTACGGCATCTCTCATAGCCCGAGTCGCTTTGGGACGTTAAACCCCACAAAAGCAAACAAAACCAAACTTTTTTTCGAGCCTGCAACATTTGTGCGGAGATATGTAAATACAAGTTTACATTTCACTTTATCCGAGAGGGATAATTAGTGTTTTTCAACATTGACACATTGTCACCACATAAACATTCTTTTTCTTGGACTATCACAGGCTCCTCACTAATCTTCTCATGTCGCAGAACACTTTGATGGTGCACATTACATGTGTAGGGTCTAAATATTGTCCAAAGTAAAGCCTGTATGCTATTTGTTATTAGTGTTAATACAATTCAGACTGGTCCAGGACAATTTATTTATATACTTACATCTCAGTTTTTATTGTGTTATGCTTAAATTCAGTAAAATAGCTATTGGTTTTAATCTTGGTTTCTGCCCTGAAAACCTTACCTGCAGAAGCTGCCTGAAGCTTGCCAGTGCTATTTTGGAGAGGTGTGTGCTTTGCAACTAGTTCAGTCTCCCTTAGCACTATATACTGATAAAAGAATGCAGATTTGCTTAGTCCTTCCAGGGGTAACCAGCAGCCCTTTTGCCTTTTTGTGAGGCCATAAAGGTCATAGTCATCGCATACTATTTTAGTTGATATCATGCTATAGCATTGTTGCTCGTGCTATCATCTTACATACTTTAATTGCATCCATTTGGGCTGATACATGTATGCTGGAAAGTATGCATCAAATTAAGGGTCAAATATACATTACTGGCTATAGGCAACATACCGTTATTGCATTACTGCAGTTTACCTTTGGTTGTGAGCACCAGCTAATTCCAACTTAAATCGTAGGGCAAATGCATATTTAACATATGCGATAAAGGACTGTGATGTGGACTGAAAGCTGCAGGTCTTGACCATTGGTTTCAACCTCCATGGGCTGCTAGAGTGCTGCCTGAAACCGCTTGCGCAGCCTGAGAAATTCCAGCCCCAGTAGCAGATAACTTGCCATCTGCATTAATGAGCCAATTTTATGTAACAGTTGCATAATAAGGCAGTGCAAGCAGAAGCCTACAGTGCCTAAGGAACATCTTAGCCAAAGCTACAGTGTCCTAGAAGGGGGCAGTGGGCTTACTCAGCTGCTTCTCTGATGCAGTCCGCGTTACATCTAAGAGGTGGCACCACAAGCAACTTCAGTGTAAGCTTCTTGCAGCTTTCGTTTTCCTGACGTGTCTCTTGATTTCAGATTAAGTTGTTAAGTCCTTTTTTTTGCTTTTAGTTTTGAAACACTTGAGGTTCTTCTTTAGCAAGCAGCACAGTTGTTTAGGCCACATGATATTTCGCTTCATAGTACCTTGTGTAAAAGGACGACAGCAACTCCGGTGATTTGCCTATCCTAACCGTGAGAGATTTTATTGAAATAAGTCGTAGCCGACGAATTTTGTTCATGCGGAATTAGTAGGTGGTTATTTTATTATATATCCAAACGAAAGGAAAAGATGTTTGCCAGCCCCGGTATCTGCTATCTGGTATCAAGCACCGTAACTGAGGTGGTGGAAATAAAGCGATAGTGAGGAAGTGATGGAGGAAATTAGACAGGTGAGTGACAGGGAGAAAGGACAGGCTTTTAAGTTTTCTGAATTATCAGGCGACAATAAAAAAATTATGTAACAAATCTTGCATTAGAGGATCGGTGGGCAAATATACTGTTTCGTTGCGTGTCGACTAAATTAATTTTGTATCAAGGTTATGTCTGGTAGTCCACCAGTGAATTAAAAAAAAAAGCGCGTATACTTCCTAGCCGAGCTATAAAAGCAGACATGCTAGTGAAGTTTGTGAATTTGCTAAGCCAGAATGAAATATTGGGTGTATGGCTTAAATATTTCCTGCATTTGTTACCCACCATACAGTTACAATATTGTGTCATGGGTTACGTACGTACAGTAATATAAGTGAAACCCAAATGAATATAACAGGGCTGTTACTGACTTGCAGCTTTTATTTCCGAGAACTGAAGTGCAACATCCAGCCATTGATTCATGCATATGTGCAACGGCTCAACTTGAGCTGCTTAGCCCTCTAGCTATCGCTCACTGTAAGTCAGCAATTGTAAGTTCCTTCACGTTGAAATGATGTATGATGCCATAAAAACTAATTATTTCAGCTGTGAGGGTAGGAGCGTGTGCATCACAAACTAGTTCGACGGAAAGTCTGCTCTGAACAGCTGCCAGCTAGTATTTCCATTATGCTAGCTCGCCCTGATCAGAAGCATATTGGTCCGTGATGAGACCCTCGCTTTTTCATGAAGCTCTACAGCTGAATGAATGTATAAAGGAGGCTTCTTCGGTCACAGTAGTTCGTTAGCCTCTCCTGTTTGCTGTTCTCACCTCTCTTTTTTGGAGGATGTGCACCTAAACACTGAGCAGATATCACGTGGCTCGAAATGGAGCTCGCATACTGCGCTCATGTTGTCCAGGCACTCGTCAGCGCTGTGGTCTGCGGTCTGTTGAGGTTTGCCTACTCTTACCGCCTATTTCCATCTTGGAAACGCCAAATAAAGACAACTTCTGTCCACCCTTCACGTAAGCGTAGCCCCCCCCCCCCCCCCCCCCCCCCCCTTCCGCCCGCCACACGTATCAGTTTTTTTATATCGCCATTGCTCGTGGCTCAGTCACCCCAAAGCACACTTATCTCTTGCATGCCGTGTGCGACAAAAACATTGAAGAAAAAAAAAAAAGAAACCTTGCGACGACGTTCACAGCAAACTAATGCAAATCAGCAACCTGGGCTATACACGCGGGCTGCTGCACTACAGTAGCTGGGCTGTGCCACTGCTTCCATGTTCCATTGAAGCTGACAACAGTGGCGCCACTCGGCCTCATATTGTCGACGTCACGGAGCTGGCACTCCGCATAGCATCAGCCGGCGAGTAAGCTTATCATGGTGTTTCCGAGACCAGATTGTAGGGGAGCGTTAACTTAGCATTATCTGAGCTTGAGTACTTCTAATAATGTCTGACAGCTTAGTCAAGCTGGTTTGTAGATGGCTTGTTTGGCTGGACTAGCTGAAAACACAAATGTCTTGAAAATGGCAGTGAGACTTGCAGCCATAATTCGCATGCATGTGCCATTTTGATTGTTGAAGGGCTCTGTTTTGAAAGATACATTGATTGAAGTGAGGTCTTATAGAAGATCTACTACTGCCTCGTTGTATGTTGCATATCCTGCCTATATGTTTTCTTGCTTCTTTAAATGCAACAAATATTTCCTGAGGGCTACCTCTTTAGATGCCATTGGCAGGACGCTTGCATGGCGAAACGCAATGCAATGCTGTAGTCACTGTGGCCGTACTGCCACCCGAAAATTTCGCGCAAGTGCAGTGGGCAGCAGACAACGCACCGAGCCTCGCCTCCATAGCTGCAACAAAGCTGCGCATCAAAGCTCGGGGGAAGTGTGCTCAGAAAGAAGAAACTTAAAAAACTTGCGTCATGCTTGTTCGCTGCGGCTGTGGCGCACTTTTTTTTTTTATTTATTTTTTGGTGCGCTACAGGAAAATAGGCAGACACTGCTTGGACCCATAGCCAGCGGCTAGTAAAGGGTCCAATGGAAAAAGTTCATAGGTTGCAGGCACCCAATCGTCAAAGTTAGAGACATCAGAAGCAGTTAACGTTACAATAAACATAAGAAAGTTAGTTATCGCTTATACATTTGTAAAATTACCAATGAAGAGAAGAAAACATAAACTAAAACCTCACAAATCAAACAAAAGCGCGTAGAACTTATACAAGAATTAAAGCAAAGAAAGATGAATGCATAATGTCACCACACTATAACAATACATAATGTCACATGTCGCGGAGAAATAACGCATCAGATAAAATACAGGTATATGTAGGGGTTACATGGGTAATACCAGGCGAACAATGTAAAGTTAAGTAGGCAAATGCGAGTTTAGACTCAAAGTGTTTCATTCATTTTAAGGCAGTATTCTTTTATTGCAATGGAAAAGTTCTTGGCAAGCTTTACGTCACAGGGTAGAGAATTCCAGATTTTGAAGCCCGTAAACTGCAGCATACGCTCACCATAAACGTTTCTTTTTATGGGTAAATTAAAATTTCCGTAAGTGTGGCTTCGGGTTGCACGTGACGGGATGTTAAATATAGATATATCGAAGGGGAGGTTGTTACTTACTATTTTGTGAATACATTCAGCAGTGTTTTTCTGACGAAGCAGGTCAAAAGGCAGCACGCGTAGTTTAATAAATAGTGGTTTGCTGGGTCTAGAGTAGTCTGAAAACGAGATTATTCTGAGTGCTCGCTTTTGTGAACGTCTAATGGGTTCTAGGTAAGTATTGTACGTCCAACCCCACGACTCAATGCAGTATGACAGGTGAGTATGTACTAATGTGAAGTAAAGGATTCTCAGAATATTGACATCAAAATATTGACGAAATTGATGCAGAGCATAGCAACCCGATGCAATCTTCGTGCAAATGGAGTCAATCTGATGTTGCCAATGTAAATGGTTATCTAGGGTCACTCCAAGGTACGTAAAGACAGTGGTTGGTTCAAGCTGGGTCTGACTGATAGTTAATCTAATATCACTCGAGTCCAGTGATTTTTTTCCGTGAATGGAACAGTATGTATTTAGTTTTCTTAGTGTTCAATGTTAATTTGTTCGCAAGATACCAGTCTGCAATTTTTTTCAATTCTGTGTTTGCGATGCTTTCTAGTTCGGCAGTATGACAAGCAGTAACGATAATGGCAGTGTCATCGGCATACATGAGAGCTCTGGCTGAGGATAATATCTGAGGAAAATCGTTGACGTAAAGTGAGAACAGTAACCGACCGAGTGTTGACCCTTGCGGTACTCCTGTGTATAAGCACCGCACATTTGATGTTAGGTTATTCATTGAGGCAACTTGTTTGCGATCAGTAAGGTAACTAGAAAAAAAGTCGAGCACCCTATCACGAAATCCATATATCCTTAATTTATTAAGCATGATGCCGTGGTTCACTGTGTCGAAGGCTTTTCTTATGTCCAGAAATATAACAGCGGCCAGCTCATTGTTATCTAATGCACTGTTAATTGCCTGGGTGAGTGTAATGACTGCTGAGCTAGTAGAGTGCTTTGGGCGAAATCCATGTTGCTGGGGGCAGATAATATTATATTTCTCAAGAAAAAGGAGAATACGTTTGGACAGAATTTTTTCAAATATGTTATTAATAACGCTAAGTACGGAAATAGGCCTGTAACTAGAGGGGTCAGAAGGGTCACCATCTTTAAATACGGGGGTAACTCGGGCTACCTTTAAGGGTGATGGGTATGTGTAATTCAGCAGGGAATGATTGAACAGCCGGCATAGTATGGGCCCTAAGATATCAATATTTTCCTTAATAAGCTTTGCAGGAATACCGTCCAAGCCTGCTGCCTTGTTTGTTTTCAACTCCATGACAACCGACAACACCTCATTGATTTCAACTTCGTGCAGAGTGAAAGAATTAACAACTGACGCTGGAAGATTATTGTCTGCACTGGCATCAGGAAGCTTTGCAGCTAGATCTGGACCGACACTTGTGAAAAATGTATTGAATTCATCAACAGCTTTTTCAGTGATATTAGAGGGAAGTGTGGGACATCTTTTCAAGTTTTGTGTTACCTCATTCATAACTTCCCACATTTTTTTTGGATTTCCAGCAGAACCTTGAATTCGGCTAGTAAAATATTCTTTTTTTTGGGCGCTCATTAAGGACACTGATTTATTACGCACGCATTTGTACTGATACAGATAATATTCGTTGCCTTTATGATGTAGCCATTTATGACACCAATAGTCCTTTCTTCTTAATATGTTCAATATTTCTTCGGTCATCCAGGGACAAATTGGTTTATGACGCTGGGAAGACTCTACACTTTGGCTGCTGCGATTTATAAGGTCAACCAGAGCGCTAATCAAGTTAGAGAACTCTATATTCACATCTTCATGATATATTAAGTCAGTATTGAGTAATAACAATTTGTTACGGAATAATTCATAATTTAACTTGGTTGTATTTCTTGGTTTCATACCTTTTACTTTTGTAGGTGTGTCTACCTTAACAAAAATTGACAAGTGATCCGAAATTGGTGTTTGGTAGACGCCAGCATGTACACCGGTGTCAATATTTGTCGGTGCATGATCGATAGATGTTGCCGAAAGGGTGGTTATGCGTGTTGGAGAAGCAATCAAGTTGCGGAAGTTGTATGATTGAAGAAGGTATGTGTAATCTGGGGCACTCGTGGAACTAGTATCAATATTCATGTCACCAACGATAATAACTCGGTTTTTGTAGCTTTTAGTTAAAGAGGACAAGATTGATTCCAGTTTATCAAAAAAATCAGCAAGATTTGAATTCGGAGGTCGGTAGACTACGCCCACTATAAGCCCGCATTCAAGTTTCACAAATAATGCTTCAAGTTCGGGTGAACAACAAGAGACTGATGATAAGATAGTGTAGTGAAGGCTTTCTGTCACGAATAATGCCACACCGCGAAACTGCGTGTCCCATGGGCGTGATATTGTTGCATAGCCGGGAATTGATATATGTTCATGTTTCCTGAGCCACGTTTCAGTGGTCGCTATGATTTCAAAAAACTCTCCATTGCTGACGATAAAAGAATTTAAAGAGTTCAAGTTTCTGTTTATGCTGCGAACGTTACTGTGAAGTACAGATATGCCTTTTCTGGGAGCCATCATGAGCTAGAGTCGGTGTAGCTAGCATCGTTTAGTAGCTGTTCGCCAGAAATATTGGCTATTCTTTCCAGATCTGCTTCACAGGTAACGTGGACTACTTTCGATTTTTCGGCTTTCCTCATTAATATTTTTCCGTCGGAGACCCAAGCGAACTTCCAGCCTTTAGCGCGTTTAGTTTGAATTGCTTTTCCCAAGAGTATCTTATTTTCTGGGCATAGGTGTTCGTTGACGAATATAGGATCCGTTCCTTCAAATCCAAGCATCGATGTGTTCAGTCGCGTTTTTTTTTGCCGCCAGCAAAAATCTATCTCGGTTAGCCCATAAGGCAAACCGTACAACAACATTTGGTGGCCCTTTAGCCTTTGTAGGCACACGATGTGCGATTTCAATGTCATGGCTGGATAGTTCTGTGCACAAACATGAAGCGACTGCCTCAACAACCTTATTAAGGTCCTCATTTTCAGCGACAGGTATGCCCTTCAGTTCGAGATTGCTCTTTCTACTGTACTGCTTCAGTTCGATCAATTGTTTTTTGGTGTCGCTGAGTTCGTTACTTATTTTTCGGTTTTCTTTCTGGCACTCAAGAATCAGTTGTTTTGCATCTTCAAGTTCTTTACGGAGTGTCTTTACTTCGGCCCTGAATTCTTCAAAGTTCTCGTTGATGTAGTTCATTCCTGTTTTGACCGATGTGAGTTCTTCCTGTATAGCTGTGTTTGATGACTGCAGCTTCTTTACCTCATTCTTTAGTTCTGTCATAACTTCCACGAATCTGGAAGTCATATCAGTCAAAACTCTGACTATTTCTTTTATACTACTTGGTGTTTTTTCGGCAAGTGTCTGTGCAAATTCGGTTAAAACATCCCTGGTTTTGCTTCCCATCGTGGCAGGGTGTACCGCTTACAGCCTGTGCGAGAGTACAACACTGGCAAATTCAGAGCAGTCCAGCAGCCATAAACTACAAAAACAGAACAGATAATAACTTTGTTTTGCCACCTGCTACAAGCGAGGGCAGCGATTTAGCAGAAGTGGTAGCCACGGCTGCCGGTACCGCTCTGAATGTGCCTTGGTCGATGATCCATGGCTTTATATAGGTGAAGGTGACGCCTCCAGACGTTGGGCCGCCACAGTAGAAAGGCACGTGTCTTGATGATGACGTCCGTTGCGCATGCGTGTAGCTCCTGATGTCCTTGCTGTTGACGACCTTTTCTTATCGGATGCCTGCAACAAGCGAGGGCAGCGATTTAGCAGAAGTGGTAGCCACGGCTGCCGGTACCCGCCCTGAATGTGCCTTGGTCGATGATCCATGGCTTTATATAGGTGAAGGTGACGCCTCCAGACGTTGGGCCGCCGCAGTAGAAAGGCACATGTCTTGATGATGACGTCCGTTGCGCATGCGCGTAGCTCCTGATGTCCTTGCTGTTGACGACCTTTTCTTATCGGATGCCTGCAACAAGCGAGGGCAGCAATTTAGCAGAAGTGGTAGCCACGGCTGCCGGTACCGCTCTGAATGTCTTCGATTGTGAACCAGGGTACAGTGTGGTATGTTGTGTGTGCATATAATTGCAGAGATTTGTAAGCTCACATTCTGTTGACATGCCAGATTTGTCACAAATCGCCATTTCCTGTCTAGGGAACATGTCTGTGTGTGGCTTCCTTGCGATAAACTTTGGCAGAAGGGGCGGTGGGCTGCATCTTGTTTGGAAGGTTTGAGATAAACCTGGGCGGTCTTATTCTGCATGACTGCATGGCAGAGATGGTAGGTTACGCAGCATTATCTGTGGTGAACTAGGACTTTATCAGTGCAGTGTCTGTGCTACGAAGGCGGGTTGCATTCTGTACGTCTGCACATTTATCTGTAAATATAAATAGTATTCGGAATGGATACTAGTTGCATGAAGCATGTTTTGCAAGAATGTTGACCTGTCATGTTGCGATATTTCTCTTCAGTGACCTGAAAATGTCTAAGGTGCTTCTTTTGGGTTGAACTCACTCATTAACATACCCATTAGCATGTTTACAGCTACCTTGTTTACCTTATTTCTTGCATGTATGAGTGGTTCATTGTTGGGCCCTGTTTGTAGGTTTCTTAAGTTCTGTGACCAGTAGTAATAATTTTGGCAGATTGTTTTCAGCAGGTGATGTGTCTACCTTGAAAAAGAAGTTGACAGCACGGACTTCATGGTTGTCATATGGAATCGGGAGGTGTGCCCTTAGTTATTGCAGGGCTGCTTTGTTCTTGGTGTTCCCCTGAAACCTTGCAGCTCAGTCTGCTTTTTTTCATCTACTGTTTGAAGCAGTGGGAATAACCTTTGCCTATGTGCAGTACCTACTCTTGTTGGTCATCGGGATGCGTCTGTTGCTAGCCTATTGGAATTTTGTCAAATATTGCTGCGCTTGGAAACAATGCATTCTATGAAAATTATCCCGAATGTTTGTAAGGCTTTGGTTGCATTATGTGGTGATGTTTCAAGGAAAAACATGGAACCTATGGTTCATGCATGCTACCTTGTGTCCTTAAATGATGTAAAGCTAGGATCCAATCCCTCTCGTGCAGCTCACAGATGTAAAAATGAATATATGAGTGGTTTGACTGGTTTTGACGCTGTTTCTGTTTTCATTGAGCAAGAGAATCCTCTGCTGTCTCTTGAATATGTGTCATGTTACAGCAAAGTATAGTGGCTGTCTGTGTACAGTCAAATCTCGATATAATGAATCATGCTGGACCGCAAAAAAATTATTCGTTATTTTGAAACATTGTTGGGTTGAAAAACTGGCGGGTATAGTCAGTGGACCGGAAAGCGTGGCGTGACATGGTCCATAGGGTCACGAAGAGTCGGACACGACTGAACGCCTGAACTGAACTGATAGTCAGTGGTAAAACCTAGGTGCAAAAATGATGTACCTTGGCAGTAGGCATGCATGCAGACAGGCAAAAGCTCAAATGAAAATGTTAAACTTGAAAGCTGATTTATTTGAAGAAATCAGTTATTTTCTTCTGCTGCATGCAGCACACACGACAGCGCACTGCACCCTCCACTTTGCACAACAGCTCATATGGTATGCGATGCACCGAGTGATGAAAGTTTGGACTTTGCCCATGCGCAATAAAACAGTTAAATTTGACCTTCAGTGCTCAGTGTAGTCTTCTTTGTCTTCAGAATGATCGCGACGGTCGATAGGGCAATGCTCAGCTGTTCGCAGAGGCCGATTTGCCTTTTCCTTGCATCAGTTTCTTCCAGCGAAAACTGCTTTCGTATCTTTTTGGTGCCGTCATTGGCTGCAATCATCGTTGAATCGCGCGCACAACTTCGAAATAAGATAATTCACGCCCCAACAATACTTTCCTGCACGCACGTATGGCACAACTGACTGGGAAACAACAAACAACACTGAGAAGGAAAAAAAGGCAAGCGGCTAGGCCTGCTGGCTACTGCATATTACTGTGCAGCTTTGTGGTGGCACTAGTAGCTGGCGCTAGAGGCTGAGTACAGTCTGAGAAGTGATCATGAACATATTAACCTGCAGTTGGAGGTCCTCTTCAAAAGGAAAGTGTGGGAGGGACAAAAAGGAAATGCACAGTTAAACGAGGAATAAATAAAGCTAATAGCACCAGGTATAGAGCAAGCAATAGAGAAATGTCCCATGGCAAAGTGGGATTATAAGCAGGTAGAGGCAGTCATAAGTATGAAAACTAAAGTGGGCTGTGCTGATTCCACAGGTAGTCTAGCTGGCTGATTCATCGCACGGGACATCATGGGAGGTGGAGCGTCCATTTTGTTCACCGGCAACAGCTGTGACAACCTCCAGACTGTACAAAAGGGACAGTCAACCACGCAGCAACTTCAGTGGTTTCAATGGCACCTTCCGAAACGCAATGCGCAGCCCTATGCTTGTCTTCATGCAGGTTGATGGCAGAGGTTTTTTTTTTTTCTAAATGCCTGAGAACCAGTTGTGTTGGATTAGTGGTGTTGCCGAGCCCCTATTTTTTACTGTTGCTGCTGGGAATCATTTTATGCTATGTGTTTGCTACTACAACTGAGCAGTGGCGATATGGACGGAAATTCTTGGCCTAAGATTGACGATGCTCTCAGGGTGGTTACTGAAATTCAGGTCTCTCAGACTTCTTCAAAATGGATTACAGGATGAGCAAGTGAGGCTGACAGTTATGGAAGGAGGGCTCACATCACTTCGTTTACTAAGGAAGGTGGAAAAGTGCGAGGTAACAACTGCTGCTGTACAGAAACTCCACATATAGCCAGAAAAGTACATTACCTAAAAATAGGAGCCGCCACAATAAGCTCGTTATCTTTACCTTAAAGGAAGACTGAGAAGATACTACATCCTTCGAAAAACATTTCACAGAGAGCATGTTTAAGGATGCATCATGATCGCTACAGATACCTGGTTGCAACTCTTGGTAGCCATGACTCCTAAGTAGTTTGTGTAGTTTGTGTCTTATAGCATACTTATTGTGATGGTCGCAGTGTGGGCGTAGCTCTAGTAATCAAAAACAGTATTTCATTTCAAAAACGTAATGGCATAGCTGGACACGAAAGTGTATGGTGCACCCTTAACTCGTACAGCACGTCAGTTCTGATATGTCGTGAGTACAGGCGTCCTAACACTGCTGTCGAATACATGATGCAATTGCATGATTTCCTTCTCACCACGCTGAATGACAGAACCAAACTGATACCGTATTTTCTTGCATAATGCTCGCACCCCCCACATTGGGCGTCAAAAATCTGAATTTGTTTTTTCCTCGTATAATCATCGCACCACCAATATTACCACCGCGAGAGTCGTCTGTTAGTAGTAGCAAGTGCCATCTTTGTAGCGGTATTGAGCCTAGCTGGCCTCGTTGTGTGCGGCATTCAGGCCAACACCGTGCCCATGGTTCTTTGAAAAACCTCGGTAAAGACAGCCTGCCAGGTTGGCTCTCTGTTTAAAAAAAATAATAAAAAGTCGTAGGCATCTAAAGCGGTTTTTTATTTATGTCAGGCTAAACAGCCAGTGAGTGACTGTACAAGGGGCAGTTCATGAATTACATATTTACGAGACACACTTGTTGGGGCAAAATTTGGATTAGCGTTTGTGCACGCTGATGTCGGCCGATCAGCTGCACTGCGTCACAGTGTATAATTTACAGAACACATATAGTTCATAGAACAAATATATAGAACGCATGGGCAATGTTACACAGGTGCCTGGCCACCAAATAATGTCCTGGCTTGGTAATGTCATGATCGCAGAAGGGAAGACACGGGGTGCCTTGCCGGCTTGCAGAGGCTACAGGTGCCGTAAGCAGCCTTCTCTTTCCGGTGCCAAACCAGTTGTGGTGCATTGGAGAATGGGCAGTATTGCTAACACCTAGCCAATCAAGGGCATTCCAGCCTGCATCTGCGCCGTCGTACGCTTGGAGGTCCCCGCAGGTAGGTGACCATGTCATGTCAGGTTAATTGAGGGCACTGGCTCACTCTTCAGGTGGCTCTAAAGGGAAGCCGTACACCTTCACTTTTCGATTTTGTGAAAAAGTAAAAAATTACCTGTCAAAAAGTTATTTAAAAAAGAAAGCATCTGTTTGCCGTTGTCTAACACATCGCGCAAAATAATGGTTGTGAGCCATCCCTCATAGCCTAAGGCAAGTTGGGAAATTATGCCTAAAGAACCGAAATGCTATCTAGAGAGCGTTTTTGTGCGATCTGTATTCTTCTGTGAGATATATTGAACAACTGCTCCTAGGTGCTGGTGCTCGAAAGCTGCATTTCCATTTAGAGCAGTGAAGCAATGCATTAGTCATTCACCTTTGTGTGTTGTTATATTTCAGAATTTTCGAAAAGTAATGAAGGAACGAAATCTTTTTTGCAGCTGCAGCTGAAATTTTGTTGCAGCTGCAGCAGTATCGAAAGTACAGAATTTGGTTTTTCTTGCACAGTTAAAGCCACAAAGTTGGGCGCCTTTACCGATTTTGACACTGTTCTCTCCTTTGCGTTTTGAAGAGAAGGGCTTTTCTGAAGCTGGCGTCCTTTTCACACCTAGAACAGTCAAATCACAGCACCAGCAAGGAATCCCGACACCTTTTTATCGAAGCATATAAGGCACTATTGCACCAGAAAGGTGCTTAAGTTTTTTCTACTGAGGTAGGGCTCTGCTCCACCAAAAGACATTTAAATGATGTGGCATTGGCCCGAGAAAATTGTCAGTGATATAAATACCAATACCAAAATAGCCCCTGCAGACAATGTATGCTTCGTTTAGATAAAGCTAAGCATATATTTGCCTAATTTAATGCGCTGTTTAGATAAACACACAGCGCTTGTATATTGAAACTATAACGAGATAACAGGTGAAGATATTTATTTGTTAGGTATGGGGATGGCTAACACATATGTATACTTTGCAACATGTGTAGTAAGACTTCCAGTTATAAGCTTTATGGAATCAGCAATGCTTCCTCTGCAACCGCAGCTCAGTACGTCAGAAGGGCTCGGTGCTTACCGCCATTGTTAACTGAACACACTGTCAGCATCTCTAGAAAGGTGCACGTGAAACTGCTTCTTCCAAACAGCATCCGTGCTTAGCTTTCTTCTCATCTCGGGACATCCACTGCGGAACTGTGTTCCAAGTTTCAGCCAAGAACACAACCGTAGGCACTTGCTCACGGAGGGTACACTATCAGGCATGGCTTCTCATGCCATGGCATGGCATGATTACATGGCATGCCATGGCATGGTGTGGAACTGTATGGTATGATATAGAATGATACAGTGTTGTATGTTATGGTATGTAGGGCTTACCCTCTGGAAGCGACGCTTGAACTACAAGACAACCTGATGTCCTCTTAAGCGCACAGACATCGCAAAGCAAATGAGCATGTTTACATTTCAACCCCATTGAAATGTGGCTGCCACAGCTTGCATCCCGGGGTCAGCACACGGTTAAAGAAGCCGCAGAAGCGCTGTCCGTTCTGGAAGAATTCTGCGAGCAAATTACCGATGGTGTGCATGCCACGGAGCATCTGGCAGCGATTAGCGCTATTGTCCCGGTCAAATTCTCCCGAAAAAACAGATGGTGATAACTAACTTCTTTACCAAATAAAGGTAACTCATCCAGGGGCTCATTTCGTTTTTTTTTGTTTTGTTTTGTTTTGTTTTCATTCAATAATTCGATCTACAATTTTTCACAATCCCGTTGATGTCGAATTAACGAGCTTTTATTGTATTGATTTTTTCAATTTATTTCACAAATCTGCAGGCCCAACTGGCCCAGACACGGGGGAGGGCGGGATGAAATGGAAATGTAACGTATGAAAATAACGATAATCACACATTATCTAATCGACTTCCATGCACCTCCCCTTTGTTCTTTTCCTCTACAGCTTGCAATTAAAAAATTATAGAAACTTCAGTGGAACCTGCCCCACATGTTTGGGACGTAAAAAATTTCAACTGGTTTATAAGAAAGTTGGGCAGTACCTGTCGCATTTCTCTGTCGACTCCTAAGCCGCACCATAAAGCTAGGGAGGAAGGTGGGATTCAGAGAAGAGAAAAAAAGGAGTGCCGCGTTGGAGGGCTGTGGAATAGTTTCGACTGTGCGTTGCCGTCACCCAACATAATGGCGCATTTCCGTTTCATCTCCATCGAAACACGGCCGCCCACGGTCAGGTTCGAACCTTGGTCGTTTCAGTGGCCTAGCGTCGTCACCACTGAGCCACCACGGGTGTGTTTGGCTCGTCACTGTGATCTCTTTTGGTTGTATAGGGTATTTATGTTAAAGCGGGTAATATGGAAAACAGTCCGTGCAGACTGGGGCTTAGTGCTCAGTGGTGACACGAATGTATGGTGTTTTTAGTCCTGGTGTAGACATGATATTAATGAGTGGCACTGCAGCTAGCAATTCGCAACTAAGCTATGTGTCTGGTAACACTACAAGATTTAAAGGTATAACGAGAAGAAGATGGCTTACACGGTATGAAAAAGCACTGAACAGGGGTAGAGGTAGGGCAGCCTCAGTTCGCAGGTCGAGCCAACGTTTTGACAAGCGGACTTGTCTCGTCTGGGCCCAGTGATCATCACTGGCAGGGGTTTAAATACGCTTTTGCTTCTGAAGAAGAAAAGCTAAGGAGGAGGAGAATGGGGGGAGAAGAATGTAGGTCAAGGAGTGTGGAGGGGGATGGTGGGTAAGAAAATAGGTCAAGGAAAAAAAAAGATAAAGAAATATAAAAAAGTGTTTTTTCAGTATGTATTTCTCAGCCTGGAACCATTGATCTTGTGGCCTGAAAAACAAATAAAAGCAGCAGTACCAGGAAAAACTACAATGCTGGGTGGATGATTAGTCACCACTTAAGCAGGTTCCCTGCAGACACACCTTTCTTAAAAAGGGACAGGCTTTGCAGAGGGTCCTGATAAGGAATTATCTGCAGGGAAACAATTCTTAAAACTTTCTGCAAAGGAAGGGGGGGGGGGGGGGGGGGACAAAGAAACAATAATAACAGCACTTTGAACCACAGCTGGCACACCCAAGAAAAGAAAAAGATTAAAGGGCCAGCTCAAGTAGGAAAGTAGGCAGTGATAATAAGGAAATGTGTTTGGAGAAACAGGTGCAGTTTATGCTATTGCGGAGGGGGAATAGAGTGCACATACTGTGAATAAACTGTACAGTTAACGCTATATGGGATTGTTTCTCCGAATAGTTATGGTACAGAGGGAATATATTTAAGGGATTCTAACGGTCATTGAGAGGTATTTATTTCTGCTGGTTTCTGTTTTTTTAATTATGGATTAGATAGGCCTCTCAATATTTTCTGTCCCTTGTAGAGAGAGAGGCATATTAATATTATTAATATAGAGATGCATATATAGAGGCACCCGTTTTAGTAGAAAGATGACTTCATGAGGTGAAACGTGGTGGCTTCTTTTGCTGTGCCTTAGGGACATAGGGATGAACTTTTTGATAACTACAACTATAGTGAAAGCTGGTTAATTTGAAATGGCGCCATGACTGATGCGGCGGCTAGCTGCGCCAGAGGGTAGAGTTGGCGGCTACAGCGACCTGCCCTTCCGTAAAACCTCCAAAGAGTACAACTAAATACTCGTTAATTCAACCTCCGTTAATTTGGTAATACCGATAAGTATTTATGTCGGCGTGGTCCCAGCTAATGCCCATGAAAGGCTATGATGTCGGTTGGGCGCTACAGGGTTCCAAATATAAAAAACCAAATCTTTACGCGGGAAAAACGCTTTTCTTTTTTTTCTACTGTCATCCATTGTTCCACCCATAAGTCATCAACGAAAGCATGTGGTCAGTCGCGATCGTGATGCCGGCTTTAAGCATTGTTTGCTTCAAAAGACACTTGCACTATTGTGCGTTTCAGTGATTGTGCGGCAGTGGACGACACCTGCCCCAAACGCGATGCGAAGTGAAACAAAGGCCTGCGCAACAGGACGAGCGCTGGCACGCTGCCAAGCTGCCAAGTTGCCCTCCCTTCCCCCCTCGGCTCCACTTTCTTTTTCCCGATAGAGCTTGAAAAGGTTTAAACACCGTGATATTATCACGGCGCAGTGTCTTGGTGCACTGCCAAAAGATGTGCGGTGGAACTGAGTGACGGCGTGAAATGGAGGAATGCGCTAATGAACACATTCTCTTTTTTTCTTTTTCTTTTTTTTTCAAATTCTCAGTGGCAAAAGTGGAGGGTGGGTTCATTATTGGAAGCGGTTGTTATGCGAGTAAATACAGTAACTTTACTATAATGCAAATCGCTCTTGTCAGTTTTTTCGAGGCCATTCAGTAATTCAAACTTTTTTTCTGGTCCCATGAAGCTCAAAATAACAAACTTTCACTCTATTCGCTTGCTTAAGAGCTGGCCAGGTCTGGGAAAGCAACATGATCAAAAGCACGGTGACTGTAAGCCATCGCGATGGCTTCTCCACGTCACTGGTGTTAGGGGGCAAAGTAGCAAAGTATCCTGAAACAATTAAGCAAGTGATCCTGGCTCGTCATTCCTTCTGCGAACCCTTAGGATAACGCAAATACGAACTGAATTCAGCTATAGATAAAAAAAAGAAATGCTCATCTACACTTTATGCAGTGAAAGTCTCAATTTTAAATGTCTTTTGTGTCTCACTCAGCAGTTAATTTTTTAAATATTAGGCAATAGTGTCATACGTTTTTCCGGATACGTTTTTTGCCAGCATTTTTATAAAAAAGGTGGCAACGAGGTTTTACTGTATTCAGGAATTTCCTTCGTGGAGGCTTGTTGCATCCAGGTTTAACAGTACATCCAGAAGTCCCTTTTAGTTAATGTCAAACTCTGCTGAAGGAGCCTAAGTGTCTGGAGAGGTCATTGTTGGTTCCATCTTCACACTACATCAATATGATGTGTTTACAGCATTGTGCCTGGTATGAGGCGATGGGAGATGCCTTTTTCAATTAAAGGTCATGCTACCAATGATACCAAGCAACTAAAACCTAAAGTTTCAGCTCAATTGAAGCTGCAGATATTTTTAAATGTATTTTTTTTTTCATCCATTTACGACAGCTTGCTGATGTGGCAACCGGCGCAGCTGGTGACGACATAGGCCGACACTGCATTCTCTGCTGCATGTTCTGTCCACGAGTAGCGTCAACCGCGGCACATTTGTCACGCGAAGGTGCGGTAAACCGATGTGGCGGACTAAACAGCAGTCATTCAGCTAACCGCGTTTAACCTAAACTGAGCTTTTCAATCCCTCTATGAAATAGCGGCATCTGTGAGCAGGACTCAAATGTACGTGTTGGCACTTGAGTACGAAGGGCGCACGAGCTGGCCCGCTAACATACATAATATACACTGAAACATGTCTCGAATGCAGTGGAAAGCAACACTTAAAAATGCAGTTCATTGAGTGCCTACCGACGGCGCTTTTTTGCAAACTGCAAGTACCACCCGATGACGCAGCAGTGTAGTGCGCCGCACTACATCGAGGCACCCAATACCTGCCCCATCTCAGCAGCATAGTTCGCACTGCTCAGTCGTTGTCAGGCCTGAGTCTGGTTCCCAACTGCATAATGAAAGCAGAAGATAAGGTCATAATGACGGACGGTCGCACTCTTGATGCCTGGTTTTCCCTAATTGTCGCTAGGCCTATAGATTGCTTTGCATGGAAGCCACAGCGGATGGCACTTTGTAATTGATCAGCAACACATTATAGTGACGGCTACTCGATCATGAAACTTCCTTACTCTCAACCGCACTGTTTCTTAGTAAAAGAAATTATTTTCGGCGATGCCTTAGCACCGGAGCAAGCGTATTCAAGAACACGGGCGCGGCGCCAGCAGAAGGTGCGGCTGTGAGCAGAAACTCCCACCGTATGGGTCAACATTGCATTCATTTTTAAAATTATTTTCCCAGGACCTACTATTATTGTAATAAAAACAAATTTAGCATGCCTTTCTGACACCGGCGCAAGGATTTGCTGTATCACAATTAAGGCACGGCCGGTGCAGCCATCGCAGCGGTGTTAACGGCACGGCAGTGCTCCCATCGGACATTAGGCGGCGGTCGCACCGGATGTGGATCTCTCAGCAGGACTAAATGCACTTCACTACAGTCTGTGTTTTGTTACCAGATACATGCTCACTAGGGTCTTTTAAAGCAAGCGCGAACACAGTACAGCTCGTCGGCGGCTTCTCAGAGCCAGCAAAGCAGCAGATGACGTGGGGGCCAGTGTCAACCTGTGACGTCACTAAGCATTTCAAAATTGTGATCGCTCTCGGTAAGAGAAGCTTCGCGGCAAGCTCAAATTTCGGAAATAAAGTAAGTTCTAGTATTATCCACCAGACTACAAAACTGCAATATAATGGACGACCGTGGCATGACCCCTTTAACCATTTCGCTGTCATAAACAAACCGGTACATTCTCTATCGTGCATTCAAAACTTTGCGCCTGAGCGCGAAGCTGCGCGCGTGGACAGGCTGCGCCATCTGTTAAATCTTTCAGCAAGCTCGTAGTTTTGCCCCGCGTTGTGTTGGTACGTATATACTGAATATTATGGAGTAACCGCACCCACCCCCGCCACCTTTTTTGCGGGTAGACGTGGTCACTCCGCGCACGCTACTCTATCGCCCTAAGCGCGTTTCGCGGCGCGTGCATGCGGTCACGGGTTCAAGGGTTGTTCTGTCTTCTGCCGAAGGTTTGCAGGTTTTTATTTTGTTCTGTTGGCGTGTCTGCTGCTACGCATCACGTTCAGGGGCTCCTGCCGTTGCCTCTCCAATACGTCGACACATGACTCGATCGCTGCTTTCGCTCTCTCTTGACGCGCGCTTGCTTGCGGCTAGCAGCAGCAAAGGAGGCTGTTTTAGCCTCTTTCTATCTCCCTTTGTCATCTCGATTTCACAACATGCCATTTATCTCCGTTGTGTGGGTCACTGAAAGTGCGCCTTCCGTGCGCAAAATTACTTTCGGATGGCTGACCGCGCGGAACCTTTGACTGAATACTGGCGCAATGGCTCTTTTGATTATTAATAAGAGTCGAGCTCGGATTCGGTCTCTCAAGAAGTATTGAGCAGTTTTTCTTATATTATTCTCATTTAATTTATAATCAGGCTGATAATGATATTAATACCCAACACCTGCAGAACACTGAAATGCACCTTAAAAGCTTTAATTGTTGGGCTAGTTGGTGATCAGTCCTAAACTTCAGCTTGTTTAGTGCAAAAGGACAGGGCACACAGTAAGAAGACACGTACACCACAAACACTACTCACAACTGATTTATTGAAGCCTAAAATGCGCATATATGTACTCACAGGCCTGCTTGCACGCAGCCTAGCAAGTGAGGCATGTTAGTGACACCTCAGTTGCTCTGTACAATGCAAAGATGGAATTTCTTTCGTGCCATGTGGGACGACTTTCTGCGTGCTGTACTCAGATTACTTGCTAGGCTGTGTGTGCGGAGGCCTGTGAGTATATATATGCACATCTTAGGCTTCAATAAATCGGTTGTGAGTAGCGCTTGTGGTGTACGTGTCTTCTTACTGTGTGTCCTGTGCTTTTGCACTAAAGAAGATCAATTTTAACACTGAAATGTGCATATTTCAGTGACTATGTTATTTGCATAGCAATCATAATCAAAAATAAATCTCTATGCTCGTTCCCTGAAACCAAGCCAACACTGGGGGTGCGTCACGGCCAGAAACGCCCGACAGCGAAAGAGTTAATGAGCAAGGCTGCATTTTTCATACTGCTACTCTTCTGTTGTGGAGGTGTCAAACTAAAACTCGGGCTTGATAAGCATTCTATAGTAGCTGCTGGAAGACCAGATGTAAATTAAGCAAAAGTTGAGATCGGTTGAGGAATACTAGGCTCAAAACAAGACTGCTGTGAGGGCACTTCGAATGTGGGTGGAAAATCTGGAAGTATCTGGAAATCTGGAATGGGGTGGAACCGTGATTGTGATTAGGAGAAGTGGAAAATGGACAATCACTACACCGCCAACCTCTGCGACTACCTTAGTGAAACTGGACTTCACTCTTTCTTTTAAATCTCCTGCATTCCATTCCCCCTTTCTCAACTTATGCCTTATGGCAAATTTCTTGATTAAAAAAAAAATCTGGAAGAGCAGATTGGCCTTGTTGATGAGCTGATGATTGGATTGGAAAAACTTTATTGACGTTTAGTTAATGGGGACCTTGTAGACCTTGCTATATGGCCATCAGTCGATGTTGATGGCTGCACATTGGGCTCTGGCCTTGGCCTCGAGGCGAGTTTCCAGGTTGCAGCTGGGCAGCAAGGTTTCTCTACAGGCCCAGTTGCGCGAGCTGAGGAGCACTGTTGACGAATATCATGAAACTAATCGGTTGCAACAAACCAAGTTGCGGAGCCTGCAGGTAAACATTGGTGACCTTTAGAATAGGGGTTGGCATTTAAATTTTTTTTTCTGTGAGTTCCATATCGCGGTCTTCACTATTTCGTTACCCATGAAAGCAATGTTATTGCATCGCGTGACACGTCTATTTGTTCATGGCATGAGCATGACCTACGGTTGTGTCGCAGTACATCGTAAAGTGGCACGGACATGAAAGCATGACTGCCTGATATAGCCCGACTGGAGAGTTATTTAGTTATAGCTTAGCATGATTCGCCTCATGCTAATCTATAATCAGCTTCTAAGTGGAAGACTGCTTCAGAAGAAAATATTTTTATACTCAATGAATATGCATACCGTATTTTCCAGTTTATAAGACGCACCCCTCAGATTTAGAGGTTTTGAATAAAAATATTGGTATACAAGGTGCACCCTTGCCTAAGACGCACCCAAATTTATTCAGGTTAGGACAATACCGACTCGAGAGTATAGGCTTGCTCGACCATTGTGTTCGACGTTCCTGAATAAAATTTTTTACATGTGCTTGCGAATGATAGACGAAAATTGAGGCAACACTTATGCATGAAAATCTCTCCCTCAGTGAGAGCAGAAACATTTTATTACCATAAAAACCCGAATATAATACGGACCCACGTTTAATATGAGGCGCAGTTTGGGGGTAGCAAAACGGGGGAAAAAAGGTTTCACCCACGTATAATGCGAGCGAAGAAAATTTTTTGAAAGCCTTTATTTTCAGAGCCTTTCACTCTCTTCATTTCATTGTCAGCCGTCGTCTGTCGAACTTTCTTCGGAAAGTCCTTTGTCAGACATATCCTCTCTTAAGAGGTTGTCTTCTGTCCCGTCGAGTGCATTGGGAATGCTGCATTATTTAAAAGAGCGGCATACAAGCTCCTCAGAAATGCTGGCCCAAGCATCCACGATCCAGCCACAAATGATCGCTGGGTAGGCCCGCTTGAGCCGCCTGGAAGCGGTTACTTCGGGGTCTCCTGACCTCATCCACTCCTGGTAACACCGCTTGTCAGCATTCCTAAATGGCTTGTTAATACAAACATCTAGCGGCTGTAACTACGACTTCATCCCTCCCGAAATGATGAGTTTGCTGCACTATTCATGCAGTAGCCTCTTTACTGAGTCGGCCAGGTGGCAGCAGAACGCATCCAACACGAGCAATGATCTGAACCCCCCCAGTGCTTCGAGCCGCCGGCACCACACAGACTTGACCCAGTCAAGAACTAAAGTCTCGTCCATCCACCCCTTGTTCTAACACTGGACGACAACATTTTTTGGGAGTTTCACACCTTCAGGCTGCGTTTTTCGTTTAAATACAACATAAGGTGGAAGCTTGTGGGTCCATCTGCAGTGCAGGCCAGCATTACTGTAAGCCGCGTCTTCTCATTTCCTGTCGATCAGACACAAACCTGCTTGCCGCCTCTTTTGTGCACTGTGAGCGCCGACGGCATGTTAAGATACTCGGGAGTTTGGTCAGCATTCCTGATTTTGCCCACCTGGAAATCATGACTCTTCTGCAGTGATATTACATGTCGCTGGAAGGCCACAAGCTATTCCTCGTAACTTGCGAGCAGTTTCTGAAGGATGGACATTTGCCAACACAACGAAAACCCTGCTCAGCGGATAAAACGACACACCCAATTTTTGCTTGCTTTAAGTCGCTCCGCGGAATGCCTTTATTCTTGGCAATCTCCCTCACTTTAACTTGGAGCAGCTCGATACTTGCTGCTAGGTATGCTGCACGCTGTTCTTGGACGAAGGCTGCGAGATCTTGCTCATCTTTGGGGAACAGTCCACTCTTTCATCCCCGAAAACTCTTCCTCTTGCCGCTGCATGCAAATAGGACTTCCTTCTGTTTTCTCCAGCCCCGCACGCTGCCCTCAGTGATTCCAAATTGCCGCTCAGCTACACAATTCCCGATGGTCGCGGCAGCGAGCATAACCTTCCTTTTAAGGGGGGATGCGACCTTTGAAAACCGAAAAATTGCGAAGCAGTCGATATTTGGAAGATTATATATTCCAGTAGGACGTCTTATAAACTACCCTTTCCGTAATTATTAATGCCCAACTCGTTGTAGAAATCATCATCATCAGCCTGACTGCAGGGCGAAGGCCTCTCTCATATTTCTCTACTTAACCCGGCTCTGTGCTAGCTGCATCCACTTGACCCCTGCAAACTTCTTAACCTCATCCGCCCACCTAACTTTCTGCCGCCCCCTGCTATGCTTTCCTTCCTTTGGAATCCAGTTTGTTACCCTAAGCGACCATCGGTTATCCTCACTTCGCACTACATGTCCTGCCCATGCCCATTTCTTCTTATTATTATTTAAAACTTTATTGCCACCGATACAGGATGTTTCCCTACTCCCCCACCCAGGTACGCAGACCTGAATAGGGGGCTGGGACTCCGCGACTAGAAGCGCGCAAGGATACATTGATTCTTGGCGGCGGCCTCTGCCGCCAGGCGGAAGACTTCTTATTGGGTCTCAAGGGTTTCTCGCTTTGGAGAAGGGATTCCCAAGCTTCCGTGTCATGAATGTTGGCCACTGCCTCAGGCGAAAAGGGGCATTGCCAAATTATGTGATCTAGTGTACCTCTCTGTCCGCAGTGTTTACAGTTTTCGTGTTGTCTGTCATCTACTTTTAAATGGTGCAGCCATACCGGGTTGGGGTAATTTCCGGCCTGTAGTCTGCGCAAACTTTTGGCCTCTTCGTTGGGGGTTGGCCAGGTTGGGGGAAGCCTGTACCCATTTTTTACCCGTTTGGTGGCTGGCAGTGTGGATCGAACCTCGAACCTCGCACCTCCCGCAGCCGAGACGGGCGACCAAACCACTGGACCACGGCTGCAGTGCAAGTGGCATCTCAAGCCGATTTGTGTATATCGAATTATCGATATATTGAACTATTTTGTGATCCCTTTTCGAGTTCGATATATCTGGGTTCAACTGTATACGAAAACTCCTGATTTGAGTTAAACCTCTATGTAAAAAACCTCCATGTAGTGAATACTTTTATATTACAAAGCTATTCAATTCCTCTATGCCACCCCATTGAAGTGCACATATTTGAAAACTCCATGTAATGAACATGTCATGGCAGTTGACATTAATACAGTCAAACCCGGATAGATCAAATTCGAAGGGGATCGCAAAATAGTTGGATATGTAGATAATTTTATATACAGAAATCGGCTTGAGACGCTACCTGTGATCATGAAAAATGCTGTATTTGCCGCGTAATCAACATACTCGCATAATGAACTCACTCCCCACTTTTGCCGCCGAGAATTTGAAAAAAAAAAAATGCGTTCTATGGCACGTCCCTCCGTTCCGACCATCACATCCACAGTTCACTTACTGGCAGTGCGCCAAGATGCTACTCGGGGATAGCGTCTCGGCGTGTTTATCTTTTGACTATATAGATCATGCGGTGGCAGGGAGCGAACTTGGCAAAGTGCCCGTGATGGCTTGATTGCACTAGCCTGGTTCGATTTATCACGCTACGCTTAAGGCCGGCGGAGTCCACTGCCGCAAAATCATTGAAAAGCGTGATATCTCCAAATGCCGTTTGAAGCAAACAGTGCCAAAAGACAGTGTCATGATCATAGCCGACTGCATTTTTTCGTTGATTTATAGAAGAATGGACAACTCTCGCAAAAGAAACGAAAACCACTACCTCCCATTAACGTCCGCAGCACGCTGCGCCTCACGTTCAGCGCAAGGACAGCTCTCCCAACAGAAAAAAAAAGAACTGCAGCTTCCTAACGTCTGCAGCTGCCATAACATCGGCTATGCCGCACCTTCAGCACGATGGCAAGAATGAACGACTCCTGAAAAAAAAAAAAAACCCTCACTGCTTAGTGTTCGCAGCCGCAGCACGACGACATGAGACACGCATCGCACTTCAGTCAGCCACCGCGCGCAGAAAGTTCGCAACACACACTTGAGAAAGCATCTACCACGAGCTGAGCTGGCTTGTCCGCACTTGTGTAGTGCGTGCTGCTGCGAACGAAGAACTGGAAAAAGAGAGGAAGGGGAGAGATAAAGCTCTGCAGGAGAGTGGGCACACCCTTGCACTTCGCTCTATCGCCTTTTTCCCCTGTCCTGAACACCACGGCTGCATTGATTCCCTCTCGTTCCTTCACGCACATGGCTTCAAAACGTCACGTGCTAGCGCGCCTTTGGGGAAAGAGCGCGGCACTGCCCTGGAAAAATTTATCGAGGGGCTTTACCCGAGACCAGCCATCGCTGAACTGTGCCCTCTCTTTCCTTCTGCGCATGGCTTGAAAATGTCACGTGGCCAAAGGCCGAGGGTGATGCGATCATCTTTGGGGAAGGCGCACCGTCCAATGCGTGGTGCGGAGTTCAATATATCGAACGACCGGTGAAATTGTGTTTGATATGCGACGCAGCTTTCCTATATTTTTACATGTGATTTTCAAGGGGATATTCTGTCAGTTCGATATAACCAAAATTGAATTATTTGGGTTACATATATCCAAGTTCGACTGTATAGGCTCATTCCATGTGAAATGCCCCAGGCCCCAAAAGCGGCCACCACCAATTCTGTGGAAAAATATTGGGGTAATTGTTGATCATGTGAATACTGTTTTGGTAAACTAATTTCATGAAAAGTTTTTATTCACGTAAGCGATTGTTAAAGTTTTTGCAAACACACAAAAGCTGCTTGCAGTTCAATATATTTAAATCAGCTGCACAAACAGATAGTACTAGAGCAGATTCTGTTCTATATTATCGCATATAAGTTGATCTTCGCTATAACTTCATAATTGACCCTGTATAAGGCTTTTCTGCGTTTCCTTGGTTCAGTAAAGAAACAAAAAAAATGTGCATTTTGGTACTTTTTTATTGTAAAATTCTTTTATGTTTGAGTCATAAATAATTTTTATTTCATTTCTCGGTTGTTAGAGTTGTTGCCAAAAATGATCTAAACTTTCTCCCAAAGTTGGCAAAAAAACATTTTTGTTCAATTGTGAGTTAAATTAAGCATAAAGGCCCTCGAGGTAAAAGTATGTGACATAGCTCATCAAACACACAAGTTTCTGAGCTTACAGTCCAGAACTTTTTTCTTAGGTAAATTTTGCCCGAAGCGAGAAAAACTTTTTGACATTCACAATCAGTGGCATGGCTCGGCACTGCTAAACTGTGCTTTCACTGCATAAGACCTGCGCCTCACTGCGAATTTCGGAATTCCCATAAACTCCGGTTCAATATATGTGGGTGCATGATATTTTCTGAGTAAGAAATGGCAGTAAAATCACAATCTAGGCCATTGCAGTGCTTTTTTATACTCTACTAATAGCATTTTAATAGTACACATTTGTGTGAAAAAACAAACTAAATATTTCATGTCTTCGTCTAGACTGAAGAATTATCAGACATGAGATACATTCTGGATGGCCCTGATTCATTGTTTCATATATAAAACAGCTTAGCTTGTTACGACTCATGCAAGAGCCTGATTCTTGCCCGTAAGCATAGGTCGGCACCATGAGGAGTGGCTCACACTCACGACCAATGACACTCGACCCCACTCACTTGCACTCACACTCATGCCCGCTGCCATTCACCGCCACTCACTCACAGTGACACTCATGGCCACTCTCGCTCACGACCACTCACTCACACTCACGGTCACTCTGGTACATGCCCACTCATTCACACATGCCCGCTCCCATTCACAGCCACTCACACTCATGCCCGTCCACACTCGAATCCACTCACTCGCACTCACACTCATGGTTGCTCCCATTTGCGGCCACTCACTCACACTTATGACTGCTCCCTTTCCCGGCCACTCACTCACGACCACTCTCATACGCATCCACTCTCAGGGGCGTGATATGAGTGCACTCATGAGTGAGTGCGCATGTTCCATCAATGCATGGTGTCAGCATTATTGTCTCACACATCCTCAGACTAACACTGCTTGCCAGTTTGAAGCAGTTTTTGCAAGTCATCGCAAAACGAAAAATTCAATGGTTGAACAGATGGGAGGATGAGGAAACAAAATGCAGAGCAGACGAATGGACGAGTGTAGACAAGTTTTCTATTTGCAGGCTTACCCTCCTTCTATATATGTCCATAGATCCGTTCAAGCTATCATTTTGCTCTTCTGTGAGTCAGGAGAAGTTATGAATGACGACGTGATTCTTCTGCCTCTGCAAAGTTGACTGTCGCACAATAGGGCTTTCTTTGCATTCCTGACCATGCCAAGGCCAAAAGTGTGTGTCAAACTCTGGAAAGTGCGTCGTTCAGGATCGACTTTTGTAGGCATCAACTGATTGAGAGAGTGTTGGCTTGGGAAAACATGCGTGTGGAGAAAAGGTTGGCACTGCACATGTGAAAGCGCAGATCGAAAGTGCGTTCCAGCTACACTGGTTGTGAAGTTTAAAAATATCTAACGCGTAAGGACTCAAGCAAATTGTGGATTGCAGGCTAAGATGTGGTTAATGAGCTATCTCACTTATTTTTATCTCCAGGGCCTTTATGTTTAATTTTGGTCTTAATCTAAGAAAAGCATCACTTTTTGCGAACTTTGGGACTTAATTTTCTAGAAGGTCCTTTTTAAAGAAAGCTTAAATTATATTTGTAAAACTCTACCGACGGATGAACGGTGAAAATATCTCTTGTGATTAAACCATGAACGATGTTTGTGATAAAAAATACTGAAAACGCACAATTTTTTTTGCTTTACTGAGCCATGAAAATGCACAAAATGTTTATATGGAGGCACTAATTAAGGTTAAAGTCAATTCAGCTGTGGTATTATGAAATAGAGTCTGGTATTTTATCTACTTTCACACTTCATTGAAAAATATTGAATGCAAGCATCTTTTGAGTCAGCGAAAACATCGAAAGACGCTTATGTCGGCACAGTTTTTTGTGAAAAAATAATTTGGTGAAGCAGTATTCACACAATCGACAATTACCCCAATTTCTTCTGAGAGAATTAGTGATAGCCTTTTTTAGGGTCTGGGACGTTTCAACTGGAATACTGTATAGCAAACTCGTTGCACCGAGTATCTGTTAGCTGGTGCTGAATTACTGGGAATTTGGCGGCACCCCAAAAGTTTCAAGATGATAAAACATAAACTTATGTACATGAGAAGAATGCCTACAATAGCAGCAAGTGCTGTAGTTGATACAACATTCCATGTTTCAGCGCCTATGTCACATCTACGTTGCAAATCCAGCAGTTTGCTGTATTCACTTTTGGAATGTGGCACAGAATAATTCATGCTTAAAAGCAACGAAAAGTAGCAGAAAAAAGACGTGGGGCGAGTTGTGTGCATTCATCACTGCCACATGGTTGCTGGCAAGCTCCCGCGCATTGGAAGCGGTAACAGTGGAGCCTGGCAGCGATGCGATGCAGTCGGTTTCCTGGGGCAATGACAGTGGGCGAGCAGGAACATGCTTGAAGACACTGGCATCTCCTCCTCCTTGCTTGGCGGCTGCGCAAACGTACACGCTGTCCCCCAGTCTGATTCCTCTTTCACCCTCTTCTGCACTCTCTTGTAGACAGTTTGCACAAGCTGCGGCAGAGGCTGCTGCAGTCGTGCTGCATCCTTGGCACGATCACGAAATATTTCGCCACTTCTATAACCTCTAATAATTATAAGCAGATAAATGAAGGGAAAATAAGGGTGCTCGTTATAATACATGAAGGAAAGAAGCCAACAGTCGGCGAGGCCAAGGAAAGCATTGGGGATTATGTTTTATGTCTTTTTTTTTCAATTTTTACTTGAATAATCACAGAAATGAGTAATGTAATCTGCTTAGGGGAAAGATAATTAAACGCAAAGTAGAAGAAAAAACAACGTGCCGATGGTGGGGACTGAACCCATGACATCTGAATATCGCGCCCGGTGCTCCTCCAACTGAGCCACATCGGCCGCTGTCCCCCCTGCTACTTTCTCGGGTATTAATGTTGCCTGTATACGAACCTTGAGAGTGTTCATCAGCGCTACCCTCAACCATAGCGGCGGACGTGGAACGTCCTGTGTTACCGCCAGCGTCACGTAGAACGTGATCAAGAGCGAGGGCGAAAGCTGTGCTAGAACCCTCTTACGCTACCTATGGCTTCAAGACTGCCAGAACCGAGACCCCCGTAAGCTACAAGCAGATAAATGAAGGGAAAATGAGGGTGCTCGTTATAATGCATGAAGGAAAGAAGCCAACAGTCGGCGAGGCCAAGGAAAGCGTTGGGGATTATGTTTTATGTCTTTTTTTTGTAATGTTTACTTGAATAATCACAGAAATGAGTAATGTAATCTGCTTAGGGGAAAGATAATTAAACACAAAGTAGAAGAAAAAACAATGTGCCGATGGTGGGGACCGAACCCACGACCTCCGAATATCACGTCCGGTGCTCTTCCAACTGAGCTACATCGGCCGCTGTCCCCCCTGCTACTTTCTTCGGTATTAATGTTGTCTGTATACGAACCTTGAGGTTACATTACTCATTACAGATACATTACGCCACTAGCAGCGGGCTGAATCTGAGGCCAGCCCTCAACCTACCTTCTGCAGGGCAAGAGAAGCTGTGATGAGCTGGTTCCTGGCAGCTTGTGGCCAAGCACACGCAGGGGCACGCTCCACTGCATTGGCCTACAGCCCCCTGGCCCATTCCCACAACAGCACCCTGCCACAGCAGCAAGGCCCAACCAGGAAGAGGCGCACGACTGTCATTTTCTATGCTGTGCCTGAGCATTTTGTCAGCCGTATTGAGATGACTAAGGTTAGCAGGCAGTAGCTGTCTGTTGAACAAAAATGGTTGCTGAAGAAGGGAGAACTATAGCACTTCAGCAAGTGGCTGCAGCACAGTGTGTCTCGTATTTTCCAAGCTGACTAATCTTGGGAATTTATATTTTTTATTGTATAAATTTTCATTCATTCGTTCCTTCCTTCTTAATATGTGTATGGTTTAATTATCTTGCTTAATTTATGCATATGTTCAACAAGCATGCACTGAGATGTGTTTCATTTAATGTATATTGATTCCGATCACTTGTTTATGTGCGTAGTAATAAAAAAATCTCGTGGTGAGAAAATGACCAGTGCATAGCTGTTGCAAATTTCTCTATCACACACCATCCGTCCACAGTTTTTGCATAGTGTCTCTGTCATTTACTATGAAGAGGAAAGAATACATGTATTTTTCAAGAGAACACTGAAAGGCTATATGATTTATGCACCAGTATTCCTTGCTTATGCCGTAATGACAGGCAGTTAAGATTTTGCAATACCGAAAGGGTGCTGTTAAGCCTGTTAAAGCTCAAGGTTTGATATGCGCTGATATGTACAGTCAAACCCAAATATATCGAACCCAGATATATCCAATTTTGGTTATATCGAACTCACGGAATACCCCCTTGAAAATCCCATGTAAATGTATAGGAAAGCCACGTCATATATTGATCTCAATTTCACCGGTCGTTCGATATATCGAACTCCACACCACACACTGGAAAGTGCGCTTTCCTCAAAGACGATCGCATCACCCTCGGCTGTTTGCCACGTGATGTTTTCAAGCCACGCACGGAAGGAATGAGAGGGGACAGTTCAGCGACGGCTGGTCTAGGGCAGCGCTGCGCCCATTCCTCAAAGGCACGCGCATCTGCAGTTATCGTTTCCTGTGCGCCAGCACGTGACGTTTGCAAGCCATGTGCATGGATGAAGCAGAGTGAACCGGTGGGACCGAGAGGGGAAAACCGCAATAGAGTGAAGCGCAAGGGTGTGCCCATTCTTTTGCCTAGCTATCTCTCTCGCTCTCTCCCTGCCTTCGTTCACAGTAGCACGCGCCAAGCAAGCTCAGCTCGTTTTCAGACAGAAGGTCGGACGCTTTCTCCAGCGTGTGTTGCGAACGCTCTGCTGAAGTGGCTACGGCACCAGCCAACTTAAAGAAGCGGCAGATCTCTCTCTTTTTTTTTGAGAGCCGTTTATTATCCTTGTGCTGTACGTGCGGCGTAGCATAGATATGGTGGCTGCGGGCAGACGTTAAGAAGCGGCAGGGTTTCTTTTTTTGCGGGAGTTGTTCATCCTTGCATGTATGAATCAATGAAAGCACGCGGTCAGCTGCGATCATGACACTGGCTTTTCGCATTTTTCGCTTCAAACAGCTTGCGCAATCAAGCCATCCCGGGCACTCTGCCAAGTTCGCTCCCCACCACTGCAGGAGCTATCAAAAGATAGACACGCCGTGACATTATCGCTGCGCAGCATCTTTGCACGCTACCAAGAAATGAGCTGTGAATGAGACAACCGAAACGGAGTGGCCCGCACCATCCACATGCAAGCGAAAACGCTTGCAATTTCTGCGGCGACACAGAAACCTTATTTTGAGCTGCCGCGGTGCTAGAGCAGCGAGAGGGACGCAGTTCCAACCAATTGGAAATTTTTCGCTCTGTCACTGCCGCTCGTCACTGAGATCGCTCAATCGCTTGCATGTGAGCGAGCCGGCCTTAACGGTTTTTTTTTTCCAAATTCTTGGGTGCAAAAGTGGACAGTGGGTTCATTATGCTAGTAGGTTGATTATGCGACAAATACGGTATTGTTTTTTCGCATTGTAAGTGCTGTCACAAGCCGATTTCTGTATATCGAACTATTTCGCGATCCCCTCAGAGTTCGATATATCCGGGTTCGACTATCTGAATAGCTTCACTTCAGAATGCACCTTCTGTTAGTGACTCTAAACTACATAAAGCTGGGGAGTTTTCAAAACCTGCAGCAGAGTTGTGTGAATAGAAATGTTGGCTACAACCATTAAGATTGGCTTAGACAATATTTAATGAGAATTAGTTTGCTGTGTCTTAATTAGAGCACTTGTGCACTAGCAATGCATTCTTCACTGCACATCATTTACAATATACGTAGCGTTCTGCAACTTCATTGGATGCATTTTGAAAAATTCTTCCTCAACAATCGAAGGCTCATTTGCATTCAAACAGCTCAGAAAGCTTGCGCGCTGTTGTTTCTTTTGTTGTGTAATAAGTCTTACAGCGGTTCTTACCTTGTTTAGTACCACATGATAGGAAACCAGGACCATCTGTGACGAGACTGAAGGAGCGAAAGACTCACGCCAATTTTCCACCGAAGGTCAGCAGTGCCGCTATCTAGCACCATTACAGGAACGTGCAATGTTTGCCTGGGTGTTTTTGAACTGCAGCGCTTTCCTCCAGCGACTCCAGATGACGCCACAGCTGCCTTTTGCTGGAAACTGCATTGGCTTCTTTTTCTCAGTCTCGTTGCAGACGGTTCTGGTTTCGTATAAAGCACGGCCAAACCAAGTAAGCACCATGGTCATACCTCGTAAAAAAGGGGACAACAATGTGCAAGCTTTGTGCATGGTTTCAGTGCAAATAGCCTCTGGCTGAGGCAGGAGAATTTCTCAAAACGCATACAATAAAGTTGCAAAACACTGTATAATGCCCTCACTGAAGTGTACTAGAAGGGGGCGGTAGGCTTACTCCCCAGCTGAGCTCACGCTAGCGGTGGCGCCGCAAATGTCAACGAATTTTGTTTCTCCAAGTGGTCACGTCGCGGCACTGATGTCAAGATCACTAGCGCTTGGCCATGCCGACCACATTAAAACCTGTGCGCATGTGCTGTCATCGCGTTTTCCTAAACATCTTGCTCCTCGCATTTTGTCTATGAAATTTTGCTTTTCATTAAAATGAAGGAAAGGCGCTTGCAGCGAATGTGACGAAGATTTCGCGCAAATTTGTTTAGCATGACTCAGTGTCGAAAAAACTTGTTACGTGTCAAGGAAGAGGACAGGTTATGTTTGCATCAAGGGTGCCCCAAATATATTTTCTGAAGTCCCGAGAAACAGAGTTGCGGGAAGAATGGGAGAAGAACATGCACTGCAGTCCTAGTTGTTAGAAATCTGCTCAGATAATAATATACAAGTTGACCTTACCCTGACCCTCCCAGCCTTCATGCAACCAGCTCGGCAGTAAAGACATCTTTGCCTGCACAAGCATTTCTGTCTGACCGTAGCATGTCGCTAGCAGTTAATACTAGGTAATAGTTCATATTTCAGGTTTTGTTGGGTGTCGATACGTGATGAAAAGAGGAAGCAAAGTTTGTAGGCACTCCTCACAATGGCATCACCAGAGGATATGACTTCCAGTTCGCTTGGTTAACACATTTTCTTTAAAAAGGAAGGGGGAGAATGCTATACCCGTCGAGTCTGCTGTCGGCTTCGCCAGCAGTCTAAAATATGCTCACTAAATGCTTGAGTTGCCATTAACTGCTGACTGCAACGTCCACTATGTGCCGACAGTTGTGAAAGCAAGATTGGGGCAAGAGGTTGGCTGCTTAGCTCACTTTTGCACGCGTACCTATTTTTGTGCCATGATCCTCAACTTTTATATAATCACTCAGCTGCACTTTTTTGTGAAAGCAATAAATTCTAAGAAGATGGGTAAGGGAGTTAAGCAAATCATCTTAAGCTGACTCGTTCCTCATGACGTGAATGAATAAGTGCTTTAAGTTCATATAGCTTGAAATAATTTTTGAGGTCTGGCAATGAATTACTTTTGCTAGGCCCCTCTTTTCACAGTGCACATATTTATTAGCTAAACCAATGCTAGGAGGGCATGAAAGAAGGTAAAATAGAAACATGCATAAGGTTCACTGCACACTCGATTAGTTGACGCCTATTTAAATTTTGTTATCCAAGAGAACATTCAACAAATGCTGCATCTGCTAAAAATTTTCGTTGACAACAAGGACCAGCATAGATTTCATCATACAGTTAGAGCTAAAACTTGTAATGAAAGTGTCGTAAATGGTTCAAAGTACCATCACACTCGCGCGTTGTATTTCTAACTGACGTGCAAGAAGTTAAAAATAAAAGGCTGGATGAGCTCTGGCTAACTATGTGATCGGTATCATCCCACTTAAAACCATGAAGTTAGCAGCAAGCAAAATTCGACGCAAAAACGGGAAAAAAAAATTACATTTTGACACTAGGTTCTACCATCAAGCCGTACATATTGCTGATTGCATGTCGCGCCACATCTCGCCCTGCCTGCGACATCAAGTAACGCTAAACAAAGAATGTCATTATAGATCGATCATGTACCGACAGTCCGTCAGCCGTTCGCTCCATCAAAGTAGGTACAAGAATTAAAGCAACGCGTACCTAACTGCGTGCCACTGCACAGCGCCGTAGGCTGGACCAGCAAGCTTATTACCATTTCCTGAAAACTGCAGCAACGCAGCCAGGATGTGACTGTATGACAACGGTTACACTGTACAATTACCTTCATCGTAATCAATTCCTGTCTTCAGTGAGTGTATATTACCTTTAGGTTGCGTTTAGAGACAGCTCTTAGCAACAATCGCCTTTTAACATGCTTTAAACTCTTTTCTATGGATTTACGCTGTTGCGATTTTTCAAGTTAGCTTATTGAACATCGCAAATATGGTGCGACGGACGCCACCGATGTATTATGCTGTTTACAGTAAGTTATTTTAGTCCATAAGAGTATTTTATTAATATTACTCTTCAGTTTCCGTACTGCACTTCATGCTCGAAAAAAACGTAAGGTTGTGTTTTATTTTTAGTGACACACCCGGCACTTCTGTTGCTGCAGTTTTTGGGGAACGGCAATACGCAAGTTCTCAATTTTGTAGTACTGTTATATGGTTTTGTTTAGTCTTTTTAAGGAAAAAGCCTCACTTGACTATGTGAAAACGTGTCAGCAAGACGCGGAAGCAAAACATGGAAGCAAAATGTAACGTGTGATATGATATCACATTAAGACAGCACTGGTAGTATGAATGTGTACGTAATGACAAGTGGTATATAAATGCCACATCATGCCTAGCATGTCATGAGTCATTATAGTTGTCGAGTCAGACCAAAGATCTAATGTGCATGACTATGGAGTCCGTGACTTGTGAAAGTCAGTCATGAGCATGACTAGTGTCTAGGTATAGCACTCAAAAATGTTGAGTCCCGACACTCAAATGTGCTGAATCACAACACACGAAGGTGCCAAGTCCCGGCACATAAAAGTGCTGAGTCATGCCACTCTAGGAGCTATTAAAAGTCAGCCCACACGCTTTTGCATTTCTTTGATGCAGACCTTTTCAGTACTGTTTTTTGGGTTTATAGTCCCAAAGTTACTCAGCCTTGAGATGCCATAGCAGAGGGCTCCAGAAATTTCGACCGCCTTGCAGACATTACACAGCATATGAGCACCATGCTTTTTGCCTCCATAAAAAAGCAGCCACTGCGACCAGGATTCGATCCCACATCTGGGCACAGCAGTCGAGCACCCTAATCACTATGCCATCAAGGTAGGGGTAAAGTGTACTAGAAGAGGGCAGTGGGCTCACTGGCGCCCATTCCTTAACGCCGTTCATATCTAGTATGAGAGGTGGCGCCACAAGTGACTTCACTGTAGCTTCTTGCAATGTACACCCAAAAAAACATAAAACTTTATTGACTTCCTTTTCTTTGTTTTAATTTTTAGTGACGCCACCTGGCACTTCCGTTGCTGCAGTTTTCAGGGAATGGTAATACGCGAAATATAGAAATTACGAGAACAAGAGAGTATAATGTGGCATCATTCCACTAAAAAATTTTCCAAATCACTGCTTCATATAGTTCAAAAAAGGAAAATTTTTGTCACATAATGAAAGTGAGAATACTGAAATTTCCACATCCCCTGCAATGTGCAGCGTGTGTGCACTTTTGTCCAGGACTTGACGAATTTAAAACATTGCGAGTTTGCAGCCTGGATTTAGCCTATCGAAAGTAACGCGACATGCTGCGTTCCATGCAGAAAGCAGCTCTCGCTCGGCAACATAAGAGGAAGAGCAGTGACAAGTCACGCCATAACGAGAGCTGGTACGCCCTCTGTAGCTTCATTTTTTACACCACCAGCCACCGTTGTGAGCGATGTCGGGTCAGTGCCATCAGTTTCTACTCAGCCTTCAAGTGCTTCAAATATGGCGATGGAAAGAAAGTGCAGCTTGGCAAACACAAGGTAGAATATACTATTGTCTAGCCTTACACCTTTTTTCAATGAAAACTTTGTCGGAAGTTTGCTGTCGGAAGCAGCATTTGGCCAATCGGTAAAGAAAGTTGCACAAAAAGAGCAAATGGATGTGTTTGCGTTTGGTCGGATGCAGAGCAGAGCGTGACAATGCGCTGTCTTCATGGTTCTGGAGCACATACAAGCTGAAGAATTAGTGTCTGCTTTTAAAAGTGCCACAGATGAACTCCCACGATAAAGAAATCTTCAGATATGTGTGGGCCAAACATCAACATAAAATTTCTCCCTGAGGTCAAGCAAAAAATGAATCCAGTGATGGCCGTCGTATGCTCAAAGTTGGAAGCTGGGACCTTCATGTTGTGAACGGTTCTTTCAAAACGCCATGGCAACAGGGTGGCAACTCGTGGAATTTCTTCGTGCTTTATACACTTGTTCAAATGCTTACCTGCCCGATGCACTGAATATGCACGCATAACCGGGAGGTTTTGCTTTGTGCAGTGGCTTGAGAATGTTCCTTTAAAGCTATTGAGATTCTACCGTACCTAAAAGTGTGTGTCAAATCGTGTCAAAATGAGGACAACCAACTGACCAGCACTAGTTACTGCTAGGTTTATTAGCCATTTGTGATTCTCTGCTGTCTGCAAAGCTAACCTTCATGCTTGGCATTGCGGAGGAACTTCAGTCATTCTTGACTCAGTTCCGGACCGATTTGCCTATGCTTCCATTTCTTGGCACAGAAATGGCAAACCTTTTCTGATCAGTAATGAGCATAATATTAAAGAAAGAAGTTATAATGGCAGCAGACAGTCCTTTGAAGTTTATGAAAATGGACATGGACCTGACTGCGAATGTGGTTGTGATACCAAAGGCTGACCTTGGCTGTGCAAAGAATGTGCTTTGAAAGGTCTCGAAAGTTTCAGATTTGGATATCCTTGGGTTCAGAAAGTACAGCACCACTTTCGCGAAGAATTGTGCCAAAATGGTCATGGAGAGGTCGCTTTTGAAGTTCAAGCTAGCGAGGGGATCGTCACCTCTGGACCTTGTGTGCCTGCTGATTCTTGACCTTTGGGGAAAGGCATCTAACTGATGCACTCCAAGTTCTAATGGAATACCAATGAACGACCGGAACAGAAGCTGATCTGGCTGTGCATTCCTACAAGCATGTATGCTCCTTAGCCTCGACGCAAGCGGTACAGTAAAACCTCATTACAAGAGACACTCAAGGGACCCGAAAAAGTTGTTTCTTGTAAGCAAGGTCTCTTGTAACCGAAAATTCTAAAAACACTGTGTTGATCAGTTGACTGCACATCAGCATATAAATGCATTGACACACATTAACAGGAAATTGTTCAGGAAGGTTTAAAAAAGTTAATCATACTAGTATGTATTTTTTTAGTGCAGAGTGTATTCCTTCCCAAATTCTGGAGGTAAAGCACTTCACTTTGCAAGCCTTCCTGTTGGTCTAATACCTTTGCTCTTACATGCTTGTCACTCTCACATGGTGACACTTTTCCTCTGAAATGGCCTCATATTCATCCTCTATGGCACATGTGTAATTTACTTGTGCGAGAATTGCACAGTCTGTAAGCTCTTCAGGAGCACACAAGATCCACATCTGCCGATACGAATTTTTCAAAAGTTTTTGGTAACTCACCAGTCTCATGGATGCTCGCCCAAGCTTCATGTTCAAGAAATCTTTCCACAGTATCTTTATATAGGCCCTCCTACATCATATCGCAACATTTAAAGCCTACTTGTCTGTAACGGTTTTTCACAGCTTCACTTCTCAGGCCATTCCAGACACCTGAACTCACCTGAAAACAAACTTTGCATCAATTACTATTATACAGCCATGTTGCCTGTCGAGCAACAGGTGTTCTACCAACTTTGCTTTGTACTGCAACTTGACAGAGTGCATAATGCCTTTGTCTATTGGTTGAAGGTAGGGTGCGGAATTAGAGGGAAAAATTAACTTTGGCAGCTTTGAGCACGAGAACTTTGTTGCTGCAAGAAGCATTGTCCACGAAGAGAAACGCATCAGGCTTCTGAGCTTTCATCTTGCAATCAAATTTTACCAGCGCGAGTTAAAAATGCTGGATGCCATTCATGCATTCTGATTTGCTTCGTAGGTGGCAGTAATGTGATGCCAGTGGCTGAAATAACGGGGTCGTTTTCACTTTTCAATCATGGGGAAGCACTCCTTCTCAGTTCCTGACATATACAATAAAAAGGATGCTGATATGAAACAGAATTTAGCTAAGGGAATTTGAAGTACATCATGTACGAGTTGTTACACTTCAGCTGCGTTGCACGAGCCCACCTGGGTTGTGTCTCTTCTAAATAGTGAATTTACTCCAGGGACTTGAAAAAGTTGCCCTTAGTAATCAAGTGTCTCTTGTAACCATGCATGTCTCTTGTATACAATGTTGTTAACATGGCAGACATAGGAAAACCAACGAAGCCATTTTCAAATGTCTCTTATAACTGATTTTCTCTTGTAACTGTGTCTCTTGTAACGAGATTTAACTGTATTAATGTTTTTATTTTTTAACATGCTTACTGGAGTTATATCATCAGGCAGCTTTGTGTCGGCCTGTTTTAGCATAAAAGTAATACTATGTCGCTCGGAGGATATTACAAATGCAATTAGGGAAAACCTGGAAAACTTAGCTTGGTAGACACCCTGCTTTTTTGATTTCACACAGTGCAAAAGAATGATGGTTTGGTTAGATAGTTTTAGACAAACAAGGTCTGGATTAGTGACTGGAAAAGGGAAAAATCACTTTTGCCTGATGAGGCCCTATAAAAAATTATTCAGCACATTATCTAAAGGTGCACTTTAACAGCAAATAATGCTGCATGACAACATAATACATGATTTACATGTAAGGAAGTGTTGATTTCCACTGATCAGTATACATAATGATATGAAAGGATGATGGCACGCAATTTTTAACATCAGTACAAGTGCATCAGGTTGGTGTTAAATTTTCATACTTGGATGTTCAGGAAGTAGCAGACGAGAAGTTTCAAATGTATACAGTTGCTCTAGTTTTGAAAACTATGTGCCACTCAGGTATTGCACTGCACATTACTAAATTATATATTTGATGAAGTATAATTTAATTAAAAATACGAATTGCTTATTTCTGTGATTATTTATTCAGCTAGCAGCGTATAAAAATGGATAGGCATGGCTCATTTGTTCACAGCCTCTTTACTTCTGCAATACTGCAAGCCTTTAATCGTGTCCCTGTTGTAGATCCTCATATTGAAAGAGTAATAGAAATCAGAATTAACAAATGCAAATTATGTTAACCATCTGGAAGACAAATGGCTATAAGGACACTGTGCAAGTCTTGCCATAGCAAGATGGGTTTTCTAAATCATCTGTACTTAGCTTTAGAGACTGGGGAAAAGTTCGAATTATCGGATGTTTGAATTGGAGGTCATGCAGCACGATAGCAGGTGCCACCATAGCCAATAACCCCTACCCTTCAGCACCACCGGCCATTGCACCTGTCATTGCACCAGTTAGGCATTACTCACTCGTGGTTTTAGCTGGTTTTATCCTGTCCCTGCTTTGAATGCTTCAGCCTCGTAACTATGCTGCAATATTGCAGGGGCATTGCTTTGACCATGTGCTGGGCACCATGCCGGCCAGACACTGTGGTGCCTGTTTGAATTATCAATAACAGAACTGGCTCATGTTCATATTGATACACAGACCTCTATGAGGTTGGCTAGACCAATTACCATAGTTTGAATTATCCAAGAATTCAAATTAGCTTACTCAAATTACTTATTTCTGGTTTATAAGACGCACTCATCATATTTAGAGGCTTTCAACAAAAAATTGCTTTGTAACATGCTCCTCAATACGTACAGGTTAGGGCAATAGGACCTGACTATATGTGTTTGAACAACCATCGCGTGCTATGTGCCTGAAAGAAAATTTGTTACGTGCACATGCGAATGATAGAAAAAAAGAGCTGACAGTTATGTGCGAGAAAAACTCTTGCTCAGTAAGAGCAGGAATACTTTGTTATTACTCGAATACTTTATTATTGCTGATTTCTCGCGATTGCACTCAGGCATCCTCTTTGCACTCAAATCATGGTGCTGATTGTTGCTGTGTGCGAGTGCTCTGACTCGCGTGCAAAGCACATGCAGGAAACACACATGCAATAGCCACCAAACAATGTTGTAAATCATAACTGCAAAAGAGAGTCGGCTTGATCGGGCTTGTCTTGGCAGTGTGGAAAGGGCGAGGAGCATGAACGTCGTGACCCAAGGAAGCAGGATTGAATTCCGGCTTTGGCGGCCGCTTTTCGGTGGAGGCGAAAAGCTAGGTGCCCGTGTGCTGTGCGATGTCAGTGCACGTTAAAGAACCCCAGGTGGTCGAAATTTCCGGAGCCCTCCCACTACAGCGTCTCTCATAGCCTGAGCCACTTTGGGGCGTTAAACCCCAAAACCAAACCAAACCTCTTGGTACTCTGCCAGTGAAACGGCTGTACAATTCTAAAACACTATAACAACTGTAAATATTGTAATCACTGGCGTCGCTACTGATACCGTTTCACGATAAAGTTCGCCTATGAACATTGTGAAAAAAAAAAAAGCACATAAGATGCATCGTTGTATAGGACACACTATCAAAAGTTTTATAAAATAACCACGTCTTATACACCGGAAAATATGTTATATTGAGATGCATTCATACACAAAGTACTGCAATTCGTCGTGGATGCTAAGTTAAGGATGTCTGTGTCTGCCTTAACTTCTAGAATATTGCCAATGAATCGTGGTGATTGTGCTCGAAGTGGGTGTCACATTGCACAAACAAGTATTTGATTTCAAATTTGTTGTGGCAATTTCAAGTGCTCTGTAATTATAATTGCCCTATTTTGATATCCTGCCTTTGCACGTTAGAATCATGCAGTACCTTTTGTTTAGTTTGGTTGATGGGGTTCATAACGTCCTAAAGCTGCTCAGGCTATGTGAGACATAGTGGAGGGCTCCAGAAATTTTAACCACCTGGGTTTCATTAACATATGCACTGACATCGCAGAGTACATGGGCACCTTTCCGCCTCCATTGCAGAGCGGCCACCGTGACTAGGATCAGTGCCTTTGAATATGTTTGCATTTCATGAAAGCAGGTGGGAAGACGTACGATGAAAGGCTCTAAGCGACACCTTCACGCTAAGTTGCTGCTGCCGGAAAACACCTGCCTCTATAGTGGTTGACAGGCTAAGTTGGTGACACGACGTCATCGGGGATTTTCAGATAGCCGCACCTCCTTGCTGTATTGAGCTGCACAATGCTAGCATGATATACACTGCATGGCCAGTTTTATAGTCAATTAAGAGTAGCCGTTGGAACTGCCTTCCACAGGTTGAAGCTTCCCTTTATAACAACCTGCTACAGGGTACATATGTGCATGGCTGCATGGCACAACCCAAGGCTCCAAGGTCAAGGTCATGGACTGGTGGTACAAGGGTAGCAATCACTGCAGCTGTGGCTATGAAGTGTTGCCCCTGCACAAATTTACGTAATTCATATGGCAGTACTTTGTCAAGGGTGTTGCTAGCGCATGTGCGTGCAGCACTCAAATGCTGTAGAAATCAGTGCTTTTCTTGTTCATTTATGTTAATGCTGTAGTATACACTTGACCGCACGGTTTATTTGTGTCAAACCATGTATACACAGGTGTAGTGCAGTAAAAATGAAGATAGCATGTTTCAAGCCAGCGCGTCATATGTCCTCAGACAGCTGTAATTATATTATTTGCGAAATAAACACATTCATTTTCCGAACATGTTCCATGTGCAAGAAATGTAATTTACAGCATAGTACAGTGAAATCGAGCCCATGCACATGGGTACCACTGCCGTAATATGAAATGCATGGTGCTGTCGGGCTGCAACTATTTTGAACTTGGAACACATACACACTTGTTTCAGTTTCAACTTGCACCAGCTGGCAAACCAGCGCTATTGCATCTGGGTCATTCCGTTTCAAATGTTCTGTGTAGCACTTGACCAGCTTTGATTTCTTTTTAAAAATGCACGGTTGAGGTGTGTCTTGAAAAATAAGGCTTGGTGAAAATATGGAAATCAGAAAAATATTTTTAAATCTGCATTTTTAAAATGCACATCACTGAACAGTTTTTTCTCCATTGTCAAATGTTCTTTCATACTTCAGTTTAATCTAGTGACGAATTTTTAAGAGAAAGGTGAATAGCACCAACCAAGTTCTTTTACAGAAAAAAAAAATGTTTCAGAACTGGCTCAGTTCCTTCTGTAACTATGGGCAAGGCACAACTTGGCTTGTTAGCAACCCGTATGTATGACCTTCAGGTCAATGCACGCAAACCATGGATGCAAGAACGGGAAGCCCCCCCCCCCCCCCCCCTTATTGATAAGGGTGAAGGGCAAGCTTGGCTTTTTAAGCCCCTCTGTGGATGATCTTTGGGCCAGTCCACACACCATGGATGTAAAAAGGGCGAAAGGGGTCTCCCTGGGGAACCCTTCCCCCTACATCCATGGCTTGCATGCATTGGCCTCGCTCATAGTCGCACGATGAAGGAACTGAGCTGGCTTTGAAACATTTTTATTTTTGTAAAAGAACTAATTGTTTGGCGTTATTCACCTTTCTCTTAAATTTCCTAGCCAGACAGACTTCTGTCAAATGTTTCCGAGCATTAGTCATTTTGTTCCTTGAGTCCTAGCAATTCTTCCATTGTTAAATAAAGAAGGTTGTTATCAGAGATTACACCTTGTGTAGGTAGTATATAGTGATCAATGCAGTTTTAAGAAAAGGGCAAAAAGATTCATCTTAAATATTGGAAAACAGCTGATCTTGCTGCCACCGGGTTCAGAACCTGGGCTGGGTGCAGTTTGGCCATGTTTATTTTTTATATGGATTTAGCTTCATACACAACAGGTTAATTTGACAGAATGGAAGCTTGGGCGAGTTAGTGATGGTTCACTTGTCACATAGCACTAAACAGACACGGACACAGTACATCTCGCTCTGTCCATGTCTGTTTAGCTCTATGTGGCAAGTGAAACAGCTTAATGTCAGATTGAGAGCTCATGTTAAATGATCGCAGGATTAAGGCAGTTGTAGCATGCACAAAATTGAGATAACTGGAAAAACGTAAGAAGGCCATTTGCTCTGTGGTTGGCATTGTCAAATAGATAATGATAATTAGTAGAAAGCCGAGAAGTTTATTTAACCTTAGATAGATGGGACCTTGCGCTACTAATAAAGCTGAGCATATCTGCATGATTCTCTAAACAGCTGAATGGTCATAATCCTGAAAGTATATCTGACTACAGAAGCTAACTGGAAACCAGCACCCTTGCTCAAATTCATGGCTTATCTATCAGGCAGCTTGCAGTATGTATTTCTCAAACAACACCTACAGGAGTATGATCCACAAAAGTTCTCTCTACTCAGTATGTCACTTATTAACTTATGCTAGCATTTAGCAGCATAAAAATTGCTGCATTGCAACGAGTCTTTAATGACTTACTAGCCCTGATGTGACTTTACATGGACAGAGTGGCCAATCTTAGTTTTTGTTGCCACTCGAACACAGGTCTCCTGCTATACACACAGGTTGAAAAATAAGTTAACATGTATTGTCTTATGAGCTGCATAGATAAAACTAAGATTGTAAATAAGTTCTGCATGCAGAAATCAGTTTCTTTGTACACCTCTTGCAGGTGCAATTACTGTGCATGATGTGCATTGATGCAAGTGGTAATGACTGGATAATTTTAGATTTATGCAGCCTTGAGCTGCTAATACAACTGGGCATCTTGTCTCATTTTTTTTAAATTCTTGGCAGAGTCCATAGTCAGTTGAAGTATATCTGACCACTCAAACTGATGTTAGACCAATACCCTAGGCTCCAAGTTACTTTGTCTCTCAGGTAGACTGCAGTACATGTTTCCTAAGCCATCTTTGCATGAGTATGTCCCATCGAAGTGCTTGATACTTAGTATGCAGGCTGGCTTAAAAATTTATGCTGACATTTAGCAGCATGTAAAATATGCAGCCACATAGTTATAAAATGTTTAAGCTTAGCCTTCATGTGATTTCATAATTTCTTATCTTCCTGGCACCTTGGTGAATGGCAAACCGTTTTCATTGGCTGAGTGTTATGAATTAGGAAGACACTGTTACAAGTCTTAGTTTTACTGGCTGCTCATGAGCACAGGTTTGATTGCTCAACGTACAAGTAAAAATAGTTTTTGGCATGTGCTGTCTAAACTGCACGAACAAAGATAGTGATAAGCTTTGCACATTAATTTATTGACATGAAACATGAGGTTTTGGTATCAGTTCATCTAGCGGGGCAACCCCATTTCTTCTTTAACTTTCTCGATGTCTGCTGCTGTAACACCATAATCTTCATACAATATTTTCATGACCTCTTCTTCAAATGCCTTTGCAATTTCATTTGCACAAATGAAAGCCAACCTGTGTGCTGTCTCCAACTGAAAAAAAAGATGTTCTTTTTAAGTTTTGACACAACAATGATGAGCACAATGATAATGCATCTGCTTAAATCTCCAGTCACAACAATTCTTCAGAATGAAAGGTAGTGTTAAGAATGTGTCCTGTCATTGGTGTGCACTCAGTGGCACTTAACATTCCAAAGCATGCACGTGTTCCAAAGCAAGACAAGGGCAGCAAGAGACACTATATTGAATGACTTCAGGTTAATTTAGACCATCTGGGGCTCTTTATATGTGAGATGGTACAGTGCATGCATGTTTTTGCATTTCAACTCCATCGAAATGCAGGAGCCACAGCCTGAACTGGATCCTGCATCAAAATCAGAGCCAAAAGCTGAAGCTGTAAAGCCAACATGGGGATTGTGTCTTGTAAATAATGTAAATTTATGATTATCAATGGTCTGTATACTGATGAGAGCAGCAGCAAAGGAATATGCATATACTGCCAGCATTCCACAGCAATCAATTATCAGACTGTATACATGTACTTTTGAACAGAAGAAATACATGGCTAACAGTTTAAACTGGTAAAAATACACCGAAAAACCAACAAAAACTCAGAAGACTTTTATATCTATATCTTCGAGTAAGCAAGTCTATTGATTGCAAGGTTAGCAAAACATACAACACTGGTTTTTTCTGGGCTAATCACTCAAAGTGTTGAATATTTGTTGCATAAGAACTACATCTAGTCAGTGACTGAACAGTATAATTTCCTGTACATTATGAGAGCTCTGATAGAAGCAAGCTCGAACAAAAATTATGAGTAAAATTACTTCATACGTACTTGCCAAAAAAAGCTTGTACTAATCAATACATTACTACTTTCATGTCTATTATGTTGAGATCATGTATCATCTGCAGCAAAGGTTTCTGTACACGAGTATATGAACATCATTTTATTTTGTCGTGGTCATATAACTCACTTGTCTGAAATGTTGCGAGGTTTGGGAGGGGCTGTATATATATTATCTCTACGAGTAGCTGGTGTGTTAGGCAGAGCTGCATTTGAATGTAAACTTTGCTGCTTACTGCATCTATTTAAGACACACAAAATTACTGTCTTTCAGTCATTTTTTTATTTTATTTTTGCTGATTAGAACTGCCTGTGTTCACAAGCTGTTGCCATACCTCTTAATGACAATTTTTTTTACCTGCATTGTCTGTATATGTTACAATTTTATGAATGTCTACATATACAATATATTCCCTTCATCAGTTCAGTTCAGGCGTTCAGTCGTGTCCGACTCTTCGTGACCCTATGGACCATGTCACGCCACGCTTTCCGGTCTCTCACTATCTTCCTAACATCACATAACTTCATCTGCAGTGCCTCGAGGATGCCATCTAACCATCGCGTTCGCTGCCTACCCCTTCTCCGGCGACCCTCAACCTTTCCCAACATCAAATCTTTCTCCAGCGACTCCTCTCTTCTCATCAGATGACCAAAGTAGCTCAGCTTTAACTTTAAAATTTGACCCTCCAATGAGCAGTCAGGGTTTATGGTCGACAATATTGACTGATTTGATCTTCTGGCAGTCCAAGGAACTCTCAAGAGTCTTCGCCAGCACGACAATTCAAACGCGTCAATTCTTCAGCGGTCAGCCTTTTTCACAGTCCAACTCTCGCATCCATACATGACAACTGGAAAGACCATAGCACGAGTTATACGGATCTTGGTTGGTAGACTAATGTCTCTGCTCTTTACTAGGCGGTCAAGGCTAACCATTGCTCTCTTTCCCAGAAGCAGGCGTCTCCTAATGTCATGGCTGCAGTCTCCTTCCGAGGTAATCTTCGAGCCCAAGAAGAGAAAATTTGTCACAGCTTCCACTTCTTGTCCCTTGATGCTCCAGGACTTGATAGGGCAAGACGCCATGATCTTTGTCTTTTTAATGTTCAGTTTAAGCCCAAACTTGTCACTCTCTTCTTGTACGCGCATCACAAGTCTCTTGAGTTCCACTTCACTTTCTGCCATTAAAGTGGTATCATCCGCATATCTAAGGTTGTTGATACGTTTTCCAGCAATCTTCACTCCAGCTGAAGACTCGTCCAGACCGGCCTTCCTCATGATGCACTCTGCATATAGGTTAAATAGACAGGGCGACAGTATGCAGCCTTGCTTCACTCCTTTCTCAATCGGAAACCAATCAGTAAGACAATGCCCAGTTCTGACTGTGGCCTCTTGCCCTTCATACAGGTTCCTGAGGAGACAGACGAGGTGAATTGGAACTCCCATCTCTTGGAGAGCTTGCCACAATCTGCTATGATCTACGCAGTCAAACGCTTTCGCATAATCAATAAAGCAGAGGTAGATGGGTTTCTGGAACTGTCTTGCTTTTTCCATGATCCAGCGAAGGTTGGCAATTTGGTCTCTAGTTCCTCTGCCCTTGCGAAACCCAGCTTGCACGTCCGGAAGCTCCCGATCCACATACTGCTGCAGCCTACCTTGGAGGATTTTCAACATTACCTTGCTAGCATGTGAAATAAGCCCGATCGTGCGGTAGTTGGAACAATCTTTGGCACTGCCTTTCTTTGGAATGGGGATGTAAACTGACCTCCTCCAATCCTGTGGCCACTGCAGGGTTGTCCAAATCTTCTGACATAATGTATGCAGAATGTTAACAGCGTCATGGTTGAGGTTTTGAAGCAACTCAGCTGGAATGCCATCAATTCCGCTAGCTTTGTTCTTAGCAAGGCTGGCTAAGGCCCATTCAACTTCATTCTTCAGGATTTCCGGCTCGAGATCAGTGATCACAACCGTCTTATGTTGGGTTTGCACATTCGGGTCCTTCTTGTACAGTTCTGTGTATTCCTGCCACCTCTTCTTTATCTCTGAGGCTTCAGTGAGGTCCTTGCCTCGTTGCTCCTTTATCACGCCTAGCTTAGCACAGAAGCTTCCTTTGATATCTTTGATTGTCTTATACAGAGCACTTGTGTTCCTTAATTGGCTGTTGTCCTCAACTGCTTGGCACTGTATGTTCAGGAAGGCATTCTTATCTCTCCTTGCTAGTTTCTGAAAATCCGCATTGAGAACCTTGTATCTTTCTCTTTCCCCCATAACTTTTGCCATCCTTCTTTCCTCAGCTATTTGCAAAGCCTCTTCAGATAACCAGTTTGCTTTCTTGCATTTCTTTTGCTTTGGAACTACCTTAGTAGCAACTTCTTGTATTATATCACGAACATCAGTCCACATCTCTTTGGGCTCTTTGTCTTCTAGATCTAATTCTTGAAATCGATTCCTCACTTCCACAGCATATTCTAATGGAATTTGATCCAGATCATACCTGAAAGGCCTTCTAGTTTTCTGCGTTTTCCTCAATCGAAGCTTAATTTTGGCAACAAGAAGCTGATGATCAGTGCCACAATCGGCCCTAGGCCTTGTTTTTACTGCTTGTATAGCGCTTCTCCATCTCTGCCGGCAAATAATATAATCGATCTGATTCCTGTACAGACCGTCCGGTGAAGTCCATGTGTACAGGCGCCTCTTGTGCTGTTGAAAATGAGTATTCGCTATGGTCAGGTTGTTTTCTTGACAAAACTCTACTAGCCTCTGCCCAGCTTCATTTAGCTCACCAAGACCGAACTTGCCTGTAATTCCGGATATTTCTTCACTCCCTACCTTAGCATGCCAGTCTCCTATGAGAAAAACGACGTCTGATGATGGGGTGCGATCTAAAAGGCATTGTAGGTCCGCATAAAATCTCTCAACGTCAGCTTCTTCACCAGTAGTGGTCGGTGCATAGACTTGGATAACTGTTATGTTCAAAGGGTGACCTTGGATCCGAAGTGACATCATTCGGTCGTTTTTGGGGTTGTACCCTAGCACTGCTTTGCCCATTCTTCTATTTACTATGAGAGCGACCCCATTCCTTCTCTTGGATTCGTGCCCACAATAAAAGACATAATGGTCGCCGGAGTTAAATTCTCCCATTCCGGTCCACTTGAGCTCGCTGATACCTAAGATAACAATGTTCAATCTGTCCATTTCTCGCTTGACGATATCCAGTTTACCTTGCGTCATATATCTTACATTCCATGTTGCTATGTGATATATCTCCTTGCAACATCGGACTTTCCGGTCGCTTCCCAACACATCCACAACTGAGCGTCCTTTTGGCTTTAGCCCAGCCGCTTCATTCGTCCTGGAGCTACTAGAAATCGCCCTTTGTTCATCCCCAGTAACATGTGGGACGCCTTCCAACCTGGGGGGCTCATCTTCCGGCGCCATATCATTAATGGTATTGTGACTGGCCATAGGGTTTTCTTGGCAGGAAATACTGGAGTGGGTTGCCATTACCTTCTCCAGTGAATCACATTTTGTCAGAACTCTCTGCCGTGACCTGTCTATCTTGGGTGGCCCTACACAGCAGAGCTCACGACTTCATCGAGTTTCGCAAGCCCCTCCGCCACGACAAGGCAGTGATCCATGAAGGGGATATTCCCTTCATACTTCACAACAATAATTTGTCAAGATAAAACAATTTTTTTCATCGCTGAGGTCTTAAAAAATAAGGCTTGGTGAAAATTGCAGTCAGCTGCAAGCCTCATGAGCGCTCCTACGTAGGCATTTACAGTTTCGCCTTCCAGTTGATCTCGTCGCTGGAAGCGGGCTCAGCTGTAAACTTCTGATGGCCTCGGGTCGTAGTGCTTTTGAAGTGCTTCAACAATGTCATCATAAGGCACTTCCGCTGGTGTGCTTGGCTGGATAAGGGCGCAGATAGTGTCGTAAGTCTGCTCCCCGCACAACGTTAGCAGATCAGCCCTCTTCAAGGCTGGGTCGCTGATGTTAGCTTCAAAATAGAACTGAAGGCATCCAATCCACGATGACCACGAGCCGTTGAATTCTGGTATCTGGTTCGGAAACCCTTGCGTGTCAATAGCGTTGCGTAGCGCGGGTAGTCTGTAGAATCCATTTTCTCGTCGCCACTGTCGTGTTTGCGCGTTGTCAATGCAGAAAAGACGTACGCGCTACTGTTAACTTTGTTTATTAACCAGACAAGAGGGTGCGACCAGCCTCGGCCGAGGTGAAAGCCGAACTGGCCGGCCGAAAAATGGAGGGAACGCACGCGTCCACAGATGGGACTTGCTTCCCTGAACAACAGGAGGGTGAGGGAGCCCGCCGTGAGGGAAGTCCCGCTGGGCGCGGACAAGGAGCGAGTTCTCGCGGCGACGCGTGGAGAGGAGTGCCGAGGGTCTGTTCACTGCTCTATTCTCAGAACGGACCGAGAACACAGCACTTCGAACACAACAATATAATACGAACACCGCGAACATCTGAAGATAGCTTTGAGGCTGTCGGAGCTGAGACGAGGAATAACCAGCTCGGACATTGTTCGGGTTCTAACTGTTAAAAGGCTAAAGGTACGTCGGACGGACCCGATCAATGGTCTTAAAGGTACATCCGACGGACCCGGTGCGTTTTTCTTCGGGATACGTCGGACGCACCAGGGAAATATTTTTCAGAGGTACGGCGGACGGACCCAGTTGGCAGGGTTTTCTCCGGGATACGCAAGGTAGATGGATGGGGATGGGCCGTTTGGACTTGGGATACGTCGGGAAAGCCGGATGTGTAGATTGTAGTGGTTACTTGCATAGAGTTAATACAAAGGCTTTGTATTAACTCTATGGTTACTTGGTAGCGACAGCCAAATGTAGCCAAATTGAAGTTGATACGAGGTGTGCAAGGTCCAAGTAGTCCAAGTACGGTGGTTCCATGCATACGTGAAATGTGAAATTACGAAGAACAGTACAGTGGCAAGAATAGTGCCTAAAATGGGTGATATATTTACGTGAGTTGGACAGCGACAGGGTGGCAAGCACGACATACCAGAGCGCAAGCGCATGTAATCGCGGTGTTGACAGCCAGCCCGCAGCCCGCACGCCCGCTCATTTAGTCCTCGTCATGTGGATGATCGTCTACGACGTTAGTTATGTAGTTTTGATTCCACAAAGTTTCCTCACTTGAATCTGCGATGAGATGCATCACGTAACGCGTTGCTTTCTGCTCGTATTGAAGTTTCTATGTGCTTTGTGGTGCTGCAAGTTCTAAATACATACAAGCGGCGCTGAAAAAGCTGGGTACCGCCGATGTGTCTCTAGCCCAAGCATCGCGTCATCCTTGTTTGTTGTGCGAATGGAGGTGTAGGCATCGGTTTGTGTTTTCCGTGAGGTGTTAATGATGTCCATGCTACGTCGTAACGAAAGTGCTGTGTGAGACTACGAGTGTGCCGTTATGATGTGATGCATGCGCCGATGTCCGGACGGACATCAGCGTGTCCATTCATGATCGCCGATGTTCCGAGTGCATGCTAGTATTTATTAGGTGCAGTGGTAAGTCCAAAAACGTGGCGTGATGAGATTCACACGCGTTGTGCAACAGTCGACGACAATAAGTCATCGACAATCAGACTGCACTACAGAGCTCAAAACTCGGAAAATGTGGTGTTTCTGCAAAGTACACGCCTGTTGTTTACGTTAGTGCGTTTTGAAGGTTCGAAAAAAAAAAAAATAAATAGCAATACTTTAACCTGGCCTTGCACAAAGTTGTTGGGAATACACATGATGCAGTTTTTGCATGTTGGAGTAGACAGAAAAATACGTGCCCAGCCCACACTGTCGAGATACGCATTACTACAGGTGAAATGGTTCAGGCTTCTGGGAAATATATCAGCTGCCTGGCATAGCATCTTCCTAAATGTTCAGGCTTTGTACTATTGTTGAAGGCCACTTTATCATTAATAAAGGAACGAATATGGTTTATGTGTTAATAACTAGTGCTTTTTCAATGTATTATGTTCTTTTTTTTTTAGTTTTTCCCTTAATTTCTTTTGCTTTTTGATGCTAGACAAACTCAAATGGTACACTTTTAAACTTCTCTGTCCAAAGCTGAACATGAATATCTGCCATGCATGTGACAGCTGTAATGCTGGAAAGGTTACACACTGCCACATCTCAGTGACAGGTACAGCTACTTGCCCCAAGGTCGTGCTATTTAATCCCAGTGATAACAGCCGCACTTTAGTGGAGGCTAAATGCAACCGCATTTGTTTCCTGTGAGATGTCAACGCAAAGTGGAAAGTCCAGGGAGTCAATTTATCTAGAGCTCTCCACTGCAGTATTCTTCATAGCTACATGTGTCACTTTAGGATGTGAAACCCTACATGCCACATGTAGGATGTGTTGGTTTTTAGATTTTGGAACCTCATCTATGTTGCACAACATTTGGCTAATTGTAGTTCTCAAACAGTTGTTGAAGATGAAACCAAAGCAGTTATTGGCATGTTTACCCGCTTGGATTAATTTGCTAAATGCAGTTTTCTGAAACTTGCATCACTGCTAGACAGTTCAAATAGCAGGCAGTTGGATTACAAGAATGATGTGGATCATGCATTTCAGTTGACAAATGGAAAGTAATGGTCCCCTACATGCATGCACAGGTGCCCACAGATAAATACATAATTGGGTGTGTGATTGTGACATATCAAGGGTCTACAGAAAGCCATGTCGAGCCAGTGTGATATTCTTCATGAAGACTAAAATAAAATTGTACAACAGCTGCTGTCCATTGCAGAAAAATTTGGTCATTTTGTGTGTGATTAACTGACCATGAATAGCATTTTAATCAGAGTGATATATAATATCTGGTTTAGCATCCTAAAACAACTATGAGGGACGCAACAGTTGAGGGCTCCTGTACAATTTTGACCAAGTGGGGTTCTTTTACATGCACTGACACTGCAGAGTGCATGACAGCATATTGTTTTGCCTCTATTGAAATGCCTCTGCTGTGGCTGGAATCAAATCTGCATCCATGGGTTCAGCAACCAGGCACTTTAACTACCGAGCCAGCACAACGGAGTCAAGTAATAAAATGCACGCCATTACATTTCCTTCACAGAACTAATGTATACAAGAAAAAGCACATAGCAAAAAAAAAAAAACCAGTTTTATTGCACATTATATTCACATGTCAGTAACATCCTCTAGGAAGTTCTCGTAATATTTGCATAGAAACAATGAACAACTTACAAAAAAAAATGGACTTACTGCACTTCATATGTTAATGGGCAAGGTTGCATCTATGCTACTAGACTGCACTTCTCACAAAAAAAAAAACCACAAGCCCCATCTGCTTTAGCCAATCACTTGATCAAACTAACAGAGACAGATGTCGCACACCACAGGCTGGTTGTCTCGCAACATATCTGCATTTGTTGCATTTCAATTTCATGCCTTTCCACTTAGCTTCAACTGTTGCCAGCATTACTAGTCACCCATCTTTTGTGAAATATTTTTTTAAGCTGTTCAGATCAGCATCCTTGTTAACGATGGTCTCGGGCATTCCTGATGCTATCATTTTCACATCTTCCTCACCTGGAAGAATGAAGAAAATGAAAAGCCTTGAGCATACAAAAAATTAGGGAGGCACCTAATCTCCACCTGTAAGGGTATGATGCACCAGCATTAATGGCTCTTGTCAGCAGATCCCACTGTGGATTCCCATTCATTTACATGCCCTTTGCTACAAACTTAATCACTAATTCCTTAGTTCATGTCTCTGTTATCTCACACATACTCATTAGCATATGGTCGTAGGTGGCCCTGTTATGTGATAGGCAACCTGGCATAGATTTCTTACTCGAAGCTGAAACGTCCCGCAACATATTTCAAAATATAACTTTGTAAGCTCGAGTTAACAGCTCCTGCCATGTCGTGTGGTCTCGTGACAGTTGGCTCGTGGTACTTTTGGCTTGTGCACAGGGTCTGTCTGTTAATCATAATGGCTAACATGCATGAAAAATACATTTTTGCACAAACATTGGTGGCAAATGGTCAAGTGGTGCACTGCAGACTCTGAAATGTACACCTATATGCATGCAAGGGCGGCATCATCACATAGCATAATCAAGAGTTCTGTCAGTACCTGCAGTTGCATGGCACTCCAATGCCCATTAAAGGGCCACCTCAGACAATGGTTGTTGTTACCACAAGACCGGTTCTAACAGCGTGCTGGCACCATTCCACTGAGCGATGGGCATATATATGCATACATTAGATAGCTCATGATTATGGGTCTCATTATGACTTCCAAGGAGTTCCTGTCGTCAGAATCCCTACACTTTATGAAAGCGGGACAGCTGTCTTGAAAGGTGATGAAAAGAAATAACCAGGTTACCTTACCACAACGTTAATTTACAGAGGGTGAATATGCTGCATGAAGATACCAAGAGGCTTGTACAAAGAACATTGAGAGTGAAATGGCAGGATTTTTGAAACATTGAAATAAACAAAAAACTAAACTTTGTCAAACCTGTGATCGAGGAATGGAAATCATGCAGTCATCAAAAACACACCATGGAGTACATTTCAGGTAATCTTCACAAAAGACACACCCACACATGACACACAGCTTCATACTTATGAAAGATGACAAACGAATATGCAAGGAGTGTGGATATGAACTAACAATAAACCATGTCTTACTTACATCTGTGCCAGACTCGAGAAAAAAGGAGGAGAACATTTTGTACAATTTTGCAACATCCTTTTCCATCCCAGTATGATCCTAGGAGAGACTGCACTAGTCCGAATTCCCTGCATTTTTGGTTTCCTAAAATGACTCAACGTTCCTGAACAAGCCACATCCTAAAGAACACTAGTCATTACACACAAAATAAATACATTAAACCTTATTCTTGGTGCATGGCCGCATTAGTCGGGTATGCATCATAAAAACCAACACAACGCTTATAAGCTTTCAGTCTTGTGTGGTCCTTATTTACGTGACAGCGCTGTCATGTGGGTCTAATGTCCCAGCGATCAGAAAGTGAACTTTTCTAAATGGTAGCATAAATTTAAAAACCGTGAAGTCGATTCTACAGATCTCAAAAAACACGCGGGTGTTTGGCTTCGACTGTAGTACTCGAGTGTCTTATCAGCGTTCACCTTTGTTGGAAAGCCTGTAGCGAAAGTGTTAAAGAGAAGACATTTTTGAACAGTGCGTTTCTGAAGGCGTTGCTTTACTTTACGGGGCCCACAAAATGAAGCTCAATGTCAAACGCCGCCTAGGTAGGTTTTCTAGCAAGACAGCGATGTAGCGTGGAAAATCGCTCCGCCGGACCAGCGCTGACCGCGGACTTGAAAGGCGAACTGTTCAAACTTTTAGCTACTGACCACACCTAAATGAGTTTTGCATGGTCAAGGCAGAATTTTTCCACTGAGAACTGGTATACCATCGATTTTGCACCCAATATTATGAAAATCCGTCCTCTCTTCAGTGGAGCTATGCGCATCAGGGTAGGCCAGCCATAGGAACACGCAACGATCGCTTGCATGACACTCTCTGCACAATTCCAAGAATCAGCGTCTGCAACGAAATGTGCAGCTCACATTTTCTACCGCGTACCGAAGTCCGGCGACGCATGCATATCTCCCGCGCTCGTTCAGGTCACGCTAACCTCGAGCATGCGGGCGTTTAAATTGAACGACGAGAAAAAGATGCAGGCTGAGTACTTGCCTAGACTTCCTCTAAATACCAAAAACTATTGCTGTTTGTAGGGAAATGGATCATTCGCGCTTCTGGCTTTCCGGTTGTGCACACATGTATTGCGGTGAAGCGGGTCTTCATCTCGACGAGTCGACGTGCAGCTCGCCGCTGTAACTGCGCAGGCTTCTAGTAGATTCGGCGTGTCTTTTGCCACCTACAGCTCTGAGGTAGAATCTAAAGGAAAGATTTAACTAGGATCATTCTATTTCTTCTGTTTGCATGTGAGGAACGAGCATATCACATATGTCACATACAGCATATATACATACTTTAGATGGCCGAATGTTCTGCACGGCGAGGTGTGTGTTTTGTGCCGGCGCTCGATCTTTGGAGGTCGATGCAGGGCCTAACGCAGCGTAAATGCTAGGAATAGCTCGCTTCCATTACAGGCGGATCGAGGTGATAGTTTAGTGCGAAACGAAAGCTGCTATGTGCGTATCTCGATGCCAACTGGTGGAGCTGGTGCAGTACGTCGCATAGCCTGCAGATGTGTGACAAGCGAAGCTTGCTGTACACAATCCTGAGTGAAGAGCGTGATCCGTGATCTCTGTTAGAATGGATGAACTCTTCTTAGATACTCATCGGGAGTCGCGGTGACAAACGCGTTCGACGTGCATATAGCCATGAGCCTGTATATCGACGTCCGCCGTATCTTTACGAGAATCGAATGGGTACGTCGGACGTATCAGACACTTCGTTTGATAATTGCCGATCCAATAGGTAGCTGCAAAGAGACACCGATACCGATGTCGCTGTTTCCAGCCTTACAGAACACGCCGGGCATGGTGAAGTACACAGGACCGCTATTTCTGACCGCCAACGTTTGTTTGTCACTCAGGGAAACAAGAGAGCAAGTCTAGCGAAAAGAGCGAGCAAATAAAATAAACGAACCCAACAAAAAGAAAGGGGAGCACAAAAGGCAAAGGTGGGGTCATTTTAGCTGCTACCACCCCGCCAACCGTTTTTTTTTCCTCCCTCGGCTGGACTATCTTGCCTAAGTAGTGTACGATGATTGAACGGGACTGCGGCAGCAAAGTCGAAGTTTATTGGTTTATTCGCACTTTTATAACATTTTTTCCTGTCTTGCCTAAGATGTGGAAAATAAACCAACAGCAATGTATTTAGGCTGATACCAGTAAATAAACTACAGTTTAGCATCCGATGCATTCTTTATCATGTGCTTGCAGAGCTGAATTTTAGTATTTCTTTTACCACTTTCATCTTTGTTGTGAACTCGTAAAATCTTCATATCATGCCATACATTTATGCGGCACGTAGCAACATCTTCTCCTCATTCGATAATTTCCATAGCATCAAGTTTTATTTTTCTTTCTAGGGTTTGCATGATACCGACCCTCTAACACGCAAGACTTCAACGCCTCACTTTCAGTGTAAACAGCAGTGTTCTTTGAATGGCTGATTCCACTCAGTCGTTTCTGTGAAAGGAAAAAGGCCTCTGTTCGTCGGTTTCCCAGTGTTCAGTGTGCTAGCGGTTATTCGCTTCTCGTGCGAGGCAGCGCCATGAGCAGCGAGATGCCATGCTTTTGCCAAACACAAGCATACATGATGTACGAAAAGCTAAAAACGATTAACGAAAGGCACTATTTGTACTGGACTGGGAGCAAGTTTCTTCCGCCGGGGTACAGTGTTGGCTGTAGCCGGGACGCACATCAGCAGCACGCGCGAGACCTAGCAGCATGGCCTCTGAGATCCGAAGGCCATGCTAGCAGACGCTCCTCGCGCGTGTGGAGCAGCCGCTTGCAGGCAACCTCCGCGATTTTTATTGGTCTTGAAGGTGTTTCAAACCAACAGAAAATCAAAAAAGGACTACGTATGGAAAAGCGCGCCTGCAAATGTTTGGCGCGCGCGCAACACATGTATTGGTATGGATGGATGGATAAGGCTGAACCCTTTGAATAGGGCGGCGGCGTCACAAGCCGCCTAGCCATTTTATAATATAGTTTGAACCTATTCTTGCCTAGCTTTCAGCCACCAATCAGCTAACTTTCGTTTGTTTATTTCCACCCTTTTAAAGTCTATTTTTACTCCATTATCCTTAAAACCCCTCTCTGATTCTTCAACCTTTATCTTAATTGATAATTCCTGGCTGGTCCCCCTACTGCTGTTCAAATATTTGTTTGCCAGTTTTCTTGCCCGTCTTCTCCATCTTGTGTCAACATTCCTCATGTAGAGGTAGCTGAAGACTTTCCTAGCCCACCGCTTTCCTCCCATTTCTCTCAATCGTTGCTCAAACGCTATCTTGATGCTAGCTTCCCTGCTCTCAAAAGAAAAGCATCCCAAGTCACTCTGCACACCCTGGTTTGGCATATTCCCATGAGCTCCCAAAGCAAGCCTATCCACCCCGCGCTGCTTAATTTCCAACCGTGCTCGGACCTCTGTTCTCATACACAGGACTGCATTGGCAAAAGTTAAGACTAGGAACCATCACCCCTTTCGAAATCTATCGCACCACTTCATACCTATTGTAATTCCACAGTTGCCTGTTTAATTTTTTTTGCAAAATGGCTTGTTTTTATTAGTCCTCGTCCAAAAATCCGCACTTTGTGCATCAATAATGTACAAGGTTGCTTCTGAATTATATTCAAATGGCCTGAAACATGTCATGACACCATGTGACGTGACCCATGCATGGTGATATAGAGAAAAAGTAAAGTGAAAGAAATAAAGCAAACTTGAGGTAACTGAAAGAGGCCCCAACCCGGCCTACTTAAAAAATATGAAAGCGCAAAGTTTCATCACACTGTTCCCCACTCCAAATTCACTCAAACATAAGGAGAACAACAAGAAATAAATGAACTTAAAAAAACACCGGGCACTGTCCTCCCCCACACTTTCCCCATCTTCGCAATTCTTGGCCAGGCCACCCTGGTCCCCGCCCCCTTGCCCCTTGCAGACATGGAGAGTGCTTCATTGTCCCGACTCCTTGAGGAATTCTTCATAGGCTGCCGCGATTTCATCATCCATGTCGTCATTGCAGCAGTTGTTGCTTCCATCAGACACGTTGAGGTTCCCCATCTGTTCTGTGAGGAGAAGCTCATGGAAAAACCTCTCCTCTTCATTGGACACTGGAACACCGTCGGGGCCGCACGTAATGGGAAGGCTGTCTTCGCCTGGGCCAGCCGACGGGGAGCTCAAAGATGACGAAGAGCGGCCCCAGTTCATCTCGCGGAGCTCAAGGACATTCCGGACCATCAACGCCGCGGTCGGGTCGACGGCCTTCTTTAGAGAGATCTCGCGGAGCTTTTGAAACACGCTGTCGAGGGCGCTACTGTCGGCTGAAGCCGACGCAACTTTCTCATAGTTTTCCAGGTAGGCACCAATGAGCTTCAGCACCTGGATGGTACTCTTGATATTTTCCTTGGTGAGGGACTGCAGCAGAGCGTGCATCATGTTGGGAATGAAGGCTGCCAGGTGCTTCACCTTGTACGAGTTGTCTTCCCGCAAGAACGTCATCTGCGAGAAGAGCTCGGCAATAAAGAGGAGTAGCCCACGTAGGTAGGCATCATCAATTAAGTTGTCGGACCCCAAGTCATTCTGCTTGACGTACTCTTTGTGGCACCGGTCCAGGAGCAGGTTTGTGAAATCCTCCACGCCACGAATATGAAGGTTGCTCGCCAAGTGGTTGCACAAGCGTGCCCCGCTATACCTAAAGTTGGCTTCCTTTAAGCCCTGCTCGAAAATGGTGTCAACAACTTGACACAGGCCGCTTGCATCCGTAATTCCATTCAGTGTGCTGGTCAAATCCTCAATTTTGGAGTCAAACTCCGCAGGACACAGCGTTACGTCCTGAATGAAGCTCATGAGCCCCAGCATTGCATACTGGTTGGCATCCTGTGACTGAGGTGAAAGTGGGCACGGCTTGGCAACTTCCTGTGGCAGAGGGACTCGGAAGTGCCTCGGAACAAACTCGGGAGCATCAGGAGACAGGGTACTCTTGAGCACGAAGGATGGCATGCTTTTCCCTGACAGCTTGTCGTGTTGAGAAGTCGCACCGTCAGGGCAGTGCTTGTCCGACGCTTGTTCGGCGTTTCGAGTTTGCCTCAGCGGTGTGACCGCTGGTCCAGAAGCGACGCCGCTGGCTTTCGTTCGCGTGGACGCGTTCCCACTTGAATCCATTTTAAGCACAGTCTCTAAGCTGGGCGGACAGGCACAATTTCCTTCTAGCACTGGATTCCAAAATGGAACAAAATGGAGCACTGCCGATCAGTGTTGCCAACTTAAAAAATAGAAATCCTGCAACAAGAACTCTCAAAACCCGCTAAATGTATTTATGTGCCAAAAAGTTCATTTTTGTAGATTTTATTCAGTTTGTAAACAAGTATAACTAATGTAAAAAGAAAGAACGCACTTTTTTTTTCCTACTAAAAACCATTGAATATATTAAAGTTCTAAAAACTATTCTTTTTTTTTAAGTTTGCGAAATGGAAAGTACTGACTAGACACTGCTGAGGACGTCCTGCCTGACTGCAGGCACAATCACAGAAAGATGTCTGCTTCATCTGCAAACGACTGACTACTCGTACCGCTGGTACCAGGTACAGGTGGGCTTCCAGTGCTGTTGTCAGCGTATGCCTCCATCGTGCCTATCTTTTGAACTACATTTGGTGGCAGTTCGTAGTTTGAGCAGCATTTAGCCTGCAGGTTCGAGGAGTAGGTTCAAACGCACAGTTTTGAAAAGTGCCGCAGAAGTCGAGTCATGGTACCAGACCATCTTTTGGGATGATCCGTCGCTTCTGCGCATGCGCCAGCTGAAAGAAGTGAGGAGAAATAACTTGCCGGACGTGACGTAAAACTTATTTTATGTTTTGTTTGTAAAATGTCTGCCGTTTCTCGTCACCGTTTCTATAGTATTCTAGTTCACTATAGCCGTTTCTACGGCCTAGTGCGCTTGTATGGAGGCGCCACTGCTCCGGAACAAGTGGCGCCATCTCCCGCCGGCGCACCCGTATGTGGTACGTCTGCTCGTCGGAGGCGGCGGAGTGAACGCGAAGTCTACGCTTCTCGACAGCAAACTTGTTAGAACGAAGCTTTCTTCGGCCATTTCCTGCCTCGTGCCACATGCGCACGTAAGAGACATGTGTACCATGTGTTTGTGTTGAAAACTAAATCAAAATCAAAGCAAAGAAAGCCGCTACTCGTTTATGTCGTCTGGTAGAAGGCCGCCGGCGCTTGGGGCGCAGCGCATCGTCGGCGCGCGATCGCTTCTGCCGGCGGCTCTTCGTTTTTTTTTTTTCTTTTTGAAGTACGAATTTGAAATCCGCGGAATTTGGCAGTTTGAAAGTAAGTAGATCAATAAAACAAAAACTAAGCCAGTGTGCAATGCGCGCCACTGGCTTTTCCCCTCGATCGGTGGCAGTGCATGTGTAGACGGCATATGTTCGACTCCCCCGAACCGAAAGCCGAGTAAAGCTGGGCACCGTCAGTCAATGGAATCGCTCTTCAAAAAAAAAAAAAAAAAAAAGAAAAAAAAGCATGCTCTTTCGCAGGACAGGACGAGCCCAGGTTGTATCTGGAGATGTGCCCTAAGGCGCCGGGCCATGTGTGCACGTGCTTTTTCGCCACTTGGCAGTTCTGCCGTAATTTTTATTTTCTACTCGGTGCGTCGAAACGAGAGGTGACTTTTGACGGTGCAGTGCGCAGAAAAACAGGCATAGATGAGCAAGCTCCGCAGCGCGTGCTGTTCTGAGGTGGCGATCCTAGAATGTTGAGACATATTTTAAGAATAACTGCTTGGTGCGCGGTCAGAAACTGTACGAAGCCAGCACGTGTGTGGAGTGCGCGAGGAACTTCAGAGTGCAGAGGGGCCCTCGGATATCTTCGGAAAATGCATGCCTTCTACGACGTCAGCTTGGAGGTTAGTTTTATTCAGCCCTTTCGGCATCTCTTCACCACATGTGTAATTCGTTTTTTTTTCTTAATGTAGTTTTTGGCAAATTAACCCACGCAATATCACCGAGGCCAGTTGCATCTGCAAGGTCGGGGACCTCTGTTACTGATGAGTCGCATCCCTCTCGTATGATTTCCACGGAAACCGAAAACACTTTGATTTTCGGTTGCTTCCCGGCGGTTTTTTGATAACTATTAAGGAACCCATAAACACAGCAGTAAATCAAGCTGTAAGTCTCAAAGGAGGTTTTCTCTTTGCGGAGAGCCGTGAACGCGTGGCAAGAGCGTGCACTCCTGCAATGTGCTTCGCTCTCGATGTCGTACTTCTTCAGGCTAGATTTCCCAAAAACGAGCGCCGAGAACAGCTGGGAACTATAATTACGAAGTCATAAAAAAAAAAACAAAAAAAAAAAAAAACATCCCGCTGGGCAGGAAGACTGCGAGCTCTCTACAACACACAGGCCGTGTCCGAAGACGTGCCGAGCACTGGTTCCAAGCCTGCACGCATAGTACAACTCTTAGGGCTTCAGCTGAGTCCAGAAAAAAAAAAAAAAGCACTACCCCGTTTTTTTGTTTCTCGCATGCCGCGCACTCGATACAACCAAGCGATCGGTCGTGCGCATGTTTGAAAGAAACCTAGCGCGCAGTCCTGAAAAAAAACATGGGAAATGCGCAGCCGAAACGAAAAGCAATGGGTGCGATATCAGGTTGGAAATGACCATAATGACAACAGCAAGTAGAGGCTCTTGTTTCAGTCGGCGTTTATTTTTTTATTCTTACGGGGAACCAGGAACAAATCGGAACACCGCGTATACACGCTGCCCACTGCTGCGGATCCAGACAGCCGCCTTTCTCGACGGCGCCTCCCAGATGACGCCACATCTACGGCCAAAGCTGCAGCGCACCCAAGGCGCACCAGGCCAGATCGCTCGCAAGCCGGACTTGACTGTGGCGATGGTGGCGGACGGGATTCTTGGCATCGTAGTTTGAATACCGTAGCCGAGTGGCTGTGTGTGGCCGTGTTCCCAGGTGTTCCTTGAGCTCAGCCTCGCGTACTGCTGTTCGTCAAGCGGCATGCTGTGATAGCACTGTCTCCGACCTGTGGACTCTGCGACGCTAGTTCGCAAGCCTGTCAGCCCGCCCTTGTCGTTGGAACATGCCTGCAGTATGTTGCAAGTAACTGGTGTGGTCAGCATTCCATGTACTTACTTGCATTTCCCGAAATTTATACGAGTCACTGCCTTTGAATCATCCGAAAGTACGTATACAATTGTACTGAGGTGTACAGCGCAAGTAACGCAACACATGGGATGTGAAAAACTCAACTCCGATCGAGTGCGTAGTTGAATGGAATCTCGTTGTCATTTTTATCGTTGTCCTCGACTTCGACACCACTATTTAGGAGCAGTGGTAAACTTTAATCACCTCGAAATACCAGTATAAAAAGACCTGTAATTTGTACGAAATTGCTTCTCTATCCTGGATTTCAAGAGGTTGGTTAGTGTATCCGCAGGGCAATTGTTTTGCCATTTTCGTTGCCTTTATCGGATGTACAAACACGGAATTCGGTGTCCAATTGATGCAGGCAGCTTGGCACAGCTAATCTATTATGAAGCTCCGGTGCGGTAGCCAGCCCGGGACTAACCGGGAAATAGAACCTCAACCGGGAAGGCCAGCTATTCATCACAGCTCTCAAGCGACTCGCTGCCGGCCTACTGGACTAGTCATGCAACCGTGGAACCCAGGTTTATTTTCAAGTAAACTTCTGTACTTAGGAGTCCCGGGAGGTAGACCGCCCGCGCAAAGAAAAAATGCTCTCCACATCTCCCGACGCTGTCCTGCCTCTAGTTTTGCTCCTAAAGTTGAAGGCTCGAAGCGCAAGCTGTGAAAGTCCTGGTATTTTTGCACAGTATTTATCTTCCAGCTGCTCAAGCTCTAGATAGTTCTTGTGTCGAATTCCTGTAGTTTTTTTTTTTCCCAGAAAGCATCCCACAACATCCTATTTGATCGATGTTATTTCTACTTGCCCTGTTGTGCTTATCATTGTAGACGAGCATGTAGACGTGTCAAAACAATAACTAAACAGTGCTGCTTTCGTGATTCCATCTTTGTCCAGTCATTGCCCTTGCGACTAGTTGCAGCATGCGGCAAAAACAAAGTTTGCCAAGTAATTATTTCCTCTGCCTTAGGGAAAACAGGCCAGCTGTGAAAGCTGCAAAGATATGGACTCATATCCCTTCATATTGTTTCACACAATCATGTTAATGATGTGTTGCATCTTCAAAGATTTAAGCATTCTGCTTGCCAGCGCAAGACGGAACATTTATTGCGAACTGCATATTGGTTGTGTAGTGTCAAAATACACACATGCATCTCGATGTCACGACATACAATACCCTCGGGTGGTCACAAAGTACTCCATATGTCATGATAGCCAACTGCAGCTATGGAATAAAAAAGGTATATGGACATAAATCATTGCTAGAGTAACAAAACTGCGTAAATTTGCACTGTTAAAAATATTAAACACTACACAGTGAAAGTAGTTTTGCTAGAACCATTGCTGTGACTGACATGGCAAACAGTGCTTGTTGCCTTTAGTGATGTGTTGAGCACAAGGCCTGCATGGAGATTTTAATCCTATCAGTTAGGTGGAGTTATGTCCTGTTTTTGTTGTGTTGTCAAGCATGCAGGCCAAGGTAATGCCATATGGTCCTTGGTTCCAACGCTGCAATTCTGAAAAAGTGACTCCCAACACATGTCCAATGTACACAGTCCCACTGCTGACCGTGCATATTCCTAAGTGATGTCCAAGTCTTGGGCAGACACTTATCGACGCAGCTCACAAAGCAACATTCCTGCCAAGGTGGTTGCCTACCATAAAAACCACATGCCATAGCTGCCATTCATGGCAGCCCAGAGGTAATGAAGTGCTGACGAAACACATTTGAGGTGTTCAGTGAGTTTACACAAGAGGGAGTTGTTAATCTGGTTACTTAGTCATCCAGTGAAATTTACACTGTATTTATTTTGTTAAACAAAGCTCCTTTTGTGAAGTAAAACAAGCTCCTAGTAGCAACAGGCGCAAAGCAGGCAAATTGCAATTCATATTGAAATACTTATTGTGAATTGTTTTATTGTCGGATTCCTTTGAAGGGACACTAAGGAGGATGGAAAGCAGTTTTCCTGTATCACTAAGATACAGTGTTCTAATAAAGAGACCACACGAGTCGCTTTGGGACGTTAAACCCCACAAACCATTAAAGAGACCACTTAAAATGAAAGCAGAAGTTTTAAAAGGATGGAAAGACCAAGAAACCGAACAAAGATGCTGCCATTACCGGCTAATTTTGCAAGTAAAATGCATGCTTCCACACAGAAGTTTTGGTGCAGATTACTGCAAGATATATTGTGTCATGAGCCACTCTAATGTGGCAGTGACACGTCCTTTTCAGCAAGGTCATCATGAATTGACTCATGGGAAGGCTTCAATTTAAATTTTCTCACCAATAAATATTATATGCCACAATTGCTGCCAGACAACACAGCCATAACGAGAGAAATAATCAAATATTTACCGAGACCAATGACTCAATGGAGTTCTCCTCAGTGTCCCTTTAAAAGGGTGCACTTTAGTATTCAAGCAAAGTATGCACTGATGCATGTGAGAAAATATTCTGAGGTAACACAATCTTTGCTCCAAGAGAAGACTGGCAACTTCACCACAAAGAGGGAAAACAGCTGCCCGGGTACACTGGTACAGCACATACAGCAATCGCAATAATTAGCAGACATGCATTGCAATTCACAGAATGTCACGAAATGTGGTCGCTAGGTTAAATGTAATAGCATTAAATGTGCAAGCATATTTTGCAGATTGCTGAGTTTTATTTGTTGCTTCAATTATTTATTTCATATATACGGCAACACCTTTGGTCAACAAAAAAAAAAAGGGCGTGTAGGTGCCAGGAAAGGGGTCAGATTAGATGTGCTAGGTTTCTCTCCTGGAGGCGCAAGGAGAGAATCATTCTCCTGTAACCAGTTGACAGTGGATTCATCCGAATGTGAAGGTCTGATGTTCGACGACCCAAAAGTTACCTAAACGGGCATCTCTGCCAGCTGTCGACCGGAGTATATGCAAGAGATGTGGTCGTGTAGCCTAAGCACGGACGTCTGCACGAAAGAAGGAAAAAAAAAGCTCACATTTTGGGTATCACATCAAAAATATGTGTAAGCCCACTCAGCAACCAAAAATGACCTACACTGGGCATGCATACAACACATGAATATGTCAGCGCAACTTAACAGTGTTGGCCGTTCATGTCATATCGTAATTATGGTGCAGTGAGGCTTGCTGATGAATTAAACAGGCTCTGCTCATCGCAAACCTCTCAGCAACACCTTCCCACAATCAGTGTCCTGACCTTTCAATAAGACAGCTTTCTCCTCCTCGCATTGCTAGAATGCATCAGAACGTTCTTGCTCACAGCATATAAATGCGATCAATATGATAAAGCTCACCATGAATGTCATTACGGTTTTTTCCCCTCCCCCCTTATCATCTGCCTGTACTGTATGCACAGCTTTCTTGATCTATCCACATCTAAATGAGAACAACTTAAGGGAATAGTGAGGGCAAAATGAACTTGGTCTATACCAATGAATACTGTGTTCTAATAATGAAACACAGGCTTTTTCTATGGTAGAAGTTTTATAGATTACAAAAGTATGGAAACTAAAATACAGCTAAGCCACCAATGGCCACTTTTGTAAGTAAACCGTGGTGACGTTACTTAATGTTTACTCCTGCAGATCTCCAATGCACGACTACGCAGCCGTTCACTACTGATTGATGATAAGTGTGTTTTGCAGCATGAGCTGCATCTCCTATGGATTACAGAGCTCAAAACTCGGAAAATCTGGTGTTTCTACAAAGTACACGCCTATTGTTTACATTAGTGCGTTTTGAAGGTTCGAAAAAAAAAATAGCAATACTTTAACCTGGCCTTGCACGAAGTTGTTGGGAATGCACATGATACAGTTTTTGCATGTTGGACTAGATAGAAAAATAAGTGCCCAGCCCACACTGTCGAGGTACGCATTACTACAGGTGAAATGGTTCAGGCTTCTGGGAAATATCAGCTGCCTGACATAGCATCTTCCTAAATGTTCAAGCTTTGTACTATTGTTGAAGGCCACTTTATCATTAATAAAGGAACAAATATGGTTTATGTGTTAATAACTGGTGCTTTTTCAATGTATTATGTTCTTTTTTTTAGTTTTTCCCTTAATTTCTTTTGCTTTGTGATGCTAGACAAACTCTAATGGTACACTTTTAAACTTCTCTGTCCAAAGCTGAACATGTATATCTGCCATGCATGTGACAGCTGTAATACTAGAAAGGTTACACACTGCGACATCTCAGCGACAGGTACAGCTGCTTGCCCCAAGGTCGTGATATTTAATCCCAGTGATAACAGCCGCACTTTGGTGGAGGCTAAATGCAAACGCATTTGTTTCCTGCGAGATGTCAACGCAAAGTGGAAAGTCCAGGGAGTCAATTTATCTAGAGCTCTCCACTGCAGTATTCTTCATAGCTACATATGTCACTTTAGGATGTGAAACCCTACATGCCACATGTAGGATGTGTTGTTTCTTAGATTTTGGAACCTCTCATCTATGTTGCACAACATTTGGCTAATTGTAGTTCTCAAACAGTTGTTAAAGATGAAACCAAAGCAGTTATTGGCATGGTTTCCCGCTTGGATTAATTTGCTAATTGCAATCTTTTGAAACTCGCATCACTGCTAGACAGTTCAAATAGTAGGCAGTTGAATTACAAGAATGATGTGAATCATGCATTTCAGTTGACAAATGGAAAGTAATGGTCCCCTCCATGCATGCACAGGTGCCCATAGATAAGTACATAATTGGGTGTGTGATTGTGACATATCAAGGGTCTACAGAAAGCCATGTTGAGCCAGTGTGATATTCTTCATGAAGACTAAAATAAAATTGTACAACTGCTGCTGTCCATTGCAGAAAAATTTGGTCATTTTGTGTGTGATTAACTGACCATGAATAGCATTTTAATCAGAGTGATATATAATATGTGGTTTAGCATCCTAAAACAACTATGAGGGACGCAACAGTTGAGGCCTCCTGTACAATTTCGACCAAGTGGGGTTCTTTTACATGCACTGACACCGCACAGTGCATGACAGCCTATTGTTTTGCCTCTATTGAAATGCCTCTGCTGTAGCTGGAACCAAATCTGCATCCATGGGTTCGGCAGCCAAGCACTTTAACTACCGAGCCAGCACAATGGGGTCAAGTAATAAAATGCATGCCATTACATTTCCTTCACAGAACTAATGTATACAAGAAAAAGTACATAGCAAAAAAAAACGAGTTTTATTACACATTATATTCACATGTAAGTAACATCCTCTTGGAAGAAAGTTCTGATAATATTTTCATGGAAACAATGAACATGTTACAAAAAAAAAGCAATGCACTTGCTGCACTCCAATTGTTAATGGGCAAGGTTGCATCTATGCTACTAGACTGCACTTCTCACAAAAAAAAACAAAAAAACCACAAGCCCCATCTGCTTTAGCCAATCACTTGAAACTAACAGAGACAGATGTCGCACACCACAGGCTGGTTGTCTCGCAACATATCTGCATTTGTTGCGTTTCAATTTCATGCCTTTCCACTTAGCTTCAACTGTTGCCAGCATTACTAGTCAGCCATCTTTTGTGAAATATTTTTTAAGCTGTTCAGATCAGCATCCTTGTTAACGATGGTCTCGGGCATTCTTGATGCTATCATTTTCACATCTTCCTCACCTGGAAGAATGAAGAAAATGAAAAGCCTTGAGCATACAAAAAATTAGGGAGGCACCTAATCTCCACCTGTAAGGGTATGATGCACCAGCATTAATGGCTCTTGTCAGCAGATCCCACTGAGGATTCCCATTCATTTACATGCCCTTTGCTACAAACTTAATCACTAATTCCTTAGTTCATGTCTCTGTTATCTCACACATACTCATTAGCATATGGTCGTAGGTGGCCCTGTTATGTGATAGGCAACCTGGCATAGATTTCTTACTCGAAGCTGAAACGTCCCGCAACATATTTCAAAATATAACTTTGTAAGCTCGAGTTAACAGCTCCTGCCATGTCGTGTGGTCTCGTGACAGTTGGCTCGTGGTACTTTTGGCTTGTGCACAGGGTCTGTCTGTTAATCATAATGGCTAACATGCATGGAAAAGACATTTTTGCACAAACATTGGTGGCAAATGGTCAAGTGGTGCACTGCAGATTCTGAAATGTACACCTATATGCATGCAAGGGCGGCATCATCACATAGCATAATCAAGAGTTCTGTCAGTACCTGCAGTTGCATGGCACTCCAATGCCCATTAAAGGGCCACCTCTGACAATGGTTGTTGTTACCACAAGACCAGTTCTAACAGCGTGCTGGCACAATTCCACTGAGCGATGGGCATATATATACATACCTTAGATAGCTCATGATTATGGGTCTCATTATGACTTCCAAGGAGTTCCTGTCGTCAGAAGCCCTACACTTTATGAAAGCAGGACAGCTGTCTTGAAAGGTGATGAAAAGAAATAACCAGGTTACCTTACCACAACGTTAATTTACAGAGGGTGAATATGCTGCATGAAGATACCAAGAGGCTTGTACAAAGAACATTGAGAGTGAAATGGCAGGATTTTTGAAACATTGAAATAAACAAAAAACTAAACTTTGTCAAACCTGTCATCGAGGAATGGAAATCATGCAGTCATCAAAAACACACCATGGAGTACATTTCAGGTAATCTTCACAAAAGACACACCCACACATGACACACAGCTTCATACTTATGAAAGATGACAAACGAATATGCAAGGAGTGTGGATATGAACTAACAATAAACCATGTCTTACTTACATCTGTGCCAGACTCGAGAAAAAAGGAGGAGAATATTTTGTACAATTTTGCAACATCCTTTTCCATCCCAGCATGATCCTAGGAGAGACTGCACTAGTCCGAATTCCCTGCATTTTTGGTTTCCTAAAATGACTCAACGTTCCTGAACAAGCCACATCCTAAAGAACACTAGTCATTACACACAAAATAAATACATTAAACCTTATTCTTGGTGCATGGCCGCTTTAGTCGGGTATGCATCATAAAAACCAACACAACGCTTATAAGCTTTCAGTCTTGTGTGGTCCTTATTTACGTGACAGCGCTGTCATGTGGGTCTAATGTCGCAGCGATCAGAAAGTGAAATTTTCTAAATGGCAGCATAAATTTAAAAACCGTGAAGGCGATTCTACAGATCTCTAAAGACACGCGGGTGTTTTGCTTCGACTGGAGTACTCGAGTGTCTTATCAGCGTTCACCTTTGTCTGAAAGCCTGTAGTGAAAGTGTTAAAGAGAAGACATTTTTGAACAGTGCGTTTCTGAAGGCGTTGCTTCACTTTACGGGGCCCACAAAATGAAGCTGAATGTCAAACGCCGCCTAGGTAGGTTTTCTAGCAAGACAGCGATGTAGCGTGGAAAATCGCTCCGCCGGACCAGCGCTGACCGCGGATTTGAAAGGCGAACTGTTCAAACTTTTAGCTACTGACCACACCTAAATGAGTTGTGCATGGTCAAGGCAGAATTTTTCCACTGAGAACTGGTATACCATCGATTTTGCACCCAATATTATGAAAATCCGTCCTCTCTTCAGTGGAGCTATGCGCATCAGGGTAGGCCAGCCGTAGGAACACGGATGTGTGGTTGTAGCAACGATCGCTTGCATGACACTCTCTGCACAATTCCAAGAATCAGCGTCTGCAACGAAATGTGCAGCTCACATTTTCTACCGCGTACCGAAGTCCGGCGACGCATGCATATCTCCCGCGCTCGTTCAGATCACGCTAACCTCGAGCATGCGGGCGTTTAAACTACATGTACGCAAAATTGAACGACGAGAAAAAGATGCAGGCTGAGTACTTGCCTAGACTTCCTCTAAATACCAAAAACCATTGCTGTTTGTAGGGAAATGGATCATTCGCGCTTCTGGCTTTCCGGTTGTGCACTCATGTATAGCGGTGAAGCGGGTCTTCATCTCGACAAGTCGACGTGCAGCTCGCCGCAGTAACTGCGCAGGCTTCGAGTAGATTCGGCGTGTCTTTTGCCACCTACAGCTCTGAGGTAGAATCTAAAGGAAGGATTTAACTAGGATCATTCTATTTCTTCTGTTTGCATGTGAGGAGCGAGCATATGACATATGTCACATACAGCATATATACATACTTTAGATGGCCGAATGTTCTGCACGGCGAGGTGTGTGTTTTGTGCCGGCGCTCGATCTTCGGAGGTCGATGCAGGGCCTAACGCAGCGTAAATACTAGGAATAGCTCGCTTCCATTACAGGCGGATCGAGGTGATAGTTTAGTGCGAAACGAAAGCTGCTATGTGCGTATCTCGATGCCAACTGGTGGAGCTGGTGCAGTACGTCGCATAGCCTGCAGATGCGTGACAAGCGATGCTTGCCGTACACAATCCTGAGTGAAGAGCGTGATCCGTGATCTCTGTTAGAATGGATGAACTCTTCTTAGATACTCATCGGGAGTGGCGGTGACAAACGCGTTCGACGTGCATATAGCCATGAGCCTGTATATCGACGTCCGCCGTATCTTTACGAGAATCGAATGGGTACGTCGGACGTATCACACACTTCGTTTGATAATTGCCGATCCAATAGGTAGCTGCAAAGAGACACCGATACCGATGTCGCTGTTTCCAGCCTTACAGAACACGCCGGGCATGGTGAAGTGCACAGGACCGCTATTTCTGACCGCCAACGTTTGTCACTCAGGGAAACAAGAGAGCAAGTCTAGCGAAAAGAGCGAGCAAATAAAATAAACGAACCCAACAAAAAGAAAGGGGAGCACAAAAGGCAAAGGTGGGGTCATTTTAGCTGCTACCACCCCGCCAACCGTTTTTTTTTCCTCCCTCGGCTGGACTATCTTGCATAAGTAGTGTACGATGATTGAACGGGACTGCGGCAGCAAAGTCGAAGTTTATTGGTTTATTCGCACTTTTATAACATTTTTTCCTGTCTTGCCTAAGATGTGGAAAATAAACCAACAGCAATGTATTTAGGCTGATACCAGTAAATAAACTACAGTTTAGCATCCGATGCATTCTTTATCATGTGCTTGCAGAGCTGAATTTTAGTATTTCTTTTACCACTTTCATCTTTGTTGTGAACTCGTAAAATCTTCCTATCATGCCATACATTTATGCGGCACGTAGCAACATCTTCTGCTCATTCGATAATTTCCATAGCATCAAGTTTTATTTTTCTTTCTAGGGTTTGCATGATACCGACCCTCTAACACGCAAGACTTCAACGCCTCACTTTCAGTGTAAACAGCAGTGTTCTTTGAATGGCTGATTCCACTCAGTCGCTTCTGTGGAAGGAAAAAGGCCTCTGTTCGTCGGTTTCCCAGTGTTCAGTGTGCTAGCGGTTATTCGCTTCTCGTGCGAGGCAGCGCCATGAGCAGCGAGATGCCATGCTTTTGCCAAACACAAGCATACATGATGTACGAAAAGCTAAAAACGATTAACGAAAGGCGCTACTTGTACTGGACCGGGAGCACGTTTCGTCCGCTGGGGTACAGTGTTGGCTGTAGCCGGGACGCACATCAGCAGCACGCGCGAGACCTAGCAGCATGGCCTCTGAGATCTGAAGGCCATGCTAGCAGACGCTCTTCGCGCGTGTGGAGCAGCCGCTTGCAGGCAACCTCCGCGATTTTTATTGGTCTTGAAGGTGTTTCAAACCAACAGAAAATCAAAAAAGGACTACGTATGGAAAAGCGCGCCTGCAAATGTTTGGCGCGCGCGCAACACATGTATTGGTATGCATGGATGGATATGGCTGAACCCTTTGAATCGGGCGGCGGCGTCACAAGCCGCCTAGCCATTTTATAATATAGTTTGAACCTATTCTTGCCTAGCTTTCAGCCACCAATCAGCTAACTTTCGTTTGTTTATTTCCACCCTTTTAAAGTCTATTTTTACTCCATTATCCTTAAACCCCTCTCTGATTCTTCAACCTTTTTCTTAATTGATAATTCCTGGCTGGTCCCCCTACTGCTGTTCAAATATTTGTTTGCCAATTTTCTTGTCCGTCTTCTCCATCTTGTGTCAACATTCCTCATGTAGAGGTAGCTGAAGACTTTCCTAGCCCACCGCTTTCCTCCCATTTCTCTCAATCGTTGCTCAAACGCTATCTTGATGCTAGCTTCCCTGCTCTCAAAAGAAAACCATCCCAAGTCACTCTGTACACCCTGGTTTGGCATATTCCCATGAGCTCCCAAAGCAAGCCTATCCACCCCGCGCTGCTTAATTTCCAACTGTGCTCGGACCTCTGTTCTCATACACAGGACTGCATTGGCAAAAGTTAAGACTAGGAACCATCACCCCTTTCGAAATCTCTCGCACCACTTCATACCTATTGTAATTCCACAGTTGCCTGTTTAATTTTTTTTGCAAAGTGGCTTGTTTTTATTAGTCCTCGTCCAAAAATCCGCACTTTGTGCATCAATAATGTACAAGGTTGCTTCTGAATTATATTCAAATGGCCTGAATCATGTCATGACACCATGTGACGTGACCCATGCATGGTGATATAGAGAAAAAGTAAAGTGAAAGAAATAAAGCAAACTTGAGGTAACTGAAAGAGGCCCCAACCCGGCCTACTTAAAAAATATGAAAGCGCAAAGTTTCATCACACTGTTCACCATTCCAAATTCACTCAAACATAAGGAGAACAACAAGAAATAAATGAATACTTGAGAAAACACCGGGCACTGTCCTCCCCCACACTTTCCCCATCTTCGCAATTCTTGGCCAGGCCACCCTGGTCCCCGCCCCCTTGCCCCTTGCAGACATGGAGAGTGCTTCATTGTCCCGACTCCTTGAGGAATTCTTCATAGGCTGCCGCGATTTCATCATCCATGTCGTCATTGCAGCAGTTGTTGGAGTATCTGCTTCCATCAGACACGTTGAGGTTCCCCATCTGTTCTGTGAGGAGAAGCTCATGGAAAAACCTCTCCTCTTCATTGGACACTGGAACACCGTCGGGGCCGCACGTAATGGGAAGGCTGTCTTCGCCTGGGCCAGCCGACTGGGAGCTCAAAGATGACGAAGAGCGGCCCCAGTTCATCTCGCGGAGCTCAAGGACATTCCGGACCATCAACGCCGCGGTCGGGTCGACGGCCTTCTTTAGAGAGATCTCACGGAGCTTTTGAAACACGCTGTCGTATGCGCTACTGTCGGCTGAAGCCGACGCAACTTTCTCATAGTTCTCCAGGTAGGCACCAATGAGCTTCAGCACCTGGATGGTACTCTTGATATTTTCCTTGGTGAGGGACTGCAGCAGAGCGTGCATCATGTTGGGAATGAAGGCTGCCAGGTGCTTCACCTTGTACGAGTTGTCTTCCCGCAAGAACGTCATCTGCGAGAAGAGCTCGGCAATAAAGAGGAGTAGCCAACGTAGGTAGGCATCATCAATTAAGTTATCGGACCCCAAGTCATTCTGCATGACGTACTCTTTGTGGCACCGGTCCAGGAGCAGGTTTGTGAAATCCTCCACGCCACGAATATGAAGGTTGCTCGCCAAGTGGTTGCACAAGCGTGCCCCACTATACCTAAAGTTGGCTTCCTTCAAGCCCTGCTCGAAAATGGTGTCAACAACTTGACACAGGCCGCTTGCATCCGTAATTCCATTCAGTGTGCTGGTCAAATCCTCAATTTTGGAGTCAAACTCCGCAGGACACAGCGTTAAGTCCTCAATGAAGCTCATGAGCCCCAGCATTGCATACTGGTTGGCATCCTGTGACTGACGTGAAAGTGGGCACGGCTTGGCAACTTCCTGTGGCAGAGGGACTCGGAAGTGCCTCGGAACAAACACGGGAGCATCAGGAGACAGGGTACTCTTGAGCACGAAGGGTGGCATGCTTTTCCCTGACAGCTTGTCGTGTTGAGAAGTCGCACCGTCAGGGCAGTGCTTGTCCGACGCTTGTTCGGCGTTTCGAGTTTGCCTCAGCGATGTGACCGCCGGTCCGGAAGCGACGCCGCTGGCTTTCGTTCGCGTGGAAGCGTTCCCACTTGAATCCATGCTAAGCACAGTCTCTAAGCTAGGCGGACAGGCACAATTTCCTTCTAGCACTGGATTCCAAAATGGAACAAAATGGAGCACTGCCGATCAGTGTTGCCAACTTAAAAAATAGAAATCCTGCAACAAGAACTCTCAGAACCCGCTAAAAACCGCTAAATGTATTTATGTGCCAAAAAGTTCATTTTTGTACATTTTATTCAGTTTGTAAACAGGTATAACTAATGTAAAAAGAAAGAACGCCATTTTTTTTCTACTAAAAACCATTGAATATATTAAAGTTCTAAAAACTATTTTTTTTTTTTTTAAGTTTGCGAAATGGAAAGTACTGACTAGACACTGCTGAGGACGTCCTGCCTGACTGCAGGCACAATCACAGAAAGATGTCTGCTTCATCTGCAAACGACTGACTACTCGTACCGCTGGTACCAGGTACAGGTGGGCTTCCAGTGCTGTTGTCAGCGTATGCCTCCATCGTGCCTATCTTCTGAACTACATTTGGTGGCAGTTCGTAGTTTGAGCAGCATTTACCCTGCAGGTTCGAGGATTAGGTTCAAACGCACATTTTTGAAAAGTGCCGCAGAAGTCGAGTCATGGTACCAGACCATCTTTATTGCAATGCTCCGTCGCTTCTGCGCATGCGCCAGCTGAAAGAAGTGAGGAGAAATAACTTGCCGGACGTGACGTAAAACTTGTTTTATGTTTTGCTTGTAAAATGTCTGCCGTTTCTCGTCGCCGTTTCTATAGTATTCTAGTTCACTATAGCCGTTTCTATGGCCTAGTGCGCTGGTATAGAGGCGCCACTGCTCCGGAAAAGTGGCGCCACCTCCCGCCGGCGCACCCGTATGTGGTACGTCTGCTCGTCGGAGGCGGCGGAGTGAACGCGAAGTGTACGCTTATCGAGAGCAAACTTGTTAGAACGAAGCTTTCTTCGGCCATTTCCTGCCTCGTGCCACATGCGCACGTACCATGTGTTTGTGTTGAAAAATAAATCAAAATCAAAGCAAAGAAAGCCGCTACTCGTTTATGTCGTCTGGTAGAAGGCCGCCGGCGCTTGGGGCGCAGCGCATCGTCGGCGCGCGATCGCTTCTGCCGGCGGCTCTTCATTTTTTTTTTCTTTTTGAAGTACGAATTTGAAATCCGCGCAATTTGGCAGATTGAAAGTAGATCAATAAAACAAACACTAAGCCAGTGTGCAATGCGCACCACTGGCTTTTCCCCTCGATCGGTGGCAGTGCATGTGTAGACGGCATATGTTCGACTCCCCCGAACCGAGAGCCGAGTAAAGCTGGGCACCGTCAGTCAATGGAATCGCTCTTCAAAAAAAAAAAAGAAAGAAAAAGCAAGCTCTTTCGCAGGACAGGACGAGCCCAGGTTGTATCTGGAGATGTGCCCTAAGGCGCCGGGCCATGTGTGCACGTGATTTTCGCCACTTGGCAGTTCTGCCGTAATTTTTATATTCTACTCGGTGCGTCGAAACGAGAGGTGACTTTTGACGGTGCAGTGCGCAGAAAAACAGGCATAGATGAGCAAGCTCCGCAGCGCGTGCTGTTCTGAGGTGGCGATCCTAGAATGTTGAGACATATTTTAAGAATAACTGCTTGGTGCGCGGTCAGAAACTGTACGAAGCCAGCACGTGTATGTAGTGCGCGAGGAACTTCACAGTGCAGAGGGGCCCTCGGATATCTTCGGAAAATGCGCGCCTTCTACGACGTCAGCTTGGATGTTAGTTTTATTCAGCCCTTTCGGCATCTCTTCACCACATGTGTAATTCGTTTTTTTTTCTTAATGTAGTTTTTGGCAAATTAACCCACGCAATATCACCGAGGCCAGTTGCATCTGCAAGGTCGGGGACCACTGTTAACGATGAGTCGCATCGCTCTCGTATGATTTCCACGGAAACCGAAAACACTTTGATTTTCGGTTGCTTCCCGGCGGTTTTTTGATAACTATTAAGGCACCCATAAACACAGCAGTAAATCGAGCTGTAAGTCTCAAAGGAGGTTTTCTCTTTGCGGAGAGCCGTGAACGCGTGGCAAGAGCGTGCACTCCTGCAATGTGCTTCGCTCTCGATGTCGTACTTCTTCAGGCTAGTCTTCCCAAAAACGAGCGCCGAGAACAGCTGGAAACTATAATTACGAAGAAAAAAAAAACACAAAAAAAAACATCCCGCTGGGCAGGAAGACTGCGAGCTCTCTACAACACACAGGCCGTGTCCGAAGACATGCCGAGCACTGGTTCCAAGCCTGCACGCATAGTACAACTCTTAAGGCTTCAGCTGAGTCCAGAAAAAAAAAAAAGCACTACCCCGTTTTTTTGTTTCTCGCATGCCGCGCACTCGATACAACCAAGCGATCGGTCGTGCGCATGCTTGAAAGAAACCTAGCGCGCAGTCCTGAAAAAAAAAAACATGGGAAATGCGCAGCCGAAACGAAAAGCAATGGGTGCGATATCAGGTTGGAAATGAAAAGACAACAGCAAGTAGAGGCTCTTGTTTCAGTCGGCGTTTATTTTTTTATTCTTACGGGGAACCAGGAACAAATCGGAACACAGCGTATACACGCTGCCCAGTGCTGCGGATCCAGACAGCCGCCTTTCTCGACGGCGCTTCCCAGATGACGCCACATGTACGGGCAAAGCTGCAGCGCACCCAAGGCGCACCAGGCCAGATCGCTCACAAGTCGGACTTGACTGTGGTGATGGTGGCGGACGGGATTCTTGGCATCGTAGTTTGAATATCGATAGCCGAGTGGCCGTGTGTGGCCGTGTTCCCAGGACCCAGGTGTTCCTTTCCACTTGTTGTAATACTCCTTGAGCTCAGCCTCGCGTACTGCTGTTCGTCAAGCGGCATGCTGTGATAGCGCCGTCTCCGACCTGTGGACTCTGCAACGCTAGTTCGCAAGCCTGTCACCCCGCCCTTGTCGACGGAACATGCCTGCAGTATGTTGCAAGTAACTGATGTGGTCAGCATTCCATGTACTTACTTGCATTTCCCGAAATTTATACGAGTCACTGCCTTTGAATCATCCGAAAGTACGTATACAATTGTACTGAGGTGTACAGCGCAAGTAACGCAACACATGGGATGTGAAAAACTCGTCTCCGATCGAGTGCGTAGTTGAATGGAATCTCGTTGTCATTTTTATCGTTGTCCTCGACTTCGACACCACTATTTAGGAGCAGTGGTAAACTTTAATCACCTCGAAATACCAGTATAAAAAGACCTGTAATTTGTACGAACATGCTTCTCTATCCTGGATTTCAAGAGGTCGGTTAGTGTATCCGCAGGGCAATTGTTTTGCCATTTTCGTTGCCTTTATCGGATGTACAAATACGGAATTCGGTGTCCAATTGATGCAGGCAGCTTGGCACAGCTAATCTATTATGAAGCTCCGGTGCAATAGCCAGCCCGGGACTAACCGGGAAATAGAACCTCAACCGGGAAGGCCAGCTATTCATCACAGCTCTCAAGCGACTCGCTGCCGGCCTACTGGACTAGTCATGCAACCGTGGAACCCAGGTATATTTTCAAGTAAACTTCTGTACTTAGGAGTCCCGGGAGGTAGACCGCCCGCGCAAAGAAAAAATGCTCTCCACATCTCCCGACGCTGTCCTGCCTCTAGTTTTGCTCCTAAAGTTGGAGGCTGGAAGCGCTAGCTGTGAAAGTCCTGGTATTTTAGCACAGTATTTTTCTTCCAGCTGCTCTAGCTCTAGACAGTTCTTGTGTCGAATTCCTGTAGTTTTTTTTTTCCCAGAAAACATCCCACAGCATCCTATTCGATCGATGTTATTTCTACTTGCCCTGTTGTGCTTATCATTGTAGACAAGCATGTAGACGTGTCAAAACAATAACTAAACAGTGCTGCTTTCGTGATTCCATCTTTGTCCAGTCATTGCCTTTGCGACTAGTTGCAGCATGCGCCAAAAACAAAGTTTGCCAAGTAATTATTTCCTCTGCCTTAGGGAAAACAGGCCAGCTGTGAAAGCTGCAAAGATATGGACTCATATCCCTTCATATTGTTTCACACAATCATGTTAATGATGTGTTGCATCTTCAAAGATTTAAGCAGTCTGCTTGCCAGCGCAAGACGGAACATTTATTGCGAACTGCATATTGGTTGTGTAGTGTCAAAATACACGCATGCATCTCGATGTCACGACATACAATACCCTCGGGTGGTCACAAAGTACTCCATATGTCATGATAGCCAACTGCAGCTATGGAATAAAAAAGGTATATGGACATAAATCATTGCTAAAGTAACTAAACTGCGTAAATTTGCAGTGTTAAAAATATTAAACACTACACAGTGAAAGTAGTTTTGCTAGAACCATTGCTGTGGCTGACATGGCAAACAGTGCTTGTTGCCTTTAGTGATGTGTTGAGCACAAGGCCTGCATGGAGATTTTAATCCTGTCAGTTAGGTGGAGTTATGTCCTGTTTTTGTTGTGTTGTCATGCATGCAGGCCAAGGTAATGCCATATGGTCCTTGGTTCCAACGCTGCAATTCTGAAAAAGTGACTGCCAACACATGTCCAATGTACACCGTCCCACTGCTGACCGTGCATATTCCTAAGTGATGTCCAAGTCTTGGGCAGACACTAATCGACGCAGCTCACAAAGCAACATTCCTGCCAAGGTGGTTGCCTACCATAAAAACCACATGCCATAGCTGCCATTCATGGCAGCGCAGAGGTAATGAAGTGCTGACGAAACACATTTGAGGTGTTCAGTGAGTTTACACAAGAGGGAGTTGTTAATATGGTTAATTAGTCATCCAGTGAAATTTACACTGTACTTATATTGTTAAACAAAGCTCCTTTTGTGAAGTAAAACAAGCTCCTAGTAAGAACAGGTCCAAAGCAGGCAAATTGCAATTCATATTGAAATACTTATTGTGAATTGTTTTATTGTCGGATTCCTTTGAAGGGACACTAAGGAAGATGGAAAGCAGTTTTCCTGTATCGCTAAGATACAGTGTTCTAATAAAGAGACCACACGAGTCGCTTTGGGACGTTAAACCCCACAAACCATTAAAGAGACCACTTAAAATGAAAGCAGAAGTTTTAAAAGGATGGAAAGACCAAGAAACAGAACAAAGATGCTGCCATTACCGGCTAATTTTGCAAGTAAAATGCATGCTTCCACACAGAAGTTTTGGTGCAGATTACTGCAAGATATATTGTGTCATGAGCCACTCTTATGTGGCAGTGACACGTCCTTTTCAGCAAGGTCATCATGAATTGACTCATGGGAAGGCTTCAATTTAAATTTTCTCACCAATAAATATTATATGCCACAATTGCTGCCAGACAACACAGCCATAACGAGAGAAATAATCAAATATTTACCGAGACCAATGACTGAATGGGGTTCTCCTCAGTGTCCCTTTAAAAGGGTGCACTTTAGTATTCAAGCAAAGTATGCACTGATGCATGTGAGAAAATATTCTGAGGTAACACAATCTTTGCTCCAAGAGAAGACTGGGAACTTCACCACAAAGAGGGAAAACAGCTGCCCGGGTACACTGGTACAGCACATACAGCAATCGCAATAATTAGCAGACATGCATTGCAATTCACAGAATGTCACGAAATGCGGTCGCTAGGTAAAATGTAATAGCATTAAATGTGCAAGCATATTTTGCAGATTGCCGAGATTTATTTGTTGCTTCAATTATTTATTTCATATATACGGCAACACCTTTGGTCAACAAAAAAAAAAAAGGGCGTGTAGGTGCCAGGAAAGGGGTCAGATTAGATGTGCTAGGTTTCTCTCCTGGAGGCGCAAGGAGAGAATCATTCTCCTGTAACCAGTTGACGGTGGATTCATCCGAATGTGAAGGTCCGATGTTCGGCGACCCAAAAGTTACCTAAACGGGCATCTCTGCCAGCTGTCGACCGGAGTATATGCAAGAGAGGTGGTCGTGTAGCCTAAGCACGGACGTCTGCACGAAAGAAGGAAAGAAAAAGCTCGCATTTTGGGTATCACATCAAAAATATGTGTATGCTCACTCAGCAACCAAAAATGACCTACACTGGGCATGCATACAACACATGAATATGTCAGCGCAACTTAACAGTGTTGGCCGTTCATGTCATATCGTAATTATGGTGCAGTGAGGCTTGCTGATGAATTAAACAGGCTCTGCTCATCGCAAACCTCTCAGCAACACCTTCCCACAATCAGTGTCCTGACCTTTCAATAAGACAGCTTTCTCCTCCTCGCATTGCTAGAATGCATCAGAACGTTCTTGCTCACAGCATATAAATACGATCAATATGATAAAGCTCACCATGAATGTCAATACGGTTTCTTCCCCTCCTCCCTTATCATCTGCCTGTACTGTATGCACAGCTTTCTTGATCTATCCACATCTAAATGAGAACAACTTAAGGGAATAGTGAGGGCAAAATGAACTTGGTCTATACCAATGAATACTGTGTTCTAATAATGAAACACAGGCTTTTTCTATGGTAGAAGTTTTATAGATTACAAAAGTATGGAAACTAAAATACAGCTAAGCCACCATTGGCCACTTTTGTAAGTAAACCGTGGTGACGTTACTTAATGTTTACTCCTGCAGATCTCCAATGCATGACTACGCAGCCGTTCACTACCGATTGATGATAAGTGTGTTTTGCAGCATGAGCTGCATCTCGTATGGATTACAGAGCTCAAAACTCGGAAAATCTGGTGTTTCTACAAAGTACACGCCTATTGTTTACATTAGTGCGTTTTGAAGGTTCAAAAAAAAAAAAAAGCAATACTTTAACCTGGCCTTGCACGAAGTTGTTGGGAATGCACATAATACAGTTTTTGCATGTTGGACTAGATAGAAAAATAAGTGCCCAGCCCACACTGTCGAGGTACGCATTACTACAGGTGAAATGGTTCAGGCTTCTGGGAAATATCAGCTGCCTGACATAGCATCTTCCTAAATGTTCAAGCTTTGTATTATTGTTGAAGGCCACTTTATCATTAATAAAGGAACGAATATGGTTTATGTGTTAATAACTAGTGCTTTTTCAATGTATTATGTTCTTTTTTTTTAGTTTTTCCCTTAATTTCTTTTGCTTTGTGATGCTAGACAAACTCAAATGGTGCACTTTTAAACTTCTCTGTCCAAAGCTGAACATGAATATCTGCCATGCATGTGACAGCTGTAATGCTGGAAAGGTTACACACTGCGACATCTCAGCGACAGGTACAGCTGCTTACCCCAAGGTCGTGATATTTAATCCCAGTGATAACAGCCTCACTTTGGTGGAGGCTAAATGCAAACGCATTTGTTTCCTGCGAGATGTCAACGCAAAGTGGAAAGTCCAGGGAGTCAATTTATCTAGAGCTCTCCACTGCAGTATTCTTCATAGCTACATATGTCACTTTAGGACATGCCACATGTAGGATGTGTTGTTTCTTAGATTTTGGAACCTCTCATCTATGTTGCGCAACATTTGGCTAATTGTAGTTCTCAAACAGTTGTTGAAGATGAAACCAAAGCAGTTATTGGCATGGTTTCCCGCTTGGATTAATTTGCTAATTGCAGTCTTTTGAAACTCGCATCACTCCTAGACAGTTCAAATAGCAGGCAGTTGAATTACAAGAATGATGTGAATCATGCATTTCAGTTGACAAATGAAAAGTAATGGTCCCCTCCATGCATGCACAGGTGCCCATAGATAAGTACATAATTGGGTGTGTGATTGTGACATATCAAGGGTCTACAGACAGCCATGTCGAGCCAGTGTGATATTCTTCATGAAGACTAAAATAAAATTGTACAACAGCTGCTGTCCATTGCAGAAAAATTTGGTCATTTTGTGTGTGATTAACTGACCATGAATAGCATTTTAATCAGAGTGATATATAATATGTGGTTTAGCATCCTAAAACAACTATGAGGGAGGCAACAGTTGAGGCCTCCTGTACAATTTCGACCAAGTGGGGTTCTTTTACATGCACTGACACCGCACAGTGCATGACAGCCTATTGTTTTGCCTCTATTGAAATGCCTCTGCTGTAGCTGGAATCAAATCTGCATCCATGGGTTCAGCAGCCAAGCACTTTAACTACCGAGCCAGCACAATGGGGTCAAGAAATAAAATGCATGCCATTACATTTCCTTCACAGAACTAATGTATACAAGAAAAAGTACATAGCAAAAAAAAAAAAAACGAGTTTTATTACACATTATATTCACATGTCAGTAACATCCTCTTGGAAGAAAGTTCTCATAATATTTGCATGGAAACAATGAACATGTTACAAAAAAAAAGCAATGCACTTACTGCACTCCAATTGTTAATGGGCAAGGTTGCATCTATGCTACTAGACTGCACTGCTCACGAAAAAAAAAAAAAAAACCACAAGCCCCATCTGCTTTAGCCAATCACTTGATGAAACTAACAGAGACAGATGTCGCACACCACAGGCTGGTTGTCTCGCAACATATCTGCATTTGTTGCATTTCAATTTCATGCCTTTCCACTTAGCTTCAACTGTTGCCAGCATTACTAGTCACCCATCTTTTGTGAAATATTTTTTTAAGCTGTTCAGATCAGCATCCTTGTTAACGATGGTCTCGGGCATTCTTGATGCTATCATTTTCACATCTTCCTCACCTGGAAGAATGAAGAAAATGAAAAGCCTTGAGCATACAAAAAATTAGGGAGGCACCTAATCTCCACCTGTAAGGGTATGATGCACCAGCATTAATGGCTCTTGTCAGCAGATCCCACAGTGGATTCCCATTCATTTACATGCCCTTTGCTACAAACTTAATCACTAATTCCTTAGTTCATGTCTCTGTTATCTCACACATACTCATTAGCATATGGTCGTAGGCGGCCCTGTTATGTGATAGGCAACCTGGCATAGACCTCAGTAAGCCTCGCATTAACCAAGCTGTACAAACATGCCTCCATGGCCTTGGAGTAAGATTTCTTACTTGAAGCTGAAACATCCCGCAACATATTTCAAAAAAATAACTTTGTAAGCTCGAGTTAACAGCTCCTGCCATGTCGTGTGGTCTCGTGACAGTTGGCTCGTGGTACTTTTGGCTTGTGCACAGGGTCTGTCTGTTAATCATAATGGCTAACATGCATGAAAAAGACATTTTTGCACAAACATTGGTGGCAAATGGTCAAGTGGTGCACTGCAGATTCTGAAATGTACACCTATATGCATGCAAGGGCGGCATCATCACATAGCATAATCAAGAGTTCTGTCAGTACCTGCAGTTGCATGGCACTCCAATGCCCATTAAAGGGCCATCTCAGACAATGGTTGTTGTTACCACAAGACCGGTTCTAACAGCGTGCTGGCACCATTCCACTGAGCGATGGGCATATATATGCATACCTTAGATAGCTCATGATTATGGGTCTCATTATGACTTCCAAGGAGTTCCTGTCGTCAGAAGCCCTACACTTTATGAAAGCGGGACAGCTGTCTTGAAAGGTGATGAAAAGAAATAACCAGGTTACCTTACCACAACGTTAATTTACAGAGGGTGAATATGCTGCATGAAGATACCAAGAGGCTTGTACAAAGAACATTGAGAGTGAAATGGCAGGATTTTTGAAACATTGAAATAAACAAAAAACTAAACTTTGTCAAACCTGTCATCGAGGAATGGAAATCATGCAGTCATCAAAAACACACCATGGAGTACATTTCAGGTAATCTTCACAAAAGACACACGCACACATGACACACAGCTCCATACTTATGAAAGATGACAAACCAATATGCAAGGAGTGTGGATATGAACTAACAATAAACCATGTCTTACTTACATCTGTGCCAGACTCGAGAAAAAAGGAGGAGAACATTTTGTACAATTTTGCAACATCCTTTTCCATCCCAGCATGATCCTAGGAGAGACTGCACTAGTCCGAATTCCCTGCATTTTTGGTTTCCTAAAATGACTCAACGTTCCTGAACAAGCCACATCCTAAAGAACACTAGTCATTACACACAAAATAAATACATTAAACCTTATTCTTGGTGCATGGCCGCATTAGTCGGGTATGCATCATAAAAACCAACACAACGCTTATAAGCTTTCAGTCTTGTGTGGTCCTTATTTACGTGACAGCGCTGTCATGTGGGTCTAATGTCCCAGCGATCAGAAAGGGAACTTTTCTAAATGGTAGCATAAATTTAAAAACCGTGAAGGCGATTCTACAGATCTCTAAAGACACGCGGATGTTTGGCTTCGACTGGAGTACTCGAGTGTCTTATCAGCGTTCACCTTTGTTGGAAAGCCTGTAGTGAAAGTGTTAAAAAGAAGACATTTTTGAACAGTGCGTTTCTGAAGGCGTTGCTTTACTTTACGGGGCCCACAAAATGAAGGTGAATGTCAAACGCCGCCTAGGTAGGTTTTCTAGCAAGACAGCGATGTAGCGTGGAAAATCGCTCCGCCGGACCAGCGCTGACCGCGGATTTGAAAGGCGAACTGTTCAAACTTTTAGCTACTGACCACACCTAAATGAGTTGTGCATGGTCAAGGCAGAATTTTCCACTGAGAACTGGTATACCATCGATTTTGCACCCAATATTATGAAAATCCGTCCTCTCTTCAGTGGAGCTATGCGCATCAGGGTAGGCCAGCCGTAGGAACACGGATGTGTGGTTGTAGCAACGATCGCTTGCATGACACTCTCTGCACAATTCCAAGAATCAGCGTCTGCAACGAAATGTGCAGCTCACATTTTCTACCGCGTACCGAAGTCCGGCGACGCATGCATATCTCCCGCGCTCGTTCGGGTCACGCTAACCTCGAGCATGCGGGCGTTTAAACTACATGTGCGCAAAATTGAACGACGAGAAAAAGATGCAGGCTGAGTACTTGCCTAGATTTCCTCTAAATACCAAAAACCATTGCTATTTGTAGGGAAATGGATCATTCGCGTGCTGGCTTTCCGGTTGTGCACTCGTGTATTGCGGTGAAGCGGGTCTTCATCTCGACGAGTCGACGTGCAGCTCGCCGCTGTAACTGCGCAGGCTTCTAGTAGATTCGGGGTGTCTTTTGCTACCTACAGCTCTGAGGTAGAATCTAAAGGAAGGATTTAACTAGGATCATTCTATTTCCTCTGTTTGCATGTGAGGAACGAGCATATGACTTATGTCACATACAGCATATATACATACTTTAAATGGCCGAATGTTCTGCACGGCGAAGTGTGTGTTTTGTGCCGGCGCTCGATCTTCGGAGGTCGATGCAGGGCCTAACGCAGCGTAAATGCTAGGAATAGCTCGCTTTTATTACAGGCGGATCGAGGTGATAGTTTAGCGCGAAACGAAAGCTGCTATGTGCGTATCTCGATGCCAACTGGTGGAGCTGGTGCAGTACGTCGCATAGCCTGCAGATGCGTGACAAGCGATGCTTGCCGTACACAATCCTGAGTGAAGAGCGTGATCCGTGATCTCTGTTAGAATGGATGAACTCTTCTTAGATACTCATCGGGAGTCGCGGTGACAAACGCGTTCGACGTGCATATAGCCATGAGCCTGTATATCGACGTCCGCCGTATCTTTACGAGAATCGAATGGGTACGTCGGACGTATCAGGCACTTCGTTTGATAATTGCCGATCCAATAGGTAGCTGCAAAGAGACACCGATACCGATGTCGCTGTTTCCAGCCTTACAGAACACGCCGGGCATGGTGAAGTACACAGGACCGCTATTTCTGACTGCCAACGTTAGTTTGTCACTCAGGAAAACAAGAGAGCAAGTCTAGCGAAAAGAGCGAGCAAATAAAATAAACGAACCCAACAAAAAGAGAGGGGAGCACAAATGGCAAAGGTGGGGTCATTTTAGCTGCTACCACCCCGCCAACTGTTTTTTTTCCTGCCTCGGCTGGACTATTTTGCATAAGTAGTGTACGATGATTGAACGGGGCTGCGGCAGCAAAGTCGAAGTTTATTGGTTTATTCGTACTTTTATAACATTTTTTCCTGTCTTGCCTAAGATGTGGAAAATAAACCAACAGCAATGTATTTAGGCTGATACCAGTAAATAAACTACAGTTTAGCATCCGATGCATTCTTTATCATGTGCTTGCAGAGCTGAATTTTAGTATTTCTTTTACCACTTTCATCTTTGTTGTGAACTCGTAAAATCTTCATATCATGCCATACATTTATGCGGCACGTAGCAACATCTTCTCCTCATTCGATAATTTCCATAGCATCAAGTTTTATTTTTCTTTCTAGGGTTTGCATGATACTGACCCTCTAACACACAAGACTTCAACGCCTCACTTTCAGTGTAAACAGGAGTGTTCTTTGAATGGCTGATTCCACTCAGTCGTTTCTGTGGAAGGAAAGAGGCCTCTTTTCGTCGGTTTCCCAGTGTTCAGTGTGCTAGCAGTTATTCGCTTCTCGTGCGAGGCAGCGCCATGAGCAGCGAGATGCCATGCTTTTGCCAAACACAAGCATACATGATGTACGAAAAGCTAAAAACGATTAACGAAAGGCACTACTTGTACTGGACCGGGAGCACGTTTCGTCCGCCGGGGTACAGTGTTGGCTGTAGCCGGGACGCACATCAGCAGCACGCGCGAGACCTAGCAGCATGGCCTCTGAGATCCGAAGGCCATGCTAGCAGACGCTCCTCGCGCGTGTGGAGCAGCCGCTTGCAGGCAACCTCCGCGATTTTTATTGGTCTTGAAGGTGTTTCAAACCAACAGAAAATCAAAAAAGGACTACGTATGGAAAAGCGCGCCTGCAAATGTTTGGCGCGCGCGCAACACATGTATTGGTATGGATGGATGGATAAGGCTGAACCCTTTGAATCGGGAGGCGGCGTCACAAGCTGCCTAGCCATTATATAATATAGTTTGAACCTATTCTTGCCTAGCTTTCAGCCACCAATCAGCTAACTTTCGTTTGTTTATTTCCACCCTTTTAAAGTCTATTTTTACTCCATTATCTTAAACCCCTCTCTGATTCTTCAACCTTTTTCTTAATTGATAATTCCTGGCTGGTCCCCCTACTGCTGTTCAAATATTTGTTTGCCAATTTTCTTGCCCGTCTTCTCCATCTTGTGTCAACATTCCTCATGTAGAGGTAGCTGAAGACTTTCCTAGCCCACCGCTTTCCTCCCATTTCTCTCAATCGTTGCTCAAACGCTATCTTGATGCTAGCTTCCCTGCTCTCAAAAGAAAACCATCCCAGGTCACTCTGCACACCCTGGTTTGGCGTATTCCCATGAGCTCCCAAAGCAAGCCTATCCACCCCGCGCTGCCTAATTTCCAACCGTGCTCGGACCTCTGTTCTCATACACAGGACTGCATTGGCAAATGTTAAGACTAGGAACCATCACCGCTTTCGAAATCTCTCGCACAACTTCATACCTTTAGTAATTCCACAGTTCCCTGTTTAATTGTTTTTTGCAAAATGGCTTGTTTTTATTAGTCCTCGTCCAAAAATCCGCACTTTGTGCATCAATAATGTACAAGGTTGCTTCTGAATTATATTCAGATGGCCTGAATCATGTCATGACACCATGTGACGTGACCCATGCATGGTGATACAGAGAAAAAGTAAAGTGAAAGAAATAAAGCAAACTTGAGGTAACTGAAAGAGGCCCCAACCCGGCCTACTTAAAAAATATGAAAGCGCAAAGTTTCATCACACTGTTCCCCACTCCAAATTCACTCAAACATAAGGAGAACAAGAAATAAATGAATACTTAAGAAAACACCGGGCACTGTCATCCCCCACACTTTCCGCATCTTCGCAATTCTTGGCCAGGCCACCCTGGTCCCCGCCCCCTTGCCCCTTGCAGACATGGAGAGTGCTTCATTGTCCCGACTCCTTGAGGAATTCTTCATAGGCTGCCGCGATTTCATCATCCATGTCGTCATTGCAGCAGTTGTTGGAGTATCTGCTTCCATCAGACACGTTGAGGTTCCCCATCTGTTCTGTGAGGAGAAGCTCATGGAAAAACCTCTCCTCTTCATTGGACACTGGAACACAGTCGGGGCCGCACGTAATGGGAAGGCTGTCTTCGCCTGGGCCAGCCGACGGGGAGCTCAAAGATGACGAAGAGCGGCCCCAGTTCACCTCGCGGAGCTCAATGACATTCCGGACCATCAACGCCGCGGTCGGGTCGACGGCCTTCTTTAGAGAGATCTCACGGAGCTTTTGAAACACGCTGTCGAGGGCGCTACTGTCGGCTGAAGCCGACCCAACTTTCTCATAGTTCTCCAGGTAGGCACCAATGAGCTTCAGTACCTGGATGGTACTCTTGATATTTTCCTTGGTGAGGGACTGCAGCAGAGCGTGCATCATGTTGGGAATGAAGGCTGCCAGGTGCTTCACCTTGTACGAGTTGTCTTCTCGCAAGAACGTCATCTGCGAGAAGAGCTCGGCAATAAAGAGGAGTAGCCCACGTAGGTAGGCATCATCAATTAAGTTATCGGACCCCAAGTCATTCTGCTTGACGTCTCTTTGTGGCACCGGTCCAGGAGCAGGTTTGCGAAATCCTCCACGCCACGAATATGAAGGTTGCTTGCCAAGTGGTTGCACAAGCGTGCCCCGCTATACCTAAAGTTGGCTTCCTTCAAGCCTTGCTCGAAAATGGTGTCAACAACTTGACACAGGCCACTTGCATCCGTAATTCCATTCAGTGTGCTGGTCAAATCCTCAATTTTGGAGTCAAACTCCGCAGGACACAGCGTTACGTCCTCAATGAAGCTCATGAGCCCCAGCATTGCATACTGGTTGGCATCCTGTGACTGAGGTGAAAGTGGGCACGGCTTGGCAACTTCCTGTGGCAGAGGGACTCGGAAGTGCCTCGGAACAAACACTGGCGCATCAGGAGACAGGGTACTCTTGAGCACGAAGGATGGCATGCTTTTCCCTGACAGCTTGTCGTGTTGAGAAGTCGCACCGTCAGGGCAGTGCTTGTCCGACGCTTGTTCGGCGTTTCGAGTTTGCCTCAGCGGTGTGACCGCTGGTCCAGTAGCGACGCCGCTGGCTGTCGTTCGCGTGTAAGCGTTCCCACTTGAATCCATGCTAAGCACAGTCTCTAAGCTAGGCGGACAGGCACAATTTCCTTCTAGCACTGGATTCCAAAATGGAACAAAATGTAGCACTGCCGATCAGTGTTGCCAACTTAAAAATAGAAATCCTGCAACAAGAACTCTCAAAACCCGCTAAAAACCGCTAAATGTATTTATGTGCCAAAAAGTTCATTTTTGTATATTTTATTCAGTTTTTAAACAAGTATAACTAATGTAAAAAGAAAGAACGCACTTTTTTTTCCTACTAAACACCATTGAATATATTAAAGTTCTAAAAACTATGCTTTTTTTTTAAGTTTGCGAAATGGAAAGTACTGACTAGACACTGCTGAGGACGTCCTGCCTGACTGCAGGCACAATTACAGAAAGATGTCTGCTTCATCTACAAACGACTGACTACTCGTACCGCTGGTACCAGGTACAGGTGGGCTTCCAGTGCTGTTGTCAGCGTATGCCTCCATCGTGCCTACCTTTTGAACTACATTTGGTGGCAGTTCGTAGTTTGAGCAGCATTTACCCTGCAGGTTCGAGGATTAGGTTCAAACGCACAGTTTTGAAAAGTGCCGCAGAAGTCGAGTCATGGTTCCAGACCATCTTTATTGGAACGCTCCGTCGCTTCTGCGCATGCGCCAGCTGAAAGAAGTGAGGAGAAATAACTTGCCGGACGTGACGTAAAACTTGTTTTATGTTTTGTTTGTAAAATGTCTGCCGTTTCTCGTCGCCGTTTCTATAGTACTCTAGTTCACTATAGCCGTTTCTACGGCCTAGTGCGCTGGTATGGAGGCGCCACTGCTCCGGAACAAGTGGCGCCACCTCCCGCCGGCGCTCCCGTATGTGGTACGTCTGCTCGTCGGAGGCGGCGGAGTGAACGCGAAGTCTACGCTTCTCGACAGCAAACTTGTTAGAACGAAGCTTTCTTCGGCCATTTCCTGCCTCGTGCCACATGCGCACGTAAGAGACATGTGTAACATGTGTTTGTGTTGAAAAATAAATCAAAATCAAAGCAAAGAAAGCCGCTACTCATTTATGTCGTCTGGTAGAGGCCGCCGGCGCTTGGGGCGCAGCGCATCTTCGGCGCGCGATCGCTTCTGCCGGCGGCTCTTCATTTTTTTTTCTTTTTGAAGTACGAATTTGAAATCCGCGCAATTTGGCAGTTTGAAAGTAAGTAGATCAATAAAACAAAAACTAAGCCAGTGTGCAATGCGCACCACTGGCTTTTCCCCTCGATCGGTGGCAGTGCATGTGTAGACGGCATATATGTTGGACTCCCCCGAACCGAGAGCCGAGTAAAGCTGGGCACCGTCAGTCAATGCAATCGCTCTTCAAAAAAAAAAAAGAAAAAAAAAGCAAGCTCTTTCGCAGGACAGGACGAGCCCAGGTTGTATCTGGAGATGTGCCCTAAGGCGCCGGGCCATGTGTGCACGTGCTTTTTCGCCACTTGGCAGTTCTGCCGTAATTTTTATTTTCTACTCGGTGCGTTGAAACGAGAGGTGACTTTTGACGGTGCAGTGCGCAGAAAAACAGGCATAGATGAGTAAGCTCCGCAGCGCGTGCTGTTCTGAGGTGGCGATCCTAGAATGTTGAGACATATTTTAAGAATAACTGCTTGGTGCGCGGTCAGAAACTGTACGAAGCCAGCACGTGTATGGAGTGCGCGAGGAACTTCACAGTGCAGAGGGGCCCTCGGATATCTTCGGAAAATGCGCGCCTTCTACGACGTCAGCTTGGAGGTTAGTTTTATTCAGCCCTTTCGGCATCTCTTCACCACATGTGTAATTCGTTTTTTTTTCTTAATGTAGTTTTTGGCAAATTAACCCACGCAATATCACCGAGGCCAGTTGCATCTGCAAGGTCGGGGACCACTGTTAACGATGAGTCGCATCGCTCTCATATGATTTCCACGGAAACCGAAAACACTTTGATTTTCGGTTGCTTCCCGGCGGTTCTTTGATAACTATTAAGGCACCCATAAACACAGCAGTAAATCGAGCTGTAAGTCTCAAAGGAGGTTTTCTCTTTGCGGAGAGCCGTGAACGCGTGGCAAGAGCGTGCACTCCTGCAATGTGCTTCGCTCTCGATGTCGTACTTCTTCAGGCTAGTCTTCCCAAAAACGAGCGCCATTACAGCTGGAAACTATAATTACGAAGTCATTAAAAAAAACAAAAAAAAAGAAAACATCCCGCTGGGCAGGAAGACTGCGAGCTCTCTACAACACACAGCCCAGTAAACACCAACCCATCTATGAGACGGCTATAAACTGTCTTGCCAAGACAAGCAAGATGCCCGATAGATGTCTCAGTAGACCTCTGAGATGGCTACTAAACGTATATAATATGTCTCGACAAGATATGCAAGACATTGCCAGATGTCTTGATATTTCTTGTAGTGATCTTGTAGCTCAGCTAATGCACCCACTTTTTTAGGCTACAAGACGTCTTGCAAGATATCTCCTAGAAATCTGGAAGACAAATAACTTACTAAACGTAAGTCAGTCTAGCAGATAGCTATAAGGCATCTTGCCCAAGATAAACAAGTCACCTTATAGACATCTGAAGTGGCACCCAAGACAGCTGGTAGACATTTAAAAGATGCTTTGACGAGATATGAAAGATGTTTTTATATGTCTTGGTACTTCTTGTAGCTGCCTTCTAGCTCAACTAATGCACCCACTTTTTTAAGCTGCAAGACGTCTTGCAAGTCATCATCTAGAGATCATTAAAATAGATTCTGAATGTCTAAAATGAGCTCTAGAATCTCCTGCAATGCTCTAAATTATTTATTCCCTGCTATTTCTCGCAAAACTGTCTGAAATGCTTATGTATTTGTAGAGGTTTTCAACACCACTGCCAGACAAAAAATATAGTCTCACCAGATGCTACTACAACTAAAGCTGCATTGCCGTCACACACCCACAGTGCTCTTTCACACATTCAGTTATGATGCAAGCTAAACTGATGTACAATTGTAAATAATTAATACTCACGCACTACAACTGTTGTCTAGTAATGAGAACTGTATGTTTTTATTACAAAGCGTGCCACATTTCACTGTTAATGGCCATCAGGTGCTCTTTAGAAAGTTTGGTAGTAACTGCACCCAATGCTAGAAAATGAGATGAGTAAACTACAGAACTCTTTAATTTCCTCAACATTATACATTGCAAATAGGCAACTTAATCTCATGCATGTTAAAAGCAAGGAAAGCCACAAGCAACAGTATGCAAATGAAAAAATGTGGTTCTCTGAAGCCTAATATTGTACCAAGGAAGAAAACACCAGAAAGAGCCAACTCATGAACACATGACACGTAAAGAATGATGCACATTGCCATTCATTCTCACAGACATTAAAACTGCAAACAGTAAGTGAGAACTGTACACATTCTTTGTTACAAAACATGCCACACTGTACGGTGGACAGCCATGGTTGGGTGCTCTTTGGGAGATTCGGCAATAACTACAAAAGGTGCTAGGAAACAAAATGTGTAAATCATATATTTGATTTTTTTTTCAACAATGCGCTACGAAGTTACAAGCACAGAAACTAGACACTACAAGTGGTATGAAAATGACAAAATAATAATGCAGTTCTCTCCAAGCTTAAAATGATCTTTTTACAAAAGAATGACAACATCCATACTCCAAACAAGAACAGGAAATGACTAGAAATAAACAGGGATAGGTATGCAAAAGTGTACAAAACTGGTTGAGTGGTCGAACGAACTATCTGCATAATGTTTGTACAAAATAAAACAAAGCAACAAATTCGAATGAAAAAGCTTCAGTATACAGAAAAAGGCGCTTTCACAAAGGACCATCATCACGTGTTGCATTTCATACTATATGTGCATGCATGTCACCAACTGAATGCTGGTCATACATACATCTTGTAGAAACTGCACAAACACTTGAGCAATAGGCACGACATCAATTCCATTAAAAAATCTACACTGCAAAAAAAAAAAGAAGCCAAGACTGCTTCACTGCTGCTGTTCCTGTTAGCATGACTAGAATGCACTGAAAAAAAAATGCAATGGCTGCATGCCTGTCATAGTTACATTCTACTATCATAACTAAAAAGTACTAAGGAAAAGGTAGCAGGTAAGGGTCATACATCACTCTACAAGAAACACTAGAAGGCACCATAAGGAAAAAAAAAAGGAAGGAGCAAAAGTTTCGCATCCCTGTCATTGTACATACCAACCACTATATTCCATATCAAAAGCTGTTTGCAGCACTACAAAAGATAAGGGCAGCATGAACCAGCCATGATGGCACCAACTGCCCTTACCTTTTGTAGTGCAGCAAACAGCTTGCGAGGAGTACAGAAGACACAGCAAAAAAAAAAAAAAAAAGAGAATAAAATTCAGTGTTGCACACGGTGCTGCTCTTCACATTCTGCTGGTATAAAAAGAAGGAAGTTAACTGCTGAGATAGTTGGTTTTCAGAAATAAAAAAGGTATTTAGCATAACACAGACACACACAAGAAAGAAGACACCACGTGTACTTACTACAACTGTTTATTTAGGGGAAAGCAGTCGATGCATAGCTTTCACTGCTGATGTGCACATGTACAAGGCAACAGGAAAACAGCACCAATCTTATCAAATCAGGTATGAGCAATATCTGTTCAGCCTCAAAGAAAAGCTGAAGTGTCACTGACACAGCTCAAACCTGTTTAATGTATAGATGGTATCCTCTGCTCCCTGAAAGCTTGCTCAGCTAAGCCATCACATAAGCTACGAAAGCAAACAGGTCGGCTGTCAGAAGAGACATGGCCAGCATTTCGTAAAGTGCACCACCGTCTATAAAGTTCTACTGTCATGTAGAAAAATCTTATTTTGCACAAGCAGGATTCTGCGTCAATGGCCAACTTAGGGAACATGCATAAGACATTAACAATGAAGGTGAGCGACTTCTCTTGCACCGTAGGGTTTGCACCAATTGTGAAAACTGTGGGTAACGGCTCATGAAACACTAGAAGCCCTTCATATAAAAAAGCAGGTTACAGCTGTGTCAGCAGCAAATTGGTTTTTCTTATGAGACTGAAGAAAAATTTCTCACGCATAGTTTGACAAAATGGTGCTGTTTCCATGTTGCCTTGTACCCGTGCGCATCACCTGAGTAGGCTATGTATATCGGCTGCTTTCCGCTGAACAGTTGTAAGTGCTGATGGTGTCCTCTGTCTTGTGTGCGACTGTGTTACGCTAAATAGCCTGTTATTATGCATGGGGAAAAGGCATTGAAAAAAAAACAAGGTCTGAATACCACTGCCAACATTCTGGCATGAAAGCATCGTAAAATGAGGGAGCTGGCATGGGTTGTGCATCTGTTATTCTGTACAACCCTAGAGGGCAGAGAAAATTGAAAAAAAAAAAAGAAAACTTCCAGGGCTATCAGATCCACTGCAGTCAGTTACAAATTAAGAATGAAGGGGCGAATATCCCTCAAAGGAGGCTTTTCTGCCAATCAGATCGTTCTCAACACTGGTACCACTTCAGCCCTTGTCCACAGCTAACTAGGCTGGGCAGCTTTTTCTTTATCGGTACTGAACACCAGCTGCACTGCCTCTTTTTGTCACCTACTGCCATGAAAGGGGGAATTCCTTTGTGGCTCAATTGATTGGGAGGCTCCTCTCTGTCAATTGTTGGAGGCCTACCTTTGCAAAATTACAAAGCTTCAAACTTGAGTTGTAAATGAGCACAGAAGGTGCCTTGATCCCAGCTGCTTGCTATTGTGGCACTGTTCATGGTGGCTGTGCAGCGCCTTTAGATGTGGACTTGGTCTTTGTCACAAGGCAAACACCAACCACTCTTTTGTGACGTCGGCAAAACTAAGTTTCATTGGTGTTGAAGGCTTTCCATGTCACACCTGCCAGGATTAAAATCAAAAGCACGATTTAGATATATGAGCTCCCAAACAGAAGGAAAAAGTCCCACTGTTGGCAACTCTAAGTTTTTGGCACAGTCAAACCATACCTGTGTATTCAGTCAGTAGCCCGCGACTGCCCAGTGAGATGTCAGTCCTGTGGCCCTCATTGCTAAGTTGTGTTTGCAGCACAGACAGGAAAAGGATAGTTGCTAGGCAGCCGTGGAGGTGGTGGCAACCTGCAAGGTGTTGCAATGCTTTAAAGATTTCTTGTGAAGTTTAATAAAGCAAATCACTGACTACAAAACATAGGATAAGAATTTAACCTCAAAATATGTCACATAAGGTTGAGAGTACTGAGTACACAATAGAAATATGTTTAACCAAGACACGCACTAGCAGCACAAAATAGTGCTGAGTATAATATATGTATATTAATAACTCCTTGATGACCTCGAAGGCTAAAACATTTTCTTGTCTTCACCAACAGACACACCTGAAGAGGACCACCATTTTTCTGATTTATACATTTCTTTTTTTATTGAGAGTCACTTTCTATGCTGGGTAAGGTTCCTGCCTCTGAGTTTACTAAGTGTTTCATTCGACATATGTAGAGAAGAAATAAATCTATGTATCATGTATCTATGTATGGATGCATTACCTATGTATGTATCTATGCATGTATATATGTAGGTACCTACGTATGTATGCATCACCAGGTTTTCCTAGAACAAATGAAGGCAATATTTTAAACAGTGAGCATGCACCCAGAGCAAAAAAAAAAAAAAGAATGCATAGCTCACTTGCTTGAGCTGTTGGGTAAGTGTTTTGTTTACATGAAAATTCCCGCAGACACAAAATAACAAGAGCACCAAACACAGACACAACAGCACAATGTGAAAAAGAGCATTAAATTCTAAATTCTAAAGTTAATTCTAAGTTAATTAATTCTAAAGTTAAAGCTCAGCTACTTTGGTCATCTGATGAGAAGAGAGGAGTCGCTGGAGAAAGATTTGATGCTGGAAAAGGTTGAGGGTCGCCGGAGAAGGGGTAGGCAGCGAACGCGATGGTTAGATGGCATCCTCGAGACACTGCAGAGGAAGTTATGTGATGCTAGGAAGATAGTGAGAGACCGGAAAGCGTGGCGTGACATGGTCCATAGGGTCACGAAGAGTCGGACATGACTGAACTGAACTGAAATTAAATGAAGGTATTTCACCTTTGATGCCAAACACCTTCACTTCGGGAGGAGTCCATATGCTATCAAAAGGTTTGCGTGGAGTCACAGCTTTGTTGTTGAGGACAGCCAGAAGGCATACACTGAACCCATTTATAACATGGCTACATTCTATACGCCTTAAAAGTAAGTTATGATTCAGTACTCTCTTTTCTTTTCCCAGTTCTGGATAGGAAGAGTCTATTGGCCCTGAAGCAAGAAAACAAATGAAATTGATATGTTTTTGTGTATTATAATAGGCTTTTCGTTATATGAGGTCCGTCTGAAAGATTTGCTTTCGATTTCTTTCTGTACCAATTCAACTGAAGCTTAATTTCTTAAAACATTTCCGCGAATAAAAAAAAAAAAAAACTGAGGACCAAAGCAAATAGAGCACCAGCACATCACACAGCATGCAGTTCAGGAACTTAAAAAGAACTAAATTGTGCTTTCTGACTATATGAAAATGTAAAACCACTTAATCACGGCAATGTAATGGCTGACTGTAAACATTTTATGAACTATTAAAATTAAATCACTGCAGAATGTTCGTACGCCGTTCCTATCTCGCTATGTGTTTCAACTTGTGCCTGTGAACAGGCCGAGAGTATTTTGCTAGCAGTTGGGAGAGTCGCTGTGGCCAGAATGCACCTTACCCTCCCCTCTAAGGCGGCTTATTGAGATCGTTCTCTTTCTTTTTCGCAACCGCGGCATAACTTAGCGCGTAAGCTCTGCAGGCTGAGAAACAATGCACGGCTTCCACTCGACGGTGCGTATTTTCTGTATCTTGCTGCAGAGTGAAGGCCACACTAAGCATGCAGACTTTCGTGCTCAGTTGTGTTTCCTGGGAAAGTGTTAGAACCAGCGGCAATCAACGAAAGACGTCGGATCGCCAAGCTCATTTTGAAGAATTACATCGCGAGGTTCCGCCACCAATGGCAGTTCACGAAACGCGGCGAGTAGAATTACAAGCGAAAAACCTTCCTGCATGCACAAAACTATAGATGCGCCATAAAACACCGCCTTTCGTACTGACTAAACGGTCCGCGCGCGCTATCTTGCTCGCCCATACAGCCTGCGCCGGCGGATGCAAACAACGGTCCTTGCAGCATTTTTATCGTAAAAAGAAAACACTCAGTCACTTTACTGCTCCATTAAGTGACTCATTTAGAAGAAACAATTTCTTACTCACCCAGCGAAGCTTGCCTTGCAGCCAGAAGTAGCAGCCGCTGTGCGGGATACATTTTCAACGCGGTCACAAACAAACGGCCTAGTCGTGCAGACACGACTAGACACGACGAAAATTTGAAATGGCCAGCTCCGAGCAGCGCATTGATACAATAACTTTAAAAACAATAGAAATCTGAAATATATTTCATAAAACAAGCTATACAAGTAAAATGTAACTGTTGCTTATGACGTATTTGTTTCAAAACGGTAAATACAACCTGCGTCTTGCGTAATTATTTTGGCGCACTATTTTCTATCTCGCTGTAAAGAGGAGGGGTGCGAAAAGGCCACGGCGCGCGAAGTTTGGGAATGGCGGATCGTGCATAGCTGGCGTTCCGTATTAACATCGGCGCAGCAAATCTTTCCTCTGTGCGAACTACTGGCTTTTATCACACACGGATACATCGCTAGCTTACTTTGTCGTTGTGAACACTCGGAGTTTGGAGTCTTCCGGCGGACTGGACTGCGCCGAGTGAGGTCGAACACAGTACGCGTGTGGCTATCGGCTGCAGAAATGAAGGTGTCAGCGGCTTTTGTACATTATGTTCAGATACCCATCGCCTAAACAGCATTTCTTGGTGCCATATTGGTCCTGCATGCTGGAAACAGCCCAAATTGCATGCTTAATTCAAAAGCGCAGGCACTTTGGATACAGTATTTTGCAAGCTGAAAAATTGCTAGAACAAACCTTCGACAATTTATACTTAGAGTATGCAGAACAGTGTCGTCCAGTTAAATTGTGTACATATTGCACTATAGGCGCATATGTGACCCTGAAACGTCTTGTTAGGAAGTATGGTAGACTTCTGAAGCAGAACTCTAGAAGACATCTGGCGTTAGCCGGCTAATAACTATCTTGCGTAGCTGAAGACATAAAAATTCTTCACTAGACAGATTCCAGACATCTTGCCGATGATGTCTTCTAGACTAGCACCAAGCGACGTCTTGTAGATGTCTTTGATAGCTCAAGATATATGTGACCAATATAGACATATCAAGACAGCTACAAGATATTCTGTGCTCAGTGGGAGGCCGTGTCCGAAGACGTGCCGAGCACTGGTTCCAAGCCTGTACGCATAGTACAACTCTTAGGGCTTCAGCTGAGTCCAGGAAAAAAAAAGCAGTACCCCGTTTTCTTTTTCTCGCATGCCGCGCACTCGATACAACCAAGCGATCGGTCGTGCGCATGCTTGAAAGAAACCTAGCGCGCAGTCCTGAAAAAAAAAAAAAACAACATGGGAAATGCGCAGCCGAAACGAAAAGAAATGGGTGCGATATCAGGTTGGAAATGACCATAAAGACAACAGCAAGTAGAGGCTCTTGTTTCAGTCGGCGTTTATTTTTTTATTCTTACGGGGAACTAGGAACAAATCGGAACACAGCATATACACGCTGCCCACTGCTGCGGATCCAGACAGCCGCCTTTCTCGACGGCGCCTCCCAGATGACGCCACATGTACGGCCAAAGCTGCAGCGCACCCAAGGCGCACCAGGCCAGATCGCTCGCAAGCCGGACTTGACTGTGGCGATGGTGGCGGACGGGATTCTTTGCATCGTAGTTTGAATATCGTAGCCGAGTGGCCGTGTGTGGCCGTGTTCCCAGGTGTCCTTTTCCACTTGTTGTAATACTCCTTGAGCTCAGCCTCGCATACTGCTGTTCGTCAAGCGGCATGCTGTGATAGCACCGTCTCCGACCTGTGGACTCTGCGACGCTAGTTCGCAAGCCTGTCAGCCCGCCCTTGTCGATGGAACATGCCTGCAGTATGTTGCAAGTAACTGGTGTGGTCAGCATTCCATGTACTTACTTGCATTTCCCGAAATTTATACGAGTCACTGCCTTTGAATCATCCGAATGTACGTATACAATTGTACTGAGGTGTACAGCGCAAGTAACGCAACACATGGGATGTGAAAAACTCATCTCCGATCGAGTGCGTCGTTGAATGGAATCTCGTTGTCATTTTTATCATTGTCCTTGACTTGGACACCACTATTTAGGAACAGTGGTAAACTTTAATCACCTCGAAATACCAGTATAAAAAGACCTGTAATTTGTACGAAATTGCTTCTCTATCCTGGATTTCAAGAGGTCTGTTAGTGTATCCGCAGGGCAATTATTTTGCGATTTTCGTTGCCTTTATCGGATGTACAAACACGGAATTTGGTGTCCAATTGATGCAGGCAGCTTGGCACAGCTAATCTATTATGAAGCTCCGGTGTGGTAGCCAGCCCGGGACTAACGGGGAAATAGAACCTCAACCGGGAAGGCCAGCTATTCATCACAGCTCTCAAGCGACTCGCTGCCGGCCTACTGGACTAGTCATGCAACCGTGGAACCCAGGTACATTTTCAAGTAAACTTCTGTACTTAGGAGTCCCGGGAGGTAGACCGCCCGCGCAAAGAAAAAATGCTCTCCACATCTCCCGACGCTGTCCTGCCTCTAGTTTTGCTCCTAAAGTTGAAGGCTCGAAGCGCAAGCTGTGAAAGTCCTGGTATTTTTGCACAGTATTTATCTTCCAGCTGCTCTAGCTCTAGACAGTTCTTGTGTTGAATTCCTGTAGTTTTTTTTTTTCCCAGAAAACATCCCACAGCATCCTATTCGATCGATGTTATTTCTAGTTGCCCTGTTGTGCTTATCATTGTAGACAAGCATGTAGACGTGTCAAAACAATAACTAAACAGTGCTGCTTTCGTGATTCCATCTTTGTCCAGTCATTGCCTTTGCGACTAGTTGCAGCATGCGGCAAAAACAAAGTTTGCCAAGTAATTATTTCCTCTGCCTTAGGGAAAACAGGCCAGCTGTGAAAGCTGCAAAGATATGGACTCATATCCCTTCATATTGTTTCACACAATCATGTTAATGATCTGTTGCATCTTCAAAGATTTAAGCAGTCTGCTTGCCAGCGCAAGACGGAACATTTATTGCGAACTGCATATTGGTTGTGTAGTGTCAAAATACACACATGCATCTCGATGTCACGACATACAATACCCTCGGGTGGTCACAAAGTACTCCATATGTCATGATAGCCAACTGCAGCTATGGAATAAAAAAGGTATATGTACGTAAATCATTGCTAGAGTAACAAAACTGCATAAATTTGCACTGTTAAAAATATTAAACACTACACAGTGAATGTAGCTTTGCTATAACCATTGCTGTGACTGACATGGAAAACAGTGCTTGTTGCCTTTAGTGATGTGTTGAGCACAAGGCCTGCATGGAGATTTTAATCCTGTCAGTTAGGTGGAGTTATGTCCTGTTTTTGTTGTGTTGTCATGCATGCAGGCCAAGGTGATGCCATATGGTCCTTGGTTCCAACGCTGCAATTCTGAAAAAGTGACTGCCAACGCATGTGCAATGTACACCGTCCCACTGCTGACCGCGCATATTCCTAAGTGATGTCCAAGTCTTGGGCAGACACTAATCGACGCAGCTCACAAAGCAACATTCTTGCCAAGGTGGTTGCCTACCATAAAAACCACATGCCATAGCTGCCATTCATGTCAGCCCAGAGGTAATGAAGTGCTGACGAAACACATTTGAGGTGTTCAGTGAGTTTACACAAGAGGGAGTAGTTAATATGGTTAATTAGTCATCCAGTGAAATTTACACTGTATTTATTTTGTTAAACAAAGCTCCTTTTGTGAAGTAAAACAAGCGCCTAGTAGCAACAGGGGCAAAGCAGGCAAATTGCAATTCATATTGAAATACTTATTGTGAATTGTTTTATTGTCGGATTCCTTTGAAGGGACACTAAGGAGGATGGAAAGCAGTTTTCCTGTATCGCTAAGATACAGTGTTCTAATAAAGAGACCACACGAGTCGCTTTGGGACGTTAAACCCCACAAACCATTAAAGAGACCACTTAAAATGAAAGCAGAGGTTTTAAAAGGATGGAAAGACCAAGAAACAGAACAAAGATGCGGCCATTACCGGCCAATTTTGCAAGTAAAATGAATGCTTCCACACAGAAGTTTTGGTGCAGATTACTGCAAGATATATTGTTTCATGAGCCACTCTAATTTGGCAGTGACACGTCCTTTTCAGCAAGGTCATCATGAATTGACTCATGGGAAGGCTTCCAATTTAAATTTTCTCACCAATAAATATTATATGCCACAATTGCTGCCAGACAACACAGCCATAACGAGAGAAATAATCAAATATTTACCGAGACCAATGACTCAATGGAGTTGTCCTCAGTGTCCCTTTAAAAGGGTGCACTGAAGCATTCAAGCAAAGTATGCACTGATGCATGTGAGAAAATATTCTGAGGTAACACAATCTTTGCTCCAAGAGAAGACTGGCAACTTCACCACAAAGAGGGAAAACAGCTGCCCGGGTACACTGGTACAGCACATACAGCAATCGCAATAATTAGCAGACATGCATTGCAATTCACAGAATGTCACGAAATGTGGTCGCTAGGTTAAATGTAATAGCATTAAATGTGCAAGCATATTTTGCAGATTGCCGAGATTTATTTGTTGCTTCAATTATTTATTTCATATATACAGCAACACCTTTGGTCAACAAAAAAAAAGGGCGTGTAGGTGCCAGGAAAGGGGTCAGATTAGATGTGCTAGGTTTCTCTCCTGGAGGCGCAAGGAGAGAATCATTCTCCTGTAATCAGTTGACGGTGGATTCATCCGAATGTGAAGGTCCGATGTTCGACGACCCAAAAGTTACCTAAACGGGCATCTCTGCCAGCTGTCGACCGGAGTATATGCAAGAGAGGTGGTCGTGTAGCCTAAGCACGGACGTCTGCACGAAAAAAGGAAAAAAAAAGCTCACATTTTGGGTATCACATCAAAAATATGTTTAAGCCCACTCAGCAACCAAAAATGACCTACACTGGTTATGCATACAACACATGAATATGTCAGCGACACTTAATAGTGTTGGCCGTTCATGTCATATCGTAATTATGGTGCAGTGAGGCTTGCTGATGAATTAAACAGGCTCTGCTCATCGCAAACCTCTCAGCAACACCTTCCCACAATCAGTGTCCTGACCTTTCAATAAGACAGCTTTCTCCTCCTCGCATTGCTAGAATGCATCAGAACGTTCTTGCTCACAGCATATAAATACGATCAATATGATAAAGCTCACCATGAATGTCATTACGGTTTCTTCCCCTCCCCCCTTATCATCTGCCTGTACTGTATGCACAGCTTTCTTGATCTATCCACATCTAAATGAGAACAACTTAGGGGATTGTGAGGGCAAAATGAACTTGGTCTATACCAATGAATACTGTGTTCTAATAATGAAACACAGGCTTTTTCTATGGTAGAAGTTTTATAGATTACAAAAGTATGGAAACTAAAATACAGCTAAGCCACCAATGGCCACTTTTGTAAGTAAACCGTGGTGACGTTACTTAATGTTTACTCCTGCAGATCTCCAATGCACGACTACCCAGCCGTTCACTACTGATTGATGATAAGTGTGTTTTGCAGCATGAGCTGCATCTCGTATGGATTACAGAGCTCAAAACTCGGAAAATCTGGTGTTTATACAAAGTACACGCCTATTGTTTACATTAGTGCGTTTTGAAGGTTCGAAAAAAAAAAAAGCAATACATTAACCTGGCCTTGCACGAAGTTGTTGGGAATGCACATGATACAGTTATTGCATGTTGGAGTAGACAGAAAAATAAGTGCCCAGCCCACACTGTCGAGGTACGCATTACTACAGGTGAAATGGTTCAGGCTTCTGGGAAATATCAGCTGCCTGACATAGCATCTTCCTAAATGTTCAAGCTTTGTATTATTGTTGAAGGCCACTTTATCATTAATAAAGGAACGAATATGGTTTATGTGTTAATAACTGGTGCTTTTTCAATGTATTATGTTCTTTTTTTTTAGTTTTTCCCTTAATTTCTTTTGCTTTGTGATGCTAGACAAACTCAAATGGTGCACTTTTAAACTTCTCTGTCCAAAGCTGAACATGAATATCTGCCATGCATGTGACAGCTGTAATGCTGGAAAGGTTACACACTGCGACATCTCAGCGACAGGTACAGCTGCTTGCCCCAAGGTCGTGATATTTAATCCCAGTGATAACAGCCTCACTTTGGTGGAGGCTAAATGCAAACGCATTTGTTTCCTGCGAGATGTCAACGCAAAGTGGAAAGTCCAGGGAGTCAATTTATCTAGAGCTCTCCACTGCAGTATTCTTCATAGCTACATATGTCATTTTAGGATGTGAAACCCTACATGCCACATGTAGGATGTGTTGTTTTTTAGATTTTGGAACCTCTCATCTTTGTTGCACAACATTTGGCTAATTGTAGTTCTCAAACAGTTGTTGAAGATGAAACCAAAGCAGTTATTGGCATGGTTTCCCGCTTGGATTAATTTGCTAATTGCAGTCTTTTGAAACTCGCATCACTGCTAAACAGTTCAAATAGCAGGCAGTTGAATTACAAGAATGATGTGAATCATGCATTTCAGTTGACAAATGGAAAGTAATGTTCCCTCCATGCATGCACAGGTGCCCATAGATAAGTACATAATTGGGTGTGTGATTGTGACATATCAAGGGTCTACAGAAAGCCATGTCGAGCCAGTGTGATATTCTTCATGAAGACTAAAATAAAATTGTACAACAGCTGCTGTCCATTGCAGAAAAATTTGGTCATTTTGTGTGTGATTAACTGACCATGAATAGCATTTTAATCAGAGTGATATATAATGTGTGGTTTAGCATCCTAAAACAACTATGAGGGACGCAACAGTTGAGGCCTCCTGTACAATTTCGACCAAGTGGGGTTCTTTTACATGCACTGACACCGCACAGTGCATGACAGCCTATTGTTTTGCCTCTATTGAAATGCCTCTGCTGTAGCTGGAATCAAATCTGCATCCATGGGTTCAGCAGCCAAGCACTTTAACTACCGAGCCAGCACAATGGGGTCAAGTAATAAAATGCATGCCATTACATTTCCTTCACAGAACTAATGTATACAAGAAAAAGTACATAGCAAAAAAAAACGAGTTTTATTACACATTATATTCACATGTAATTAACATCCTCTTGGAAGAAAGTTATAATATTTGCATGGAAACAATGAACATGTTACAAAAAAAAAGCAATGCACTTACTGCACTCCAATTGTTAATTGGCAAGGTTGCATCTATGCTACTAGACTGCACTTCTCACAAAAAAAACAAAAAAACCACAAGCCCCATCTGCTTTAGCCAATCACTTGATCAAACTAACAGAGACAGATGTCGCACACCACAGGCTGGTTGTCTCGCAACATATCTGCATTTGTTGCATTTCAATTTCATGCCTTTCCACTTAGCTTCAACTGTTGCCAGCATTACTAGTCACCCATCTTTTGTGAAATATTTTTTTAAGCTGTTCAGATCAGCATCCTTGTTAACGATGGTCTCGGGCATTCTTGATGCTATCATTTTCACATCTTCCTCACCTGGAAGAATGAAGAAAATGAAAAGCCTTGAGCATACAAAAAATTAGGGAGGCACCTAATCTCCACCTGTAAGGGTATGATGCACCTGCATTAATGGCTCTTGTCAGCAGATCCCACTGTGGATTCCCATTCATTTACATGCCCTTTGCTACAAACTTAATCACTAATTCCTTAGTTCATGTCTCTGTTATCTCACACATACTCATTAGCATATGGTCGTAGGCGGCCCTGCTATGTGATAGGCAACCTGGCATAGACCTCAGTAAGCCTCGCGTTAACCAAGCTGTACAAACATGCCTCCATGGCCTTGGAGTAAGATTTCTTACTTGAAGCTGAAACGTCCCGCAACATATTTCAAAAAATAACTTTGTAAGCTCGAGTTAACAGCTCCTGCCATGTCGTGTGGTCTCGTGACAGTTGGCTCGTGGTACTTTTGGCTTGTGCACAGGGTGTGTCTGTTAATCATAATGGCTAACATGCATGAAAAAGACATTTTTGCACAAACATTGGTGGCAAATGGTCAAGTGGTGCACTGCAGATTCTGAAATGTACACCTATATGCATGCAAGGGCGGCATCATCACATAGCATAATCAAGAGTTCTGTCAGTACCTGCAGTTGCATGGCACTCCAATGCCCATTAAAGGGCCACCTCAGACAATGGTTGTTGTTACCACAAGACCGGTTCTAACAGCGTGCTGGCACCATTCCACTGAGCGATGGGCATATATATGCATACCTTAGATAGCTCATGATTATGGGTCTCATTATGACTTCCAAGGAGTTCCTGTCGTCAGAAGCCCTACACTTTATGAAAGCGGGACAGCTGTCTTGAAAGGTGATGAAAAGAAATAACCAGGTTACCTTACCACAACGTTAATTTACAGAGGGTGAATATGCTGCATGAAGATACCAAGAGGCTTGTACAAAGAACATTGAGAGTGAAATGGCAGGATTTTTGAAACATTGAAATAAACAAAAAACTAAACTTTGTCAAACCTGTCATCGAGGAATGGAAATCATGCAGTCATCAAAAACACACCATGGAGTATATTTCAGGTAATCTTCACAAAAGACACACCCACACATGACACACAGCTTCATACTTATGAAAGATGACAAACCAATATGCAAGGAGTGTGGATATGAACTAACAATAAACCATGTCTTACTTACATCTGTGCCAGACTCGAGAAAAAAGGAGGAGAACATTTTGTACAATTTTGCAACATCCTTTTCCATCCCAGCATGATCCTAGGAGAGACTGCACTAGTCCGAATTCCCTGCATTTTTGGTTTCCTAAAATGACTCAACGTTCCTGAACAAGCCACATCCTAAAGAACACTAGTCATTACACACAAAATAAATACATTAAACCTTATTCTTGGTGCATGGCCGCATTAGTCGGGTATGCATCATTAAAACCAACACAACGCTTATAAGCTTTCAGTCTGTGTGGTCCTTATTTACGTGACAGCGCTGTCATGTGGGTCTAATGTCCCAGCGATCAGAAAGTGAAATTTTCTAAATGGTAGCATAAATTTAAAAACCGTGAAGGCGATTCTACAGATCTCTAAAGACACGCGGGTGTTTGGCTTCGACTGAAGTACTCGAGTGTCTTATCAGCGTTCACCTTTGTTGGAAAGCCTGTAGTGAAAGTGTTAAAGAGAAGTCATTTTTGAACAGTGCGTTTCTGAAGGCGTTGCTTTACTTTACGGGGCCCACAAAATGAAGCTGAATGTCAAACGCCGCCTATTTAGGTTTTCTAGCAAGACAGCGATGTAGCGTGGAAAATCGCTCCGCCGGACCAGCGCTGACCGCGGACTTGAAAGGCGAACTGTTCAAACTTTTAGTTACTGACCACACCTAAATGAGTTGTGCATGGTCAAGGCAGAATTTTTCCACTGAGAACTGGTATACCATCGATTTTGCACCCAATATTATGAAAATCCGCCCTCTCTTCAGTGGAGCTATGCGCATCAGGGTAGGCCAGCCGTAGGAACACGGATGTGTGGTTGTAGCAACGATCGCTTGCATGACACTCTCTGCACAATTCCAAGAATCAGCGTCTGTAACGAAATGTGCAGCTCACATTTTCTATCGCGTACCGAAGTCCGGCGACGCATGCATATCTCCCGCGCTCGTTCGGGTCACGCTAACCTCGAGCATGCGGGCGTTTAAACTACATGTGCGCAAAATTGAACGACGAGAAAAAGATGCAGGCTGAGTACTTGCCTAGACTTCCTCTAAATACCAAAAACCATTGCTGTTTGTAGGGAAATGGATCATTCGCGCTTCTGGCTTTCCGGTTGTGCACTCGTGTTGCGGTGAAGCGGGTCTTCATCTCGACGAGTCGACGTGCAGCTCGCCGCTGTAACTGCGCAGGCTTCTAGTAGATTCGGCGTGTCTTTTGCCACCTACAGCTCTGAGGTAGAAGCTAATGGAAGGATTTAACTAGGATCATTCTATTTTCTCTGTTTGCATGTGAGGAACGAGCATATGACATATGTCACATACAGCATATATACATACTTTAGATGGCCGAATGTTCTGCACGGCGAGGTGTGTGTTTTGTGCCGGCGCTCGATCTTCGGAGGTCGATGCAGGGCCTAACGCAGCGTAAATGCTAGGAATAGCTCGCTTTTATTACAGGCGGATCGAGGTGATAGTTTAGCGCGAAACGAAAGCTGCTATGTGCGTATCTCGATGCCAACTGGTGGAGCTGGTGCAGTACGTCGCATAGCCTGCAGATGCGTGACAAGCGATGCTTGCCGTACACAATCCTGAGTGAAGAGCGTGATCCGTGATCTCTGTTAGAATGGATGAACTCTTCTTAGATACTCATCGGGAGTCGCGGTGACAAACGCGTTCGACGTGCATATAGCCATGAGCCTGTATATCGACGTCCGCCGTATCTTTACGAGAATCGAATGGGTACGTCGGACGTAGCAGACACTTCGTTTGATAATTGCCGATCCAATAGGTAGCTGCAAAGAGACACCGATACCGATGTCGCTGTTTCCAGCCTTACAGAACACGCCGGGCATGGTGAAGTACACAGGACTGCTATTTCTGACCGCCAGCGTTAGTTTGTCACTCAGGGAAACAAGAGAGCAAGTCTAGCGAAAAGAGCGAGCAAATAAAATAAACGAACCCAACAAAAAGAAAGGGGAGCACAAAAGGCAAAGGTGGGGTAATTTTAGCTGCTACCACCCCGCCAACCGTTTTTTTTCCTCCCTCGGCTGGACTATTTTGCATAAGTAGTGTATGATGATTGAACGGGACTGCGGCAGCAAAGTCGAAGTTTATTGGTTTATTCGCACTTTTATAACATTTTTTCTTGTCTTGCCTAAGATGTGGAAAATAAACCAACAGCAATGTATTTAGGCTGATACCAGTAAATAAACTACAGTTTAGCATCCGATGCATTCTTTATCATGTGCTTGCAGAGCTGAATTTTAGTATTTCTTTTACCACTTTCATCTTTGTTGTGAACTCGTAAAATCTTCATATCATGCCATACATTTATGCGGCACGTAGCAACATCTTCTCCTCATTCGATAATTTTCATAGCATCAAGTTTTATTTTTCTTTCTAGGGTTTGCATGATACCGACCCTCTAACACGCAATACTTCAACGCCTCACTTTCAGTGTAAACAGCAGTGTTCTTTGAATGGCTGATTCCACTCAGTCGTTTCTGTGGAAGGAAAGAGGCCTCTGTTCGTCGGTTTCCCAGTGTTCAGTGTGCTAGCGGTTATTCGCTTCTCGTGCGAGGCAGCGCCATGAGCAGCGAGATGCCATGCTTTTGCCAAACACAAGCATACATGATGTACGAAAAGCTAAAAACGATTAACGAAAGGCACTACTTGTACTGGACCGGGAGCACGTTTCGTCCGCCGGGATACAGTGTTGGCTGTAGCCGGGACGCGTATTGACAAACCATATCCCGTAGGAGCACTCGAGCAGACGACGCTCTGACGCACAAGCACGTGACCCGACGTCACTTCCTTTAAGTTGTTTTTTGCTTGTTTTTATTTTTTGTTATGCCAAAGGAAGATGGCGGTGCAGACGCTCGCGCCGTTGCTTCGCCGACGCTGGCGTTGGGGCGTTGGTTAACCAGACAAACGCGTATCCTTCTACCATGGCTTAGTGGTAGTGCCTGTGGCTTAAGGGGTGCTGCGGCCGCAGTTTTGAGGCTTTATAAATGCAGTGGCCCAAGCCGTGCCATTTGGATGCTGGATACTGTGATGTTTGCAGTTCGAAACAAGTGTCTTGGCCGTCGTCTCGAAGTCTGGTGTTTGACTCTGACAGCAAGCGATTTTGTGAAGCCACGACTGCTGAACTTTTGCTGCCTAAACATGCTGGATGCCGACTGTGCTGGTGCTGGATGTGCAAGTGTGTCGATTCCAAGAAAGCTTGCGCAGCGCCATTGGAGCTCGCCTTGGAGCCACTAATCGTTGAAAGTGCTTTGGTTAGTAGCACTGCAATATTTAGATAAGCACCGCTGGAATATGGGGGGTAAAAAGGGTGGAAAAAAAGAGAGAAAAAAAAACTTGGTTACGTGGTGTATTTGTGCAACATTTGCTGTGATGCTGCATCGCTGCTCGGAGGTCTTCGCTGAGGATGCTAAAGCTACTGGCCTACCCAAGGGCAAATGTAGACTACTACCGATGCTAAATTACATCTCAAAGGCCGTCTCTCATTTTATGCTACCTTGTGAGCAGCTGTTTTCACTCAGGATTGTTTCTTTTTCTTTCTTTTTCCAGTTTCCGGCATTTAAATACGGAAATGTTTCTATATGGCAACATGCTGGAACAGCGAAGCCAGTTTTCTGAAATTAGCGGTAATAATCCTTGAAATGAAAACATGCTCTCGTTTTGTGAACGCACGCATGATTACGGCGCCCTGGTCATAGCGGCAACCGCCATTTTCTGAAGCCCATAATTTGGCGACGTCAAACTATTGATTCTGAAAGTAGTGGGATATTAGGTGAACTCGATAACCAAGTACTCACGCTTCTGTGGCTAAAAACAGCGCTGACAAGAGACGAAGCAGAGGGGACACGATGCTGTTTCGTCTGCTTCGTCTCGTGTTAGCGCTGTTTTTAGCCACAGATCATGCACCAACCAGCCAGAATTTCCACCCTCTTAAAGTACTCACACTTGTTTGAGAGCACTGTGTTGAATAGGCATTTGTTGAGCACAATAGCTAACTTAACTGCACCTGTTAAGCAGAGGCAGTGGCATAGCATGCTGGGTAATTTGTTTTTTGTAACTCTTTATGTATGTGATTGGTATTCTGCTCAAGTGTCATGGCAAGAAGAAACAACAGTGTTTATTTTTGAAGTTGTGGGCACCCCATAACATGCTTACGCAGAATGGTGCAGATCAATATTGAGTCAAATAAATAAGTGCTGGTTTTCACAACAACTGTTTATTCCTTGTATACATCTCAAAGTGACCTTGGCTAACTTGAATTCCAAACTATCTTACAGCCGCTTCAGAAGCTTCTGAATTAGGTGACATGTTGTACATGCACCATTATGCCTACTAATCTTTTTGAAGAAGGAATCATTGCTACAAAATTAAAGGATTAAGCTCACAAATTATAGCAACACTTGAAGAGGGGAGAACCAGAGTATTTTGACATCACTCCCTTATGGTTTGCACAGTGGTCAGCTAGCAATCCAACATTTCGAAGAAACGCTTGTTAATGTCATCATCATGTGCCACAAGTGTGTTTATAGTAAATTGGGTACTACAAGGACTTGTGGCTATAGTAAATTAGGTACTACAAGGCTACCCCGATGAAAGTCGTCTAGGAAATAGTATGAAACAACCAGTTTTAGACATTTAAATTTGAGGAACCTGAGTTCGATCCCAGCCATAGTGACCATGTTTTGATAGAGAAAAATGTAAGGCACCCATTTACTGTGTGATGTCAGTGCATGTTAAAAAAAAATCATTGGTCAAAAATGAGCCGGAGACCTACACTACAGAATCCTGCAAAGCCTAAGTCAATTTGGGACACTATACTAAACAAAACTGAAATACACTGCTTCTAAATTTAGGTGAAACAATGCCTTTGCTGTTTAGTAAATGCACGGCAAGCAATACATTGTAAACCATTTATGCAGAAGCAGTTTGTTTTACTGGCAAATGCCTTCAACTTTTTGGCAGGAAAAAGTGGCAGATGTGACTTCAGTTCTACAAATGACACTGGGCAGCCATGCAGCCATCAAAGAACCTACTTTGAATTGCAAATAGCCACATTTGTGTTTGCAAGGAGGCCAAAAGCACAGTGAATAAGCAAGATAGCGATGAAAATAATTCAACGAAAAGAAAGGTGGAGAGTTCAGCCAGCAGCAATATGACCCTAGCGTGCTGCTCCACACTAGAGAAGGGAGAAAAGGGAAATAAAAGGAGAATGAGGATACAAATGGTTGATGGCAATGTTGTAGTGCAGTGAATTGGTTCGAGTTATAGAGAAGACCACGCACACAGTGGATTGCACCTGTCTCGCATAGTCGACACATAACACATGAAGTGCATATTCTCCACATGCACCAGTTGTCATTGCACACACTTTCACTCTCATATTCTGGTCCAAATGCATACACAGGCTCGCCACGCACTGATTCTGAAAAAGCTCAAACTAGACAGAAACATGATTGATCGCACTGTAAGCAGCTGTATAGCATGCGAAGCACAGCACTAACAATTTGTGGTGTGTCACATATGGAATGGTTTGACTGTTAAATTGGCAGGGTATCATGCCATCAACTAATGTCTAAAAGCTGAGATGATGGCTTTGGTTGGAAGTAATCTAAGCCCTTGGCGATGCAAGTACAAAAACGTAATCCAAATGCATTGTTCTTGAATGGCTGCTTTCCAAATTGTTGATATTCAAATTAAAGTAGTGTGGTGCTGTATGTTTTTCTGAAAAAAATCTTGCTGTGCAGCTAACTTCATTGCAACATCTGATTGAAGCTGGAACACCTGCAGCAGTACCACACAGCAAGACAAAAGTGTCCACGCAGATTGCAGAACTTTTGTAGACATGGAAAATAATAAAGTATGATTCATACTTATGAAACCTTTGCCCTTGTCTTCATTTTGATAGTGCGGCCCTAGGCAGCTGCTGCACCAAGATTTTCATAGGTCAACAGGCCCACCAGAACCAATGCACCCAACCGACCTTCTGCAGGGAGACCCAGCCGCTACCGATTCCAGTGGCTATGGGGAATGTGTTTATAAACCAGTACTACTGGAACTAGTAGGATCCCCGCAAGAAACCAGTAGGAAATTTTTACCTTGGATAAACAATTATCTTCTTTGGCACTTTTCAGCAATTTCTCTGATCCCTAAAAAGATGTTGGCTACATATCTACAGAATATCATTTAATATCTCATCAAGAGATGTGTGGGCATATGTGGGTATTCGGTACATGTCCACTTTCTGCTCTCTTCAACGTGGACATTATAATGTATACTATAATGATATATTATTAACATTTGCGGCAGATATTCACTAGATGTTCACTCAGTATAAGTTCTTTGGCTAAGATTTTTTTTTCTGTAAACTGATTTTACGAACGTTTACAAGGGAAAGTTATCAGATTGACGGCATGTGACTAGCACTTTGTGTCATCATTTCTACAATTAGTCATTTAGCTTCGAGGTGATGACTTCCTTCAAAAGCCTCTTCTCTCGCGCTTGCCAGTTAACTGCATTGGTCTGCATGGAAACTATCGCTTAATATATTGCGCTCGTGTACTTTCGACTCCAGTGTATAAGCGAGAAATGTAGCTCCACTTTTTGTTAAATTGACTGAAATTCAACCCACATATAGCACTAGCCGAGAATAAATTATTTGACAATGATTGAAATATACTGCTATGAGCAATACTGGCTGATCGGCAAAGTACGTATCTTTCTCCATCCTTTTGAACCTTTTGCACAATCCAAGACTTGTTGGTTTCGACGCTGTAGGCTTCCAGCCATTCGTTGACGGCTGCCTCGTTTGTCAGGTTCGCGCGATACACTGATCCGAGCCCTTTTGACGCGAGCTCATCTTTTACGAGCTCGAGCGGCTCTGGGAGCTCGTCCATCATCTCTAGTTATCCGCAATTGACACACAAGTTCGCCAAGCACAAAATCACCCTGGCTAGCACAGCGCGCAACGGATGAGCCAAGTGCACGTGCGTACAACCCAGAAGCACCGGACGAAATGCGTGGAGCTATGCGGATGGGGAGAAGTGCAAACTTCGGGGTGTAGCCGAGCAGAGCGACGATTCCAGAAAATACCAGAACAAGAACAGCCGCGCAAGTGACCACTGGACTGAAATTTACGTAACACGTGACCGGTAACCGACCGACGTGTACAGAACACCAGAGCAAAAAGCCCGCGCAGTGGTCACTGGACCGAAATTAACGTGATCGCGTGACCGAACTTTTAGCCGACGGCAATTCGCGTTATTTTTACGTGAACTTCAGCCGACAGCCGCGCGAAAATACGGGCGCTGCGCGAAAACGACACCGAAACATGAGTACCTTTGACAAACACCAGCGGGAAAAAAACGTAAATGCGAGCCCTGCATGAAACGAAACTGAAACCATGAGTAGTCTCGTCACAAGGCGCTAGGGAGAGAAGCGTTTGCGGGTAGATCGGCTGGAAACGCTGATTGGTGGACACGCAGCGGCCTGGCGTGACGTTTTCGCGTCACGCTCGATGCTTAACCGGATGTGACGTCAATGAGAACTGGGTTTGCTTGTTTTTTTCGTCCCTAACCCATCTAGGGAATCCCTAGGTACCGGCCGCTCCGGCGGCGCGCGCGATATGCCGGCATTCGGTTCGTGGTTCTCGCTGCGGCGCGTATTCGGCTCGTGGGTCTCACTGCGGCGCGTAATTCCTATGATGGCGGTCCTGCGTGGTGTCATAATCGGCGATAGCCAAATGAAATTCTTGTGCAGGTCTCGCCTGCGGCTTTCGCCGCATGTTGAGACGTGCACTTTCAGTTTTGGCGGTTATGATGCCACCTCACTGTCATTTAAGGTCGCGCAGATGCGTTTGCACGCCGATTTTGTTATTTTGTATGTAGGGGGCAATGACCTCGCTAATGGTCATGGCCCGCGGGAAATCGCCGCCAACATCAAGGTACGTATAAATTACGTAAAATCGTCTCACAATTTGCTTTAAAAGTGCTGTGCCGTTCATCTTGCCCCACGTGCTTCCAGGACCTCGTGCGGCAGCTGCAGCAGCACGTCGCACGGATGGTGTTGGTTTTTAAAATACTGCCGCGGTATTTCAAAAACGAGAGCGAAGCGCTGCATGAAAACGCCCGTCGTCGGCAGCTGAACCGGCGCCTGACTGCTGCGCTGCGGCGCATGCCTGACGTGCGCATTCTGAACCCTGAGGTAAGAATGCTTTGTTTTCTCGTTTGTTACTCATTTATCAAATTGTTGAGTTCATAACGCAATTTTTTCGACACTCTTGCAGCACCGTTTCCTGGATGCTGCGAAGCGGCCGAGGCGTTGTCTGTACGCGGCCGACAGTTACCACGTGGCAAGGGGTCGCGGCATCGATCAGCTCTCGAAGATCATCGTCGCGGCCCTGGTCAAAGTGTACGGCTCCGACATCGCTGCAGCGTCAAGGGCAGAACCAGGAGCGGTGTACGTTGTCCACCACTGTCGGCGATGCAGGGCGAAGGGCCACGAGACGGGAGAGTGCAGCTCGTTTTGCTGACCACGCTGTCATGCCACTGCAAGCCACCGATGGAACGCTGCGCATACAAACGGCCCTTTTCAGGGCCACCCCATTGTTTCCTGGCAGACCGCAGGCTTGCAGTCCCGTGATCCAGTTCCCTCTCTTTAGATATGTTGCACGTAGTATATCGTTGTACTTAAAGCGTAGCTGCCGCAGCGAAATTATATATTTCGTATAGCATGCGCATAATACTGCTGTACCGCTTATAGCTGCTTCCCTCGTGCATTATTTAAGACCCTAGGACAGGAATCACAAAACACGTGTAAGAGTAGCTGCCGGAGCGAACACTAGGCCTGTGCTCGGCCACAAAGCGTCGCGCTAGGCCTCTTTTTTTTTCTTTCCCTTTACGAGGAATTCGTCGAGTGACAGTAAGTAAAGTTATACATTTCATATGACATGCGCATAATACTGCTGTACTGCTTATAGCTGCTTCCCTCGTGCATTATTTTAAGTCCCTGAGGACAGGAATCGCAAAACACGTGTAAGCGTAGCTGCCGCAGCGAACGCTAGGCCTTATTGCAACAGGGCTGCGCTCATTACGGCTTTGTTACGTCGTTTTTTTTTTAATGTGAGCACCATTTACTATAACAACGGCACAATCGTCTGAAATATGGATTCTGTACAGCCTAAATAATTGCCGCTTACCTCGTGGGACATCTTATGCAGCATCATGCCGCCCGCGTCTTTCATTTCAACGCTGCTCCGACGATCACATGTATAGGCCTCGCGACAGGAGTATTGTGCACACAGTGCGGTTTTCTGCCGTGTTTGTTTTTTTTTTCTCTCATAAATCCCATGCATATTTCGAAGCATCTCGTCGCGGTGCTGTGTACAGCACCGCGACATGTGCATAATACAGCAGTATTATGCACATGTTGTATGAAATATATAACGTTACTTACCGTCACTCGACGAATTCCTCTTAAAGGGAGAGATAAAAAAAAGAGGCCTAGCGTTCGCTCCGGCATGTACTCTTACACGTGTTTTGCGATTTCTGCCCTGGGATCTTAAAATAATGCACGAGGGAAGCAGCTATAAGTGGTACAGCAGTATTATGCACATGTTGTATGAAATATATAACTTTACTTACCGTCACTCGACGAATTCCTCTTAAAGGGAGAGAAAAAAAAAGAGGCCTAGCGTTCGCTCCGGCATGTACTCTTACACGTGTTTTGCGATTTCTGCCCTGGGATCTTAAAATAATGCACTAGGGAAGCTGCTATAAGTGGTACAGCAGTATTATGCACATGTTGTATGAAATATATAACTTTACTTACCGTCACTCGACGAATTCATCTTAAAGGGAGAGATAAAAAAAAAAAAAGAGGCCTAGCGTTCGCTCCGGCATGTACTCTTACACGTGTTTCGCGATTTCTGCCCTGGGATCTTAAACTAATGCACGAGGGAAGCAGCTATAAGTGGTACAGCAGTATTATGCACATGTTGTATGAAATATATAACTTTACTTACCGTCACTCGACGAATTCCTCTTAAAGGGAGAGAAAAAAAAAAGGCCTAGCGTTCGCTTCGGCAGCTACTCTACACGTGTTTTGCGATTCCTGTCCTCAGGGACTTAAAATAATGCACGAGGGAAGCAGCTATAAGCGGTACAGCAGTATTATGCACATGTTGTATGAAATATATAACTTTACTTACTGTCACTCGACGAATTCCTCTTAAAGGGAGAGATAAAAAAAAAAAAAAAAGAGGCCTAGCGCGATACTTTATGGCCCAGCACGTCGAAGCGACGACGCTGTACGTGTAGTAAATATGCTGCCTACATTTCCCATGCTGTCGAAACGATTTTCGGACAGCACCGCGACGAGATGCTTCGAAATATGCATGCATCTATAAGAAAAAAAAATGGAAATGTCCGCGACGATCACATAGGCCTCGCGACAGGAATATTTCAGTATAGTTAGTGCGGTTTTGGTCTGTCTTCTTTTTTTTTGATGACTGCAGGACATTTCGAGGGTCAGCGACGTGGTTATCACTGTCTGCTGGCCAAGAATATCCCTTCGACAACACCGGAAAAGTACGTGTCTTCCCGTGGACGGCGCCATTTTTTTTTTCAAATAAATGTATTCGATGTACAAGGCCTCACTATGCAAGGTTCAATTGTGCAGTGTGCTTTTGTATTGTAACCGTGCATAAAGTGAAGGGATGCCGTGTTTGAGTTCACTCTTGTTAGCTAGCTGCATTTAATAAAATGTTTGCATTTTTCAGGATTTTAAATGCACAAATATTGATTGTCACAATAAATCTTTCAGTAGGTATCTATAATTTTTGGTACCTCCTGTATAGTGTGTTTATTTTTTTTTATTACGTAAGCAATACTACGCCAGGTTTCAGCCTGTCACATAAACCCGGCCTGACAGTCAAGCTGTCGGGTAAACTCGGTCGATAGCCACGCCGCACCGCAGAAGACAAAAGAAAGAACAGAAAGAGAAGCTATGTCGGCTTTGTTTATATGCAACCTACCAGGTTTAACTAAAAGTAAACCCCAGGTAATTTTTCTTTTTCTTACCCAACTCAACGTCGGCTACTGCTCCCTTCTAAATGGCTCCGGAGTGCACCCAGGGAAGTTGTTGGATGCAACATTATTTATCCCTGGAGACTGTCCAATATGCTGATAAATAAAGAACTGAATAAGATTGAAATCAATTGACTCCAATTTGGACTTTGAAATTTGTCGCACAATTTCTAATTGCAAATTTTATTTGAAAGTCTAATTTTTAGGTTTTTATTTTTCCCAGGAATTAAAGCACAGCTAAGGAGTATACTCTACAATCTATAGCTTGCTTCAGTTCCATAGCAAGTGCACACACACACAGATGATGCAATGTAATTCTAATTTGAAAAGAAAATTGAGTACAAAAAAAATTTGGGGTGGCTAAGTAAGCAGTCTGTTTTAGGCTACAGGTCCACTAAACTATAGCTTGACATATATGCCATGTTATGAATGCAAAACGTGTTGCCATGAAGGAAACGCGCAAGACATTAGGTTTGTTTTAATAAATAAATATTGGACATACAAAAACATATGGCCAAACTCAAATGAACCATATGTTGCATTAGAACTAACACAATCTTAATACAAGACATGAACCTTATGGATCTCAATTGACAGCAAACATATACTAACATTTACAAAAACATACAATGCCATTTCTTTTCATGCAACTGACACCACAGTTGTCATCTTATACAAATATATCTTTAAAGCATTCTGCAAACCATCGTTGCCTTATGACAGAATAACCTGTTACAAATTACAGTAGAGCCTCGACACATTCCTCGTTCATACGTTCAGAGTTGCAGGAAGTAAATATCTCCCATACAGCAGCACTGTTCCTTTCCTGTTTAATATGTATGTTCCAGATAACACAATTTCCAGATATTAAATTCTAAATTAAAAAAAAAATATATGATCAAATGGCTCGTTTAAGCATTCAAATGTGCATGTTTCAACATAGGGCTGAGCCCAGGAGCAGAATGCATGAACTGAAAGCAGCAGCACCCACCCATTGTGGTATCTTCTTCGCAGTGCCTTGATGGAAGGGTGAGGCTAACAATTAAGCGAAGGTCATTCACGCAAAGACATGACTTGCAGAGAAGGCAAAAATTGAAAAACCAGTACATTTTTTTTTGCAGTGCATGGGACAAATCATTTGTGAAGAACTATGCGCTTGCATTTCATGAGCAGGCTGGACCCAGAGAATGCAGCGACAGTCAGCCACCCCCATAGTGTATTGATACAAGGGGATAAAGCAACGAGAAACAAGGAAGCAATTTTGGCTTTCCATTGTCCTCAACACATAAAGTGTGTTACTAAACCTCATCTGCAATGAGTGCAACACAACTGTAAGCTGAATTGTGAGGACTAAACCAGAAGCCTTTCACATATATCTTATGCCAAGAGATGACAATCTATGCTTCTTCAGATGAAATGTTTTCCCAAATAAAATGTTTCTACCTGCATTTTTGAAGACAAAGTATCAACAATGTTGTACATGTGTTCATGCACAGTGACACACGCACAATTAATACACTATTACTCTGACAACAGTGAAGTCAGACAAATACCACTAGTTTTAGTTAATAGTTACTGATATTTTTTATCAATCTGAATGACTGTAACCTTTCTTGGAGCACTGACTTTACTAAGCTTTTCAAGCTTGCTCTGCAGCTAAGTTTCCTACCTCTAAAACTTATTTCAGCATCTCTGCGGCAATAAAATTTGCCTAAAATTTTCTAGCGCCACAAATTTTCCCCTCTTTAGCTGCTATTTTGAACAGTGTAACATTGCTATTGTATATCCCCATGATGCAAAATATAAAGTACACATGTTCATCATGCATGCATCTTTGAAGGCTTTACAATTGTTATTTCAGCCGCTGATCAGCATGCATTCTTTACTCGTGATATATCCACTGCATATTCTTCATTTATCACTACAGCTGAATGAAAAGTTATGTGTACTTATTTTTTCAGTCACAAAAGAAGTTATTTCAATTTCTTTCGTTAAGCATATGCATTAACCTAGCTGTACCACATTCTGTGATCCGGTGAAAATTTATATAAATTCAGCAGGAAACTGACAGGTCGTTTTTCTGTCATCTCACTATAAAAATGTTCAAATCATCTCTCAGTTTAGTGTTATCTCCACCAGTGAGTAAAAAAGAATGAACCTATTTTACCCTCACAGTTCCTGAGGAAAAGCTTTTCAATTCATGTTTTCTTGCATTTTAAGTGCTTTATTTATTTGCTTGGAACAGTAACTGCTTATATATGCTCTCTCTTACACTTGTTGCAGTGACTTACCGTCATGAAAGTACTATGCATTGTGGCAGTTACATTTTCTTGCTCCGTTTTTTACCAATTGTTGAATGACCTAGCATGTCCACTTATAGCTAGCACTTTTGACTCTTCTTCATACAATTACATGCAGCTTGTATCAGCTTGTATCACCTATCACTTCATCCTCAAGGCATTCCGATCAGCCTCCTCTAGTCATGTTTGTGTAATGACAATTCCTGCAAAGTGAAATATATACATAGGCATGCGCATGGAGGGCGGCTGTCCTCCCGAATTGTCTCAGGGGCACTAAGTCAGCCCGTACTTTTACTTTGTTGCACTTGTGCCACCATTTCTAAACGTGCACAATTATGGTCATGCAGGTTTTCGAAGGTAAATACGGGCAGCCACCTGTGATGTTGTTTTGCACAAACTGCAAAACCAGGGGCAGAATGAACCATTGTGAGAAGCACATCGTCATGTCATTTTCAATTTTGCATTCATGGCGAAGCTTGATTTCTTTTTATAGTGCACAACATTTTGTACTGAAATAAAACAAAACAAGTGCACTGAAAAACTCATAAGACAAAGAAAACGACAGGACAATTAACTCTTGCAAGGACATTATTGCAGGCTAGTTGATGCATCCCCTTCATGGATCACTGCCTTGTCGTGGCGAGGGGCTTGCGAAACTCGATGAAGTCGTGAGCTCTGCTGTGTAGGGCCACCCAAGATAGACAAGTTACGGCAGAGAGTTCTGACAAAATGTGATTCACTGGAGAAGGTAATGGCAACCCACTCCAGTATTTCCTGCCAAGAAAGCCCTATGACCAGTCACAATAGCATTAATGATATGGCGCCGGAAGATGAGCCCCCCAGGTTGGAAGGCGTCCCACATGTTACTAGGGGGGGGGATGGGAAGGCGTCCCACATGTTAAAGGGTGATTCCTAGTAGCTCCAGGGCGAATGAAACGGCTGGGCTAAAGCCAAAAGGACGCTCAGTTGTGGATGTGTCGGGAAGCGACCGGAAGGTCCGATGTTGCAAGGACATCTATCACATAGCAACATGGAATGTAAGATCTATGACGCAAGGTAAACTGGATATCGTCAAGCGAGAAATGGACAGATTGAACATTGATATCTTGAGTATCAGCAAGCTCAAGTGGACCAGAATGGGAGAATTTAATTCCAGCGACCATTATGTTTTTTATAGTGGGCACGAATCCAGGAGAAGGAATGGGGTCGTTCTCATAGTCAACAGAAGAATGGGCGAAGCAGTGCTAGGGTACAACCCCAAAAACGACCGAATGATTTCACTTCGGATCCAAGGTCAACCTTTCGAGTTGCAGTTATCCAAGTCTACGCACCAACCACTACTGCTGAAGAAGCTGACGTTGAGAAATTTTATGCTGACCTGCAATGTCTTTTAGACCGCACTCCCTCATCAGACGTCCTTTTTCTTAATGGAGACTGGAATGCTAAGGTGGGGAGTGAAGAAATATCCGGAATTACAGGCAAGTTCGGTCTCGATGAGGCAAATGAAGCTGGGCAGAGGCTAGTAGAGTTTTGTCAAGAAAATAACCTGACCATAGCGAATACTCATTTTCAACAGCACAAGAGGCGCCTGTACACATAGACTTCATCGGATGGTCTGTACAGGAATCAGATTGATTATATTCTTTGCCGGCAGAGATGGAGAAGCGCTATACAAGCAGTAAAAGCATGGCCTGGGACCGACTGTGGCACCGATCATCAGCTTCTAGTTGCCAAATTTAAGCTTCGATTGAGGAAAACGCAGAAAACTAAAAGGCCTTTCAGGTATGATCTGGATCAAATATGCTGTTAAAGTGAGGAATCGATTTCAAGAATTAGATCTAGAAAACAGAGAGCCTGAAGAGATGTGGACTGATGTGCGTGATATAATGCAAGAAGTTGTTACTAAGGTAGTTCCAAAGCAAAAGAAATGCAAGAAAGCAAACTGGTTATCTGAATAGGCTTTGCAAATAGCTGGGGAAAGGAGGATGGCAAAAGTTATGGGGAAAAAAGAAAGATACATGGCTCTCAATGCGGATTTTCAGAAAATCGCAAGGAGAGATAAGAATGCCATCCTGAACATACAGTGCCAAGCAGTTGAGGACAACAGCCAATTAAGGAACACAAGAGCTCTGTATAAGACAATCAAAGATATCAAAGGAAGCTTCTGTGCTAAGCTGGGCGTGATAAAGAACAAACGAGGCAGGGACCTCACGGAAGCCTCAGAGATAAAGAAGAGCAGAGAACAGGATTACACAGAACTGTACAAGAAGGACCCGGATGTGCAAACCCAACATAAGACGGCTGTGATTACTGATCTCGAGCCGGGCATCCTGAAGAGAGAAGTTGAATGGGCCTTATCCAGCCTTGCTAAGAACAAAGCTAGCGGAATTGATGGCATTCCAGCTGAGTTGCATCAAAACCTCAACCATGACGACGCTGTTAACAATCTGTATACATTATGTCAGCAAATTTGGACAACCCTGCAGTGGCCACAGGATTGGAGGAGGTCAGTTTACATCCCTATTCCAAAGAAAGGCAGTGCCAAAGATTGTTCCAACTACCGCACGATCGCGCTTATTTCGCATGCTAGCAAGGTGATGTTGAAAATCCTCCTAGGTAGGCTGTAGCAGTATGTGGATCGGGAGCTTCCGGACGTCCAAGCTGGGTTTCAAGGGCAGAGGAACTAGAGACCAGATTGCCAACCTTCGCTGGATCATGGAAAAAGCAAGAGAGTTCCAAAAACCCATCTACTTCTGCTTTATTGATTATGCAAAAGCGTTTGACTGCGTAGATCACAGCAGATTGTGGCAAACTCTCCAAGAGATGGTAGTTCAATATCGCCTCATCTATCTCCTCAGGAACCTGTATGAAGGGCAAGAGGCCACAGTCATAGCATGGTCTTACTGATTGGTTTCCGATTGAGAAAGGAGTGAGACAAGGCTGCATACTGTCGCCCTGCCTATTTAACCTATATGCTGAGTGCATCATGAGGAAAGCTGGTCTGGACGAGTCTTCAACTGGAGTGAAGATTGCTGGGAAACGTATCAACAACCTTAGATATGCGGATGATACCACTTTAATGGCAGTAAGTGAAGTGGAACTCAAGAGACTTCTGATGCGCATACAAGAAGAGAGTGAGAAGTTTGGACTTAAACTGGACATTAAAAAGACAAAGATCATAGCCTCTTGCCCCATCAAGCCCTGGAGCATCAAGGGACAAGAAGTGGAAGCTGTGACAGATTTTCTCTTCTTGGGCTCCAAGATAACCCCGGAAGGAGACTGCAGCCATGAAATTAGGGGACGCCTACTTCTGGGAAAGAGCCATGGCTAGCCTTGACCACCTAGTAAAGAGCAGAGACATTAGTCTGCCAACCAAGATCCGTATAACTCGTGCTATGGTATTTCCAGTTGTGATGTATGGATGCGAGAGTTGGACTGTGAAGAAGGCTGACCGCCGAAGAATTGACGCGTTTGAATTGTGGTGCTGGCGGAGAATCTTGAGAGTTCCTTGGACGGCCAGAAGATCAAATCAGTCGATATTGTCGACCATAAACACTGACTGCTCATTGGAGGGTCAAATTCTAAAGTTAAATCTCAGCTACTTTGGTCATCTGATGAGAAGAGGGGAGTCGCTGGAGAAAGATTTGATGTTGGGAAAGGTTGAGGGTCACCAGAGAAGGGGTAGGCAGCGAACGCGATGGTTAGATGGCATCCTCGGGGCGTTGCAGATGAAGTTATGTTATGTTAGGAAGATAGTGAGAGACCAGAAAGCGTGGCGTGATATGGTCCATAGGGTCACGAAGAGTCGGACACGACTGAACGACTGAACTGAAGTTGATGTATTTCTTAAAGTATGCTTTATGACAAGTATGAGTAGACAGGACAAGGCGCTTGGTGGGACACAGGTTTTTCGACCAGGTGCAGCGCCTTTCAAGTGCGGGCTACCAGCCTTCACTGATGGCATCGGTCGCTGAAGATAAGCTGAAAAAGCCAGCTATCAAGCCTGATCAATTGGATCAAAGTAAAGTTACGTTTATTCCATATATACATGGGTTCGCGCACAATCGGTTGCGAGGGCTGGCATAAAAGTGGCTTGTTCTGCACCAGATAAACTCTCAGGATATGCAGGAGGGTTAATCGCACAGGACAAGTCTGTCGCTTGTAAAATGCATCACCAGCAGCGCTTCGTGAAGTGTTCCAGGAGCGCAGTGTATTCAGTACCACTCACCCGTGGTAAACGATATGTTGGCCAGACAGGGAGATACCTTAATGAGAGGCTGAAGGAGTATACCAAAAAAATGTTATAGACAAATCAGGCAGCAAAATGACTTAACACATTCGGAAAAGCCGTAACTGCACTCCCGAGATGAGAAACACCAGTGTTGCACAGGTGCAGGACTCAACTAGGCCGGGAGATTATAGAAGCAGATGAGATTGAAAAATTTGATTGTGTGTTCGGATAATGTGTGTGTTCGACTGGGCTTTAAAAAAGGAATTAAACTTTCTTGCTCAGCAATAGGCCAAGCTTCTTTGATACAGGTCTCCTTGTGAGCAGTAATTGTCCGTGTGTGCTTGCTTTCATTTCGTTCATAAGAGCAAATACAGTAGTTAAGCAAGTGGTCTTTCAATAAAACCTGAGTTGTTAGAGCGCCTTCTCCAGTCTACTCTGTTCCTTTTGTCCCGCACTTAAAACATATACTGTAAACAATTAACTCTCATGGGAGTTATTTCTTGTCCCTTTATTCTCTTCCTTCTGTATATCTGTTTTTCCCTTGTTTTTCCCTTAAGCAGTATATATGTGCAATATGCATATCTAGCCCAGATATAAGTTTTGTCAATATTTTATTAATGTTGAAATTCCATTGCATCGAAACAGATGTCTTATAGCCATCGTTTGCCTTTGCGAGGTGTTTTGGTCGTAATAGCTAGGGATGGGGGGGGGGGGACTTCCTTTAATTCATAACCCTGCACGCGCACGTATGTGTATACATCTGTGAAATATCTCATTTTAAAGATCAGTATCAGATAAAAATATAACTGATCCAGGGACATAAAAAATTAAGTGGGAAGAATTGGTGGGAAGAATAGTTCCTTAATTAAACCTGTTGAACCAGTAAGGATTTTCTTACAAATAGGGTTTGTATGCATGCATGCTCAGTGCAGCAATTATTATTAATGATTATACTGTTTCTTTGCACCTCATTAGAAATAATATAGCTGTCCCCCCCCCCCCCTTTTTTTTTCTTTCATTCACTGTATAATGCAGTGCTCCTCGATCTCAATTGAGACCGAGGGGAGGTCAATGTGGTGTGAACTGCAACCACAGTTCCGAGAGTAGGTCGCGGAATCGGGCATGACGAAATAATTACAAAACTTGGAAAAGAACGGATACCCAAAAAAGCTTATTGAATGCGTGTCCAGACATCAGATCGACAAGCATTTGCAGCCGATGCCTACACAAAATGCAACGTCATCATCTCGACCAAAAGGCATGCTTTTGTACATTCTGGGCATAATTAGGCAAAGACATGGGTCTTCAAGAAGCAAATGTGCATACTGGCCACATGCCATCCAGTAAACTGCGAGGGGCTCTTTTGAATTTTAAAGAGGCTTTGCCCCATTCAAAGATGCCAGGTATCATACATAAGATACCATGTGATGATCATCTTAGACTCTGTCTACATAGAGGAGATGAGAAATTTGACAAGTGTGATAAAAGAGCCCCGATGCCACTAGAAACCTGACAGCATACCAAATGCTTTGGTAGAATACATGCAGAAATAAGGGCATGAAACTGCTTGGGATGACATGATAATCATTGCTACCAATAGAAGTCTATCAGCACAACTGTGCTCGCAATCTCTGATACAGTCAATGCCAAACACAGAACAAAGGGGAATCTTCATCGTGCTTATGCAAAATCATTATGTTGACCTGTCAAAGCTACTTAAAGGTTTAGACGGCCGGTTCTTGAATGAGAAACTTGTAGGGTTTCCAAATTTTATACTGTTTTTTGAATTGGTTAGTGGTCTGAGACACATTCTACCATGTTCGGCTGTTGAAACATGAGCCAAAATAGTGACGAAAAAAATATTACATCACAAATTTCTTAGCAGTCTGAAAGGAATACCATGAAATGGTTGATGTACAGTGGACTCTCTTTCGGACAGACCATAATGGGCTATGTAATAACAAAGTTTAGAAACCAACAGCAGCTATAAGAACATTTTTTAATACCAGCAGAGTACCTGTAATATATTATAAAGCATATCTACACACTGGTAATAACAGCAGACAGCATTAGTTGTGAAAGCCTTTTCTGACCTTCCTTCCACTCAAGCACAAATATGCCACCATACACTCCCGTAAGTACATCTCCATGACTAGGTCTAAGCTGTATACGCAATGCGTCATGGAGTCATCTCTACATGAGGCACTGCTTCTCTTTATTTTTTTGCAAAGGTGCATGGAAGACATCAGGGAGTGCCCTTCTTGCACAGAATCACTGTATACAAATATTTTTTATTGCTTACTTCCACCTTGCCAGTGGCAATAGGGATGTCAAATTCCTGGAAAATTTAAAGGCTGAGAAAAACCATATTGAAAAATTTGGAAAAATATTGAATATTTTCATTCATGAAGAAATGCATATACTTGCATTAAAACAGCAAACAGTCTTTTCTCCTAGCAGTTTGTTGCTCATGAAAATGTTGCGCCACATTTAGATGGTTATAAAAGACATAAATGATACCTCTGATGGTTCTAGAAGATTATCCTGCCTTATTTAATTTACAGCTTCCACTACTGCAATGAGAAGAAGTGGTCAAAGTTTGGCTTTGTGCATACCAAGGGCAGGAGCAGGTTCATGGGATAGAGTGCAGAAGCTGTGTTCATTCATTCTAACGTAAAGCTTAAAGCATCTAGTTTGAGAGCGGCACCAGAAATGAGAGCAGCAGTGATTCGGAGTATTGCGGGTAGACGAAGTCCTGGGTTTGTTTCCGTGCCTCTTTTCCCTAGTGCGTTTTTTCACTTCATACATTTTCGCTTGTGATTAGCTTTTTTTAATGAAATCTTATGTGTAGTTCAATCTACGTCTTCTTTTTTTTTGCAGTAAACCATGTGGCAATAAGGTCTGACAATGTTTCTGTGGTTTTTTTTTCTTCCTGGTATTCTCGTCATTTTACATTCCTGTGAGTTATCTTGTACTGTTTGAGGTTTATCTCATTTCCCTTATGTCAAACGCATGATCAAATCTACAGGCAACTATTGTGTATGTTCCTCCTGTGTTCCAATGTATGCTTACTCTTGCTAGTGCTTTTATGTTTTTAAGGGAACGCTAAGGTGCAGTTGAAAGATTACCCCATTTGTCCCTAAATAAGCCATGCGGAATAATAAGTATCAACCACACTTCTACATTGTAAGCAATATTCTAATCATTTAATCAGAACGGTGCCTTTTTTTCATTGTGTAATCATGGTACATTAAAGTTGACCACAATTTTCAGTAGTACAAGAAGCCATATGTAACAAATAAAATTCTGCCCTGTTTCTTTACAGTCAATACAAAACAGAAACCTGAAATGTCAGTTGTGTCCATTTTCCTGCGATGTTTCTTAGTTTAAATTTCACCACAATTTTTACTAAATCATTGACATGGCAAGGCACTCTAGTATCGACGATGTTTTTGTGTTCGCTTCTTCCTAGATTGTTCTAATCTGTTCATTTTGAGTTTGTTTTTTTTTTCTTCCATTCAAATTCGATCATGTCTTTAAACTGGTTGGGACACCAAATTTTAAGGCTATACAAACATATTGTAGCATGCGTTGACTACAAAGAAGCGCAGAAGTGTGAGAGGAAGAAGTGTGCTAACCTCGAGCCTGAACTCTGACGCTGTTCGTAGAACCTTTGCCACGCCTTGGACCTCGGACGCAACTGTAAAGGTCGCTGTTTACGCGACATCTGGTGGAGCTGCCGGGTACGATTTTCATGAGCCGGACGCCCCCTACAAGCCCAGGACGCACCCCTAAGGTGGAGACCCCAGTACACCAGAGCAGCCGCCGACTGCAAGGTCTGCCTCCCGAGTGTGGTCCTCTCCCTGACCACAGACCAACAAGGAGCGTTTCTCTCAGCGCGATGAATCCCCCGGTATTGACAACTCCTGTCCTGCTCAACCACCAGCGGGATCCACCACATTTCCACGGCCTGCCACATGAGGATGCTGAAGACTGGCTGGAGCAGTTCGACCGGGTGGCTGCCTTCAACGCCTGGAACGCTGACTCGAAGCTTCGCCATGTCTACTTCGCACTGGAGGATTCTGCGAGGACATGGTTCGAAAATCAAGAAGCCGGACTCCGAACGTGGGATACATTCAAGGCAGAATTCTTGCGTATGTTTACCAACACGCTTCGCAAGGAAAAAGCGCAATTGCTTTTAAATAGCCGTATACAACATCCGAATGAAACTGTTACGGCCTACGCCGAAGAGATGAAGCGACTCTTTCGACGCGCGGACCCAACCATGTCGGAAGAGAAAAAAGTGCGCTTTTTGATGCAAGGTGTTAAAGAGCAGTTATTTGCAGGCCTGGTGCGAAGTCCACCAACAACTGTCGCCGAATTCATAAGTGAGGCGTCTACCATCGAGAAGGCACTTGACATGCGCGCCCGGCAATACCAGCGCACTACAGTGTCTATGAACGCCGCGAGTGCAGGTGAAGCCGGACAGTTTTCGTCAGAATCGCTGCGTGATACGATCCGGGCGATAGTCCGGGAAGAGGTGGCCAAATACCTGCGGATTCCTCCACAGCCACAGGTTGCCACAGTTTCCGATATCATCCGTGAGGAAGTACAACAGGCGCTGGGTGTTCCCGCACCCGTCACCGTGCACGCACCCGTCACCGGGCCCGCACCCGTCGCCGCGCCTGAACCCGTCGTAGCTACACCGCTGCCCCAGACCCTGAGCTACGCCGCGGTCACCAGCCGCTACCTGCCGCCTTCGACAGCATCCTACGAGCCTCGCGCACCGGTCGCCCATGTGTCTTCACGGTCGAGCGTACGCCGCCGAAGGACCGATATCTGGCGAACGCCCGATCACCAACCGTTGTGCTACCATTGCGGCGAAGCTGGACACCTGTGTCGCCGCTGCCCCTACAGGGAACTCGGCCTCCGTGGGTTTTCTTTTGATGCCCGTCGTCCGTTGCCTGGTCAGCAGCCACGCGAAATCGCAGAATACATTTCGCGTTCCAACACAGGCCCAAGCCGCCTCCGATCGCCGTCGCCTCGCCGTTACAGCTCTCCTGGACGCCAGGAGCAACTCCAAAGTCCCCATAGGCAACCTGCAATGGAGTTTGCTGAGACATGTGGCGCCACCTGGCGGCCGACGGGAGCTAATACTGAGTCGGCGCAGAAGCTGACGCCGTATATGTTGCGGCCGCTGTGTTCCTTCTGCGTTCGCGTTTTGTTATCCCAGTGAGTGTGATTTACTCATTTAGTGACTTCAGTGGTCTCGTGCGATGCTTCGACTACTACGGATGTGAACAAGAATAAAAATAAGCGCAAGGGCGGCGAGAAAGACTACCACAATCACGAAGGAGACCTAAGCGTACCGCTTGCTGGGAGAATGATGAGAGAAGGAGATATTGGCTGCGAGAGAGTAATGTAACTGAAATTTGTTTTGTTATGGGGCCATTGGCGTACAGACGCCAAGAAGCTAAAATAAGACGATTGCCCGTGAGCGGAGGAAACGGTATAAACTTCTGACTCGGGGAGTCGCACGCTGGTTGGGGCACACTACTCAGTACGCGCTGTAAAATTTGGCGTGTACTGGTATATGCTGTGCAAGATCGAGTGGCATACGTCCAGAAAATCAACAAAGCCGTGCAGCCGCAGCATCGTATTCCAGCCGCATTTCAACGGAGGCGAAATTAAAAAAAAAAATGTTCGTGGATCTGTGAACCGGATTTCTAATGCGGTGTCTATTCGGAACCACAAAGCCAAAATATCTTCAAAACTTCCAATTACAGATTTCAATAAGCATATTTATCTGTAAATTAGTTCTTAAGGTGCTGAAAAAGTTGAAGTGGCGGAGTGTAGAGGCCCGTGATACTGTGTACGCTGAGAATGGAACTTCGTTCTATTGTTCCGCGCCAAATATTTCTTTCACCGACTGCTCAAGCTACTCAAGAGTCTCTTGTCTCAGACGATAGAATATTTCATCATTAGTAACAACAGTAAAAAATTCTAACTCTTAACGACCTCCGTTACGAAAGCTTTGCCGTTGAGTGCCAGCATTTCCCGCCGGCTTTCCCCAAACTTGAGGTACGGAGATACAAAATGCATGCCAGTTATTGTTGTTGTTAAGGGCTTTATTTTTCCAACGGTGTAGGAGGCCCCCTACTCCCCGCCCCCGGCACGCACAGTTTTCGTTGATGACGCACGCTACAACCGCACAGTGCTTGCAATCGCCACGACATCCGTAGCGGGTACCGCACCATGCCTCCTTAACTTCCGCGGCACTGTCGAAAGGTGCACCACGAACAAAAGTGTTCGTCATGGTATTAAACTTTAAAGCAAAATCGCGAGGAAATTATTATGCTGCTGTAATCAAACAGCAAGAACAAAAAAAAGAAGAAACGGCGATCAATCTCTTCTCAGGTTCTCTCTGCACTTTCAATGTTTGGGTATAAGGTGTGAACGCAATAGGTGAATGAAAAGCTACGTTTACAACATTTTTCATTCATTTAATTATTGCTTAATTCATCATCACATATCCGACTAATGCCCTGAGAGAATAAGTTTCGTTAAAAAAAATTCCGTCTACTCACGCGACATTCAAAGCTGTGCGCGCAGGTGTTCCGTCGCGAGCGGCGCGCACTTCGCGGTGACGTCGACAGCGTTCACGTTTTAAACATGAGCATTCTCGAACAGGCGGTGTCCTTTCGTCAGTATCGGTTTTCGGAAGTAGCTCTCAAGACATTCGATTGCCTTAAAACTGCAGAAAATGAGAGCCGAGATGCTTCTAGCCGTACAACGCGAACGCAACCCGACCGCGCCAGCCTACTCAGATTACTCGGCGCCGCCGTTGACGGCGCTGAACGCTGCGCTCCACTAGCGCCGCCTGGCCACTGCAGGTTGCCTATAGGGGAAACTAGATGCAGCAGCCTCTGGAGGTGCGGCTGCTACAGTGCGAAAATTTCAAGATCCTCCACAGACCCACGACAGTTCTTCACTGCAAACTACAGTTCGTTACATACGGCCACCAGCAGAATCGACGCCGCTACGAAATTCCGCTGATCCTCAACGTAACCACGACGCCGACAGTCGCCCCACCGCTCCTTCAGAGCATCGAAGTCGAGACCGAACCCCACGAAGCTGTCGTCGCCCGACACAACAAACTACCGACCTGCAGATCTCCGTTGATGGCGTAGACGTCACTGCTCTAGTCGACACTGGCGCTGATTATTCAATTCTAAGTGCACACTTCGCCAAAGCTCTCAGAAAGGTCACAACATCATGGGATGGCCCGCAAATACGCACAGCTGGCGGACATTTAATTATGCCCACGGGAGTGTGCACGTCGAGGATCACTGTACAAGGGCAAACTTTTCTGGCGACGTTCATCGTATTGGCTCAGTGTTCCCGTGACGTCATCCTCGGTATGGACTTTTTAACCGAAAATGGCGCCATTATCGATCTGCAAAATAAGTCCGTGAGATTTTCAGTTGAGAATGCTATCGAATCCAACAGCCTGCTCCCCGCTGCACTCCACATTATTGATGACCATGTTAGTGTGCCCCCACGTTCAAGCATTATGGTCTCCGTGGGTTCCCTCCCAATCCAAGATACAGAAGGTGTCGTCGAGACAAAACAGAAACTGCTTATTGAAAGAGGCATCGCCGTTGCCAGGGCAGTTGTTTTTGTTGAAAATGGCAAAGTTGATGTTCTTCTCACGAACTTCAGCAATGAACATCAACATCTGAACAGAGGGACAACTGTCGCATATCTCGACGCCATAACTGACACTAGTTATGAATGCAATTTCACTAGCGCTTCAGCAACAGAACCTTCCGACAACACTGAACCTCTGTACGATATAAACCCGGCCTTACCTCGAAAGTATCGAGAGAAACTACGGCACCTCCTCCGTCGCTACTCTAATGCATTTGCCAGATCATCACACGTCGGTCGAACCCACCTTGCAAAGCACCGCGTCATTACAGACGAAACTGTTCGACCACTCCGCCAGTCGCCTTATCGAGTTTCCCCTAAAGAACGTACTGCCATCCGAGACCAAGTGAAGGAAATGCTCGATAACGATGTCATTCGCCCTTCCCGCAGCCCCTGGGCTGCACCTGTGGTACTTGTGAAGAAAAAAGATGGCACACTTCGTTTCTGCGTAGACTATCGCCGACTGAACAACGTTACGAAAAAAGATGTTTACCCTTTGCCCAGAATAGATGACGCCTTAGATCGTCTGTGCAACACAAGATACTTCTCCTCCATGGATCTCAAGTCTGGATACTGGCAGATAGAGGTCGATGAAAGGGACCGCGAAAAGACTGCTTTCATTACACCTGACGGGCTATACGAATTCCAAGTCATGCCCTTCGGCCTTTGCTCCGCGCCCGCAACCTTTCAGAGACTCATGGACAGCGTTCTTGGAGATCTGAAGTGGACGACATGTCTTGTATACTTGGACGACGTAATTGTGTTTGCCCCGAATTTCGAGGAGCACCTCCGTCGCCTAGACGCAATACTAGACGCCATCCAAACGTCGGGCCTCACTCTGAAAGCCGAAAAATGCCATTTTGCTTATGAAGAGCTGAAGTTTTTGGGCCATGTCGTGAACCAAGCGGGAGTTCTGCCGGATCCTGAAAAAACAGTTGCCACCGCCAATTTTCCAACGCCGCGGGACCAGAAAGAGGTGCGACGCTTTCTTGGACTATGTGCATATTATCGACGTTTCGTGAAAAACTTTTCTAAAATAGCCGCCCCCCTTACACTTCTTACTAAGGCTGATATGCCGTTCACATGGGGCGACCAGCAAATGGACGCATTTCAGGAGCTTCAACGTCGCCTGCAGTCACCTCCAGTTCTAGCACATTTCGATGAAACCGCAGACACCGAACTCCACACGGATGCAAGCAATGTCGGTTTGGGCGCTGTCCTAGTACAGATACGGAACAGTGAACAACGTGTGATCGCCTACGCTAGTCGGGCTTTGTCTAGGGCTGAGACAAACTACTCTGCCACTGAAAAGGAATGCCTGGCCATCGTGTGGTCTATTTCGAAGCTTTGACCATACCTGTACGGCAGACCCTTCAAAGTGGTGACCGACCATCACGCGCTTTGTTGGCTGACAAGCCTTAAAGATCCTTCTGCACGTCTCGCCAGGTGGAGCCTACAACTTCAAGAATACGACATCACTGTAACCTACAAGTCAGGTCGTAAGCATTTAGACGCTGACTGCCTGTCTCGTGCTCCTGTACAACCAGCTTCGGACGCCTCAGGTGACGACGACGCATTTCTGACTGCAATTAGTTCAGACAATTTTGCCGATGCCCAACGGAATGATCCCGAACTTCGCCAGGTAATCGACTTTCTTCAAGGTGCCGGCAGCATGGTCCCTAGCCCTTTCCGTCGTACTTTGTCTTCTCTGTGTCTCCGTGATGGCGTTCTCGTCAAGAAGAATTTTACAGCCAACAGTCGCCAATACCTCCTCGTTGTACCAGCAAGCTTAAGGGATGAGATTTTTCAAGCCTGCCACGACGAACCCACATCCGGCCACCTGGGAGTCACTCGGACGATATCCAGAATTAAAGAACGGTATTACTGGCCTCGTTTGCCAAGCGATGTAACGCATTATGTTCGAACTTGCCGTGACTGCCAACGTCGAAAGGTTCCGCCTCTGAGGCCAGCCGGTCTTTTAAAGCCCATTACGCCACCGTCCAGACCATTCCAGCTAATAGGGATGGACTTGCTCGGACCGTTCCCTACTTCCACATGTGGGAACAGGTGTATTATAGTAGCTACTGACTACCTGACTCGCTACGCAGAAACCGCTGCTCTTCCTTGTGCTACCGCTTTTGAAGTTGCGAAATTTTTCGTTCTTCAAATTGTCCTGAGACATGGCGCACCAGAAGTACTCATTACTGACAGAGGAGCTGCATTTTCTGCAGAGCTCATCCAGCATATCCTTGTTCTTAGTCGCACCAATCATCGCCGCACGACTGCATACCACCCGCAAACAAACGGCCTGACAGAACGTTTGAACAAGACCATTGCCGATATGTTGTCAATGTATGTGGACGTCCATCACAAGACATGGGACGAAGTATTGCCGTATGTAACATTTGCATACAATACCGCCGTTCAGGAAACTACCAACATGACTCCATTCAGCCTAGTTTACGGCCGACAGGTGACGACCACGCTCGACGCCATGCTGCCCCACATAGACGAAGGTCCAAATGATGATGTCGCCTCTTTTCTACAGCGTGCCGAAGAGGCCCGTCAACTTGCACGGGTGCGAATACAGCAGCAGCAAGGCCGAGATGCACAACGCTACAACCTGCGGCGGCGGACTGCAGACTATCTGCCAGGTGACCTTGTCTGGGTTTGGTACCCCATTCGACGACGCGGACTTAGCGAAAAACTCTTGCGCCGTTATTTTGGCCCCTACCGCGTTCTTCGACGCGTCAGTGAACTGGACTATGAAGTCGTTCCGCACGAGGAACCAGAGCCCCGGCGTCCCAAGCGTTCTGAAGTGGTCCACGTGGTCCGCTTGAAGCCTTTTCATGCCAGATAGCGGCCCCTTTTACTCTGTCCCTCTTTCAATATAGCATCGGGACGATGCTTTTCGCACGGGGGGGCTAATGTAGCATGCGTTGACGACAAAGAAGCGCAGAAGTGTGAGAGGAAGAAGTGTGCTAACCTCGAGCCTGAACTCTGACGCTGTTCGTAGAACCTTTGCCACGCCTTGGACCTCGGACGCAACTGTAAAGGTCGCTGTTTACGCGACAATATTACGGGTTTCTGCCTTATGTAAGGTCATGCAAGGCCAAGTTCTGGGCGCAACAAACTTTTATCATATATTTTATTCATCTCCAATGAGCTGTTAAATCTTTCTCCCAACTGAGACTCATCGTTAGCACCATAATTATTGACACATGAAACACAGAAGGGTATCAGTGAATGCTAGTGACATCACATCTTAGTAACGTGACAGACTATCAACGGCTCAACGACGCTCGACATCTGCATGAAACTACGACCTGACTAGCTTCTCTTCGCACTTCATTTGAAATACAAATAAGCGAAACGAGACTACATTTCAGCCCCGCCGGGGTGGTGCAGTGGTAAGACGCCCGACTACTGTGCCGGAGTTCCCGGGTTCGAACCCGACCACGGCGGCTGCGTTTCGATGGAGGCGAAACGAAGAGGCGTCGTGTGCTGTGCGATGTCAGCGCACGTTAAAGATCCCCAGGTGGTCGAAATTACTCCGTAGCCCTCCACTACGGCTCCTCTTTCTCTCTTTCCACTTTCACTCCCAATTCCTCCCTTCCCTTACGGCGCGGTTCGGGTGTCCACAGAGCAAGTGTGACAGTTACTGCGCCTTTCCCTTCCTGTGAACCAATTTATTTATTTAACTACATTTCATTATGTTAATGCTTTGACACTCAGCTAGTGGAAGTGGGAAAAACAAAAATGCAGCATTTCAGCATACTAAATTTTTCCAGTAGATTAGGCATTGATCACGAAGCTTCTCAGGCAAGCCTAAATTGTGCAAGCAAACCTAAATAACAGCAAAAAAATATTTTTCTGCACCCTTTCCAGTGTTCTTTTGTATTTAGAAGCAGCCATCTATTAGTACAAATTTTCAAGCTTTTTTTAAGGGCATCATACTTAAAGCTTTTGTTTGTTTTAGCGAGCCCTCCCATCTCTATTGACAATGTGTGGGGTAGCTGTGATTCAGTCACTGAAAAAATTTGTCTTCACTGAAACATGCATGCAGCACCTAGTTTCAATGGAATTTTGTTTCTGCACAGTCTTATTAGGGAAACCAAACAAATGGCCCCACATCGCTCACCTTATCCTAGAATTTGTTGCATTCTGCGGCCTCTAATTAAATATTGCAGTTAGAATACAAATACCTATTACACTTTCAGTGGTGATCTAACACTTATTTGTATAAGTTTGAAATGTTCTTCTTCAATGTCATAATGAAGAGTTGTGCTGCCATTATGAATGTGCCTTATACCTATTCACTTAGCAAAATGCTGTCTTGTTTCTGCACATATTGCTTGAACTTCATTTAGCAATAGTTCTTCAGTAAGATAGTGCAATTAAGTTAACAAATATTCATATTTCATCACTGCTGTTTGCCACTATTGCAGCTTTTCTTCTAGTCTTGAACGAGTATGCAACATCTGGCGAGAGAGGCACCAGCCAAGATCACAAGAACATGATAAAAACTGGTTTGGACAAACAGCTGCTAGACACAGACAAGTGTTACGTGTTAAGTTAATTTTGCAAATTTGTGTGCTTACATAACTATATCTAATTCACTGTGCAACCAATACCCTTGGCTATTACAACAGTATTTTGCTGCCATTCATACAAGTGCTGAAGAATGTGGTTCAGCAATGTCTGATGCCTGAAACATGTCATTATTAGGATAAATGATTGTGATTCATTGCAGTGGTGTGAACACATATCACCACCAAGTGTTGTAGTTTTCTTTGTGTTCAGTGCACTGCAGGCAGTGTTGCTTATATATCGAAATCCCTGGAAGCATGCATGTAGAAACAAGTGAGAAGACAACACTTTTGCAAGATCAAAATCAATAAATATTTTTATTGAAGTGCTAGGACAAGCAAATTCCAACATGAGGTGCAGGATGCGAATTACAACCAGATATCCCCATTAACTGAATGGATTCTTGAATGCAATTGTGAAAGGCAGCAATGGTGTCCATGTCTCTTTGCCTGTTTGTCCTCTGAAATGCATTACAGTGGGATTAATTAGCATGGAAAGTTCTGTTTATTTCGGTATGCATACATTTACCTGTCTTGTGATAGTGCACAATGCTGTCAGCCAGAAAATTTGTCTAGAACATGTTTGTATGCAAGCTCCACTCTAACAGCAATTTTTTAATTGCCAGTAGCATGCAGCCATGGACCTGGGTGAAAATAAAACATACAAGTGAGAAACATGACAAGGCATTCAGGTAAAAGCTCTGTTGGTCCGCGGGTGCAAGCACCACTCTTACGAAGCACCATGGCATTATAAAACACCTCGTGTCTGAGCACTCCTTCCTTTGATTGAAGCAATTCTGTTTTTTGTTAGCTCATAGCTCAGGTGCTTGGTTAGAGCCTCCCTATCCGCCACCTGGGAGACGCGCTCTCTAGCAGTCAGGCTCTGCCGAGAGAAAAAATGTTGTCTGGCTCTGCCAGATGCAGCGCACGATGTGCGAGATGCTGCGCTGAAAGAAAAAGTATACTTACCTGCAGCACACATGACCAGCGTGTTAGTGGTGCACAATGATGGGCTGGAAGGAAAAGTACTTACCTGCAGCATATATGGCCAGCTTGGAGGTGTTTCTCGCGCTCTAACGCACACACCAACCAACTGGTACCATACAGCTGCAAACTTCACCTACAGCTAGGTAAGATCATACAGGAAGCACAAGGACCTTTACAAATGTAGTGGCGGTGATTTCGGCAGAGATGAAAGGCTCAGTCAGTCTAAGGCAGTGCTCTTCTCAGAAGTAGGAATTCACACTTATTCCAAGTACGTGCTAGTTTTCTGGGTTAAAAAAAAATGTAATTTGAAGTTAAATTTTCATGCTTGCTTGTGCATTTCCTGCTTCACATTATCTTCATAGATCTGTGCAGAAGAGTGGCATAGGGGTTCCATTCCACTTTTCAAAGATATTCATGTCCTGAAGATGTAATTATAAGAGTATCTTCGGTGGTGCTGTCGAGGATTTGCCTTTTGATACTCTCTTTCTGAAGCTCAGTTGGCTTAGAAAAACCTAAGCTGGACAACCTAGGTTTCTTAGTAGTATGAAACCTCAGTTGATGCCCAGCTTTCTTGTTGGCTGGCTCCCTTGAGTTGTGGGACTTTTGTTGCTTGTTAGTTTCTTCGTAGATCTTCAGCACAGGGTCCAAAAGCTTGCACGCTTTGTTGTGCACTTCTTGAGAAATTTCTTCTTTCACTGTATATTCCTTGATTACTTGCATCTTGGCCACAACCAACTCTGAGTTTGCCACGCTTGTTGAGGCTTCTGCTGCCTGAATACTTTCCAAGATGTGGAAAGCCTCACTTATCTTCGAAGTTGACAACACTCCTAGAGCAGTTTCAGGGATTTTCACAGCTGCTATTTCTGGTGTGCTAGCTATGACCAGACCATGAATGTGTTTGCAAACTATTATGGACATCAGATGATCATAGCAAGTGCATGCATAGCTATGCACACACACCATGCACACACTGCATGCAAGAGGGCAGCAAGCACCATCTTTCACCTTTGAGACTTTGTATGCGAGGCCTTTTGTGGACTGGGATTGCACAGTCCATGTTCGATCTTCATTCCTCTCTATAGATGCTGGGCTTGCCATGGCAGTTCGATGGCTCTTCTCAATTCGACTCATCTTGCAGGTTCTCTTTTCTTTTGTGATGTGGCCTATCCTCTTCATAAGAAAATGGTATGTCATGTCCATCAGTGCCGAGATGAGCTTGTCGACACGGTGATTCTTCTTGCCTTCCAGAAAATTATGCTTTAAAGTCCTGTGCATTCTTTCAAGATGCATGTTTGTATTGATCCCGAGGCCAGTTCGAAAACTGTAGGCCCACATTTCTGGGCGGTAAGCATAGTTTGCTTTAAAATACTGCATGAACTCCTGCAGCCTGGGGTCGTTGTTGGCCAAAAATGGCTCAAGAAGCTCAGTCAACTCATTCTTGTCAAGGGATTCTAGCAGTGTGCGAACTGTCCGGTAAATCTCAGCTCCAAGTTCTCTTCCTTTGACTTTCTCCATAATCCTTTGCCTCCAGTTTTTGTCCACATGCCATGAGCAGAGCAGTCGGTGCTGAGGTGGACCCATGACAGTTGACCAAGCCTTGAAGAACTCAGATGCATCATCTGACATAAAAATCTTAGTTGATAATGCTCCTGTGGAAGACTTCACAGATTCAAAGAAGGCTGTTAAAGTTTTTTCATTTACTGTGCTGGAGATAAAGTATGCCATAGGCAGTCCTGCTCCAAATTCATCCAGCACCAGAACAGTCACTAATTCAAACTGGTATCCTGTTGTTCCATGTGTGGAATCAACACAGACTGTTCCTGAGCCCAAAACCTTCAGAAGGTCTTCCTGTGGCTCCGTCATTAGAGCAAGAGCAAAATCCTTCGTGCTGAACGTATTTGTTGAATCAACAGCCCCCTGCTCCTTGTACAAGCGAACAACAGGTCGGTTCTTGTTCCTCATGATTTGCACCCATGTGCTAACACTGACAGCATCACTGTCATGACATCTTTCAGGCACATTGAGATTATACTGCCGTTTGATGTTGTGTAAGGTTAAGCGATCAGTCAAATGAAGAGGAGTCAGCTTGACTGTTATTGATGCCCTTATTTTCTTCATTATAGTCTTCATGGGCACTCCTTTTGAAAGGTCACTTGCAATGATTGCTCTTTCCTAGGTGGTCATGGTGAGGTGTGCAATATCTGCATCATGCCCATAATGTGTCCTTTGGTACATCACCTTGACTTCATTCTTTTCTCTAGTAACAATCATAAAAGAAAGGCATGTCTTACCACTCTTGCAGCTTCCCTGGCTCTTCATTGCCCGTACCTTGTTCCCTCGGCTTGGCCTAGCCACTCCTGACCTGTGGCATTTATAGTACACCCTTGTACTTCCACCAGCGAGCCTTTTTTCGCCTTGAGGTGCTATGAATTTGCAGTCCTCATTCACCTCCTCTCTCGTTTTCCATTCCTGGAACTCTGTAAAATGAAAAAAAAAATCAGGGCTCTGTATCACTGACAAAGTAATTTCTACACTCATCAAGCATGACTGTTTGAAAAACATTGTGCACAACACATACTATTACTTACAGTATAATGTAGTCCACATTCCTAAAACTGCATGTGTGGAATAGTTTTTTTTTTCCAGTATTGCTGAGTATCTTGCAATGTTCAGGGAAATTCTACCATGAAGGTTTAGTTGTTGCAACTAATTATTCTGCATATTTATCAATCTTGGGCTGTAAAATATTCTGTTCAAACTACCAGACTATAATTCGGCTAAAATGCCAACCACAAAGGTAGCTTTGCTAGTCCACATTTTTCCCCACAGTATTTTAACATTGGGATTTGCCCGCATTTTTTTCAAGTGGCAGAAACCGCAGTCGACTGTGGAAGAACCTTTTTATCTGTAAAATTGCAGATTCACAGGACCAATTAAATTTGACTGTTGTGCCGCTGGCTGGACCCATAAATACTGGAGAACACTGCACCAGACAGATGCGAATTTATGTACCGAACATTGTGACAGTTATAGTACCGAGTGCTGCCACACCTGAGGACCATTAATTATTACAGCATATACATATAGCCCCCTTATTTTTTTCACAAACGCAGAAGATTCACCTTTGTGAGGACTTTTGACCTGGGATTCGAATTTATATTATGTATATATATATATATATATATATATATATATATATATATATATAGAAAAGAATTGAAGGGGAACTGAGAACCGAGGGGCTCGCTATATATAATTGAAAGGAGAGAATAGTCTACGAGCCCAAGGCGAACATTTGGACATATATTTTTTTAATGATTTGTTGTTGGTATTGAAAATGTTCCCCTTGGACTCATAGACTGTTCGCTCCTTTGAATTATATACATATACATTATATATATATATATATATGGCTGAAATACATGCTTGATCTAAATAGTTGCTTACATATATGCCTTACACCAATGCGTTTCTCAAATGGAGGTGGGTGTGCGAAACCCACGCCCACGATAAAAGAAATGAAAGGTCGCGCGATAGCTCTCCGGCTTTTGCTCTGGTTAGAGTGAACTAGTTCACTCTACTCTGGTTTTGCGGGGTCCACGTAGGTTCAATGTCAATGTTAACTTCTCTAAGCGCAAGAGCGCGCGCGAAAGAAGGAGATGGGGATCGAGAGATGATCGTGCGATTGTTGATACCGGCACCACTGAAACTAGCTGATAGACGGGCCTGCAATTCGTGGCGAGCGGCATGATATGTGGAGGAGTCGAATCCCTTATTGTAGCCGCGCGCTGGCATCAAATGCGCGTTGTTTAACCGATCGATTCAATCCCAATTACACAACCTGCTTCTAGTACGCAAAAGATCGCAGCACGAATACAAGATTCGCCCTGCCCTCTACCTTATAGTCTCAATACCGGTCGCAATTGATTAAGGTTCCGCACCACCTTTCCACATGGCTGAAAACCGGTGCACTAAACAAAACCGGCAATTTCACTGAAGTGCCGATCGAAAAGCGTAGACCATTGTTCTAAGTTTGTTGATATAATTTAACATCTGTGCTTGCCTTAGTTTTCCGGAATCGGCGAAAATTGGCAGTCTGCTACAGCAGAATTTTTCACCGTGGCGAGCGGAGAACTTGATTCGACAGGCTGCTCCACCTGACGAACTACGAGACCAGCCCCCAAACTGTATTGCGTCATAGTTCGCCAGGTAGCGCAGCCTGTAAAATCGGCTGCTTCGGTTGAAGAATCGAGTAAAACAGCGCTAGGGGAGACGAAACACGTGAACGACAGACAGATATATGCTCTGTCGTTCACGTGTTTCGTCTCTCCTAGCGCTTTACTCGATTCTTAAGCATGTACCAACCAGACCGTATTTGCCCTCTTCTGCTTCGGTTTATTGTCTTCACTAAGCTTTTGCCGCAAATGATAGGTTTTCCTCGATTTCGGAAAATGCAGCATGCATAGTAAAGTGAAATTAGTAATGTAAAAACGTAGCCTTTCAAAAGGTACCTGTGGTCAGCGGCTGAGCCGAAATAACGCATTTTTTTTCCCAACTCGTATAAATATACGTATGTATAATGATGGGGTTGAATTCCAAGCTTCTCGAAGCGTCTGACATGGCAACAAGCGAACAAAAAATAAATGAAAATAAATAAATAAAGAAAAATATCAAATAATCGAAATTATGCTTCCTATACAAAACCGACCACAAATACAGGCAAGAACAGTGCAGCGCGGACATGAACACTATATGTACACAGCTATATAATAAAAACGAGACATGAGAATTAATCAAGCTCTCAGAAAAACGGTCTATTGCGAATATATGGAAGTATTCACGCTTCCTAAAGAACAAGAACTAAAAAAAAAATATGAGACGCGGCAATACAGTCCAGTCTGACATTAGTCTAACATTTATATATCTAAAAATGATCGAGTACATCTTAAATACAGCTTCCAGAAAACGCCTCATCAAGCTAAACGAATCGCAGAATGCCCTGCGAAATTTTGAAAGGCAGCGGATTATATACACAGCGCATATCGCCGAGAACATGGAAAAAATAAATTATGCTTACATGTATTGCGCATGCGAATTCGCCTGTAATAAAAGTTCAAGCCGCGAATGCTCACATCGCAAAACCGAATATATATATATATATATATATATATATATATATATATATATATATATATATATATATATAAATATGGATTGCTTGTTACTAATGGGCCAGAGTTAAATTCAAACAGGATGTCACACAACTTTCCCGATTATCTATTTTATTCCAACAGTTTCGGACGGTGGACCGTCCTTCTTCAAGGTAGAATTGAGTATCTACCTTGAAGAAGGACGGTCCACCGTCCGAAACTGTTGGAATAAAATAGATAATCGGGAAAGTTGTGTGACATCCTGTTTGAATATATATATATATATATATATATATATATATATATATATATATGGAATCACACATGTGCTGATCGAAGAACGAGACAGAAAAAAAAATAAAAACGAAGTATGTATATAATTACTTACCTTTGTCGTTCGCGAAGGACAGTTGCCGATGTTCGGCTGGGAACTGGTGTACGTCGCTATAGTGACGAGTCAAGTTTTCCAGCGTCGAGAGCCCGCAGTTGCACTCATCACACTTCAGGACAGCTCCTTCTGCCTCCAACTTGTGAACATTTCTCTTATGCTGTAACATGTTCTTGCGCGCAGTGAAGACTTTGTTGCAGATGTCACAGCGCCGATCATGTAGCTGACGATCATCGTGATTGGAATCACGGTCAGCGTGCCGAGGATCGCTTTCACCCTGGTTGGAAATCTCTGCAGCCATTCCGACAGGAGCGGGCAGAGTGAAGCGCGCAGCGAGATGCACGCTTCTTTTAACCTCCCGCGCGCGCTCTCAAAAGCACGGGGAATCCAGGGACTCTAGAGACAATCTGGGGAAAACACGTGTGTCCCCAAAAGGACATGACGTCACAAAATATCACGTGACTTGTGACGTCACACGTGACGTCACACTTTTTGACCAACCAGCGTTTCCAGCCGATCTACCCCTAAACGCTTGTCAGCGTCGCTGCTACTCGGGGAAGTGACGTTGTGTCACGTGCTTGCGCGTAAGAGCGTCGTCTGCTCGAGTGCTCCTACGGGATATGGTTTGTCAATACGCAGCCGGGACGCACATCAGCAGCACGCGCGAGACCTAGCAGCATGGCCTCTGAGATCCGAAGGCCATGCTAGCAGACGCTCCTCGCGCGTGTGGAGCAGCCGCTTGCAGGCAACCTCCGCGATTTTTATTGGTCTTGAAGGTGTTTCAAACCAACAGAAAATGAAAAGCGCGCCTGCAAATGTTTGGCGCGCGCGCAACGCATGTATTGGTATGGATGGATGGATAAGGCTGAACCCTTTGAATCGGGAGGCGGCGTCACAAGCCGCCTAGCCATTTTATAATATAGTTTGAACCTATTCTTGCCTAGCTTTCAGCCACCAATCATCTAACTTTCGTTTGTTTATTTCCACCCCTTTAAAGTCTATTTTTACTCCATTATCCTTAAACCCCTCTCTGATTCTTCAACTTTTCTCTTAATTGATAATTCCTGGCTGGTCCCCCTACTGCTGTTCAAATATTTGTTTGCCAATTTTCTTGCCCGTCTTCTCCATCTTGTGTCAACATTCCTCATGTAGAGGTAGCTGAAGACTTTCCTAGCCCACCGCTTTCCTCCCATTTCTCTCAATCGTTGCTCAAACGCTATCTTGATGCTAGCTTCCCTGCTCTCAAAAGAAAACCATCCCAGGTCACTCTGCACACCCTGGTTTGGCATATTCCCATGAGCTCCCAAAGCAAGCCTATCCACCCCGCACTGCTTAATTTCCAACCGTGCTCGGACCTCTGTTCTCATACACAGGACTGCATTGGCAAAAGTTAAGACTAGGAACCATCACCCTTTTTGAAATCTCTCGCACCACTTCATACCTATTGTAATTCCACAGTTGCCTGTTTAATTTTTTTTTTGCAAAATGGCTTGTTTTTATTAGTCCTCGTCCAAAAATCCGCACTTTGTGCATCAATAATGTACAAGGTTGCTTCTGAATTATATTCAAATGGCCTGCATCATGTCATGACACCATGTGACGTGACCCATGCATGGCGATATAGAGAAAAAGTATAGTGAAAGAAATAAAGCAAACTTGAGGTAACTGAAAGAGGCCCCAACCCGGCCTACTTAAAAAATATGAAAGCGCAAAGTTTCATCACTCCAAATTCACTCAAACATAAGGAGAACAACAAGAAATAAATGAATACTTAAGAAAACACCGGGCACTGTCATCCCCCACACTTTCCCCATCTTCGCAATTCTTGGCCAGGCCACCCTGGTCCCCGCCCCCTTGCCCCTTGCAGACATGGAGAGTGCTTCATTGTCCCGACTCCTTGAGGAATTCTTCATAGGCTGCCGCGATTTCATCATTCATGTCGTCATTGCAGCAGTTGTTGGAGTATCTGCTTCCATCAGACACGTTGAGGTTCCCCATCTGTTCTGTGAGGAGAAGCTCATGGAAAAACCTCTCCTCTTCATTGGACACTGGAACACCGTCGGGGCCGCACGTAATGGGAAGGCTGTCTTCGCCTGGGCCAGCCGACGGGGAGCTCAAAGATGACGAAGAGCGGCCCCAGTTCATCTCGCGGAGCTCAATGACATTCCGGACCATCAACGCCGCGGTCGGGTCGACGGCCTTCTTTACAGAGATCTCACGGAGCTTTTGAAACACGCTGTCGAGGGCGCTACTGTCGGCTGAAGCCGACCCAACTTTCTCATAGTTCTCCAGGTAGGCACCAATGAGCTTCAGTACCTGGATGGTACTCTTGATATTTTCCTTGGTGAGGGACTGCAGCAGAGCGTGCATCATGTTGGGAATGAAGGCTGCCAGGCGCTTCACCTTGTACGAGTTGTCTTATCGCAAGAACGTCATCTGCGAGAAGCGCTCGGCAATAAAGAGGAGTAGCCCACGTAGGTAGGCATCATCAATTAAGTTATCGGACCCCAAGTCATTCTGCTTGACGTACTCTTTGTGGCACCGGTCCAGGAGCAGGTTTGTGAAATCCTCCACGCCACGAATATGAAGGTTGCTCGCCAAGTCGTTGCACAAGCGTGCCCCGCTATACCTAAAGTTGGCTTCCTTCAAGCCCTGCTCGAAAATGGTGTCAACAACTTGACACAGGGCGCTTGCATCCGTAATTCCATTCAGTGTGCTGGTCAAATCCTCAATTTTGGAGTCAAACTCCGCAGGACACAGCGTTACGTCCTCAATGAAGCTCATGAGCCCCAGCATTGCATATGGTTGGCATCCTGTGACTGAGGTGAAAGTGGGCACGGCTTGGCAACTTCCTGTGGCAGAGGGACTCGGAAGTGCCTCGGAACAAACACGGGAGCATCAGGAGACAGGGTACTCTTGAGCACGAAGGATGGCATGCTTTTCCCTGACAGCTTGTCGTGTTGAGAAGTCGCACCGTCAGGGCAGTGCTTGTCCGACGCTTGTTCGGCGTTTCGAGTTTGCCTCAGCGGTGTGACCGCTGGTCCAGAAGCGACGCCGCTGGCTGTCGTTCGCGTGTAAGCGTTCCCACTTGAATCCATGCTAAGCACAGTCTCTAAGCTAGGCGGACAGGCACAATTTCCTTCCGGCACTGGATTCCAAAATGGAACAAAATGGAGCACTGCCGATCAGTGTTGCCAACTTAAAAAATAGAAATCCTGCAACAAGAACTCTCAAAACCCGCTAAAAACCGCTAAATGTATTTATGTGCCAAAAAGTTCATTTTTGTACATTTTATTCAGTTTTTAAACAAGTATAACTAATGTAAAAAGAAAAAACGCACTTTTTTTTCCTACTAAACACCATTGAATATATTAAAGTTCTAAAAACTATTCTTTTTTTTTAAGTTTGCGAAATGGAAAGTACTGACTAGACACTGCTGAGGACGTCCTGCCTGACTGCAGGCACAATCACAGAAAGATGTCTGCTTCATCTACAAACGACTGACTACTCGTACCGCTGGTACCAGGTACAGGTGGGCTTCCAGTGCTGTTGTCAGCGTATGCCTCCATCGTGCCTATCTTTTGAACTACATTTGGTGGCAGTTCGTAGTTTGAGCAGCATTTACCCTGCAGGTTCGAGGATTAGGTTCAAACGCACAGTTTTGAAAAGTGCCGCAGAAGTCGAGTCATGGTACCAGTCCATCTTTATTGGAATGCTCCGTCGCTTCTGCGCATGCGCCAGCTGAAAGAAGTGAGGAGAAATAACTTGCCGGACGTGACGTAAAACTTGTTTTATGTTTTGTTTGTAAAATGTCTGCCGTTTCTCGTCGCCGTTTCTATAGTATTCTAGTTCACTATAGCCGTTTCTACGGCCTAGTGCGCTGGTATGGAGGCGCCACTGCTCCGGAACAAGTGGCGCCACCTCCCGCCGGCGCTCCCGTATGTGGTACGTCTGCTCGTCGGAGGCGGCGGAGTGAACGCGAAGTCTACGCTTCTCGACAGCAAACTTGTTAGAACGAAGCTTTCTTCGGCCATTTCCTGCCTCATGCCACATGCGCACGTAAGAGACATGTGTAACATGTGTTTGTGTTGAAAAATAAATCAAAATCAAAAAGAAAGCCGCTACTCGTTTATGTCGTCTGGTAGAAGGCCGCCGGCGCTTGGGGCGCAGCGCATCGTCGGCGCGCGATCGCTTCTGCCGGCGGCTCTTCATTTTTTTTTCTTTTTGAAGTACGAATTTGAAATCCGCGCAATTTGGCAGTTTGAAAGTAAGTAGATCAATAAAACAAAAACTAAGCCAGTGTGCAATGCGCACCACTGGCTTTTCCCCTCGATCGGTGGCAGTGCATGTGTAGACGGCATATGTTCGACTCCCCCGAACCGAGAGCCGAGTAAAGCTGGGCACCGTCAGTCAATGCAATCGCTCTTCAAAAAAAAAAAAAAAAGAAAAAAAAAAGCAAGCTCTTTCGCAGGACAGGACGAGCCCAGGTTGTATCTGGAGATGTGCCCTAAGGCGCCGGGCCATGTGTGCACGTGCTTTTTCGCCACTTGGCAGTTCTGCCGTAATTTTTATTTTCTACTCGGTGCGTCGAAACAAGAGGTGACTTTTGACGGTGCTGTGCGCAGAAAAACAGGCATAGATGAGTAAGCTCCGCAGCGCGTGCTGTTCTGAGGTGGCGATCCTAGAATGTTGAGACATATTTTAAGAATAACTGCTTGGTGCGCGGTCAGAAACTGTACGAAGCCAGCACGTGTATGGAGTGCGCGAGGAACTTCACAGTGCAGAGGGGCCCTCGGATATCTTCGGAAAATGCGCGCCTTCTACGACGTCAGCTTGGAGGTTAGTTTTATTCAGCCCTTTCGGCATCTCTTCACCACATGTGTAATTCGTTTTTTTTTTCTTAATGTAGTGTTTGGCAAATTAACCCACGCAATATCACCGAGGCCAGTTGCATCTGCAAGGTCGGGGACCACTGTTAACGATGAGTCGCATCGCTCTCGTATGATTTCCACGGAAACCGAAAACACTTTGATTTTCGGTTGCTTCCCGGCGGTTTTTTTGATAACTATTAAGGCACCAATAAACAGAGTAGTAAATCGAGCTGTAAGTCTCAAAGGAGGTTTTCTCTTTGCGGAGAGCCGTGAACGCGTGCCAAGAGCGTGCACTCCTGCAATGTGCTTCGCTCTCGATGTCGTACTTCTTCAGGCTAGTCTTCCCTAAAACGAGCGCCGAGAACAGCTAGAAACTATAATTACGAAGTCATTAAAAAAAACAAAAAAAAAACATCCCACTGGGCAGGAAGACTGCGAGCTCTCTACAACACACAGGCCGTGTCCGAAGACGTGCCGAGCACCTGTTCAGAGCCTGCACGCATAGTACAACTCTTAGGGCTTCAGCTGAGTCCAGAAAAAAAAAAGCACTACCCCGTTTTTTTGTTTCTCGCATGCCGCGCACTCGATACAACCAAGCGATCGGTAGTGCGCATGCTTGAAAGAAACCTAGCCCGCAGTCCTGAAAAAAAAACAACATGGGAAATGCGCAGCCGAAAGAAAAGCAATGGGTGCGATATCAGGTTGGAAATGACCATAAAGACAACAGCAAGTAGAGGCTCTTGTTTCAGTCGGCGTTTATTTTTTTATTCTTACGGGGAACCAGGAACAAATCGGAACACAGCGTATACACGCTGCCCACTGCTGCGGATCCAGACAGCCGCCTTTCTCGACGGCGCCTCCCAGATGACGCCACATGTACGGCCAAAGCTGCAGCGCACCCAAGGCGCACCAGGCCAGATCGCTCGCAAGCCGGACTTGACTGTGGCGATGGTGGCGGACGGGATTCTTGGCATCGTAGTTTGAATATCGTAGCCGAGTGGCCGTGTGTGGCCGTGTTCGCAGGTGTTCCTTTCCACTTGTTGTAATACTCCTTGAGCTCAGCCTCGCATACTGCTGTTCGTCAAGCGGCATGCTGTGATAGCACCGTCTCCGACCTGTGGACTCTGCGACGCTAGTTCGCAAGCCTGTCAGCCCGCCCTTGTCGATGGAACATGCCTGCAGTATGTTGAAAGTAACTGGTGTGGTCAGCATTCCATGTACTTACTTGCATTTCCCGAAATTTGTACGAGTCACTGCATTTGAATCATCCGAAAGTACGTATACAATTGTACTGAGGTGTACAGCGCAAGTAACGCAACACATGGGATGTGAAAAACTCGTCTCCGATCGAGTGCGTAGTTGAATGGAATCTCGTTGTCATTTTTATCGTTGTCCTCGACTTGGACACCACTATTTAGGAGCAGTGGTAAACTTTAATCACCTCGAAATGCCAGTATAAAAAGACCTGTAATTTGTACGAAATTGCTTCTCTATCCTGGATTTCAAGAGGTCGGTTAGTGTATCCGAAGGGCAATTGTTTTGCGATTTTCGTTGCCTTTATCGGATGTACAAACACGGAAATCGGTGTCCAATTGATGCAGGCAGCTTGGCACAGCTAATCTATTATGAAGCTCCGGTGCGGTAGCCACCCAAGCAACCACCGACATCCATCGGACGGCCAGTGGCCATCCGTTTCGGATGTTCCGGATGGCCGATGGACGTCCGCGAACAGCCAGTGGACGTCCGTCGGCCGTCCGATGGGCGTCCAAATGGACATGTTTGTCTGGCCAATGGACGTCCATTTCGGACGTCCGTTCCCGGATCTTTCTCGCATATTCGCATATATGCTGCATGCATGCTTTTTTGGCTCCCACGAGGCAATAAAATAGAAAAGCTGCTTAAAGTACAACAGGCATATTTTATTGTAAAATGTCTAATTCATCAATATGACGTAAAACTTGTAGCGCACATCCATCTTCCGTGATGAAGTGGAAGAAACCAGCTTTCTGCAAAAAGAGAAAAAAAAAACAGGTTAGTAAATAGTCTGTCATAATCCTTGATTCGCATAATAATAGCATAATCCTTGATTCGAGGTTTTCTGGAGGCCAATTACAAGAAAATTGAGTATTTCTCATATTGTACCTGCCCTACAGCACTTGTTACAAGCAGTCTCAAATATCAGCGAGGTTCTGCCCTCCTTTCCCTTAGTTCACGACAGTTATATCGCACCCGCTATCTTTCGAATATCACATAGATTCATCTGCAATGCTTCAAGGATAAAGCTAAATAAGCTAAACAGCTCATAAGGCAGTATCATACAGGCCATACCTAAATTAAAATAAGCTGATAACGCGCTTCAATAATTTCAAGCACAGAAAAGGCCACTCGCTATCTGAAATGATTTTTTTTTTGTAGTGGTGCACAACTTTCAAGCACGCGAGCTTGGGCGATTATCGCTTATCGCATTGTACAGGAGCAGTTATGCATTTTATCACTGTAACGCACTGCAGCGCAGACTGTGCCCTCGCAACCTGCAACTTGCATTGAAAAATGCAGAGCATGCCACTTGCGAAGGCAAGCATTAAAAAAAAAAAAATCTTTGAAGACCGACTGTTTACCCAGCGCCTTGGTTGACGAAAACAAGGAGGTTGGTTAAGATTGCAAGAGTGGAACGCGATAGCACCTCCAGCTATTTCCTAGTTTGCGTAGAGGAGAGGGAGAGCCAACTCAATCGACATACACGGACGCCACCGCGCCGAAACTAGCTCCTTAATGCTATCGCGTTGAAATGTGTCAGTAGGTTCACTGCGCTGTTACATATTCATACAATTTTCGCTGCGCAGATTTTTACGAAGCTCGATCGCAGTACTCACTTTCAAACGCGGTCGCTTTCGCCGGAGTCGTCCGTCCTGATGTGTTGTCGTCGTGAACCACTGTTGCTCCAAGGGGGTAATCCTTTCACATTAGGAACTGGCACAACTGCGCAATCGTTGTCCTTGCAGCGCACAAAGATGGGTGAAGGCATTCGAGCATAGTTGCGTGCACCCGCACAGAACGAAAAACAAAAAACTGGTGCCGCGAGCCGCGGCTATGCCACGGCGGCAGGACGACAGCTGGCAATGGCGGCACAGAAACACATGGTACGAAACTACGGCAGAAACATTCATGCGCAGAAATGAATTGGCCGTAATAAGTTAACACTATATTTTTACCGAATATTGTTAATTTCTTTAAATAGGTACCCTTTCTTGCCTACCATTCCTCCCCTCCAACACACACACACACTGCGATGGAATACGCAACTTTCAAACAAACAGCACGGCCGCCGGCCGGCGGGGACTGGCGGGGATTTCAAACAGCAAAAAAAAAAAATATTTTTGTGAAGACTCACAGTGCAAGGTAATCCGGCGCTTTCGTTCGCCAAGACGTGGTCGTGGACCATCGTGGATGGCGAAGCCGCGCAGGTGGTACATGTAGTACATACGTTCAGGCTCAACTAGAGTAACAATTGAAGATCACGACCGCCGCTACCAGCGGATACAGCGAATTGCGGCATGAAAGCTGAGAAATTAATGACAATCGCCCCATACTGTGTATGTGCCAGAGTTTTTTAGGCCAACCAGCTAATCATTTGGTATATAATAAAATTCGCTATCTCAGGAGCCGAATGGAAGTTGCAAACCTAATTGGATTTCCTATTGGAATTTTGAGTACCATTTGGAAAATCCGAATGGAATTTTACACACAATTAAAACTATTTGGAATGCCCAATTGGTATTAAGAGAACCATTTGGTTAATCCAACTGGACTAATCCATTGGAGAGGTGGTGTCCAATATTGGGTCCAGATGTGACCATTTGCAGGTCCCAATTGGCCCCAATGTTTTTTTTTTTTTTACTAGGCAAGACACATCTCGAGCTTTGAAGACAAGTGTGAATGTTGAAAAAGAATTTTGTCAGCGAGGAAATATATGTCCTGGAAACATACTCGTCCGTACGTACATCGGACGTACACCTCGTCTCTCATGCGGATATACAAAAACGGACATAGTCTGTACCTCCAACGGACGTGCGGATACGGATGTCCGAAACCGGAGGTTGTACGTATGTCCGACGGACGTACAATTTCGGCAAAGGACGTTCGGCTCTAGCTCGGACGTACAACGGACGTCGGTGGTTGCTTGGGCAGCCCGGGACTAACCGGGAAATAGAACCTCAACCGGGAAGGCCAGCTATTCATCACAGCTCTCAAGCGACTCGCTGCTGGCCTACTGGACTAGTCATGCAACCGTGGAACCCAGGTATATTTTCAAGTAAACTTCCGTACTTAGGAGTCCCGGGAGGTAGACCGCCCGCGCAAAGAAAAAATGCTCTCCACATCTCCCGACGCTGTCCTGCCTCTAGTTTTGCTCCTAAAGTTGAAGGCTAGAAGCGCAAGCTGTGAAAGTCCTGGTATTTTTGCACAGTATTTATCTTCCAGCTGCTCTAGCTCTAGACAGTTCTTGTGTCGAATTCCTGTAGTTTTTTTTTCCCAGAAAACATCCCACAGCATCCTATTCGATCGATGTTATTTCTACTTGCCCTGTTGTGCTTATCATTGTAGACAAGCATGTAGACGTGTCAAAACAATAACTAAACAGTGCTGCTTTCGTGATTCCATCTTTGTCCAGTCATTGCCTTTGCGACTAGTTGCAGCATGCGGCAAAAACAAAGTTTGCCAAGTAATTATTTCCTCTGCCTTAGGGAAAACAGGCCAGCTGTGAAAGCTGCGAAGATATGGACTCATATCCCTTCATATTGTTTCACACAATCATGTTAATGATGTGTTGCATCTTCAAAGATTTAAGCAGTCTGCTTGCCAGCGCAAGACGGAACATTTATTGCGAACTGCATATTGGTTGTGTAGTGTCAAAATACACACATGCATCTTGATGTCACGACATACAATACCCTCGGGTGGTCACAAAGTACTCCATATGTCATGATAGCCAACTGCAGCTATGGAATAAAAAAGGTATACGGACATAAATCATTGCTAGAGTAACAAAACTGCGTAAATTTGCACTGTTAAAAATATTAAACACTACACAGTGAAAGTAGTTTTGCTATAACCATTGCTGTGACTGACATGGCAAACAGTGCTTGTTGCCTTTAGTGATGTGTTGAGCACAAGGCCTGCATGGAGATTTTAATCCTGTCAGTTAGGTGGAGTTATGTCCTGTTTTTGTTGTGTTGTCATGCATGCAGGCCAAGGTAATGCCAAATGGTCCTTGGTTCCAACGCTGCAATTCTGAAAAAGTGACTGCCAACACATGTCCAATGTACACCATCCCACTGCTGACCGTGCATATTCCTAAGTGATGTCCAAGTCTTGGGCAGACACTAATCGACGCAGCTCACAAAGCAACATTCCTGCCAAGGTGGTTGCCTACCATAAAAACCACATGCCATAGCTGCCATTCATGGCAGCCCAGAGGTAATGAAGTGCTGACGAAACACATTTGAGGTGTTCAGTGAGTTTACACAAGAGGGAGTTGTTAATAAGGTTAATTAGTCATCCAGTGAAATTTACACTGTATTTATTTTGTTAAACAAAGCTCCTTTTGTGAAGTAAAACATGCTCCCAGTAGCAACAGGCGCAAAGCAGGCAAATTGCAATTCATATTGAAATACTTATTGTGAATTGTTTTATTGTCGGATTCCTTTGAAGGGACACTAAGGAGGATGGAAAGCAGTTTTCCTGTATCGCTAAGATACAGTCTTCTAATAAAGAGACCACACGAGTCGCTTTGGGACGTTAAACCCCACAAACCATTAAAGAGACAACATAAAATGAAAGCAGAGGCTTTAAAAGGATGGAAAGACCAAGAAACAGAACAAAGATGCTGCCATTACCGGCCAGTTTTGCAAGTAAAATGCATGCTTCCACACAGAAGTTTTGGTGCAGATTACTGCAAGATATATTGTGTCATGAGCCACTCTAATGTGGCAGTGAAACGTCCTTTTCAGCAAGGTCATCATGAATTGACTCATGGGAAGGCTTGCAATTTAAATTTTCTCACCAATAAATATTATATGCCACAATTGCTGCCAGACAACACAGCCATAACGAGAGAAATAATCAAATATTTACCGAGACCAATGACTCAATGGAGTTGTCCTCAGTGTCCCTTTAAAAGGGTGCACTGAAGCATTCAAGCAAAGTATGCACTGATGCATGTGAGAAAATATTCTGAGGTAACACAATATTTGCTCCAAGAGAAGACTGGCAACTTCACCACAAAGAGGGAAAACAGCTGCCCGGGTACACTGGTACAGCACATACAGCAATCGCAATAATTAGCAGACATGCATTGCAATTCACAGAATGTCACGAAATGTGGTCGCTAGGTTGAATGTAATAGCATTAAATGTGCAAGCATATTTTGCAGATTGCCGAGATTTATTTGTTGCTTCAATTATTTATTTCATATATACAGCAACACCTTTGGTCAACAAAAAAAAGGGGCGTGTAGGTGCCAGGAAAGGGGTCAGATTAGATGTGCTAGGTTTCTCTCCTGGAGGCGCAAGGAGAGAATCATTCTCCTGTAACCAGTTGACGGTGGATTCATCCGAATGTGAAGGTCCGGTGTTCGACGACCCAAAAGTTACCTAAACGGGCCTCTCTGCCAGCTGTCGACCGGAGTATATGCAAGAGAGGTGGTCGTGTAGCCTAAGCACGGACGTCTGCACGAAAGAAGGAAAAAAAAAGCTCACATTTTGGGTATCACATCAAAAATATGTGTAAGCCCACTCAGCAACCAAAAATGACCTACACTGGGCATGCATACAACACATGAATATGTCAGCGCAACTTAACAGTGTTGGCCGTTCATGTCATATCGTAGTTATGGTGCAGTGAGGCTTGCTGATGAATTAAACAGGCTCTGCTCATCGCAAACCTCTCAGCAACACCTTGCCACAATCAGTGTCCTGACCTTTCAATAAGACAGCTTTCTCCTCCTCGCATTGCTAGAATGCATCAGAACGTTCTTGCTCACAGCATATAAATACGATCAATATGATAAAGCTCACCATGAATGTCATTACGGTTTCTTCCCCTCCCCCCTTATCATCTGCCTGTACTGTATGCACAGCTTTCTTGATCTATCCACATCTAAATGAGAACAACTTAAGGGAATAGTGAGGGCAAAATGAACTTGGTCTATACCAATGAATACTGTGTTCTAATAATGAAACACAGGCTTTTTCTATGGTAGAAGTTTTATAGATTACAAAAGTATGGAAACTAAAATACAGCTAAGCCACCAATGGCCACTTTTGTAAGTAAACCGCGGTGACGTTACTTAATGTTTATTCCTGCAGATCTCCAATGCACGACTACACAGCCGTTCACTACTGATTGATGATAATTGTGTTTTGTAGCATGAGCTGCATCTCGTATGGATTACAAAGCTCAAAACTCGGAAAATCTGGTGTTTCTACAAAGTAGAAGCCTATTGTTTACATTAGTGCGTTTTGAAATTTCGAAAAAAAAATAAATAGGAATACTTTAACCTGGCCTTGCACGAAGTTGTTGGGAATGCACATGATACAGTTTTTACATGTTGGAGTAGACAGAAAAATAAGTGCCCAGCCCACACTGTCGAGGTACGTATTACTACAGGTGAAATGATTCAGGCTTCTGGGAAATATCAGCTGCCTGACATAGAATCTTCCTAAATGTTCAAGCTTTGTACTATTGTTGGAGGCCACTTTATCATTAATAAAGGAACGAATATGGTTTATGTGTTAATAACTAGAGCTTTTTCAATGCATTATGTTCTTTTTTTTAGTTTTTCCCTTAATTTCTTTTGCTTTGTGATGCTAGACAGACTCAAATGGTACACTTTTAAACTTCTCTGCCCAAAGCTGGACATGAATATCTGCCATGCATGTGACAGCTGTAATGCTGGAAAGGTTACACACTGCGACATCTCAGCGACAGGTACAGCTGCTTGTCCCAAGGTCGTGATATTTAATCCCAGTGATAACAGCCGCACTTTGGTAGAGGCTAAATGCAAACGCATTTGTTTCCTGCGAGATGTCAATGCAATGTGGAAAGTCCAGGGAGTCAATTTATCTAGAGCTCTCCACTGCAGTATTCTTCATAGCTACATATGTCACTTTAGGATGTGAAACCCTACATGCCACATGTAGGATTTGTTGTTTCTTAGATTTTGGAACCTCTCATCTATGTTGCACAACATTTGGCTAATTGTAGTTCTCAAACAGTTGTTGAAGATGAAACCAAAGCAGTTATTGGCATGGTTTCCCGCTTGGAATTATTTGCTAATTGCAGTCTTTTGAAACTCGCATCACTGCTAGACAGTTCAAATAGCAGGCAGTTGAATTACAAGAATGATGTGAATCATGCATTTCAGTTGACAAATGGAAAGTAATGGTCCCCTCTATGCATGCACAGGTGCCCATAGATAAGTACATAATTGGGTGTGTGATTGTGATATATCAAGGGTCTACAGAAAGCCATGTCGAGCCAGTGTGATATTCTTCATGAACACTAAAATAAAATTGTACAACAGCTGCTGTCCATTGCAGAAAACTTTGGTCATTTTGTGTGTGATTAACTGACCATGAATAGCATTTTAGTCAGAGTGATATATAATATGTGGTTTAGCATCCTAAAACAACTATGAGGGACGCAACAGTTGAGGCCTCCTGTACAATTTCGACCAAGTGGGGTTCTTTTACATGCACTGACACCGCACAGTGCATGACAGCCTATTGTTTTGCCTCTATTGAAATGCCTCTGCTGTAGCTGGAATCAAATCTGCATCCATGGGTTCAGCAGCCAAGCACTTTAACTACCGAGCCAGCACAATGGGGTCAAGTAATAAAATGCATGCCATTACATTTCCTTCACAGAACTAATGTATACAAAAAAAAGTAGATAGCAAAAAAAAAAACGAGTTTTATTACACATTATATTCACATGTCAATAACATCCTCTTGGAAGAAAGTTCTCATAATATTTGCATGGAAACAATGAACATGTTACAAAAAAAAGCAATGCACTTACTGCACTCCAATTGTTAATGGGCAAGGTTGCATCTATGCTACTAGACTGCACTTCTCACAAAAAAAACCACAAGCCCCATCTGCTTTAGCCAATCACTTGATGAAACTAACAGAGACAGATGTCGCACACCATAGGCTGGTTGTCTCGCAACATATCTGCATTTGTTGCATTTCAATTTCATGCCTTTCCACTTAGCTTCAACTGTTGCCAGCATTACTAGTCACCCATCTTTTGTGAAATATTTTTTTAAGCTGTTCAGATCAGCATCCTTGTTAACGATGGTCTCGGGCATTCTTGATGCTATCATTTTCACATCTTCCTCACCTGGAAGAATGAAGAAAATGAAAAGCCTTGAGCATACAAAAAATTAGGGAGGCACCTAATCTCCACCTGTAAGGGTATGATGCACCAGCATTAATGGCTCTTGTCAGCAGATCCCACTGTGGATTCCCATTCATTTACATGCCCTTTGCTACAAACTTAATCACCAATTCCTTAGTTCATGTCTCTGTTATCTCACACATACTCATTAGCATATAGTCGTAGGCGGCCCTGTTATGTGATAGGCAACCTGGCATAGACCTCAGTAAGCCTCGCGTTAACCAAGCTGTACAAACATGCCTCCATGGCCTTGGAGTAAGATTTCTTACTCGAAGCTGGAACGTCCTGCAACATATTTCAAAATATAACTTTGTAAGCTCGAGTTAACAGCTCCTGCCATGTCGTGTGGTCTCGTGACAGTTGGCTCGTGGTACTTTTGGCTTGTGCACAGGGTCTGTCTGTTAATCATAATGGCTAACATGCATGAAAAATACATTTTTGCACAAACATTGGTGGCAAATGGTCAAGTGGTGCACTGCAGACTCTGAAATGTACACCTATATGCATGCAAGGGCGGCATCATCACATAGCATAATCAAGAGTTCTGTCAGTACCTGCAGTTGCATGGCACTCCAATGCCCATTAAAGGGCCACCTCAGACAATGGTTGTTGTTACCACAAGACCGGTTCTAACAGCGTGCTGGCACCATTCCACTGAGCGATGGGCATATATATGCATACCTTAGATAGCTCATGATTATGGGTCTCATTATGACTTCCAAGGAGTTCCTGTCGTCAGAAGCCCTACACTTTATGAAAGCGGGACAGCTGTCTTGAAAGGTGATGAAAAGAAATAACCAGGTTACCTTACCACAACGTTAATTTACAGAGGGTGAATATGCTGCATGAAGATACCAAGAGGCTTGTACAATGAACATTGAGAGTGAAATGGCAGGATTTTTGAAACATTGAAATAAACAAAAAACTAAACTTTGTCAAACCTGTCATCGAGGAATGGAAATCATGCAGTCATCAAAAACACACCATGGAGTACATTTCAGGTAGTCTTCACAAGAGACACGCCCACACATGACACACAGCTTCATACTTATGAAAGATGACAAACCAATATGCAAGGAGTGTGGATATGAACTAACAATAAACCATGTCTTACTTACATCTGTGCCAGACTCAAGAAAAAAGGAGGAGAACATTTTGTGCAATTTTGCAACATCCTTTTCCATCCCAGCATGATCTTAGGAGAGACTGCACTTGTCCGAATTCCCTGCATTTTTGGGTTCTTAAAATGACTCAACATTCCTGAACAAGCCACATCCTAAAGAACACTAGTCATTACACACAAAATAAATACATGAAACCTTATTCTTGGTGCATGGCCGCATTAGTCGGGCATGCATCATAAAAACCAACACAACGCTTATAAACTGACAGCGCTGTCATGTGGGTCTAACGTCCCAGCGATCAGAAAGTGAACTTTTCTAAATGGTAGCATAAATTTAAGAACCGTGAAGGCGATTCTACAGATCTCTAAAGACACGCGGGTGTTTGGCTTCGACTGGAGTACTCAAGTATTTTATCAGCGTTCACCTGCTTTGTTGGAAAGCCTGTAGTGAAAGTGTTAAAGAGAAGACATTTTTGAACAGTGAGTTTCTGAAGGCGTTGCGTTACTTTACGAGGCCCACAAAATGCAGCTGAGTGTCAAACGCCGCCTAGGTAGGTTTTCTAGCAAGACAGCGATGTAGCGTGAAAAATCGCTCCGCCGGACCAGCGCTGACCGCGGACTTGAAAGGCGAACTGTTCAGACTTTTAGCTACTGACCACGCCTGAATGAGTTGTGCATGGTCAAGGCAGAATTTTTCCACTGAGAACTGGTATACCATCGATTTTGCACCCAATATTATGAAAATCCGTCCTCTCTTCAGTGGAGCTATGCGCATCAGGGTAGGCCAGCCGTAGGAACACGGATGTGTGGTTGTAGCAACGATCGCTTGCATGACACTCTCTGCACAATTCCAAGAATCAGCATCTGCAACGAAATGTGCAGCTAACATTTTCTACCGCCTACCGAAGTCCGGCGACGCATGCATATCTCGCGCGCTCGTTCGGGTCACGCTAACCTCGACCATGCGGGCGTTTAAACTACATGTACGCAAAATTGAACGACGAGAAAAAGATGCAGGCTGAGTACTTGTCTAGACTTCCTCTAAATACCAAAAAACATTGCTGTTCGTAGGGAAATGGATCATTCGCGCTTCTGGCTTTCCGGTTGTGCACTCATGTGCTGCGGTGAAGCGGGTCTTCATCTCGACGAGTCGACGTGCAGCTCGCCGCTGTAACTGCGCAGGCTTCTAGTAGATTCGGCATGTCTTTTGCCACCTACAGCTCTGAGGTAGAGTCTAAAGGATGGATTTAACTAGGATCATTCTATTTCCTCTGTTTGCATGTGAGTAACGAGCATATATGACATATGTCACATACAGCATATATACATACTTTAGATGGCCGAATGTTCTGCACGGCGAGGTGTGTGTTTCGTGCCGGCGCTCGATCTTCGGAGGTCGATGCAGGGCCTAACACAGCGTAAATGCTAGGAATAGCTCGCTTTTATTACAGGCGGATCGAGGTGATAGTTTAGTGAGAAACGAAAGCTGCTATGTGCGTATCTCGATGCCAACTGGTGGAGCTGGTGCAGTACGTCGCATAGCCTGCAGATGCGTGACAAGCGATGCTTGCCGTACACAATCCTGAGTGAAGAGCGTGATTCGTGATCTCTGTTAGAATGGATGAACTCTTCTTAGCAACTCATCGGGAGTCGCGGTGACAAACGCATTTGACGTGCATATAGCCATGAGCCTGTATATCGACGTCCGCCGTATCTTTACGAGAATCGAATGCGTACGTCGGACGTATCTTTAGACACTTGGTTTGATAATTGCCGATCCAATAGGTAGCTGCAAAGAGACACCGATACCGATGTCGCTGTTTCCAGCCTTACAGAACATGCCGGGCATGGTGAAGTACACAGGACCGCTATTTCTGACCGCCAACGTTTCCTTCTCACTCAGGGAAACAAGAGGGCAAGTCTAGCGAATAAAATAAACGAATCCATCAAAAAGAAAGGGGAGCACAAAAAGCAGAGGTGGGGTCATTTTAGCTGCTACCACCCCGCCAACCGTTTTTTTTCCTCCCTATGCTGGACTATCTTGCATAAGTAGTGTACCATGATTGAACGGGACTGCGGCAGCAAAGTCGAAGTTTATTCGCACTTTTATAACATTTTTTACTGTCTTGCCTAAGATGTGAAAAATAAACCAACAGCAATGTATTTAGGCTGATAGCAGTGAATAAACTACAGTTTAGCATCCGATTCATTCTTTATCATGTGCTTGCAGAACTGAATTTTAGTATTTTTTTTACCACTGTCATCTTTGTTGTGGACTCGTAAAATCTTCATATCATGCCATACATTTATGCGGCACGTAACAACATTTTCTCCTCATTCGATAATTTCCATAGCATCAAGTTTTATTTTTCTTTCTAGGGTTTGCATGATACCGACCCTCTAACACGCAAGACTTTAACGCCTCACTTTCAGTGTAAGACTGACTCGATGATAAGAATGTAGAGAGATTCCGCGTTGTCTGGACGTAACTCTAGCTGGTAGGTTGGAATTATGACAGCACTGTTCTTTGAATGGCTGATTCCACTCAGTCGTTTCTGTGGAAGGAAAGAGGCCTCTGTTCGTCGGTTTCCCAGTGTTCAGTGTGCTAGCGGTTACTTGCTTCTCGTGCGAGGCAGCCCCGTGAGCAGCGAGATGCCATGCTTTTGCCAAACACTAGCATACATGATGTGCGAAAAGCTAAAAACGATTAACGAAATTCACTACTTGTACTGGACCGGGAGCACGTTCCGTTCACCGGGGATGTTGGACAGGCGACATACAACCAAATATCGCGCGAGCTGCTAGCACATCAACAATTTGGTCAATCGATGCTTTAAAAAATCGGGGAGACTTGGCGCGAGTGCAGAATAGGCGCAACCGACTTGTTATTGTTCTGTCTCGGGATTCAGAAAATATATAATGATTCTTTCTAAAACACTGCGAAGTTTTTGAAACGATAGAGAAGGAATGTTAATATTCAGACCACCACTGACAACAAGATAAAAATTATTGCCTACTTTATATTCATGTAGTCTTTAAATTCGAGCACGGAAGGCCTCAGATCTCTTTGTGAAATACTACTGGCAGGTCTAAGACCTCCAAGCCCTGACTTTTATTTTAACCCTGACAGGCACAGGCAAACACCATGCAATTACCGCATTACAGGTGCAAAGTCAGGTGCGATCGACCTACGTTTAGAGACTAAGCTTAAATGTATAACGGTACAACTTTATCTCATAAAATTCCATCCTCTCAGTACTCAGGGTTTCGAGTGGTCAGAACAGCCAATACTCTTATGCTTTTTTCTTGTTTTTTTTTTTTATAAGAGGAAGCGCTAACGTGAACGAATAATAAAGCAAACGCACCTGTGAGCCCAGTATTCCACAGAAATATGCAATGGAGAACAATCTATATTCAGTTTCAGCGACGGGAAAATAGCGCAGGACGAGCAAACACAAGGCCGTCGGCCGCACGTACGAGCTCTGATTTTCAACTCGTTTATTTTCCAGTACCGAAGTACGAGAAATAAGAAAAGCTATCCTGAGAGGCTTCCTTTGGGGGTCATCTATAGTTCGTTCTTGAGTTATATTTGACCATAGGAACAAACAAATTAAGGCAAAAGGATTAATGAAAGCGGTATAAGAAACAAACAAACGCTCTGTTGCGCAGTTTCAATGATCCAGGTGTTTTTGACTCTTCATACGATTCAGCGATGCAGCGTCACCTTCGGTGACAGCAAAGCTTCCTCGCGGTGTTCAGTCCAGCCTGCTTGTTCGCGGCTTCCCTTCTGTTAGTGGTGCCACATGTGTGAGAGAATTCCCCCCCCCCCCACCCATGTTCTCGCCCCCATGCATATTTCTGACTATTTTTTTGCGCCTCAACACGACTACCAGCCGAATTCGTCGCTTTTTTCCAACGGCAGCGCTCGAACTCGCTGCGATGCGCGAAGCTCCTATGCCGCGCAGCGAAGCAGACAGATAACGTTTCTCCTCCAGTATTCGACGGCAGCGCCTCGCGCGGCCAACCGCTTCTTTTGCCTCAGCGCCTCTCAGCGAAACGTGCCCCGCTCTTGCCACTACAAAGCCTTCTAGAAACTGTACCCTGGGGCCGTATTATGCACCGCTCTCAAAATCGCTCTCAAGTTTGAGAGCGTGACGTCAAAATGACGAGGCTCAGACATGTGAAGTGTGACGACATCACGGCTTTAGCCAATTACAAGCAGGCGAGGGTGCTTAATAGCAAAGCCCCGCCCCGGAAACTTTTATTTGCACGATAAAGGGGCCGTGTGCAAACATTTTTCGTGAAAACGCAGCGAATAAAAGTATAAATGTTCTATTTACCTAAGAAACATTGTTCGAAGCTATAATACGGCAACTAAAAATAGAAGCATTTTCAGTATTACAATTAAATGTGCTCCTAGGTAACGATTTTCGCCGCGAGGGTCAGCTGACGACAGCGAGGCGTGAACATGGCGGCCTGCAAAGAAACAGCTGATTTTCCCGTCTAGTTGCTGCTTTTTACGTGTAGTTTAAAATCGAGGTCCTCTGCGGATGTTGTTAGTTGCCGGAAAAATCTGACTGAAAGCAGTAAAGGCTACGAACCTGCAGTAAACAGCTTGGTGAAAGTGTTTGTCACGAAAATAGCTTGCTGAAGAGTTTTTCATCAGTGCTTACCAGCGATGACAAGAGCGACGAGCGGTAGCCGTGTGATCTAGTGTTGTTTCTTTGGAAAATACAAGAGGAAAATGAAGGCTACACTATTACTTCTGCCGATAGATGGAAGCTGACAAGTGTCAGTAAAGTAGGTGTCAGCCGCTATGCCCCTGTACCCGCTCGCGACTGCAGTGCGGGAAACGAGATCCGACGCACGACCCTTCACCACTGACTTGTCGTGCAAGCCACAGTGACTCGCTGCTGTGCTTCGCAACCAGTTGACTTCAGGCACATTTGGCTCGGTTCTTTATATTGCGATTGATGCTGCTGCTGCTCCATTCCGTTCATGTTCAGTAGCTGATGTTCTGTGTGAGGTACAGAAACCGACGTTTACGCTCCGTTTTGGTTTGTTCAAGAGAAAGAAAGCACTCTTTTTTTTTTTTTTTAATTGTCACCGAGGCGAGAACGAGTTTGTTCTACCAGACCTCAGTTTAGAGGCGATAAAGGTAGGCCTGAGCAGGGATGTCTAGTATGTTGCATTTCGCGCAGCGGTAAGAGTGATGGTGTTGGTCGCACATTGTTGCAAGGCCTCTCTGACGGTGTCATAGTTTCTGTTCGTGCTAGACGGTGTCCACTCTGTCGCCAGGAAAAGCAAGCGTATCATGCATTTGATGCCGCGAGCGAGCTCGAAATCGGCTCAATTTCTGCGATCGCACTATGACAACTAGCTTTCAAGTGCCTTTATATCCATCAGAGTCTAGTGTTTCAAAATATGTTCATTTTACACACATTACGCATTCTCTTTCAATATTATGTGAATTATGTACAAGCCTTTTCTATTAAAATATCAGTTTGAACAGAAGACGAATTTTTTTGGTTATTTGTTGAAAAGACTTAGAAAATAAATGCCAATGACAAAAGTAGCTGTGCAAAATGTGTATATCACACATTTATGGCGTAGTCATTTATTGGATGCTTATAGTTTAGCTTCCTCTACTGTCTTCAAGCTGTTTAGCATTCTTCTTGACAGTGTTGCACGTTTTATTAGTGTAAAATAACCTTTATTCACACATAGCCCCAGCAATGCATTTGTTATGATTGCAGTTATTTTATTGTCACTAAGATTTTTGTCATTCAGCAGTCATTCTGGGCACTGAAGCCAAGTAAAATGCACTATTCTCCTAGCAGCTGCTACAGCAGAGCAGCAGCTACAGCTTTGTTATATCTGATATACAAGCATTTTGTATACTGCACCATGCATACAGTACCTATTTGTATAGGTAGCTTCAATATGCAATGGAATGGCTTCTTTGGGCCTAGTAATTTATTCTCGAATGTACATGTCAATGTTGTATGGTCAATGTATATCAAGGTACATGTGCTTCTCTATATGCTGCCTCTTTTGCAGTACAAACACTGAAGTGAAATGCTGCTGCCAAGAAATAAGTGTTACTACTGAATATAAGTGGCAGTGAAAAAAAAAATCTTTGTTGGTAGTATTTTCTGATTACAATCAGCATCATGAACATTTACTGCCTTGCTGTAATACTGCACTTTTCAGTTTAAGCATGTTTACACCACAGTGACCACAGCCAACTGTACCAGGCTGCAAAGACGGTAGCAGAGAAGAGACAGCGAGCTGGGACTGGGATGGCTTGGCGCTGGTGTAATCAGCCATGACTTCAGTGGGTAGTTGCCGTCTCATGGGTAACCAAAATATGACATCCACTTAGGCCCATCTTTTGCTAATCTCAACAGCTTTTGAGCATGCTTTAGCACTCAATTGAAGATCCATACTAAGTAGCCCACAGCCAGAATCGTAAACATTCGCAGGAATGCTTACAACGTGTGCCAATGCTGTTTAGGCAGGCATCATTGTAAGGACAGCCTTGTAACTTGGTAGTGATGATTACCTGCATAACAGAAGCACCCCGATTTCTTAGGCAGCAAATAAATTTAAACACAATAAATAGTTGTCTCCTATTGCTTTTGCCATGAACAAAATTTCACTGCAACATGCATTCTTTGGCATATAGCCCGTCTCAGCATATTCAGGAAATTACCTCTTGCCAAAGCCGAAATCTAAGTCAGTCTCTCCCTGCAAGGCCTGTCTTCGCCGCCTCAGAAGAGTCTTGTCCTCAGAAAAGACTCCAGGTCTTTGCAGAAATGAAAAGAAGCAGGCGTTTTTATGGCGCATTCACTTTCAAGCCGCGAATGTGTCGCAGGCAGGGAGCGTGACAAATGGCCCGAAACCAGTCATTGAGGAGCAAGGCGCGCTGGACAATCAATAGTCCCTTCATCCTGTGCTTTACATATAAAGGGCAGGTATACAGAATCCTTTCGACAGCTCTCGCTAGGTCATTTTGAAGACAACTGTTAAAAAACAATGCACGAGTGGGAACGAGACCTTTTGGTTGGAAAAAAAGCCTTGCAGAGAAGCCGACTTACAACAAGTGGTATTGCACACATCAATGCATATAATCAAGATCGTTCGATGACCAACACGGGTTTTTAGAGCTTAATCAGGAAAAAGACGCAGGTGTTCAGCAGACCTTCGATCCCCTTTCGGTGCACAGGAGTACCGCTATCAAACATTATGGTGTCGCAGCGCTGGCAGACAATTGGGACAAGACTAGGGACACACACTGAACTTACAACTTTATTTTGGACGCTTTTGATTCGCGCATATATAATTGATAGAAGGATGAAATGAAAAGAAGCAGGCGTTTTTACGGCGCATTCACAAACGCTAGACGAACGCGCCGTGCAGGAGGCGTTGGTCCGGCGGGGCAGCCAGGGTCACGAAATGCGCGTGTTCGCTTCGCAGATCTGAGATAAAGCAGGCACAATACAAGTTTACTATGATCTTCAGAACTCTTCGGCAAACACACGCAGTCAATAACAAAATCTACTCACTATTGTGATGTTCACAACGTGCGTAGAAACCCTTGCCTAGCGACTTGTTTCCGTATCCTTGACGGCAATCATCGTTCCGCCCGATGGCTTCCGCTACCGACGCATTGCGTGATGCAAACTATCTTACATTCCCTACGTACGTTGGAAGCACGGTATAATCGTGGTTTGAAGCCTCTGGTAGCAAAAAAATGCGGTGCGCTTGCCGCTGCAGTGACGACGCACTCGCCCGCAAGCCGCCGTTCATCGATGTCCGTCGGCAATCGTCGCGCAGTCAATACACTTTCTGCTTGTTCCCGAGTTGAACAGAGCCGGAGCAACTTGTCCGGCAAGTCAAACGCGTCCTCGTGCTTCTTTCTTCGCTGTGGATCGCCGATACACTTCCTCAAAGCGGCGCATTGCAATTTACGCGGCCGCCATTTTCGCTCTCAAACGTTTGAGACTGCTTCTGTCGCTCTCAAAAAAAACGCTCTCAATTGACGGCCATATTTAGGTGCTCAACGTCATAATTTCTTTCGTGTTCATGACGTCTGATGACGTTCACCGGTGACGCAGAACTCACCGGTCAGAACTGACCAATAGGACATAGGCCTTTGAGAGCGATTTTGAGAGCGATCCGTTTGAGAGCGGTGCGTAATACGGCCCCTGGTTAAAGTGAGCTAGAATTGGGTAGTGAGCTCACTCCTCAGCCGGTGCCATACATTGCGATGACGCCGCCTATGCCAGCAGATTCTAGTTCTGCGTGCTTCCGCAGGGGGCCACCACCGCCGCCTTCAATGTAGCAGCGCGCGGCACCACGCGCTGCGCGCCGTTTGCCTTTGCCTGCCTTCCCCTTCGCTGCTGTATTCTCGCCATCGCGGAGGTTTTGTTTTGCAGTGGGCAATGTGACCCAACGAATTGTGACTTCTGATACGAAGATGCCACCCCGATGACAAAACCATTGTGCTAGGCTTCCGGACACACTTGCGGGAAAGGTGCCACGCACGAATCGAAAGATATGTGGCTCTTGAAAAATAATGGGAGCAAATATAAATCTTCCCTAATGGATATAAATACACGATGACCTGATCACATCAATTACACGTATACCAGCCTAGTTTTTCAGTTGTATTTTATTCTATGGCCTTGTGGAAACAATAAGCCAGGGGAATTCGTGCAAGCAGGGCCAGCTAGCCGGATTGTCGACATGCTGCATCAAGGAAGCACAAAGCCAAATACGAATGTGAACAAAAAGGAGGACCAGTAGTTAGGAAATAATTTTATTCAACGCATTATTAAGCATCAAGAATGCGCTGGTATATCTGTTAACCACAGCCAGCATATTATAGCTGAAGTGATTATAGGCTAATATTTCACAGTACTGGGTATGTTGCTTAACGTCTAATGAAATTGAATTGCGAAGCTTGTACAAGCCTGCTAACACGGCGTAGCTGGGAGCAAACAGCTTACTCGGCACAAACTTCCGCGACAATGGGGACTCAGCTATTGTCATCTTTACTGCTTCTTGAGCAAGCTCGAAAATATGACGGCCTGTGGGGCGATCATTCATGACTTGAAAACCACTGTACACGGCACAAAGATGACAACACAAGAAAACAAAAAACTAAAACGACACATGTTGTGTCCTTTTCTTTCTTGTGTAGTCTTAAATTTGCGCCATATACAGTGGTTCTCGAAAAAATATATATATGTATATTCACTGTTTTTTTTTTTCGTGCCATGAACTGTACGGGCAGCAAATAAACTGATGCTCTCGGCGTAGTAAAAGAAACGCTCCAGCGAGAAATTGGATGCTTAAAACATATATATATACGCCTCGCCTCACTCAGTTAAGATTAACATGGGTGTACTTTTTGTCAAGGAAGCAGTGGAGCCACCGTTCATCAACCCTAGATGCCTACTAAATGCTTGTTTTCACACTCCTAGAGCTCCTGTCAGGTCCTTCTCTGTCGATCAGAACACTGTCTACACGAGTACAGCTAATTCGCAATTGTGCAGTTGTCTGAAAGTTTTCAGATATTAAACTGCTGATAATGGACGGAGGATGCGCAACTGCTAGCTTTTAAGATGTGTTCAATAATGACTTGTGGCAATTTTTATGCACCTTCCATAAACAGCGTCGACAGTAAATTCGCGATCCAGAAGGCAGGCACGACAAAAAGATGCTGACAGCTGTGGCCTATTAGGAATACGAATACAGCTTTACACGTTACCCGCGCAAACCTATGTGTCTCTGCTTTATCATCGCGGCCGTGAATCACAAACCTCAGAAAATGGGGCTATCGAGCGCCGCACTCATTTTCATACAAGCGCCCTTAATTCACTTTTCGCCAAGGACGCCGGAGAGAAATCGGACACGCGTTTGCAGTTAGAAACCTCTTGGCTCATCGTATAGCACCAGTTGTAGCACAACTTGCTAATATATCCAACCTCTGCATAGCTGCCACATGCAAATCTAAAAAGTGTGGACGAAGACGGTGCGTTTTTCTAAAGTGAGAAGGCCGCGGTCGCACGAACGCAACCCCTCAACCAGCAGAGCGCTACATTGAAGTCTTCGGTGGCGCCACCTAGCACATGTAACAAACACTGCGTCAGGGAAGGAGCCCCCGTGAGCCCACTACCCCATTCTAGCTCACTTTACCCTGGTTTGGCATATTCTCATGAGCTCCCAAAGCAAGCCACCTGCCGGTCGCCACCGCGTGATCTTAGTAAGCTGCGCATGCGCGAGAAGAAAGAAGGTAGGCGAGGAGGAATCGTTTGTAATCTGGCGGATGTGACGTAATGAACTGTTTATTTTTGTGTTTTGCTTGCGCTTACTCTCGGACCCAGGAGCTTTTCTTTCGCCGACTCCAAAGCCGCAGGTGCTTTTTGTTTTTGTTTTTTTCAACTTTGGCGCGCAGTGGCGATGGCGGGAGGTTTGTTTGCATCGCATTGCTAGGGTCCCTAGAAATATTGCTAGTCCCTCGTCCGCCGGCTGCGACGGTGGCGGCCGCTGAATGATCGCTGCGGTGGCACTGCGGTGAAGCGGAGTGCCACTGCCGACGGAGCAGACGAAGCGTGCGCTTCGAAATGCATTCGCTGCATGCTCATTGTCAGGTGCCTTGTACATGCAATGCCGCTCTTAAGTCTGATTTCAGTTTAGTCGTAATATTGAATTCGCAGCCGAGTTGTTGGCATAACCACAGATACGATTTTTTTTTTCGTGAGCGAAGTTTTGTGTGCATGCCCCTGAGCCGATGTAGAAACGAAGCTGCTTTTTATACCCTATTATCCTGCTGAAGCTACCGCCGTGCCGTATTGTAATGAAGACTTCTGAGGATTTTGTGCAAACAATTGCGCTTGCATGGAGGACTATACTAGACGCACATTCTAGGCTCCAAGGACCATGTGTGCGAGCAACAGAGCGCTGTCGCCGGCGTTTTCATTCACGCTATAGTTTCATCTTAACTTCTTCGGTCGTTTAGCTAAGTTATGACACGTATGTAGAACTAGAAACTTTCGGATGCATGCACAATTAAAGCACGCAAGATGGGAACCCGAGCCCTTCAAATCGCACCGCACTTCAAACTGCTGATGGACATTCTTTGGTGTTTAGGAAGCCTAGTAGCCACTCATCAGAGTATGCCATCACTTTTGTTGACTTGCGTTTTGCAACCTCTAAAACATATTTTAACAGCCAGCTGTTGAGAGGAAGGGCACTAACACTTCTTTCAAACTCTGTCCTTGTTCATTTTCATTTCACCTAGAGCTTTTACCAGCTTTGGCACCTTGTCCTTCATACGACAAACTGCTCGAGACTTAAAAGCCTTTTTCTTAATTTTTTCTTCTTCTTGACAGGGTGTTCTGAGTTAACTTTCGCAAGTATTTGCAGGCTATATGCATGCTGCATCAGAAATAATGGTATAGTTCGTCGCAAATTAAGTAACGCCCATTGTAGGAGGGAAAGGTCTTGGTAATAGGCTTCAATCCGCTGCCAGGACACAAGCTGAGTTTCGCAATGTCCTTAAGAAGATTAATTACCTCTTCTGCCGACTTTACAGCTGTCTCCTTCACTTTGTTTCCTCGAATGCACACAACAGCATTTATGGCAGCTTCACCTGTATCACTGCGATGGAACAAAACTCGCCAATTTGCGTAGATTGCCTCCAGATATTCGTCCTCGTTTGAGTGGCACTATGCGATTGTTAATTGCTCAACATCAGAAAGATCGACATTTGTCCCCAGTGGCGGTGGCATGCAGCTTTCTGCATTCCTGGAGCAGGCTCGCGTCACATGATCCACCACCGCTGTATTCTTCAGCTGGCTCCACTGATGTTTCAGGATCAGTGTGCTTTTTTTCTTTCTCTGCAGGTCTCCCTGCTGACTGTTTTTGCTCGTACAAGTTGCGCTCCTTTCTCTTGAGAGGTAGGGGTTTCAAGTATTTTGGAGTGTCAGGAAACAGCGTTGAGATGGTATCCTTCGTGAGTTGTGTAACATCCCGGGGAATCTCAATTACCTTTACCTGTCTTAAAACAATAAAGCAGGGTTTGAAGTGTCGCTCACAAACGTCGACACTAGCTTGTTCGTGTTACAGTAATGTCAGGGCAACTCTGATCCGGATCCTCCGATATTTATATATACCGATATTTATATCAACGTCCAGGGTTTCCTGTCTGCAACTCACAAAATAATGAGGAAGATATTCGCCACTTGTGGGTTTGCCCGCCACTGAAGCCGACAATTTCGGCACCTGACGGCAGTGGGCCTTTCGCCGAGCAACCCTTCTTCGTACATTGCTTGCACGCAAGGGCCTTATCGTCGTTCTCTCGAACTTTATAAGAACACAGCCAACCTATTTTCTTTCATTTATTACGCCTTTTAATTTTCGTTTTACATATTCCTTTATGCCCTAGCTGAGGCAATAAACAATGTTATTACCTTTGTCGCCGCGCTTGATGTTGCGCTCCCACTTTTGCCTCTTCCTGCACTTTCGGTGTCCTGGAGAGAGAGCATTTCACCTTGCACGAGCGCTACCCGCTCTTGCACCCACGCAAGAAACACTTGCTATCACGCTTACCCCGTTTTCTGGACATGACGCGGTCACATATCCATAAAAAAGGCACACTTGCACACATGCTAGCTAACTTGCGCGCATTCCGGCTCGTGAGCGAAAAGGAGTGCAGGTGGTGCACGAGCCTTGCCACGGCACCAACGGATCAGCGCGGCGCAGACTCGCAGTACGGCACAACCGCCACAGCACCACGTACACAACGTGACCACGCTCCGAATGCGTGCAGCGCCCCCTGCGCTTTCATCCGGGAAGCGGCCAACCGGTTCCGTAGGGAACCCCGCTCGGACGGCAGACTAGCAAATACTTCTAGGGACTCTAGCATTGCTTCAGATCGACCGGACTAAAATGGATTCTGCAAAATAGATTGGGTGGCACGCATCCCTGCAGCTTTCTCCAAACTTTCGTGAGTACTCCGAAATACAGCGCAAAGCACGTGTTGCATTCCGTACTTGCCTCGCCTACTCATTGCACCGCTGCCCCCTCATTACAGATTGGAATTTTTTTTCTGCATCGACGCGCTATTGTTCAGCCATCTCAATTATTTTTTCGTATTCTTGCTGTGAGTGTATTTGTCAGTGACTTCAAGTGAAGTGTTGAGGAACTAGGGAGCCCTTTTTCGCGCACTTAAAAGCAGTTCCGGTGGCTCGCACGAAAGGGCTTTCCTTTTGTAGCTCATTTTTGAATACGCCTCCGTTTGGCCCCGGCTAGCCCTGTCCCAGCAAGAGCAACCATTTCTGTTTCCTTTCAGTGTGTACCGAAATAATCTTGATGCACGGCGATTGTGAGATCTTGGCTTCGCCGCAGCTTCTGCTCATGGCCTCTCCCGATGGTATGAATTGTGCCTCATGAAAAGGTGAGTAGCACTTACTTGAGTGCACCCGCTTGTAAAAATATGTGCTGGCAAAAAACGGTTGCTCCACAAGGGTGCTGATATATGGAATCAAACTGATTTTATTTATGAAGATAGTCCACAGCATGACTGATGTGGCCAGGGCATGAATTTCGATCAGAACCGCCATAGGCAAAGCAATTAAAAGCGGGGGAAAATCGAAATTAATGGTGGCCCAACAGCGCAAAACATACACAGACCAAGAAAGAAACGAAACGAGACACACGAACAGCGGTGAACTTACAGCTGATTTTTTATTGGGAAGAATCACATCATATATATGCACACGAAGAAACAGCGCACATGCGCAATGTCAACGACCTCACGTTTAAAGGAAAAAAAGCATTTAAAAGCACAAGTGCATCGGTAGAACTGCTGCCCACTGTGCAGCATATTCATTTCCCGAGGAGATAATGTGACAAAAGGCGTACTAACGCACCCTTTACTTTTTCTGATGTGAAAAGCTTTGGCTACTTCTCTAGTGCACTCGTAAGAATGAACGACCCAAAACACTATCATCATCCTTAGTTTGCCACGACGACGTACTCGAACTATCGTGGATTTGTGTCCATACTTCAACTGCGAAAGCTGTATTTGGCATTTGTTACAGGCCACCCGATCATGGTCCATCTTTTGGCAACTCACTGTACAATAGCCTAACATATATCAGGGACAACTTCCCCAACTCACCTATTTTTCTATTTGGCGACTTTAATTTTCCCCAGATTAACTGGCCTCTACTCAGCGTACCTGGCAATTCACAATCCAGTGAGCCCAAGCAATTTCTCGATCTAACTCTTGATTTCAATCTTCATCAGTCCATATCACTTCCGACGAGAGGGAATAATACTCTTGATCTTTTACTGACGAGCAGTCCTGACGACATTAAAAACGTAACGATTCTCCCTGGAATCAGTGACCACGCTACCCTACACATTTCCATATCACTGCTACTAAAAGTAAGATCAGCATCTCAAAAGATAATCTTCAACTATAAAAAGGGGAACTTTGAAGCTATGAATAACGAACTTGCACAGTTTCACGCGTACTTTCTCGAGTCCTACTTGTCGAGAACGGTCAATCACAACTGGGAATTATATAAAACAACATTAATAAACCTAAGAAACAAATACATCCCTAAAATAAATATAAAATCCGATCATACCAATGAGTGGTTTACCGTAAGTCTGAAACGTCTCCTAAACAGGAAAAAACGCCTTTATCGATCAGCAAAGTCATCTAACTGCCGTGCTACGTGAGACCGATATCACCAGTCTGCAAAAACATACATTGAAAGCGTAGCTGCCGCAAAGCATAAATTCTTTTCAGTCGATCTACTTGGAATCTTGCAATCGAACCCCAACAAATTCTGGCGTATTCTGTCCCCCAGGTCTCGGCCGAACCAAATAGCCCTCATGGGAACTGATGGTGAACCAGTGGAATCAGAACAGTGTGCCGCCGTCTTGAACCGTTATTTCGTTTCGGTTTTCACCCCCGCACACAACTGTTCGACCCAGCCTCCATCAGAATCGCCATCAGTCACAATGCCTGAGATACAGATTAATGCAAACGGTATCAGTAACCTCATTGATTCTCCAAAATTGTCTTCATCGGCAGGCTCTGACCATATCAATAGCAAACTACTGAAAAACACATCGGAAACCTCGTCACAGATATTACAATTAATCTTCACCCAGTCTTTCCAATCGGAGAAAATACCGGACGATTGGAAAATCGCTCAAATCATTCCAGTCTTCAAAACAGGTGACCGCAAATCAGCATCCAACTACCGTCCTATCTCTCTAACCAGTGTCCCATCCAAACTTCTCGAACACATTATATCCACGAACCTAATGGCACACCTCGAATCTAACGGCTTCTTTTATCCTCAACAGCATGGTTTTAGAAAACATCTCTCATGTGAAACACAGCTTGCTGAGTTCATACATGACTTACTAGAATCCATGGACAATAACCTTCAAATAGATGCTATATTCCTCGATTACTCCAAAGCATTTGATCGCGTTCCCCACAGTCATTTACTTCAGAAACTCTCATCCCTAGGAATTCCCGCCAACCTAATCCGCTGGATTAAAAATTTTCTTTCAGGACGCAAGCAGTTCACTTCCGCAAATGATAGCCACTCACCTCTCACCAATGTAACATCGGGAGTCCCACAAGGCGCCGGACTGTCACCGCTACTATTCCTAATTTACATTAACGATCTCCCTTGTAATATAAAATCAAAATTACGTCTTTTTGCGGATGACTGCGTCATATACAGAGAGATTAGGACGACCAACGACTCATGTTTGCTTCAATCTGATCTTAATACACTCGCCTCTTGGTCTAATAAATTCCTCCTTCCTTTAAACATTAGCAAGTGTAAATCCAGTACTTTCACGAGGAAACACACTGTGAATCAGCATCAATATAGTATTGGCTCGCTTTTAATTACCCCCGCATTATCCTACAAATATCTTGGCCTCCACCTAACACCATCACTATCATGGGTAACCCACATTCAAAACATTTGCGCAGAAGCCTCACGCACACTCGGTTATCTGCGACGTAACTTGAAGGCCGCATCCCCGGAAATAAAGCAACTAGCCTATATAACTTTCATTCGCCCCAAACTAGAATATGCGTCCTCCATTTGGCATCCATCACAAGCGTATCTCGCCACCGACCTTGAAGCCGTACAGAATCGCGCCATCCGATTTATAACACCTTGCTATTCAAAGAAAACCAGTATCACAGCACTGAGACAATCCATCGCCATTCCATCGCTCATGTCACGCCGTATCATATCTCGCCTATGTCTTCTACATCACTTCTATTATCATCCCCGTACGAGACATGCAAAGCTACAGCCCCCCCCACAGGACATCTAGCCGCCTAAACCATAATCATAGCATTGCACGTATCAACTGTCGCACCTTAGCATTAAATTCTTCATTTTTTTCCGGACGCAATAGTACTGTGGAACGCCCTGCCAAACAACATCGTATCATGCACTGATCGCAAATCATTCAGGATAAAATTAAACGACCATCTTTCGTAAAGAAATCGTTGATGACGTCGGCTGAATTGTGGGCGCGCGGGGGAGGCAGCGCTTACCTTGTCTTGACTTTTTTTTACGTGTGTTGTGTTGTTGTTGTTGTTGTTGTTGTTGAAAACTTTTATTGTCCAACAGAGAAGGACCACACCGCCTGGGCCGCTCTGTCTCACCCCCCTGTAAGGGGGAGGGGACTTAGCGGCCCAGCCGCACGGGATGGTCGCATTAGATGCTGGCCGGTTTGGTTTCGCCGGCGGCCTCTGCTGCCAGTTGGACGGCGGTGAGTTGGAGCTCAGGGTCTGAGCTTCGCAATAAGGTTTCCCAGGCTTCCCTACTGCTAATGTTTTGCGCCCTGCCTGGGGAGTAAGCGCACTCCCAAATTATATGGTCGAGGGTTCCTCTCGCCCCACACCTTTTACATTTATCGTCCTCGCAGTCCGATCGGATATGTTTATTTAGTACTGGGTTTGGGTATACTCCAGTCTGCAGGCGTCTCCACGCCATTGCCTGACCTCTATTTAACGCCTTGTTTGGTGGGGGGAAACGCCTCCGGCATTGCCTGTAGTGTTCTGTAATGTCTTGATACGAGATTAATCGCCCTTCTCTATTATGTTCTGCCTGAGCCGAGCCATCCTGTACAGCTCGGAGGTAGAGATCTCGAGCTGCACTGTGGGCCGCCTCGTTACCGCTGACAGATTCGTGCGCCGGGGTCCAGATGATGTTGATCGTCCTATCAATCACTCCTTGCGTTAAAATTTTGGTGGTGAGGGGGTTTACCCTCCCCCTACTGAAATTTTGGATTGCAGTTTTACTGTCGCTAATAATATATCTAGCTTTGGTGCCAACGCAAGCGATCGCTATCGCAGCTTCCTCCGCTATCTCGGTTTCTTTCCCTAGTATGGTAGCCGCCGTGATGAGGGTGCCTCCCCCATCTACCGCCGCTATGGTCATGTATTAGTTGTGCTGACGTTGCCATCGATGACGTACCAACCGGCTCAAGTTTCACCAGTTTCGTGAAAGCGTTTTTCTCTTGTATAACATATTCGGCGCCATTTACTTACGGTATTTTGTTCTTTTTGTTTTTTAAAAATTATTTCGTCTAACCCTTGCATTATTTCTCTTGTTTCTGTTTTCTTTTCTTGTTATTTTTATGTTTTCCTGTTCTTGTTCGCATTGTATATTGAGTTTGCTCCCCCCTTATGTAATGCCCTCGGGCCTTTAAGGGAAAAATAAATGAAATGAAATCACTGCCATCAAAAAATGACGTGCATTTGCACGTGGATCAATGCTTCGCTAGGTTAGTTTCTTTTTCAGCGAATTAGCGTGCTCCATGAGCCGCACTTTAATGTATTGCACAGTCTGGCCTATGTAGGTAAGGCCAAGGGACAGAGGGATTTGATATACTATGCCAGTCTTACAAGGAACATATCTATTTTCGTGATTTATGTTGCACATATTTCTTCTGCGCCCCTCGAGCATTCTTTGAACCGCGGCTCCCACTCTTTCTAGTTTGCTAGGAGAAGGAAACACAACTTTTACCCTATGCTTGCTTCCTACTCTTTTAATTCGGGACAACAGCGTGTGTACATATGGCATGTCTACTATCTTTCTTCTTCCTTCCTCTGAACCCCTTTCCCGCCCTCACATGCTTGAAGACAATTTTAGCGCGCGGAGGACTTTGCTGCACTCGAGACGAGAACTGAGTTCAGGAAACCAGCCTCCCTGCATTTGTCCGCCTGAGTTAAGAGACCGGACATCATTTTATGATGACAAGATTTCTTCACTGCCATGCCTAAGCATCCCGTAACAATACTACTTTTTACAAGCTTTGAATGAAAGGACCTGTAATTCAGAAGGGGCTTTTCACTCCTAGGTGAATACTGCCAACAGACATGGTGGGGTTTGAAAGACAACTTTAAATCGAGAAATTGTAAGGCTGTGTCTTGGGGGACTTCATGTGTGAGCCTTAGTCCCGACCCATTACGTGCAAAAACATCAAGAACATTTGACACAAATTCAGGATTCACAGAGCTAGCTAGCACCAGAAAATCTTCCACGGAACGGAAAATGTGCATGCAACAACTGGCTAAATCATTCTCAACTTTCATATCAACCCTGCTTAGATAAATGTCGCTGAGGATGGGAGCTACCTTGGCACCTATGCACACACCAGATTTTTGCGTATAAAGTCGACCATCTCACTCAACAAACGCGTTACTCAGGTAGTAAGATAACATTTCCAAAAAGGATCCGGTTAAGGTTCCACACTCATTTTGGAACCAGCATTCATCATAGTCCTCCGTAATATATTGCTGAACATACTGGATGAGTTGAGAGTGTGGAAGAGATTATACAAATCAACCACATCTACGCTAAAACCAGCACTGTATACCAAGCTCTTATTTTGGAGCAAATCAGCAACTGCCTCAGAATTAGGAATGAGAAATGGATCCTTTATGCGAAGTGACGACAAATGTTTGCAAAGATAGTAGACACAACCAACTGCCATGAATTGCGGAATTCATACTTTTATTCATTATACTTTCTGTGTTGTAACAAAATCCTTCACGTCTTACCTTTCCCAGGAGTGGGCATTTATTGTATTGTTCTGATTTCCAGGTCCTTCCCTGTCTTTGGTGCGTGTGCTGAAACAGGGATCCTTTGGAGGCAACCTGCAGCTTTCTTCTGTGCTTTTGATTCTGCCTTAGTTTCCATCGGATAGCTGTGACTGGTACGTGTGGGCAAAGGCATTTCATATTTGCAGACCAGCATATATATGGTCCAGTGCTAGTCAAGCCAACAATTTTTTTCGGTACAAAGTATGATGCTGCTGCAGTTCCACAAAAAAAAAATGTTTTTACAATTTTTAGACAGCTTACCTTCAAGTTCTTCGATTTTGTGATGGTGTATATATGTTATGTTACCACCGTTTTTTTTTCCTGTCATGCTGATGCATCAAGGATAATGCTAGGCTGTTATGGCTAGCATGATCTGCTAAGGTAAAGGTGCCAGTTTCATTCTACACCAACTGATACAGGTTGTGGGCTCGACCATCCTCAATTTCTTTTTAAAAAATGATAGCAAATTGTATTGCTATGAGGAATATTATCCCAGCTTGTTTTTGGCGAAAAAATATTTTCCGCCTGTGACCACCATCTTAAAGGAGTATAGACACCAAATTTTGGTGGCATTTTTGTAAGACATTCCTGTATACGGATCGCCACGTGGTTTTCGCCTACGACCGCTAAATAATTCTCAGTTCAATTTTCTTTTCTCGCCGGTTTCGGTTTCAGCAGCTGAGAGATGGCTGTGACATCACAATCAAGTCCAAGCCATGCACGGCATGAAAAAGCCGCAGTATAATCGCCAGCCCTTCACTTGTGATTCCGGTTCTTGAGGCAGTCTGGCTTCAGCGTTGTAGTGAATTTAAACATCACAGGATATCACAATTCTTTTTTCACCCGTCACGTGACCTAGACTTAACTTTGGCGTCACAGCCATCACACGGCTTTTGAAACCGAAACGGGTGAGGAAAGAAATTCAATGATAAATTGTTTAGCGGTCATAGGTGGATATCACCTGGTGCTTTCTGTACAGTAACACCTTGCGCATCATTCAGTTCAGTTCATTTCAGTCGTTCAGTCATGTCCGACTCTTCGTGATCCTATGGACCATGTCACGCCACGCTTTCCGGTCTCTCACTATCTTCCTAACATCACATAACTTCATCTGCAGTGCTTCGAGGATGCCATCTAACCATCGCGTTCGCTGCCTACCCCTTCTCCGACGACCCTCAACCTTTGCCAACATCAAATCTTTCTCCAGCGACTCCTCTCTTCTCATCAGATGACTAAAGTAGCTGAGCGTTAACTTTAGAATTTGACCCTCCAATGAGCAGTCAGGGCTTATGGTCGACAATATCGACTGGTTTGATCTTCTGGCAGTCCAAGGAACTCTCAAGAGTCTTCGCCAGCGCCACAATTCAAATGCGTCAATTCTTCGGCGGTCAGCCTTTTTCACAGTCCAACTCTCGCATCCATACATCACAACTGAAAGACCATAGCACGAGTTATACGGATCTTGGTTGGCAGACTAATGTCTCTGCTCTTTACTAGGCGGTCAAGGCTAACCATTGCTCTCTTTCCCAGAAGCAGGCGTCTCCTAATTTCATGGCTGCAGTCTCCTTCCGAGGTAATCTTGGAACCCAAGAAGAGAAAATCTGTCACAGCTTCCACTTCTTGTCCATTGATGCTCCAGGACTTGATAGGGCAAGACGCCATGATCTTTGTATTTTTAATGTTCAGTTTAAGCCCAAACCTCTCACTATCTTCTTGTACGCGCATCAGAAGTCTCTTGAGTTCCACTTCACTTTCTGCCATTAAAGTGGTATCATCCGCATTGATACCTTTTCCAGCAATCTTCACTCCAGCTGAAGACTCGACCAGACCGGCCTTCCTCATGGTGCACTCTGCATATAGGTTAAATAGGCAGGGCGACAGTATGCAGCCTTGCCTCACTCCTTTCTCAATAGGAAACCAATCAGTAAGACCATGCCCAGTTCTGACTGTGCCCTCTTGTCCTTCATACAGGTTCCTGAGGAGACAGATGAGGTGAATTGTAACTCCCATCTCTTAGAGAGCTTGCCACAATCTGCTGTGATCTACGCAGTCAAACGCTTTCGCATAATCAATAAAGCAGAAGTAGATGGGTTTCTGGAACTCTCTTGCTTTTTCCATGATCCAGCGAAGGTTGGCAATTTGGTCTCTAGTTCCTCTGCCCTTGCGAAACCCAGCTTGCACGTCCGGAAGCTCCCGACCCACATACTGCTGCAGCCTACCTTGGAGGATTTTCAACATCACCTTGCTAGCATGCGAAATAAGCGCGATCGTGCAGTAGTTGGAACAATTTTTGGCACTGCCTTTCTTTGGAATGGGGATGTAAACTGACCTCCTCCAATCCTGTGGTCACTGCAGGGTTGTCCAAATTTGCTGACATAATGTATACAGATTGTTAACAGCGTCGTCATGGTTGAGGTTTTGATGCAACTCAGCTGGAATGCCATCAATTCCGCTAGCTTTGTTCTTAGCAAGGCTGGATAAGGCCCATTCAACTTCTCTCTTCAGGATGCCCGGCTCGAGATCAGTAATCACAGCCGTCTTATGTTGGGTTTGCACATCCGGGTCCTTCTTGTACAGTTCTGTGTATTCCTGTTCTCTTCTCTTCTTTATCTCTGAGGCTTCCGTGAGGTCCCTGCCTCGTTTGTTCTTTATCACGCCCAGCTTAGCACAGAAGCTTCCTTTGATATCTTTGATTGTCTTATACAGAGCTCTTGTGTTCCTTAATTGGCTGTTGTCCTCAACTGCTTGGCACTGTATGTTCAGGATGGCATTCTTATCTCTCCTTGCGATTTTCTGAAAATCCGCATTGAGAGCCTTGTATCTTTCTTTTTTCCCCATAACTTTTGCCATCCTCCTTTCCCCAGCTATTTGCAAAGCCTCTTCAGATAACCAGTTTGCTTTCTTGCATTTCTTTTGTTTTAGAACTACCTTAGTAGCAACATGTATTATATCACGAACATCAGTCCACATCTGTTCGGGCTCTCTGTCTTCTAGATCTAATTCTTGAAATCGATTCCTCACTTCCACAGCATACTCTAATGGAATTTGATCCAGATCATACCTGAAAGGCCTTCTAGTTTTCTGCGTTTTCCTCAATCGAAGCTTAATTTTGGCAACAAGAAGCTGATGATCGGTGCCTCAATTGGCCCCAGGCCTTGTTTTTACTGCTTGTATAGCGCTTCTCCATCTCTGCCGGCAAAGAATATAATCGATCTGATTCCTGTACAGACCGTCCGGTGAAGTCCATGTGTACAGGCGCCTCTTGTGCTGTTGAAAATGAGTATTCGCTATGGTCAGGTTGTTTTCTTGACAAAACTCTACTAGCCTCTGCCCAGCTTCATTTGGCTCGCCAAGACCGAACTTGCCTATAATTCTGGATATTTTTTCACTCCCGACCTTAGCATTCCAGTCTCCTATGAGAAAAACGACGTCTGATGATGGGGTGCGGTCTAAAAGGTATTGTAGGTCCGCATAAAATCTCTCGACGTCAGCTTCTTCAGCAGTAGTGGTCGGTGCATAGACTTGGATAACTGTTATGTTGAAAGGGTGACCTTGGATCCGAAGTGAAATCATTCGGTCGTTTTTGGGGTTGTACCCTAGCACTCCTTTGCCCATTCTTCTGTTTACTCTGAGAGCGACCCCATTACTTCTCTTGGATTCGTGCCCACAATAAAAGACATAATGGTCGCCGGAGTTAAATTCTCCCATTCCGGTCCACTTGATCTCGCTGATACCCAAGATATCAATGTTCAATCTGTCCATTTCTCGCTTGACGACATCCAGTTTACCTTGCGTCATAGATCTTGCATTCCATGTTGCTATGTGATATATCTCCTTGCAACATCGGACTTTCCGGTCGCTTCCCGACACATCCACAACTGAGCGTCCTTTTGGCTTTAGCCCAGCCGCTTCATTCGTCCTGGAGCTACTAGGAATCGCCCTTTGTTCATCCCCAGTAACATGTGGGACGCCTTCCAACCTGGGGGGGCTCATCTTTTGGCGCCATATCATTAATGGTATTGTGACTGGCCATAGGGTTTTCTTGGCAGGAAATACTGGAGTGGGTTGCCATTACCTTCTCCAGTGAATCACATTTTTTCAGAACTCTCTGCCGTGACCTGTCTATCTTGGGTGGCCCTACACAGCAGAGCTCACGACTTCGAGTTTCGCAAGCCCCTCCGCCACGACAAGGCAGTGATCCATGAAGAGGTGCGCATCATTACAGCTAATAAAACACGAATCTAAAAATTAGGTGTATAGAGGTCTCCGCCATGTTTAAAACAAACAAAGCAATCAAGGTGGCGCGGCAGTCCGTGGCCCCAGAGCAGGCGGAAAGCATGGGAGCGGCACTGTGATGCCACCCCACTGCTGTGGCCATGTTTGCCAAGAGCGTGTTATTGTGATATGCAGGCACCTCTTTGGCAGATAAAATACCCACGCGCTGTGTGAGTACTTCGTGAACCTCGGTAGTCGGTACAAAAGCAAAACTTGGAAAAACCACGTACAAAGCATGCATGCATCGCTTTGTCCTGCACACCGTACCAGACCAAGAGCGGGTTCAAAGCGCACGAGCGAAGTTGTTGCTGCCTTGAAAATGAGCAGCGTTGATTGATATCTATTTGCTGTTTGCCCAGCACATTAGCCGCGGAATGCGTCGAGGATTGCAAAGCTTTGGGTGCGTACAACAACTTTCAGTCGAGTAAGTGGAATGTAATTTTTCTCGCTCGTAAACAGCGCACGCAAACCATGTAGGAAGTACTCCGCTCAAAACATCATTGCATTCTCGGATGATTCTTCATACCGAGCACCAAATGAGCGTTGTTGGTAAGCATGGCAACAGTAGCAAGGGCATTGTGCCTTGGCACCGTACAGGTTTGCTTATCCTTGCAATATTCCTTTAAATCACCACGCTGCACGCCTATCTGTTCTGTTCGTGGGATGTTATTAGTGCCAGCGTTTATAATTTCTTCATGGGTATTCAAGCTTTTAGCTTGCACTACAAGCTGCAGCGTCCACATGCTGGTTCCGTAGTTAGGGCTACCCAGTTCAGTCCCGGCCGGCGTGACCACGTTTCTATGTAGGATAAACTCTGAATGTGACAGTGTGCGATGCAGTACCTAGTTGATGTAAAGATCCTCAAAATCTGAAACGGGGGCTCGGGACGCTCAACCCCACAACTCGCATTCAAAATTAGCTGTAGTGAATACCACTCAAACCCCTCGATATGATAAAATTCAGCTCCAATTGAGCAAATCAGTGGCTGTCAGCGCACGCACATTTCATCACAAAATAGATTAAAATAATTTGAGGTGAACAAAGCTAATGTTAGCCATACAATATAACCACGGAGGAGTGCAACGCAGATCGCTTGCGCAGCAGCTCACTATGCACATAATACGTTCAATTAGAAAGTGAAAAACAAAAATTTGCTTGAGGAATTGTTTACATTATAAACAGGTCTACGCATTAATATACTGGCTGCCTCGTCAACGTTTTACGTGCACTCACAAAATACCATTACGCGTCATAAAGAAGGCCAAACTCGAGTTATTCATGACCTTTGAGCCCGTAACCGCTCTGGCGTAAAGGTGTCGGTATCCAGCCTTCGCGCCTCACTACGATGGCTCACTGTTTACGGCAACCTTCGTCTGTAAGAAACCTGTGCAAGCTTACTAAACTTTGCGTTCTTTACCTTCCAGTACGTGCCACGGTGATGCAACTAGTCAGCATGGTGGTTTGTTTTTTATTTTTTCGGCTGCAGCAAACCATCGCACAATCACAGTAGGCGAAAGCAACTGAAGCATTGTTTTTCCTACCACGTGAAAGTCTGTAATTACGACAGCGCCACTGCATCTTCATGACGTAGCCAGAGGGAAGGTGGTCTATCCTCTTTTAAGTTTGCAAGTGATAGCAAAACCTAGTCACACAGATAAATTTGTAAAAAAATTACCTTTTTGATGCATCACTATAAACAAAAATTTTCAGAATTATAAAATGCATTGTTCTTTTGATGTGCTGGAAATAAACAAACTCTGCCTTATTTTTGTTCAAATAAAAATCATAAAATATTGTCACGGACAATAGGGCTAGACGTGCCTAAAAGACAGGGAGAAGCTGTACCAGCAGCCAGCGTTCCGCACAGAGCGCGCGAGCAGACTTCAGCGTCTTTTTCTCCCAGGCACCACCTAAGAATCTTGGGAACACCAGGTGGCATTACCCGCCCCTCCTAAAAAAAAAAACGAAAGCAGAGGCTGATCGCGAGCGATCGGCCTTTTATTTGTTCAAATATAAATCGTAAAATATGGTACAAAAAGCTGAAATTTTGAAATGGTAATCAAATTTTATATTCTTATGGCACTAGGCACTGGACTAGAGTTCCAGAGTGCCTGGGTTCGAATCCGACTGCCGACAGCTGCGTTTGGATGGAGGCAAAGCGGAGAGGCATCTGTGTGCTGTGCGATGTCAATACATGTTAAAGATCCCGAGGTGGTCAAAATTACTCCGTAGCCCTCCACTATGGGGCCCGTCTCCTTCCGCTTTCGCTCCCATCTTCCTTCCCTTGCAGCACGATTCAGGTGTCCACGGAAAAACTTTTCCTTTCCTGTAACCAATTATTACTATTATAGTACTCAATCTATTTCTCCAACTTTTTTAGAAGACAAAAAGACTATAAAAGAGATCAAACAACTTAAGGTGCACCTGCAAAAACATTATAAAAGAGATTAAACAATGTAAGGTGCACCTGCAAAAATATTCTAAATCCGAGAAAATTACCTTATTGAGGTTTATTCCTCCGTCAGTTATGCAATGAAGTGGCCCTATTAAAAATATGAAAAATACTAGTTTGCACAGAGCCATTCATTGCCATTTAATTCTGAAAGTTTAATCAGGGTGCTTTTAGGTGAGAAAATAATTTCTCAAGTTGAGCCTTTGCAGGCAACCACGGTGTTGCTCTGTGCCTGCTCATCGCAGCAGCCCACTTTCTGCTGGCTGCGAACTAGTAGTCCACTGCTTGAGTGCAATGGTGCTTTAGGCCTGGGCACTGTCAGCTTTAAATGTGCAAATGTTTTGCAGTTATATAATATATATATATATATATATATATATATATATATATATATATATATATATATATTACATGACACAGTACTATTCAATGGCATTTATTTTTTAGAGCTTAATCTAATTTGTGCTTTAGATGAAAAAAAAACATTTCCATTCAGCGATCGCTATGAACCCTGGCATTGCTCTGTGCTTGCTCTTCACTGCAATGGATGCCGGAGCTGACGTTAAGGAGACATGTAACAACACCTTGTGGGGGTTCTCACGGGACTCAGGCTCTGTGCTCAGAACCGAACGCCCCGCCGCTAGCTCTGACCACATCCGTGGCAGGGAAGATCGAAACACTGAGGCAGAGCCACCGGGCTGGGTTGTTTATTGGGAGTGCCCAATTTTTACCCTTGGTCATAACAGCATCCGCGCGCTCTGGCGTCGCGGCGTCGTCTCCCCCTGATGAGATGCTGTGCATCGATATGAGAGGGTAGGGGAAAGGAGGGGCCGCCCGGCACGCTACGCCAGTTCTCTCGCCCCTGCCCTCTCCGCTACTGCTTCATCGGAAGGAGAGAGATGAGGTATCCCCGTGAGTCAGACAGATGGGGTGATCGCCGTGTCGTGCAAGCGCGAGGAATCTTAAATTCCCACACCCTCCTCCCTTAATTGTGACATCCACCTGGGTGCCGTTTTCCCCTTTGGAGTCGCACGGCTGGTCCTTCAGCAGGCCCATGTAATACAGGAATCAGGGCAGGGGTCGGGACTTGGGTTGTTGGGCTCTGCTCCTGGTGTCGCTGCCAAAGCGAGGAAGGCCACCCCCTATGCCGAGCGGGCCCCGCATGCAGGCCGTACATCCGACTCGTTCTGTTGAAATCCCCGTCGCCGCAGTCACGAGGAAACACAAAGGGGCGAATTATCATGTCTCGCCTACCAGTCATGGGCCGCCAGTACGCCCGTGGTGCGCTGCTCGCCCATGGCTGCGCCGACTTCCCGCAGGTCGTTAATTGGCATCAGACTCCATCCCGATAGGAGCTCCATACTGTTTTTGTTGAATGCCAGTCTCTGTGCTCGACCTCAAACCGAATATGGCACCTGCATTAGATAGCCCTCCTCTCAGCTGTGGGCAAAGAACAGTCTTCTCTGCAGCTTTTTGATCCGTGTCTCAAATTACTTTGCGGGGAATTCTGATCCTTGTGCCGTACTACAGCTTCATTTAAATTTTTCTTTGTGTCCGTGGGCTTCAGCAGGTTCCTTTATTGTCGAAGCTGGCAGTGCCCAAGCCTAAAGCAGCATTGTATTGAAGCAGTGGAGTGCTGTTTCTGTGTATATTTTCAGCCGGCAGGAAGTGTCCTGCAGTGAAGAGCATGTAAGGAATTTACGGCATTGCAGCGGAGCACCAGAACAAGAGGACCAGCGTGGCAGGCTTCTCGCACCGAACAGCCCGTGCCGTGCTTGCTCACTGAGCACGCGTCGTTCAACCTTATTTTCTTCTTTTGCTGGCTGTGAACGCCGATCTTAGCGCCTCCACTTTACAGCGGCGCTGTGCGCTACAGGACTTCCCGACCAAATGGAGCGGCGAAATGTACGCGCTAATGGGGTAGGGATGAGGGTGCCTCAGCGGCAGGCATGTCGACAGATAAGCCAGCAACATCCGAGGGGAGCTCCTGGGGAGGTGTCTCCATGTATTTGGGTTTAAGGCGATCCAGGGAGACTACCTCTTCATGACCATCCAGCGGGATAGTCGCCGACTTTGTGGTCTTGTTGAGGACGCGGTACGGGCCATCATAGGGGGGCTAAGAGGCGCCTTTACAGTGTCTCGCCTTAGAAAAACATGCGTCGAGGACGCAAGATCTGGGTGCACAAAGATGGATGGTCAGATGATCGAGGTGGGACTGGGTTTAGGTGTTGAATGCAGTCCCAAAGGCATTAAAGGTACTGCAGGGGCTGGGACGAGGAAGCCGAAGGAACGAAGAAGTCTCCGAGATGACTTCGGCCACCGAACAGCCAAGGTCGCGACGAAAAACGGTGCGTAGGCCAAGAAACACCATAGGAAGGTGACCAGCCCAGTGCTCGCGATCTAGGCGAGCAATGAGGGCAGTCTTGAGCTGACGATGGAGCCGCTCAACCATGCCGCTGGCAGAAGGATGGTATGCTGTGGTGCGGCAGTGTTTAGTGCCGAGCAGACTGATAAGGGAAGTGAAGAGGATGCATTCAAACTGGCGGCCACGATCCATGGTAACAGCCAAAGTGGGAAATCCATGCTGAAACGAAAGTTTTGGCAACTGTTTACCCAGTAATGTTCAGAATGGCCACTGCTTCGAGCCAACGAGTGAAGCGGTTAATCATCATCAGAATGTGCTGGCAGCCATTAGATGGAGGTGGTGGTCCAGCGAAGTCAAGGTGAACGTGGTCAAAGCAACAACCAGGTGGCAGGAAAGACTGGGACGGAGTCTTTGTATAGTGAGTCATTTTGACGGACTGGCAAGCAAGACACGAGTGAGGTAGAGCCGTTGGCAAGTCGCACCAGAGCAATCCGGTCACAAACGGATGAGGCACGAGCTGCAGACAGAGGGCACGGGTGTGGTCACGCAGGGCTTGAAGCACAGGGTCTTTGTTATGTTGTTAAAAATTTAGAAATTTCATCTTTTTGTACCTTTCTTCTGCGACTTATACATAAAAAAACGCTAAGTTGGTTTAATTTGCTGCATTCAAAAGTGCAATGTATTTCATATGTAGAAAAAATTTTGATATTTATGCATCAAAAAATTGTTGTTTGCAAATATTTCTGTGGGACTAGGTTATGCTACCTCCTGCAAATTCAAAATGGTGGCCACGAAAAATATTTTTTTCTCGAAAGCAAGGGATAAAGTTTGTCAGTAGCACAATGTGCCATAATTTATTTAAATTGAAATTGAAGTTACACAGCCTGAATCTGTTGACAAGAATGATCTGGGAAGGTATTCAAGTGCAGCTAGCTTTTAAGTGATAGCTTATAAAGCTCGTTTGGTTGAAACGCCATCGGCGTCATGATAGTAGTTGTCGTCACCACGTGTCTGGAAGAACTGGGGCAGGGTAAAAAAAAATTGTATTATGGTAATTTTGGTTCTGTTGAATGATTGGAGTGTGATAGGCAATCACGAGTTAATAAAATCACTGTATTTAATTGATAATTTTAAGAAATAAGATATGAGAAAGTTGAGAAAGGAAGGTTCCAAGGTGTCAAAATGCTCAGAATTAAGAGCAACTGCTTCATGATGCTAATTAAAAATATTTAGTGTGTAACTGATCATTATTCATCTGAAATAATTGAAAAAAGGGGTTTTAATGTGGCAAAATGCTCATAATGAAGAGCTTATTAATTGATCAGTTGACATAATTAAAATTAAAAATTGGAAAAGCAAGTTCAAAGGTGTCAAATACTCAGAATGAAAAACTTGCTTGATGAGGCAAACTAAGTTCAGATTGTAATTCATCAATTAATTGAGAAAATGAGAAATCCACTCAAAGGTGTCAGACTGCTCAGAATGGGATGTGTATGTGTGCTGACCCTAAGTATCGGTGTATAAAAAATCAAAAGCAAGATTTAAAAGTTGAGAAACATTGTCCGTGAGTGTGAAACGTGATCGCACCATAACCCTTAACTGCAAAGCTGAGGTGTCCAACAAATTTGTTTTTTTTTTCCAGCTATGCAGGCCCATATCCAATTTAAGTTTCATATGTCTCTCTTGTGTGGATCTTATTAGCTGAAATGACAAAAATGCATGCAGCAGGTCATCCATTTCTGGTGCTTCGGCCAGTCAGGTGTTACCAAAAGGGACATTTTCAACAGGGATGCAAGTGAGCATATGATGCTTGGTGGATCCTTGTCTCATTTAGTATCATGCTACACTGTCATTCGAATATATTTGAACTGATTCGAATATGTAGTTGTGAAATGTGGACTAGTAATGATGCTTGTTGGTTTGAAGCTACAGACAGGCTGTACAACTAAGCTTTGCAAATATATAAAAGCATCCTTTTCAGATCCACAAAATACGCCTGGAAGCTTTTGAGAAAGACTGGGTACCCAATTTGCATTGCAAAGGCATCAGTAGCAGCGTTTTTGCAGTGACGTATGTTGCATTGGCAGACCACATGAAGCCTGTACATGCAGACACTTGCAAATGACCCTAAAAGGGCAACTAGGGCAATGTGATGTTGGCCTGTATTGATAGACTGCAACACCATAATCACAAAGAGCGCACTGTTATTAACCCTTTCACTGCCAAGTTTTTTTTTTTTGTGACTGCTCCTCACTTCCTTCCAGGTTCTTTTTTCATCTGTGTTACTTTCATCCGATTCAAAATTCGGTTTGGTCAGGAATTCAGGAACTGTTGATTCAGAATTCATCAACATTTTCTGAATTCTTTCATCTATCATAGCATGGATGAACCTGGCACACTGGCTCGCCATGACTCGCTGCTGAAGCAACAAAGCTACGTGGTGATGATAATGATGCAGATCTAAAAATACCTAATCTATTTGTAGTTTAATATGAAGGCCCCGCCTTATAAAGAATGGGTCTGCGAGTCAGGGCCTCGCCCGACAACTAGTCACAAATTCACATGAATTCCATTCTGCTCCAAAATACCAATTGGTGAAATATGAGAGATGCCTTCACCCTGCAGTGGGTATAGTCTGGCTGATGATGATGATAAAAACGGCAGTTTATTTCCGGGTCAGCAGAGACGCACTTTGCAAAGATACAACACTGCACGCCGCTGCAATGCGAAGCATGTGGTTGAGGCTCGTGACAGGACTATGCTTTGCTACAAAAGTAAGGGGCCAGTGCTTTTGCATGGCAAGACAAAACATAGTAGAGTGTAAAGATGGCCTGTGTGACATGGCAAAAGGGGCTCCGAGTAGTACAAAATACATTGCTCCTCGCGTGGCCGCAACTCAAGCAAAAAACCTAGCTCAGGAGGCATCGCTTCCGTCTTCATCCTAGTAATGCTCTGCTCCACAGTCCATTACATCAGGATGCTTCGTGCCGCTCGCCAACAGCTAAAAACGTGATCGCTCCACAAGCAGGGCTCCCGCCAGACTCCCCCGATTCTTCCATTCTGTCCCTTTATCTGCACTTTCTGCCTCGTCAAGCACAAGTCGCTTGCCGCGATAACCTTTGCACATGCGCAGTTCAGCTGCCCCTCCACGCGCTCAGACAGGGAGAAAAGAGCACGTGCAGTTTAATTAAAAGACGAATTGAGGCGTTGGAGCCACACATATATTTACGCTAAATGTTTTATGAATTTGTGAAGCCTCTTCGTAGACAATACGACATGTCAGCACTATTTCTTTTTACACGAGCAGTATCAAGAGTGGCAGGGACTTACGAGTATACTCAGGAGAAGAGATGAAATGCTGGTGTGTCACCGTTGGCGACCGATTTCTCAAGTGAAATGTACATGTCAGTATTGATTTTGCGAGTGCAGATCCCAAAAATTATGCTGCACGGCCATTAATTTCAGAGTGCCGGCAAACTGGTCATTTTAATGAGGTCATTGCAAGTTTGGTTCAACTGGTGGGAAGATTTTTTTTAAATCCAGTTTTTTCTGTGGCAAAGGAGCCCTTTGTTGCCATACGGTTTTTCTTTAGCCATAGATCATCACTATCATCATTAGCTGGACTATACCTACTGCAGAACGAAGGCTTCTCTCATAATCCTTCAGTTAACCCGGTCTTGTGCTAGCTGCACCCACTTGACCCCTGAAAACTTACTAACCTCGTCCACCACTTTCTGCCGCCCCCTGCGACGCTTGCCTTCACTTGGAATTCAATTTGTTACTCTTAGCGACTATCGGTTGTCCTCTCTTTGCAATACATGTCCTGCTTGTGACCATTTCTTCTTGGTTTCGACTAGATTGCCATTATTTAGAGTTGATTTCTTGGACCCACTCTGCATGCTTCCTATCTCTAGACTACAATTACCATTTTTCATTCCTTAGCTCTATGCATCTGCTTCAACTTAAGTATAACCCCTTTAATCAGCCTTCACATTTGAGCCCCATAGATGAGTACTCGTAAGATGCAACTGTTATTTACTTTTCTCCTGAGTTATACCGGTAAGCTGCTAGTCGTGACCTGCAAGAACTTGCCAAATGCGCTCCATCCTAGACTTGTTCCACAGGTTTTTCTTCTGAATTTAATCCTAGTGCCACCGGAAATAATCTGAGAGCCAACTGATACAATCTGCGCACCGTGTAATTTAATTTGAGTGCCAAGCATTTAATAAAAGCTCCAGTGTATTCAATCCAAACGACAACTCGAATAATGATAGCGCCAAACAATTTAATCAGAGTGCCAATGCAATTAATACAAGCGCCAGCGGATTTCATTCATATGTGGAAAATGAATGTGATAGAGGGCTCTAAAGCCCGAAGCATGAATTCCAGAAAATCGAAATTGAGATCACTTCGCAGACCATGCGACGCTTAAGCGTCACATCTGCATGCACTATTGCATGCACTATTGCATGCACTATTGCATGCACTATTGCAAAAACCAAGAACCATGCGCGGCTGAAAAACTGCAGTTTATCACACGCCTCTTGCAGCTTTTAGTTTAGACGCATGACAAGTGAATAAATATGACTTTCATCTTCTAATCGGCTGGTTAAGCACTGCTTATTATGGGTTGTCATATGCACTGAATCTTCATGCTGATGGCATTTTGGCCTTCACACAACAGCCTGCTATTTTTATGAAATGGCAACCGGTGCAGAAATGTATTTGTGTTTCTAATAATGATTCAACACCACTAGCAGAAAAGAACGATTAGTGTAAAGCAAAGTTGGTTCAGGCGAGAAGACATGGAGCCAGAGAAACATATCTCATTTTATCGCTTTCTCAATTTTACACGGCCACTACCACGGACAGAGAGAGCGCGCGCCGTTGCATTCAGTCTGGCTGTGACATGGCAAAGTGGCTGAAACTATGTACAGCAGAGCTTGCAACCCAAACAGCAGTGCATAATTTGTCTGGGCGGCAGTCGTAGCAGCGTAGGTGGAAAACAAACTACAGGCTTGTAAAAGCACCGAAGCGGCCGTCTTTGAAATGCAATTTTATTTTCTGGGAGACATTAGGTTTAAAACACTTACATCAAGGCAATGTTTGTCATGATACTGATGAAGGCTATCCTATAAGTTGACGCTTCGCTGATTCGGCGCATTGTCTGAAAGATGATCTCAATTTCGATTTATTTCTGGAATTCATGTTTCGTGCGAGGGTATTGCACTCATTTTCCACATATGGATTAAATTGGTTGGCACACGGATTAAATTTACCGGCGCTTCTATTAATTAATTTGGCACTTGGATTAAATTAGTTGGCGCTGGCATCATTTGAGCTCGCGCTCGAAATAGATATGCTGGTATAAAACAGGTATTCGGCTCTGATATGTTCAGCGCCTGATGCTCTGAAGAGAACGACAACCATGTTCAATGCGTGTGACGGTCAGGAAAGAAAACGACAACGAATCTCTCTCTCTGACGCTCGGGCGTGCGCTTACAGAAGTGCAACGACTGATCGCAGAACGTTCCATTGACTGTTGACGGCGTAGCGCCCTGTTCAAGGACTCCTATTACAAGTGGTGGAGGTGACAGCAATCCCCTCAACCTGGAGCTTCGCAGCCGAGCGTTGCCTACTACTTCCGCGATGCCTGAGACCGCCAACCAACCGCCAACCAGTCTTCTACATCCGTGTCATCGGTGCTGCTGAAGATGGCTGGGTCGCGCTGACGCGCTGCACCGGGACAGATGACAGGCGATGGGGTTGGCGTTTGGTTGCTTTAATTGAATGCTTGGCACTCGAATTAAATTACACGGCGAGCAGATTATATCAGTCAGTGCTCAGATTATTTGCACTAGCACTAGGATTAAATTTAGGGGGAAAACCTGTAGTTATCACCCTTTCATGGTCCGGATCTGCTGTAGCTACCTGTCCTAAGCAGACACATTCGCCAACAGCATCCAGTGCTTTGTTACCTGCAGGGTGGAAGTGCTGCTCCATTCACTCTGTTTGCTTCATTCTGTTCCATCCTGCCCCAGAACGCTATGTTGTTCCAAAACTCCAAAACTTGATGTTTTGCCATGATATTTTGATGCCTTGGTATTTTGCCATAAAACATGATTTTTGCTTAACATTAATTGTATTGGGCCAATAATTGCGCCAGGTACAAGAAATGCGGTTCGATGCAATTTGATTAGGTGACTGTGAGAAGTGCAGCAGGGCAGTGGCATGTTGTGCTATAGACCTTTTCACGAGCCTCAGCGAAACTGGTTTGATTGGGCCGTGGGGCGGGTTTGGGAGAGATAATTCTCAACTTTTCCTGTGCTAGCAGCACAGCCCAGTATTCAATATGGCAGCGCCCACGACCACTTTTCGAAAAGGTCTATAGACCAGAACAAGGAGGGTAAATTGAACACTGCCATTTTGAGAGCGTTCTAGCACCATCTATAGGTGCCGCAGCGAAACTATGGCTCTGGACTGTCAAACGAGGCAGCCGTGGGTGTCTAGCTCTTGCGATTTTATGTTTCTTCGAAGTTTTCACAACTGGTTGCTGACAAAATTGTCAAAAGTTATTTTTCTGCCTCACAGCAAGACTATTCTTTACATCTTGCGATGGCAGAGGCAAGTGCAGTGTCCACAAGTGAAGCGAGTGGTTCTGGTAAGTGCATGGTACCGTTACATGCAGGCTTGCTATGGCTGTGACTTTTCTGATTTGATTTGCACCCCCAAGTAATGTCCCATGTACCAGCAAAACCTTTGCAGCCCGTAATATGTTTTACCTTTGCGTGGTGACTGCAGAAAATCTGCCGCAGCCCACACCTCACAAAACAGACCGCACGCCGCTACTGCGAGTGAATTGGAGATGATTCCTCGGTGTCTTTTTTTTTCTTTTTTTTTCCTTTCCAGCAGGGTTGAAGAAGGAATCAGCAGCACATTAACCAAGCAGGAGATATTAAGAACTCTTATTTTTGTGACTGGTCGGTGTTGCTTATCATGGCTGTTAAAAAAAAGGCACTTCCTTGCTAAAATGAAAACAAAGACATCAGGGAATTCGAGCAAAGGAGACATGTTTACTCGCACTTGCAGCATGCCACCTGTTTGTGCGGTGCGGACTGCAACAGATTTTTGCAGACACCACACGAGGGTAAGATATATTGCATACTGCAAGGGTTTTGGTAATATATGGCATATCATTGGGCATGCAAATCAAAGTGGAAAAGTCACAACTGTAGTATTTTTCGCATAGAAAGGTACCATGCACTTAATCAAACCACACGCTCCACTTGTGGACGCTGGGCTTGCCTCTGCCATTGCGAGATGTGCAGAACAGCCTTGCCATGAGGCATAAATGCACTTTTGACGATTTTGTGAGCAGCAAGTTGCGAAAACTTCAAAAAAAAAGTAAACGCGTAAGTGCTATGAATACCCATGGCCACCTCGTTTGGTAGTGCAGAGCCATCATTTTGCTGCAGCACCACTAGGTAGCCTTGCAGCATCCTCAATATGGCGGCGATCAATTTACCCTCCGTATTTTGGTCTAGAGGCGCCGTCATAGTCTAAACGATGGCAGCATACCGGTGGTGGAGGTACAATGCACCTTGGCTGGGCCTAGCTAACACATTTAAAACTTTAATAAACTAGAAAAGCGGGCATAAGAAATTTTTTGATCTCAAGTTATTCTAAAACGAGTCACAAACAACTGGGAGGAACTAATTGCGAGAAAAATGTTTTGTGCACATGGCAGCAACTTCTCCCAGCCTTTTGAATTGCCGGTGGTGAGAGAAGTGAAGGCAAGGAGCGAAGCAATCGCCACAGACTACCACGAGCTGTTGAGGAAACTTTTCTGGTTACAAAGAACTACATGAGTTGTTCCAACAGCTCTGTTGTGAAAACGAGTGTGTGCTTCACTATAAAATCATTGTTAACAACAAACCTGTCAAGTCTACATCAGACAAAAGCATACTTGAAGCATTATGGGAGTGATGCCACGACGGTGTCAATTGCAAGAAAGGCTTTCAAGAGTGTCTGAAGGGCATAGAAAGCCTGTTGCCGACGTGTAGCCCCAGTGTTATTTAAAAGAAAACATGAGCCACTGGGAGACAACCATGAAGTAAAGAAGCTTAAGGAAGAAAAGGCTACCCTTCAGTGCCATCTATCCTTCCTGAAGGTACTACTGAGCAGTGCCCAGGAATTTATCAGCACAGCTGCGGGATCAAAAAGGATGTGAAGAAGACAGCGAGTGGCGATGTGCAGCTCGTTTATTTTAATTCCAAGGTAGTGGTGGTGCTTGAGCATGGACATGTCTAAAGCTGTCAAGTCAGAATAGGCAAAAGCTTTTAGTCAGCTGTGTTACTTTAAACATCTTTACATGTTGAGATATGCGTGAAAAGGTAGTACAGCATTGAATGTTGAATAAAAAGTAATCAAATTGGATTTTTTTTGTATATCAGGAAAAGAATTGCAGTTATTAAAAGTGCTTGACCCTAGAAACATGTTCCAAAGCATAATTTGAGTGCTCCAAAACACTCGTTTTACTGCTCCAAAGTGGCACTACCACTGCTCCCTGAGCTGTTCCAAAATGCTCGAGGCTGTTTCCACCCCTGTACCTATTAAGGGGAAAGCCTTCAATGGCTTATACTGTTGCTGTTTGTTCGTCTGGTCACACATAGCTATCAATGCAATGACGTCATCACCCAAAACCGAAAGTAACGTCATCAGAAAAATGAACTTCAGTGGAGTAAGTTGTTGGGCTAGTTGGTATTCTAGATTTAAGGACATAGTTTTCAACGCAAAGGCTCCTTTGTCCGCGTGCCTTTGCGCTGAAAACTTTGCCCTTAAATCTAGAAAAATGAAAATCCGATCTCCACCGGGAATTGAACCTCCATCCCTCAGATCCCCTGCCTAGCACTTTAACCTACTGCGCCTTACCCGGAATCGTGACACACATCATAATTCTTCTTGTCTACAGTGAGGATGATAGTAGCGATAACAATAATGATGCAATTAGTGATAATGACAATGATGGAATTAGCAATGACAATGCAATTAGTTGGTAATGATAATGAGAGCAGATGTGATGCACCTTGTGCATCAACAACACTCAGGCTGTCACATTTTTGCAGTGTAGATTCCTTAGTGCTCTCCGAATTTTTGTAAACTGCTGTTCTTATCCGAAGATATCGACCATTACCTTAGGCTTCCACATATTAATTTTTAGGCCTACGTTTTTGCTTTGCTTTCCTAGGTCATTAAGCATTCTTTGTAATTTGTCCGCTGAGTTATTTAACAAGGCAATGTATTAAATCAGCCCTTATCCATAATTGTTCCCACTCCAGGTCTCTGAATACTTCCTCTAATCAAGTGGCAAATAGTACTGGGGAGATCATGTCTGCTTGCCTAGCGCCTTTCCTTGTGGGAATTTTATTACTTTTTTTATGGAGGACTATGGTTGCTATGCAGCCACTATAGATATCTTCCAATACTTTCACATATGGTTCATATACACCCTGATTAGGCAATGACTGCTGACGTTTCGACTGAGTCAAATGCTTATTCTAATCAACGAATGCTATTTATAGAGGCTGGTTATATCCCGAACATCCTTCTATCACCTTGTTGATAGCATGAATATGATCGATGGTAGAGTACCCTCTCCAAAAACCTGCCTGATCATTTGGTTGATTAAAGTCTAAGGTTGCCCTGATTCTGTATTTGATCTCGGATATATCAAATGTACATATATCATATTCCTATATCGAACTCTCAAAATATCCCCCAGAAAATCCCACATTAAAGTTTAGCAGCGTTGTTCATGTCCATCGAATTGCGCGTCGTGCCCTGCAAAGGATTGTTTTAACAACTCACCGGCGATCGTTTTTCATGTATGGAGCCGGTTTGTGCAGTCTTAGCAGCTGCTGCCTGCCAAGATTTTCGGCGCCTGCAAAGCGGCATTTGGAAGTGTGCCCGATGTACTCTCCTTTTGGGCACTAGGTGGGAGGTGACATTCAATGCGTGTGTACGCCTTGCGGGTCATCACTGCACCCTTGGTGAGCAGTGTGTTGCCGGCAGGCAGCGCACCGCTGCCATACATGTACCATATTCATGCTTCTGGGTTATTGAGAGCCTCATCTGTTGGTATGCCTTATATATGAAATTGCCTATGTATCTAACTATTTCGTTATCCCCTTCGAGTTCAATATATATAACTGTAGCAGCAATGACATTTGTAAATTCCGTATACGCAACAGGTAGTATGTTGATTGGTCTGTAATTTTTCAAGTCCTTCGCATCCTCTTTCTTAAGGATTAAAATAATGTCAGCATTCTTCCAAAACTCCGGTGACGATGTCCAGACATTGCATATGCAAGGTGGCCATTTTTTAAGCACAATATCTCCACCGTCCTTCAACAAATCTGCAGTTACCTGAACCTCCCCAGCTGCTTTCCCCTTTTCATAGCTTTTAAAGGTTTCTTATCCTCTTTCTTTGTCACTGACGGAACGTCTGATTGCTCTTCTCTATTGCTAATATCGTTATCAGCCTGGTTACTAGGCTACTGCACAGATCAGTGTAGAACTCCTCAGCTACCTTGGCATACATACATCGGATTTTCACCTACTTAATTTCTCCGTCACCTCTTTTAGGCTAGCATTGTTTTTTAGAACATGCTCGATTTTCTTCATAATATACTTCCTTGCGTCGAACAAATTACGGTCACTGATTACCTTTAACATCTCTGCCAGTTCTTTCCTGACCGCTGGGATGGAGGCTTTCACGCCTTGCCATTTCATAATCAGATATTTCGTCTACTTAGTTATCCTACTGTCTACTTCTGCCATGCACTCATTATCAATGGCTCTGAAATTATCGCTCATTGCTTCTAGACTAAGATAGCCTTCGTCGCTTAAAGCTGAATATCTGTTCTGTTCAGAGATCCTGAATTCGTACACCTTCCCTCGTATGGCAAACCTTATTCGTTCCCTTTCAAGTGTAGTGTGCTGCCGGGCTAGTTGATGATTCATGAAGTCAAGAATTTAGCGCAAAAATAAAGAATGGACGAAGGAGGACAATTAAAATGATTGACTAGCGCTAGTCAATCGCCTTATGTGTCATCCTTCGTCCATTGTTTTATTTTTGCACTACATTCTTGACTTCGTGTAGCAAGGGGCAGCAGAAAATGAAGTGTGTGAATGAGATGAAGTTTTCAAGGATTAGGTCGTCAGAGCTGGCTAAACATTAAGATAGGCATGTAGGGACCTTGATGTCGATAGTGGGACCTGGCCATTTTCAATGGGCTCAATGACCAGGATACATAGGATTGGCTTACCTCTTACAAGCGGTTAAGCGTCCACAACCAGGGAGACGACGCTGTGAAGCTGAACAACATGGTGTTTTACGTGACAGGCATTGCCAGTTTGTAGGGCAAAAACCACAAAGCAAACTTCACCACCTAGTCTGCTTTTAAACGCGCCTTTTCTTAGATCTTTGGCCGCCCTTGCATACAAAAGTTGTGTTCCAAACACTATTTGTGAGCCTAAACCCAGCTGCAAGGATACTTCACCAGTTATACTGAAAACATTTTGAACCTGTGTACACATCTAGAAGTCTCCAGCCAGAGATGGATCGGATAAAGCACATTCTCAAAAATATTGAGGCTGACGCAGTTCAGATGTTGTTGTCCGAAACCCTATCACTGTTGCCAATATATTCATGCTTTGCCAGGAGCAAAGCAGTGCATTCTGGTTCAGCCATCTTCTGTGCACTTTGAATCACTTTCCAGCTTAGTTCTGTCAGCAGCGTGCTGCTGGACCAGTTTAAAGACTGCAATTGGGGAGGTGACATAACAGCTACTCTTAATTAAGGACATTTGGGGATCTCCATCTAGACTGGCCATGACCCTTCAGGCTGATTTGCGAGCAAGTGTCTGAAGTGCTGCCAATCATTCATCTTCAGGTTCCTGCTGCAGTAACGCTCATGTATGGCAACATCAGATCTAGTCAGACATGTTTATCCCGTTCCGCCTTCCACTGTAGCCTGCTGCTTTCATTCCCACGTAGCCGTCCCCTCTTTGTGTGGACTCCTGGCGCACATATGACAACCTTCTTATTTTTTATGTGTGCCGAGTTTCTGGTCACATTGTGCGTGCGTCATTGTCGCCACCTGCACATGTGCCTGCCTTTACGAACTTCCTGAGCCCCGGCCACGTCTATCCTGCAGACAACTTTGACACCTCCACTCACCACCTGCTTACTCGCCTCCATCTTCATAATGCCATTCGGTTTCTTTGCTGCATCTTTGCCCCAGGAAAACTAGTTACTGCCTGAGGCAAGAACTGCGAATATGTCAACAAATGTAGGGCCACGTGTTCCTACAAATGCACTTGAAGCGGTGGAGGGCCGTTCCTTATTGATACTGGTGCTACTGTATCTGTGATGTGTAGGGAACTACACAAGCTAATAAAAGTGAGGACATCATTATCTGATCTTTTGCTTCTCACACCGTAATGCACAGTGTCTTTCGCCTTTTACCACCTGCACGGCCAGGGTCACCATTCACAGTTCATTATGTACCAAAGAATTTGTTCTCTCGTCGTGCTCCTGTGACACCATTTCAGGTTTTGACTTTCTCTCTGACCATGGCACCATCATCATCATCATCTGCGTTAATGCCTAATTAGAACTTCTCTCATGCAGTTTGATAATTTGTCTCCCACTTTGAGCAAACTGGCTGTGGCTGCCGACATTGAGCTCTCTGGAGACTTTTATCCTGCAGTGGGCGTAGTCAGGCTGGTTATAATGATGGTGAAGAACCTGTTCGGCTATGCTCTTGCCATTTCTTTTTTTATTTGCTGTTGCACATTATTGCATCCTCTTCTACCTAAAAAAAAGTGCGAGGCACCCCTACATAAAAACGTACACAATATTCATGGAAACCTACTTGTTGTGAGATGCTAGTCATTGTTGCATGGCTAGTGTTTTGTACTTGACAATGTGCAGAAAGTGCTGAGCATTCTTTTAATTAAGTCACACTAGCTTCATTTTTTATTTATCGACTTAATTATACATACTATCGATCCAAACTGGATGAAGATAGGAGTGGACGTAATGTCAAACTTGGAATAGCACAGCCATTTCGTGTCTAAAAAAGAAAAACAACTTTACCAAAAAAAATAAAAATGGACACTGCTCAGTTCTATGGTGCAGCTAGGAAGTGTTGTATGGTGCTTAATTTCTTTCTTTTCTGACATGATGGGAAGTTTTACTGAAGGGCCAAGATTTTGTTGGGGAAGCAGTTTCAGATAACAGAAATAAGCAGTTGGTCATATATGTGCTTGGTAGAAGAACATAGCTGCTATTCTGCGAGCATGAAACTGTGCGACTTGTGTGAGTTCCTAACATTTTTTAGTCGCCCCAGTTTTTGTGAAATAGGGGTTTGTTTCTAACTAGACACACAAGTTTTTAGACATTTCTTGACAGATGAACATAACGCATGCCTGCAAGACCTGAAAGGCACTGTGTTCTGTTGTGCCTCCACGTTTCAGCCCCATAGGTGAGTACAGGTAAGATGCAAGCGTTGTATACTTTCCTCTTGAACGATACCGGTAAGCTGCTAGTCATAATCTGCGAGTGCTTACCAAATGCGCTCCATTCCAATCTCATTCTTTTATTTCCTTTTCATGGTCCGGATCTGCGTTTACTACCTGTCCTAAGTAGACATAATCGCCTACTACTTCCAGTACTTCGCTACCTAATGTAAACAGCTGTTCCTTCCCGAGGCTGTTGAACATTACCTTAGTCTTCTGCATATTGATTTTCAAGCCTACCTTTCTACTTTTCCTGTCTAGGTCATCAATCATTATTTGCAGTTCACCCCCCCCCCCCCCGAGTTGCTTAGCAAGGCAATGTCATCAGCAAATCGCAGATTACTGAGGTATTCTCCATCTATCCTTATCCCTAACTGCTCCCATTCCAAGTCTCTGAATACTTCCTCTAAGCAAGCTGTGAATAGTACTGGGGAGATTGTGTCTCCTTGCCTAACACCTTTATTTATGGGAATTTTGTTACTTTCTTTATGCAGAACTATGGTTGCTGTGCAACCACTATATATATCTTCCAGCACTTTCACGTACGGCTCGTCTACCCCCTGATTTCGCAATGCCTGCATCACCGCCGAAGTTTCAACTGAGTCAAATGCTTTTTCGTAATCAATGAATGCTATGTATAAGGGCTGGTTATATTCCGAGCATTTTTCTATCACTTGATTGATAGTATGTATATGATCGATAGTAGAGTACTGTTTCCGAAAACCTGCTTGATTGCAGTCTAATAAGGTTGTCCTGATTCTATTAGCGATCACCTTAGTAAATACCTTATACGTAACAGACAGTAAGCTGATTGGACTGTAATTTTTAAAGTCCTTAGAGTCCCCTTTCTTATGAATGAGGATAATGTTTGCATTCTTTCATGGTGCCGGCACCGTCGATGACACCAGGCACTGCGTATATAGACCTTTGCATTCAAGCGTGTGAGGGCGCCGCCATATTTGGACTACTGGCTCCGTCCAGCGTCTGCTTGGAAGCGCGGCCATTTTGGACAGTCGGCGTTCATGTAGAGTCGGCCCTCAGCACCGTGGCTGCTGTCTGCATCTGTGTTTCTGTCTTCCGTCATCACAGCGTCATCCTGCAACATTCGGCTAATCTCACCAGTGTCTTGAGTCATCGCCAACACACCGAGACACACACTGCTTCTGACAGCGTCCGTATACGGCTGCCTAGCGACTGCCGAATAGCAGCGGAAAGCGTCGGTTCAGTGCTGTATTGCCGTTTGTATCTGCGTGCCTTTCGACATATCAGTATCGCTTTTGACCTTTAGGGCTAGTCACCTGGTGTTGAGAAGTGTCCTTTACTCATCGAGGCGAATAGTTTCCTACTGTGAGTGCCTGAGGCGGCGGATCAATCCGTGCGACTGCCGGATGGCGTCGGCGTTAGCCACTGTTAGGTTGCCGCCGGACTCCGAGGCACCTGTCAATTTCGGAGGTAAGTATACTGGTTCACCCTTTAATCATTGCTATCTGCGCGGAAATCATGACATTGAATGCCATCAGTGCCGTTCGGTGCAAATCTACAGTTTTTCGATGCAGATTGTTACGAGAAACGAGGAAGTGCATGCCAGAAAGTAATGGCTGGCTTTTGAACTTCTTCATTGCATCATTACTTCAGCGTAAATGACTATAGAATTCGCGATAAATCTCGCCAGGAACGACCGGGACCGTGATTCACGCGCTACGTGTGACGTCTGATCGCTTTTCGCCATCAAACCTGTAGCTGCTGATCAGTTAATGAGGTAGGTTATGTACCGTACCGCGCGATAACGTACTTCACGTAGGCTAGAAATATACGCTTATAATGCGCTTAGTGTTGTTGGTGCCCCGCCGGGGTGGTGCAGTGGTAAGACGCCCGACTACTGTGCCGGAGTACCCGGGTTCGAACCCGACCTCGGCGGCTGCGTTTCGATGGAGGCGAAACGAAGATGCGTCCGTGTGCTGTGCGAAGTCAGTGCACGTTAAAGATCCCCAGGTGGTCGAAATTACTCCGTAGCCATCCACTACGGATCCTCTTTCTCCCTTTGCACTTTCACTCTCATCTTCCTTCCCTTACGGCGCGGTTGAGGTGTCCACAGAAAACAAGTGAGACAGTTATCGCGCCTTTCCCTCCCTATAAATAAATCAGTTTTTTTAAGTGTTGTTGGCTGTTCGTTCCTAACTGACGCGGAAATGCATTCAGAACAGTGTTTACACATACATCGTAGCTACAAGTGTGCTTCTAACTACCGCTGTCAGGGAGGTTCACTCTAGACAAAGTGCCAAAGAGAAAGACGCCGGGTACAGTAATCTGATTCATATTCCTTCCTTTACTTACAAGGCATAGATTACTGTTACTTTAAAAGGCAGGGAGATCAGATTCTCAGTGTTACTCTCATCGCGCATGCAATCCGCCCTTCTACATTCGATTATCACTCGTCTTTGTGATAAATTGCGTCCATGTTTGCTTCATCTGTGTGCACCTTTCTATGTATTTCTCTCTTGCAGCACAAAAGTGATGAAGTTGCAAACATTTTTTTTTCAGACAATCTCACATACAGCCACACTGGTGCAGTCACTGCATGGACAGAAGACATTCGCGAATGGCCGTGTGTTTCTTCTGCGGATATCATCTTTTACTTAGTGAATTCTAAAGCGTGTGATCTTCAGCAGATGAGAACCTTCAGGTCCCTGGAGTCATACAACTACCTGCATGCAAAGTGGGTGGGTGGGTAAAATCCTCACGCACAAAATATCTAGTGACCTGTGCTATGTGAAAGGCACGGTATGCCCATCTCAATCTTTGAGTGCAACGCCAAGAACTGCTTGGGCATGCATCAAGCAACAAGGAGAAGTTATAACCGCTGGATGCACTTGTATGGCCGGGAAAGGGAAAGCCTGTAGTCATGTTGGCGCAGTGATGTGAAAAATAGAAATGGCGGTTTCAAAAGGCTTGACCACATCATCTTGCACCGACAGGGCAGCTCTATGGAACAGCGGCACGAAACGCAACGTAGAGCCAGCCATGCTTGACGACATATCCTTTAAGATTCAAAAGCAAGTTGTGGATGATCCCTCCACAAAGCGTCGGAGGCCATCATTCATGCCAATGACCAGAGAAGAGATCCGGAAATTCCATGCAGAGTCACCATTTCCTTACTTGTTTGAAACCCCAGGTAATTAGAATTGACAATATCTTATATATTGTGCTTAACTCCTCAAATTACTGCAAATATCTGACTTAATTGTCCCTGGGCAGCCTTGCAGTTAAAAGGCGATAGCACTGCTCAGTGATACTTAAAAGCCCAAACTCGAGAATTATTCCCTGTGTTCATCTTTTGAGCTCCTTTCGATATCTGTGACCATCACTGAAGGCGAAAACTAAGTACATGATAAGTTCAAAGTAGAATGCTACCATAGACTTGAAAAAAAAGAATTGCGCAGTGCCACGGCACGGCATGCTCTGTTGGTTCAGGTCTCTACAGTTGCATGTGTAGTATAAAAACAGTAGTGCTTCTTAAAGAACTGTTGCTTAAAGTGCTTCTCTTAGTTTCACGTTCACATAGTACACTAGCACAAACATTCAGTTCACTGCAAGCTCTGAGCTACTTACTAAAGAGCTTGCCGAATAAACAATTAGTTTTGAGGCTAAGACACTCGAACTGGCTCACTGACTTATGTCGTGAGGAACGGGATGGAGAAGGACTTAGACTTCAGCCACAAAGATTTTTATGTGCACTAACATTGCACAGCATGCAGGTACCTTTCGGCAAATTAGGCTCACTATAAATTGGTTTTAGAGCTTATTTTAAGTTTTTACCATGGGATAAACATGTTTCACGTGATTTATGATCTATTCTATTTTGTGCAGGCACTCTTCTTTACGAGACGTTTCACCCGCAAGTACAGCGGCGAGTGCCTCCCCTGCCCAGAAATGATGGAGACAAGCATGGTGACCACAGCAGTGACAACTGTTCAGTGTGCAATACGTTTTATGAGCAGTATGTGGTATTGTCATCCCGAGGAGCTGAAATGCTTCAGTTAGAGACAGCTACCCAAGCAACGCCACTGTGGGTTTTTTCCCGTAAACTTCGTTTGACCGCTTCAAATGTAAGTAAAGTCCCAAAAAGGGAAAGCACAGTATGTGAGAAGGCGGCAGTGAGGATGCTTTCACCCAGCTTTTCTGGCAATGCCGCCACCAGATATGGCAAACAAATGGAGCCTGTTGCCCGCAAGCAGTTCTCGAAAAAGACTGGGCTGACTGTTAGGCAAACTGGAACTGTCGTAAACACTGAGCTTCCATGGCTCAGCGCCAGTCCTGATGGGCTTATTGAAGGCATGGATGCAATACTTGAAATCAAATGTCCCCATACAAATGACTGTGTACCATTAATCGGCAGTGGGAAGTATGATGTTAGGCTCAACAAAGATGCCGAACTAGAGCTTCAGGACTGTGGACCAAATGGCTATTACAGCCAGGTCCAGTTTCAGATGTTCTGTACAAAGACCCAGGTGTGCTTCTTTTATGTGTGGAGTGTGGAAAATGGTGCGATTGTTCAAGTTCCTTATGATGCAAAGTATGTGTCACGGGCTCTACCGCGGCTGAAAAAATTCTATTTTTCAGAGCTACTTCCGCGCTTGACAGACTTACACATCAGTGGCAGGATGGATGTGCTGCATCGGTACAAGCAAATCTGCTCAGTGTAGTTAAATGTGAGCAGTCGCTTATTATAAAGGAGGGCACACTAAGTTTGCAATTCACTTGTTGAGCACTTACTTAGGCACCATGAAAGTTCACTCCAATTTATTTCCTTCAGTACCACACTTTCACATAAGAAGGTTCATAAATAAGGCAGAGTAATAGTCTTTACGATTGAGAATGCCAGCATACTGATGGAAGCGACTAAAATTTCTAATCACTTGAGTTTGCAAAAAATGAGAAAGTTAACATTATTTTGGTGAACAATGTACAACCAAGAGCTAAATTTTTAATGTCCATTACAACATTGCATTTCACCTTTTACTGAAACAATGTGTCTCAGTATCTCGCCAAAGGACAAATCAGTTATTTTTCATACATTAGTGATCTTTTCCTTGACAATGAAGTTATACAGTAGAATTGTGTGCATATTTTTTCAATTTGGTGAGCTTTGCTTTAGTTGGTCACAATAGTAATTTGTAAGACGGTTGTACACATGAGCTTTGTGCACAACTTTCTGACATCTGCAATAGCCATCAGGAACACACTGGTAGCCTGCGAATGGAGTTCACAGTGAGCCCCTAAACCTAGAGTTAAATAAATTATGATGAAGCAGTGTGGTGAAATATATCAATAGTTAATATGCTACTTTTAAAAAGTACTGAAGTAAAACTTTTAAGAGTAAAACACTTTAATGCAAAGTCCAACAGTTGCACCATTTTTGCTGTGAAGTTGAAACCATTGCTCCTTCAACCCTCTCTGCATTTAACAATGTGTCGAGCAAATTACTCTATTGATGTCTTGAACAATGCGTTTTCTTGCCATTAAGGAAAGAGAAAAATTGTAATAAACGAAAATGGACAATATACAAAAGCTGATGTAGCAGTAACCTATGTACTGCAAGTGTTGCTCTGAACACATATTTGCTGTTCAAGTTTGTTGATATATATATTTTTTATACTCATTTTATGCTCTTCAAGTAGATTACAGGTTGAGTGTATGAGTATCATGTACTTGTGAAGTGCCCAAGATGAAACTAGGAAAAGGTATAAACCGAGTCTTTGGGATAATCTAATATTACAGTGTGAAGGCTCGTACAGGTAAGAAAGCCACTGAATGTTACCCTGAAACGCTAAGCTGCCACATTTGTTCTCCAAGTATGCAGTCCTTACCCCACTTCAGTACTTGAATACTACTAAGAAGAGAGTATCTTGCCAGTGACTAGCTCTGCAATGTTGGAGCAGCTAAAAGCTTGCTTTCAGAGGTATGGCTTTGTATATTGGTACAAAAAAGGTGAAAAACAAGTAAGGACCGAGCCTGCAATGTTAGTGATGCTTTAGAGAAACCGCTCCTTCAACTCCTCCACTATTTTGGTTGTTACAACTCTGCTGCTGTCAGTACAATCATTCATTTGGGTGGATGATGAGAACTAAATGAGATCAAATGAATATAACTATCATGGACTCATAGTTAATTGCAGAAGAAGACAATACGTAGACAACGCTGTCCTAATCTTGTTTCAAACCTGTATACATCTCAGCCCGTACTTAAAGCAGAGTGAGGTTAATAATATCTGAGCATGCAAAAGTGCAGCTGTATGGCTTTGTGAGTTAAGTAATAGTGACTGGCACTAACAAGCCTTAATGCTAGCATCATTGCAGCCACTGAAATATCCGTATTGCTAGATTCGTAAAACTACCGTTCTGCCGAAGTGGCTCGGTGGTTATGGTGCTCGGCTGCTGAACACAAGGATGTGGAAATCCTCATTGGCTTTTGATGGTGGCAAAAAGCAAGGTGCCCAACATTAAGACATCTAGTGGCTGATATTTCCAGAGCCCTTCACTATGGCGCCTCTCATAATTCAAATCACTTCACAACGTTAAACTCTATAAACCAAACTAAACCATCAAATTGCACATCCACTTTTGTCATTCCAGTTTTGTAGTCTCCTTACAGCAGGCATCAACAACTTACTGCTGTGCTTTTACAATGGTGGTTTTCAAATGCCAATCGGAGTGATTTCTTCATACTTTACGTCTTTTATGCCTCCAAGAAACAAACAACTGGCTTTAATAAGACTATCATCATTGATAAACAATTGCAGGTTTAGTTAAATTAAAGAGCAACTCTACCTACGCGGACTATAGGATATGCCCCAGTTGCCTCCATATTAGATTACTGAAAGCACCTTCTTTAGGTCATGCGAAATTGGCAGTACAGTGCCCAATTTGATGAGGGAACTGAAACCAAGTCAGAGAAGATAAGCCAGATGTGCATTGACTGCATGCTGTGCACTATTACAGCACCCAATATCAGGCCATCACATTAATTTTAGTTTTTTATGATATTCTTGACATTTCCTTGATTTCCTAGTACATGCAATTTGCCCCTGTCAACTTCACATTGCTAGACACCCTGTTTAATGAGAGCAGGCTTAAGGTTGCACAACCCTGCACAGACAAAAACCATATCGCTTATTGTCTTCTTTGATGTGATTGGAAGAGCTTGCTTGAAAATCCTGTACGTCTTGATTCTGTTGATTGCACGCTCCACATGAATGCGAACAGATGCAATTCGTCTTGTGGCAGTAACCTCTTTTTCAGTCAGTTGTTTTTTTCCTACAAAATAAAATGACAATGTATTTAGTGAAAACTCTTCCATGTTGTGCGAACGATAACACAAACCTTTTGTGAAAGCTGGTGTGTTTAGTCGGACTCCTTGCACAAGTAGCTCATCATCAAGGGAGAAACCAATGTCCGCCATGATTTCGTCTCCTCTCATGAAGTAATCTCCAATGCCGCTCTCCCTTGTTATCACCTTATCTGAAGCACGTCCACCGTATGCTTTTGAAACAAACATTATATGCCCGTTAGGGGCAATGGCCACGAGAAACTTAACTGTGTTATGTGCTTTGTAGCTACTGTAGGTCTGTGCTCTGGCCATTACCTTTTTCGGGCGCTGCAACATTACCTCTGTGCAGTCAAGGATGCAAGTAGTGGAACCATATCCACAGTCTGTAAAGGATGCTGGCATGCTGGCTTTGATATCTTCTTTTGGAAGCCAAGTCACAACCCACTTCATCACTTTAGAAAGCACTTGAAGCATGTAACGGACATTGTTGCCCACAGCAGAAACTGACATCTGGAAGATTCTTGCTAAGTGTCCATACAAAAGACCGAGACGAAGCCTCATAAGGCACATCAGCCACTGGTCAGCACGTGACAGTATGCTTGCTTTTTTAGCTAGTGCTGACACAGCTTTTACAAGGTTCCTGAAAGCTGTCAGTGGAATTCCTGCATAAAACAAGATATCGTCAGCAGAAAGTCTCTCCACAATCGACTGTCTGTGTAACCCAATCATGGGCAATCTTGCATAGCAGTGGTCTTCATAAGTGACATTCTCCCACTGTGTGGACTTGTTGAACTTTGGAACCTAAGAAAAAGAAAGGCAGGATGTCAGAATCAAGGCACCAAGCAGCTAAGCGTAATGTTTTGAGTTCCAGTTCAACCACGCTCCGAACAGCTGAGCCCAACTGATTCGTATCTTATGGCACCGCGAATCGGAGCAAGCTTGAAACATATGTCCTTGTGCATTATTCTGCATAGTCTTTATTGTTTGTGTGGTCGGTTCCATGACACTGAGTAAAATAATTGCTGAAATAGCTATACACATATGGTGCACTTTGGTATGCTACTCTTCATCCACCATCTTAAGGGTATTCATCCAAAGAAATTTCAATGCAATGCTAACGGAAAATCAAAATGGTTCGTTGGTCTCAAATGTTACAGCAAACTGTTTTGGTAGCAGCAGGTATGGTTCTCAAGAACCAGTGTCTGTGATGAAGAGATTGTGCAGTTTTTCGGTGGATGCTAGCTGTGTGAAAAAAATGCTTGAAAAATTACACGTGTAACACAGCATTGTTTTAAAAAGAAGTTCATGTGTAACAGTCAGTCAATTTCACTTTTGCCAGACGTGGCCAATAACATTTGTGAAGGCACTGTATTTTCCTTGTGATACTAGGTAAATGCGGAATGCAATGTTTCACTCACACTGGTTGTGCACTGTACTTCGGATCCTTTTGTGTCACTGAACTTCGTAGCAGCCATGGTCTGCATACCCTGAAATAACATTTTTGGTCAGAAATGCTTAGCTACATTTATAAGACTTCAGTTAATGTGAGCAAAATGATTCAGTTTGTTTTCTTCACCTTGTCTTGGTGCGTTGTTGGCAATCCTACTTCAACATCGCTGGTAGTACTAGCTGTTTGTACAGCCTGAGATAAGTAAAAGAACCAGTTTTCGTGTGAAACCACTTTTTATACTGTCAAACTGAGCTACGAGCCCTTTTTGAAGCCTCTGCCAAGCTCAGTGGAAAAAATAAGTCGGAGTGGACTCAACGGCGCATATTTGAACTGAGGAATTTCATGTGGGAAGCAAGTATAGAACATTGTAGCTATTGCACAGGTGATCACCCCGACTGCTAAACTGCACCACACTCTTGGACTTTGCACTGCACGTCAGCTCTATCAGCTTCAACCTGTGCACAAGAAGTTTTCGCACGTCCTACTCAATTTAACTTCTTTAAAACCCTACCATCTTTTTCTATCTGCTGATACAGCAAACTTGTTATTCTAGAAAGACAGAAAGAGGTCCACACAGCCATTCCTGAACTCACTTTGTCTATCCTCAAACAAGCCTTCACCTGCAGCATACAGACAACAGGACTGCTGTACTCTGTCTGGGCAGCCTGAAATTAAAAGCATGATATGATGTTTCCAGAAAAAAAATCTCATAGTGCATTGCAGGAGTAAGCAGTCTTTTCTTCATACTCTTGACAACCATGTCAGCATTAGGTGCATTAGATGCATGCCAAGCCATGCCTCCTTAGGAGATTAGATGGTTGGACGACACAATGTACGATTGCATACTACCACACTGCAATGATGTCATGCACAATGGTAACTGGAACTGCAACTATTTTCATTCATTGACAGTTCTGATTGTCAACAACATCGCAGTATTTGAAGCCATAGGTGTGAATACAGGAAGTGTGTGGAAGGGGGGGGGGGTACCATTTTATTTGTCCTCTCGATTAACTAAATAAAAGCATAAGAAAAGCAGAGGGAGTCTGGACTAGCAAATGCTTTGCCAGGCTTAAAGCCAAGAAAAAATAATAAAAGGTAGCTAAAGCTTAAAAAAAAACTTTAAAGTGATGACATAAAAATAATCCTCTAATCTTCTAAGAGGGATGCCAAGTGAGCCCCATACGTTTACTCTGCTGGACCTGAGCTCTTATTTTTGAATGTTCAGGGATATGGCCAAGCAGGTTTTTGACAACAACGGTCACGACAAAAAACTTGTGAGAAGCATTTCATTTTCAATTACGCATCTATGGCAAAGCTTGCTTTGTATTTTAAGCGCACAATATTTTGTATACATTGCAATTCCATCACAAAATAAATGTTTTATAAACATTCGTTATCTTTGCACTGCATTTTGGCTGTAAAGGCATTGATGCAAGGGGGCAGGGGGAGGGTTGCAGTGAAACTTGGCTCCCCCAATGCAGAACCCTGTGCACGCCTATGTTTTAAGCAATATAGCTCGTCATCACACGATGCTATTATGCCGAATGTGAAATTATAAATGATAATTAATAATGTTCCACTCGGCACTTGCAACCAACTGGAAAGATGCCTCCTCACCATGCAAAAGTAAATCATATAATTTGTCAGCATTCGAAATTTGTTGTCTTTACCCTTCAAAGTTACGTGTGTCACTTTCCTTTTTTTCATTTGCCCTTCAAAGTTACGTGTGTCACATTACCCCCAGTTTAGGTGCAACTTTTTTCATTAGCCTATACGTTTTCACGTCATACATTAGTACCGGTAAAATAACAGCTGTTACATCATTTCTTCTTGTGCCATTCTTGGCCTGACATTACTTTTCGTATGGCCTTCCAACTTTCCTAATAGTTGCATTTGTACCATGATTTGGATCTGCAGTAAGTGAGATACTTTATACACCTCCCTAAATAATGACCACACATTTTGGAATTTGTTATTTTCTTTGTGGAGGCTCATGTTTACTACCTGTGCAGCTGCTATGGATGCTTTCCAGTACTCTTACGCATGCCTCTTTTGAAACCATTCCTCTAATGCTTTTCATATTTATAGTGTTCCAAAAACTGCTTTCTTTACAATTAATTCCAAATGTTTCCTACAACAGAATCAAATAAGACATAAGGTTATGATTGCACTTACTGCATCAGCATGTGCCTCTTTGTAGCTGGTTTCAAAGGCAGCAGGTTCTGCTCTCTGTGCTGTCTGAAAGAAAACGCTAATGCAATTAATTTTGTAGATGAAACAAACTGGCACTGAATCCTGCGCAAATGCAACACATTGCAAGTGAACCCAGTTCCAAGCGACAACTGGCTTACTGTATCTGTCTGCTCGAGCTCAAGAATTGTCACTGCAGCTTCCATAACGTCACCATCCTGTGACACCTGCAAAAGAGAGTGTATGTTCGACAGCACTCCACAAATATCCTTTTTGAGAGCACCATGCCCTTTGGGATGAAAAAAATAAGCATACTGTGTCTGTGTGCTGAAGCTCGTGCATTGCCATGTCAGCTTCCATACTGCAACTGTCATCTGATGTCTGCAGTAGAAAAAAGTACATAAATTCGATATCTGTACGCTAATAAGCACACTCCAAAGGGGTAAAAAGTATGCAGCACTGAAAAATAAGGAATGGTTTCAGCTTTGAATTAAATCTTGCAGTGTAGTTTTGATTCACAGTATAAAAGTGAATTGCATGTAAACATTGGTTATCTTTTTTTTTTCATATGTGATACGATAGTAGCTGGCCGATATAAAGGTTGCAGTGCAAATACAATAACATTACCAGCGATTTTATCTGCAGCTTCTAAAAAAATATATTCCTTTGAGAAGAAGTCAATGCTGTTATTTCAAATACGTGCTAATGCTGTGTAATGTTCAAATTTTGCCCTGCCTTGCCTCGGAAAGTTCCCGGTGCCGGCGGCGCGCGGTGCTGTTTTTATGGCGCACATTTCGCGTTCTTCGGCACAGAAGCCAAACATGGACAATAAGTCATCGCGATGGCTCCAGTAGCATTGAAAAACCGCATCTAATTTTATAACAACGGTAATAAGCCGTGAGCACATGCCTTGGGAAAAGCAGCAGAGCAAAGCGGTTGCGAACCAGTACTGGGACCAGAACTGGTTTCGTGTACCTGCAAAAAATGCATAGAGAAATCAAAATACGTCTAAATCAATATTTGGCTACCGTACATACATTCATTGCAGGACTGGGAGGTGAGGCTTGCAGTGAAAGGTTTGCTTTTGCTTTCTGGAAATGAATAAGAGCGCTTATTACCGGTGGCATCGCCAACACAACGCGTAAACCTACCTTCGTCTTCGGCGCTTCGATCTCGTGTTTCATGATGCGCCGTCGTCCCTTCACGATCTAGGAAAAATTGGTGGTGTCAATAACGAAAAATACTGAGCTTTTCACGTATGATGCCTAATATTTAGGCAGCGCATCTCAAGACTGGAAGTTGACAATGGGGACACTCGCACTTATAGTGAACTAGTTCGCTATACTCGCACTGCATCTCACCTTTCTCGCGTATCCAAGATGAAGCATCGGTTCCGGATTCTGAGATGTCCGCTTCCCGTCGACAAAATGAATGGAGCAGACGCGCGACGACACCGTAGGGACGAAGTCCTTGCGATTCACGGCACTAATCCAACGCTGCCTCAGGCCAGGGTCGTCTGGAAATCGATGCAACAGGTACACGTTGCAGCCGCAGTCCTCTTGTAGAATATTGTGTGTGTTGCAGTGCTGCTTTCTTGCCGCATTGCGCTTCTTCTGGTTGTTTGAACAACCGTACACAGCACAGTGCTGCCCAGACGTTGTCATGGCCTTTTAGGATATCCTTAAGATCGTGAAGCGTCATACATCCAATGCAGAGAAACGCACGCGCGGCAATCAACAAACGCGCGCGCGACAGTCCAGCGAGCGAGGGCAACCATGGGACGCCAGCTACTCTCGGTACCGGGTGTCTGATATCCGTTTCTGACGCTTTGGTTTCGAGGTTTCCGGTGCAAAGATCTATAGGGTGGCCAGTTTTTCTAGCACGAAATCCTCCTCGTCCTTTAACAAATCTGTAGTTATCTGATCCTCTCCAGCTGATTTCCCCATTTTCATAGTTTCTAACGCTTTCTTGACATCGTCCTTCGTCACTGGTGGGACGTCTTACTGTTTTTCTCTACCGCCGATCTCATTACGGTCCTGAGTACTCTGGCTACTGTAGATATTAGCATAGAACTCCCCGGCTGCTTTAACTATCTTGTCCATATTCGTGATGTTGCCCGCCTTGTCCCTTATTGCATACATCTGGTTTTTGGCCTATGCCCAATTTCTTCTTTACCGCTTTAAGGCTTCCCCCATTCTTTACAGCATGCTCAATTTTCTCCATGTTATACTTCCTCATATCGGCCACCTTGCGCTTGTTAATTAGCTTTGATATCTCGGCCAATTCGATCTGGTATGTTGGATTGGAAGCTTTCATACTGTGGCGTTTCTTAATCAAATCTTTCGTCTCCTTAGACAGCTTTCCGGTATCCTCTCTAACTATGCTACCGCCTTAAGCGCAAGGTGGCCGGTATCCTCTCTACAGCACCCTCAATGATGATATCTCTGAAATTATTGTTCATTGCTTCTAGGGTAATGTCGCCATCCTCGGTTAGAGCTGAATATCTATTCTGTAGCGAGATCCTGAGCTCTTCTGCCCTCCCCCTCACCGCTACTTCGTTGATGGGTTTCTTTCTTACTAATCTGTTGCGTTCCTTCTTCAGATTTAGGCTAATTCGGGACCTCACCATCCTGTGGTCACTGCATCGCACTTCCCGATTATCTCTACATCTTGCATAATGGCGGGGGTTGAACACATTATGAGGTCGATTTCATTTTTAGTCTCCCCGTTAGGACTTTTCCATGTCCAATTCCGGTTCTTCCGTTTGCTGAAAAAGGTTTTCATGATTCGTAGCTTATTGCGCTCTGCAAATTCAACTAGTAATTCTCCCCTGCTATTCCTAGAGCCAATGCCATAGTCACCTACTGCCTGGTCTACTGCCTGCCTTTTCCCTAAGTTGGCATTGAAGTCGTCCATTAGTACAGTATACTGCGTCTTTACTTTTCGCATTGCCGATTCTACATCTTCGTAGAAGCTTTCAACTGCCTGGTCATCATAACTACATGTAGGTGCATAGGCCTGTACAACCTTCAGTTTATACTGCTTATTAGGCCTAATTGCGATGCCTGCCACCCTCTCATTAATACTATAGAATTCATATATATCACCTGCTATATACTTATTGACAAGGAAACACCTACTCCTAGTTGTCGTCTCTCTGGTTAACGTCGATAATACAGTACATGCCCATCCTTCAGTACAGTATATGCCCTATTCGGCCTCCTAACCTAAGCCCTATGACATTCCATTTCATACCCTCCAGTTCCTCTAACAGCCACTGCTAAACTAGCTTCACTAGCTAGGGTTCTAGCGTTAAACGTTGCCAGGGTCAGTTTCCAATGGCGGCTTGTCCAACGGAGCCAGGAATTCTTAGCACCCCCTGCTGCGTCACAGGTCTGACCGCCGCCATGGTCAGTTGTTCCGCAGCCGCTGGTGACTGAGGGCCGGGATTTTGTGGAGCTTATCACGAGAGGTTGCGGCCAATTACTGCACCAGGGTCGCCAACTCCTGTTCTGGTGAGGGAGTGCGTTGCCAGGGGTGTTCACCGGCATCAGATCGCACCCCAAACCTGTTTATGCAATTACATCGACACGCGGTTTTTTTTTTAATCCGGTGGAGAATTGCGCGGCACCGGGATTTGAACCCCGGTCCTCTTGCATGCAAGCCGGATGTTCTACCGCTACGTCACCGCTGCACTGCTGTTCATGGAGCATTGCAAAAAACTGCTATGCATGTCTCATCGGCTCACCACAATTTACTCCGGAGTTCCTCGTAAAAGCTATCTTCGGGGCAATAAAACGGCATGTGTGAGGTCATGGAATTACCCCTCTGTAAGCTTGTCAGGAACAGCCAACAAAAGAATAAAAAACACAAATTATGAATAACCAAATTTATTGCTATACACAACAGCACTTCCAGTCTTAAAATTTGAAAGTGCTCAGAAAGACAAGGACGAGAGAGGTGGACAGGACAAATGCTTTTGTCTCGTCCACTTCTCTTGTCCTTGTCTTTCCAAGCACTTTCAAATTTTAGGATGCTATACTAGTTAACCCTGCAAACAACTTTGTTAAGCACATACAATGTAGCTCTGCTATGGACCTTTTTCCAGTCACGCCTCCTCTTGCAGACGTCAGGCAAAGTATGTTTGGCAAGGGGGGTTACTGGGGCTCCCTAACGTATTTTCTGCAAAAATTCTATCACAATAGTAGAGTGGGTTTATTTTCCAAGCGGCACTTGATCACCTAGATGGCAAACCTGGCAGCGTCTTTTCGTTTGTTGCAATAGCAGACAGGGACAATGCATGTGGTCCTGAGGGCCGAGTACATGCTAGCAATGCATGTAATTATTGCGCAACAGTTTGTCGCGTCAGTGACCCAGAAGACGTCTTCATGGTTTTTGCACACGCAGTGAACTGCTGCCCCACTATGTAGAAATAGAGAAGGTGGCTTCGCATATGTGCAGTAGCATTACTGGAAACAAGTCCATTGGTCCTTTTTCCATTTTATCCTGTCTCCTGCAGCCACCATTTCTGCAGCAATGTACTAGGGTCACTCAGGATTGGAGTGCCTACTGAAGAGGTCAGAAGTGAATGGCTCACATACTAGGGGCAATGCCTGACACCCCTGAGTGCTGGGAACAGTTCATGAAGAGCATTTTCATAGGAAGCTTTGTTGTAGGAAAAACAAATTTAAGGATGGTTAGTTCGACGGACTGCAGAAGAAATTCACTCACCAATGTTATACTAGTCTCATTGTGCACTGTGGTGGCTTGGTCATTTGGTGCTTGGCTATGGAGCCTGGAAACCTGGATTCGATCCTTGTCATGTTACAATGGAAACAAAATGCAAGGTGCCCACGAGCTGTGCGGTTTCAGAGTACATACATTCAAGAACCTCACTCAGTCAAAATTATCTGCAGCCCTCCACTACAGCGTCCCTCATAGCCCGAGTCACTTTGAAAAGTTTCAACCAATCCAATTTTAATTCCATCATCTTTTTTTTCACTCTCCAAGCATTCCAATCCTGATTATATTCTTTTTCTATTTCTATTCGTCGTGGCTTTTGGTTCAATTTTGCTGCATCTTTCTTGTCCAAATATCTCCCTCCTCTCCCATAAATGGAGGGCGCGAAATACCTCTTAACACCACCTGCCACAGTTAATAGGCGAAGGCTTCGTATGGACACTGACGCTGAATGCCTGACATTCTTCACGGTCAGCAAATGCTGCCGCATCAGTACTCGTATAGTTCATTGCATTAGGCGAATGGGAGCAGAGATGCCAAGTAGTGAGGAGCAGTGCAGTAGCGTGCCAAGAGAGGGTGTGCATGTTCTGCCCCTTGAACGATCACCACTGCTGGCCAGACCGCAGTATATTGTGACTGGCATGATTGTAAATGAAATGCTAACCTCCATTTACTCAGCATCTCGCAGCTAAGACATTGAAGTTGAGCCCATGTCCTCTGTGGCAACAGAGGCACCATGTGTCAAATAGGGTTAAGACGGCCATTTTAATGCATGAAAATTATGTAGGTATGTCGGCAGTTTCGTGTCACCAGAATTGTCATCACAATTACATTTGAACGAAACAAGTTACAAGAAAAAGAACGGTTGCATTAGATAGAGGACCAAAAAATCTTGGTGGGGAAATAATTTGATGCATGTGGGTTAACTAGGCAATTAATTGGAGGGGTAATGGCAACATCCAAACGGGTCACGTGGTACTGACTTCCAGGGGCAGGAAATTTGTAATGTTTGAAACGTGAACGAGCGGGAAAGGGCGTGATTTGAGTGCACAAATGGTAGAAATGGTTAGAAAGTATGTAAAGAGAGGTAATCAGCCAACTGCAAACTGAAAAATTCCGAGAGCGCTGCAGAATCTGCAGTGGAGAAATGCGAAAGCCTGAGCATTGCTGCTGCACATGGTACATCGCACGCCCCTTGTCAAATACAACCAGTGTTCCATTGAACGCATCACAATTCACCACCCTTCTATAACCGGTTTACAGGAAAGAAAAGGTGCAGTATCTGTTACTCGCGGAATCCTGTTGACACGTCTTGCGAACAACACAGCAGTGAGCATGCTTACGCATTTCTCCAGTGCAGATTCTGCAGTGTTCTCGAAAATGTTCTGCTAAACAGAGTGAAACAGCAATTATGCAGTGTTTTTGATGTCAGGCGACGTCCTTCAAACTTGTGTTTGAAGTGCAGCCTGGACTGCTCTTGACTGTTCTTGGTGCTAAGAAACTGCACTAGTTCTATTGCTGGATGAAAGTGTTCCAACCCTAGTTCTCCTATTGGAAGCACCATGTCTTGTGAGAGAACTTTTCGGAGTGCTCCTGCTCATCCACTGGAATGCATCATTAATCTGCCCTCTCCCTCTTCTCCTATACAAATGGAGAGGGGGGGATGCCCAGTGAGGCACCTGATTGCTCAAATGTAGTGACAGGATATTAAACACTTAAACACTTTATTTTAATTCAGCACCATTAAAGGCTTCGTCCCCCAGAAAGGCCATTGTACGCATTGTGAGCAAAAAATCAAGTGGTAGCTGGCAGACGACATGGTCATGCATGACTAGTCATTGAGTTGTGTGATGGCATGAGACGTGGCATGGCCGAATTGGCAGGCGCTGCCCACGCAGGCTTCGCCTGTGACATGGAAGGGCGAAATCGGAATCCAGCCCTTCAGGACCTCTAGATCTAGAGTTAAGACATTCAAGCCCTAGGCCACAAAGATACCTTTGTGTGGCTTGGTGAAAATGGTGCTTTAGATTTTTGTCGCGGTGGTTTTATAATGTCGTATCTTGAGACTATGTATGGGACAATGCAGCCGCAATTTAAAAGCTTCTGAACGAGTGGCAAAGTGTGTCTACATGAAGGTCCACAAGGAAAACCGGCAACTGGCGCCATTAACGCTGTCATGCCATAACCTTAAAGGCAGAATTTAAGCATCCCCCCCCTCCTCTTAAGATTTTTGTGAGCTCAGTATTTTGCAGATTTGTTTAATGTTCAAGAATTTCACTAGCATTAAAGTGTGTGAAAGAGACATGGCAGCACCCTTTCTGACATTAAAGGGATAACATGGCTGATGCTACATGGCATTTATGTCTACATGGCAGTAGACATAAATACACACTTAAGAGCACTAGTCTGGAAAAAAATTCGAATGGCTGCTGAACTGTGCAGCTGCCAACAGCAGTTATGCTCATTTTGGCGAACCCTGAAGCACAAAAAGAAAACAACAGTGATGTGAGAGACACGGGACACAGCGCTAACTTGCAAATGAATTTTATTTGGGGCCCCCCAGAAGCGTATAGAGATGAAAGCACTACAAAAAGAAAAATAAGATGAGACTCATCGCACGCTCGTGCCATGACCATTGAGGAACACAATTTCCTTTTCTGACAGATTCACTGATGAGGTACCAATTAATGCACACAGCTGCATTCTTGAGAATCAAACGCGCCTCATCTTATTATTTTTTTAGTGCTTTCCTCTCTATATATGCTTATTCGCTCCAAATAAAATTCATTTCCAAGTTAGCGCTTTGCCCTGTGTCTCTTTCACGTCACTGTCTGTTTTGCACTTCAGGCCTCACCAAAATGAGTAAACCCCACTAACTAGTCCAAGAAACAGCCCTGAGGAGTTATGTATTCATTACTTTTTTTTTATAAATTTGTCTCATTCATGCAGAGAATACAGAACTATAATAAAAAAATTTGTTGAATGCTGTGACAGTTATAGTACTCTCTGCTGAGTTCCAGGAATTTCACAGAGTACAGAAGCTCAACATAAAATATCAAAAAACAAACTGAAACAATTGGTTAGAAAAGCTACCCTTGCAGCATCCTTCTTTGGCTGTGCCTCAAGCGCAGCTGCACAAGAGGAGGACAACAAAGAATGCACTGGGCCGGAGGCACGTGCTGCCACAGCTCAGTAGTTTGGTTATGCCTTAAAATGTGTGGGAAGCTTATTTTTCCTTGCGGCCTAGAGCACCGCATCTACAACTGATTACCTAGGACTAGAGCATGACTGAAGCCGGCACCTGCTCTACAGAACCGCCCTTACTCTCTCGGAACATTTCATCGTTGCAACTTTGCCTTTCACCCTTCTGATCCCAGAATCCGCAAATGTGGTTTCTCCAGATTGAGGCACAATTCGGCTCTCTTCGCTAGAGGTGTGCGAGGGCTCGGTTTGGCCCAAAAGCTCGTACTTCGGCCGCTCAGAAGCCCTGTGCCTCAAGCTTGGGTGGGGCCAGGCCGGACACACCAATCCCGAGTATTCACAACTTTTTTAAAGGCACAAATATGGTTTGTGGTGTGCTAGGCGTCACATTACAGCAGTGTTTTGCAGCATCCTTCCCACACAAGAGTGTCTGAATTCTCTATACAGATGTTTATGCACCTTTACATCACACACCCCTGGCATGAACAGATCTTTACTAGCTGTCAATGACCAAGCAGAAGGGCTGCTTGTGGGCTATCAAATTTTAACTTTTGTCTCTTCCTCTTCGGCAGATGTTTAGGTATCAGTTTCCAGATTCTCGGTATGCTGTCAGCTCTTCCACGTCTGCATTGTGCCAGGCCTCGACAAGCCTCAATAGAAATGGGCCGTAACACCTAGTCAAAGCATCTGCGATCCACGGCCTTGTCGGTGCCATGAAAGGCACACAGTGAGCAAAATAACCTTACCGAGTACTTGGCCACAGAATCAACCCCTTGCTCAGAGTTAAGAGGCAGCATGCTTTTGGTGAAGTGAGGAAACCATGTACCCAAATCTTGCCTTTTTTGCTAAGAACAAACACATTATTCATTGCAGCCACAAGTTACAGCAGTGAAAAGAACTTCAGCGTTACTGGATTCACAATCCAGGAGTGCAACAAATGTCTTAAGCATTCATCAATGCATAAATTGTTCTTGCATAACATAAAAAAAATAATTCTATGTTGTGCTGTGCCTCTATATATTCTACAAATTTCAATCTTAAATGCGACAACTGAGCATTTCAAGGTCTTTCAAGGTCAACTCATTATTTGGAAATTATTCCTTTCTGTATCATTCTGGGCCAGACCAGGACCTTAAAGGGCCATTGAAACGATATTTGCTCTAATATTCTAGTGAAAGAAATCCATAGAGAAAGGGTCTTTGTAAGTATTTAAATCATATTTAAACACTGCGTGGAGACAACTGACAACTAATTTTTAAAAAGTGCTCCTGGTTAAAGCTCTCAACTGATTAGGGCGACATGTTCCCCCGCGCAAACCTCCCAAATGACGTCATCGGGGCTTGCTGGTTGTGCCCGCTTACTGGATGCTCTCAGGTGACCCGGGCGGAATGGAACGTGGTGGGGTGCCGTCTCAGCTTGTTTTCCTTTTTTTTTCTTCCGTGCCGGCGTGCGTTAGGTTAAGCGTGCAGAGGACGAGCGTCCTTTTCAATTGCCAATATTTTTGGTATTACTGACACTAGCGTAAAAATTTGCGTGCTGCAAAGAGGACTGATATGATACCTATATCTAGAGTGCGTTTTCTATTTTTCGTAAATAGCTCTTCGTGGGCCCTTTTAGTCTGAACACGTTGCCATGCCAGACTCTGGTCTGTAACACAGATTCCAAGCTAGCTCGGGCTCAGAATTTCCGCCCGTGCACATCTCTACTGACCGCATCACCTCACAAGGTGATTTAGTACAATCATGTCGCATCCGCGCTCTCTCCTGACATGATCAGTGACCTGTAGGATATTCTCATGAACTCATGAGAGACGCCCTCATCAGTACCTCAAGACCAAAGTACCCGAGAGAACTATGGCGTAAGAACGCTCTCACGTACAGCAGCTCCTTACTGGTGGACCTTGGCGACTGTCGCCTTTCACAACTGCTTCACTGGATTTGGCAGTTCCTCGGTGAGGACTCGCCACCCATGTTCTGCTGCTTCGAGAGCTCTTCTTCAGCTCTTGCTGATGCCCAAGCATCTGCATATTGCCTTCCCAGTGGCCAGTGACACAACCATGGAGCTGACCAACCAAGCTCATGAGGTGGCCTTCCAGCTAGGCACAGCTGTCTCACCACTGGCAGACTCGTTAATTTCCTGCCTCGAGGCATGTACTGATGAACTTACTACCTCAGTTGACACACTCAGGAGCCTGTCCCAAGAGACCATTCACCATATTCCAGTCACCACTTTCCATCGCGCACAAAGAGTAATAAGTTAACATTGCTGGTATGACTGGCAATTCCTACATCCTGCCATGAAGTGTACGTCTCGTGGTTGGGAAAAACCCCTCAAGACCATTAATAGCAACTCGCGGCTCCCCAATGCGGCCACCTTTTGTGGTAACTGACAAGACCTGTCGTACTCCGTTCCTTGTCAACAATGGTGCAGAGGTCAACGTGATCCTTCAAGAAAAGCCATCGTGCCTAGCTGGCGGGGCAATCGCAATGGGCTGCCATCTCTTCGACCATAGTGACATACAGATTTCGCTCCCTCACCCTCAAGTTGGTACTCTGCCGCACTTTTTGATGAGTGTTCGTCATCGCCGACGTTGACCCAATCATCAGCGCAGTTTTCACTTGGGCTTCATTCAGCATGCAGCCCGACAGACAGCTTCACTCGGCTATCTATACCTGGCATCGAGTCTAACCTTGTCTCCACTAGCATCGGCATGCTGATGCCTTCACCTCCTTTGAAAACATCTCGGTGTGATTTCAATAACTGGCGAAGCGTTGCAATCTCACCCAACTGCCAAAGCATATGGTGTGACCGCCACCAGCAGCACAATCACACCTCTTGTTTGGTGGTCACCTGCTAAACAGGAGTTCAATCATGATGCAGCTCGACATTATACACCCATCATTCAGCGCATGGGCTTTGTCATTCCATCTCATATCTAAAAAAGATCCAAGTGAGTGGCGTCCATAAAGTGTTGAATGCCAAGACTGTCCACGGCAGTTATCCACTGCTTCACATCACATCTGAATGGCTGCACCATTTTTAACAAAGTGGACCTGGTTAGGCACATCACCAGATACCCACTGTGTTTGCCAGCATACCTAAAACAGCCATCACAACTGCATTTGGGCTGTTAGAGTATGTTTGGCCGCCCTTTGGACTTCAGAACCCAGCTCAAACCTTTCAACAGTTCATTGCCAAGGTCACAAGAGGCCTCCCAGCTGTGTTCGCATACATCGATCATTGATGTATGCGAACACAGCCAGCAATATGTCTATAGATAACGAGCACTACCTGCGTGCAGTTTACAGCGCCTCCAACAGCACGGCCTGGTTGTGAATTCCGACAAGTGTGTATTCGCCGTTTCCATGCTCACTTTTTGGGCCATCACAACTTGCAGCTTATTAGCCAATTGCTAATATTTACTTATTTGTGAACTTTTGCAAAGAGTGAAATTCTCGCGGGAACCAAAAAAAATTCCTTTGCAGAAGGTGTCTTTATTGCGGGGTTCCACTGCATGTGCTCTACATTTTGACAGGGTTGAAAATGAAACTTGCAGTGCTCCGCAACCATTACGGTCTGCTGATGTGGACTAAAGCATAAGTCAATGCAGTAGGTGCCAGAGAGGTTTATATGTGAAATACCCCATTTTTACTTTCAAATGAGGAAGTGCTTACTGAGGAGTTCGAGGAAGAGAGAGATGCGTGCAGACTGATCTGGGCTTTGGTCCGTTTGCAAGCAGCCTTCATTATTCAAACGTTCACCCATATTAAACCCATTTCATCCGCTACATTTGGTGGAGGTGCTAGGTCAAAACATCCTGGATTCGCCACTACCTCGTCGCAGCCGCCGTGTGGCAGGTTTGCCACCTTTATCTTCTCAAGAGTACCTTCCAATGGCTACCATCCAAGCGACGCAGATTCAGGAACAGTGAGCTGAAGAGACGATGACCTAGAGATAGGCAAAGCGGCTCACTTTAGTGAGCGGCTCAGAACGGCTCAGCTCACTGAAGCGAGCCGGCTCATTCGAACGGTTCATTGGCTCAATTAAACCTGGGTCACTTGGGAGCGAACAGTGGTCTATTGGAGAGAGAGAAAGACAACTCTGCCTCTCTCTCGTTCACTGATTTGCACCCGTTCTACTTCCCGAAACTAAACGAAAGCGTGGAAATATTTGTGTCCATCCTTTCTCCCCTCATGGTGACTACAAAATCCCAGTAAACAGCAACATCCATATTTTTTTTATACGCGATTTTTTCTCTTTAAGTCCACTATATTTACTGGAGGTGCATCCATTCCCCAAGAGAGGATTCCGTTCTTTTGGTTCCTATCGTTTCAAAATTATCTGAATAACATTGGCCATCATTCAACAAACTGAGAATTATTCTTAATAAATACTTCGGGCCATCACTCTCTAGCCCAAAATCTCGTGTGGACTGACTCACAGTCTTCACAGTCCAACTCTCGCATCCATACATCACAACTGGAAAGACCATAGCACAGGTTATACAGATCTTGGTTGGCAGACTAATGTCTCTGCTCTTTACTAGGCAGTCAAGGCTAGCCATGGCTCTTTCCCAGAAGCAGGCGTCTCCTAATTTCATGGCTAGAGTCTCCTTCCGGGGTAATCTTGGAGCCCAAGACGAGAAAATCTGTCACAGCTTCCACTTCTTGTCCCTTGATGCTCCAGGACTTGATAGGGCAAGACGCCATGATCTTTGTCTTTTTAATGTTCAGTTTAAGCCCAAACTTCTCACTCTCTTCTTGTACGCGCATCAGAAGTCTCTCGAGTTCCACTTCACTTTCTGCCATTAAAGTGGTATCATCCGCATATCTAAGGTTGTCGACACGTTTTCCAGCAATCTTCACTCCAGCTGAAGACTCGTACAGACCAGCCTTCCTCATGATGCACTCAGCATATAGGTTAAATAGGCAGGGCGACAGTATGCAGCCTTGTCTCACTCCTTTCTTAATCGGAAACCAATCAGTAAGACCATGCCCAGTTCTGACTGTGGCCTCTTGCCCTTCATACAGGTTTCTGAGGAGACAGATGAGGTGAATTGGAACTCCCATCTCTTGGAGAGCTTGCCACAATCTGTTGTGATCTACGCAGTCAAAGGCTTTTGCACAATCAATAAAACAGAAGTAGATGGGTTTCTGGAACTCTTGCTTTTTCCATGATCCAGCGAAGGTTGGCAATCTGGTCTCTAGTTCCTGTGCTCTTGCGAAACCCAGCTTGCCCGTCCGGAAGCTCCCGATCCGCATACTGCTGCAGCCTACCTTGGAGGATTTTCAACATCACTTTGCTAGCATGCGAAATAAGCGCGATCGTGTGGTAGTTGGAACAATCTTTGGCACTGCCTTTCTTTGGAATGGGGATGTAAACTGACCCCCTCCAATCCTGTGGCAACTGCAGGGTTGTCCAAATTTGCTGACATAATGTATACAAAACATTAACAGCGTCATGGTTGAGGTTTTGAAGCAACTCAGCTGGAATGCCATCAATTCCGCTAGCTTTGTTCTTAGCAAGGCTGGCTAAGGCCCATTCAACTTCACTCTTCAGGATGCCCGGCTCGAGATCAGTAATCACAACCGTCTTATGTTGGGTTTGCACATCCGGGTCCTTCTTGTACAGTTCTGTGTATTCTTGCCACCTCTCCTTTATCTCTGAGGCTTCAGTGAGGTCCTTGCCTCGTTTGTCCTTTATCACGCCCAGCTTAGCACAGAAGCTTCCTTTGATATCTTTGATTGTCTTATACAGAGCTCTTGTGTTCCTCAGTTGACTGTTGTCCTCAACTGCTTGGCACTGTATGTTGAGGAAGGCATTCTTATCTCTCCTTGCTATTTTCTGAAAATCCGCATTCAGAACCTTGTATTTTTCTCTTTCCCCCATAGCTTTTGCCATCCTCTTTTCCTCAGCTATTTGCAAAGCCTCTTCAGATAGCCAGTTTGCTTTCTTGCATTTCTTTTACTTGGGAACTACCTAGTAGCAACTTGTATTATATCACGAACATCAGTCCACATCACTTCAGGCTCTTTGTCTTCTAGATCTAATTCTTGAAATCGATTCCTCACTTCCACAGCATATTCTGATGGAATTTGACCCAGATCATACCTGAAAGGCCTTCTAGTTTTCTGCGTTTTCCTCAATCGAAGCTTAATTTTGGCAACAAGAAGGTGATAATCGGTGCCACAATTGTCCCCAGGCCTTGTTTTTACTGCTTGTGTAGCGCTTCTCCATCTCTGCCGGCAAAGAATATAATCGATCTGATTCCTGTACAGACCGTTCGGTGAAGTCCATGTGTACAGGTGCCTCTTGTGCTGTTGAAAATGAGTATTCGCTTTGGTCAGGTTGTTTTCTTGACAAACTTCTACTAGCCTCTGCCCAGCTTCATTTGGCTCACCAAGACCGAACTTGCCTGTAATTCCGGATATTTCTTCACTCCCCACCTTAGCATTCCAGTCTCCTATGAGAAAAAGGATGTCTGGTGATGGAGTGCGGTCTAGAAGGCATTGCAGGTCAGCATAAATTCTCTCAATGTCAGCTTCTTCAGCAGTAGTGGTTGGTGCATAGACTTGGATAACTGTTATGTTGAAAGGGTTACCTTGGATCCAAAGTGAAATCATTCGGTCGTTCTTGGGGTTGTACACTACCGCTGCTTTGCCCATTCTTCTATTTACTATGAGAGCGACCCCATTCCTTCTCCTGTATTCGTGCCCTCAATAAAAGACATAATGGTCGCCGGAATTAAATTCTCCCATTCCGGTCCACTTGAGCTCGCTGATACCCAAGATATCAATGTTCAATCTGTCCATTTCTTGTTTGACGACATCCAGTTTATCCTGCGTCATATATCTTACATTCCATGTTGCTATGTGATATATCTCCTTACAACATCGGACTTTCCGGTCGCCTCTCGGCACTTCCACAACTGAGCGTCCTTTTGGCTTTAGCCCAGCCGCTTCATTCGTCCTGGAGCTACTAGGAATCGCCCTTTGTTCATCCCCAGTAACATGTTGGACGCCTTCCAACCTGGGGAGCTCATCTTCCGGCGCCATATCATTAATGCTATTGTGACTGGTCATAGGTTTGGTTTGGTTTGTGGGGTTTAACGTCCCAAAGCAACTTAGGCTATGAGAGACGCCGTAGTTGAGGACTCCGGAAATTTCGACCACCTGGGGATCTTTAACGTGCACTGACATCGCACAGCACAGGGGCGCCTTGCCTTTCGCCGCCATCAAAAAGCGGCCGCCGAGGCCATGATTCGATCCCGCATCCTTGGGAACAGTAGTCGAGCGCCGTAAACACTGCGCCACCCTGGCGGGGCTGACTGGTCATAGGGTTTTCTTGGCAGGAAATACTGGAGTGTGTTGCCATTACCTTCTCCAGTGAATCACATTCTATCTTGGGTGGCCCTACACAGCAGAGCTCACGACTTCGAGTTTCGCAAGCGCGTACGCCACGACAAGGCAGTGAAATCTAACATATTGGACCAACCAAAAACACGGGAATGCAAGAAAAAAATATAAGGAACGATATCTGTTGCGCATTCGGGAGGTACCAGGTTTGATTCCAGGTGCCGCCAAGTACCCAACAGTTTTCCAATTGGTACAGGATTTCCCCTGACCTCATGTTGGGGTGAAATGCTTTTAAAATGGGTCTCAGACCAAACAGTGTTGTCCCATGCACTTCTTTGTATTGAGTTCCCATGTCCTTGGATTCCCATGTCCATGTCCAGCAAGTTAGGTTTGCACCATCTGGTCTACATGGCCACTATGTAAAAAATATATATCAGCAAGCACTACAGATATGTCGCAATAATACTAGCTGTGCCCCCCCCCCCCCCCCCAAACAGAGTAGTCACCTGGATCCATCCCTGCTACCGTGGTAAATATGCTCTCAATGACCTCATTAGATTTTCTCCCTGTCAATTGGCCGGACAGACAGTTTCCATATTAATGGGACATAAATACATGCTTTAGTGAAGGCCTCCAAAAAATTCAACAACCTTGTCTTTAAATGTGTGCCAACATCGCACAGTTCACGGCATTGCTTTTCGCCTCCATTGTAAAGGGATTGCCGCAACCAGGATTTCATCTTGTGTCCTTGGGTTTAACAATTGAGCACCCTAATCCTGAGCCACTGCAGTGGCTATTACCTATGTGGAGACGAGATCAAGATGATGGACAAAGGTTGCAAATCGCCTCCAAGGGATTCCTGTTTCAGCACACGCACCAGACAGGGAAGGGCCTGGAAATCAGAACAATTCTATAAATGCCGGCTCCTGGGAAAGGCAAGACATGAATGATCCCGCTGCAACAGAGAAGGAAAGTGTAATGCTAGTAGCTGTCACTTGGCACTCACATGGAAACATTTAATGTTCTATCAGTAAAATAAATTGGCCTCAACCAAAAAGAGCAAATAAAATTTGCCCCTAGTGTCAGCAGTGCAGTTGCTGCTTGCAAGATAACATATAGGAAAGCGTGAATATGATTAGGCACTGTAAACTGAAGAAGCACGGAGATGAAGAAATGATAAAACAAACTTGGCATTTCCATGCGCTTCCTTTCGTCCTTGGCCTGTTCGCACAGCCAAACCACACTGTAGTGTTGTGCCAGCTAGCCCATCAAAACATGCTACTCGAAAGCTCTTCGAGCAATTATAGAATTCTATTTCCTATCATGACAGGCCTACGTGGGCACTAGTATCTGCATATGGAACAGACTGGCTCAGCCTAGTCCCACCTTGTGCACCTAAATGCCCTCTCACTGTATTTGACAGCTACTGGAAAATATGCACCAGCATTTATTTTGTTAACGCGCTACAGCTGAAAGAAGCGATTTCACCAGCTCTAGTCAGGAATACAAAAAGGATCTATATAATGGCCACAGAAATAGCACTGTTACTGAGTAGATTTGCTGGTGAACATTGAAAAACTTATTTACCGTGCCCATGAACAGCAATTACCTTGTATGGTACACAAGACAATATACAGTCATAACTAAAAACAGAATTTGAATTCACCTAGAGTTGACGCAAAAATGTCAATATTAACATCATCACGGTTAGCTAAAATATTATACAATTGCAGTCGTATGACCGGGTTAGTCCTATCTAGTGGTTAGAACAATCTGGAAGATATGTACTGGCACCCCCACCCCCCTCCACCCTTTTCTACTACTTTGGCTGTGACGGTGCTGACCGAAATGCATGCCCAGTGCCAGCTTCATAAATAAGGTCACTTCGACTTCATATAGTAGTGCTCTTGTGGAACAACCTGTTTTTGCCAGCACGCATTTTGTACCCACCTTTCATGAGGCCCAAGGCATTCATGGTGCAGGAGAGCCCATGAGCAGAAGCTGCGAAGTAGCCAAGATCCCAAAATCGCTGTGCAGCAAGATTATTTCGGCACATACTGAAACAAAAAATAGAAATGGTTGCTTTTGCTAAGACGGGCTATTCGGGAGAAAAACCGAGGCCCACTTGAAAATCGGCCGCCGGCGACCGATCGAAGCACGGGTATTGAAGGGACTGCTTCCTGGCGCACGGAAAAGAGCTGCGTAAATCCTCTACGCTTCACTTGAAGCCACCGACTCGCAGCAAGATGCCGCCAAAAGAATTGAGATCACTTAGCAATAGCGCATCGATGCAGAAAAACTTTCCAGACAAGCTGTAGCGTGTGCAGAGCGGCGCCATAAGCACCGTAAGCTCTAAATTGGCGAAGGAAGGACGGGATGCCGCCGTAAGTGTTTTGCGCTGCATTTTCGCAGAACTTACGAAAGCCTGGAGAAACCTGCAAGGATGGGTGCCGCCCAGTCTATTTTGTAGAATACATTCCAGTCCGATCAATCTGAAACAACGCGGCGCGAACAAGCCTCCCGCTTGCTTGTGCCACTGCGCGCCAAAATTGAAAAGGGGAAAAAAAAGCACCAGCGGCTGCGGGGGCGGCGACAAAAAAAAATTAAAAAAACCTCTGGGTCCGAGAGCACACGCAAGCAAAAAACAAAAATAACAATGTATTACGTCACATCCGCCAGAATACAAATAAGTCCTCCTCGCCTACCTTCTTTCCTCTCGCGCATGCGCAGCTTACTAAGATCGCGCGGTGGCGACCGTGAGGTAGAAAGCCTACCCACCCCGCGCTGCTTAATTTCCAACCGTGCTCGGAGCTCGGACCTCCGGTCTCATACACAGGACTGCATTGGCAAAAGTTAGACTAGGAACCATCACCCCTTTCCAAATATCTCGCACCACTTTATACCTATTGTAATTCCACAGTTGCCTGTTTAATTTTTTTTTGCGAAATGGGGGCTTGTTTTTATTAGTCCTCGTCCAAAAATCCGCACTTTGTGCATCAATAATGTACAAGGTTGCTTCTGAATTATATTCAAATGGCCTGAATCGTGTCATGACACCATGTGACGTGACCCATGGTGACAGAGAGAAAAAGTTAAGTGAAAGAAATAAAGCAATCTTGAGGTAACTGAAAGAGGCCCAACCCGGCCTACTTAAAAAATATGAAAGCGCAAAGTTTCACCACACTGTTCCCCACTCCAAATTCACTCAAACATAAGGAGAACAACAAGAAATAAATGAACACTTAAGAAAACACCGGGCACTGTCCTCCCCAACACTTTCCCCATCTTCGCAATTCTCGGCCAGCCCACCCTGGTCCCCGCCCCATTGCCCCTGGCAGACATGGAGAGTGCTTCATTGTCCCGACTCCTTGAGGAATTCTGCGTAGGTTGCTGCGATTTCATCATCCATGTCGTCATTGCAGCAGTTGTTGGAGTATCTGCTTCCATCAGACACGTTGAGGTTCCCCATCTGTTCTGTGAGGAGAAGTTCATGGAAAAACCTCTCCTCTTCATTGGACACTGGAACACCGTCGGAGCCGCACGTAATGGGAAGGCTGTCTTCGCCTAGGCCAGCCGACGGGGAGCTCAAAGATGACGAAGAGCGGCCCTAGTTCATCTCGCGGAGCTCGAGGACTTTCCGGACCATCAACGCCGCGGTCGGGTCGACGGCCTTCTTTAGAGAGATCTCACGGAGCTTTTGAAACAAGCTGTCGAGGGCGCTACTGTCGGCTGAAGCCTCTGACGCCGACCCAACTTTCTCATAGTCCTCCAGGTAGACACCAATGAGCTTCAGCACCTGGATGGTACTCTTGATATTTTCCTTGGTGAGGGACTGCAGCAGAGCGTGCATCATGTTGGGAATGAAGGCTGCCAGGTGCTTCACCTTGTACGAGCTGTCTTCCCGCAAGAACGCCATCTGTGAGAAGAGCTCGGCAATAAAGAGGAGTAGCCCACATAGGTAGGCATCAATTAAGTTACCGGACCCCAAGTCATTCTGCTTGACGTACTCTTTGTGACACCGGTCCAGGAGCAGGCTTGTGAAATCCTCCACGCCACGAATGTGAAGGTTACTCGCCAAGTGGTTGCACAAGCGTGCCCCGCTATACCTAAAGTTGGCTTCCTTCAAGCCCTGCTCGAAGATGGTGTCGACAACCTGAGACAGGCCGCTTGCATCCGTAATGCCACTCAGTATGCTTGTCAAATCCTCGATTTTAGAGTCAAACTCCGCAGGAGACAGCGTTACGTCCTCAGTGAAGCTCATGAGCTCCAGCATTGCATACTGGTTGGCATCCTGCGACTGAGGTGAAAGTGGGCACGGCTTGGCAACTTCCTTTGGCAGAGGGACTCGGAGGTGCCTCGGAACAAACACGGGAGCTTCAGGAGACAGGGTACTCTTGAGCACGAAGGATGGCATGCTTTTCCCTGACAGCTTGTCGTGTTGAGAAGTCGCACCGTCAGGGCAGTGCTTGTCCGACGCTTGTTCGGCGTTTCGAGTTTGCCTCAGCGGTGTGACCGCTGGTCCAGAAGCGACGCCGCTGGCTTTCGTTCGCGAGGAAGCGTTCCCACTTGAATCCATTCTGAGCACAGTCTCTGAGCTAGGCGGACAGGCACACTTCCCTTCTAACACTGAATTCCAAAATGGAGCACTGCCGAATCAGTGTTGCCAACTTAAAAATAAAAATCCCGCAACAGGAACTCTCAAAACCCGCTAAAACCCGCTTAATGTATTTATGTGCCAAAAAGTTCATTTTTGTACATTTTATTCAGTTTGTAAACAAGTATAACTAATGTAAAAAGAAAGAACGCACTTTTTTTTCCTACTAAAACCATTGAATATATTAAAGTTATAAAAACTATTCTTTTTTTTTTTAAGTCTGTGAAATGGAAAGTACTGGCTAGACACTGCCGAGGACGTCCTGCCTGACTGCAGGCACAATCACAGAAAGATGTCTGTTTCATCTGCAAACGACTGACTACTCGTACCGCTGGTACCAGGTACAGGTGGACTTCCAGTGCTGTTGTCAGCGTACGCCTCCATCGTGCCGATCTTTTGAACTACATTTGGTGGCAGTTCGTAGTTTGAGCAGCATTTACCCTGCATGATCGAGGATTAGGTTCAAACGCACAGTTTTCAAAAGTGCCGCAGCAGTCAAGTCATGGTGTGTTTCAATGTTCCCCGCTGTAGCATAGCGGCATCTCAGCGACGTCATGCGCTCACATGGTGACGTTTTCTCGCAGAAGTGACTAAAATTTTAAGGCACGTTTGCGGTTCAGAAAGAAAATATATAGAACTACCAAAACCCACCAAAAAAATCGCCAGAAAGGCTTAAAAACCGCTAAAAATTCCGTCTCCCGCAGTACAAGGTTTTCGCCCGCTAAATAGTGTAAAAACTTGCTAAATTTAGCCGAAAAACCGCTAAATTGGCAATACTGCTGCCGCTGGCAAGTCATAGAGTTGGCAAGCCATAGCTATAGAGGGAAAGCTGTGCTGCCGTCTATGGGAGTTTACATGGAGTTTCCAGACGGCCAGTTCAGCCACCATGGGCGCTCAAGGCATCATGGGCCGGTGAACTACCGAACCACAACTTTTGGTCAAAACCACCGTGGCCAAAACTAATGCAAAGATAAACGTTGTTCTACTGTAAATAATGTCCTTAGATTGAATATTGTGACGATAAATTACAAAAAGATAGTGAAACAGCATGTCAGTGTGAGATTTATCCAATATAAGTGATGGCTCTTTCTCCTATTGGCTTAGTTTTGAGCAGCACAAATACCAATGTTTCGCACTTAATAGGCAAACTTTAAAATAAAAAAAAACGTTATGGAAATATTTATGGTTGTGCAATCACTTAAGGAAGCTTTTAGCGGCATTTCGAGAACCAGAAACCATTTATTGGACACGTCTGCTTTGCGCCTTCGCTACTATGGCTTTCGCGGTCTATGTACGCACCTTCAGATGATGATGATGACGAAAAAGAAACACCGCAGTAACGCCACTCCACGTACCCGAGAAAAACCGACTGTCCCGCAACAAGTAGCACACTGGCCCATGATTCTTAGCGCGCCCATAGTGGCTAAGGCTCCTCTATTTTAAAAAATAGAGGAACCTTAATAGTGGCTGAAGTGCAGCGCCCTCAGCTTTCCCTCTAGTTAGTGTTAGGAACTCTATGAGGAGAGGCCCCTGCAATTTCCATAGCACTGACCAGACGGACCAGACTACTGTGAACTAGAATACTGGATAGTGTGCTCACAGGCGCCGCTAGAGGTGTCCCCGCCGGTGTTGACGACGAGTGGCGGCGCGCGGTGGTGCTGCGCGCGTCTTCACGGTTTACTTCACGGTAGCACAGCCGGTCTCGAGGGAGAGCGCACTTCTTTTCTCTTACGGCCCCTTCAATGGAGTCTGTTTCCACCGCCCGCCGCGCCTCGATGGGGTCGCCACCGCCCCACTGCTGCTTGATAATTTGAAAGTAGCGACTTTCTGTGAACTATGCTATAGTGCTCTAGAAGATTGGGCAGTGTGTCGACCGCGCCGCGAAATGCATGGGAGCGGGGGGCCGCTTTTGCGATGACGGAGGCGCCGCAGCGCAGAGGGCGCCACCAGCAACTGGTGTGTCAGCCGTCCGAGCGCCCGCGTATGCGCGCTGTGCGGCGGGGCGGATACCGCGCGGACTGTACGTTCTTGTTTGCTTGTGCGTCGTCTCGAGCTGTTCGCGAAAAGATTTTACAAATATGCCGGTTAACGGTGCTCAGTACTGTTAGCAATCACCTAATTTATTTTCCATTTTGGCCGTCGGCAACACCTCGGGGAAGTAACATGACAGGAGTTGGCTCCGAAGAAAACAGCTTGGAGAGGGCCGGCGTACGACTCGCACAGCACGCTTCACTTCAGCTTGCTTTAGCATTCCTAAAGCACCTAATTCGCGTCCAGAAATGTAGTCGTTTTGAAAAGAGGGCAGTTTGGAAGCAGGATGTATGAAGAAGTTAAACATACAACACGTGCTTTCGAGCGCTGACTAAAACTCGTCACAGTAACCCCATTATCAAAATAGTCCAAAATGGTATATTCCGTTGTTTCCCACGCCAACTATGCCGACTACAGTACGTCACTGAAGCCACAAGAGAAGTCGGCATTCTGTTGGAATCAATTAAATGTGGGCTACCCTGCATGGAGGTAGAGACGACCTAATTGTTCAAGAAAATGTTTCCATTCTAGGATACGCAAGCCACCGGTAATATGCAAGTCATTGCCTCCAGAAGATCGCTCTAGTCCTGTTTTATGTACATACAAAATAAAAAAAAAATGAATAGCTTTGAAAAAGAAATAACGACGGAAAAAAGAGGACGCAGAGGCTATAGGGTATACGCTTATTCGCTTCCCCTAGATCATCCTTCTGCGAAAGAGAGGTTGTGAGGCCGGCACGGTTCCTCACCACGAACAAAAATAGCGCTATAGGTTCGAAGCTAGGTCGCAATTTACTCAAAAATTTGGCTCGATACACGGTCCTTTTCGACTGCTTTGCACTTCAGAATTTGCAAACTTCCTGTAAAATGTGAAGATTCAAAACGTTTACCTACTTGGAGCACCAGAAAAGCTCGCACTTGAAGCAATGAAAGTTATAGTGTTTTTGCGGCTTCGCTCTTTGCGAAGTAAGCGAATCACGACAAGAGTTCCCAAAGGGAAAATAATTAAATTCCTTTGGAAGTATTTCACGTGTAATACCAACCTTGTTGACAATTATATTCTGGTTAGTACTGCAAAGAGCACCCGCGGTAAGTAGCCCGATTATATATAGTCCGGTAAGCAGTAGTTGCAAGTATATCCAGTCGATTACTCATATTTCATACCGCACAGTCAAAGAATAAACACGTATTATGTCCGCATTTGATTTCGGCATTATTTTAATTGCTTGCGTATTAGGTGTTCGTCATCTTTTTCGCATTTTTCCGCTTTCTCTCGCTGCGCGCCAAGAACTACATCATACCTGCCAATTCGACGCGTAATTATCAGTGCTTTTATTTTTGTTTGTTTGCTCTGTACCATTTGATGCCAGTAAAGCGTCCGCACTCAAGTGCTCACCATGAACGTATTGCGTATGTGACAGGTTTAATTTTTGACATTTTATTTGAAGTAATGCCGTAGCTGAACTTGACTTTTTTTTTTCTTCATCTAAACAGCTAGCTGGTTCACCCTTTGGTTAGTGGCACGCAAACAAATGTCCGTGATATACGTATATGTTAATCACGAACAAAAAATAAATGCTTGAGACGCGTATACCTTGTTTATTTTTTTTTGCCGGTAAATACCACAGTGCTTTAAATTAGTACGGTAGTGAATAAATGTGTTTTGCTCGCACACTGTATTTGTAATTTATATAAGCGGTGATTAGGGCACATAAAGAACACCGATTAAAGGTGTATATTACAGATTGCTGACGATTTAAGATAAACGTTGTTATGTATTAATAAGCGCAAACTGCAAAATGTAAGCAGGTGTTCGTAAAGAAGGTTTGTAAAAAATAAGTGTTCCTAAGGAGGCCTTACGAAGCACAAGCTTTGATTCGCATGTACACTGTTTTTCTCCACGTGTTAATAGCGCTCCTGGGCAGTAGCCTTTATTCCCTTACGGGAAAAACGAATGCAAAACACCACGCTTCGTTGCAAACATTGAGTACAAATTGCTCATCTGGACGATTTGTAACTGTCCGCAGGAAGAAATGTTGAGAGTTTCAGATAGCGATTCAAACATAGCGCGCTGCTCCGAAGGACTACCCAAGGGTGCACAATGTCTCCAGATAGACGTAAAAGAACGGCAGGGATCAGTTTAAGCACCTGGAATAAGTCGTCTCTTTATTAATTATCACACTAATTGCGTAGCGTCTGAAAATCGCTTCAAAGAGAACCGCACCCCTCCTCTGTACCCCCGCTATCCCGCGGCCGCTACGCGCCGAGCGGCGAACGTGGCACCCCTGTTGCACGTCGCGCCCTCTCGCGGGAGTCGGTTCTTGTCATCGCAAAAGCGGCCCGCTCTCCGGCGCCGGTCGTCACACTGCCCAATATTCTAGAGCGCTATAACTACACTATAACTATGCCGCCGCTCCGCGCACCCTCGCCGATTCTCCTCTCTCACCTCTCCCATCGGAAGGTGAGTAGCTTCGCGGGCGATCTTCAGGAAAAGCGCGCGATAAGTTCGCTTTTTTTTGTGTTTTCATTTTTCGTCGGCGACATTTTTTGGGCAGCCTCCGCTGCTACGACCGAGCTCCCTGATTTTGCGCGTTTGCACTTCACGTTATTCGCGCTGCTTTAGTGCAGCAATATGCCCAGTTGCTGCGCATTCCAGTGTACGAGTCGGCGTGAAAAAGGCTTTGTTCTTTTCGCGATTCCGAGCGGCAAAAAGACACCGTTAGAAGAAAAAAGTGGCCGCACAACATCGGCCGCAAGGATTTTACGCCGGCGAAGACTGCCCATCTCTGCGAGGTACTGCCCAAGCATCCTTGGCCGACCATTTACGTGTGGCCGACGTTCGGAAAAGGGTCGGCAGCCTACTTAGTCCGCTAGTAAACCACGGAAAGCGGTCGGCCCAGATGTGGCCGCCAGCCATTTCGGCAAGTAGTTCGCAGCGGGCTTTGGCCCGACTTTTCGGGCGGACTAAATGCCGGGCACGACGCCAGGTTAATGGCAAGAGTGCGGCAATGCGTCGGCCCGACTGTTGAGGCGGTACATTGAAAAAAAGTTGTGAAGAGCACGACTGCCACTTTTGTTTTTAAATTTGCCTGTTACTTGGCTTTGGTTTTTCGCGATGTTATGTAATTTGCGCTTAGTATGGAACAAAATGATACATGCTGTTTAGTGTAAATGTTTTGTTACATTAATTAATGCTATTGTTTGTTTAACTTGTTGCTCACATTTTTAGTGAACCCTATAGCTGTTAGTAAAATTATTTACCGAGTTCTGATAAACAGCAAGCCACAAGGTGACCGCGATTTCATGTGTAGATCATGTCATTATACTGTTTGCTTGTTACGAAGCGCAGCAGTAGGTGATGTAACATCAGTTATATTCTGGCGCACAAGCTCTCGTACACCCCATTTAGCCAGTATCACTCACTGAAATTCGTCCGCTATAGGCACCGTGCAGGAGTAACTCGCGGTGCGACGCGCGCGCCCCTCGCGGCGGGAAGAACAGTTTGGTAGGGAGACGTGCGCCCGGCCGTGCAGCGGAGACTCGGCAGGTCTGCTGTGCGTGGGACGCATTCTCCTTTCGTTCTTTCGATTCGCAGCATTCTATGGTCACAAATGAATTGCTAGGTTGCAGATCTTGGATTGCTGCTGTTACACACATTTTCACTGGCCTGATAAAATATTTTTCGCGTCACCGAATAAGCTTTACGAAGCGAAGCGACGCTAAGGCGAATCGCTGCCTTCCAACGAGCAGTGAGCTGGCAATCATGCCCGGGTATTGCCGCGTCCAGATTTACCGCGAAGCATTTTTCCCGAAAGAGGACAGACTATACCTTCACCTGCATTAGCATCCTTTCTCAACCGGCAAAAAAAAATATTTCAAGAAATTGGGCAGCTCATAGGCATCAGCGCTACTGGGACCGCCGCGCGCGCTTGTGGGCGGCGCTCGTGGATGCAGTTGTTAATTGCATAATTGTTATTTATGCTGTCCTGTGGTCTATATTTCCCTGTCTACGATAGCTTGCATAAGCACCAGTACAATGCAGAGAGTAATCAACAGGAATGGAGTGTTTAAATGGCCCATTTACTATGTCTTGCGCATTAGTTTCGCGAATTTGCCTTGGCAACTTTTTTTTTGCTTGCTTGCTTGCTTTCATTATTTTGTCCTCCTCTCAGCTCGTTCCCTTTCTTCTTTCCACACCCTTTCCTTCCACGCTTATGCCGCTACTTTCCTTCTCCTCTTGGGCGGCTTCTTTTGTCCATCCCCCAGCCTGATATTTTTTTTCCTGGCCATCCTTTGCTGTCCACTTCGCCCTCCTCTGTAGATGTGATTCAGGAGGTGCCATTCCATACGCTTTATTCATTTAGTTGTGTTAATGACATTTCGATGTCTACTGAGTTGTTGAACCTCGAATGATAAGCTGTTTCTCATGCGATACTGCTCAGTCGGGACTATAATAAAAAATCAGTAAAAAAAATGTTTTTTTTTTACTTATTCGTGGACACTCTGAACAGATCTTGCATTCATTACATGCCATCCTGCTCCAAGCAAGTTGTCGAGCGGCTGACTGCCACCTGTTACCTTCTCCTGTCAAAACTTAATTTTGTGGCAGAGGACTTGAAAGTACCGTTAAAGAGGCAGTAAGGATCGTTAAAAAAAACGAAAGAAAACTAGCATTCAAGTCGGGATGAGGCAGGACGTCCTTTCAACGAAAAAGAAAATTAAGCATGGTACAACTCTGACATGTGACAGAGAGGAAGACATGAATGTGTATTAGAAACTGTAGATCGTTTGTGCGGTGCTGTAAGGCAGTTTCCATTCTCATAGCTGTGTCGCTGTATCAGCGACCGCGTGCCATCTGCCATCCTTTCCTTTATCGTCGAGAAAAGTGGCAACCGCCTCACCAGAAAACAGCTTAAGCTCTTCAAAATCCGTCTGCGTAATATCAGTGCCTGCGGCATCTTCAGGCCCCGGTAATCGCGTTCTCGAGTTTTCAGGCTTGTCCCTTTTTTTAGGCTTTTTTCTCTTCTTCGACTACAGCTTCATTCATTCCTATTCTTCTCCCATACTCGTTCCACCCTTCTCGGCCGCTCGATTTCCCTCAGCTTTCTTTTTTTTCCTCTCACCCACCCCAGCTTGAGGCGTTCAAGCTGGCCGTTGTGAAGCTGTACCACACTTGGGAGGAGGGGCGTTCGCCACAAATGTTTTTGTATTTTTCAACATTTTTACCGTTTTTACGCCCCCACCCTCCCACCCCTTGTTTTTTGCTCGGCCTTTTCCAACTGCGCGCGCTTCTCCTGTCGTCTTCCGTCTCGCGTGTTTCCAGCCTAGAAATAAACGCCCAGCGGGCGGCCAGGGCTCGTCTCTGTCTCTGCGTCTTGTGCCGTGTGGCTCTCGCGTCGTTTGTGCTTCGCTTCGTCGCTCGAGCTGGCTAAAACTGCTACCATTTCGTTGCGGAGGCCTCCTTTTCAAGCGCGCGCCCTGCCTAGGCGGCCGCGCGTCTCCCTATCCACGGCCGGTCTCGAGGGAGAGCGCGTTTCTCTCCCTCGAGACCGGCCGTGCCCTATCAAACTGTTCCGGCGCTCACTCGTGGCGCTGCCTGTTCGCCGCGAGTGCTGCCCCCTGGGTTTCTACACGGTGCCTATATGGCAGGGCACTTGAGTAGACGCAACTTCGCATTGTAAGGGAGGAAAAGGCTATTGTGTAAAATAAAAGAAGCAGACAGAAGAGAAAAAGCACACGGGGGCAGAAATTATGCCTAGGGCACTGGCAAGCCTTGGCCGCGGCGAACGCTCCGGCAGGCAAGCAAAGAGACAAATTCTAAAAACACGACTTCGCAGCTGGAGAAGAGAAATACGTACACGGAGGGAGACCCGGACGAAACAAACCGACCGCGCGCTCGGATGTTTCGAAGAAAGGGCGGAAAAGAGGGGGGAAATGGTGGGAAGGGCGGGGCAACTGTGTCACCCCGCAGCTCGAAAGTTGGTGGCGAGCGTTCCTGACTGGGCGAGAGAAGAGATGCGTACTCGCCGACTTTGAAGAGAGCGTGCAGTTTTGTGGTATTTGTATACTATTTTTGAAGGAGCTCTTTTCGAACAAAGTTGTCTTGGGATCAAATACGTGAAGAAAAAAAAAACGAAGGAAAATGATTATTGACCAGGTTATTAATCGCATACTTTTTTTCTCAAAACAGTCTGGTAAAGCTAAGAGCCGCGAGAAAACGGGCCAGCGTCCTTGTCATTTGGTTTTGTTTCTTTGCGTGTGGCCCATTCATCCTCTTTTACGGCCTGCCGGGGTGGGACGGGCGGCTCTTTTCATTTTTTTTTTCGGAAGTCGGAGGGGCGCATTTTCGTAGGGAGCGGTCCGATTCTACAATGGACCGGAAACTACCCCCCTCTCCTCCCCCTCTTCTTGTCAACAGTTCTTGGAAGATTCGGCAGCTCGTGCTTGTGGGTGCGTGCTTTCAAGTTTTTGCAGAAGTGCAGAGCGCGACCAAGAGACGATCTCGAGCGCGCAAGGACGCTGTACGTGCGAACGAAATGTTGGAAATGTAAGCGCGTTTTCCAAAGTTGCGCGTTATTAGTTAAAATTACAAGACAGTCAACTTTGCTACCTTGAATAACTAGGCGCTGGACAACCAGACCTCTTTTTCATTCGCATATATATATATATATATTGACAGGACAAGTGACTGTAGTAGTATTCAACCGCTGTATCCTTTCAGTAACTCCGCCAAGCCATCCTGAAGTAACGCGCTCCTCTGGCGCGTTCGGACACAAAAAATCGAAGATACTCCTCTTTTCCTGCTTTTCTTTCTCTTTTTCTTTTTGCTCAAATAATGGGAGTGTGGTTTCATAGGAACGAAACAGTTGATTTTTATTTATTTTATTAGTATTTCGCTTTTGTTTTACAGATTGTTTTGAATTATGGTTTCTATATTTTCTTGCTTGTTATTGTCCACTCCTGGTCCGCGAGAGACATATTTTCTTAACGCATTCTGCATATCAATATGAGTTTGAGACCCCTATGTTATACAGAGTGATCGAAAATTAAGAATATTTATTGAGAGCTACACGAGGTACGCGCAATAAAAGAAGCTAATTGAAAAGAATTCTTTTCTGAAGCAGCTGCCGCGGGTTTTTGTTGTGGCTTGCAGACTAATAATATGGAGAACTTTTAGTTTTAAGGGGTGAACATGTATCGGAAGTGATTAAAGCGAATTATCTGTCGTACGTACTAAGCCGAGAGATCGCTTGTAGAATAGCCATGCATATGGAAGGAATGCTGCATAAGTCCAGAAACTTAAGACTTCTGCTTGAAAAGTACCGGGATAAGAGAGTAGAAACGATCATGACGTCATAGGCATGAACTTCAACCATTTACATAGCAGGGGACCAAAGAAATCCTATTGATAAACATGGAAATAGCAAAGCACACTGGGACAATAAATAATGTTTCAGTAAAACAGCAAACAGTACCGAACATATAAGGCAGCGGCAAGAAATATATAATGCAGTGCGTTTCTGGGCACACGTTGTATATCAATAATGCGCAGCTGCAACAGGACTCCCTCGGGAGCTCTGACCACCTAACAAATTTCCAGACAGTCGATTGCTCGATCCTTTGTGCTCACACATATACGCTTGAGCCGCAGGCTTGCGTTTTTCAAGGCAAGAACCGAGTTCAAATCACTTCGATGTACAAGTGACCTTCCTGAGGTGGATGTGCCGCGTCAACAACCTCCGGGGAAAGCTTTTCTCTCCAAGAGCTAACAGCTGACTAAATCTAGGTGAGACGCACTAGCATGGGGAACAGTAGACAACGGGGTCACCGAAAGAATACGATCGACCGCGTTCCTATACTGCCAAATGATCAATCCCACGGACTTCACTACACGTTGTTCGAACGCTTCGCGCGGCCTTCCACTGCAGCGGAATGTCCAAGCTGCGACGCAGTCCTTAAGGACACGTGTGTGAGACTCGACCTGACCAAATTTGACACAGTGCGGATCAATATGCCAGCTGTAAAGCCTGTCTTAATTTGGTGGGGATCGAATACGCCACACTCAGTGCGCCACCGAACGTCTCTTACAGCATGCGGGAGATTGGGTGCAACAGGCGTCTCCCACTTCTCATACCTTTGGCACATATGTCTAGGGGCGCAGAATAGCAGAGCGCTTCGCAGAGATTAGATACTGCTATGGCTATCCATGCTCCGTCTACAAACATCTCCTCTAACTATGCGAACACGTGCGCCTGTCTTTCCCCTGACCATGCACTACAAACATCTGCCTTCTACTTCCAAGCCAGTATAAAAGTTAAGGCCGCCCAACGTAACCTATGTGATCCACCAACTCGGATGCCCAATAGCACACAACAAAGGACAGAATGAAGACAAGGCGGAACCCAAATAGGCGCCACCACCTAGCTATAGTGAAAATATAATCAAAGTACATTGACTTTGCAAGAGGAATACTCAAGAAAACACGTGCTAAGCCATGCAGGGTCGTATCATTGGGAGGCTGGATCAATAAACAATCAAGGAACACAGATGTGGGAAAGTTGGCACCTGTGTGCACTAGGCTTTATCAGAAGTTTCGCGCATACGTTAATTAGCTATAACTTTAGGATGAACAAGATGTCCGAGATTATTGAGTTAATAGTCTATCCCGACATCGGCACGAAGCCGTGTGTGACGCACGCACGTACGCACGCACGCACTTACGAACGTCTGCAGTCGTACAGAGTAAATTGTTCCACGACCTTACAAAGTGGTACGATGGAGTAGTTAATAACAATTGAAAGAAGAAAATAAAAATTAGGGGGACGCTCAAGCTTCCCCTTAACATTCGACGAGATACAACGCCTTCTCATTCTTCTCTCTATTTCTCTATTTCGGTGGACAACCGCAGTTAATTGTAAATTGGTTATAGGAAAGTAAAGGCGCAGCATCTGTCACCCCGGTGGGAACCTGAACCGCATCTCCATATTTACCACCACATTCCGAATATTTCAGACAAAACTCGACAATACTCAAGCGAAAACCGAGTTAGCGAGGTGGCTTTTGGACCAAATGAGCTGTAACGCTTCGCATATATACATATATGCTGCACTCTTGATAGACGAAACTCGGGGGTATTGCCGACATGAGGATAAATGGAACAGCTTGGGACAAATATTTGCCCGCCTCAGTTAAAACACGGGGATTAGGAAAGCTTTATTCCTGATATATCAATATGCCGAGGCCGACTGTCTTTATCCAGAACACAAATGTGGTCCTGATAGTTTTCAAATAAAAATGAAAGGCACGCAAAGAGCAGATAGCCCGGACGATTCGCCTGTCGAACGTAACTTCCGGCGAACACAAGCATTGTGCAAAAAGTAACCTTTGGTTCTTTTGAGAAAATTCAAAAGGATTGCGTTTTGAGAATCCCGCGCAACATGACGAGGATCGATCGGCTCCTGCACCAGTGGCGGTTTACATTGTGTTAAATTCTTCAACGTCAGCCTCACACGCAGAAATATAGTATGAAATGTCAGAATATATATAAAGTTCCTCGAATCCCCTTTTCCCCACCCGCGTATTCACTGCTGCTATAATATATCATTAAATAACATTGTGCATATCAAAGTAAAGTTTCCTGCAATACAGCAGGTTTCCCCTCTACGTTCCATGAGGCAGTCGGCTTAGCAGGTAAAAAGTGGAAAATTCGTATCATTGAAACAGCTATTTTTATGCAACATTGAATTATACCGCGTGCATGATCATATCATCATCATCATCATCATCATCATCAGCCTGATTATACCCACTGCAGAGCGAAGGCCTCCCATATTTTCCCACTTAACCCGGTTCTGTGCTAGCTGCATCCACTTGACCCCTGCGAACTTCTTAATCTCATCCGCCCACCTAACTTTCTGCCGCCCCCTGCTAGGCTTTCCTTCCCTTGGAATCCAGTTTGTTACCCTCAGCGACCATCGGTTATCCTCTCTTCGCACTACATGTCCTGCCCATGTCCATTTCTTCTTCTTAATTTCTACTAGAATGTCGGTAACTTCAGTTATTTCTCTGACCCACTCTGCACGCTTTTTATCTCTTAATGTTACCCTTCCATTTTTCGTTCATTAGCCCTCTGGGTTGTCCTCAACTTAAGTAGAACTCTCTTGGTTAGCCTCCACGTTTCAGCCCCATAGGTGAGTACAGGCAAGATGCAACTGTTGTATACTTTCCTCTTGAGCGATACCGGTAAGCTGCTAGTCATAATCTGCGAGTGCTTGCCAAATCCGCTCCATCCCAATCTTATTCTTCTTGTTATTTCCTTTTCATGGTCCGGATTTGCGGTTACCTGTCCTAAGTAGACATATTCGCCTACTACTTCCAGTATTTCGCTTCCTAATGTAAACTGCTGTTACTTCCCGAGGCTGTTGAACATTACCTTAGTCTTCTGCATATTGATTTTCAAGCCTACCTTTCTACTTTGCCTGTCTAGGTCATCAATCATTACTTGCAGTTCATCCCCCGAGTTGCTTAGCAAGGCAATGTCATCAGCAAATCGCAGATTACTGAGGTATTCTCCATCTACCCTTATCCCTAACTGCTCCCATTCCAAGTCTCTGAATACTTCCTCTAAACATGCTCTGAATAGTACTGGGGAGATTGTGTCTCCTTGCCTAACACCTTTCTTTATGGGAATTTTGTTACTTCCCTTATGCAGAACTATGGTTGCTGTGCAGCCACTATATCTTCCAGCACTTTCACGTACGGCTCGTCTACCCCCTGATTTCGCAATGCCTGCATCACCGCCGAGGTTTCAACTGAGTCAAATGCTTTTTCGTAATCAATGAATGTTATGTATAAGGGCTGGTTATATTCCGAGCATTTTTCTATCACCTGATTGATGGTATGGATATGATCGATAGTAGAGCACCGTTTCCGAAACCCTGCTTGATCCTTTGCTTAATTGCAGTCTAAGGTTGTCCTGATTCTATTAGCGATTACCTTAGTAAATACCTTATACGTAACAGACAGTAAGCTGATTGGTCTGTAATTTTTAAGGTCCTTAGAGTCCCCTTTCTTGTGAATGAGGATAATGTTTGCATTCTTCCATGGTTCCGGTACCGTCGATGACACCAGGCACTGCGTATACAGGGTGGCCAGTTTTGGCCACCCATGATCATATACTGACACTATATCATTTAAGCCTGCTGATACAATTATACATCGCGCAACAGAAGGTGAAATTAACTGTTATTTATACATATTTTGAAATAAAGCTTTAACCGCGCGCTAATTGAGCCGCGGTGGGGATGGTACACTCTGTAGTTGATCGCGAGCTGTCATGAACTTATGCTTGAACTGGTAGGCGGTGATTGTCCGAGCTGTCATGAACTTATGCTTGAACTGGTAGGCGGTGATTGTCTGTTTGAAGCTTACTTAGTATTAAGTGCCTAAGATTTGCGCGGTAAACTGCTATGAACCTACGAATGTAATTGTTCATTTTTTTATGGTTAAATGGTAACCTCTGAATAAAACAATCTCATCATAAAGTTAACCTATAACATAACCCTAAGCAAACCCACGGTAAACCGAAGAGATCACGTACGTGCCTTTAAGGTACTTAGATGTTAACCGTCAGTTACTTTTGCCAGTGCCCTCGAAACCTATCAATCCTGAACGCCCATAAATTTGTTTCGCAGGTATAAGCCTCAGTTAGTTTACCTTTCGCACGGGGTCAAGAAAAGAGGCGGTGAGCTTTTATGAGCTTTCATCCGGATCCGGTGCACTTTGCCCTGCGACCTTCTACTGATTTTCATGCATCCCTAGAACAAATGAACAAAATATTTTTGTCAGAAACTTGCAGCGGTTACTATGTGGTTCAGTCGGTATTTACCAGCTTGAGCTCGAGGTCACGGGCTTTAGTCGAGCTTCAGAAGCCGCATTATGATGGAAACCAAACGCGAAAACGGAAATGTGTTTTGCGATTGATATGACAGCCCGAGGTGCTCTAAATAACCCATGTACTGCTTTGGAAAGTATAAATCTGCATGGACTATGTAATCTCTGCAAAGCACTCATAACATACAGTGTTCTGCAACTTAACCGTCTTGGAAAATTTTCCCACCTTGACCGGTGGAAACATTTTCTAAGACGGTTCCGATAAAGTTGCTGGACACTATATACGTAGCTAGGTCTTGCTATTTTGGCTAAAGGAAGCTGCAGGTGTTCTACTGCCCCACACTTGGTTTGTGTGGAAGATATTCGGTTAAAAGAACATTACATGCATTCACTCCAAGCCATATTTTTTTCATGCAAAGAACTACAGCTGTTGGTATCAAGACGAGGGCTCTACAGAAGCCGTAGAAAAAAGAAAAGAAAAGAAACGACCTCGACGCTTTTTGAACGACTGTCTTGAACGACGGAGGGGGGGGGGGGGCGTGAAGAAGAAAGAAAACTGCTTCTCGCTGAGCGGGACCCGCTGCCCCCCATCAGTCCATCTCTTCTCCCTGCGGCAAAGCGGAAAAAACCACGGGAAGGCGAAAGGCATCGAGGCACCCTACCGCGGGGGCAACAGGAGTGCCGAAGCGGAGAGAAATAGCGGCGAAAAAAGAATTGCATGCACCGCACACACAGGGGGTTTACATGAGACCGACAAAGTCGGGTCGGGGAGGCCTGTCGGGCTAAAAACCGGCTATCGGGCTCATGTATACGCTAGGGGGTCGAGCTAAAGGACCGTCGGGTCGGGGCCCGCCAGGCCGACTGCAGGGGGTGGGTTGGCTCGACCCTACCCGATGGGCGAGGGGCATGTATACTCTGACGCGTCGGGCAGGCGCCTCCTCTCTTGCCTCCTTGCTGGTCGGGGACGGGACCGTGAGCTGTTCGTCTGAGCATTCCTCCTTTTCCTCCTCTCCTGCCTGCGCCTGGTTCTTTTGCTCGACGCACGGTGTAGCAGCGATCTTTGCCCGACAGAAACGAGCTCATGTAAACTCGGACGGGTCGGGCTGGCTCAGCTCGACAACCGGCTCCCCCCTACCCGACCCGCTTGCGTCGGGCTCATGTATACAAGAGAGAGATTCTCGCTGCTTTTGCAGCTTCTTCCCCCCCTCCCTCCCCCTTCTTGAGGTCACGTGGCCAAATGGCGGGAAAACACCTTCCGCGCGAGCTAAGATGCGCGGCGCCACTCAGTCGACGGCCAGCTTCCGTGTGGGCGCGATGCCTACTGCCTAATTTTATCGTCCGCTTTTATTTCGCGCAAATTCAATCTGTCTCAACCTCTTGAAGCAGTCAGCGTTTGAAAAGAACAGCCCACATATGCAGCTGATGATTGCAGCCGCTCTGTACAGATTCTTCGTGCCGAAGTTCACCAAAACATGCGTAAGTACATGATCTTTCGGTCTTGATCAGAGGAGTTTTTGCTCGATTCGATATTATACTGAACATAATAATGTATTGTTTTGGAGCATATGTTCATCTTGTTATATACTCCTTGCATCTTTCTTTATATATATATATATATATATATATATATATATATATATATATATATATATTGTCACGCACTTCCCGCGGTCCTTATTGAAGGAAGATGAGGTTTGGCGGAATAAGGAGAAGAGGACGAGGAAGCTGGGTCTGTCCGCTGTAGTGTGCTAATCTCCAGCGTATCCTACCATCTGTGTAAATAAACGTCGTAACAAGTGTGGTGGAGGTGCGGGGTACAGATCACCACGGAACCTCTCCTACTTCGCCGGAGCAGAAGAATTGCTGGGCTACCCCCCCCCCCCCTTCGGACGGAGATGGCGCAAGCAGATGGTTCAACACAGCACACGCCAGCAGCTCATCCGACCACCGCACAGCCTTATCGGGAACCCCAGCACTTCTATGGCAAGCCCGGGGAAGACGTGGATGACTGGCTCACCCACTACAATCGGGTGAGCAAATACAACCGCTGGGATGCGACTACCAAGTTGGCGAATGCGGTATTCTTTCTTGAAGAAACTGCGCTAACATGGTTTGACAATCATGAAGCATCTCTTACCACCTGGGATTGCTTCATGGAAGAAATGAGAGCGGGATTTGGTGATGCCGATGCTCGAAAAAAAAGCGCCGAACAGACTCTGGCTCAACGAGCGCAAGTACCGGGGGAGACCTGCACAACTTACATAGAAGAAGTCCTCAAGCTGTGCAGAATAGTTGATGTTCGGATGACTGAGGAAGACAGAGTGGGTCATCTCCTGAAAGGAATAGCGCAAGACGTGTACAACTTTCTTATCTGCAAGGACGATTTGAATACCACCGCTGATGTAAGACGACACTGCCGCACGTTTGAATCTTTGAAGCGACGCCGTATCATTCCGAAGTTTGGTCGGCTGCCTAATGTGACAACTGTCGCTAGCGTGGATGTGTCTGAAACGACAAGCCTGGCAGATACAATTCGCCAGATCGTCCGCGAAGAGCTTCGGAGGCATCAAGGTATTGGGGGCCACGTCACACCCGTCTACAGGAGCACCTCTTCGTCTGACAGCCCATCTTCTACCTGTTATGATCCCTCTGCTACGTCTCCTTCGGACACCCGATGCTCTGCTGCTCATCGCCCGAACACCCAGCCTCTCAACATCAATGCCTACAACAGCGAGCACTCTCGTCCTCCTCGTCGACCACATCCAGAGCATGAAACGTTTAATACAAGCGACGACGAACCTTATTCATCGAATGAACGTGAGCCGCCAGTGTGTTATGCCTGTGGGATGATCGGCCACATTTCCCGCTTTTGCCGCAACCGTCGTCCGTACCAGCAGTATCGCCGACAGTGGGTGAACTCTCGTACAAGGCTTCCTGCTGAAAATGATGATTCATATAGAAGAACACCTGGCCGGAATGAGTACAGATCAACAGCTAGCCGACAAGAACGCAGAATGGTGCTGAACCGAAACGAATCACCGGCCTCTGACCGTAGCCTGACACCACCATCTCGGCGCCTACGACAATCCCCTTCTCCCCGACGACGTTCGCCACCTCCGGGAAACTAGTGAGTGCGGCCGATGGAGGTGAGGTCGCAAATGATTCTAGCTTACCCATACCTCTGCCCGTTTCGATGTTAAAGAACCGAATTGAAGTGTTTGTGGACGGTGTACGTGCTATAGCGTTGTTGGACACAGGTGCAACTATTTCTATTATAAGTCTCGCTTTTAAAAACTGCCTTGGTCGTAAAATTATGTTTGCTTGGGATAGTACGACAACATTATGTGGTGTTGGTGGCGAACCGCTTAACCCACTTGGAGTCTGTTCCGTGAATCTTGTTATCGCCGGCCACACATTCCGAACTGAATTCGCAGTACTTACTCGATCAACGCATGACGTAATTCTTGGACTCGATTTTCTGGAGCAATGTGGGGCCACTCTCGACTTTCGCAATGGAGACATTTCTGTGAGCACTCGAATTGAATCTGCTTTGCGTGAAAATTCGCGGACCCATCCTAGCACGCTTTCGGTTTCGGAAGACATAGTCATTCCTGCAATGTCAGCACAGTTTATACGAGTTGTTAGTTCCAGCTGTGCCAGTGATGCGTTCGACGCTGTGGTTGAACCACTCACCCTCAACTGCGCGAAGAAAAGTATTCTGATTCCCCGCTGCATCATTTCAGTCATGAATGGCCATTCTTCTTTGTGGACGACTAACAGCTCTAACGAACCTGTTGTATTACCGCGTGGTCTAAAACTTGCCAACTTTGACGAAGACACTTTTAAATCAGTGGCCGTGATCAGCACAGACAATTCCCAGCCTACCGCATGCTCAGAAGAAGATGAGACAAAATTTCTTGCCATGATTAACAAATCCCTGCCAACAAGTGACCGTCACAGTTTAGTGGAAGTTCTGGCGAAACATACTGCGGCTTTCGATTTCTCTCGGGACTCGCCACCACGGATTCCCATGTCCCGTACTCAGCACCGAATCAATACAGGAACTGCTGATCCAATCCGCCAGAAGCCTTATCGTGTATCCCCATCAGAGCGCCAAACAATCGAAGAACAAGTTCGTGACATGCTGCATAAGGGCATCATTCAGGAATCGTCTAGTCCGTGGGCTGCCCCTGTGATTCTAGTCAAAAAGAAAGATGGCACATGGCGATTTTGTGTTGATTATCGACGTTTGAATACTGTTACCAAGAAGGACGTGTATCCCCTGCCACGTATTGACGACGCCATTGATTGCTTACATTCCGCCTCCTATTTTTCCTCAGTTGACCTGCGATCAGGCTATTGGCAGATCCCCATGCACCCGGAAAATAAAGAAAAGACGGCATTCATCACTCCAGACGGGCTGTATGAATTTAATGTGATGCCGTTTGGATTATGTAACGCTCCAGCCACGTTCGAAAGATTCATGGATACAGTTTTGCGCGGGCTGAAGTGGCACATTTGTATGTGTTATTTGGACGATGTAGTGATATTCGGGACAACTTTTCATGAACACAAAAGTCGATTAGAGATTGTCTTGGAGTGTATCGAGAAAGCTGGTCTGGTACTCAATTCCAAGAAATGTCGTTTTGGAGAACGCCAGACTGTGGTACTTGGACATCTTATAGACAAGGATGGAATCAGGCCTGATCCGAAAAAGATCGAAGCTGTCACTTGTTTTAAACCGCCGAAATCGTTAAAACAGCTCAGGAGTTTTTTGGGGCTTTGCTCCTATTTTCGGCGTTTTGTTCCGAAGTTTGCTGATCTAGCATATCCCCTTACTTGTCTTCTGCAAAAAGATGTGCCTTTCAAGTGGACTGCCGATTGTGACTCCGCCTTTCGTCAGTTAAAGTTTATTTTGACATCAGGACCAGTACTACGCCACTTCTGTCCATCAGCTCCAACAGAACTTCACACTGACGCCAGCGCAGTTGGAATTGGTGCTGTGCTCATACAGCGCCACAATGGCAATGAACATGTCGTTGCGTATGCAAGCCGTTCTTTGAGCAAGGCTGAGCGTAATTACACTGTAACTGAACAGGAATGCTTAGCTGTTGTATTCGGTGTGCAACGGTTTATGTCATATCTTTATGGATGTGCATTTAAAATTGTGACGGACCATCATTCCTTATGTTTGCTTGTAAACCTTCGTGACCCCTGTGGACGCCTTGCGCGGTGGGCTTTGCGCCTTCAAGAATTCAATTTTACTGTGTCTTTTAAGAGTGGTCGTAAGCACGGTGATGCTGACTGCTTGTCACGGTTGCCACTTGAAACTACTGATTGCGACAATGAGGTCTTGGATGAATATATAGCTGCTATCTCTACAAGTTTCCCTGACGTTGGTGAATTCAAGATTGCGCAGCGGCACGACAACGAGTTGGCACCGCTTTTTGAGGCAGCAAGTTCCCGGAACCCTACGACCTCATTCTGCATTCGTGACGGTGTACTATACAGGAAGAACTACTCGTCAGCAGGTGCGCGGCTTCTTATGGTAGGTCCTACAAGTCTTAGGTGTCAGGTTCTTCGGGTAATGCACGACGATGCCACAGCTGGACACTTGGGTTTCGCAAGAACATTGCACAGGACTAAGGAACGTTTTTATTGGCCGAAGATGCGTCAAACTACTCAACGTTATGTGGCCAGCTGCCTCCAGTGCCAGCGTTTCAAGCACCCAACCTGCTCACCGCCGGGTCATCTTCAGCCTATAACGCCACCACGAACCCCATTCGAACAGGCGGGAATTGATCTTCTAGGACCGTTTCCCCGTTCCTCCAACGGAAACCGCTGGGTCATAGTGTGCGTAGACTATCTTACGCGGTACTGTGAAACTGCTGCTATACCGTCAGCCACTGCTTCTGATGTCTCGGCGTTCCTCCTACGATCCATCATTCTTCGACATGGGCCTCCTCGCGTGTTAATAAGCGATCGTGGCCGACAGTTTACGGCAGAAGTTGTAGAAGAACTTCTTCGCCTCTGCTCATCCCATTTTCGCCATTCAACTCCTTACCACCCACAAACAAACGGTCTTACCGAACGCACCAATCGGACGCTTAGCAACATGCTCGCAATGTATGTCGACTCCCGCCACAAAAACTGGGATGAAGTCCTTCCGTTTATAACATATGCATTTAACACTGCTAAGCACGAAACGACAGGCTACAGTCCGTTTTTGCTTCTCTATGCACGACCTCCACGAAGCACTTTGGACACGTTTCTGCCTTTCTCACTCCCTGCTGAAACTTCACTAGCGCAAACTCTCTCTTTGGCTGAAGAAGCTCGTCGACTCGCTAGACTTCGCACTCTAGCCTCCCAGGAACGCTACAAGCAACGCTACGACAAGCGGCATCAAGATGTTAATTATGTCCCTGGTGACTTGGTGTGGCTTTGGACGCCGTTGCGTAAGCGTGGATTGTGCCAGAAACTGTTGCACCACTATACTGGCCCTTTCGTTGTATTGGAACGCCTCAGCGCAGTAAACTTTGTAGTCTCTCGCGTGACCACCCAAGGACGTCGTTCCCGGAAGACTCAAGTAGTCCACGTGGCCCGCATGAAGCCCTTCTATCAACGTGACGAACCTTGACTCGCCCGGCGGGCATCGTCTGCGAAGGGGGCAGTGTCACGCACTTCCCGCGGTCCTTATTGAAGGAAGATGAGGTTTGGCGGAATAAGGAGAAGAGGACGAGGAAGCTGGGTCTGTCCGCTGTAGTGTGCTAATCTCCAGCGTATCCTACCATCTGTGTAAATAAACGGCGTAACAATATATATATATATATATATATATATATATATATATATATATATATATATATATATATATATATATATATATATATATATATATAATTGGTGTGGGCGCTGATCGCGCAGGAAGACTTGCTGAGCCGTTTGGAAACAAGGCTGCGGTTGGCTGTGGTGGCAGAATTGGCTCATTTTGCTGCTGTCTGGGTCCTTGGGTATCTCCTGCCCCAAAATGCTCGTCTTTTAATATGGAGGGACACTCAGTATACCGATCAGGTAAGTCCAATCAGCACAGATTTTGTTCGATACGACAATATACTGCAACTGTATCTGCAGCGCATATATATATGCGCATCTTGTTACTACGTACATTTTTTTTATAATCGATGTGTGCGCATTTCGCTCTGATTGCGCAGGAAGACGTGCTGAGCCGACTTGGAAACGATACTGCGGAGCTATTTTCGCTGCAGTCCGAGGTCCGATCTCCTCTGCCCCAAAACGCCCGTCCTTCACTTCTTCATATCAAAGTGCATGCACTGACATGTATACCGATCAGACAAGTCAAATTAGCGCTGATTTTCTTCTATACGATAATGTACTGCAACTAATTATGTATTGTTTTGAGACTTATGCGCATCTTGTTACTGTAAATGCATATTTTGTAATTGGTATGCGAACCTTACGCTGATCGTGCAGGGAGGCGATATCAGCTGATCTGGAAACTGGCTGCGACAGTGGAAGCTCGTTTCGCCGAAGCCCGAAGTCCTTGGTCTCCTCTACACTAAAACTACAGTGCTCTAGAATCTTGGGCAGTGTGTCGTCCGCGCCGGGGACCAATAGAGGAGCGAGGTCGCCGCCGCGATGAAAGCGCGCGTGACATCCAGGGGGCGCTGCCAGTAACAGGTGTGCCAAGGGGTGCGGTGCGCCGAGCCGAGCTCCATTCACTTGCATGCAAAGATGAGCGCAGACTGTCTTCGCGTGTTGACTTGAGGAATTCGTATTTCGTTGTTCTGCATGTTCTTCGCCGTTTGTTGCGCTTTCTTGGTGTGTTGTTGAAATCTCATCTGTGCTCTCCAATTGGAACATCTAAGAAATGCGTGCACGACGACGGAAAGACGACGCGACACAAGGGACAGTGCCGGGCTGCAACAGCGGTTAAAGCTTGTGCAAGGGAGTTCCTCTCTCTTCCGTGTATCCATCGACGCCTATCGCTGTGAGGTTTGGTCACAGAAAGAAAGCAGACAGAGTACTGAACGAAGCAAGCGTTGTGTGCGAGCGCTATTTTGAACAAGTTTTCATTCAGCGCACGTATAAAACAATCAACGGTGAACTAGAGTAGAGGCCGGTCACATGCTTACTGATGACGCCGTTCCGACCATCATTCCGGACGCACCAAAATATGTTTCAAAGTTGCTGCCAAAGAAAATGAAAGTCAGGAACATCTGTGAACAGACAATTGATGCAGCGAAGCGGAGACGGTGTTTACAAGTTAGCTCATGAAGAGCAGCCGACATCTGACGGCGACAGTCCCGAGGAGCCCAACAGGGGGGATTTTGCCAAGAAAAACAAATGTGCCGTCTTTGCCAAAAGTAACCAGACTGTATGTTTTGCTTCTCACTTGTATTAAAAGCCAATGAGGATTTCCACTTTATCACAACTAGTTAAGAAGTGAGGACAGGTGCTCGCCTTTACATTTGAGATTTATAGAACTTCAGAAGTTTGGCATGAATCCACTACTACATGGCTGAAAAGCAGATCCTGCAGCCTGATTACTAAAACACCCGAAATGTGGTCAAGGATCGCCTTGCCACGCTGAGAAAAAGCTTTCCACTACGCCGAGTGCACGTGAGCTGGATGGTGCCGGAGACAGCCGCAAATTGGCCCTGAAAAAGGTGTCAAAATTGATATGTCGACTACAAAATCGGGTGAGGAGGCTCTTGTGGCGGAAGTTTCTATAAGAGAAAAAAAGTTGTTCTTGCAAGACATTTCCAAACCAGTAGAGGCGGAGGCACTAACTGAACATGTTAGTGGGCTACAGTAGTGCCCTAGCTGGTGCAGGCATACAACCAGTTGCTGGTGAGTGCTCGTCGTTCAGCGGAAATTTCTTTTCCCAGAAGTGTACGCTTGTGGTCAAGGACGGTACGGCCTACGAAGGCTCTGATTTGCATGTTGTGCCATGTTTGGAACCTGAATAAATGATGATGATGAATTTTAATGGCGCAAGGGCGACTCAGGCCAAAGAGCGCCAGACTCAAGGTTAACGGTGTACTCAAGTTTATATAATGGAATAGTTGTGAGTTTTCATGAAGGAATAAAAAACAGTGGTGTATAGGGCCTAAAAATGTATTCGCTCTGTAAAATTGCTAAAAACAATGGTGTATAGGGCCTAAAATTCATTTGCGATATATAATGGATGTGCAATGTATAAGTAGATGTTTTAAAGGATCTCATCCCTCCTCTCAAGGAGGAGCGGACTGAGACCCACGTCGATAAGAAATTTCATGTAAAAAGCCTACTTGTGATAAAAATTTAAGCACCTGTTTTAAAGGAAACATTGGGTTGTCGCCAATAAAAATGGATGGGTGTGCAGGTATTTGATGAGTGAACAAGGAGGGAAAATGACGTCTTCTTTCTTGTTCCAGTTGTACACATATGATTAAAACATGAATGACAGTGAGCCGATCACCACATCTCGAGCAGTGCGGTGCAGGAGAGCTGGTTAAAAGATATGTATGGGTTATGTATGTGTGACCAATTCTCAGCCTGCACAGGGCTAATTCTTTAAATCTGTCTTGTTTTTCTGTGGTGTATCTGCCTATCCTTGGCTTTATTGTGTGTAATTTATTTTCTGATGCTGCGTCCCATTGCTCTTGCCTTTGTTGTCGAATCATGTTTTTATGTGTGGTTTGAGGTCATGATAAGTTATCTTATCAATGCCTGTGCCATTTCGAAAGGCAGCTGACGCAGCTAGCCTATCAGCTGCCTCATTACCCGGTATACAGCGGTGGCCTGGCACCCAACACAGTGTAATTTTAATTTCTAGTTCATGGGCAAACATAAGGGTGTTATAAAGAGAGTTCAGGACTGGGTTCTTACTATGCCATTTCCAAAAGGATAGGGACGTTAAAACACTGAGGGAGTCTGTGTAGATGACTGATGTCTGTATTTTATTTTCTATAATGTGCCTCACAGCTAAAAGGATACCATGGCATTCAGCGGTAAATATACTAGTATGTCTGTTCAGGGTTTTTGACTGTGAAAACTGTGGTCCATGTGCTGCACAGGAGACTTGAGCAGACTTCGAAGCATCAGTGTAATATTCATCACAAGTGTACTTCTCCTGAAGTGACACGAAGTGCTGCTGTATGGCAATAGGGGATGCATGTTTGCCCACTTCAAGAAACGACAGGTCACAATTAACACCGTGCATTTTCCAAGGAGCAATTAGGTCTTTTATGGAAGTTGTATGAAGACTGGTAACCGAAACATTCAGATATTCAATATGCGTGGCAACTCTGATTGGATATGGTGGTGTTAGAGATGGGTTTTTTGAGAAAAGTGCTGTGCCAGTTTTGTCAAGCAGGAGCCGACGACATGGGTGGTCCAGTTGGCATAGTACCTTCATAGCATAAGTTAGACAAGTAAATTGTCTCCTTCGTTGCAGTGACCATCGGTTCGCCTCGACATAGAGGCTAGCAATTGGGCTAGTTCGGAAAGCGCCCGTAGCGAGGCGAAGGCCGAAGTGGTGCACGGAATCGAGCAATTTTAGCGCAGAGGATGATGCTGACCCATAAACCACCGAGCAATAGTCAATGCGTGATAGAACTACACTATTCAGAAGGTTCAGAAGGCAGTCGCGGTCTGTGCCCCATGACCGGTGAGAGAGAATTTTTAGCAAATTCATCGCGTTGAGACACTTAAGTCGCAACTGTTTTATGTGGGGAATGAAGGAAAGTTTTTCGTCAACAACTACGCCAAGAAATTTATGTTCTTTTTTAAAGGCAAGGCTCTGACCATTCAGTGTAATGTTGGGGTCAGGCCTGATGCCACGCTGCTTAGAGAAAAGTACACAAACACTCTTTCCAGAGTTAAATTTAAACCCATTGTCATCAGCCCACCTGGACAATTTGTTTACACCTAGCTGAATCTGTCGTTCACAGATGGCCAAGTTGCAAGATTTGAAGCTTATCTGGACGTCATCAACATATACAGAACAAGACATAGTTTTTGGCAGCACGCTTTTTAAAGAGTTCATTTTCACTACGAAAAGTGTGCAACTGAGGACACCACCTTGAGGGACACCATTTTCCTGAATGTACTGCTTTGAATATGCATTGCCAACACGAACTTTGAAGGTCCGTTCAGACAAGTAACTTCGAATTGTGTTCAACATGTTTCCTGTGATGCCAAGAGAGAAGAGGTCGCGGATGATACCATAGCGCCAAGTGGTATCATATGCTTTTTCAAGATCGAAAAAGACAGATAAACAATGTTGTTTATGTACAAAAGCATCCCTTGCATAAGACTCAAAGGCAATGAGCTGATCAGCTGTTGATCGCCCAGCTCTAAAACCAGCTTGGTTTTGATGAAGAAGACCATTGTATTCAAGGAAATGAAGAAGGCGACGATTTACCATTTTCTCAAAAAGCTTACATAGATAGCTGGGTAGTGCGATAGGCCGATAACTAGCAGCAAGTGTGGGTTCCTTTCCGGGTTTTAATATTCGGATGATGATCGCTTCCTTCCATGCTTTAGGAAAGCGTCCTGTGGCCCATACTTTATTATACAGGGAGAGTAGGGTTTCAAGAGTGTTCACATGCAGATGCCTGAGCATTCCATATGTGATCCTGTCAGGACCTAGTGCTGTGTTCCCACATGTGCCAAGTGCAATCTTCAGCTCCTGCATGGTGAAAGGGCTATTGTACCCTCCTGTGCACGGTGTTTTATCACATATAGGCTTCCTCTCCTCAGTTACCTTGTGCCGCAAAAAAGAATCTGTATAGTGCGCTGAGCTGAATACATATTCGAAGTGTTGCCCTAGTGTGTCTGCTTGATGTTCAAGAGAGTCACCACTGGTGCTGACAAGGGGCGTTGGGATTGTGCTATATCCTTTAAGTGCTCTTATCCTGTTGTGAACTTTGTGTGCATCAGAATAAGAGTTGACGGAAGAAAGGAATGATGACCAGCTTTCTCGCTTGGAGATGCGTCGAACACGCCTGCCATTTGCCTTTGCTCGCTTAAAGGCAATTAAGTTTTCGGCTGTGGGGTGTCTTCGCAAGTTCGACCATGCCTTGTTCTGAGCTTCACGAGCAGTCTTACATTCTGCATTCCACCAGGGTCTTCGTTTGTTTCGTGGCTTACTTGACGTTTGTGGGATGCATTTTTCTGCAGCTTCTATAATGTGCAGTGTGATCAAGCGCTGAGTTTCATCTTCATCTAGACCACTAATGGATGAACAAGGCAGTGATGACTGTTCCCTGAATATCTTCCAGTTGGCTGCATTTTCTTTGAATTTTCTGGGATTCGACACATTTTCATTTCCCTTCCCAGTATATTTTATTAAGATCGGAAAATGGTCACTTCCATATAGATTGTTAATGACAGTCCACTCTGTAGCTGCCAGGAACATCGAGGAGCCAATGGCTAGATCTATGGATGTGTAAGAGTTATGTGCTATACTGTAGTAAGTTGGCTGTTTCGTGTTTAGTAAGCATGATCCCGAGGACAATAAGAATTTTTCGATTAGAACACCTCGGGAGTCCGTTCTTGTACATCCCCATAATGGGTGGTGAGCATTAAAGTCTCCGACCAGCAACCAAGGTTCCGGAAGTTGATCAATCAATTTTTCAAAACTTTCGCTACTTAGCTTATAAGTTGGAGCAATATACAGGGAACATACCGTTGTTATTTTACCATAAACTAAGCTTCTGATTGCCACTGCCTCTAAATCTGTGTTGAGTGAGATGTTTCGAGAGGGGATTGATTTTTGTGTTACAATGGCAACGCCACCAGAGGAATGAGAGCTGCCTTGTCTGTCGTTCCTGAATACATTATATTGCTTAAGGAAATTTGAGTCTGCTGGTTTTAAATGGGTTTCTTGCAGACAAAGTATGTTTGGTTGATAGTCCGCAAGAATTTCATATATATCATCTAAATTTTTAAAGAGTCCTCGGCAGTTCCAATAAATGAGGAGCGCCATAATTAAAGTTATTTGGGGGACAAGTTTAAACTTCGGTTTGTGGGTCCTTGGGACCTGTTATTGGGACTTTTCCCCTTCTTTTTCGCTCCAGTGAGCTTTGCGGCCTAGGCAGCTGGGGTGAAGAAGTTGTGTCCATCGCATCTTCAGATGCGGTGGACGACTGTGCAGAAAGCACAGGATTGTCAGTTTTAGGCCTCGACTCATGGGTCGAGGCCTTTGGGCCGGCTGACCTGGGGGTCCGCGCAGCCAGCTTTGCGGGTGGTGGTGGAGTAGCGCTAGCTGACTCCCCCGAGGGCGCAGGTGGCGCTGCCCTGGAAGAACTGTGTGCTTCCTGGGCAGGTGCCGACGACCGCTGTGATGCCGCGCCCTGCTGCGTCACGACGGAGTAGTGTGGCTTTTGAGGAAGAGAAAGCCGCTTTCGTGCCTCTCCGTAAGATATAATGCAGTTTGCCCTAATCGTCTCGACTGCGGAAGCCGGCGCTGTGAACACGGAATTCATCCTCGCTGAACGCCTACGCCAGCACGGAGACTGCGCAAAAGAAAAAGAATTTCCGAATCTGAGTGACTGCTGGGGATCGCCACGTGCTACCTCATCGACGTCATCGACGAACCACGATATAAAAGCCCTCCTGCCATCATCCTTCTTCAGTGGGCATGTCAGCTGGCATCCAGTCGACACCATGTCAAATCCATTCCTGTTTTTCATGCAGGTTAGTAGCAATGTTTCTACAATCAAATCCAATAATATGTGCCTTATCCAGCTGACATGCCCACGTAGAGTGCTTGAAGTTTATTTTATTGGTCGTGACTTCGTATTGTCTCTACTTATGCTGTGTGGCGACATTGAGTCCAACCCTGGGCCACCCACTGAACAGCTACTGACCCAGCTCCTTGAAGGCCAGAAAGATATTCAGCGGAGACTGGGCGAAATTGAGGCCAAATTGCACAAAGTGGAAGAATTCACATCAGCTATAAATGAATTCAGAGATTTAAGCCGGGAGCTAGAATCACGAGTTACAGGCTTAGAAAGGAAGCTTGTCGACCTAGAAGACCGGGGCAGACGAAATAATGTAATCGTGTTCGGAATTCCTGAAAAATTGAATGAAACTTACGAAGAACTGTCACAGAGTGTTTTGAAAGACGTGTTCTGTGACAAAATGGACACGAAAGTTGTTTCAGCCGAGAGAATTCATAGAATCGGTCGCAAGCAACCTAACAAGCATCGACCTGTTATTATCAAGCTGATGGATCATCGTGAGAAAGTTAACATACTGAAAAACTGCTCGAAACTAAAAGACACCGATTACTCTATTTCAGAAGACTTTTCGTATACCACGCGGCAGATACGGAAGAATCTCTGGGAAAGCACCGCAGAGATTCGAAAAGCCGGTCAGAAGGTTAAGCTAATCTACAACAAGATAAAAATTGGTGACGATCTGTTTGTTTGGGATGACACTAGCAAAGAAAGAGTCCTAGAGCATGGCAGCCGGAATCGAAAACAAAGTGACCAATGAATCGAGAACAATCAAATTAAATCGCTAAAATGTATTCAGTTTAACGCCCGGAGCATTGTGAACAAGTCTGAGGATTTGGAAAGTATAGTAGTGGCGCATAAACCGCATATCATTATAATCACCGAAACCTGGCTGCACTCTGATATCACTGATGAAGAAATTACACCACCAGGATACAGAATTATGCGCAAAGACAGGACTTCTCGCGGTGGGGGTGTTGCAATTCTTTTTCAAGAATCTTTCCAAGTAATCAGGCTACCTGACGTGCAAGGAATTGAATGCGTCATTTGTAAACTAATTCTAAATGAACTTAGTCTTGTTATTGGCGCGTTTTACCGCCCACCACGAGGTGACTGTGTTTTCTTTGAGAAACTAAATGAGTTCTTATGTACTACAAAAGCACAATCAAGTAATGTACTATTGGCTGGAGACTTTAACATGCCGCTCGTCAATTGGGACAAACAGTTTCCAGAGCCGCTCTGCACATCAGCCGAACTTCTTGTAGACATCGTACTTGATCACGATTTAACTCAATTAGTAAAGCAAGCAACGCGTATGCAATAGGATAAGAAATCCATTCTTGATCTTTTCTTCGTTAGTAACAGTGTCTTTCGTCGCGGTCCTCTACTTCAATATTTCGAAGGCATATCTGACCATGTTATGGTATCTTTAAACATTCCATTGCTTCTTCCGAAAAATAAAAAGAAAGAGGTGCGTGTTGTGCCAAACTTCTCGCGTGCTGATGATGTTGCAGTTTTAGACTTACTTGATATTTCATTTTCAGATTTTGTGGTTCTTTACGAATCCTGCGACTGCTCAGTAGAAAATCTCTGGGTTTTCTTTAAGAACCTTGCTCTGAATTGCATTTCGCGTTTTGTGCCTACTCGGGTAATTACCCTACGCGCCAGCAGCCCTTGGATGACGAGGGAACTTGTACGCATGGGACGAAAGATTAAGAGAGTTCGCAAAAAACTTCGGCGAAGCCAGTCGGCAGTTGATGCTGCTAAACTGTCTGATATGCGCTTGAACTTAAAACACAGTGTCAAAAAAGCAAAAGAGTATCACTTTAGCGTATCTATGAAAAACTGTCTTGTTTCGTCCCCTGCAAAGTTCTGGCGGCAGTTATCAAAGAAAAAGAAACCTGTGTACAGCGTTGTCGTTGACGGCGAACTGATTACTGATGCGACACAGATTGCTTCGTCTTTCAACCGTTTCTTTTGTACTGTGTTTACGCACGATGATGGTAGAAAGCCTCATTTTAACTCAGCTTGTCCGCCTATTACTGATGTATCTGTAACTGAAGAAGGTGTTTTCTCTCTGCTTCTCAGTTGTGACGCAAAAAAGACGCCGGGAATTGATGACATACCAAATACGTTTCTTGTGAGATATGCCGAATGGTGTTCCAAGTACTTAACGCTCATATTTAAGAAGTCTCTATTAAACGCCGAGCTCCCGGAGGACTGGAAGCACGGAAAAATTATTCCTATTCCCAAAACTGAAAATTCATCTCTACTTAGCTCATATAGGCCAATATCTTTACTGTGTACTTCTTCAAAAATACTTGAACATATACTTTTTGGGCATATATCAGCCTTCCTGGAAACCAATCACGTAATTAACGACCGGCAACACGGCTTTCGCAAAGGCTTCTCTACAGTGACCCAACTTCTAGAGACGATGCAGGATTTTGCCGCAGCCATTGATAACCAATGTCAATTTGATGTCATTTTTTTAGATTTCGAAAAAGCATTTGACCGGGTCTCACACAGTAAGTTCTTACTAAAGCTAAATACTATCTTTAAAAACGATCTACTGTTGACGTGGATACAAGCATATCTATCGTCTCGATATCAGTCCATATCAATCGGCAATGCATGTTCGAGCCCAGCTTTGGTAAGCTCCGGTATCCCACAAGGCTCAGTACTTGGGCCATTGTTCTTTTTAATTTTTATAAATGACATTGTTAAAGAAATTCCTATCAAAATCAAGCTGTTTGCCGACGATTGTGTATTATATCATGAAATACGAACTCCTGCTGACCAGCTTCTTCTTAATGACGCCTTGGCTAAAATTCATGATTGGTGCTCAACGTGGCAGATGAGTATTAATACTAAAAAAACAGTTTCAATGTCTATTACGCGGAAGAAGCGGCCATTAAGTTTTGCCTATACTATTAATAACCATCCCCTGTCTACCGTGGACAGCTACAAGTACTTGGGATTAACGATTAGCTCTGACCTACGATGGAATAAGCACATTTCTAATATTAAAAATAAAGCTATGAAAAAACTTGGCTTTTTAAGAAGATCTCTCCGGTACTCTACGCAGGAAATTAGGTTACTAGCTTACAAAACTTTTATCCGACCTGTTTTAGAATACGCCTCTGTTGTGTGGGACCCTTATACTAAAGAAAACATTAAAACACTCGAAAATATTCAAAGAAAGTCAGTGCGATTTATTTATAATTCATACACCTGTCAGACGTCCCCTACCATGCTACTTGAGAAAGCAAATTTGGATTCTTTGCAGCTCAGGAGATACCGCGAGAGGCTTAAATATATGTTCATGATTGTTCACAACAAATTAGGAATTAACAGCAGCAAGTACATTGAGCTCGTCCCGGGTCGTTCGACACGATCCTACCATTCTTTAAAAGTGAAGGAATACTCATGCCGCACTGAAACATACAAGAATTCTTTCTTCCCCCGTACTGTGCGGGAATGGAATGTCCTCAAAGCGAATATTGTAGAGGCTTCTACTGTGGAGTCATTTACGGAGTCGCTTAGGAATTCGTAACAGTGCTCATTTTGACGCCAGGCGTCGTCTAATATTGTATAATGTTGTTTCGGTATTGTGTGCTGAGTTGCGTGTACCTCAGGGAGGTTTTCTTTATTTGTCAAAGTGTATTTTACACCCACTCCTGCTTAAGGCTTTGCAATAAAGCCAGCAGTCTTCTGTAAATAAAAATAAATATGTTTTCGGTGACTTTCAGTGTAATTATTTCTTTTTCTTTTTTCCAGTACGGGCATGAGCGTGAATAAGCTGGGTGGTTACCTTCACAGTTTGAGCAGAGAAGCGGCTGTTCTTCGCAGTTGTCTGTAGAGTGTTCGTGCGAGGCACACTTTGCACATGTGAGTTGGCCACGGCAACTCTGAGAGCCATGGCCATATTTCTGACATTTGAAGCAACGGCGTGGGTTAGGGATGTAGGGCCTCAGTTTTATCTTTGTGTAGCCTACTTCGACAGATTCTGGGAGAGTGCTTGCAGCAAAGGTGAGTACAATGTGCTTTGTTTCTATCTCTTTGTTATCTCGTCTGATCTTTATCCGGTAAACATCTGCGACATTTTGTTCCTTCAGGCCTTCAAGAAGTTCTTGTTCACTTACGTACCTAAGGTCATCATCAGAGATGACTCCTCGGGCAGTGTTTAGTGATCGGTGCGGGCTAATCTGTACCGGTATTTCTCCAAATGATTCGACTGCACTTAGCTTCTGATACTGATGATTGTATAATAATTCTAGTAGCAGGTCACCGTTTCCAAGTTTATCTTATAGCCCTGGCCAATGGCCTCAGTCAACGTTCGAGAAACAACAAATGGGGACACAAGTCGTGCAGTGATTTCCTCGTGGTCACTGTGGACCACATGGAAACGAGGAAAGTTGTTTATGTTCTTTGAGAAGAACATGGTGGTCTCGGTGCGTCCCCCTTTAGAAGGAGGACGATCGGGGTTAAGGAGTTTAGATGCCATAAAAAAGTATATTGTTCGGCTGCAGTGCCAGCCACCCACCATGGAGCCCAACGAGGGGACGGGACAGAAATTGTCAATTCCTGCCCACGCCAGCTGTACACCGTAACTATAACCCAATATGACGTAACTCAGGGTAGCTAGCCACACAAGGTTAACCCTCGCCGCCTGGAAGTAGGAAGAAATGAAGAAGGTAAGAGAGGACAGGACAGTTCTAAGAAAGAAAATAGGAAAGTGAAAGATGGAGGGGAGAACAGGAAAAGGCGACTGCCGATTTCCCCCGGGTGGGTCAGCCCGGAGGTGCCGTCTACGTGAAGCTGGGGCCAAAGTGGTGTGTTGCCTCCGCCGAGGGGCCTTAAAGGTCCGAACACTCGGCATCGGCTCAACCACCAGGATCCCCTTTTCCCCGGACACGGCGATGCCACGCACGGCTAAGCGTGGGTGCTGGGGTCCGTGGTGTCGCACAAAACACACAAACACCTACCTGAATAAATGACTGTCTGCAGAATGACGTTTATTTTTTTTTTTGCACAACGCAAGAGCTCTCTAGAACACTTTGCTATTCAGACAGGATTCTAAGATTCGCGAGTTTCGAAACACCGCAGGCTTCGAATGAATTTCTTTCTGTGCAACGTATTTATCCAAGTGTGCAATAGACTCACATAGGTTCGGAAACACGAGATGCACTCATAACACACGCGAAGTGCGACCTATGCTGTATTTAGCTCGTGGCTAATAGCGCGCCACACAGTATTACAGTGAAATATTCTAGTTCACTGTACCAATATCCTCGCTGGCATTACAGCGCCATACAGCAGCGCAGACCATGGAACAATGCATTATGGTTGAAATGTTAAAATTCTTAAGCAAGTAGGCGATCATCAAGCAATAAATATCGAATTAAGCGCACCACGCAGTGCAGATACGATAAGCCGACGCTCACGGCAGCGCAGCCAGCGGACGGGTCGCTGCGGACACCTGTTACACGAAGCGCCCCCTGACAGATGGCGCACCAGTCATCGCAAAAATAGCCCATGCTCCGCCCTCGCACGAGACACTGCCCAGTATTCTAGAGCACTGTACTAAAACGCTGGCCTTTCACTTCTTCATGGCGGTGCACTTGCCGGACAGGTATTAGCGCTGATTTTGTTCGGAAAATTCGATTATCCGACTCACATCGCTGGGATGCATGCAACCCAGTTAAATGTCAAATGTTATCACTGATATAATTATTGCAGCACCCCTCGCCATAGGAGCGATCAGAAGCTGTCCATCATTGCTGCTGCCAAGCCGAAGCTCGTGCCAGGACTGAGTACAAGATTTATGCCGTGTGTGTGTTTTTTTTGCTGCTGTAATGATGTCTATACGTGAAAATTGATGATTGAGTGATGTGGTATGCTGGCAAGGTAAGTGAGCCAGCGCGTTCATTTTGTGGATTTTGTAATTATATATGTGATGCACACAGATCTGAGTCGTTTTACACTCCCGTTTCACATTGATTTTGCTCTGTGCGCTTGCGTTCTGGGCAAGCAGTTGTATTTTCATCGTGCGGAGTATTTCCCGCTGCTCACATGCTCATGAGGTGTTCAGCTAACTTGTTTCAAGCTTTAAAAATTTACAAAGGGTTCTATAAGCTTCTACGAGTTGGGCTGTCTAAATAGTCGTCTTGGCTGATAAGACAATTTTTTAAATAATGCTCGGTTGTTAAATAACGAAAATAAATCAGATGACTTATCATTAAATGTCCGGTCGCTTTTGCTGTAAAAGTTCCATCTAGTTTGAGAAAATTAAGCTGTATTCTACGGAATAAACTTATTGTAGGTTTCATGTAAATATCGCGGAAACTGTTTGTTCTGCCGCGTTGGAATCCCTCATACGCGCTCTATGACAATCGCGGACACTTGGTTTTGCTAGAATTATTAAATTGCAGCATTAGCATGCAAGAACGCGCTTCGGGAGGATAAGGTTTGAGTGCGCTACGGTTGCAAATTGCAGCATCATGACTCCAGCAAAACGAAGTGATCGCGCCTTTTTCGCGGATTCACGGATCCTGATTACCTATTGCGGCTTTGCGCTAATGCGTTTTCAGTAGGATCGCATGAAAGTCAGGCGCATAAAATATATTGATGTGATAGTGCAGTTGGTGGCAGTGAGCAGACATTATTTATTCTACCTTTCCATCCTATATTTGCCTGCTATGTAAAAGTCTAGCGGAAAATGAAATATTTAATTAAAACACTTGTCTTCGTACAGCTTACCAAGATGGAACCTGCCGCAGATCCGACCAGTCGCAGACATCAAGTGATCGACAGGCTGCCAAAAGAAGAAGACCAAGCCTCAAGCCCATCTTCCATATGTGGCACACGCGTGTTTTATAGTCAGTCATATATCCACGCTTATTAAAAAGCAAATCGTGAGCTTTTTCTGAACGCTGTTGACAAATAAATTTTTCACCAAATACTGCAGCTTTTGTTTCTTCATGGCATCAGAAAAGTTACTGCTTTTCTTGATGCATTTGTATGTGCTACCCTGTTATATATGCATGGGCCACGATATATTAAATGCATGGCATGAATACCTGCACGAGGGGCGATGCCGGCCACTAACCGACGTCGGGAAGCAACCGGCCGACGTACGGTCTTTCGTCAGCAAAATAGCTAGGGCAGACGAGCGGCCGACCATTCAGTAACGCTGGCAGATGGCCGGCTCAGGTGCGGCAGGTGGTCGGTCACGTCGGGCCAAAAGGTCGGGCCGTAGTCGATTGCCGAAAATCGGCCGACGTTAGGTCAGTGTCAATCCCCGACGCCGGCCCTCATTCGGGTGCCGAAGGTCGGCCGGCCACTTTTCGATCGGCGAGAAAGGTCGGCCCTACCTTTTGCCACACACTTTTTTTTGCTTGGGTGTGCATTTCTTCCAAGCGACTGTGTATACTGAAATGCATGCAAGCGCATCACTAATCTGGCAATCTCACTTAATTCACTGATCATTTTGCATCGTTATGCGTGTTATTGTTTTCACTTCATGGTTCCGTTCAACGTGCTATAATAGCGACGGCTGATGCATAAAATGTGCATACATTCGCATAATACCCGCTTTAATTCCTGAACCTAGGTTTCGCTTTTCAACGATAGCGCGTGCAATGAGGCAGATTAATGAGCATTAATAGGCTTATGTCGCAGGAAAGCGTGTAGAGAACTCATCCATAGAACGTGTCCGCAAAACGCTATTCTGCGCATCAAAAATTTATCTTTAAACCCTTAAAATTGGACCATGTCCGAATCTGGCGAAAATTGGTGTCTAACCTAATTTGAATATGGCGAATTCAGTGGTTACGTCCAACTTTCGGGACCTCCCGCAAAATGCAGCCCCAGGAACCCTCTGAATTTGACCTCATCCGAATGTGGCCAAAATCAATACTAACCTATAATTTGTGTATGAAGAATTCAGTGAAGTCGAATACAAATTTCGGTGGTCGAGAGGGCCAAATTTTGGGGTGCGGACACTTCCCTTGGATGACGGGAAATCGGTGCGTGGATCTTTGGCTCTCGGTTTCGGCTCGACATCACCTCAAGGTCGCCGACAACGGGAGCTAAAGGCGTTTCATGCTTAATAGAAAAAAGTTCATATTCGTTTTCAAGCCGCCGCGAAAATTCTCAACTACAAAAACGATTAAGCCGTTGCAAGTGCACTGCGCGGTGCCAAACTCAGACTTAACCTTAATCAAAAATTTTAGGACGGCCATCAAAGCAAATGTCCCAGCAAACATCCCACTACTAAAGCTCCACTCGTGAGCAACTTCATAAACTGCACTTCCGCGAAAATTGGTTTGAGGTGAATCTAAATTTAACTAACGATTGGTATGCTGAAAATATTCTGGAATTAATATTCAAATATATTGTTACGTGGTGGCATGACAAGCGATGGAACATGGCGACACAACAGAAACAGAACGACGTGATGACATGACGATGAAATATGCCGGTGGTTTTTTCATCATTTTGTGTTTTTGGTTGAATTACATTCCTCGGCACGTCCTGACTCCAATACAAAAAAAAAACGTTTTTCGAAATTCAAATTAGAAGTATTTTTAAAAAGGAAAAACAGCAAATCGAAACCGAAACTGCTTTCACGGCCAGAAACGACGTCCCACTTGACGAAATGGTGACGTCACACTCAGTATTAGAGAAACACACGTATGCGCGTTGGATGGTGAAAATAACGTATGGAAATCATGAAGTATTGCATAAAATGTCTGAGGTAGTTCAATATAAGCCTCACAATTTCATAATCACGCGGGAAGTGGACAGTAACGCCGGTATACTGTTTGTGACGTCAGAAACGCAGTGTTGCCGGCAGAAATAGTCTCAATTTAAAGGCCCACTGTCCACCCTCCGGTCGAAAATATTTTCTTCCCCGGTGACTGTGAGACTTCGCCCCTAGAATGCAAGGCCGTAAAATGTTTTTGAAAAGAGTAACTAATAACGCAGTTACAGCCACCGCAATCACCCGATTCTGCCATGCTTCTCTCCTTCCGTTCCCTCGCAAAGGTTTTTCACTCTCCTGCCCGATGTCGTCTAGCCTCCGCAAGACAAATTCCCTTCCCTCCTCCGCGTTTGGCGGGAGGTGGGGCGTGGCACTCCTCGAGCGCGAAAAAAAACACGGCGAGGGAAAAGCGCGCAGCGAGCGGTAGACACCCATCCTTCTCCCGTCAGTCAGCGAGACGGACCAATGGGCGTCGTTCACGGTACGTACGTCATTACTGTGGCCCGTCGGGCCAGCGCAGGAAACGGAAAAGCTGGCTTCCCGAAGGAGAGCATGACAGAGCTTTGATTTGTATTTTCGTTGCTTTGCGGCGCGCGTGTCACTGTAGCATTTTGCACAGACTATCTCCGGTACCTGATCGAAACACTGGGCTCCCTTGCTTAAAAGGGCCTTCCCTGGACAGTGGCCCTTTAAGCCATGAAAACAGCATATTTTAAAGTCATGTTGCGTGTGAACGGATTATTGTACGGTGCCCAAACTTTGTAGAATGCGTCAGGACGGAGAGGAGAATCTACAGTAAAATTTTTATTTCAATATTCGAATGTCAAAAAACCTCCAGAGTTGCCCTTTAATGGCCAGCGGGCCTGGCGCGAGCGCTCCGCCCCGCGCCACTGCCCGCTTCGTCATCTTCGTAGCACTACCCGGGGCCACCGAGCGATCGTCCCGATCGATTGCTAGAAATCCATTGCATGAAGTGACAATGAACACAGACAGAGGATTAGGACATGAAATGCTGGACATCACAATGAATGCGAGGATGGGATGAATGCTTGCCCCGGAGCATCAGGTCCAATCTTCACCGTTTGTCAAGGCTCATGGATACGCCGAACGGTTTGGGCGGGGATGATGTCTTCGCTCGAGTGGTCGTGAGGTCGCTTCGTCGTAGGGTCGGTCGGATCGGCTTAGGGCTCTTCCTGGTCGTCATGTGCTGTGGTCAAGGCTGGGGAGAGCGGCTGGTCGGGTCTGTACACAAAAGGCTGGGGTTAAGCTGGGCAGCGATCTCCACGGGCTCTCGGCCGATGGACCCGGCGTACGGTTGGCTTCGACGGGGCAAGGCGAGGATGGGGATGAACCGCACCTCCAAGCAAATGTTACGTGGCGGCATGACAAGCGATGGAACACGGCGACACAACAGAAACAGAACGACGTGATGACATGACGATGAAATATGCTTTAATGGCCTGCGGGCCTGGCGCGAGCGCTCCACCCCGTGCCACTACCCGCTTCGTCATCTTCATAGCAATATTGTAAATATTAAGCTTCATATACTATGCCGTGTTGAGACAGACGGTATTGAAAAGTCAAAAGGAATGTGAGATCTGTGCAGCAAGTGGTTTTGTTCGTGCCGCAAGCGCTCTTAAATGGCACTTTCATTGCTCGTTCAGTTCAGGCGTTCAGTCGTGTCCGACTCTTCGTGACCCTATGGACCATGTCACGCCACGCTTTCCGGTCTCTCACTATCTTCTTAACATCACATAGCTTAATCTGCAATGCCTCGAGGATGCCATCTAACCATCGCGTTCGCTGCCTACCCCTTCTCCGGCGACCCTCAACCTTTCCCAACATCAAATCTTTCTCCAGCGACTCTAATTTATGTGGCTCGTGGTAGTCAAGCGTGTCGCATGTCTTACTCGTGATTTTATTCAATAACAGAGTGTGGAAAAAGCGCGAACTTAAGAGCACGCGCATGTGCCAGCCAACTGCCCGGACGACGAGCGAGCGATGCCCAAAAAAGCGTGCCGCCTGCAGCGCGCGCAGCAGGCGGGCGAGGATATCCGAGGAGGAAAACGCCGAAGTGGAGGAGAGTGTCGCTACTGTCAAATTATCGAGGGTCTTTAACTGCTGCTCCTCCGCTAGAGCCGTTCACGTGCAAGGGAAGCGCGCGCTCGCTCTTATACCCCTGTCACACGGGCACTTGTAAGGCCTTGAGAATTAAGGTTCTTTGCTCCAAAGGCGGTTGACGCGCAGCTACACGGCAGAGTCGTGGGCCCTTTGCGATAAAGGCCCGCAGCGGGAAAGGCGGTCGTTAGCGGCCTTCAGCTTCGTAAAGGAGCGGCCCGAACATGAACGCCATGGAGCGGACTAAAAAGAAAAAAAAAGAGAAAGAAAAAAGCTGACACAAATAAAACTTTTAATATTATATTTAGCCTAATTGACGCTACTTAAAGCTGACCCACATGGAGCGATTTTCCCGCGGCAAACCTCGCGAACAGCCAGCCGCCCGGCGGCCGTTCGCTGCTGACCAAGCAGGCTACTGCTTGGAGTCGTGCGCGCCGGCGATACGAAAAAACTCATAAAAAGTGTGCTACATTTTGTTGTTGCCATAAATAATAAGTCGAATGTCAAAACTGAGTCCTTCTTGAGGATCACTGAGCCTTTCAAGCAAGTTTTTGCTCACAGCCGACTGCCACCGTTGCGGCGCGGCTGCTGCGGCCCGCCTGCAGGCCAGCTCCGTTAAAAAAGTGGAGCCGAAATTAATATTTGCTTTTATTACTAGAGAATGGGACTGAGAGTTAGGCAGTTTTATGAGTAGACCATTTACTATAGCACGAAGGAATTTCATAGCGCTGTTTCATGTGCCATCAATGCGAAACAAAACAGGCCTAGCGACGACTAGGGAGCAGCACTCGGCCAGAGCACTGTTGTCCGCCGCGCTAGCGGCCTGCACCGCTTTGGTAAAGTCGCGTCATAAGGGGCTGTAAGCATTGCGATTTTGCCTACTTTGAAGATAGAGACGAAGCGGGACCTTTTTCGACGTTCCGCTCAAACTCGCTCAAACTCTGCTGCAAAGCGACGCGCCTGCAGTACGCTGTTATTGCGGCGTCGGGCGTACTCGAAGGCTGTATGCAAGCGCTGTCGAGCGCCATTTTATACGCTGCCTATTATATTTTATGTGCTGCTCTTGAAATGTCATTTAGTGTGAAAAGTGCGTTGTTGAAGCGGACCACCTTGTGCGTTTTCTCGCTCGGGCGCCGACGCCGCCAGTTTTTCGCTGCATGTGGTACGGCACGACGACGGTGCGTCAGCGGTCCGCCGCACCGCATGAAGTTCGCAACATTCGCTCCATGGCAGTAACTTCGCATTTCAATGAACTTTAAAAATCTCCGAGTGTTGATAGAAGAGTTCGAACGTTTCAGCAGCCGCATCGACATATGATGTCTCCTTGTGATTTCGCACTTTGCTTTCATGTCCTGGGTCTCGTCGCTCATGGTTGTAACACGCACGTTGATTACGTTGATCGAACACACCCTATAAAAATTTATTCGAAATTTGCACAAGTAAAGCATGCTTCGTACGCGAGCACGCGGAACCAGGCGGAACGACGAGTGCGTGTCTACCGTGGTCAGAATGGAAAGGAAAACAGAAAATCTTGTCACTAAACATCCGCTTCAAAACTTCATCAACCTTCATAATCTTTTTATATCAATGAGTCAAGCGCAGCGGTTGACAGCCGCTGTGATTGCCGCTCGACAGATGACGCTCACGGAGAATACTTGAATTATCATCATCATCGCCATCTACCTCCTTTGCACTTGCCGTTTAGCTGCGCTGCTTCTCCTTTTTAGTTTTGCTCCTTTAATGCAATACAGCTCCTTTGCAGTAAAGACCTTGGAGAAGTGCAGTGTGACTGGGGTATTGGCTCCGCCCGCGTCAGTTGCAACCGGCAGGTCCGGAAATTTCGCCCCTTATGGTTTATACAAAGGCCGTAATCAGCATCGAGCATTTATCGTGCACAAGGAATAATATACAGTCAACAATCCGCTCACGCGCGCGCGCGTCTTCGTCAGTGCGGCCGTGCACGGTCGAATGAAGCTTCGGGTACACTTCAACATTTTTTGCCCCTAAGTTTTGCACAAAAATAAATTTACCAGGCTATGTAATGTGCTTTTGAATGTTGTAAGCAGGTGTAGCGCGACCTGACGTGAATGCATGGTGAACTGCTGGGTGGAGATTCTGTCAACCGCTACCATTTCCGTTTAGATCAAAAGAGGCACCGGCGAAAATTCATGGCGCGTCTCAGATAGAGGGTAAAAAACAAAAAAATTACTCATATAGTTAAAACTTTATTTGTCTAGTGGAGTGAGCTGTTCTAGCTTCGTTCAAAACAAATGTTGAAAGACAAAGAATGTATACTTTTAATCAAGGAAATGGGCATAAATAGTTTAGCAGAATTCAAAAGAGCGGCAAACAATAAATAAATTGTCCTTCAAAGTTACAAATTGCACTCATGTTCATCAATTCATAAAAATGGTACCTGCTTCTAGAAAATTCAGTCTCAAAATCTTCCTGCGCGGCTTGTGCACACAAGGAGTTAATTGGCCTCGTTCTTCTCCGTCACTTTCTTGGTATAATTAATTGAGAAGAAGAATTCCGAGAAAATTTTCAGATATCAAAGAAGCGGACCTAATAACATGGCTGTTGTCAATTTCTTTCGGGCAACTCAGTGTTGAATTCTCAAATGCTGATTGAATCAGGATCTTAAGTACTTCGAGAACCTTCGTGTGTGGCAGTAGGTGTACGGCAGCTTTTTTTTTTGAAAAAAAACAAAGCTTGTCCGACAGGGCAAGAAGCTCTGGTTTCGGATAATGCAGTCCACTACAATATTATTCTCGTAGAAGAGTTTACTAGTGCCCCCAAAATAAAACGGAGCAGACATACGATCAAAATTTCATTTCGTGGCGCGTCCTGTAAGCGGATGCGCATGTGTATAGCTTGGATACGTGTAGGTCACCCGGATGTTCAGCTTAACATATTTGGTGTTCGCCTTATCAGCAGCCCGGACGAAGGAGACCGCTTTTCCCCCAAACTCGCGCTCCGCTTTATTTTGTGGGCACTAGTACATGGGGCTGCTTCTTTCGCTAGTTTCAAGAATAGTGCAAGCGTCACACCCGAAGTGGATTAACTTAACAATATATTAACCGATGTAAGCTAAACCGGAATATGTGACAGTGAGAAATGGGATGGCAGGAAATGCCATCACTTCCTTCAATTCCTCGGTTACTGATTGCGGCACAGCAGAAATGCCTTTTTTCTTATTTTTTTTGGCATCGACGCAAAGGTTGCTTGATTTTGCTCTCAGATGAAATGTCCGTCTTGACAATGTAGTCAAGTGTCGCTAGCTGTTACGGCCCTCGCATCTAGAATGTCGTTCCTTTCTGCACGTTAGCCTTACTGTCCCGAGGAGAGATTCAATGGGTCGCCATATAGGGCTTGAAATGTGTCTTTAATGAGAATGTCCTTCTTTAACGCTTTAGATGTTCTTTGCATACTTTCGATATAGCAGGTGAACTCATTAGTAAGTCACTGCAATCACCTTCATCATTTATTGGCCTCTCTTTACCACTTCCAGCATAAATGGTGTCATGAATATCAAACCATTTTTTATTGTTTTCATAATAAACTTAATATCATGTAAACATTTCAGTAAAACAAGGTTTATTTGCAAAATTAAAGTAACGGTTATAATACCACACATTGGCTAATATATGAACTGTAATAACAATTAACACTCAACCCTAAAACGCTTACTTTGACTGTTAAACTAATACTTTATGTCATGCAAGCACTTCGCAATTTACATTACATTTTTATGAAATTATTTTCATCTTCGGTGCTACATGGATGGTTTCGCATCTAGCGCTGAAAGACGGTTTTGCTGTTGAAGACGAGTCGCTGTCATGTTAGCCTTGAAGAAGCTTCGATGTGATCACTGCTCATTCAGTTTTTTTTTTCCTATTGCGTGTACAGGCTTGGGGAAAATTCGGACTAAAATGAACAAAAGTAGCTACCATATGCCGCAATGTATGTCATATGCTTGTCGAACGTTTGCTGAGTGACAGTGTAAATATAATAAAGAATGTGTAGTAAATAACATGCCGCTGCAGCATCTACCTTCTGCGTCCTTTCATTTTGGGACTGTACTCACCACGAAACCCGCGAGCGACAGCGCGAAACCAGGCAAAAGCCCCCCGCCACTGCTGAAGCAGACGCGAGCGAACAGTTAGCAGGTCGCGCCCCTTGTGGCGGTGGAGAGCGTAACTCAAGGAGAAAAGTTCCCATTGTTCCCGCGGCGATTGAGAAGGCCGTAAGAAAGAGCGCGCGCTCTCCTTCGAGACCGGCCGTGACGGTAGGTGCCTCGAAGCGCGCGCGCTCCACGGGTGGGTATTAGAGAGTTTTATACTCCGTTTCATACATCAGGTGCAACGCAGCGAAAGCTACGCAAATAGTCCGCAAGAAAAAAAAAAAAGGAGGCGTATCACTACGCGCTCGTTTTGTCGCCGAGTGGTTCCTGCGAAAACGGGCTCTATTCCGAGCATACACGTTTGCAATAACTTGCTTCGTGTGCCTGGACATCTTCGCAGTGCGGATCTTATAGAAAAAAATGCGCACCGAGAAACCATTTTCTCAAAACGAGATGCGCAGCGCGGAGGGCACAACCAGCCCCATCTAGTGGCACAGATAGCAAGGTTACGGGTCAGCGAAAACGCGACACGAACGAAAACGACATAAAAACATAGAAATTCACAGAATCCGATCCTTTCTCCCTAAAAAAGGTGCTCTTTATGAAGTTGACGGCAAATGTAAAATGTATTAAGCTTGCAGACAAAATAACTATTATTTCCCCTCGACAAGAGCAAGCACTATTTTTCATCGCGGATGCGGAGAGCGCAAACAAGAGCTGTAGAGCAGTGTTGCACTTGATGTATGAAACGGAGTATAGTACTGCGTAGTGAGCGCTATGTACGCACCGCCCACGTACCTTGCGGTACGCTACGCCACGGTCGCGTACATGCCACAGAAAGACTTTTAGTAGGGCGGAAGCGTATACGTACGCAGGGGTCTGAAAGCTAACGCGGCAAGCGTAGTTGCGTGTGCAGTGCCATCTCGCAGCCCATTCAAAAACTGAATTTTCTAGCGCAGGAACTCCTGCTTCTTCGTTTTTCCGACAGGCGAGAGATACTGCAAATCCATGATGGAAACCATGCTGCAAAGGTGCTGATTTGGTTCGTCGTTGTTACAGAGGATGAGGATATAATTATAACTTTAACCGAATCGGAGCACTACCCCCAGCAAAACGTAGTAGAAAACGAAAATTAACTATACAACCCCGTGCAAATTTTAAATCCGAAGAAGCAAACTACCCTTTTTCCGAAATAAACAATGTCATGCTAAAGCAGTTTACCGAGTTAACAGTGCGCCTATGATGTCATCATTCAGTGCAAAGTAACTATGCACTTCGGAGAATACACTGCGAAACTATACAAAGTCTCATTAGAGAGGCGGAGTATATTTAAAGTGCCACGAAACGTATGCCGTAAAAGTCGACACCACGGCCCATAGGCAAAGAAAATCTACCAAAATAATTTTCCGGTTTAGGCCAGCCTCAATGAACACGGCAGATGGTTAAACGTCAGGGAATGTTTTGAAGAAAAAGTATGACAAAATATGCTACGGCTTTTTTGGAGCCAAACAATATTTAACGCGCCTCGATGAACTGCGTTGTAAAAACCTACATACGCCTGAAATTTAGCTGTCTGCTGTTTCGAAAGTTTCAACGTTCCCTCTTAAAGGCGGCCGCTCAAATGATACAAGCTTTTAAGCTAAAAGTAGTCATCGCTCGGCACGAAAAACGAACCATGCACAACAGCAGACGACCAACAGTCCGTCTGCTCACACGAATGTCATTCGCGGTCGCCGGCGTCGCCTGCGTTCGAATAGAGCGTCGGCTGCGCCGCCGTCTGCTACAATGGACCGTTTCCTTCCAAAGATTAAAAATGCCTTTTGAATGTAGTTTTGCCAATGGGCTGTTTACTTTGAATGAAAGGTAATAAGAAAATTTAGTACATACGGCAGCTGTATACGAGAAGCTTCCGCGATTGGGAGAAGCACCCAGCGCATAGCGAGCGTGTGTGCGGTATGTACGGCTTCACAACACATATTCTAGCGGCGTTTATAAATAGATTACCCGCGGAACGACTCAGCATACTTTGTCACACATTTATTCAAAGCACTCGCTAACGTTTATAGATAAGCAGCCTCAATTGGTACCGTACTAAACAAGAAAAATACTGTGGTAAGTTGTGTTTACATGTTTTCTAAGGTCCCTACCAGCTCGTACCCCTATAAGTCACGCAGCGTTATATAGATACTCCGCCTTTGAAATGGCATTTCATATTTCCACAGTCTGTTCTAGGATGTTCGTAGTTGCTCTATACCTAAAACAAAATCATAGGTGCCCCCCGTGAAGGCATAAAATGGCTTTGAAATCTTTCGCTTCCACATATTCTCATAGGGGGTAAGCCTATACATTTCACCCCCAGTCTGCGGCGGGGTCGCGAGCGCTCCATTTGTTTGTGAATACGGCGTTTGTCTATAGGTGTAAAGCCCATGGGAAACTTGGTACTTACTGCTTCAAGTTTCAGAGATCCTGGCGACGAAATACACCAGCTAGAAGTTCGAGCGTTCGCGCAACGCATTCATGGAAAACAATTTCTGCGTCGCATAAGGCAATCTGCGCCCTCTACTGCGGAGCAACAAATGAATTAGAAGTTTTTACTTCTTGCGAAACGTCAAATCGCCTGCAATGAAAAGAAAAGATACGAACACGTGCTGCGTGTTTGCTGCTTATCATGCGCGGCCAAATGTGTCTGTCGAGCTTTCTCATACTCGAGAGCAACACGCAGGCGGTTCAGCGACTGCACGCAGAGGTAGGGATTTCTGCGTACGCGAGCAACGTATACGCAGTACGCAAGAATCGTGATGCGTATGACGCATGCGCAGTAAGCAGCACGAAGGCCGCCTACGTACGCAAGGGTTCTGCGTATGCTTACGTACGCAGTGCTAAAACTCTATTATTAAGGGACTTTACGGGCGGGTACAAGCCAGTGCCGCGCTCGGCCGGCGTCGCAGTAACCGCGCCGACAAATTGAAATATTACCGCGATATTTGCTTGGTTTTTGCTGAAATGTCTAAGCGGACCTTGAATTGAACTTTCCATCGGCGCTGTGCACACGTTCAAACAACGTTAATCAATGCACTTGGCTCGTTGGGACGTTCACGTAGTGTATGCAACTCGTGCGTGCATTGTTTACCTGGAAAGAAATTATAATGCACTGCATATCCGGGGGTTATAGAGCTCTTTCCATTACAGGTCCACGGAAACGGCCCCCAAGAAGGCACTGACAAACGTGTTGAGTGTGTAGAATACATCCTTTTGAGCATTAACGCAGAGTATAACTCCTTGGAACAAAGCCAGCGATTTATTATTAATTTTTAAAAACAGAGTTTTTTGAAATTCGCGGGCAGAGAGAATGTCGCTTGGCGGTGTCGCATGGAACTATTTCCTTGACCCGTGACGTCACGGGTAAGTTGACTGGCAAAGCTTGCTAGAAGCTGCCATTCGCTGCGGCCACTGCAGCCATGACGTCACGGACACGCTTCCGGTAGGTGCGAAAGTCGTCTGCTCGTGCGCTGCTCGAATGCTCGAACTCTGTGCGGGCTGTTACACAGCTCGCCGCCCTCATCGGTTAGGTGGCCATTGCCCATTAAGTACAACAACCGAAGCGACGCAGGGATCGGCAGAACGAAGCTAGATTTACAAATATCTTATTTATATAACGTGGTTTCAGGAGTACCGGAATGTCGTCCGACGAGGCGTCAACAGCACGTTCAAGCACCTCACGATGGCAGCACCTCCTCGACCGCCGTATAAACACCGCCGCTGTGGCCCCTCCTCCCGCATACCGTTCGCGAACGACACGGCGGATTGTTAGCACCGATGTCCGAAATAAAGCGTGCTAAAATTTGTTGGCGTCTGGAATACTGAGCCGAATATCAAGTATGAAGCCCTCGTGAAGATCGCTGACCAGCAGCAAATTGCTGGTAAGAGCGATAGCCGTGATACAAGCTAGTTTCTGCTCAAGCCAGCTGCCGCTGGTGCATTTCGGCTGATCCGATCTGCTCGTACTAGCTATGCAGAGGCGTAGCCAGTAATTTTTTTCGAGGGGGGCTGACATTGCTGCTCAGCCTCCTCCGTATCGAGATACCTGTCCCCAAACCTGTCACCTCTCAAATGCTCCATAAATTCTGCATGCCGGGATGCAAGATTGCACGAAATAATAGTACCGTTAGAGGCTTTCGTTGCATTGAGTATCCTGCGCATGTATTGTTTCAATCATTTCTTTAATTTAGTAAATGCAGAACTGAGAATTGATCACAGCCAGTTTTCAGCCATACAATTAACAGTTCGAATACGTAGCCTTCCTGACGGACCCCAAGATGAAATAGTTACATGCAATATCTCCAGTGTGCTTATATATTGATTAAAATGCAGCATCTGCGCTCTTAACAAACTGAAGTGTGTGACGAACAGACGAGGACTCTCAGCAGACCACTTCAACAGACTTTCCACCGGAGCATACATAGCGGCTAAAAACACCGAGATTCAGTGCGAACAAGAGGCCCGAGAGGAAGAAGACAGCGCGGCGTCAGAAGATCGAATTCGGCCTGTGGAGGCTGCGAATGCGGCGTCACGCTACCTCCTAGTTGTTGTTTTTTTTTATTTTATTTCTCCACGCACTTTATCTCTGCGTGCTTTGGCAGCTTGTCTCTTGTCTCCTTTGTATGGTCCAATGAACGATTTCAGAAAGCTAAATGCACCTTTTGCTTTTTTTATTCCCGCCGAAATCTCTTTTGGAGCGTCCAGATTGATTTCCGGCTCTGGTGGTTGTTTTGGTCTGCGGTATATGACAGTGCGAAAGAATTTTGTGGGGGGCTGAAGCCCCATAAGCCCTCCCTCTGGCTACGCCCCTGCAGCTATGCGTCGGCAGAGTTAATCCTATAATTATTTTACTTTTTTATTTTACTATGATTCACTATAAGGCAGTTTCATAGGTAGACGATTTACGACAGCGTTGATCATGTTCCAAAGCGTCGACCGCCGCGGCTTCAAAGGGAAACAATTTAGGCCTAGCGACGACTAGGGACGGTCACGCACGGCGCCGTCATTCGCCGCGCTCGCGCGCCCCACCCCCGCGGTAATTGTGTAACGTACATCTCAGCCTGCTCGCGGCATCCCGTGCTGCAAGCGTTGCAAACTCGTGTACTTTCACAGCTAAGGCCGCGCATTTTGTGACGTTCTGCTCAGCAACAAGCCGTTCAAACGATACTGCAGGCAAGACAGGCTTCAGTACGCAGTCGCTGCGCTGTCGGCCGTAATCGAAGACGTCGGGCGGCACCATATTCTATACACCGATCTTTAAACGTGATACAGTGGGCAAATGAATAGCTTTGTGAAGCAGACCCGCTCGTACGTTTCGCGCACTCGGGCGCCGACGAGTAGCTTCCGTCAACAGACGCCGTCATAACCTCGGTTAACGACGCAAACCGAGGTCGTCAAGCTCGGTTTCCGATAACCGCGGTTAGTGGTGTAACCATGGTTTGGTCCGCCGTGTAACATGGGCTAACCATGGTTTCGCGTAACCGCGGTTACAGGTCTGCGCGAACTGGCGAGCGAGGACGGATTGACGCGAGTACGCTAGCGTACGAGCGAGCGCGCGGCAACCGGAAGTGACGTATTTCTGGGCGGAGCTTCAACTTGCTTGTATTTATTTTTTTATGACTCCCTTCGGCGTACGAGTTGAGAGGGCAAATTGGAAGGGTCATTTTTAATCGCCGATATTTCTGGTGTTGCATGCAGAAGCTAGATCGAAAATTTTTGCGGGAGAATGATGGGGGGTTCAATAACTAACAGTGTGATGGCGTTGTTTATCTTCCTTGGTGACCCCTTTCAGTGGACCTTTAATGCTTAAAGTCAATATTAATAGCATGGGATTCATGACAGGGACAAACGGGGAATAAAGGAGTGTCGGCCGCAACAATTGTCCATTCACAAGCACCCCGGCTGCAGCAGACAAAAACAAGAGGGGCATGGAGAGGACAGGTATAAATGAATGCATATAATTCTGACAAATAAGTAAAAGGGAAGATGCATTAGTTACAATTCGCGTTTTTCGCAGAACAGGAGGTGCACCACAAGGTTTTCAAACAGCATTAACAGCTACTGCATACTTATTTGGAGAAGCATATAAAGTCACTGCTTTATGAAACATATGAACAGATTTGTCACCGCTGCATATATTTATGTTCACTCCTTTTGCCGCTCATTTCCTTCACTTGCTGCAGCACTTCACAGCAGCATTGGCAACGGCTTAGTTTGAGGTGTTTCGCCCGTTCTCGTTTTTCTGCCTTTTTTGAATTAACCCCTTTCACATAGAAGTGCAGTTTGGTGACTAAATAAAACCTTATTACTTCTTCAGATCGGCCTTCTGCGTGAACGGGGCAACAAACTTATTTATGCAGTCTATTTCTAACCACTTCCAAAATATCAAGAATACTTTCAGAATCTGTTCGTCTAGGGCCGATTCCTACTCTTCTGCTGTTACGGGTATATCAGGCAGACTTGAAAATTTTGTTTTCGAGGGCCCATGAGTTTCAACACCAGTGGGTTTCCTGTTTCTTTGTTGTCTTTCTTTCAGTATCATTTTTGAAAGATATATGGGCCGGCAGATTCGGCAATAGCGTCGGTACGGCATCGGAGGATAATGCTGGCTTCCCACGAGGGATGCGGACTTCTTCCCCGTTCACAATATGAACATCCCGTAGAACGAAACGAGGTTCGAAATGAAGCTCACAAATAGCACAGCTCTCATCCAGCCGCTTGTCCGAGTGACGGAGGTTGATCTCCCACTGCTTCCTTTGAGCGTCATCTTTGGGAACGCCGAACAGGGCTATTTTGGGCCCCCGGCCTTTTGTATGCACATAGCCAGTCTTGCATCCAGGCGCGTAGCAATGGTTTTGACGACGGGCCGGCATATATTTTGGTTTGGGCCTATCTGCAGTGACGCGGTAAGTCTGTTGTGCGGTGTCCCACAAGGGTCTATTTTATCTCCTTTGTTGTTCAACTGATATGTGAATGATATATATGACCACGTGAAAGCATCCACCATATTCCTTTACGCCGATGACACTTTACTAGTATCAAGCAACCCTGAGTTTTCATGTGCCCTGGTTAACCTTCAGGAGGACGCTATTAAAGTTAGTGATTGGTTTGTCTCAAACTTAATGCAAATAAATAGCACCAAGTCCCGACTTGTCTGTTTTCATAACCCGTACAAAGATGTACCAAATGTAGGTTCCATATATTTACGCCCCCTCATATTGCTCTCTGTGTTCTTGTCAACCTATAGATAGCGTCCCGTCGGTTAAGTATCTTGGTGTGCACATAGACAGTGATCTGAGACCCACATTTGTAAGAAACTTAGCAGTGTTGCATGTTTGTTGCTTAATTTAAAAACCGTGATGCCTTTTTCTATAAAAAAAACTAATCGCCTATGCTCTGGGGTATAGTGTTTTAAGATACGTTATGTGTTTCTTTTTAACAGTTCTTTCACATGGAAATGTCGAGTTAATAGGATATTGTTACGTAGGGGTGACAAGGTCGACGACACAAATGAAGGGTCGATGATTGCACTGAAGAAACTCTATTGGGCTGACTTGCGCCCGCAAAACAACAGCAACTCGGCGGCGGCGATAGTGACAAACGTGCTGGTCGATCGTCGAACAAAGAATGCCCGTCACACTCGACAGAACAATCTAGATAACATCGCAAACAGCTACCAGCACGGGCTGGAACATTGTGGAAAGACACCCGAGTGGCCGGAACCTTCGAGACAGATCTCGGTGCATCTTGCGCTACAACGAAATTGATGTTGTGACTCGCGACATCGAGCATTAACAAACAAAGATTACGGAACTGATACGCGTTCCAGGATCAGAGTGATAAGCCTGTATGCCGGCGGCTGATAAAAAACAACAAATACAGTTTTGACGGTTTCGCGGCATTACTCCCCCCTTAAAAAAAAAAAAAAAAAACATCGCCTCGATGTTCCAAAACAAAGAAACTTAAACATAAACACTGCAAAGTTTAAACACCGCAGATTCTTTAACGCGCGTAATATGGCTTCATTCGTACAACATGTACATACAATTTCTGGGCGTTCGCGTCGTCGTTGTGATGCTGACGTTCCGTCGGGAATGACTTCATAGTCCAGTGGTCCGACGCGGCGAAGGATTTTGTATAGCCCAAAGTATCGCCGCAACAACTTTTCACTTAATCCGCGACGGCGAATTGGTGTCCAAACCCACACTTGATCTCCTGGATTGTACTCTGCGTGGCGTCGTCGTAAATTGTATCGTCGGCTGTAGGTGCGCTGTTGGTCTTTAATACGCAGCCGTGCGAGTCATCGGGGCAGCACGGTCGAGGACGTTTAGAGCGACGTGTTGCGTCGAAGTCGTCGTAGCAGGTATAGCTAAATTTGTCTGCAGAGAGCTTGATGAGCTTGGATCGGAGGTCGATGATAGCCCTATTTTCATTTAGGAAGTCCATGCCTAAAATCACGTCGCGGGAACACGGTTGCAAGACCACAAAGCTCGTGGGGTAAGTACGCCCATTTACGGTTATTCTTGCAGTGCATCGTCCCGATGGAGTAATCAGGTTGCCACCTGCGGTGCGAATCAGCAGGCCATCCCAAGCGGTTGTAACTTTCCTGAGATGGGAGGCTAACGGTCCACCGATGACTATGAAGTCATTCCCGACGGAACGTCAGCATCACAACGGCGACGAGAACGCCCAGAAAAACATCACTACAAGCGTCCTCTACATGCCACAGGAGAATTTGCTCAGCAGTGTCTTTAGAACAGCCGGTTTGCCTTCTTTTAACAATTTGTTTAAACAAATTGTAGTACTAAAATATTTTTGGAGCAGTGAATACAGGCACGTAAACACGAAACCGGTACCATTGAGACATGTTCCTCGTTATCTTGAACCGAATGTGCGCACTCATTACGGTAAAGCAAGAAGACGCTATTATGTTTCAGCCATCTTCAACGAATTACCGGACGATGTATTTTCTATAGTGTGTTGTGTCAAATGTTTCTTTTTTTTTTTTTGCCTTTAATGGAGTTCTGATGTGGTGCGAAGATTGCCGCAGCTGCCGGTTGTCGCCGCACAAGCCCAAAGTGGCTTCGTCGCTTCCGTATGTGTATGTTGTTTTTTACTAAATAAAGATTATTATTATTATTAGCAGTCTGTCCCAGTGAAGCAACCGGTTAGTACAGGCCACATGTCCGCTTACCCCATTATGTGCGAAAGAAAAGCACGAAGAGTTTTGATCTCCTGGCAGAACACGCATACACCGACGCACGTGTTGTAGTGAACACTCACTTCCGACGGGAGCTTAAACAAGAGCCTGAACTGGCCTTTACTGAACAAACGCTTGGAGTGACCTCCGATAAGCGCTAAAAAACATGCACACAACAGAGCAACAACGAAGCCACAAATGCACACAACGCACTGACAAATTCAACCAGCTGACAGCGACGGGCGGCGCAAAATCCTACCGTGAAGTCTCACGTGGCGCCACCTGGTGACGGCGCCTCGAAGCAAACGCCTGGCGACGTACGTGGGGCCTCCGGCTCCGTGTGATTCCGTTCCCTCAACGCATGCCTCAATGGTAGGGTCTAGGGTGCCTCGGTACCGGCGGCGCGCTACATCGAGGCACCCTAGTAGGGTCTAAGGCTATGGTGGCTACTAAGGCTCCTCTGTAGTATAGTGCTCTAGAATATTGGGCAGTGTGTCGACCTCGCCGCGAAATGCATGGGAGCGGGGGGCCGCAGCGCAGAAGGCGCCACCAGCAACTGGTGTGTCAGCGGTCCGGGCCGGGCGCACGCGTATGCGCGCTGTGCGGCGGGGCAGATACCGGGCGCACTGTACGTTCTTTTTCGCTTGTGCTTCGTCTCGATATGCTAGCGTCAACATTTTACAAATATGCCGGCTAATGTGGCTCAGTACTGTTAGCACTCATCTAATTTATTTTCCATTTTTGCCGTCTCACAACACCTCGAGAAAGCAACATGACAGCACTTGGGCTCCGAGAAAACAGCTTGGAGAGGGGCGTACGAATTCAGACTCGCACAGCACGCTTCATTCGCCGTATAGCTTACTTTAGTATTCATAAAGCACCTAAATAACGTTGTGAAATGTAGTCGTTTTGAAAAAAGGGCCGTGTGGAGCTTGGCTGTATGAAGTCAAAACATGCAACACATGCATTCGAGCGCTGAGTAAATACAGCTGGTCATCAGTAACCCCTTATTAAAACAGGCCAAAATGGTACATTGCGTTGCTTCACACGCAAACCATGCCGACTACATTGCGTCGCCTGAAGCCACGAGAATAGTCGGCATTGCAGATCGATTGAATTAAATGTAGACTACCCCGCTGGAGGTAGAGATAGCAAGGACATGGAAAACGAACGACAACCAGGTAAACAGGCTATTAAATAACAGAACACAGTGGGTCTGGAAACGTTGAAGAAGTAGGAGGTAAAGCTGAAAAAAAACAAGTGTCGCCTAACAGGGAGGGAGAAAGGGTTGTATGGGAGGCATGCGGCACCGTGAAAAGAGCGACCGTGAAAGTGAAGAAAGGGTTGAAATTTTTGTGCGGCACGGCAAACGCACGACGTAGAAGAAAGCGGGCAATTGAAAACGAAGAACAATGGAGATATATGAAAGGCATTAAAAAAAAAACACGGAAACAGCCGAACTTAAGAACCAAATGAAGGCCTGGGAAGAGGAAAGCAGTGCACAAACAGGCTACAAGGATTCAACAACTTAGTGAAAGTGTACATCAATCTAAGGACCAACCTTTTTTTTTTCAATAAACTAGAATTTCTTCTAACGAATAGCTTCATATATCCAGAGATGCGTGCCTACTTAAGACATTTAATCCCAATGCGTTAAGCTTGACTGTAAATCAATTGTTCCATATAATGTTTTCTTTCTAAGTAGTTTTTTTTTTTATTCTGCGTGGTCAAGCAACCGGTAATATGCAAGTCATTCTTACCCCAGAAAATCGCTCTAGTCCTGTTTTGGTGCACATACATGCTGCGAAAGAGAGGTTGTAAGGCCGGCACCAGGTTTCTCACCATGAAACAAAAACTGCGCAATAGGCTCGAAGCTAGGTCACAGTTTGCCCGGCAATTTGACTCGGGTGGTCTTTCTGGACGCCGTTGCACTTCAGAGTTTGCAACATTCCTGTAAAGTGTTGAGGCTCCAAAATTGGAGCGGAAAGCTCACACTTGAAGTAATGAAAATCCATGTGCTTTTGCGGCCGCTTTTTGCGAAGTCAACGAACCGCGACAACAGTTCCCAAAGGAAAAAATAATTAAATTTCCTTGGAAGTATTTTACATGTAATACCAACCTTGTTATAGTTTTCTTAGGGAAATAATTATAGCCTGATTAGTTCTGTAAAGAGTAGTCGGCAAGTCGCCCCACTATAGTCCTTTAAGCAGCACAATCGACTACTCATATTCGAATCGCACACTCGAAGAATAAACACGCATTAGTGTCCGCATTTGAATTTAGCCTTAATTAATTGCTTGTGCATTAGGTGGTCGTCATGTTTGAATTTTTCCGTTTTCTCTCGGTGCGCGACAAGAACTGCAATAATTGCCAAGGCGACACGCAATTATAAGGCATTTTTTTTCTCTGTACATTTGATATGCTAGTAAAGCGCCCGCACTCAAGTGCCCACTATGAACGTATTCGTATGTGGCTGGTTTAATTCTTCGTATTTGATCTGAAGCATTGCCCTAGCTGTACTTGGCTTTTTTTTTTTTTTGCATCTGTACAACTGGTTCACCCTTTCGTGAGTGGCACGTAAACAAATATCCGCGACATATGCATTTGTTAATTACAAACAATGATCAAATCCTTGAGTGGTGTATATGCTCACTTATTTTTGCCGATAACCAGCGCATGCTTTAATTTATATAATTATGAATAAATATGTTTTGCTCCCGCACTTGTGTAAGCGGTGATTAGGGTGCAGAAAGAACACCAATTAAGGAGATAAATACAGGATACTGATGAGTTAAGATAAACGTTAAGTCATGTATTGATAAGCGCAGGCTACAAAATATAAACAGGTGTTCGTAAAATATTTGTAAAGGGCCCTCACAAAGCACAATTAAGCATTGATTCTCATGTATACCGTTTTACTCCGCGTGTAATACCGCCCCTTACAGGAAGAATGATTACAAAACACCGCGCTGCGCTGGAAAAAATCCGTACAAATATCTCATCTGACGATTTCTGGCTGTCCGCAGGAATAACAAATGTTGACAGAGTTTCAAATGGCGATTCAAACATCGCGCGCTGCTGCGAAGGAATATCAAAGCTTGCAAAGTCTCCAGAGAGACGTAAATAAATTGCAGGGATCAGTTTAATCACCTGGAATAAGTAGCCTCTTTATTAAATATTGAACCAATGGCGTAGCGTGTGAAAATAGCTCCAAAAAGAACCGCGCCGCTCATCTGTACACCCGCTATCCCCACAGCCGATACGCGCCCAGCGCCGAACGTGGCACCCCTGTTGCAGGCCGCGCCCTCTCGCGGAAGTCGATGCCTGTCATAGCAAAAGCGGCCCGCTCTCCGGCGCCGGCCGTCACACTGCCCAACTTCTAGAGCACTATATCTGTAGGGTTTAAAACCCCTCTATATGGAAAGTAGCGAAACTCTCCTCCCTTCGGCTGCTTTCCTCCTCAATTCTCCTCTGATTTCACTCTCCCACCGGCGGGAGTGCTGCGCAGGACACGCTGAACCTGCCTGCACTCGAGGGGGTGGTGGTGGTAAGAACATTTATTTACACAAGGATGTTTGGATCGGCCCTTAAGGGACCGGTCCTTACAAGCACTAGGCGGAGGTCCCTAGTTGGGGACCTCAGTGGCGGTTGCCGCCGCTCGGGAGGCTTGTTGGGCCTGTAAGTCGTGGCAGCCAAGCAGGACCACCTCCCGGTTTTCCCGGGTTGGGTTGGGGATGGGGGGAATAGCCGGGTTGGAGGGGCAGGCCCACACCATGTGATAGATGTCAGAAGACACCGCTCCACAGTGTGGGCAGCTACCACTAAAGGAGGGGTCAAAATGTTTTAGGGCTGCCGGGCACAGCAATGTATTGGTGAAAAGGCGGAGTGCCGCCGAAGTACAGCCACTGTAGCCGAAGGGTCAATGGTAGTGAATGGGGGGGGGGGGGGGGGGTTGTTGTGCTGCCTTTTAAAGCGTTCTTGCTTTGCACAGGTAAATATATAATCGATTTGAAAATGTTATGTTTGGTTTTAGTGGCACATATTGCTCGAAACAACAAAGAAGGAAGGATAAGGCACGCTCAAAACGGCAAGAAATGTTTGCGCTCAGCATCGCGCTCGGGTACTCTGAAGCATCAAGAACGGGGAATAAACTGAGCAGGCAATTATGGTGTCATCTGTGTTGGGTGACAGATAGATGACCCTGAATGAGGGCCAATGCCCCCTTCAGAAGTCTTCTGCATCCTTGCGCGTGAGCGGCAAACCGGCGAATTCTGACATAGATCGCTTCTGGCTAACCTATAAGCAAAAGCGTCGATTGTTGTATGCTTTCATTTTCAAATCGCATCTGTAAGAAAACGATGAAGCAATGTTCCTACGGCTGGTAATCAGAGGCAGTGTAGGTGCAAAAAGTGGCTTTTATTTCTTCGCAAAATCAATTGATCAGTAAAGTGACTCAGGCAAAATAGCGTCTTAATTTATTGGTTTACTTTAAAGGTCGTAAGATGTGGCGCATACAAAATACACAGTTCCAAATACAGAAGAAATGTAGCGATAAACACTGTTGCACATTGGAACCAAGTAGCATCTTTGCTTTTACTGACACAGCACTGGTCGCTTTGAAAAGGGTCGTAAGACATATGGCGCATGGTACATTAATTCAAAGCACACATTTCCAAATAAAAATAAATGCACAGAAAAACTCTGTTAGACAATTGGAAGATGCTGAGAGTTAACCCTTAACGAAATGAAAAGATATGAAAACGAAGCGCAAGCAAATAATTTTCGTACAAACATTTTTCACACACGCTGCAATCCAATTTTAATTTCGATGATAATAAGCTTCAGATATGCACGAGAATATTTTCAAAAGATGCAAGCAGTTACCATAAATTTTTAAGTATTTACAGATTCATTCAGGCGACAGGCAAAATAATAATTGTATACAGATTTTCAAAGCACAACTTTCAAAAATGTTTCAAATTAATAAAACATGAAATTACGAATGCATACTGTCACCGAATCTAAGCTGCAGCGACCCGTATGCCTACGCTTTTGCTACCGCATTTATTGCTAGTCACTGTAGATATTGTGAAGGCTTCATCTCGGACAAGGATCTTGATCCGTACGTTCGCGAGAACACTCACAATCTATTTTACAACATTGTGGTAGGCTGGGAAGCAAGATACCAATGAAATGCTATGTTTTATCCAGGCCTGCAGTTGTGCAGTTCTGACTGAATTTTTGAGGAGAGCCTCTCTGTTACCGCGGAAAACCTTCTCAACAATTTTTACAGTTTCGATGACGGCTGGTGATGGGTTCGTCAGTGACATGTGAGACTGTGAAAAGTTCTTCAACTCAATTAACCTTGTCGGTGCCGTATTGGTAATCAGCGAAGCGCGGCAGTCGTTCTGTTCTACTGTTCTACGTTCTGTTTCTGTTCTACTTGAACACTGAAACGCGCAGCAGCACGGCATCACGCGCACGAAACTGCACACGCGCAAGCCACAGGAACGGCACGACGAGGCAGTTTAATGGCGGCAGTGAGAAAATAAAAAAACAAGCAAAACAAGATTTTACGTGCGCTGATGACGTATGGTGACGTGTTGGCAACGTGAGGGGCCCGGCAGCCAACGACAAACCAGAAAAACCGCCCTCACTCTCTCTTTGGAGAGAAGAGCGAGGAGCTAGGAAAGCGCCGGGAGAGGGAAACGGCGGCAAAGATCTTACAGTTTCGCTACTTTCCAAGATAGAGAGGTTTTAGTAGAGTGTAGTGTTTCTGTATATGCTCCCGCAGGGAGCATATACAGGGAGCATACACAGTAACACTAGTAGAGTGCTCTGAGCAGAGTCACCTGGTGACAAATAGCGGAAATATTGTAAAAATGAACAATAGCAGGTGTAATGCTTTAGTGCGGTACTCTGTAGAGTATTTAGCGACGGTACCACCTAAGCGGCTGTACAAGGATCTTATTTCACAATTGTTCTCAGCTCCATTGTACAGAACCTTATACTCTGAAGGCCCAGGGAAAGACGTGCTCAAGCGAGTTAAAAACATGACTGTTGCACCGGGCGTAAAAACATTCTTTTTTAAATTGCATACAGGAACCCTCCCAGTCAAAACATGGATGGAAGAAAAGGGCCTTTTTGTACCTTGGGGCTCAAACTGTCTACTATGTAGGAAACCTGAAACAGTTGAGCACGTTTTCCTGGATTATTGGGATGCGGTGTTTTACTGGGATGTGTTACAAAGAACACTTAAAAAAGACCTGCCATTGACACCACGTGGAACTCGGTACTTGACAACTGTTAATGATGATTTTCAGTATGACCTCATCATGCTATTGGGCCTTCACAGTATTTGGAGGAGTAGGATGGCTTATAGACACTGTGATGTCGATGCACGATCTGTATGTGATTATTTTGTTGAACAAGTGTATAAACTAAAAGAAATTTTGAAGCAGCAAGACGCTGCGGAGGAGGTCTTGAGTCTGATGGGCGAACTTGTGGTAATGAAAGTCCATTAGACACGGTTGTCAGCCAAGGGGCATGGCAACCACGATCTTTTACTGATATATTTGTACCAATTCACGCAATAACGAAAAAAAAATTCTTCAGTGGCGCAATGGAATGACACTACTTACCTTAGCACTAAGCGCGTAAAACAGATGTTCAGATCTTACTGTAACAACTCTTTTCTTTTTTTTTAATCTTGTTTTTACCGCAGCATTATAAAAAACCACCAAGCTCAATCCTGGTAAGTGTTCTCCTTTAGGTTACAATAAGTAGTGTTTTTATTTCTTAACAGCAGCAAAATCAGCTGTGAACAGAGGCACGAGGTGATGGCATGAGAATGGTGACACTAATCAATTAACCTTCACCGTAATCATTTCCTGCCTTCAGTGAGTGTATGTTACCTTTAGGTTGCGTTCACAGACACCTTTCGGTAACTATCGCCGTTTAACCCGCTGAGAGGCAATCAGTGAGGAGAAAGAACTTGCGGGACCCAACCGTTGAGGAGACGGAATTACGCCTCCGGCGTCTCCGCTCCCAGTCGAGCCGCCGCGGAGTGAGCACACTACCCAATATAAAGTGAGCTAGAATTGCTAGCTCACTTTACCCAATATTCTAGCTCACTGTAGACCGGACCTTCTTTATTGGAATGCTCCGTCGCTTCTGCGCATGCGCTAGCTGAAAAAAGTGTGGATGAATAACTTGCCTGACGTGACGTAAACTTGTTTTATGTTTTGTTTGTAAAATGTCTGCAGCTTCTCTTCGCCGTTTTTAGCGATAGGCCGATAGCTGGTCGCCAGTGTCGCCGGTTCCGTGATCGCTCGCAAGCCGGACTTGGCTGTGGCGATAGTGGCGGACGGGTTTCTTGGCATCGTAGCGATCGTAGTTTGATTATCGTGGCCGTGTGTGGCCGTGTTCCTTTCCACATGTTATAATACTCCTTGAGCTTCGGCCTCACTTACTGCTGTTCGTCGAGCGGTATGCTGTGATATTCCCATGCGTTCTCTTGGTTACAGATAGCACCGTCTGCGACCTGTGGAATCTACGACGCTAGTTCGTGTCAGCCCGCCCTTGTCGATGGAACATGCCTGCAGTATGTTGCAAGTAACTGGTGTGTTCAGCATTCCATGTACTTACTTGCATTTCCCGAAATTTATACGAGTCACTGCCTTTGAATCATCCGAATGTACGTATACAATCGGACTGAGGTGTACAGCGCAAGTAAAGGCCCGTTCACACTTGCGACTAGCAGCGGTCGCGCGACCGTTTTGGTCGAAAAGCGACAGTGCAAATGGTCACATCGGTCGAAAAGCGACTGCTGCGGGCCGATCGGGTCGAATTTTCAGTCGCGCGACTACTAGTCGCAAACCAAACCGGAGCACGGTGGAAGAAAGAGAGGTGCTCCGACCAAGCTCCGACGGTGCGGTCGCGCTGCAGCGAGCTCGCGGCCGCTGAAAGGTCCCCTGAAAGGGGTCATCAAGAAGGGTAAACAACGCCATAACACTGATAGATATTGAACCGCCCATCATTCTCCCACAAAAATTTTCGATCTAGCTACTGCCAAACCAGAGATATCGGCGATTAAAAATGACCCGTCCAATTTTCCCTCTCAACTCGTACGCCGAAGGGAGTCATAAAAAATAAAGAATACAAGCTAGTTCAAAGCTCCGCCCAGAGTTACGTCACCAAGACGAACTTCCGGTTTCCGCGCGCTCGCTGGCGTACCGTACTCGCGTGTTCGCGTCAACCCGTCAACTTGCGTCGCATAAATTTCTAGCGCTTGCCTGTCTTCGCCACATCTTTGCGCCCTTTGTCGTCCCGTCATGGACCCCGAGCTTGAGCAGCGACTTTTGCGGATGTCAGCGGAGATGGGCTTCGAGCCCTACAAGAACACACCACTTGTCAACCCGGCGTTAAATCCCGACGACGGTGAAAGCGACTCGTCAGCCGGCTCACCGGACTCCCCTGACGATGGCGGTGGCGATGGTGTTGAGGGGTAAGTGATGAACCTGAGGAATCAAATTATGATCGAAAGAACGTTTTGTTGAGCTAATTGGTTATAGTTCATCGTAATTTCAAGGCGCGAAACCACACACGGACACCAGAAAGGTAACGGGACGCGTCCCGGCCGTTACGTTTCTTGTGTGTTTTTGCGCATTGAACTTACGTCAAATTAGGATCGTCTGCATATGCTTAGTTGTATAACTCATACAAAATATGCAGATGCACATTTAAGGCTAACGCAGGTGCATTTGCGGCTTCTGCGAAACAATGCCCACACAACTGGAGCAAGTGTGTTGCCGCGACGTTCCGGCGGTGGTTGCGGAGAATCCGGAGGGCTGCATTACCATGCATCCGGTATTTGAGAGCGTTTGCTACACCCCTGAAGTGCTCAAGGTCGTCTATTGGGAGATGAGGGAGAACGGCGTCGACCTGGAGGTGGACGGGGAGCTGCACAGGTAATCTCGAAGTGTCTCGCAATTGAAACGCACTTATATGCTTCAACCCCTGTTTTTTTTTCAGCGCCTATTGCCTATCGTTTCCTCGCCTACCGCTCGTTCACGCGCTGGATATGGAGGAGGCTCGGGAGAGGCAACAGGGTTGTGCTGCCGGCATGCGTTGTCTCCCGCATCCGGCGCCACTTTCCATCAGCCAGCTATGTGGGCTTTCGGTACCCTGGCCTCTAAGTGCAGGTAATGGCCCACCCATGTCATGATACACTTTTCCCGTTAGCTGCATATTTGCTTAGTGCTGCTATAGGCCCATTTCTCTCGCGAACTGTTTTAATACTGTTGACAGTGGACCAGCATGGCTTTTGCAGGACAGCAGCAAGATTTCACCGTCTTAGTGCATTTTACCTTATGTGCATGTCGCTGTGTGCGCAGCCCATTTAAGTGTTCTCACTAACGCTTGTTGCATATGACAGAGTACAACTTGTCCTTACCTGTGAACAACATTCAGTGTAGTGTGGAGGTCACGAGAGAGTGAATTGTCAATGGCAAATGTGTTGCCTACCACATGTGTAGAAATGAGATGTACGGAAGCTGTGAATAGCTCTTTTTATTGAGAAAGTTTACAGCAGGCATCTTTTATTTACATCTGCTCTTTTCATTCCTATTTTGACTTTGTCATCAATTTTTCTCAAGTTTGTGCATTACAGACGCTGTCTGGCCGTCACGTCAGTTTACTAGGGGTTCACAATGAAAGAGAACAAAGTCATGATCAAGGGCAGCATTTTTAATGCCGTTCAGTTCTTACACCAAAATGTCATTCCGTGCTTCAATATTTAACCTGTTTTTTAAGGCAAATTTCTTCATTGCTCTATTGTTCCGTACTGTTCGGCACTTTGGGGTGACAGATATCGTTGCGGTTCTTCATCGCACCCAGTGTCATAGTGTCTGACCCCTACCAATCACTAGCTGCCAAGACTAGTTGCTCGGGAAGCCACACAAGTGCAAATGGTGCTAAACTGAGCAGACGAAAAAAAATTTCACGCTGTCAAAGGTTAGCAAATCAGTGGTACACGCTAGAAAAAGAGAATCACAGCAGGGAGCAGTTATCATCTGCCAGCGTATAAATAATGATATGTACACAAGAAGTCCAGTTGCTCGTAGCCATCTCTTTTTATTATAGCTATCAACAGCCCAGTTATGAGAAGTGTCACAAGCAGTGCCCTTACTTGCAAGCACACATTGTGTGCCCGCTCATGCCAGAATAAGCTTGCATTAATCTCCTCCTAGGCAAATATAGTGTCTTTCTGCTTACCGCCATTTACTCGTTCACTGTATTTTTTTTACTGCACTTCCTTTGTCTTTTTCAAGTGTTCCTCTTTTTCTTTTTTTTTATTCTCTCTTCCGCACTTTCAGATTTTCTCAGTGCTCACAATGCCTTCGGTAATGCTACTATTATAATGTAAAACTGGTTGACCTTCAAGTTCGCCTACCTACTTTGCTGCAGATATACTCGCTTAGTAAATTACTTGGTAGTAGCAGGCCAGGGTGACATGTGCCCGCCGACCTCTTTGCCTTCCTTTTCATTAAATTATTTTCTCTTTCTCTCTTTACTTGGTAGTGTTTCCACTCTTCTTGTCAGCATGTGTATTGGTTCTCATAACAAGCATCGCCAGTGACCTGTCTGAACGCCAACTTGTTCCGCTACGCAAGCTGGTCTGGCTGCAGCGGCTGTATCTATCCATGATGGCCCTGCAGTCCCTTTTCTTCTTGCTTTATGTTATTGCTGCCTGCATATCTGTTGCTTGCATATCCATTGCTTGCATATCCGTTGCTGCTGGGTGCAGCGCACGCTCAGCGCAGGTTCAGCGAAGTAGAATCCTGTCACAACGAAAGGGGATGACTTGTTGATGCAGTCGACGTGTAGTGGAGATGTTACCTGTTGAAACGGCTTGGAATTCTACAGATGAAATACCCTCGGATCACCTTTTTAACTGGCTGCCACGCATGAGGATACTAGTACTTTTTGCACACCTGTGTTAATATGTCTTGAAAGCAAGTGTGATAAACCTGCTCGTGTGTCTGCAGGATGATTAGCCTGGAAAAATGGGAGTTCTTCGGCAAAAGGATGAGATTCCATGCTCCATACACGTCATCTTTGATTCGCAGACACCTAGGACTCATAGCAGTCCATCGCTGTCAAAATGCAACCAATGCTGCCATACTCAACTTCATAAAAAATGGGGCTTTCTTTTTCACGCAATTTTTTTATTTATACCTCAAATGCCCCTGTGTAGGGGTTTTACGGCTTCAAGGCGCTACTGTTCGTTCTGAACAATGTGACGTTCTGCTTTTTAAACTTCTTCTGTCGAAAATGGTCCAGTCACCTTTTCCTTGTTCTTCAAGTTGTTAATGTAGCGGAAAATCTACGCATTTGCTCTTAAAAGCCTAGTAAGGGAGCTGAATATCTCAGTCATCTTTGTACGTCACCTTTCGCTTCGGTCTCACTACAAAACTGTTTTTTGCTAAAAACTTCAATAAAAAAAAAAGTCAATAGGAGGCTTTGGCCGAGAGGTCATATTCACGACGTGTGAACTGCTCGGCAGCTTTTGTGCAGTAATGTGAAGCTGAACATTCTCTAATAAATTAATCGAGGGGCAGTCAGAATTATGTAACTCCATGTTACCTTGCATTCCTGCACCCAGAAACCTAGCAATGCTGAAGCCGTAAAGTGGCTGCTTCTATATTCCATTCATGAGCATCAAATCTCTCCAAATGTGCCAGCAGTATCTCATCCCAATCAAGGTCGGCTTTCTAGAAGTCTTGTAAAAGGTCTTCGCTCATACCAAAAGTAGCGAAAGAAACCCTAATGGGTCATTGTGATGATGTGGATTGTGGCAGCTCATGTGGGCAAGATTAGGTAGTGAGTCAACGGAGCAGAAATGTCTCTTCAAAATAGCAGTAAAGACTTGAAGTCGCTCCGAAAGGGACTCAAGTCACCCTCGAAGCCTTGTTGGTGCGCCATCTGGGTAGATCTTTGGGTCCGGAGCCTGCGACGGAGTCTCACAGTCGGTTTTACAACCTTGCCGTATGTAGCAGCATCTGAGGACTTTCCTTTGATCAATTTGTCAAGAGTCTCCTCGAAAAAGTTCTCTTCCATGTTATTTATCTGCGGATACAATGCTTCAGTTCTGTCTAGCAGAACGTTGACCTTGAGATCGGTGAATTCTGGTTCCCGTCTCGGCTCTTCCTCCACTTCGGCAGGGATACCATGAAGATGGGTGCGGAGATTTTGTTGTGGTTCCAGGTAGCGTTTCATGCTTACAGCAAGAGACCTCTCCGCCAACGTTGGAAGCTTCACCTGTCTTCTTTACTAGTACCGCGTCTTGTGTCACTGTGGGTGGCATTGTCCTGCGAGATTCCTGGGATTCCTGTTGCGGCGTGGATTGTCTAAATGGAGTGGAGCCGAGGCGGCCGCGGAAGGAAGCAATGAAGCTTAGACTGTATACCACTTGAACTTGCAATGGTCCTTGCAACTTGCAATCTAAGTTCCAACATAGTACAGGTAGTGTCCAAACACAGAGAATTGTGAATGGTGCTAATATATTAAATGATGAATGATCAATAACTTTTCTTTTGCCCCGCCATAGTGGCTCAGTGGTTAGGGCGCTCGACTGCCGAACCCAAGGATGTGGTACCAAATCTTGGCCGCAGCTGCCGCTTATCAATGGAGGCTAAAAGCAAGGCGCCCATGTACAGTGCGATGTCTGTCAGTGCACGTTACAGAAACCCAGGTGGTTGAAATTTCTGTGTAGCCCTCCACTGCGATATGTGATTCATGAACCTGTTGATGTTGATGGTAGCGCAGGCAGCAATAGTGGAGGTGGTGGTGGTTTTGAAAACCTTGAATGCCTGGCAGTGATGAGGTCCTGCTTTTCAGGCCTGTTGTAGTGGCTCGTCATGTGGTGCGGAGTTGGCGGCCGGTTCCTTAGGAAGCTTTCCTTGTAGGAAGAGCCCTCGCAACTTTCCAGAACACTGGCCAAGAGGCTGTCAACATAGCCTGTGGGAAAAAAAAGCACCAAGTTAGGTATGGTTTGACTGCACAACAGCATAAATGACGGCATATATGTGGTGTCATGCTCTGCAGCTGGCTCTCTCTCTTCATCCCAGTCCAAGTCATCGTCGAACACCAAACTCTCTGCTTCTGGCTGTACTGTATGAGATGGTAGTTCCCGTGGCTGTGGGGTTGATGCACCTTGTGCTCTAAATCATTTTGGTAGGGGTGACAGTGGGGCAGCAGGCAGTTCAGTTTGAGTCCTGGCCGCAACAAGGACTCTCAGGTTCAGGTTGACCTGCGTAGCTGCCACAATTTTTTGCTCTTGTTACAACATGCAGATATTCCAGGGTAGAATGAGGTAAGATGCGTGCACTAAGTGAAAAGAAACCGAGCAAGGGTTGAGCGGGAGTAAAACACGTTGGTTGGGCTAATTGGTGCATTGCATGAAGACTAACCAGCCTAGAAGAGGCACACAGGAAACAACAGAGAGGCAGAAAGAACGAACCAGTCTCTTTCTTTCTGCGTCTGTTTTTTCCTGTGTGCATCTTCTTGGCTGATTAGTCTTCATGCTTGAGCGGGAGGAGGAGGAATCAACATTTATTAAGCCCGAAATAATTCGGTGGTGCATGCGCCTCAGTCTTCGTCTGGACAGCACGGTCACCCCAACTAGTGACGCCTGACGACCATGCTGCCCAGACGAAGACAAGTCCACTTGTCAAAAAGTTGACTTGCAATTTTCAACCAGCCAAAGGACGAGACACAGGGAAGAAGAGAACAGGACAAGGCTGGGCTACCAACTGAATGTTTATTGAACGAAAGAAAACAACGAACTCTTCTTCCCTGTGTCTCATCCTTTGGTTGGTTTAAAATGAGTTGTTACCAACTCGCCCAGTCGTCAACCTTGTTGGCTTGCAAACTGAGGCTCCTCCCTAAAACATATAAGCAGGCTTACGCATGTAACTCTGGCAACTGCTACCCTGTTGTGCAGTGCATCCTACTTACAACAGGACCGATGCTGCGGTGTGCAGTTGGGTGCATCGGGCCATTGCTCTTGGGTCTGTGTTGCTGCATTGAACTGACTCCTAAAAAAAAAGGCAGATGCATCTGTCTGAAAGTTGAGTAGCTAGGTGTCACGAAATCGGCGCACATTTTCATCAAGCCGGCACGGCACGAGGCCCGCGCGGCGTCGCGTGGAAAGCATGTAGAGAAAAGCCCCCTTCCCCGCGCGGGAGAGCGCGTAGCTTTGTACACGTTGCCGTCACCCTCTTTCCCATTGCCCGGGGAGGACGGTCCCAGTCGAAAAAAACTATAGAACTGTGTCAAAAATACGACAAAATATCCTGTAGTTCTGTCGTAACCATCAGATATTTCTGTAGTTCTGTAGTACTTTTCTGTAGTTCTGTAGTTTTTCTGTAGTAGATTTCTGTTGTCTGTAGTTCTGTAGTACTTTTCTGTTGTAACTACCGAAATTTCTGATGTTACTACAGAATGTTCTGTTGTCACAACAGGTTTCCCGTCGAAAACCGTACAGAAATTCTGTCGTACCATCAGAAAATTTCTGGAGTTTTTTTCCGACTGGGGTGGTTCATCGGACTGGAATCCGCCAGAAAATTCCAGAATCTTCTATGGGACCTAGCCAATGACGACGCGCGGCTCGAAGGGAGGAAGAGGGAGCGCTATAACCAGCGAAGCTAAGTGTGTGTGTGCGCGCTAGCTTTGGCGCGTGCTAACAGACAGACGCGGCGCGCCCTATTTAAAGAGACCGCGCCGCTTGTGAGTCAGTCAGACAGTTCGTCAGTGTTTGCGACGTGTTCGCCTGTGCTTCGGCTGGACTCCCGGGGATCACCCGCTGCTGGCAAGCCCACGGTCCTGCAAGGGAGCGGCGCTCGTCTCGTATGGCGGCCACATCGTGACTCTTGAGGCGTCGGACTGCTACAGTGCCCGGTGAACAATTTGGTGTTTGTTTATGTAAATCTCTCGTGTTTGATCTGTTGTAAAGCCTGCGTTATTGGATCATTCTGTAGTTGCATGCTTAGCGTTTGTATTCTGTGAACCTCTCGTCTGTTGTATTTCAAGTGATCTTGTGTATTCAGTTGTATCGTCTCTTGCTCTACATAAATTGTGTTTTGTTTGTTACTTCTGACTTCGATCCTTACTCTGGTTCGAACCGGCGACAGCTGGGCACCAAACGGCCACCCTCTTCTGTCACTACTAGGTAGTTGAATTCCGGCTGAGCTTGCCACGCAGGTCGAGGGCATCTCCTTCGCGACCGGAACAGCTACCCCCACTCACTCTAAGGGTGTCTGGGAGTGTGCGCACCGTTAAGGGCGCATCGTTAATAATACCCCCTAATTATTAACGGGTGACACTAGGACATGTTGAATAGACCAGAATTACTGAAAAAGAACACCGTGTAAAAAAAAAACATATAGGAATGATTTTACCATTTTCCTATGCATGTTTGTGACAGTTTCTTTCGATGAAAGGGAGGAATTTATTGTGATTTACTACAACTGACAATCGCCAAAAACAAGCAGTGCTCTCAATTGTTGGCTATGATACAACAAGGTTTTATGAACACCATCTGCTTGTTATAGATTGTAGTAGGAAGCAAGGGAATAGCATGGATAGAGTTAGTTTCTGGGCAGCATATCGATGGGTCTACCCTGCTTTTGCCTTACACCGTGAAACAACTCTCCGCAGCACAGGAACACTGAAAGTTGTACTGAAAGGTAGTTCTGGCTTCATGTAAGTGAAGGTGTTGCATAACTGTTGAGTTCCTTAATAACCAGTTTATATACAGCTCGCGTCTTGTGGAAGTCAACTTTTGCTACTACTTACTGCATTTCTTGGCTGGCTAGTAAATGCAGTGGCTCCACAGTGTTCTGCCGCAGTCTGTGGTTGGGCTTCAGGCTGAAACCAATTAAATTGGCAACTCTTATTGAAAATGATAAAAAAAGCACATCACTTAGTCTACTGTGTATATCGAACAAAGCTGGGCTGCCTAACTTTTATTGTGTAGTAAACAGCAGAGCATAAAGCAGGAGGCATAGAACACGCCAGGGAAATGAACACAGAGGCGTGCAACAACAAATGCTCATTTATTTCTTTTATTATAAAGAGCCAACACTATTCGCTTGTTGCATATGAAAGTAACTTTGCAATGTTGTTTAGCTTTCTGCACACTACTGCAATGCGAAGAATAGTTTTCAGTTCACTTAATACTGAAAACTTATTTGATGAATGTACCAGTGAACGGAAATTAGCTGCATTGGAATGTTCTATTCAATGAGCTGAAAATTAAAAATAGAAAGCAAACAAAAATTCGCAGGCACAGCTGCTTTCACTCCGGAAGCAGCGCAGAGATCAAAATTATATGCCTCACTGTCAATCACGCACACTTAGACGCACAGATGTGGTTACAGAGTTTTATAACTACTTCAACCCCCCCCCCCCTTCATTTTTTTATAGTTCTTTAGACCTGGAAAGACACTGCAATTATCAAATCTTTGCTCAAAGAACAATCGTTCCTTAACTGGCAGAAAATAACGGACTGTTGGACGATCGCGTGGGTGCTTTTCCTATGGAACGGCGGCGCAATTTGGATGCAGCACATGTCCGCATGTGTCTTTCTCGTACTGTCGCCGCTGTTCTGCGGTTTAACTGGCAGGGTACTTCACGCATTCCCCTTCGAAGCAAAGGTATATCGTTGCAGCGATAATATTTAAACCACCATTTCTCGCGTGTACACTGAATTATCGCACAAAATACGATCCCTTTTGATGCCCATCTCGATGTGTTTACATGCCAAGGTTAGCATCGAACCCGCGCGCATCCCGAACCACAGACGAAGGCGCGGCACGCGCCGTTCCATCTGCAATTATGCCTTACCTATGGGACATACAGAAACATAACCTGTCCACGAGAAAGCGCACTATAGTATCTACTACCTTTATGAACCACAGCGGCCAATGTGCGTCGATCATAACTGTTAGAAGACAACAGCATTTACTCCTCTCCGCACCTACGTAGCAGCCGAACCACGACACGGCCCTTTTCAAGTGTTACACATTTTGACTTGCGCCTAACGCAAATGAATCCTATTTCGATTCACGCGCGTGAAAAAAAAATTATTCATCTTAGCCGGGAAACTTACCTTCCTGTAGGAAGGAAGAGTGTCGGCATGGACTTAAGTCGAAGCCTCAGGTGCTTGATATCCATACCCGACTGCCGCACAATTTCCGGATGATAGAAGTACGCATCGGGTGCGAAATGACGACCGCAAACTCGGAAACTTTGGCGGGCGTCCGACGCTTACAGTCCGACACGTTCCATCCAAGCAGCCCGCTGACGCGCATCTTTGGGCAGAGCATGGAGGAAGGAAGAACATAGGAGAGGCCCTTGCTATTCCCAATGCATTGCAGAAAGTGTGGCGGAAGTGACGTCAAAATTTAGGGTTAGCCAAGTCGGGCCATTAGCAACGGCGACGCGTTGCTATGAAAACTCGGGCCACTAGCAACAGCGTTGCTAAGGGCCCGAGCGAAACGGGCGGCATCGGCTGCTTCTCAGTCGGTAGCGGTGGCCGTGACTGAATCTGAAATGGTGGGTTTTGGCTTCGTGTGTGGAAGCCGTACACGTCTCATGATATTACGCACTCATTTGTTATGTAATACATTTCATTTCATCGCCGAGTCGCAGTTTTTTCTCGTCAAAGAAAATTTTATGGCGCGCCGCGATGGCTAGTGTCAATCGCTTGCACGTCGGCGTGCTTCACCGAGTCTTGCTTCGATCAGTTCCTTACTGCAGCTACCCAGGTCTGTGCAAAAAAACACGGACAGGAAGCGGTTTTCAGCATCGCCGCCGCTTCGTGTCGAAAGTATGACCGTAGAGCATCGTACACCGATGGCGCGTGCGCGCGTGCGATATCGTATTTCTAGGCGCCGATGCATACCATATTTCTATTCATGGGGAATGGTCGCCGCTGAACAGCAAGCTTTAAAGCTATGTTGCTCACTTTCTCGGAAGATTCAATGATTAGCGCCCGCAGAACTGTGGCCGCTGGTGGCTCGCCGCTATATGAATTCCGATTTGTACCCGAAGGCCCGAATTGTTTATGCTCCGAGTGTACTGCATGCATGTTTACATATACAGATTATCAACACTAAGCGAACAGCATATTCAAGTGAGCGGTCAACCACAAGGGAACATATTCCAGCTATAGCGCTAGTGTGCACACGCATTATTTATTTTTTTTTATTTATTTAACAATACTGTTAACCCTCAAGCGAGGGTCCTTACAGGGAGGGTATGAAAACTTCGTAGAAAATAGAATCATTCACAATCACTAAATACATCAGCAGAAGACAGTACATTCGTTCAAGCATCAAATAGCACTTTCAAGCAGATGGTCATCCAGAGATCGCTCAAATTCATGCAGATCATTCTGTTCTACAACACTCATTGGCAAGTCATTCCACATTTCAATTACATGGGGGAAGAAGGAATTTCTGAAAGCTTCACTATGGGCGTAGTACGGCTGAATTATTCGACTATGATTTGTTCTAGAACTCCGTTTGCCTGGCGCTTGTATATATGTTTCCTTTTGAATGTTTACCTGTCCTTGGAGCATCTGGAATAGTAGCTTTAGGCGATTTTTTTCTCTACGTATTTCTAATGAATCCAGGTTACAGGAAGAAAGCATATCTGTAACTGAGGCTGTCCTTCGATATCGGCAACAAATAAAGCGTACTGCGTACCTCTGAACTCTTTCTAATTGTTTCTTTAAATAATTCTGTTTAGGACTCCATACTACTGACGCATACTGAAGGATTGGTCTCACAAAAGTTTTATATGCAATTAGTCTTACATCTCGTGTAGCATTCTCCAATTTTTTTCTCAAAAAACATAACCTCTGGTGTGCTTTAGAGCACACCTCTTCTATATGTGTGCCCCAATTTAAATTTTGTGTTATTGTCATTCCTAGATACTTAAACTGAGTTACGTTTACCAAACACTTGTCACCAATGAAATATGGGAACGAAAGAACAGATTTCTTCGTTGTAATGTGCATGTACGTTGATTTGGAATAATTTATTTCCATGTTCCATTTTTTGCACCATTCGCTTAATGCCTGTAAAGAGTTGTTAATTCTAAGCTGGTCTTCCGTGTTTCTAACTGTGGAATAAATTAAACAGTCATCTGCGAATAGCTTCAGTCGTACATTCGGTTCCATGACAGCAGAGATATCATTAATATACACCAAAAATAACAACGGTCCCAGAACAGAGCCCTGTGGAACTCCTGAAAGAACTGGTAGTGAGGCGGACACATGACCATCCACTTTGACCACCTGGTTCCGATTTCCTAAGTACGCTTTAATCCATTTTACAATATTCATATTAATTCCAACTCTTTCCAGTTTAAAAACTAATTTATTGTGTGGCACCTTATCAAAAGCTTTGGCAAAATCTACAGCGATTATATCAATTTGCTGCTTCGCATCCATCGTCATTGCCAAATCGTGAATTGTCTCTACAAGTTGTGTAGTGGTGGAAAGGCCTGCTCGGAATCCGTGTTGGTGAGGGTAAAGTAAACAGCTTGTTTCTAGGTAATGAAAGATATGCTTCGCTATAATATGTTCCATAAGTTTACAAGAAATCGATGTAAGAGATATTGGGCGGTAGTTATTTACAAGAGTTCGGTTGCCTCCTTTAAACACCGGAATTACTAGTGCATTGCGCCAATCTTGTGGTACACAATGGGTGTGCAAGGATTTTTGAAAAATAAGTTTAAGGTATCGTGAGGCCCACTCGGCATATCTTCGGAGAAACTGGGTTGGTATGTTGTCTGGTCCATTGGCCTTTTTAACATCCAAATTGAGGAGCTGCTGAAATACTGGTGAAAGAGAATTTGTAACGAAAAAACAAGAAAACTAGTAGGTTTATTGTTTTGGTTTCATAGACAAACACTACCAATGCATGCACGTAAAGGTTAAAACTGTCTGCCCGAGAAACCAATGAAAAGAATAATGTGCGCCTATGCAAATTAGAATTTGCTCACTTAGCTGCTATAGAGGTAAAAGTTTTCATCCATAAGAGTTTTTTTTAGAGCAAAGTTTGAGAATAGTTTCACTCGGTAATTTAAACTTGGGCTCATTGCCTACGAGTCTATTGTTTGGGGCCAACATGAAACCAATTCTGTGCACATGCACTTTTAGCAGTATGCTTTACTTTTCTCAGCCATGCTATACATAGCGTTTGTAATATTGTTTTATATACTGCAGTTAAGTGGCTCTTGCACCAGTCATACATGCAAGGTGACCTACCTTTTATTTCCTTATGCAAACATATATTTTCTCCTAAAGGGCAGAAAGGTCTTCATAAACAAAATTATGTGTATGACCTGGTTTTGCATTCTCTATAGAGAAGCCTTGTATAAATTTTGCCCTGTTATAGGGACGCTATAACAATGAAAATATACAGTGGAATACCATGCTTCATAACCAAAACATTTATTCGGGGTCGCTCGACCACTGCATTCAACGAGTGAACAGACATATGGAGTATTATGCACACTTAAACAATTGCTGCATGTGTTGAATGACATATAGTACAGAACACAGTATTCATTAGTATTTTTTATACAGTAGCAAATACTTACATGGTATATTTACAGAGGACATTTAGACAACTGTAATGAAAAAGAGTATAAGTAGGTCTGCATAATTTATGTATACACAGAAAAGCTTTATAACATCTAGAACTAATGTACGTCCGACTAGTTTGCTGTAACATGAAAACCATTGTTAAGCATATGGCATAGCTAGTTCACAGATGAGCACTGTTACAAAATATGCAAATGTGCAAGACATGCTGTTGAAACAATGACATACGTGTGTTCTGTTATAATGAACATATTCATAGTCTCCACAAAACTGTTTACATATGCACAGTCTGTGGTTGCAGGGTAGCTTGCAGGCACTGTAACAACGTTTTAGTTGCATTGAACTGTAAAGCAGTTCACAATTTCAATGCTCGCAAAAGACTTTTGAAGGTTGATGTTCTCTGAACCACTTTCCAGAGGCTTTGCATAGTCATCTGGTACCTCGAGGACAGGTTGAATAAAGCTTGACGTTCATGCACTGGAGCTTGATGCTCATTCACTGGCTAAATATAGCACAGAGGCTATGCTGTGCATGTCCTCCATTACACTGAGAGCAATTCTGTTGCTATAAAATGCAAAAACAACAATGTGTCGTATGATGCCAGTGCACGTTAAAAACATAGATCAGGACGTTCTCAAACCGGGAGATGGGAGATTCTTCATGTGCCTGCTCTATTTCATGATAATCATGTTGCAGTTGTCTTTGGCGGGCTCTTTTCCATACACAGCCAGTCAGTACAAACTGAATTTGGCCATTTGTTAGAATATATCCACTCGCGCGCTCTTCTCTACATCGATGTGAGGCAATAGGGGATGGAAGTGAAAGCACCTGGAATCGGGACCTTTTAAGAATTGTAGTGGTTTTTCAAAGCTACAAAAAATTTAAAATCCATCACCATGGATGAAATATATGTGGAAGCCTTACATTCTGGCTTCTCGTAGAGCTGCAGTGTAGTTTAAGGGTAGTAAACTTCACACTGGCATAAGTTTACTTATGTGTTGCTTGTAGCTACATATTTCCTTTCATTTTTATGTCACGTAATACTAATTGCACCCCACTAACTGAAAAAAAGGGTAGTGTTTAAACAACTTTTAATACAATTTTTCTGCTCTTCTAACAGAGAACCTATTTGTGGTTAGTGTTACCTTGGAGATTTGTAATAGTACAAGTTCAGACTGCTGTCATGACACCAGGAGGAGGAGGAAGATGAGGAGGAAAGGCAGGGAGGTTAACCCGTAAAATAAACCGGTTTGCTACCCTGCACTGGGGGAAAGGGGTGAGTGGATATAAAAGTTGTGAGAGAGGGATGGGTGAAGTTAGTGCAGTCACATCACAGACATGTCACATCATATCACGTGATAGGTTTCTGAAATCAAGGTACCTCTTTTCTTAAAACTCGAGAAATGATCTTGTGGCCAGCACAAGCTATGATTACTGTACACAATACATAGCACAAGTTCCAGAAAGGGAAAATAATGAACTTCTAGGGCTGTAACTTTCTAAGGATTCAGAAAAGAAAAATGCAAGTGTCACTGAGCATCAAACTAAGCGAGCTTCATCTAAATCTGTTTATGGATTTCAGAAAACAAACAGTGCCTATTTACATACTACTGTCCCTTAAACTGAGTAAGCTTCCTGTACACTTGTCGCACATGAGTATCCTGGAAGCCTTCTGTGACCATTTTGCCTGCATGAAAGAGCCTCATATTCAAGAAGCACTCTGTGATGCTTTGTACAAGTAAAATGTAGTGATTTTCAAGTGGAGCAGTGTCAAACATGTGCTCATGAAGCTCTGGAAAAAGCTCTCTTTGCTGAAAGGAGTCTAAAACCTCATGCACAAGATCCCTCAGCAAGTTTTTCGATGTTATGCACTTAGTATGTAGTGCCCACCGCACAAGTGACTCACTTTTTTTGCAAATTTCAATTACGCTTTGTGATGGGTAGCGTAGTCCTCCCCTGCTTTTCCTCCGGATGAATGAGTAGCTATGTGCATCAGGCTGAGTTGTGAAAAGTGCTGCCGTGCAACGTTCACACAGCAGCTTTGCATTTAACTTGTGCGCAACATAGCCAGCCATGTAGGTAACTACTCTTGTTCCCCATTCAGTGATGTGTCCTGGATGAGAGATGTAGTCGTGGTCACTGGCTACTTGTTGGTGTTGCGCAGCTGTGTCATTGTCCAAAATCAGTCTTCTTTCTGTCGATGCATCCAACCATTCACTTGCTGAAGCACTGGGCACACTGCTGCACGATAAGATTGCGACTGCCTCCAGCGGTAAACAGTTCCCAGTGGCAGCATCACCCAATTCATTTTGAATAATTACTCTTTTGAATGCGGCGCGAAACTGCTGTGTAGTTGGGTTGTCGTTGTGACCCCCATGTGACCTAATGAGGCCAAAAAAAAGTTCCAGATGGTCTTGACAAATTTTGTGGGCTGGAAGGTATTTCAAAACTTTCTTTTCCCCAACAGTGAAATTGTAAACAGCAGTTAGGCTTTTCATGCACGTAATGAAACCAATAAATCCTGTTTTCCGAGCTGTCTCTACCAGTCTTCGACCATTTATGGATTCTTTCAGAGATGAAAGGTACATGGTTGAAGTTTTAAACATGGCCTCAATGCTGTTCAGATTTCTCTCATTTAATGGTTTTTTGAACCCCTTTTGGTGCATGCTCCTTGAATTTAGTGCGTCAAATGTGTTGTTTATACACATTAAAAATTTCTCGGTAGGTTCAGAGTTGGCAAACCCTTCTAGTTTAAGCTCTCGGCATTCAGCCAGTGCTGTTGCAACAGAAATGCTCATTACTTGTGCTGCCAGTCTAACTTTCATTGGCTGTCTGTGCCATTCAATATGGGCTCTGCACAATTTGTTTGCCAAGTGAATCCCTTCTTTTTGCTGCAAATTGTGCAACCGTTCAACATGCTGCCATGCTACTGTTCTCCCATTATTATCAATGAAAGTTTTTTTATGTGCTAAAGCATTGCGCACAAGTTTTAGCATGTGGCAAGGATCGAGGAATGCAGCCACAGGTTCCTGGGTGGCAGGATGAGGGAATGTTGTTCTTAAGTAATCCACATTCCTGAAGCTGCACCCAAGCTCTTGCAGCATGGCCAAATTAGCTGGAGCACCATCACATGTAAGTGATACAATCATTGCCCCGGCATCATGAGCAAGCAACAGGCTTTGTGTGACTAAATTTGCGCGCTGTTCTCCAACGAGACCATCGACAAAAAAGTATCCTAAGGGCAGCTTCCATCGTCCATTGATGGCCACTGCCATGAGAACAAAAGCTGATTTTGCCTGAGGCAGGCAATCACTATCTACTCCTGTGCCGATGTCAGCAAACCCTTCAAAATGACCCCTATTCCACTGGACCTGCTGCCTGATTGCCATCTAATCGACCATCAAACTGCACACAGTTTGGTGGCCTTGGCTCTTCATGTCATCGCATTTCATTTTTAGCGCTTTAAATGCCTCGGTGGAAAACCCAGCATTACCGTCTACTGTTTGATACCACTTCCTTAGTGTTCTAGGGTGAGGCAAGCAGGTGTCGAAGACTTGACGTACATAATTATATGCTCGTGGCGAATAGAAATTTAGAGTAAGGGCAAATGCCCTGAGCTCAGGTGAGAACTGCCTAGGTACGTCTTTTCCAGATCGCTTTGATAACTGCCTTTTAAGGAGATGCTGATTGGCAGCACCAAGAGTGTCGAGCATGGCCACTTGCTCCTTTAGTAGGATGTTCTGCCGCATTAGTGTTTGCAGAACTGCCTTCAGCTCGGCATTCTGCTTCTGCAGTCTTCTTCTGCACTGCTGCAGCCTCTTGATTTTTTTTTTGAGTCCTTGCATGGTCTTCAGCAAACTTCTTGGCGCGTGCTCTCAAGAAGGCTTTTTCTGGAGTGTCAGCCTATAAAGTGGAACTGAAATTTAGCCTCCTTTGACAACTGCAGGCTGCTAGAGTGCAGCCACATGTACTTTCATCAGTAACGATATGCAAATTTGGACTGTGGTTTACGTAAAATCAAAATTTTCTGGACTCACCGGTTCTTCTGTTTCTTGCACCATAGTTCCAAACCAGGAGATCTTACAGCAGCTACCTCAGCTTGATGTGGAGGACACTCACAAACTCAAAAATTCATTGATTTATTGATCAAAAAGCAGCATACATATATGTTAGATGTGTTAGCCAGAATCATGGGTGCAAAATCAAGCTAGAAACAATCACTCACAATCCCTTATTACGCAGTGTCATTGGATTATAAGTAATAAGCGCATGCCAGAAATAGACCATTCACACACACACACACACACATGCAGTCTTTGCTGTTGAATAGTGTTTCTAGATTAATTTTTTCTTCTTAGGTAACTCTCTCTTTCTAAGTGTTTTCTGTCTGGCTAACTTACCGCTACTAGCTTTCTCTTTCTTGGTGTCGTAACAGAGCTTGGGGTTCGAAAGAGTTGTGGAGGCACCTTTACCTGCACAAATTGTTGTTTGCAGAATATTTTACGATATTGTGAGGAGAATAATGCTTAAATAAATGAAATTTGCAATGACAGCCTCATCAGCATGGTATTTTACTCACATGACATCCATTATCTGGGAATTCACTTTCCTCCGATGATGAGACGCTAAAGCTGACCTAGAAAACAGATATTGTCACTGCATGTAAACCATACTCGGCAGGCGATGAATTTGCAATTCATACTATGTACTGAGCTTGCATACGATTTGAAGATTGGAAGTTTCAGCTTTCCTAGCACGATATATTCCCCATCCTTCAACAAATCTGTAGTTACCTGATCCTCCCCAGCTGCTTTCCTTCTTTTCATACTTTCTAAAGCTTTCTTAACCTCATTCTTCATCACTGGTGGAACATCCGACTGATTTTCCTTACTGCTAATCTCATTATTGTCCTGAATACTTTGATTACTGTACAGATCAGTATAGAACTCCTCGGCTACTTTGACTATATCTTGTCCATATTTGTGATGACATTGCCTGCCTTGTCCCTTAGCGCATATATCGATTTTTTCCAATGTCCAGCTTTCACTTTGCCGCTTTAAAGCTGCCCCCTATTCTTTAGAGCATGCTCACATTCCCCATGTTATACTTCCCTATGTCGGCCACTTTTCGCCTACTGATTAGCTTTGGTATCTCTGCCAGCTCTACCGTGTCTGTTGGGTTGGAATCTTTCTTAATTTGACGTTTCTTAATCAAATCTTTCGTCTCCTTACGATAGTTTACCAGTATCCTCCCTAACTATCCTCCTGCCTACTTCTACCGCGCACTCAGTAATGACATCTCTGAAATTATTGTTCATTGCTTCTAGGTTAAGGTCGTCATCCTCAGTTAACGCTGAATATCTATTCTGTAGCGAGATCCTGAATTCTTATGCCTTCCCCCTCCCCGCTGATCCGTTGACGGGCTTTTTTCTTACTAATCTATTTCGCTCTCTCTTCAGATCTAGACTAATTCGAGACCTTAATCCTGTGGCCACCGCATCGCACCTTTCTGACTGCCTTTACATCATCCATGATGCTAGGGTTCGAACACAGTATGAAATCAATTCATTCTTAGTCTCCCCGTTAGGACATTTCCATATCCACTTCCAGTTCTTCTGTTTACTGAAGAAGGTATTCATGATTCTTAAGTTATTGCGCTCTGCAAACACGACTAGTAACTCCCCCTGCTATTTCTAGAACTAATACTATATTCACCCACTGCCTGGTCTCCAGCCTGCTTTTTTCCTACCTTGGTAGTAAAGTCACCCATTATTATAGTATACTGCATCTTTACTTTCCCCATTACCAGTTCTACGTCTTCGTAGAATTCTACATGGAAGTTAGCACTCTCCAAACGAGGCATGAAGGCGACAACTGGGCATGATTTTAGAGAAAAAAAAGTCAATAAATTGTGAGAAAAACTTTCAATGCAGAGTAATGTCAGATACTTTGAACAGATTTATCAAATAACACCCAAGAGAAAAATGTATTCCACTAAAGAGTTTCTGCTTGTATAGCCAGTTACCTCTGCAAGTGCTGAAGGACCAGAAGCACTACGAAAAAGTCCAGACGTCGATGGCAAGGCCTCCGGGCTGGTGTCATCTCGATGACTGACTGCCTGTTAAAACAAGATTCTTGTATAATTAACAAATTAATAGCTTCATTCATGAAGACAACTGTTTTAAGCAAACATCACACTGAAAGGCTGCTGATGAGAATCCAGCTACCTGAGTGGGTGTAGAGCTCCTTGGATAATTCACGCTGCACATGGCATGTTGTGCTGAGATGATCCCTAGGTCAGACTCGTCCCCAAGAACCATAGACTCCTAAAGAAGTGATGGATCTGCTTAAAACTTAATTGGCTTTTTTTTCTTTTTTCCTTATAAAGACAGCAACTGTTGAATATCTACCACAGGCTACACACGAGCTGTAATGTAAGCAAATAGGTACCTGTGCAAGCTCAGGATCTTGAGAAACTGTCAATTCAGGAGGAACCAAGTAGGCTGCCTCCTGTGGAACGTATTCCTCCGTATGAAGAGGTTCCTAAAAACGGCATGAAAATAAAAGAAAAAGCAATGGAATTTCAACATTTAGAAATCAAATCAGTGCCAGAACTCACCTCTGTATCGCAGCTCATGTCCACGTTCCTTGTGCAGCCACTAGCCTCAGTTGACTTCTGTGACATTTCGGGGACCTAAAGTGGTACACATCAAATGGTCATAGTACCGGGAAATTGTTGCAGAAAATATATAAATTAATTGGATCATTTATATATGGTAACTGAATAGGTTCAATGCTTTTCCTCGCTTGTCTCATATTCTATGTGGCATTCGTTATAGCGATATACACATATATATGTTCACACCATGCAAGGAATCGAAAGCTCTCGAAATACTCGACTTCGATCTTCTTCTGCATGCTAAAGCAAGCTAGAACCTTGCAATTGTGCTCATAACGTCAGACCTAGCCGCATGCATATTCATGCATGCACGTCAACGCAAATTCTATCTCACCTCATTTTTCACCAAAAGCGTAGGAACAGCATCAACTGTTAGCCGAACGAGACGCGGCGATGTGCGACTGAAGTGCTCCGGCAGAAAATGCTTTGAGCACACGCACGCTCGCTTTGGAGGTACCCAGTTCATCCGATTACCCTTTACGACATCAAACCACTCCTTCCGACGACATTCTGTTTTGGGAAACCTTTAAAAGAGAAAGAGCGCTACTTAATTTTGCTTCAAATTGAAAGCAGACGAAATACTCACTCGTGGAAAGTGATGCCCGATTCCTTGAGTCGCGTACGCGACTTGCAGCCTGGGACGCAGCAGCTCGGCATGATGCCCAGCCCTAAAAAGCTAGCAGCAGCCTTCGACGGGCGAACAAAGACCCTACGTTCGCGATGCTATCGCGAGAAGTTTCGCTTGTTTCGCCTTTACCCGACGGCGCGTAAATTGAGCCGGCTGATCGCGAGCGTGGCGCGGAGGAGGTACAAGAGCGTCGCGGGGAGAGAAAATGCGGAGGGAAAAAGAGGAGGAGAGACGTTGCAGCTTCCGGTCGCGGCGCGGCCGCGCCGGCTTCAAAAAAATGACGTCAGGGCCTCTCCTAAGTTCTTTCCTTCCTCCATGGGGCAGAGTATGCCGAAGTTCAACGCTTCGCCAGTCATTGGCTTTGCAGCCGACGACACAGCAAGGCGTTTTCATCTTGGACTGACGCGGAAGAAAAAGCGAATGGCTACGGAGCCACCGGCAGAAAGATGCGGAAGCGGTAAATTGGAACCATGTGTGCCATGTGCGTGAAGGCATTGTCTTGGCTCGCACACGCCTGGGGCACCTGAGGAGTTCGCGCAGCGCACGAGTAAATCGTAACCATGTGTGCAGTGTGCGTAGAGGCACTTACCTCGCTCGCACACGCCTGAGGCGCCTGAGGAGTTCGCGCAGCGCACGAGCAGACGACTTTCGCAGCTACCGGAAGTGTGTCTGTGACGTCATGGCTGCAGTGGCCGCAGCGAATGGCAGCTTCTGGCTTGCTTGCCAGTCAACATACCCGTGACGTCACGGGTCAGGGAAATAGTTCCATGCGACACCGCCAAACGACATCCTCTCTGCCCGCGAATGTCAAAAAACGCTGTTTTTAAAAATTAATAATAAATCACTGGCTTTGTTCTAAGGAGTTATACTTTGGTTTAATGCTCAAAAGAATTCTTTCTACACATTGAACGCGTTTATCAGTGTCTTCTTGGGGGCCGTTTCCGTGGACCTTTAAGGTCTCTTCGATTTGGCTTGCACTGGCTGCACTAGTTCTGAAAAGTGCTGCAGCGGTGCCGGGTGGTCACGTGAGCGTGCAGTGCCAGTTCCGTTCCGACACTGGCGTGCGGCGGCAGCTGCCAAAATGAGTACGCAAGTGCAGGACTCTGCAACCTAGCAGACGCGTGCGCGCATCATGCATCGCGTGCTGTAACATGATCACGTCCAGTTTCGAAGCCAGCTGCCGTAGGCCTACAGCGCTCGACCGGAAAGGGACGACGACTAACAGTGACACCAATTGACCAAATACGTGCTACTGCGCACGATCGTTATATCGGACGGTCTGCGAAGGTGCCATTCATGCGCCTGGGTACGAGAGAATTAACGTTGTATGCAGTTGCCACGAGTACTAGTTTAAATAATTAAGACTGCCTAACAAGACGCTCGATTGGTTTCCACTAACTTACTTCTGTCCAAAAGCACTAGCTGACGCACGTATGTTCGTACCTCATTGCGCTCGCAGACATTCTATGTGCTCCGTGGGCGACAAGTTTGATGTCACATAGTCGCTGCGCAAGCTGTCTTGTGGCACACACACTTGGCACGACAGAAACTCGATCGATCGCAACTGATTTCTGTTCGAATCTACCCGTTTTCCGAGGTCACAACTCGATAAAAAAAAATACTACATAGGACAACGCGCGCGAAGGTGCCGTATCGCGGCCACGTACCACTACATATGTGGCCACAACTACATATAATACCGCTCCTCCATCAACAAAATGCCAATCACCAGCATGCAGCCCAACTACCTTGTATACGCAACCATTTGCGGATCCGTTAGCAGCGAACCGTCCGGGTTCTGAAGGAGACGGACTTCACAAAAGCTATGCAGAACGATGCGCAGCGTCGTCTGCTCTTGGCCAAGCGGAGCGTACGCCATGCTGCACTTTTTTCTGCACCTCTTCGGAGCGAGTGCAGAGTGAGCGAGAACTCGTGCAGAACTAGCCCTGCACCTTGACAAAACGGGGAGAGAAGTGCTGACTGCGCGCGCGGCACTGGCAAAACGAGGACGCCGAAGCTGCACTACTTGAACTAGTGCAGCTGGTGCAGGCAAATCGAAGAGACCTTTAGTGTGACCGAAAGAGAGGGCAGCCGCTAGGGGCAGCACGTGTTCTGGGGGCCATCCTCTCCGCCGGTTCTGCTGGCGTGTCTATGAAGCACCGGCGCGCGCGCGGATAATTTCGCACTTAAATCGGCATTAAAAGGCCCCAGTTTTTTTATATTTATTTTGAGATATTTGCACCATAGAAACTTTCGTAACACTGACTAAACAAATAACTCGGTTTCCGAGCAAACAGAGACGCGTCGTCTGCTCGAGCAGACGACACGCTGCGCTCGCCGCTCCGGAGCACGCGCCGGGCCGTCTGGCCAATTAAAGAGAAGCTCCATGACATGATGCCGCCGGTGCTATGCCTCTTGGGTAGCTGTTCGACGCATGTGAAATGAAGGGTCGCTATTTATCCGCCCCTTATTCGCATCGCAACCAGACACCAATTACATGGCGGTGAATGAAGCAAGATCAAAGCACTGTCGGGGAGGTTTGAGTGCCCGCTTCATCCTCGCGGGTGCACTATATCGCGGGCGCGACAACCGTTGCCACTCGAGAAACTGCGCTGCGCCAGATGATATCGGAATGAACGTGGCATTGCAGTGACAAAGTGAAGAATCGAACACAAAAAAGCAAAGCTGTCTGCAGCCGGATGCGCGTGTCTATCTCAGACGACGGCATCCACACGGTCAGACTGGGGTTTTTGCCGCGCGTTCGTTCTGCGGTTCACACTTCATGCAGGCATGCATAGGACTGCATGAAAGAAACAAAGAAACTGTGCACAGGAATGAAGGTAATGAGCGTCGTCGAATGATTAAAATAAACGACTGCAGCCAAGAAACATTCTGTTTTAATGAGGCACTTCTCCATGACCTTCACAATTTCTTCATTTTACTAATATTATTTGGAATACGTTGCTTGCTCATTGAGCTTTATCGTATTTTTGCGCAATCCGTGTTTTGGTGAAGGTAAGGCTCGAAAAACATCGCTGGGCTGCCCGATGCCACAAGCGCATCAGGAACACCACGAGTACGAATTTCCGAATCATTCACTACGGTGTCTGCCAGCTAATTTGCAACGCCAAGACATAAATGACAAAACACAATATTATGCCACAGTTGAAAAACAGTGTGCGATACACAAATGTCGTAGAATTTTGAATTCTGCATCTGCGACTTGCACAAGGGCGTTATTGGAGTGGCCGTAATTACTAGCGCAACGAAATTATGCAGTATGTTTTACGCTAAGGAGAATAGATGGACAAAGTTTAAGAAATATAAAAAAAATTATTTGTCTTCAGAAATTTTCATTTCTCGCTGTTTTCTTGAAATTAGCGCGATCGTACGTCTGTATATTAGAACGTTATATAAATATAGGCTTTCTCAGTTTGATAGATAAATATGCTGAGAACATAGTGTGGAAGTATTGCCGCTGTACCACAAACATGTTTTGAGACAAAGGCCAGCAAAATAGGCAAAATTTCATTTCCTGGGCCGATTTCGCCCCTCCGCGATGGTGCAGCGGTCAAGATGCCTGACTACTGTGACGCAGCACCCTGTTTCGATCCCGACCGCCGGCGGCTGCGTTTCGATGGAGGCGAAAAGAAAAGGCACTCGTGTGTTGTGCGATATAAGTGCACGTTAAAGATACCAGGGTGGTCGAAATTACTCCTTAGCCCTCCACTGCAGCACCTTTTTCTCTCTTTCCGCTTTCACTCCCACACTCCTCCCTGCCTTAAGGCGCGGGTCAGGTGTCCACAGAACATTTCTGACAGATACTACGCCTTTCCTTTCCTTTCCTGCTGGCTACTGCATATTACTGCGCAGCTTTGTGGTGGCACTAGTAGCTGGCACTAGAGGCTGAGTACAGTCTGAGAAGTGGTCATAAACATATTAACCTGCAGTTGGAGGTCCTCTTCAAAAGGAAAGTGTGGGAGGGACAAAAAGGAAACGCACAGTTAAATGAGGAATAAATAAAGCTAATAGCACCAGGTATAGAGGAAGCAATAGAGAAATGTCCCATGGCAAAGTGGGATTATAAGCAGGTATAGGCAGTCATAAGTATGAAAACTAAAGTGGGCTGTGCTGATTCCACAGGTAGTCTAGCTGGCTGATTCATCGCACGGGACATCATGGGAGGTGGAGCGTCCATTTTGTTCACCGGCAACAGCTGTGACAACCTCCAGACTGTACAAAAGGGACAGTCAACCACGCAGCAACTTCAGTGGTTTCAATGGCACCTTCCGAAACGCAATGCGCAGCCCTATGCTTGTCTTCATGCAGGTTGATGGCAGAGGTTTTTTTTTTTCTAAATGCCTGAGAACCAGTTGTGTTGGATTAGTGGTGTTGCCGAGCCCCTATTTTTTACTTTTGCTGCTGGGAATCATTTTATGCTATGTGTTTGCTACTACAACTGAGCAGTGGCGATATGGAAGGAAATTCTCGGCTTAAGATTGACGATGCTCTCAGGGTGGTTACTGAAATTCAGGTCTCTCAGACTTCTTCAAAATGGATTACAGGATGAGCAAGTGAGGCTGACAGTTATGGAAGGAGGGCTCACATCACTTAGTCTACTAAGGAAGGTGGAAAAGTGCGAGGTAACAACTGCTGCCGTACAGAAACTCCACATATAGCCAGAAAATTAGATTACCTAAAAATAGGAGCCGCCACAATAAGCTTGTTATCTTTACCTTAAAGGAAGACGAAGAAGATACTACCATCCTTGGAAAAACATTTCACAGAGAGCATGTTTAAGGACGCATCATGATCGCTACAGAGACCTGGTTGCAACTCTTGGTAGCCATGATTCCTAAGTAGTTTGTGTCTTATAGCATACTTATTGTGATGGTCGCAATGTGGGCGTAGCCCTAGTAATCAAAAACAGTATTTCATTTCAAAAACGCAATGGCATAGCTTGGCACGAAAGTGTATGGTGCACCCTGAACTCGTACAGCACGTCAGTTCTGATAGGTCGTGTGTACAGGCGTCCTAACACTGCTGTCGAATACATGATGCAATTGCATGATTTCCTTCACACCACGCTGAATGACAGAACCAAACTGATACCGTATTTTCTTGCCTAATGCTCGCACTCCCCACATTGGGCGTCAAAAATCTGAATGTTTTTTCCTCGCATAATCATCGCACCACCAATATTACCACCGCGAGAGTCGTCTGAAAGTAGTAGCAAGTGCCATCTTTGTAGCGGTGTGCGGCATTCACGGTGTTGGCCTTGACACGGTGACACGGCATTGCCACGGTGTTGGCCTCGTGTGCGGCATTCAGGCCAACACCGTGTCAATGATTTTTTGAAAAACCCCAGTAACGACAGCCTGCCAGGTTAGCTCTCTGTTTAAAAAAAAAAGTCAAATTGCAGGCATTTAAAGCGGTTTTTTATTTATGTCAGGCTAAATAGCCAATGAGTGACTGTACGAGGGGCAGTTCATGAATTACATATTCACAAGACACACTTGTTGGAGCGTTTGTGCACGCTGATGTCGGCCGATCAGCTGCACTGCGTCACAGTGTATAATTTATAGAACACGTATAGTTTGTAGAACGAATATCTAGAAAGCATGGACAATGTTACACAGGGGCCTGGCCACTAAATAATGTCCTGGCTTGGTAATGTCATGATCGCAGGAGGGAAGACACGGGGTGCCTTGCCGGCTTGCAGAGGCTACAGGTGCCGTAAGCAGCCTTCTCTTTCTGGTGCCAAACCAGTTGTGGTGCATTGGAGAACGGGCAGTATTGCTAACACCTGGCGAATCAAGGGCATTCCAGCCTGCATCTGCGCCGTCGTACGCTTGGAGGTCCCCGCAGGTAGGTGACCATGTCATGTCAGGTTAATCGAGGGCACTGGCTCACTCTTCAGGTGGCTCTAAAGGGAAGCCTTCACTTTCTGATTCTGTGAAAAAGTAAAAAATTACCTGTCAAAAAGTTATTTAAGAAAAGAAAGCATCTGTTTGCCGTTGTCTAACACATCGCGCCAAACGATGGTTGTGAGCCATCCCTCATAGCCTAATGCAGTTTGGGAAATTAAGTCTAAAGAACCAAAATACTGTCTGGAGAACATTTTTGCGCGATCTGTATTCTTCTGTGAGATATATTGAACAACTGCTCCTAGGTGCTGGTGCTCGAAAGCCGCATTTCCATTTAGGGCAGTGAAGCAATGCATTAGTCATTCACCTTTGTGTGTTGTTATATTTCAGAATTTTCGAAAAGTAATGAAGGAACGAGTTTTTGTTTGCATGATCTTAGGACCAGAAGTCATTCGTAATAAGTGTGGCTACGCTCATTTATCGCAGCTGCAGCAGTATCGAAAGGACAGAGTTTGGGTTTTCTTGCACAGTTTAAGCCACAAAGTTGGGCGCCTTTACTGATTTTGACACTGTTCAGAAGGGCTTTTCTGAAGCTGGCATCTTTTTCACACCTAGGACAGTCAAATCACAGCACCAGCAAGGAATCTCGACACCTTCTTTTTATCGAAGCTCAAGGCACTATTGCACCAGAAAGGTGCTTAAGTTCTTTCATCTGAGGTGGGGCTCTGCTCCACCAAAAGACATAAATGATGTGGCATTGGCCCGAGAAAATTGTCGGTGATACTAAATACCAATCCCGAAATAGCCCCTGCAGACAATGTATGCTTCGTTCAGGTAAAGCTAAGCATATATTTGCTTAAATTAATGCGCTGTTTAGATAAACACACAGCGCTTGTATATTGAAACTATAACGGGATTACAGGTGAAGGAGATATTTATTTGTTAGGTATGACTGCTAACACATATGTATACTTTGCAACATGTGTAGTAAGACGTCCAGTTATAAGATTTATGGAATCAGTGATGCTTCCTCTGCAACCGCAGCTCAGTACGTCAGAAGGGCTCGATGCTTACTGCCATTGTTAACTGAACACACTGACAGCATCTCTAGAAAGCTGCACGTGAAACTACTTGTTCCGAACAGCATCCGTGCTTAGCTTTCTTCTCATCTCGGGACATCCACCGCGGAACTCTGTTCCAAGTTTCAGCCAAGAACACAACCGTAGGCACTTGCTCACGGAGGGTACACTATACGGCATGGCTTCTCACGCCATGGCACGGCATGATTACATGGCATGGTGTGGAACTGTATGGTATGGAATGGAATGATACAGTGTTGTATGTTATGGTATGTAGGGCTTACCCTCTGGAAGCGACGCTTGAACTACAAGACAACCTGATGTCCTCTTAAGTGCACAGACATCGCAAAGCAAACGACCATGTTTACATTTCAACCCCATCGAAATGTGGCTGCCACAGCTTGCATCCCGGGGTCAGCAGCCGGCTGCCAAATGCGTGTCATGAGCCACGTAGAGGGAAGTACCTATTCGCATGACCTAAGACATATCCCGCCCTGACTGCATGAGTAGCTCCCCGAGGTAAATGAGCTCCGGAATATATTCTGCACAGGGAATGCATCGACGAGGCACTAAAGCAACCATTCGACTATGCAGAAAATGGGTGGAGCCCAGTGAGCGTATCCCTGTGACTTTCCCGCCTCCAAAGTTCTATGCCAACAGTGGTATAGTAAGCTTCAGGGACGATAGCTGAGTAAGCAAAACATAAAATAAAAATAATCTCAACAAAAACAACTAGAAGATCAAAAGAAAAAAAGGGAAAAATGGAAGCGTAACTGCTAAGAAAACTGCCAAAAACAAAAATAGAATGAAAAAAAAATGATACATCGGAAAAGTAACGAAATGCAGGACAAGCTGATAACGGGACTAAGTACGGGACTCGCAATGCTTTCGCATTTCCGTACGTAAGAAGACTTAAAGTGTACCCCTGTAATTCTTTTTATCCGGCGCTTTTTGTTTCAGGCTTATAGTGCACGCCATTATATTACCATTCTTTTTTTTACAGCGAATATCAAGTTGTCTTCACGTACACTGTGTTCATACCGACCACAAAAGGCCAAGGAGCGTGTGCACGTTCTTCTTGAATGAATTAGAGGGCTTTTCTTTTTCGCTCGTTTAATTGTTACCCCTCCCCACGGGTAGCGTATAGCCACCGAGTATTCACAAGACTGCAGGCCCAACTGGCCCAGAAACGGGGGAAGGCGGGATGAAATGGAAACATAACATATGAAAATAACGATAATTACACATTATCTAATCGACTTCCATGCGCCTCCCCTTTGTTCTTTTCCTCTACAGCTTGCAATGAAAAAAGTATAGAGACTTCAGTGGAACCTGCACCGCATGTTTGGGACGTAAAAAGTTTAAACTGGTTTATAGGAAAGCTGGGGCAGTATCTGTCACATTTCTCTGTCGACTCCGAAGCCGCATCATAAAGCTAGGGAGGAAGGTGGGATTCAGATAAGTGAAAAAAGGATTGCTGCGTTGGAGGGCTGTGGAATAGTTTCGACTGTGTGTTGACGTCGCGCAACGTAATGGCGCATTTCCGTTTCATCTCCATCGAAACGCGGCCGCCCACGTTCAGGTTCGAACCTTGGTCGTTTCAGTGGCCTAGCGTCGTCACCACTGAGCCACTACGGGGTTGTTTGGCTCGTGATCTCTTTTGGTTGTATAGGGTATTTAAGTTAAAGCGGGTAATATGGAAAACAGTCAGTGCAGTCTGGGGCTTAGTGCTCGGTGGGTACACGAATGCATGGTGTTTTGAGTCCTGGTGTAGACATGATTTTTTATATTAACGAGTGGCACTGCAACTAGCAATTCGCAACTAAGCTATGAGTCCGGTAACACTACAAGAATTAAAGGCAGAACGAGAGGAAGAAGATGGCTTACATGGTATGAAAGAGCACTGAACAAGGATAGAGGTGGGGAAGCCTCAGTTAGCAGGTCGAGCCAACGTTTTGACAAGGGGACTTGTCTCGTCTGGGCCGAGCGATCATCACTGGCAGGGGTTTAAATAGGCTTTTGCTTCCGAAGAAAAGCTAAGGAGGAGGAGACTGGCTCAGAAGAATGTAGGTCAAGGAGTGTGGAGGGGGAGGGTGGGTAAGAAAATAGGTCAAGGGAAAAAAGATAAAGAAATATAAAAAAAACGTTTCTTCAGTGTGTGTTTCTCAGCCTGAAACCAATGATCCTGTGGCCTGAAAAAGAAATAAAAGCAGCAGTACCAGGAAAAACTACAATGCGGAGGATGATTACTCACCACTTAAGCAGGATCCCTGCAGACACACCTTTCTTAAAAAGGGACAGGCTTTGTAGAGGGTCCTGATAAGGAATTATCTGCAGGGGAACAATTCTTAAAACTTTCTGCAAAGGAGGGGGGGGGGGGGCGGAGGACAAAGAAACAATAATAACAGCACTGTGAACCACAGCTGGCACACCCAAAAAGAGAAAAAGGTTAAAGGGCCAGCTGAAGTAGGAAAGTATGCAGTGATAATAAGGAAATGTGTTTGGAGAAACAGGTGCAGTTTATGCTATTGCGGAGGTTGATTTGAAATCGCGCCATGACTGATGCGGCGGCTGGCGGCGCCAGAGGGTAGGGTTGGCGGCCGCGGCAACCTGCCCTTCCGTGCAACCTCCAAACAGTGCAACTCATCATCATCATCATCATCATCATCAGCCTGATTATACCCACTGCAGGGCGAAGGCCTCTCCCATATCTCTCCACTTAACCCGGTTCTGTGCTAGCTGCATCCACTTGACCCCTGCGAACTTCTTAATCTCATCCGCCCACCTAACTTTCTGCCGCCCCCTGCTACGCTTTCCTTCCCTTGGAATCCAGTTTGTTACCCTCAGCGACCATCGGTTATCCTCTCTTCGCACTACATGTCCTGCCCATGTCCATTTCTTCTTCTTAATTTCCACTAGAATGTCGTTAACTTGAGTTATTTCTCTGACCCACTCTGCACGCTTTCTATCTCTTAATGTTACCCCTACCATTTTTCGTTCCATAGCCCTCTGGGTTGTCCTCAACTTAAGTAGAACTCTCTTGGTTAGCCTCCACGTTTCAGCCCCATAGGTGAGTACAGGCAAGATGCAACTGTTGTATACTTTCCTCTTGAGCGATACCGGTAAGCTGCTAGTCATAATCTGCGAGTGCTTGCCAAACGCGCTCCATCCCAATCTTATTCTTCTTGTTATTTCCTTTTCATGATCCGGATCTGCGGTTACTACCTGTCCTAAGTAGATATATTCGCCTACTACTTCCAGTATTTCGCTACCTAATGTAAACTCCTGTTCCTTCCCGAGGCTGTTGAACATTACCTTAGTCTTCTGCATATTGATTTTCAAGCCTACCTTTCTACTTTTCCTGTCTAGGTCATCAATCATTATTTGCAGTTCATCCCCCGAGTTGCTTAGCAAGGCAATGTCATCAGCAAATCGCAGATTACTGAGGTATTCTCCATCTACCCTTATCCCTAACTGCTCCCATTCCAAGTCTCTGAATACTTCCTCTAAACATGCTGTGAATAGTACTGGGGAGATTGTGTCTCCTTGCCTAACACCTTTCTTTATGGGAATTTTGTTGCTTTCTTTATGTAGAACTATGGTTGCTGTGCAGCCACTATATATATCTTCCAGTATTTTCACGTACGGCTCGTCTACCCCCTGATTTCGCAATGCCTGCATCACCGCCGAGGTTTCAACTGAGTCAAATGCTTTTTCGTAATCAATGAATGCTATGTATAAGGGCTGGTTATATTCCGAGCATTTTTCTATCACCTGATTGATGGTATGGATATGATGGTATGGAACAGTGCAACTAAATACTCGTTAATTCAACCTCCGTTGATTTGGTAATACCGATAAGTATTTCAGTCGGTGTGGTCCCAGCTCACGCCTATGAAAGGCTGTGATGTCGGATGGGCGCTACAGGTTTCCAAATATAAAAAACCAAATCTTTACGCGGGAAAAACGCTTTTATTTTTTTGCTACAGTCATCCATTGTTTCACCCATAAGTCATCAACGAAAGCATGCGGTCAGTCGCGATCGTAACGTCGGCTTTCAGCATTGTTCGCTTCAAAAGACACTTGTACTATTGTGCGTTTCAGTGATTGTGCGGTAGTGGACGACACCTGCCCCAAACGCGATGCGAAGTGAAAAAAAAAGGCCTGCGCAACAGGACGAGCGCTGGCACGCTGCCAAGCTGCCAAGTTGCCCTCCCTTCCCCCCTCGGCTCCGCTTTCTTTTTTCCTATAGAGCTTGAAAAGGTTTAAACACCGTGACATAATCGCGGCGCAGTGTGTTGGTGCACTGCCAAGAAATGTGCGGTGGAATTGAGTGACGGCGTGAAATGGAGGGATGCGCTAATGAACACATTTTCTTTTTTTTTTTCAAATTAGTGGCAAAAGTGGAGGGTGGGTTCATTATTGGAAGGGGTCGTTACGTGAGTAAATACAGTAACTTTACTATAATGCAAATCTCTGTTGTCAGGTTTTTCGAGGCCATTCAGTAATTCAAACTTTTTTTCTGGTCCCATGAAGCTCAAAATAACAAACTTGCACTCTGTTCGCTTGCTTAAGAGTTGGCCGGGTCTGGGAAAGCCGCATGAGCAAAAGCATGATGACTGGAAGCCATCGCGATGGCTTCTCCACATGTCACTGGTGTTAGGGGGCAAATTATCCTGAAACAATTAAGCAAGTGATCCCGGCTCGTCATTCCTTCTGCCAACCAGATCTGTTGCCAAATCTCTGCCCTTAGGATAACGCAAATACGAACTGAATTCAGCTATAGATAAAAAAAAGAGATAAATGCTCATCTACACTTTATGCAGTGAAAGTCTCAATTTTAAATGCCTTTGTGTCTCACTCAGCAGTTAATTTTTTAAATATTAGGCAATAGAGTCATACGTTTTCCGGATACGTTTTCTGCCAGCATTTTTTAAAGAAGGTATCAACGAGGTTTTACTGTATTCAGGAATTTCCTTCATGAAGGCTCGTTGCGTCCAGGTTTAACAGTACATGCAAAAGTCCTTTTTAGTTAATGCCAAACTCTGCTGAAGGAGCCTAAGTGTTTGGAGAGGTCATTGTTGGTTCCATCTTCAAACTACATCAATATGATGTGTTTACAGCATTGTGCCTGGTATGAGGCGATGGGATGGGGTGGGGGGAAAAGTAAAATGAGGGAAAGATGGCTGCTCAGCATGAAAGACAAGTGAACAAGGGTTGAGGGTTAGCCTCAGTTCAGTAGGCCAGCCAACATTTCGATAAGGGGGCCTATCTTTGTCTGGCTCTTTCTCGGCTCATGACTTTCTCTCAGTTCTCTTTAACACTGGGGGGTTAGGGGAGAGTAAATGGAACTTCATAGTGCCATGTTCAAGCTCTCTCAAGACATAAGCACTTGCTACATTCATTCAGGGCTTTCTTACCTATTCTGCTGCATTTATGAAAATGATTTCCTTTTACTACGAGAACAGCAAGAACAGCAGCTGTGCTAAAAGGGTGTGTTAATGTGACTTAATTCCCGATATTTCCTTGCACACCACCTTTGACCATGCATGAAGGTACTAGCACTTTCACAGCACAAATTTATGCCATATGTTGGCAGCGTAAGTTTTGCCACCATTAAAGAAAACACGCTCGCTTGAAACTGCACTGCCGCAATTCTATTCCTTTAGTAGTAGGGTCACATGGCAGCTGTTTTGACCGTTGAAATGAGGTGCTCCTAAAATGGAAAATGGACAATTATGTTATGAGCAGCTCTTAAGTTTTTTTTTAGAAATAAGATTCTAATATTAAAAAGAAAGAGTGCTGTTATGGGCAGCTGTCACTGGAAGCATGCAACTAGCATGACCATGACAGCACTGCTTGGCTGTTCATGCAGGTCTGAGAAATGGCTTTCTCGTGATGCGATCGTGACAGCCTTCAGGTCACCACCAAGGAATCATCAGTGTTGGCCCCCGCTTCAAGTGATTTCGTTGAACCCTTTGTCACCGACAAATGCCTCGTCACGAAACTGTGTGGCACCCAGTACTCAATGTTTGACCGTCGTCGAGCACCACTACGAGCTACTAACAGGTAATTGCATCAGTCTTCCTCTGGGGCGTGTAACTGGCACGACCATGGCAGCGGCACTCACCTTATGGCTGTTTATGCAGGTTGGTGGAGTATGCGGTTATTTTGCCAATGCTTTGTATGCATTGCCAGTTGTGCCTTGTGTGACTTTCGTGTCTGCGTGCTCTCTTTTGTAGGAAGGTGCCGTAAGTCAATGCCTTTTTCATTAAAAGGTCATGATACCAATTTTGTAACGTAAACTGCATCTTCCTGATATGCCAAGCAACTAAAACCTAAAGTTTCAGCTCTATTGGAGCTTCAGATATTTTTAAATCTATTTTTTTTTTCATTTATTCATGACAGCTTGCTGATGTGGCAACCAGCGCAGCAGGTGACAACATAGGCCGACACCGCGTTCTCTGTTGCATGTTCTGTCCACGAGTAGCGTCAACCGCGGCACATTCGTCACGCGAAGGTGCGGTAATCCGATGTGGCGGACTAAACAGCAGTCATGCAGCTAATCGCGTTTAGCATAAACTGAGCTTTTCAATCCCTCTATGAAATAGCTGCATCTGTGGGCAGGACTCAAATGTACAGTCTTTGCCAAAAGTATGCGGCCCAAGTATTTTTGTTCTAATTCCAGTAATGAGGCTCGTAAAGTAACTATAGCGTTTGAAATCTCGTACATGAGAAATTCCTCCCGCCTTCTTATCTAGCGCACATTCATATTCCAGTACTACTGCCAGCAGCCGCATTACAGTGCTTAGAAGCGAACCTCTTGGGCCGTATACTTCTGACAAAGACTGTACGTGTTGGCACTTGAGTACGAAAGGCGCACGAGCTGGCCCGCTACAGCATACATAATATACACTGAAACATGTCTCGAAAGCAGTGGAAAGCAATACTTAAAAATGCAGTTCATTGAGTGCCTACCGACGGCGCTTTTTTGCAAACTGCAAGTACCACCCGATGACGCAGCAGTGTAGTGCGCCGCACTACATCGAGGCACCCAATACCTGCCCCATCTCAGCAGCATAGTTCGCACTGCTCAGTCGTTGTCAGGCCTGAGTCTGGTTCCCAGCTGCATAATGAAAGCAGAAGATAAGGTCATAATGACGGACGGTCGCACTCTTGATGCCTGGTTTTCCCTAATTGTCGCTAGGCCTATAGATTGCTTTGCATGGAAGCCACAGCGGATGGCACTTTGTAATTGATCAGCAACACATTATAGTGACGGCTACTCGATCATGAAACTTCTTTACTCTCAACCGCACTGTTTCTTAGTAAAAGAAATTATTTTCGGCGATGCCTTAGCACCGGAGCAAGCGTATTCAAGAACACGGGCGCGGCGCCAGCAGAAGGTGCGGCTGTGAGCAGAAACTCCCACCGTATGGGTCAACATTGCATTCATTTTTAAAATTATTTTCCCAGGACCTACTATTATTGTAATAAAAACAAATTTAGCATGCCTTTCTGACACCGGCGCAAGGATTTGCTGTGTCACAATTAAGGCACGGCCAGTGCAGCCATCGCAGCGGTGTTAACGGCACGGCAGTGCTCCCATCGGACAGTAGGCGGCGGTCGCACTGGATGTGGATCTCTCAGCAGGACTAAATGCGCTTCACTACAGTCTGTGTTTTGTTACCAGATACATGCTCACTAGGGTCATTTAAATCAAGCGCGAACACAGTACAGCTCGTCGGCAACTTATCAGAGCCTGCAAAGCAGCAGATGACGTGGGGGCCAGTGTCGACCTGTGACGTCACTAAGCATTTCAAAATGGCGATCGTTGTCGGTAAGAGAAGCTTCCCGGCATCAACTTCGGTCACTTATTTCGAATTAAAGAATGCGTCTAGCACGCTCAAATTTCGGAAATAAAATGAGGTCCAGTATTATCCACCAGACTACAAAACAGCAATATAATGGACGACCATGGCATGACCCCTTTAACCTTCTCGCTGACACGAACAAACCGGTAAGTTCTCTATCGTGCATTCAAAACTTTGCGCCTGAGCGCGAAGCTGGTGCGCTTGGACAGGCTGCGCCATCTGTCAAATCTTTCAGCTAGTTCGTATTTTTGCCCCGCGTTGTGTTGGTACGTATATGCTGAAGATTATTGGATAACCGCACCCACCCCGCCACATTTTTTGCGGGGGGATGTGGTTGCTCCGCGCACGCTACTCTATCGCCCTAAGCGTGTTTCTCGGTGCGTGCATGCGGTTACGGGTTCAAGGGCTGTTCTGTCTTCTGCCGAAGGTTTGCAGGTTTTTATTTTGTTCTGTTGGCGTGTCTGCTGCGACACATCACGTTCAGGGGCTCGTGCCGTTGCCTCTCCAATACGTCGATATATGACTCGATCGCTGCTTTTGCTCTCTCTTGCCGCGCGCTTGCTTGCGGCTAGCAGCAGCAAAGGAGGCTGTTTTAGCCTCTTTCTATCTCCCTTTGTCATCTGGATTTCACAACGTGCCATTTATTTCCGTTGTGTGGGTCACCGAAAGTGCGCCCTCCGTGTGCAACGAACTGTGTGTCTGAGCTTTTGCACTAAACAAGATCAATTTTAACATTGAAATGTGCATATTTCAGTGACTATGTTATTTGTATAGCAATCAATCAAAAATAAGTCACTATGCTCGTTCCATGAAACCAAGCCAACACTGGGAGTGCGTCACGGCCAGAAACGTCCGACAGCGAAAGGGTTAATGAGGAAGGCTGCATTTTTCATACTGCTACTCTTTTATTGCGGAGGTGTCAGACTAAAACTCGGGCTTCATAAGTGTTCTACAGTAGCTGCTGGATGACCAGATGTAAATTAAGCAAAGGTTGAGATCGGTTGAGGAATACCAGGCTCAAAACAAGACTGCTGTGAGGGCACTTCGAATGTGGGTGGAAAATCTGGAAGTATCTGGAAATCTGGAATGGGGTGGAACCGTGACTGTGATTAGGAGAAGTGGAAAATGGACTATTACTACACCGCCAACCTCTGCAACTACCTTACTGAAACTGGACTTCACTCTTTCTTTTAAATCTCCTGCATTCCGTTCCCCCTTTCTAAACTTATGCCTTGTGGCAAATTTCTTGACTAAAAAAAATATCTGGAAGAGCAGATTGGCCTTGTTGATGAGCTGATGATTGGATTGGAAAAACTTTATTGACGTTTAGTTAATAGGGACCTTGTAGACCTTGCTATATGGCCATCAGTCGATGCTGATGGCTGCACCTTGGGCTCTGGCCTTGGCCTCGAGGCGAGTTTCCAGGTTGCAGCTGGGTAGCAAGGTTTCTCTGCAGGCCCAGTTGCGCGAGCTGAGGAGCACTGTTGCCGAATATCATGAAACTAATCGGTTGCAACAAACCAAGTTGCGGAGCCTGCGGGTAAACATTGGTGTCCTTGAGAATAGGAGTTGGCATTTAAAACTTTTTTTTTCTGTGTGTTCTATATCGTGGTCTTTACTATTTCGTTACCCATGAAAACAATGTTATTGCATCGCGTGACACGTCTATTTGTTCATGGCATGAGCATGATCTACGGTTGTGTTGCAGTACATCGTGAAGTGGCACGGACATGAAAGCATGACTGCCTGATATAGTCAGACTGGGGAGTTATACCCCAGTCACATGGTCATTTTCAAAGGCGATTAAGTCGATAGCCTTCCAGATTTTCAATCTTGATCGAACTCGATGGAGTTGTGCCGCTGCTATACGACAAAACTAGAAGGCTGTTGAAATAGTTCTGGTGTTTAGCGCCAAATTTTTGTGGCGACACTATCATTGCTTTCGATTTTGCTTAAAGAACTAAACTTTCTCTTAATGCAAAATAAAATATAACTGTTGCCTTTTTTAGTAACTGCAGGTGTTTAGTTGTTATTCAAGGACAACATTATTGTTGTTGTTTTTTTTTTAACGCGTTGACGTTCATAAGGCTTTGCTTTGCATTATGTTTGCTTTTCTCGGCGGCACAGTTTAGTGATAGCACATAAATAATGCGCCTTAGAAAAGAGCGATGCTATTTTAAAATTATTAAGGACATTAATATTTCACCCGTCGAGTGCATTGGGAATGCTGAATTTCTTAAAAGAGCGGCATACAAGCTCCTCAGAAATGCTAGCCCAAGCATCCACAATCCAGCCACAAATGATCGCTGGATAGGCCCGCTTCAGTCGCTTGGAAGCAGTTACTTCGGGGTCTCCCGACCTCATCCACTCCTGGTAACACCGCTTGTCAGCATTCCTAAATGGCTTGTTAATACAAACATCTAGCGGCTGTAACTGGGACGTCATCCTTCCCGGAATCACGAGTTTGGCGCACTATTCATGCAGTAGCCTCTTTACTGAGTCGGCCAGGTGTCTGCAGAACGCATCCAACACGAGCAATGATCTGAACCCCCCCCCCCCCCCCCCCAGTGCTTCGGGCCGCCGGCACCACACAGACTTGACCCGGTCAAGAAGTAAAGTCTCGTCCATCCACCCCTTGCTCTAACACTGGACGACAACATTTTTTTGGAGCTTCACACTTTCAGGCAGCGTCTTCCGTTTAAATACAACATAAGGTGAAAGCTTGCGGGGTCATCTGCAGTGCAGGCCAGCATCACGGTAAGCCGCGTCTTCTCATTTCCTGTCGATCAAACACAAACCTGCTTGCCGCCTCTTTTGTGCACTGTGAGCGCCGGCGGCATGTTAAGTTACACGGGAGTTTGGTCAGCACTCCTGATTTGGCCCACCTGGAAATCGTGACCTCTGCAGCGATGTTATACCCCTGTCACTCGAGCAAATTTATTGTAATTCGTATCGAATGACATTAGCATCTAATGTCATTATTCCCGTACTACACGAGAAAATTTAATGTCATTAGGTTCGAATGACATTCTTCATCGAATGAGTTTGAAGAACTCATTCGCATTCGATCGCGAACCGAATGTGTACTCTTGACGCCAGATGCGCAGCAGAAACAAGTAATGCAACAACATATTCTGCGTACATTGAAATTTAAAAGTTATATTTCTAGAGTTTTGTTTTAAAAACTGCTAATTTATTTGTAAAATTATTAGCACAGCAAGCTCTCACGGAACGGCATTACTTTCGGTCACAGCAGGGGTCCAGTCATGGCAGATACTCACAATTATTTTGGGCTCTGTGTTCCTTGGTAGCCGCATCTCCCCGTATGTTTATCTCGGGACTATTTAAAGTTTTGACTGAGCGCCTCACAGTTTGGATGCCAATTGCATGCTCTACGTGTTTCCGTGCGTCTCCGCACTGTGTATCCGTGCTCCGCTGTGTTTAGTCGTATTGTTTGTTTACATTTATCGGATCTGTGGGTGACTCGATACTTGGCTTGGATTTTTAATGCTAAAGTGCTACAGCACAGCCAAAAGTAATGTTTTTCGCTTGAATTATCGTACAGAAATATTTTGATCAGCTTTGAAATGTTACACAGTGATTTCAAATGCCTTTTATGCGCGCTAATGTTCCTTAAGTGCAGCATTTTTTTATAGCTGATCGTAATTACCGCCATTTGCGAATGACATTATATTTTACCGTGTAGCACCGAAAGAAACCGAATGACGTTCGATTCGAATGACATTAAATCTGCTTGTGTGACAGAGGTATCACATGTCGCTGGAAGGCCACAATCTATTTCTCGTAACTTGCGAGGAATTTCTGAGGAATGAACATTTGCCAACACAACGAAAACCCTGCTCAGCGGATAATATGACACAGCCAATTTTGTGCTCACTTTAAAGTGACTCCGCGGAATGCCTTTATCCTTGGCGATCTCCCTCGATGTAACTTGGAGCAGCTCGATGCTTGCTGCTAGGTGTGCTGCATGCTGTTCTTGGACGAAGGCTGCGAGATCCTGGTCAACTTTGGGGAACAGTCCACTCTTTCATCCCCGAAAACTCTTCCTCTTGCCGCTGCATGCAAACAGGACTTCCTTCTGTTTTCTCCAGCCCCGCACGCTGCCCTCAATGACTCCAAATTGCCGCCTAGCTGCACAATTCCCGATAGTCACGGCAGCGAGGCTAACCTTTCTTTTAAGTGGAGATGCGACCTTTGAAAACTGCAAAATTGCGAAACAGTCGATATTTGGAAGATTATATATCCCATGGATATCTTATAAACTACCCTTTCCGTAATTATTAATGCCCAACTCGTCGTAGAAATCATCATCATCATCAGCCTGACTATACCCACTGCAGGGCGAAGGCCTTTCCCATATTTCTCCACTTAACCCGGTTCTGTGCTAGCTGCATCCACTTGACCCCTGCGAACTTCTTAACCTCATCCACCCACCTAACTTTCTGCTGCGGCCTGCTACGCTTTCCTTCCCTTGGAATCCAGTTTGTTACCCTAAGCAACCATCGGTTATCCTCTCTTCGCACATGTCCTGCCCATGCCCATTTCTTCTTCTTATTATTTAAAACTTTATTGCCGCCGATACAGGAGGTTTCCCTACTCCCCCACCCAGGTACGCAGACCCGAATAGGGGGCTGGTACTCCGCGACTAGAAGCGCGCAAGGATACATTGATTCTTGGCGGGCTCAGCCGCCAGGCGAACGACTTCTTTTTCGGTCTCAAGGGTTTCGCTTTTGGAGAAGGGATATTCCCAAGCTTCCGTGCCATGAATGTTGGCCACTGCCCCAGGCGAAAAGGGGCATTGCCAGATTATGTGATCTAGTGTACCTCTCTGTCCACAGTGTTTACAGTTTTCGTGTTGTCTGTCATCTACTTTTAAATGGTGCAGCCATACCGGGCTCGGGTAATTTCCGGCCTGTAGTCTGCGAAGACTTTTGGCCTCTTCGTTGTTTAGCTCTTTATGTGGAGTGGAGAATGTTTTTCTGTTTAGTTTGTAGTATTCACAGATCTCGTGGTAGGTGTTTAACCTCTCCTCGGGTTCTGGGTTCTTAATTTCCACTATAATAAAGGTAACTTGAGTTATTTCTCTGGCCCACCATGCACGCTTCCTATCTCTTAATGTTACCCCTACCGCTTTTTTTTCCATAGCCCTCTGCGTTGTCCTCGACCTAAGTAGAACTCTCTTGGTTAGCATCCACATTTCAGCCCCATAGGTGAGTAAAGGTGAGATGCAACTGTCGTATACTTTCCTCTTGAGTGATAGCGGGGAGCTGCTAATCATAATCTGCGAGTGCTTACCAAATGCGCTCCATCCCAATCTTATTCTTCTTGTTATTTCCTTTTCATGGTCCGGATCAGCAGTTACTACTTGTCCTAAGTAGACATATTCGCCTACTACTTCCAGTACTTCGCTACCTAATGCAAACTGCTGTTCCTTCCCGAGGCTGTTAAATATGTCATATAAATACTGGAAATTAATTATATAGACCGTTTACAGAGAGTAGTTCGACTTTCCCTAAAAGGTGGCGCTACTGGGACGGGCATCATTGCTGGCCTTCGGAACGCATCTGCGTGCAGTGCGGACTGCTGTTGTGCATCTTGTGTAAGAATGCTGGCTGACTTTTAAACACCGCTGCTTTGATGCAGGTGTCATCTGTATTGCCGAAATATTCTGCGAGGAAGTAGAGCTAATGACCCTGTTGTTTATTGGCGGAACAGACGATGCTTTCTACATGGTGCACATCATGGCCTAGGCCAGAATTTTTCTCGGAGTTGTATCACGAGTTCATGTTCCTTTCTGGGACAAGAAAGCGCCTGTGAATTGTAGGAAAAGGCTATACCTCACGCACCAGCTCATTTTAGCACCGGCAGTACCCACGGGAATGCGAGAATTACCCTGACGTTTTCTGAGTAGTTGTATATTGCATCTTCGCACTGCTGCCGCATTATTTTCGCAGGGCGTTAAGAAGTACCTTAATGTGGCTATTAATGTATATGCATTTATAAGAATTGATTGTGCAGAGAAGGAAACTCAGTGTGGGCATGTCAGTGAATCTACTTACTTCAATTAGGTCCTGTTCCTAAAGATATGCAGGATCAAATCCCGGCCTCGGCAGCTGCTTTTCCATGGAGCCAAAAACCCAGGCGCCCGTGTGCTGTGCGATATCAGTGCACGTTAAAGAACCCCAGGGGGTGAGAATTTCCGTAGTCCTCCACTCATAGCCTGAGTCGCTTTGGGACGTTAAACGCCTCAAACCAAACCAAACCTTAATTAGACAAGCACTAGCCAATGCAGACAGTTAGGAGGATGCAATAAATGAACTGCGTGGTTAAATTAATTTTTATTTATCACCTACACATACTATGGGCATTCACATTTTTGGCTGTCTACAAGCTCGTTGTTCCCAGTACCATTGATGTATGTACTTAGTCGCGCACACGTAGCGTTCTGTCGCAGACAGATCGCGCGCGCGACACAATGCACCAGCTGCAGGGGAGAGGGCCCGGCGGCATACGTCCAAGGTAGCACACAGGGAGCGTTCGGGTCACGCACGCACTACCTGGCGAAGAGCAAGCGAGGCTTCAAGCCGGCCTACTCGATGAACGCACAGAGGCTCACCATTGTCCTGTCACGGGTGCGCGCACTGCCTCGTGGCCATAGGAGCGTCTCGATGCTGTCCGGGATGATTCCGAGCGCCCTATAAGCCGCCAGCATCTGGGGACGTGGCTCATGCGGTACAGCGAAGCAGCATGTGGTCCAATGTCTCTACTGCACCGCAATCGCCACACACGTCGCTTGACGAAAGTCCGTGGCGCACCCGTCTTACCCCGGGCCGCACGCAGATTAGAGGACTGACGATACCCGAACACACACAGTTTTAAAGGATTAGTGTTCACCTGGTTCCCTAGGTCAAGGGCAGGCTCGTCGTTGAGGGAGTGTCCTTATCATTTTAATGTTACTCACACTGACACACTTTCACTTTCGCAGACACGCCCCCTCGGAAGTTTAGACTTGGTGGGGAAGGGGGAAGCCGCTGTGGCGGTGTAGAGGGCCGCGGTGGCGGTGTTGAATCAACTTTATTGTTCAACAGAGAAGGCCGTTTAGACGACGGCTCGGAGCTTTGGGTCTGGGCGGCCTCTTCAACCCATTGGATGGCAGCAAGTTGCGTATAAGTAGGGTCGGAGCTGAGCATTAGTTTCCCAGGGGGCCTCTGTCTTTCTTTCTTTTGTGGTTGCGTCATATTTGGTCATGTACAGATCCTGCGAACCATGCCTGCTATGTTTTTTCAACACTGGGTACCATCTGCTTACTAGCAAGGAGTCGGGGTAAGTTCTTATTTGTAGGTATCTCCAGATACCCCTTGCTGCTTTTGTAATGATGTCTTCCTGTTTAGTGCCTCTGTGTAGTGTAGTTTGTCAACTAAGTTCAGTGGCATGCCTCATTTCGGTGATACTGCATCAAAAGTCAGTTAATCACACTACATGATTTAACTGAAAGATGCGCTGGTCACCTGCAAGTCGAGCGTGGAGGTGGGCTCACCCCGTGATTAGCTTACCACTTTAGTTTCAACATTAACAGACGTCGTTTGCTTACTCATTAATGTTGAAGAAGTTAACGCCACTCTAGTGACACTACTACACACAATGAAGTCATTTTATAAGTCATGCAGGCAGTGGCGTAGAAATCATTAAATCTTCTTCGGGGGCTGTTATACGCTTCCGGTCAAAAAAAAAATTACTTGATGTCCATCCGAAATCTCTTGCATAATAGTGCAAGAGATGCCTTATTGTCAAACGCGTCGCATTGTAAGAGCCGTGTGCAACGTTACAATACTTGCATAGCGTTTGCCTTTTGTAGCAGAGAGCTACACTGGGCTGTCAGTCGAGCATTTCGCGGAGGCCGGAAGAGACCTGGCGTGCGCATGCGTCGTTAGCATGGCAACCGCTTAAAAACGTCCTTCTCTGAAGAGTCCAGCCGCTGATAAACGGCAGTGTAGAAAAGAGAAGAATAACTCGTCCGATTCTGAGGTTGGCGCTTGGCCCTTGGCTACCCAACAATGAGAGAATGAGCGTAAGAAGACGAATAGAGCAGCGGAGACGCCCGAACGGAGAGAGGAAAGGCTTGCTTGAATTACTGACTGCCGAGCGTAACAGACGGCGCATAGCCGCCGAGATGGAGCCTATGGAAGACGTCAGTCAACGGGAAGCAACGAATTGGATGTGAAGGTCCGTCGTGTGACTGGTCTCACCGTGATTCGTGTTTCTGAAAGTAAATCTGCGACCCGGACATTTGAAGCAGACTTTGTGAACAAAATCCTCTTGGACACGTGTTTAGTGTGTGCGACAGACTGTGGCTAAACACACAGTGACCGCAACAAGCTGAGCCAGGGAAACGTACCTCTCGCTACACACATCCTCGCATAGCTAAGCTGAGCCACTGCCAATTTGTTTACACCAGTGGCCGTTTCATGCATAAAAAGTGCCTCCAGGCGTTACACCGCGGAAGAACCTCTCCCACTGCTAATCGACTCTCATGCACTGTAAGTATTCTTTATCTTTTGTATTCTCTGTGAAAGTGTGCATGGCAAGGTCACGCAGCGGCATAAGTTGAAGCATTTGTCTGGTTTCTCCCAGAAGATCCTCAGAAACACCCTACTTATTCAGAAACGGAGAGCACTGGTTTATACGTTCGTCGTATGAGGGCCGACAGAAGTTATCACATGCCTGTTGTTTTGAATTTCCTGCAAAGAAAAATATAGATATAAACGAGAATAGCCAGGACAATTGGTAAAAGTACCTTACTCTATAGGAAACGTAACGGTTGAATGAGACTTATTTATCGGTCAAGAATTGCTGATGTGCCTACCTTGACTGCCTTGCTGCTTCTGGTACGTGACCCTGCGTGCTCTTGAACGTATGTGACTCTTTAAAATTGCCGAGGATATTTCATTTTGCTGTCAATATGTTTCGTTTATATTATGCGATTTTACTCATAATATGGTGTATAAACGTCCGTGACGAGTGAATGTAAATACATGTACATTTTCTAAATCAGTACAGTTTCCAACAGAGCCCCTGTCTATATAGTACATTTCTTTACTTTCTTCTTCGCTTGCTTTAACGGGCAAATATTTGAAATAAGGTGACTGTCGCCAATGCAAAACAGAGGTGGGAACATCGTCAAGCCACTGCGCTAGTAGCGTTTTGTTCTATACCTTAGCATTTACTTTTCTGTCGTCAGGAGAACAAATGCTGAGTAAAGCTGTTTGATCGAAAAGCTCATTGGATGACAGCTCGAATATATCTCGCAAAGAATTATTGCACAGCCTTCTCGAAAGGAACCGATATATAACAACCAACCTCGCCCGCGAGAAAGCGTGTATACTTGGATAAAGCTGCGTATCTGAGGCATTCTTGTTTCGTGCAGTATTCATTGCGCGGCGGCACATTCAGGCATTTTTGTTCGACTTAAGCCCTGAGATAAAGCACTCAATTTGACTTATGTTCAGCCGCCTGGTGCTACTGTGGTAAGTGCCTTCACCCACAGCTTCGCAGGACTAACATCTGAAAGATGCCGTCTTGACAGGCAATGATATATAGGCGCGCTTGCGCCGAGGCGAGATGAAACGCGTCCGCGTGCAGTGTGGTCTCTGCGCACGTTAAAGAATTCCATGTCATTTATTTTACCCTCAAGGCCAGAGGGCATTGTAGTTATTCGTAGCCCTCCGCTACGGCGCCCTAAATAGCCGATGTAGCCGTAAACTAAATAAAAACTCCTAAACGGCGATGAACGTTGCTTGCCACTTTTCGTCTATTCATGCTGAAGAGGTTTTAAAAGCAACATATAAATAGTCTATACTTGAAGCAATCCCTGAGAAATTATTGAAATGTCACTAGGAAATGTTTGATGTTTTATTAACTTTTTTCTCTGCTGCTAAAAAAAAAAAAGAATCTCATTTTCCCTCAATATTTTTGTTTTTATTGCCTTCACATCTCTGCTCCTGTATCTCTCTAAATGACCCGCCACTGAGTCAGCTGCAGCCTCCTGATCTTGCGCGGAGGCGAGATGAAACGCGCCCGCGTGCAGTGCTGTCTCAGCGCGCGTTAAAGAATTCCTATACTCTCATCTGCCCACCTTATTTTCTGCATGACTGGAGAGTGCCTGGCAGATGCGCTCCACTCCACTAGTTTTTTTGTTTGTTTCTTTTTTTTTTTTGTACTGAGTTCACTTTCGAAGTCCAGATGTGCGGCCACTGTCTGCTCTAAATAAGACATATTATCTCCTCACTTCCAGCTGCTACCTGCCGTATCTGCTGCTTCTTTTAGCGACTGTCGAAAATTATTGTAGTTTTCTGGACACTGATCTATAGGCCATCGTTTTGGTTGGTCGGCTTATGGTGTTTAATGTCTCATGGCGACTCAGGCAGCCGCGAGATACGCCGTAGTGGAGAGCTCCAAAAATTTCGACGACCACCTGGGGTTATTTACCTTGTGCTGACATCATACATCACACAACACATGGGCACCTTGCCATTCGTCTCCACCAAAAAGCGGTTGCCGCGGCCGCGATTCGATCCCGCATCCTCGGGCACAGCATTAGAACGCCCTAACCAGTGCACCACCATGGCGAGGCCCATCATTTAGGTACGCCTGTCTAGCTCGGTGCCCATGCTTCACAATTCATTGCTTTGTATACTGCTTAGCAAGTCAATGTCGCCAGGGTGTCGCCTATCACTAAGGTATTCTCGAGTAAGTTTATCCCAAAGCGTTTCCTGTGCAGGTCTCTGAATACGTTATGGAAATACGTTGTGTAGCCTCGTGAATACGTTGTGGAAAAGACTTGAGAGTTTGCGTCTCCCTTCCTGGCGCCTTTTTTTATTGGGATCTTCCTAGTTTCTTTTTTGACGACTATGGTGGCATGCAGTCGCTATATGTATCTTCCAGTACTCTTACATGGGGCTCTCCTAGACTCTGTTTCTGTGTTTCCGTAATGCCTTCCTGACTTCAGAGGCTTTGTCTTGTCAACAAAGATAAAGGTACAGCACGAACAAGCGCTGACTATCAAGTGGGTTATCAAATAACGAAACGCAACAAAACGCAGAATAAAAAAAAAAAGGCTGACAGTAGCTCCGAACTCAAAGAAGTTCGCAGGTAGTTCTGACACTGATGTGGAGTTTTTTTACTCTAGGATACTGAGCACAACGTGCAGGCAGGTGAAGTAGAAGCGATATGGAAAGAGGGATGCTTGTCAAATGCGTCAAGTATACCGGCTCTATTCCTTGCGAAATAGGGATGGCTTATTATGTCCCCTTTTCGTCTAGTATCACGTGCATTGGACAGACCGAGAGGTGTGTCAGTAGGCTATTGATGGAACATTAAAAAGCAAGGAAATACTCTGTCACACGCAGGAAGGACAAATGCAAGCATGGGAAGGATTATGTATAACGAAGATCAAAAGGCGACTGTCTTGCTCAGTCGACGTTTTGAGACAAGAAGTCAAAATGCTTCTCATTTTACGCATGCACACACAGCAGCGAGAAGTTAACACGAGTTGTAATGGAGGCCTTCTACAAGCATCGCCAGGGTGCGGTATGTATCGGCAGTCATTCCTCCGTATTGTCTGAAAGGGAATTGCGATATTTTCCCGTCCACTTGTCTTTTAGATACGATCCTGGCTGCGATAATTTATTAGATGTGGTTTTCAGTGTTTTAACCTCCCAAATCGACTCAAGCATTAAGAGAAGCCCGAGTAGAGGGCGAGAAGCTGCAGCACCTGCCTGTGGTTGTTGCAACACTGGGGGAAATCAGATTTTTTTTTTCTTTACTCCATTAACCGGGCGCTCAATCTGAAGCATTTGAATATCGTTCCGGAGACATTCTCGATCGACTGTTTCTCCTGGCACAAATTGGCGCACTACTTACACCCAACCATAGCCACCTATGTTATCTGTGGCCGGCTATGTGCGTCAAAATCAAAGGATGCAGACCATCGCGTTCTAGGCCGCGGCGGAAAAAAGAAAAGGGCCCCGTCGGTGCGCCCGCGCTGTAGAGAGATTGCGCTGCAGCGCAGAAGATGTAGCCTCAGATTCCATGCGTAATTTGCTCCATTTTTCAGAAACATGCCGAACTTCCGCGCTCCCTGGTGCACGGCGAGCACCAAGAAAGAGCTTGGTCTAAGTTCTCACACGTTGCCAGCAGATGAAGCTTTTCGTAAGGCGTGGCTTTAAATCATACCCAGAGAAGGTTCCGTTCCCGGTGACAGCTCCGCCAGCAGAGCGCCGTCTGTTTAAAAAAAAAAAGAGAAAAAAAGAAAAAAGGAAACGGCGGAAAAAGTCTACGCAACTGATTTTTCCACATTTAAAGACCTGGCTGCTTTTTGCTTGGCAGGCAGGGTTAGGCATAGGGGAGCATTCAACAGTTACAAACAAATATATAAAGCCCTACGGTCAAACACGAACAGTGCTTAGAGACAGAGCGGCTTACCGAAAAAAACAACTAACGAATAAGCCACTCAGCCGAAAAGTCCCGCGCGTGTGAAGCAAGCACTACAAGGGCGCAGACGCAAGAGTTTGTCATAGGAAATAAATTATTGTATGCATTCAGTTCAGTTCAGTTCAGTCGTTCAGTCGTGTCCGACTCTTCGTGACCCTATAGACCATGTCACGCCACGCTTTCCGGTCTCTCACTATCTTCCTAACATCACATAACTTCATCTGCAGCTCCTTGAGGATGCCATCTAACCATCGCGTTCGCTGCCTACCCCTTCTCCGGCGAACTTCATCTGCAGCTCCTCGAGGATGCCATCTAACCATCGCGCTCGCTGCCTACCCCTTCTCCGGCGACCCTCAACCTTTCCCAACATCAAATCTTTCTCTAGCGACTCCTCTCTTCTCATCAGATGACCAAAGTAGCTGAGCTTTAACTTGCATTGCGAAGGTACAATTATGAAGTAATTTCGTCATAAATACATGCATGACATGTAGGTATATATTTAAATTGCTCAGAAAGTAGCTCAGGAAAATGCTTTCTGTCTGCGCTGCCTACTGTTAGGTTTGGGGTTTGCGCGCCCCTCGGTAGCGTTGGCCTGGCGGCTCCGTGGACGGCGGACGGCATGAAAGGTGCCAGCAAAGACGAGGCGTCTTTTAACGAAACAACCTTTACTGCAACATCATGAAGAAACGGGCAGTGAAGCTGACCCGGAGAGATTACAGACACTCTCACACAGCTGGTGCCTAGCGTCGTCTCAACGGCGCGTCAAAGTAGTCTCTGGTCTCAGCGGAGTCGGCCGCTGCTTTTTATAGGTTTTCCCGTTCACAGGGAAAGGGTAAACCCTCACAGGAAAGGGAGAGCCAAACATGTTGGTTCACGACGAATGACTCAATCGCAGGTGTTCCGACCTCATCTCCTCCACCTCCTGCAGACAGGAGAGGGCGACGCACTTTCCCTCGAGCTCCAGGCTTGGCCAGCTTTTGCACACGCACGCACGCACACACATTTGGCGCGTGGCAGGAACACGCTGAGACTTGTCGGCGGGAGGAAGCGTTGCGCGGCCGATGAACGGCGTCGAAATGGCCGATCCGCTCGCGGTTCTGCCTGTTGCTATGCGGTGGCCGCGTCAGCTGTCCCACTTCTCGGTGGAGAAACGTAACAGACTGCCCCGCCGGGGAAGGGAGATCCCGAAGGGCAGGGGACTGCATCCGCTGTCCGGAGGGATCGGGATGTTGCTGCTAGCCGGGTTCATCCGACTCTGTTTCTCATCTTGAGCCAGTCAGCCTGAAGAATTCCTTGGCAAGTCCGGGTTTCCAAGGCACTCTGCAACTTGTCTTCAGGAGAGATTTCTGACAACCCGCAACGTCACAACCACGCTAAACACTCAACCGCTCAGCCAGCAAGCACGGCACAAACTTCACTAAGTTTTGCCAGACTATTTCCCTCTTATGCCCCCATCTACATTAAAGGGCAGCTTAGCAGCACTTGGAACGCGTCCACAAATTTGAAAATCGCGCTTTCAAAAACGTTATTCTCAAGCAAAAATAATACAATGCAATCTGTTCAAAATCCTTTGTCAGGAAGAAAAACACCAACTAGTGAATAAAGGCTTCTTCTCAAGTTATGGGCTTCGACTTAAGCCATCGGCATTACCGTTGAGATCACCCTTTTCACTAAAGCTTCGGTTGTCCGTTTCACGGAGCAACCTTACCTTCCTGTTTCTGTGCGAAGAAACGCATGAGCATAAGTCACTAGCTTTGCTAAACAACCTATCCCTCTCCTTACGTGTGGCGCACCAGTCACGCATTTTCTGGGCACGGGCGCATTTGTGCCTTTGGGATAGTCGCTTTCTCTTTCGCGATAGCTTCAACTTTCTCGCTTCTTTCTCGCGCCTGCCTTTCCGTTTTTTTCTACGGCAGCACTGAAAGACATGCTTTGTGCTTTCTTTTCGCAATCTTTGGAGTTGCTCTCCTTACGATGGCAGCATTCTTTCTCGCGCCTGCCCTTTCGCGCTTTTCGTCGGCAGCGCTGGAATACTAGCCTTCTGCTCTCTTTTTGAAACCGTTTGAGTTTGCTCTGCTTACGATGGCAGCATTCTTTCTCGCATCTGCCTTTCCGCGTTTTTCGGTGGCAGCACATGAACACTCTAGTCCCACTTTCTTTCGGCGCGAGCTCTGGCAAGCTAGCGGTCAACGTTTTAGCGGTAACCGGAGCTAGTAGGGCACCGGGATCGTCAAAGTGGTCAAAGTGCGGCGCCGCGTCTGCATCGCGGCCAGCAGCGCATGACTCACCTTCAGACAAGTCCGAACAACAACCGCTCATGCCAGCCCTCAAGCTAGGCAGTTCCTCTGGCGGCGCCGCGGCTGCATCGCATGACTCACTTTCAGTCAAATCCGAACAACCGCTTATGCCAGCCCTCAAGCTAGGCATTTCCTCTGGCGGCTCGCCACTCACGTTACACGGGTCCTCCGATGAGCCGCATTGCTCAGCGCTAACCGGCGCACGATCAAGCTCATTCGACAGCTGGAGCGCTTCGGATAGCGTGAGGGTCATGTGTGCTACGTCCGCGTTCGCACTGGGGTTGCTTTCGCGAATACAACCTAGCGTGGTATCAGGGCACGAACGATTCTGACTCTGCTCTGGTCGCTCGCTGTCGCCTTCGCAACTCTCGCTCTCTACAGCGGACGCGCACTCCTCGTCGGTCTGCCCTGGCTGATCACAACTCGCGGGCTGCGCAGTTTCCCAGATCGGCACTTCGTTTTTCTGCGTGCCCTGCTCTACGACACAGCTGATTTCGGAAACCGAAATTTTCTCATTTCCTAGCTGATTTCCATCTCCGTCGCGCTGTACACAAGCTTCTGCTTTCGACTCGAGAGACGGTTCAGTTACTACCAGTTCCCCACTCTCATTTGATGGAACTGTATCTCCTACAGCTACTTGGGTTGGCATGCAGTTCACCTCGCTTAACGGCGTCACTTCGGACTTCTCGCCGATTAAGCCTGTGCTAACCGTCTCAGCTAGTGGCTCGACCAAGGTAACACAATACTCCTCTGTTCGAGGCTCGGTCGGCTCGCTACTGCGGTCACGTTGCTCAGCCGCTTCCCGAAGCTGTTTCTCACACTCCGGTGCAAGCTCGATTTGCTCCGGAACTTCCGCACTGTTTAGCCAATCGCTTACAGCGTCTTTCAACTGATACGCCAAATCAAAGTACGACTTGTAACACTTTTTCTCGCTCTCATATCTTTTCCGAAGATCATGAGGCGTTATCTGATATCGTATCAGCAATGACTCTTTTAGTTCATCATAATTTTTTAAGCGGTCGCCAACCAATCGCTTGATTTCTTCCGACGCTTCAGCGGAGAGAAGAGCTACCAACATCTGCGCCCAACTATCTCGCTCGAAACGTTTACTTGTGCAGACACTTTCGAAGTCTGCCAAATACTTTGCCATATCCTCGGCGATGAGGAACGGTGGCGGACCGTCTCGCGGTATTGAACTGTTACAATGAATGGCATTAAAAGCTTTAATCTTTTCCACGCTCATTCCATGTGCTGAAATCTCCAGCTGTATCAGTTTGCTTACGCGGGCGTCCTCTTTCTCGTGACGTTCCCTACGCTCACGATCCTCTTTCTCGTGACGTTCACGTTCCTCTTTCTCGTGACGTACACGTTCCTCTTTCTCGTGACGTTCGTCAATGATCTCAAGGCATTCCAAAAGCTCGTCATCTTCAGCTTCCAACGCAAGAATAGCCTTTAACACTTCTGGTTTTCCGAGTTTGTCTGACAAATCCAGACCCAACTCCTCCGCAAGCTCCAGCAATTTCGGTTTGCGCAACGACTTCAAATCCAAACCCATGGCTGTTCCGAATGCTGCCTTCTCTACTGCCCACTATTGCCTTGCTGCACTTAACCCAGCAACAACGGCAACACAATTACCAGCTCTGTTCTCTACTTAACAAAAGCCTGGCAAAACTCAGTAGAAGAAAGTCCCGCACTCACCAACCTCGCAGCCAAGAATCCAACGCAGTCGTTCCGCTGCAGGCAACCAGTCATCACACAGGGCTCGTTGCACTGCTCCCGCCTTTCCGCTGAGCTGCTTTGATTCACGAGTCACGCCTCGGACATCTCCGCTCTTCCCACCAGATGTTGCACCTCGGTCAGGCCTGGCTCGTTTCACCGACCACGGTCACTGCTTGGTCGACCTCGTCTCTCCGCTGTTCATCAGTTGTTGGACGACGGTATCGCCTGGCTCGTCCCTCCAACCACGGTTACGGCTTGGTCGTCCCACCGATGCCTACCAGTTGTTAGGTTTGGGGGTCGCGCGCCCCTCGGTAGCGTTGGCCTGGCGGCTCCGTGGACGGCGGACGGCATGAAAGGTGCCAGCAAAGACGAGGCGTCTTTTAACGAAACAACCTTTACTGCAACATCATGAAGAAACGGGCAGTGAAGCTGACCCGGAGAGATTACAGACACTCTCACACAGCTGGTGCCTAGCGTCGTCTCAACGGCGCGTCAAAGTAGTCTCTGGTCTCAGCGGAGTCGGCCGCTGCTTTTTATAGGTTTTCCCGTTCACAGGGAAAGGGTAAACCCTCACAGGAAAGAGAGAGCCAAACATGTTGGTTCACGACGAATGACTCAATCGCAGGTGTTCCGACCTCATCTCCTCCACCTCCTGCAGACAGGAGAGGGCGACGCACTTTCCCTCGAGCTCCAGGCTTGGCCAGCTTTTGCACACACACGCACGCACACACATTTGGCGCGTGGCAGGAACACGCTGAGACTTGTCGGCGGGAGGAAGCGTTGCGCGGCCGATGAACGGCGTCGAAATGGCCGATCCGCTCGCGGTTCTGCCTGTTGCTATGCGGTGGCCGCGTCAGCTGTCCCACTTCTCGGTGGAGAAACGTAACAGATGGAGAAACGTAACACTACTCAGGGGAACAGTTTGACGCTCCGTTTGGAAGCAGACTCAATAAGTTCGCCTTATATGAACAAGAAATAAACACCAGCTGCTCAGCATGCTCACGTACAAGACTGTCATGGTTTCATCGCTCTATCTGCAAAATTCGTAATCACATTTCTCGCTTTTCAGAACGTATTTTGACAATTAAAAGTCATTTGATCAAGCAAGAATGCAACCATTGACCAATTTCTTTTGGCTGCGGAATCGCGGGAAACAGATTGCTTCTGAGCTGTCTCGCCGGAATTCCTTCTAGCAGGTGGAGCACGAATGTCTTGCCATGCTTGTCTGCTTTTCAGCTGCATGCTGTACTTGGACGTATAGCAATAATTTTATTCGCCAACTCGCATCGCGCAAACTTTGCTCCCGAGTGTACTTGCTTCGGGCAGCGTCATCCCCACATAAGTTGAGGCACAATGTACAGTCAATAATAATAAAAAAAACTGCGACCGGAACCATTAGTGCTTCTGTGTGCCTTTTTCGTTTAGCACAGTTGTCCGCAGCGTCTTACTAAGCAACATATTCAAGGTTGTGGGCGATTCCTCTGCCCGAGGCATGCGCACGACAAAACACACAGTGGGCCGTGTAACAAACATTCTTTATCTCACGTTAAGCGCGGGCGTCGTCGAGGCCGTCCGGGGTCGTCGTCCGGGTGTCTGCGGGTCGTTCTCGTGGAGAGAGCCAGGGGAGAAAGAGGAGCGACGAGCCAGGAACCAAGAAGGCCAGACGGCGGCACGAGCCTTCCTTTATAGACCCCTCGCGCGGGACCGGTTATCCCCGAACGAGCGGGGAGAGGGAAACCGGCAGCGCGCAAGGAGCCTTGGGAAGGTGGCGCGGCCGTTGAAAGCGCGGCGCGCCACGGGCGCTAGAGATATGTGGCGTGGGCCCCCACATCTTCCCCCCCCCCCCTCAGCGTCCGACCCGGAGTCCGCCAGCAGGCGATCCAATTCGTCCGGGTCCGGGCTGACGTCCGTGGAGACCGAAGGGGGCGCTGGGGACCCTGCCCGCGCCTGGGCGATGATGGCCTCCGCCGCCGGAGACAGCAGCTCAGGCCGGCTCGATTGAAGGAGGCGTAAGGCTGCCTCCTCCGGGCTGCCCCTCTGGACGGGCCGTCCGGCTGCCAAAGCGGTCGCTGCGACCACTGCCCGGTGCAGCCGCTCCGCCGCCTCTGCACGGCTCCTATGCAGCGCCCCGGCCTCGTGGACGGCGCGGCACACAAGCAGGGTGCCGCAGAGACCGCACAGGCCTGCTCGCTCCTCTTCTGTATAGTGGGCCGGGGGCTCGTTGTCCCGGTCCTCTAAGGTAAGGCCCCGGAACGGCAGGGGCACCGACTGCGCGGCCTCTCCGCGGAGAGGCCGGGCCTGGTCTCGCCACCTGGACCCCGCGCAGTAGGAGACCGCCGCCCCGTCGGCGACCGTGGTCCAGGTGGCGGTGTGCCGCACAGTCCTGTGCCGCTTGGACTGCGGCTCCAGGCCTGGGGGTGGGTCCCCCGAACGCTTTCCGTGTCCCACATCACTGGGGGGGCTTCTCCAGTGCCTCTCCGGGCCGGTAGGCCGGTGGCGATGGGCACCGCGCCCACTCGTTCCAGGCCGCTGGCGCAGCCTCTGTTGCTTGTGCACCTGGTGGGTGCCCTCGATCCGGGCGCCGGGATACCGCCTGGGTGGCATGCTGTGAGGGGCAGAGAGGGGTTAGACGAGAAGCACGGGTTTTACCTGGTCCTCAGGTTGTAGCGTCGGTTGCAAACCGTGCCACTACGTGCTCGCCTTCCCGGGGGAGAGATCGCTGAATCGCCTTGAGCTTCCGTCGTTTCGCAGTTATCGTCCTTGCGAAGGTGGTAAGCTTTCAAGTCTGCGACGTGCACCGGACCAGCGGTTTCACCGCTCGCCAACAACCGCAGCTGGTAGGTGAGTGGCGTAGTCCGTGCCGTAACTTCGAACGGTCCAACCCACTTGTGCGCTAGCGACGCGGCGAAACCACGCGCTGCGTTACTAAGCGGGTGCGTTCTTTTCAGTACCAAGTCGCCCGTGTTGAAAACGACGTGACGACGACCTTTGTTGTACTGATCCGCTTGCTCCATGCGCGCGACATCGAGGTTTTCACGAGCCGCGCGCTGCGCTGCCTCAAGGCGCTCGCGGAGCTTTGCCGCGTACTGCGTAAGCGGAGGGGGCGCGGGCCCCGCCACGTCAAGTAGGGCGTTCTCTAGCGGAAAAGCGATCTCTTTCCCAAAATTCAAGTAAGCAGGTGTCATACCCACCGACCTGTTCACGGTTGTTCTAGTGGCGAAAGCCAGTTCGGACAGCCGTGCGTCCCAATCTCTGTGCTGCTCAGTCGTCGCGACCAGCATACTCTTAACATTCCGATTCACTCTCTCGGTTATGTTGCTCTGAGCGTGGTAGGGACTCGTTTTCCTGTGGCGGATTTGAAGCGCCCGACAGGAATCAACAAAGACTTTGCTTGTGAAATACGAAGCATTGTCTGTAATCAAGTCGGAAGGGAAACCGAAACGAGTGAATGTCTCCAACAGTTTCTCCCAAATCCGTTCTGACACCAGCTTCCTAAGGGGGAAAACCTCAACCCACTTGGAATAGTGGTCCGTTATTACCAGGATATATTGGTGTCCGCGCGCGGAGCGAGGGAGGGGTCCCATGATATCGCACGCGACCACTTGCCACGGATAGTTGCTAACTACCGGCTTCATCATGCCAGCGGGTTTCCCCGCCCGAGGCTTGGCTACCTGGCAAACAGGACATGTACGGGCGTAACCCAGCACATCCTTTCTCATACCTGGCCAGGTCGCGACACGGCATAACTTGTCATAAGTCTTACTGCCGCTGCCATGGCCTGCCAGCGCTGAGTCATGGAAGTACTGGAGGAATCGTTTCCGCAACTTCCTCGGGACCACGACTCGGAAGGGGGATGCAATCGCCTCTTCCTCGTCAAGTTGGGGGATGTAGCGGAGCAGTAAGCCATCCTCGCCCAGCAGATACGCGTCGTACTTGCCCTCAGCGTTCCCGGTGCAAGCTGCACTACTCGCAAGCTCTGTCAGCACCCGCTGGCATAGACCATCTGCTTTCTGGGCCTCAATTAGCTCTTCCCTACTGACCGCTACTCCCCAAGACAGATTTCTCTCTGCCTCACTTCTTGGCAGGCGAGTAGTCGCCGCCACCAGCTGCTGCGCCTTATTTCTCTCGCAGCACCGCGCGGCAACTCTGTCCGCCTCCTTTCTCTCTTTAACTACGCAGGGCGCGACACTCGCGTCCGCCCTCTCCTCCTCTCCACTAGCGGCGACGCCGCTTTCAGTAAAGCTGGTCTGCGCCTCTTCTGCGCTTCTGCCAGCCTTCAACGGTGCGCGCGATAACGCATCGGCCACCTTATTCATGCTGCCCCGGCGATACTCAATGGCGTACGCGTAACGTTGCAACGTCAGCGCCCATCTCGCGAGTCTGCCTGCGGGGTTTTTCAGCCTCTTTAACCACGAAAGTGCCTGGTGATCTGTCTGCACGGTGAAAACCGCTCCGTCTAGGTACATGTCGAACTTTGACAATGCGAACATTATCGCCAGGCATTCCTTTTCGGTCACGGAGTAATTCCGCTCCGCCGATGTGAGCGTGCGGCTAGCGAACGCGACAGGGCGCAGCTTGCCCTCGTGTTCCTGCAACAAAACAGCTCCTACGCCGGCATCACTAGCATCTGTCTGCAAGACAAACGGCTTGTTCAGGTCGGGTAGGCGCAAACTAGCGGTGTTCGCTATCGCGCGAGCCAAGGCAACAAAAGCGTCGTTCTGTTCCTTGCCCCAGACCCACTTCGAGCCTTTCCGCAACAGCTGGTTCAACGGCCTAGCGAGCTCTGAACAACTAGGGATGAATTGTCTGTAGAAGGCAACCATTCCCAAAAACCTCTGCAAGCTTTTCACGTCCGTCGGGCAGGGGTAGTTCAGAATTGCCTGCAGTTTGTCATCGTTCGGTCTCAAAGTGCCATCATCAACCACAAATCCCAAGAGGTTCACTCTCTTCGATGCCAACTGCACTTTCTTTGGGTTGATCGTTATACCCGCACGTCTCATTCTTTCAAGAACAGAATTCAAGTGAATGAGATGCTCTTCGAACGACTGTGAGAATATCACGACGTCGTCGAGGTACGCCATCGCGTAGTTGAACTTTGCATCGCCCAGCACGATGTCCATCAATCGCATGAACGTGCTCGGTGCATTAGACAAGCCAAACGGGAGTCGAGTAAATTCGAAGAGCCCGCGGTGACAGGTGAATGCGGTTTTCTGAATGTCACCTTCCGCCACCTCAATCTGCAGGTACCCTCTGCTTGCATCCAGGACTGTGAAGAACCTTGCGTTCCCTAACGCGTACATCCAACACCTCCTAGACAGCTTTCAAGGCCTGCGCGCTCCGACGTGACGTCACTTCCTGCCGGCCTACTCCCTGCGTCCCCGGCGTCCCGGCGCACCAGTCAGCCGCGCGCCATATTTGCTTTGTGCCGTGTGCGAGTGGGCTGCTGTTCTGCGTGTGTTTTCTTGCCCTATTTGGTTGCTGTGCGCCCATGTTTTGCGGCATATGCTGGTTTTGACATGCCGAACAAGTGTTGTGTACCGGCATGTTCAAGCAATTACCGAACAGGGGAAAAAGCCCAAGTGTTTTCCTTCCCGAAGGACGAAGTGCAACGCACGAAGTGGCTGCGGGCGATACCGAGGAAGGATTTTATTCCTACAGAGAATAACAAGGTAAGAAATTTGTTTGTTACACTGTGCTTCTAGACTACGTTTGAAGCGCAATTCGATTATTCCTTTTATCGAACGAGAACAGTATATAGCAGGTATTTCGCTCTAGCAGTCGCATATTATCAGTATGCCTTCGCTTTTGTTTGCATGCAGGTATGCGCACTGCACTTCGAGGAGTCATGTCTTGAACGGAAAACTTCGTACACGGATCCCAGGACCGGGCGAGTGCTCGAGGTTTCATTGAAAATACCCCGGCTTCGAAAAGGATCAGTGCCTGCTCTCTTTCCGGGATGCCCATCCTACTTGTCAAAGCAAGACGCCTGCCCTTCCAGAATATCACCAGATAGCAAACGAACACGCCGAGAAGCATCAGACCTTGCTCGTGCGATTTCTGAATCCGCAGCTTCCTACCACAGTGAAGAAATTAAGCGTAGTTTTTTCTCGCTTCCTGAACTGAAAGAACGATTGAAGACAGTGTGTGTACCTGATGTGTGGGCAGTCATTCATCGCCCTAACTGTGACCATCTCCGTTGATATGGAGTTAAGCGTGTGTTTCTTGGGCAAAAGTTTGAAGCGTTTTGGAAATTACTTGGTGCCAAATAAGGTCATGGATGTCAATGTTCTCCTGGAAATATTGAATCGAATGCAATGCATTGAGAGCGACGAGTGTCCTTCTGATGGCCTTCCAGATATTGTTTGTGCTCTTCTGGAAAAAATTGAGGAACACATCACAGACAGCAAAAGGGATATGATTAGATTTTTGAAAGAACAGGTGACATTGCTTGTAAAGGAACGCATCCAATATTCATCAGAGATTATGGTGCTTGCTTGTATTTTGCAAACCATATCCCCTCACGCATACAAGTTCCTTAGGTCATCTTGTGTTCTTGTCTTGCCACATCCGAGTACAATAAGAAATGTCTGCTCTTCATTTCAGTTGTCACCGCAAAATGAATCTGGGAATGGTAATTTTCTGAAGTACATCGCCCACAGATCCAAACAACTGAAGCAATATGAAAAAGATATTGTTCTGATGGTAGATGAAATCCATATCCAACCATTTTTTGATTATAAAGGTGGCAATATCAGTGGAGCAGCGGCAAACTCCAATGTGGCCGCTACATCCGCGCATGTGTTTATGTTGCAAAGCATGCTCAGCTCTTTTCGAGAAGTTGTACACATTCTTCCTGTGCGAACGCTGAATGCCGAGTCTCTGCACAAAGTGCTGAAGGAAGTCATCCTCGGGCTTGAAAAACTTGGATTCAGAGTGCTAGCTGTTGTGTCGGATAACAATTCGATCAACAGGAAAGCCCTTAGTATGTTTTCAAGTCCCCCCAAGCTGAAAATAGCTTATCCGAATCCGGCTGACGCATCACGGCCTTTATTTTATGTTGTAGATGCCGTGCATTTGCTCAAGTGCATTAGAAACAACTGGTTAAATAAAAAAAATCCTGGAACTAACCTTTATTTCCCACTGTTTGACCTTTCAAATAACACAGGGCATCATGATGCCATACAGTGGGCTTCTTTCAAGGAACTACGTGAGCTTCATAAGCTTGAAGCTTCGCAGCTCCTAAAATACAGCTACCACCTCTCCTCAAAAGCACTGAACCCCAGCAACTTAGAGAGACAGAATGTCAAGCTCGCTTTACAGGTATTTAATGAATTTGTGGCTGAAGCATTAGATGCCCACAGTGACTTGCCAGCATTTCAACATGCTAAGCAGACTGCAAATTTTGTTAGAGTAATCGTTAGATGGTGGAAAATTGTAAATGTTAAAACACCGCACAAAGGGTATCACCATCGGGATGTTTACGAGCAGCCAGCTTCATCAAGGACAGATGACCCTAAGCTGACCTTCTTAGTGACTTGGTTGGACGTGTGGGAGTTTTATAAGCATGACAATGGTACACTCACAAGAGAAACTCTTACTGCTTGGAGGCATTCAGCCTACGCTTTGCTGGAGTTCACAAAGTACTGTACTGTTGAACTTGGTTACAAGTACGTACTTCTCGGAAAGGTGCAGACAGATGGTCTCGAACACAGGTTCGGTCAGTACAGGCAAATGGCAGGAGGCCACTATCACATTAGCATCCGACAACTTTATGAATGTGAAGGCAGGCTGCGACTGCAGAGCACCCTTCCGGCATTAAGCGATGATGATCTGCTAGACACTGCTTCTTCACAAAGTGCCCCACATAAAGCGTCTTTCGACATTACCGTAGAGTCTGAAGACTTAGACAAGTTGAGTTCACGTGTTGCTGTGTTTGGCTATGTTGCAGGCTTTTGCGCGCACTCTGTCTTGAAAGTTTTGAAGTGCGACACCTGCAAGGAAAAGCTTGTTGTTGAGAGAGATGATGAGAGAGACACGGATATGTACTCACTAACAGCGAACCTCAGTCGAGGGGGCTTAAAATTTCCCAGTGCGTGTGTTGTTACCATCGTTATGCACGCCGAAGTTGTTGTAAAAAAATTGCTGCAGCCCGAAAATGCCACGAACTTCTTGCAGATGTCTAATCACAGGGACATTGTGAAGCACCTTGTGATTAAAAGCCTGCCAGAGTTCGAAGAACTGTGGACATGTGAAAACGGCCATGAGCCAGAACTTGTAATTAATATGGCAGCAAAATGTGCTACAAATATAATCCTGAACAATTATTGTAAAGACAGGAACGATACTGCCACTGCTGCTGCAAAAGCTGATGCAAAAGCACGCAAACTAAAGACTGTCACCAAAAAGTGATAATGAAAGCAATTGTTGGCTGTTTATTGTGTTTCATCATTTGTGCCGCAAATAAATTTTGTCCCCATTTGTAAAGCTTTTAAGCATTTTGCATTTATTTAACTGGAGCGAACGTCACGACATGCTATTTGTCAAACGTTCTCATTCTTTTCTATTTTTTTTAACTCTTCCTACATCTCAACGATAATGTGCTACATCTACACGTCACTTGCGCACCAACCACGCGTAGCTTCATGGAAAGGCTGAGCGCGGCTACGCAGCAAGCGCCAACAAGCAGGGGAGAGTTGGAAGCGGCGCGTCGCCTGGGACGGGCAGTGGTGACGTAGCTGACGTCGAGGCACGTGACGCGCAGGCCTGGAACAAGTTTAGGAGGTGTTGGTACATCACAGCCTCGATCGACTGGAAAGGGTACGCAACCGTAGGCGTCAGTGAGTTGAGCTTTCGATAATCAACACGCAGCCTGACCGAACCATCTTTCTTTGGCGCTAGAACCACTGGCGACGCCCAGGGACTTTGTGAGGGTCTCACCGCGCCGGTATCTATCATCTCGTCAAGGGCGCTGTCGAGAAGCTGTCTCTTATGCGCGCTTAACGGCCGCGGGTTACATCTGAAAGGACGCGCATCACCCGTTTCGATCTCGTGCTGAAGCAAGTCGGTTCTGCCTGGTTTCTCTGTGAAGCAATCCGAAAACGGGAGTAAAGTTTCCAGAAGCCTTCGGCGCTGACTACCGGTTCCTGAGAAGGACGCGATAATTGCTTCTAATGGGCTACCATTCAGTGTCGCGGGGGAGCCCTCTGCGACAAAAGCGTGAACGCTCGCTCGCTCAGCGACGCATTCCTGTTTGGGTGCGCTAACAAAGGGAATGAGGGGGGTGAAGGGGGTGTAGCGATAGCCGTTCTCCCCCATGTCAAGCACAATGCCTTCGCTCGAAAGAAAATCTCTTCCCAGAATAACTGGTATGGCTAAGCCGGGCAGATAGACGAAGCGATGCCTCCGCTTCCTGCCGTCAAAACGCAGGACCAGACGCACCGCTCCTTCTGCTTTTGTTGTCCCTGCTGCTAAGCTCAAAGGGGTTTCTGCTGGCCTTACACGGATGTTACATCTACGGCAGGCCTCGAAAACATCATCACCGACCAATGACAGAGTTGAGCCCGTGTCAACGAGTGCCGAGTAGCTTTGACCAACTAACCGCACTAGCATAAAAGGGCTCGAGCGCGACAACATTCCTTGCGCTCTACAGGCGAGGGGGACAAAAGCCTCTGCGCCCCCGGGGCGGTCGCCCGGTGACGCGGCGTGGGAGTACATTTCCCATTTTCCGCCGTGGTTACCACGAAATTTTCCCGCCGACGGCGACAGGCTGGTGTTACCAATTATGGCCGCCGGCGGTCCGCGTTTCCCTGCGTACGCCTTGCTTTACACTCTCGTGCCACGTGGCCCGGCTGGTTGCAATTCCAGCAAAGCCGATCGTTCACCTGCCGCGCGGTCGGGGGATGCCGCGTTCCACAAAACGGCTGGGGACGTCTTTCCCCTCTCTCCGCGCCTGTGCGGACGTCGCTGGCGAGCCCAGCTCGACGCCGCTGCTCGAACGCGTACTGGTCAAGAGCGCGAGGAATCGCGAAGCCTTCCGCTGGCCTTTCCTGCCCTACCGTCATTACGTCTGCGCCTCTGGCGCGCGGCACGGAGTCTTGGCCTCCGGCCCAGGCGCATCGCGGCTCTAGCGATTCGGCTGGCCTGGGGGGTGGCTGGTAGCGCAATTCAGCGAGTAAATCCGCCTGTACTACCTTCGCTTCCTGTGCTAGGGCCTCGAGGTTTGCAAAACCACGTCCCCGCAAATACGGCTTGAAGCGCGGATGGCATTGCCTCATCACGCGCGTGACCTGTTCTAGATCGGTTGCCGTGGGATCTGCCCTCTTGTAGAGCTCCTGCATTGCGCGTACATACTCGAGGAGGCTCTCCTCTGGGTGCTGTGTGCGCAACGCTAGCTCCTCAAGCATCCGGCGTTCGTAATCGGGCGGCAAGAACTCGGCGCGGAAGCGATCTGTGAAGTCTGCCATCGACTGGAAGGCCGGCTGGCAGCGTCTCCACCGCGCCGCGCTCTCAACAAGTGCCACGGGGATTACCTGCGCTAGCACCACGTCGTCTGGGGAACCCAGTGCCGTCTGATAATCCTCGAGTTCTTGCAGGAACTCGTGGACTGACTTTACGTCCGTGTAACCGGAAAAGGAGGGAACCTCTACATTTATCCGCGGACGCGGGACTGCCGCCGCAGCTGTGGCTTGGTTGGCGCTAGCCACCGAACCGAGCTGAAGGGCTAACACAGACAACACCTCGTTCATCTGCCTCATCAAGGCGGCCGCATCGGTAAACTGCACAGACTCTACCGCGTCCTTTACCTCACTTCCGGACGCACTGGCGTCCGAAGCGGCGGCCCTATCTGGCACGTCTTTTCTCGGAGGCATTTCACTCAACAACTAAGGCCGGTCGGGAGCCTAAACGCGCACGACTACCACCTAGCCCGCATCAAGAGGCTAGTCACAAAGGCTAAACACTTCATAAAACTAACATATGCACAAAAAAAAAATTAAAACACAAACCGCCCGACACTAACAAACACGCACATGACCCAAAACAAAATAAAACACTGTACAAACACTACTATACTACACTCCGTGTCATCTGTACGCACGATAGCCCTAAACTCAAAATGGCGTCGCGCCTAACATACAAAGGACCGGCCCGTCGTGTTGTCGTGCGCTGCCACGTTGGCAGAAAAATCGTCCACATGGGTGCTAATTCAGCCCCACGTTGGGCGCCAGTTGTGGGCGATTCCTCTGCCCGAGGCATGCGCACGACAAAACACACAGTGGGCCGTGTAACAAACATTCTTTATCTCACGTTAAGCGCGGGCGTCGTCGAGGCCGTCCGGGGTCGTCGTCCGGGTGTCTGCGGGTCGTTCTCGTGGAGAGAGCCAGGGGAGAAACAGGAGCGACGAGCCAGGAACCAAGAAGGCCAGACGGCGGCACGAGCCTTCCTTTATAGACCCCTCGCGCGGGACCGGTTATCCCCGAACGAGCGGGGAGAGGGAAACCGGCAGCGCGCAAGGAGCCTTGGGAAGGTGGCGCGGCCGTTGAAAGCGCGGCGCGCCACGGGCGCTAGAGATATGTGGCGTGGGCCCCCACAAGGTGCAGCAAGTTACATAGCATGCAGCCGTAGAAGGGCGGCCGAAGGGTTGAAGGCGCGCGTCTTGGCGCCGCGAAAGGTGCGGCCACACCCCCCTCTCCGTCAGAATGGGATAGGCCGTAGCAACCCCGCCGCGCGCTCCGAAACTATTCGGCCGTTGACTGAGCACCCCGAGCAGCGCCAAACGAATGGGCCATGTCGCGGTGCTGAACACGCCAATCTAATAATAATAATAATAATAATAATAATAATAATAATAATAATAATAATAATAATAATAATAATAATAATAATAATAATAATAATAATAATAATAATAATAATAATAACTTATGTTGTTTCCATCCATGGTGGAGGAGACTGCGGGTAACAGTCGCCGCACCTTGCTCTGGACTTGATCTGGATGGATGGATGGATGGATGGATGGATGGATGAAATATAGGAGCGTCTCCTTTGAAACGGGGTGGCAGCAGTAGCTATCATGTCATTTTTCTCCCTATATCTTAATTATCGGTTTGGGTAAATATACCATCATTCTATTTATTGAATTTTTGTTTCTACATTATTAACATTATGTCACTTTTCTGCTTCTAAGCCACCAATCTTTCAGTCGTTTTTTGCTAATAATAATACTAATCTCCGACGTCGGATGCGCTCCCTCTTTTGGTAACAGTCGTCGACGAGCGCTACGGCGTGCCTAGCTCGACCTCTATGTCTGGTAATACAACATTATTCAAACACCTGCGACTATATATTTGATTCATTTCGAATATTTTTCGTTAATTCAATCTCATCCAATTCACTCGATCTGCGAATCGAATAGGAGGCTAAGCGGTGGGGATAAGAATAAATACACGGTAGAGAAAAGAGCAACACAATGTGAATGAGTCGCTTAGAAGGATACTAACCGCGCGACTAAAGTCTCGCGGCTGGCAAAGGATAGCATTTGAAGACGGGGCTCCGGATTGCCTCAATAGGGCGTAGTCTCACGAGAATGGCCGCTGAAGGACTCTTGAGTTATCTTTGTCTGCCGTCCGGAAAAACGCCCCGTAAAATTAAGACATGCGATATACGCCTCTGTCTAGACGGACAGGAACATTTGCACACCCACTTGTGGTCGAGTACATAAATCACGCGCACGTCAAAAACTAAGCAGGCGCGTGGAAGGAAAGTGACAAAAAGTCCGAAGGCCATTTACGACAGGAAAGCTAAAAGGAAACATACAAAAAGAGAGTTTACGGGAGCCGACTCCAAGTGACCAGTCAAAAAAAGAACAAGTTCAATAAGCGGAGCGCTTTGGGTCCCTAACCTATTGCGGCTTTGTACACCGTACAGATCGCCTACTTAGACAACGAAACGCTAAAAACGCGGCTACGGAATCGCGTTCTCAGCGGTGCGCCATTTACTTTGTGCCGACTAAGACAAAAGGCCGTTAATGCATATAGCGGAGAGTGTTGAACCGTTGGTAACTATACCTTCAATGCGTGCACATAATTGGGCGTATCTACCAGAAAAAAAAGAAACAGGAAGAAAGATTCGTTCAGCCGGCGTGGAATGTCCGGACGTATTAATCTACTCTAGCTTCGGAGAAATACGACTCCGCAGTTCAAGCTTAAACGTGACCAAGCCAAGAAAAAAAAACACAGATACAGAAAACAAAAACGCTAAAACAAAGGCACTCTGGCCAGGAAGGCGCTGCATCAGGTGCCAGGGCTGTGACGTGTGCTTTTATAAATCGCAAATCGGGAGGAGAAAAGTGTAGGTTCACTTGCCGAGCCTGAACTTTTCCAAGGAAACGGAGCTACAGAAGAAAAAAAACGCATATGCTGAACGTAAACAACGACCTAACGCCCGATAATACAAGAGTTTGCGCCGAAGAAAAAAGGGAGACCCGCTAAGATTGCCAGTACCTCTATCAGTACAGCTAATCTCGGCTCTCCCTGACTTTCACAGCGGCGTTGTCATTCAAAGGGCGATACCTGCACCCACAATGTGGAGGAGATACTGCGCCTGACCGGATCTCGCAACTGCGATCTGCCCAATTCGAGAAAGAGTGCCCTCGGAGCATACAGGTAACTAACCCGCGGGCAGTAACCGCGCTGTACACGCAGATAACGCCGCCACTAGCTTTCCAGTGGACCGCTCGAGTATATAAGGCGGAACGGCGGGACGTCGGAGCACACAGTTGACAGCTGCTCTGAGTCCAGCCGAGACGTCGAATTCAATCACCATGAAGGCCGTTGTAAGTACAGCTAACGCACCCAGACGCAGGCAGTAGCCACTAACTTGTGCCGCTGTACTCTCACATGACTGATGGCACGTGAGAATACAGCCGCACATGCCAACATCGTCATGACGAGGCAGACAGATTGAGAAGCTCGTACCAGTCCTGGAACTGGTATTTTTCAGGCAAGCAATTGGCCTGACAGATGTTTTTCAGGACTATGTTTTACTACCATCCAAGGTTAAAATTCATGACTGCAAATGCAACGGCGCTTCCTGTAGAGTGTGCCATGCTTGCAGTTAACATCAGTGGCCGTTAGTAAAACTAGCAGTGTTTTGAAGATGTTTCCCCTCCGATAGGATGTAATACATTGTGGACATTCGATTCAGCAGAATGTCTGGCGCTGGAATATGTATGTATGTATGTATGTATGTATGTATGTATGTATGTATGTATGTATGTATGTATGTATGTATGTATGTATGTATGTATGTATGTATGTATGTATGTATGTATGTATGTATGTATGTATGTATGTATGTATGTATGTATGTATGTATGTATGTATGTATGTATGTATGTATGTATGTATGTATGCATGCATGCATGTATGATGTATGTATGTATGTATGTATGTATGTATGTATGTATGTATGTATGTATGTATGTATGTATGTATGTATGTATGTATGTATGTATGTATGTATGTATGTATGTATGTATGTATGTATGTATGTATGTATGTATGTATGTATGTATGTATGTATGTATGTATCATACATGGCAAAATTACTTTTGAAAAGGAATTAAATTACATTACTAATTACTTTGCTGAAAATCGCAGAAAAGTAATTAAATTACATTACTCATTACTGCTCCCAAAAAGTAATGAAATTACATTACAATTACTTCTACTGAGTAATTAATTACTTTTAAATTACTTTCTAGTTTCCATCCATGCAAAAACTAAGCAAAGCTACTAAGCAAAACAACTTGTTCTCCAGACGCGAAGCACCCACATTCTTTCGTCTTCCCGCCAAATTCCGTCCCAGAGAGCTATTCCTTCCCTCTCTCCTACAGTACGTGCAATTACAGAAACAAGACTACCGCGAAAAAAACAAACAAAAAGAAACATGGTCGACCGGTCCTGAAATGACCGGCGAACCCAGCGTCTTGCTGGCCCGGAGCTGTCTCCGCCATTTGAAGCGCCCGAGAAGCTAGGTTATTTATTGTTTCCGCAGGCCCAAGAATCGATGTCGGCACATTTGTGCTCACTGCTCAGTAATGCTCAAGCCATGGTGCCTCACGTCATGGGCCCTTCTGCCTATCTCCCCCAACCCCAATCCTCCTTCGCCCCATGGTGTTGAGTGTAACCAGGCACCATGCGCTGTGCCCTAGCCGACGCAACAGGGAGTGCCGGTACGCCGCGCCCCAAACTAGTTCTCAGCTGCAGCCTTCTTGCACCATCTCTCTAGCATTCCCTTGACGCCTTTTATCCTGCTGCTTGGAGAATGGTTGATGTCTCAGACGCACTGTTCTGCACAACTCTGTCCCCCTTTGCCGATCCGTTACGCTGGCTTTGCTTGCCGCACGCCGTTCCTGCTTTCGCGGCACTCTACTTCGTCGTCTATTGAAGGAGTAGTGGCGATTTTAGTAAAAGTAATTTCGAAAGGAATAATTGCTTTTGCTGCGAAATTACTGCCAAAAAGTAATTCATTACATTACTAAATTACCAACCCGAAAAAGGAATTCATTACATTACAAATTACCGAGAAAAGTAATAAAATTACAGTAATTTCATTTCTGTAATTCAATTACTGCCATGTATGCTTGAAAGTACTCTGAAAACGGAAGTACGTACCCTGCTCTCCGCCTTTGAAAAGATGCTCAGAATAAGTAGATCGAGTGTTCTGAAACTTTGTTTGTTTGTGCTGTTTAACATCCCAAAGCGACCGACGTTTTGAAAGACGTCGTAGTGGAAAGCTACGAAAATTGTGACCACCTGGGGTTCATTAACGTGCACTGACATCGCACAGCACACAGCCGCCTAGCTTTTCGCCCTTATTAAAAAGCTGCCGCTGAGGCCGGGATGCGATCCCGGTTCCTTGGTCACAGTATTCGATCTCCCTAATCACCACGCCACCCCGGCGGGGCTTATGAAATTTAGGAAGAAGTTGCGGAGCCCAGAACTGTATTCACTAGGTATACAGTAGCATTCGCTGTGCCATCTACACAAGTCAGCGTCGAGAGAGCATATTCTAGAATAAATCAACAATAGTTGTCAAGTCCTATTTCTTTGGTCTTTCTATGCTTGTGCTGGTAAAACATTAATCTTCAACAGATACAGGATAGGCGTCAACCTACCTGCCTAGACGGCGGTCCGGAGAATATACCTAGCTGAGTTTCGGGGTGTGAGCTGAACAGTAGAGTCTCCCAGAATTCTGTTGTTGTGTTGTGTCGTGATTTATACTTTCGATTTCTAGACACGGCCATTACATATGTACCAGATCCGCCTTATCCTCACATAGTCTGCATCTGTCTGAAAACTCTTCTGGGTACCAATGGCTAAGGGTATGGCTTCGGAAAAATCTTTTGCAAGCCCCTGCCGATGCATTACTGGCTGTTATTTAGTGTTCTATCTGCCGGGGGGGGGGGGGGTATTCTACCCTATTTAGCCGATAGTGCTCGGTAATCTCTTCATAGCTGACTTGCTTATCCCAGCTTACAGCAGGTTCAGAGTCTACCCGGAAGGTGAGACCGCGGGCAAGCTGGTAGTGGGCAAATCAAAAAGTTGGCAGCATTTACTGAGCACATAGCAAAATATTTGCGAGCAGCCATGATGCCATGTCATGCTTGCTGTAAATTATAGGACCAAACATACCAGTCTAGCCTCAGATTGGTTCTAGAAGAAAGTATATAGCGCGCAGGCAACGACGACACGCAACAAGACGGTGACCGCATCGCGTCGAGGCCACAGGAGCGGGACAATTAATTCAGATTCTTCGGCGAATACGATAATGACTCCGATCCCAATACGTAGCGGAGGGGACATTTGTCAGCGCCTTTCGGCCTACGACATAACGGGTGCATTTGCATTTCACCTAAACAGGCGAGAAATGCAAAGGCATCCGCGTGCTGCGTGCTGCGTGGTATACAGTCACAAATATGGTATCTACATCTTTGGTCTTGGCATGTGTGCTAGGTTTGACATTGGTATGATTTGAAATTCTTTGAGTAGGAGCCGGACGAAGAATTGTTTTACAAGTAGTAGTAGAGGTCTCGCTCTAAAGTTATGTATGTATGTATGTATGTATGTATGTATGTATGTATGTATGTATGTATGTATGTATGTATGTATGTATGTATGTATGTATGTATGTATGTATGTATGTATGTATGTATGTATGTATGTATGTATGTATGTATGTATGTATGTATGTATGTATGTATGTATGTATGTATGTTCTACTGCGCACCTTCTCCGTCGTTCCAACTGTCTGCTCACCCGTTTCTCCATTAAGCAGCAGTTAGGATTGAGACCCCAGTGGCACTATTGCAACGACAATTTCAGCCATATGAAGGCCAAAACACGTGCTAGATTAACGCTTCGCATTTCGTTACAGAAAAGTAATTTTTTTTTATTTTGCCAATTATTGGTGCTATTAACTGCAGCAAGCACGGCTTGTCCAATTGTGACCTCTTAAATCATAACCAGAAGTTCTTGCAAAAAGTTCTTGAAGCAAATTTTTTTTTGAATAGTGTATAACTGTACTATGAGAATGAATGTATTCGCGCGTCCATCCTTGCCAGGCTTGTAGTTTGTATGTATTTTTTTTCGAACACACATCCCATTGGCTCGTACGACTGTCGTCATTACTCCTGAGCGCAAGACAAAAATTCGGGAGCTAAAATTTGATCCTATCAGACGGTTGTACCATTTCTAACAATACCTTCATAAAAGTGTTTTACAATATTCCACAGCCACCTCACAATTGCGTTCAAAAGCGCAGAAAGTTGAGCTTTTATGGGAGTTCAGCTTTAACTACTCGGTTTTAGTGCAGGAAATGCATTGAACTGCTACTCAGCGGAAGGTCTGACCATTCGCAATAAGATGTGCACAACAGTAAAATAGAATACCCTACAAGCACTAGTGTTGCAGGCATCACTGTCAATACTCGCTGCTGAGGTTTTTTGCCTAAATATTCAACCAACGATTTGACAACGCTTTAAGACTGGGAACGATCTTATTTGGCTGATGATATACAAATGATTTTTTTTTTCTGATCACGTCTTATCACACTGAGATTTACACAAAGAAACAAGCTGAGATAAAACAAAGTGGAAGCCAACAGTTTAGTCACGATTCATGGTTAATTATTGGAACTACGTTGAGTCTAGACTAGGTGGCCAAGAGCCATTTATGCAGGTAGGAAGAAATAGTTGAGGGGAAAGCCAGTTTGTTTTGTTTCGTTTACACCATTTAAAAACCAAAGTTACTTAGCTAGGAGGGACGCCATTGTGGAGGGCTTCAGATAAATTCGACCTCCTGGGGTTCTTTAACCTGCGCTGAGGTTGCACAGTAAACGAGCGCTTTGGTTATCGCCTGCATCGATGAGCGGCCACCGCAGGCAGGATCGAGCTTGTGTTCTCGGTATCGGGAGGCAAACGACCTAACCGCGAGTCACCGCAGCGGGGTTCAGCCAGATTATAAATAGGCTGTTGTAATGAGGTACATTCTGTAGGTAACTGGATGCTTGCCTCTGCTTGTGCCTGCTTGTTCATGGCTAAATGGCATAACGTTGTGGACATTTTATTAGCTGTTTTTGTGTACATGACACCCTCAGAAAAAAAAAGAAGCTACTGCTGTAATAAAATGGTGCGCTAATGATAGCTGTGCCGAAAGCTTAATACTCTATTTCCCGCCAACTAGCCTGGTTTGGTGCAAAGTGTCGAGAGAACCACGCAAAACTCTTGCAGAATCGATTTGTGAGTCAACGATTATATTTTCTGGAACACATCTCGGGGCTAGTTTGGTTCATCACAAGGCAGACAGAACAAGCTAGACAACGGCGAGAAAGGGAAGACGAGACATGTACAGCACTTCACGCGTTTCGTGTTCCCATTATCGTCTTCTTGTGGCTTGGGCTGTTGTGCCTTATATTTTGAGCCAAACGTTTTTAGCGAGCGAGTTGCGTAGGTGATGCAAGCCAACTCTTTGAAATCATGCAATACACTGCCCAGGCCGGCGCTGTACGAGGCTGGACGGCTGTAGCTATTAATTGATTACTGCGTTATGTCACCATTCATGCTCCATTTTGATACGCAGTGTTACAGATAGCCCAGATCACAAAGCCTGACGGTGATTGTACGTAATAAAAAAAATATACTCTGATTTCTTTTGCTTCGTACAAAGCTGGAAAACTTTTGAGGGTTAAAGTACTGTGGTAATTCTTTCGGCTAAGTAGTCGTATGGCGAGTGAGAAAATTGCAGGACTTTTCATTGTTGCCATAGATGGTAAGAAGAAACGAATGATTAATATTGCTGTTTCATTCATAAAGGTATGTGCGCTTGTTTAGGACACTGAGTAAATAGTAAATTTTATGCTAGGAAATTCGTGCGTTTTATTATTAGAACTTCGTGTGGTATTTGCAGGCCATTCTCGCTACCCTCGCCCTTCTTGTGGTCGTTGCCAGCGCTGGATACATTGGAGGCTATGGACTCGGTTACGGCGGCTACGGCCTTGGCTATGGACTGGGTTACGGTGGATACGGCGTCGGACACCTTGGCTACGGTCTTGGATACGGTGGATATGGCCTCGGTTACGGCGGCTACGGTTTGGGTCTCGGATACGGACTCGGATTTAAACACTACTGACCCAAAATAAAGATGTGAACTCTGAAATACAATCTTTTTTTTTTTATTCAAATGCACGATGTATGATGAGCAGACTGAAAGAAAAAACAGTGCTTTCAAAAAAGGTACACGCAATGAAAATAAGGACTTTAAGAAAATGATAGGCGCACGAAATGAGTCCCGGACTTCAGCATTAGCAGAAATACAACGCTGTTAACTACGTCGTTCGTGCCTGCATTATGCTCGGTTTATTTACGGTAGCTAGCCTTTTTACCCGACTTCAAACCATTCTGTGGGCTTTAATTTCGATTACATGATTTCCAGGATCACAACTCAACGAGCGTTTCGGCGCGTCCGATAATGAGATTTGTTACTTTAGCTAGCGCTTCTGCAAAGGCAGAACATGCCAGTCGATTAGGTTAATTAAGAGGATGTTATGGCGTCGTAATGCACCGTCTAAATTCCCAGTGGCGAGGAATTCTTCAACCAAGGCACTAAATTAATTAGTGGAGCACACATGCCGACCATATAAAAGGTTTTTCATCGTCACCCAAAGAGCTACAATTGCACCGAGTGCCTAATGTACTACAATGGAAATAATCTAAGCGCTTTATTGGGTCGTTACTTGAGTAGGCAGAAAGCTATTGCCCTCCACCATTTTCGCGTTGAATAAACTTTGAGAGCTCCACTTATCCAGCAAAGAACTCGAGAAGGCTGAGCGCAGCGACAATAATTACGATCATTATTTTACAGATTTGGGTTCCCGCCAGTAGCAAGTGTGCTGTATCTGTGTAACGTCACGTTCACTATACTTAAGCGTCAATGTTTGTGTAGTCTCGGAAAAACCTGAATGTGGAATTTCGTGTGCTTGCATCTGTACTTTCCGCCCAGGAGAAGACAGCGAATTCTGCATCACAGTTTTCCGAGAGACCGAAAAATCGCAGGACGATTACGAGTTTGTGACGAAACCAATATATCGTTATCGTGTAGTGACCGCAAGAAGTAGATAAATAATACAGTTGATGAATTAGCGTGGATGAGCTAATCACTCCGCAGCGGTCTGCTCATGCAACATCCACCTCGTATGCGGGAGGTGCTTTCAAACGCCTGGTCAGAAGGGCTCGTCTTGTTGTTAGCATCTCCATTTTTGCCGTGGGTAGCCGGCGATGGATCCACGGACTACTTCGCCAGGGGTGATGGAAAACGCAGTAAATGGCTCAGAAAACCTGACGCTGTAACCTCTAGGTTACCGCTTTGATGGCCAAGAGTTAAGAAATATCGCAGCCGCATTGTATGCGGGAGAAGTTGTTATGGGTCAACTCACTGAAATACGATTTTAATAAATGCCTTTTCATGTGCACTCTGCTTCTGGTACCGGCGAGGGAGTGTGGTCCCACCATTTCAAAGGCGATCGAGGCGGATGTTGATTCGTCGCCGCCGATTTACATAAGAAGCTATTTCTGGGGCTTCTACAAAAATATGTCAAAACAGCGCTAGAAACACGGAAAGATAGAAAGACAAACACACATCAGCGCAATGTGTGTTTGTCTTTCTACCTGTCCGTGTTTCCGATGCTGTTTTAACATAATGTCCAACCAACTCGCCCAACAAGCCATTATGTTCTACAACAAAGTTTGCGAGGTTTGCCCCGAGAATAGAGGGACAACAATGCTGTCCTGTGCGGCGTAAGGACCCATTGTTGTACGCTGCCGGGTGGATGGTAATAGGGAGCCCGGCGAGTGTCGTTATATGCAGTATTCCTACACGACGTGGGAAGCGATCACCGGGTTTCTGCAGAAAAGGCGCATTGCTTCGTCCTCTGTGGTAAAATTCACACCGGAAGGCAACGGGTAAGCCATAAAACATTGCCCTGTAGTGCGCTGATGGCAGGTAACGCACCAGCCTTTCCGTGTCTTTGTTAGATCCTACGGAACAGGGAAAGGGGTGTCTGCTTCTTGGAGTTTTCCTCTCCTTCACTGCGGATCTATTAAATGGCGTTGCGATCTTGCTTCTCCTGGATTGTTTTAGAGGTGAAGTTCAGGGGTCCAGAGGGTGGAAGTCTTAGGTATTGGCTTTCAGTGCATTTACAATTAGGAATACGGCACCTCGCTGCTGACTGGCTCATTCCCTTACTCATATTCTTCTTGGCCTCTTGAAACATGGCAATATGGCGATGTTTAGGCTCTTGATCTCTTTCTTCATTTATGTTAAGCTTTCTTCCCCTGCAGAGGCAGGCTGTATCTTCGCGCTGTGATAAACATTCGCTGCAACCAAATAAACGAATTGATGAACCCGCACTAATTATGCGAATCTAGTCCTTTTGTGTATTCCCTACCACGAAATGATTTTAGATTACATATTTAGAATATAGCCGATGATAGTATCTGTTTATTTATGTTTGCCAATTGATATTTGTAGTGCGTTTCCTTTGACGCCGTGAGTTCCGATATTTTCTTTTATTTTTCTTTTGGAATTGCCTGGGCTGGAGCGGATTAAGTACCTTGGGCTGGAGTTGCCTCGGATTTCACTGTATATATATATTTTTTTGTTTATGGTCCCATAATTTCTGCAGGCAATGTGTATGTTTTTTTTTTTTTTTCTGGGGCCTGGTATTTACCCTTTGGAAGCTAAACTTCCATTCGGTGGAGCCCAATTTGATGTACACCCTCCCACTTTTTTAACCTGAACGCACGAGCGTCTACTGCCGAGTCGATAAGCTCGGTACGGCTGAACACAGCGTCGAAGTGAGCGAGAATACGCGCTTGCGCACAATGAGCACTCCTGTGCAGCTGTCCTCTGCTAGGGAGCCCGTTATACTTTGTGGCACGGGCAGAGGCTCTTTATTTTTCGTTCCTTTTGCATGCCTCAACATAATATATGTCCTCTGCTAGGCTGTTCTGTGAACGGGATCTCACCCCTGCTTCTTTCGAGCAACCCCCCCCCCCCCCCCCCCCCCCATTATCTTCATCATCCTTTCTCTTTTCTGAACGCTTCCATCAAGTTATAAATAAACGGTCTGGTGGTTGCGCTAGCGCTGGATGGAATGCGATATACGCCCGCTGATTATACTAGATGCGTATCAGCATTTGTTCCTTTTTGCTATGGGCCACGTAGCACTTTTCTGCGGCAAATCATCCTGTGGCAACTAAATTTGATGGGATTACTTCGCTTATCAATTCGCACCTTCCTCTCATACAGGAAAGCAGGTGGTGCCATGTGGCTTTTCCCAGCGGTATGCAGAGAACGGAAGGAAATGCGATAACGCACAAAAAAGTGGGTGGGGTTGGATCCGCTTCCTCTAACAGCCTTGCAGAGGACAGCTGCACCGGAGTGCTCATTGTGCGCACGCGCGTATTCTCGCTCATTTCGCCGCTGTGTTCCGTCGTACGGCGCTTATCGACTCGGCGGTCGACGCTCGTGCGTTCAGGTTAAAAAAGTGGGAGGATGTACATCGCCGTGTTGAACCGATGAAACGGCAGGCCAGCCAATAACGAGAACTATATTTATATTATATATCTGACCGCTTTTGGCAGGGGTCTCACTAACATGCCATTAGTCATCATGCACCAAGAATACATACCTGTTCTTAAAAGTGGTTTTCATGCATGCGCAAACAAAAGCATGAAGAGGGTTGACACTAAAGAAATATTTGTGTGCTATTTTCATTATGCAACCTTTAAGCACACGAGGGGCAGCTGTGATGACGTTACACATATAACACAGAATCCTTATTAGTCTGACGAGGACATCGAAACTGGTAGCCTTGCTGTCATAGGTGAAGAGGGTTATCATACAACTCCCATTTTTCCTCTATAGATCCCGTTCCATGTTACATTCGCTGTAACACAGGACGTTCCAGTTCCATCGCCATAAGTGAGAGTGGTGGTAGCGAACAGTCTTAAGGATAGGTTAAATGCCGCGTAAATACCTAAGAAATTCGACGATTGAAGAGTCGTGGCCGTAGCTCAGTCGGTAGAGCCCCGGTCGCGAAATCGGCAGCATGTGGACGTTTTTTTGCTTTTTTTTCTAATCATAATATTTATGATTATATTGTTATTTCAGATTGACAGCAGGACAACAAACAATTCCCCGGGCTTTCCTTGGCATCAGTGGCTGTTGGCTTGCTTTTTATGTATCTGATAAGAAGCGTATCACTTTCCCTGCATTTGGTTTGGTTGGTTTGGTTTTGGGGCTTAATGTCCCACAGCGACTCAGGCTATGAGAGCCGCCGTAGTGTGGGGCACCAGAAATTTCGAACACTTGGAGTTCTTTAACTTACACTGACATCGCACAGCACACGGACGCCTTACTTTTCGCCTCTAACGAAAAGCGGCCGCCGATGCCGGGATTCGATCCCGCATCCTTGGGCACAGCAGTCGAGCGCTCTAACCACTGCGCCACCCCGGCGTGGCACTTCCCCTGCATTTGTTTGCTGGTTAGCCTAACGAGGACCTTATAGGTAACGTGAAATAGTTATCATGCAGCTTACACCCTTCCGTTAGGTTACGTTCTACTTCTACATTTTAGCCAATTATTTTTATAGTATTGTCTTGCTTCACATTAATAAAAAACATCCCCCTATGTTTCCCATTGTGTCAGCGGCTGTTGATTCGTTTAATCCATTTTTATATGTACGCAGAAAACCACTTGTATACAGCTGGCAGCCATCTGGCGCACCACAGGGGTTTTTTTTTTGTTTTGCAATTAACTGGTTAATAATTCAAATGTTTTTCTAATTTACTAAAGATTGCCTTTAGACAATAAACGGGATTTGTAAAATTGGAAAGCATCTCCTGAAACCCCCGTTCCATTTATTTCCGATAAACAAAGCCTTACCTGTATTGTTTCTTCAAGCCCTAAAAAAAGCCTGCGAAATAAAATAAATTATATATATATATATATATATATATATATATATATATATATATATATATATATATATATATATATATATATATATATATATATATATATCACGTGACAAACGCATTAGTGCGCCACAACTGTGGTGCTCTCTTGCGTGGTCTGAGCGAACGAAATTAGCGGCGCCCGTGACTCGAGAGCCCAGTTCCAGCGGTAGGCTGATATGTTGGCGATGGTTGCAGCCAGCGCGATGAGCTCGCTGCGACCTGCACCGTCACGTGCGCCGACTGCCTGAAGCGGGCGAAAAAACCACCGCAGGCATATCGGTTTGCTGCTGCAGCGGGGTCGTGGAGCGAAGGCCGCAGCTGATTTCGTTTACTGAAACCCAGGTTGAGAGCAGTACAATCGGGGCGCACGAATGCGTCAGTCACATAATATTTGTTTGTATTTCGCGGTCTTTCTTTAGAGCTTCGAAAAACGATACACGCGAGGCTTGCTTTACCGGAAATAAATAGAATGGAGGTTTTAGAAAGTGCACTCCAAGTTTGCTAATCCATTTATTGTCTAAAGGAAAAAGAGTAAATTAGAAAAAGTATCTGAATTAGTAATTAGTAAATCGCAAAATAAAAAAATTCCATGTTGTACGCCAGATGGCTGGCAGCTGTATACAAGGGGTTTCTCTGGCCTACCTCAAATGTTTCATTTTTAACCATTGGCTTAAGTTAGTCTTGGATACTATGCATAGAAATGTTTCAGCGAGTACCTTAAAATATTCTGAAAAATGGCTAAAGTTAGTCTTGGATACTATGCATAGAAAAGTTTCAGCGAGTACCTTAAAATATTCTGAAAAATAGTGAGTTGGAAATAGAGAAAAAAATTTGGCGCAGACCAACTCACAGCAGCTGTGGGCACAGTTTGCTTTAAATCTCCTCTAATTATAAAATAGATTGACTAAAATACTAATTAACGTTTTCATCTTCAAAGTTGGGTGGTTAGTCCCGTTGGTGCGTCGGAAGCTCTAAACGCGACGATGCCATATCAGCTTTTGAAACGAAGAAAACCTCATTTTCTAAAGCCCTGCAAACGACAAAATTCGGCACTTTTTTTCATTACGAAATCGAAACTAAGCGCAAGAAACGCGCAGAAGGCTCGTTGCAGACGCTACATTTGGCGATAATGCAATATGATTGCTGAGAAGTTATGTTAACTTCACAAAAGCAAACAAACGCCGGTAAGTGCAGTTTTTTTTTTTTGCAAAATAACACTCAGTACTGAAGGTGTCTTGCCGAACTTTTTGCAAGAAGCATGAAGTAAAAGCATCTGCAAAATAGTTGAGCAAGAAACATCGCAGAACGAGAATGGGTACTCGTATCAATGATCCTGCTATATTTTAGTTTTCTTCCAAAACGAGGAAATGGCGGATAGAAGCGCAGCGACTCCTGAAAAGAAATTAAAACCATAAAACCATGCACACAGGAATGTTGATCGATTAACCAATTCGACAGAAGTGCGTAGCATTAAACCGTCATTATCCTTGTGAGAAAGGACCCATCGCTCGTATTCCTTTTCATTGCCACATGGGGACATCAAGGGACACATGCACCCTTTTTCCCCTCTACCGGATATCACGTTTGCCGCTGAAGCGCTCTCTGAATGCGTTGTTGTTCGGCTCGCTGGGCTCGCCATATGCTTTTGATGCTTTTTAGGCCATTCATCGAAGGTCCTGGCTCTGTGATAGCCACCGCAAACACTGCACGCTAATTAAACCGTCAACAGAAGTTCGTACCCAACTATTAAAACGAAAAAGGGTGTCCGACGAGCGTGCGCGCCGCTCTAATAGCTGCTCTTAGGACCTCAGCTTGCTTTTCTCCTCAGCCTCCACCTTCCACGGTAGCCACTGCTCGGGCTGTTGACGTGGCAACCTCCTTTAGGTTAGGCATTTCAGCACCTTCGTCAGAACCTCCTCTATCGGCGGTGGTTCTGTTGAGGTTTTCAGACAACCTTGGACGCCGAACAGTGTTACCCAACATGAGATTTGTAATGCTAACGGACTAAAAAGTAGAAGCGGCCATGACAAGCAAAAAGAATAAGACCTGGCGAGATACGCATATTTTCTTTATTTCGTAATGCCCAGTGAAACACTGCAGAAGCGGCTTAACGAAAATAGTACACTCAAGTGCACGTTACTATACTCTCTGATACGCGATGGATTACCGCTCTTGCAACGGCCAGTGACGGAGGGCTTGCACTCGAGACAGCTCTTGAGAATGCAGCTCCTGCCACCGATTTCTTAACATTCAGAACTAACGGTGTGCGAATGTTCCCAATTTCGAACCACTTTCGAAGGGTGTTTGCTTGATACTTGATCCGATTAAAAGAGCGCTTGACAATTTGAACTTTATTCACACCTCTTAAGCGCTAAGAACTTACAAAAATCTTGTTCACGTGACCTCGCGTCCGAACAGGGCAGCGTATCTGAATAGTGCTGGCTAGTTAGAGTAAATCGCATTTCTCACATGTGTCAACTTGGTACTTCCACACTGGATCAATAGTCAGAATGCGGTAATGACAAGTACCGCAAAAAAGCAATTCATTTCACAGCAACCACCGAGAGCCGCCAGTATGCAGCCAATGCGTCCTCGCGGGTTGGAACATAAAGCGCAGCACCGTGTCACGATGCATTTAACCAGTGGCTGCAAGTGCAGCAGTGACAAATGCGAACGGCCGCCATCTACCCCTTCGCCTTTGATTACGACAATAAGACACGCGGGGCGCACGGGTAGCGAGGCTTGCCGTAAGGCAATAAACAACGTATTCATCTAAAAAAAATGGCTGTACTGACTGCAAACAAAATATAGGGAAACACTAGCGCAATGTTTACACAGTAGTGTGGACTGCCGATTTTTCAGCGTGTAGAAGTGCACGCATCTAGTTCAAACGTAAGAAACGTTCACGAAGCGTTTCGGTAGCCTCCGTAAGTAGAATGGCTTTGGGATCTGCTTGCGAGTACGTTGAGATCAATTGAATATATATTGCCGAATAAGTGGATAATGTGTCAGTCATTTAAAGAGAGATAATGCTCGTGTAATAATGAGGACGGCGTAAATCGTGTATCTGGCCTCTCATGTTTCTGAAACCTACCTTACTCCAGTATCAGTGATGCCGAGAAAGCGGCCAGATCGCCCTTGTCACTACGATCAAAGTTCGTTGGCATGAAAATTTTTATTTTCGGCTGAGCGTGGCTGCGCAAATGATGTGGTTCACTTAAGTTTTTTTTAATTGCCACCACGAAAGAATATAAGCAGAAACTTAGTATAGCCACAGACACTCTAATTCCTAAAATGCGTTATGTTTTCCAGACACTTCGTACAGAACACACTTCTATGCAAAACTAAGGTTCTGAAGTAACAAGCCATCCTTAATCTTCACGTGTCCTCACCTAATTTCACTTATTTGCACGGCTGAGACGCTGTGTAGAGCGGAAATCGGTCTCGTATAAGCATATATGACGGACGGGATTGAGGATCGTCCGCCCGTATAGTCTTTGCAATACACATAAAGAACGCGAATATCTTTCGCGTTTGGGTATAATAAAAACAGGACCGAAGAGACTTCGGCGGAATGTGCCTACCTACCTTCATTTTAAGTAAAACATCCTTTCAGGTTTCTCCTGTTTCCACCGTACGGACATTTCTGCCATATAGGTTTGAAGTGAATTTTCATCCGGTGGTACACTTAAAAAAAAAAAAAAACAAACAAACTTGATACAGCCCAAACGATTAGGTAAGGCCGCATGCGGAAAAGCGGACACCTTCCATTTATTGCTGAGAGCTCTGAGTAAATTATTATATTAATATTTTTAATGCTTTTTATTAATTTAATGCTTTTTAAGATTTTTAATAATTCATTCTACTGGGGCTGTCCAACACGGTATAGATTTCCTATACTTAGACAACCAAACTTCAAAAACGCGGTTGCGAAATGACGTTCTGAGTGGTGCGCCGTTGACTTTGTGCGGACAGAAAGGAAAGTGCGTTAATATGTTAGAGCTATTGCCTACCATACCTTTATTGCGTGTACCTAATATTTCCTGGGGAGTATCTACAATAATGAAAACGGGAGGAGACTCGTTCAGCGGGCGTGGAACGTGCGTACGTATCAGTCGACACCAGCAAAGGAGAAATGCGAAACCACAAATTAATTTGAAGCATGACAACGCCTCCTCCCCCGACAACAAAATATAATAAGAGGAAAGCAAAAAAAGCGCTTACACAAAAGAACTCTGGCCGGGAAGGCGCTGTATCTGGTACCAATGCTCGGATGGGTACTTCCAGTGGCGTGCGCAAATCTGGAGAAAGAAGTAAGAAGTGTAGGTTGGATTAGCCTTGCCTGAACATTCTACAGGAAAATGGAGTGACACCAAAAAAAAAAGACAGAAGGAAAGCAAAAAACGCACAATTCGAGTTTAAGGCCCGACGGAAAAGATTGGTTGCACAGAGGAAAAAATGGAAAGGGGGACCCGCTAAGATTTCCAGTTCCACTTTCAGTGCAGCTAATCAGGCTCTCCCTGACTTTCCCAGTAGCGTTGTAATTCAAAGCGCACCCGCGCCCATGATGTCGAGGAGATACTGCGCCTGACCGGATCTCGCAACTGCGATCTTCCCAATTCAAGGAAGCGAATGTATTGACTTGGGGAATGCAGGTAACTGACACGCCGCAGTCAGCTCGTGGTGCACACAGTTAACGTTTCCGCTGGCTTCCAGTTGAGCGTTGGAGTATATAAGCAGGAGGAGGAAGATGAGGAGGAAAGGCAAGGAGGTTAACCGGTAAAGGAACTGGTTTGCTACCCTGCACTGGGGGAGAGGGGTAGGTGGAAATAAAAGTTCTGAGTGAGAGAGGGATGGGTGAATACAGTACATTCACATCACAGACATGTCACATCACATCACGTCACAGTCTTATCACGTCACATAACAAAATCAGGGCATATAAAGTGGAACGCAGATAGGTTGGAGCACACAGTTGACAGCTTCTGTGAGCCAAGCAGAGACGTCCAGTTCAATCACCACGAAGGCCGTTGCAAATACATTTAACGCACACAGAAGCAGAGGTTAAACCTCGAACTTGTGCCGCTGTTTTCTCATATGATGGCATGTGAGAATACAGCAGCGCATGTCAGCATCGTCATAAAGAGGCAGGTAGATTCAGAAGCTCGTACGAGCCCTCGCTCCGGTACCTTTCAGGCCAGCAGTTGGCGCGAAAGATGTTTTACAGGGCTGCTTTCTTACTACTATAGAAGGAGGAGCAGCAGAAGCAGCAGCAGCAGCAGTGGTGGGAGGAGGAGCAGGAGGAGAAGAAGCAGCCTGGAGCTGCAGATGTGGTAGGAGGAAGAAAAGGAGCAGGAACAGCAGCAGCAGCAGTGGTAGGAGCAGCAGTAGAAGTAGTGGGAGGAGGAGAAGGAGCAGATGCAGTATCAGCGGCAGCGGCGGCAGCAGCAGCAGCAGCAGTGTTAGGATGAGGAGCAGCAGAAGCAGTACCAGCAGCAGCAGCAGCAGTGGTAGGAGGAGGAGGAGCAACAGCAGCATCAGCAGTGGTAGGAGGAGGAGCCGGAGGAGTGTCAGCAGTAGTAGGTGCAGTTGTAGGAGGAAGAGAAGTAGCACCAGCAGCAGTGGCAGGAGTAGGAGGAGGAGCAGCAGCAGCAGCAGTGGTAGAAGGAGGAGGAGTAGAAGGAGCAGCAGCACCAGTGGTAGGAGAATGAGAAGGAGCAGGAGCAGCTGCAGCAGCAGCAGTGATAGGAGGACGAGGAGGAGGAGCAGCAGCAGCAATGGTAGGAGGATGAGGAGAAGGAGCAGCAGCAGCAGTGGAAGCATTGGTAGGAGGAGGAGCAGGAGCAGCATTGATAAGGGGAGTAGGAGAAGCAGCAGCAGAGGTAGGCAGAGAAGAATAGAAGTAGCATTAGCAGCAGTGGTAGGAGGAGGAAAATAAGCAGCAGGAGCAGTATTAGAAGCAGGAGGAGGCGCAGGAGCAGCAGCAGCAGCAGTGTTAGGAGGAGAAGGGGCAGGAGCGGGAGCAGCTACAGCAACAGTGGTAGGAGGAGTAGGAGATGTAGCAGCAGCAGCTGCAATAGTAGGAGGAAGAGCAGCAGCAGCGGAGGTAGGAGAAGCAGCAGAAGAAGGAAAATCAGTGGTCGGAGGGGGAGGAACAGCAGCAGCATAGGTAGGAAGAGAGGAGGAGCGGCAACAGCAGCAATATTAGGAGGACGAGGAGCATCAGCAACATCCGGCAGCAACAGCAGTGTTAAGAGGAAGAGCAGGAGCAGCAGCAGAAGTGGTAGGAGGAGGCGTCTTGTCTTAATGCTACAGCTTAAACTGAACTATGTCTGATAACTGGCCCCACAGTATACTCCATTAAAGGAACAACAGCAGCAGAAGCAGCGGCAGCTGCAGCAGTGGTAGGAGGAGGAGCAGCGGCAGCAGAAGCAGCAACAGTGGTTGGAGGAGGAGCATTAGGAGCAGCAGCAGGAGCCCCAGCAGTGGTAGGACGAGGAGGAGAGATAGCAAAAAAGCAGCAGCACCACCAGCAGTAGTAAGAGGAGGAGGGGGAGCAGCAGCGGTAGTAGTAATAGTAGGAGGAGTAGCAGCAGCGGCAGCAAATGCCGCAGGGTTAGGAGGAGGAGCAGCAGCAGCAGCAGTGGTAGGAGGAGGAGGCGCAGGAGTATCAGCAACGTAGCAGCTGCAGCAGCAGCAGTGTTAGGAGGAAGAGCAGGAGTAGCAGCAGCAGCACTGGTAGAAGGAGGATTAGGAGCAGCAGCAGTGTTAGGAGGAGCAGGAGCAGCAGTAGCACTAGTGGTAGGAGCAGAAAGAGCAGCAGCGGCAGTGGCAGAGAATAAGGAGGAGGATCAACCGCAGTAGCAGCAATGGTAGGAGGAGGAGCAGGAGCAGCAGCAGCAGCGCCAGTGGCAGCAGCAGTGTTAGGAGTAGAAGCAGGAGCAGCAGCAGTCCTAGGAGGAAGCGGAGGAGGAGCAGCAGTGTACAGCTGCAGCAGTGCTAGGAGGAGGCGGAGGAGCAGCAGCGTGCGGCAGCAGCAGGAGTGTTAGAAAGAGCAGGAGCAGCAGCAGCAGTGGAAGGAAGGGGAAGAGGAGCAGATGCAGCAGTGATAGGAGGAGGCAGAGGAGCTGCAGTGGTAGGAGGAGGAGAAGCAGCAGCAGAAGCACCAGCAGCAGCACCAGCAACAGAGTTAGGAGATCGAGGAGCAGCAGCCGCAGTGGTAGAAGGAGGAAGAGGAGCAGGAGCAGCAGCTGCAGCGGCAGTAGCAGAAGAAGCAATAGTGATAGGCGGAGGAGCAGGAGCAGCAGCAGCAGGGGTATGAAGAGAAGGAGCAGTGCAGCAGTAGTAGGTTGAGGAGGACCAGGTGGAGCAGCAGAGCAGCATCAGCAGAGCTAGAAAGAGAAGGAGGAGCAGCAGGAGCAGCAGTGGTAGGAGGAGGAGCACCAGCATCAGCCCCAGCAGCAGCAGCAGTAGGAGGAGGAACCTGAGCAGCAGCGGCAGCAGCAGTGGAAGGAGAAGGAGCAGTAGCAGCAGTGGTATGAGGAGGAGCAGCAGCAGCAGTAGCAGCAGCAGGATAAGAGGAGGAGCGGGAAGAGCAGCAGCAGCAGGGGTAAGAGGAGGAGTAGCAGGCGGAAGAGCAGCAGCAGCAGCAACAGCAGCTCGAAAAGAGGTAGTAGAAGGCAGCGGAGGAGGAGCAGCAACTACAGTAGAAGTGGAAGCGGCAGCAGCAGCAGTTTTAGCAGGAGGAGGAGGAGCAGGCACATAAACAGTGGTAAAAGGAGAAGGAGCAGCAGGATCAGCAGCAGCAGCAGTGTTAGGAGGGGGAGAAAGAGTAGGAGGAGAGAGTAGTGCTAGGAGGAAGAGGAGCAGGTGCAGAGCAGCAGTGGTAGGAGTAGCAGGAGAGCAGCAACAGCAGCAGTAGAAGGAGGAGGAGGAGTAGCAGCGGCAGCAGTATGAAAGGAGGAGCACGAACAGCAACAGCAGCGGCAGTGATAGCAGCAGCAGCATTGGTAGGGGGAGGAACAGGAGGAGCTGCAGTAGCAGCAGCAGCAGCAGTGTTAGGAGGAGAAGGAGCAGGAGGAGTAGCAGCAGCAAGAGCAGCAGTGTTAGGAGGAGAAGGAGCAGGAGGAGGAGCAGCAGCAATAGCAGCAACAGCAGTTGTAGGAGGAGGAAGAACAGCAGCAGCAGTAGCAAGGGTAGGAGTAGGAGCCGCAGCAGCTGCAGCAGTTGTGGTGGTGATGCAAAGCATTTATTGCAAAAGGAAGAGGTTGCTTCGAGAGCCACCCCTTGTGGGCCGCTCCCCTTACAATACAAGGTGGAGTCCCTTATATCCGGGACTCCATAGGTCTGGGCCGCCACACGAGCTCGCTGGACCAGCGCTTCTTGTGCCGCTAGATCCAGGCAGCCGAGCAGGGCCGCCTCCCAGTCCTCTCGGGTAGGGGAAGGGATTATGGGTAAAAGAGAAGTATTTAGCTGGCATGCCCAGACCGTGTGAAAGGTGTCAGCCACCTCTCCAAAGAAAGTGCAGAGGCCAGAAAAGGAAGGGTCGAAATGTTATAGTACTGCCGGGCACAGTAGAGTATTAGTAAAAAGTCTAAAAAGTATTCTTTCGCCCGCTTTCCCTAGCCCCATGAAAGGAGCCGGGTACTGATGGTGCGAGTCCCGGTAATAGGCACAGCTTTCTTGAAAAGGTAAGAGAGGATAAGTGTCCTGGTCTAGATCGGTAAAGTCTACGCCGGGGACCCGGTTAGTGAGTGCGCGGGCGGCCGAGTTGGCGGCCTCATTTACTGGTAGGCCCCGGTGGCCTGGAGTGCAAATTAGAAATCGGGTCTGGGGATCCTAATCCCGAGCTGCTTTCCGAAGTATTCTTTGTGCTGTAGGCATTATCCAGCCCAGCTCATAATTGCGACAGGCCCCTCGCGAGTCGGATAGGATGAATTTAGATTGAGGGTGGGAGGCAGCCAGGGCTATTGCTACATTCTTCGCGTGGGTTGCGCTAGGGGCCTTAAAAGTGAGGCCATACACCTGTCTTTCCTGATGAACAACTGCAGCCGAGTACCATCCTCCCCTGGAACAGTGCGGGCCCGCAACATCCACATGGAAAACATTGTGTTTAGAGCCATAATGGCGGTGCAGGGCATTTGCCCGCGCCTGATGCCATCCATTGTGGTCTCCTCTGTCCATTTTGGTAGGAAGGGGTCGAACACGGAGGGCGCCTCTCCATAGCTCTGGCACTCGAACCCTTTCCTCAATGGGATGGTTGTGTTGTATATGCAGCCGATCCAAAAGGCGACGACCGGACATGGTCTGGGCAAGACGCGTGTATTCATTAGTGAGGTGCGCCTCACGTAGTTCCCGATAGGTGTTCACCATTCCCAATGCAAGGAGCCTCGCATTGGAGGTAGAGATCGGGAGATCGAGCGCCCGCTTGATCATCTTGCGGAGAGTGACCTCTAGGATGTCTTCATCATGCTCGCGCAAGAGCAGGTATGGAGTTGAGTAAAACACATGAATCGTAACAAAAGCATGGGCGAGTCGCATCGCATTCCTGCTTCTGAGGCCCCCATGCTTGTTGGAGATGCGGCGGACCATACGGCCCACCTGGTCGCCAACCTTGCGAAGCTTGGCTAGTGTTGCGTCAGCTAGCTCGACGATTTTGGTGAATAAAGAGTCCGAGAACTCTAATCTCTGTGTAGAGAGAAGTATTGGTGTCTTGCATCTCAGCTAGGGGCGTAGATGCACGAATTTTGATTTTTGGTGAGAGCACGGGAGACCACAGTACGTAGCATAGCATTCCGCTATGCCCGCCGCTGTTTGCAGGCAGTCCTCGAGTTGACCAATGTTGCCCTCTGTAGCTCAAATGGTGATGTCGTCGGCATACAGCGCATACTGCATACCTTGAACCTCACGTAGTTAGGCAGGGAGATGAAGCATTGTCAAATTAAAGTGTAGTGGGGACAGCTCTGCACCTTGTGGCGTGCCCCGCGTACCCATAGGTAAGGACCGTGCTCCTTGTCCTGAATGCGGCTAAAGGCTTCACAGTCTGTTTAGAACTGTTTTACGTAATTAAACGTGTTGTGTCCGCGTTGTGTCTCGCTGAGGTGAGCTACGATGACACTGTGTTTCACATTGTCGAAAGCACCCTTCAAATCCATGGCGAGAACCACCTTGTCATTGTGAGGGTGCTTGACAGGCGTGAGTACCTCGTGGCCGAGTTGAAGCAGAATGCCTTGTGCTGACTTGTGAGGTCGTAACCCGAAAATAGTGTCTGCGAAAGCATTGCCGGCCTCCAGATATTCAGAGAGGCGATCTCGAACCATGGCCTCCATGAGCTTGGCTGCGCAAGATGTTAGAGGAGATAGGTCGGAGGTGATCGGTATGATAGGCTTACCCGACTTAGGGTCGAAGGTGACAAGCGCTGTTTTCCATTCTAGGGGGAGGGGTATATCTTCTTTCCAGATTGCGTCCATATATTTTAGCAGGGACTCATACACCGGGTCAGGAAGGTTGGCCAATAGTTTGACTGTAATCTTGTCCCTGCCGGGAGCGGTACTCCGTTTCATTATAGCAAGAGCTGCAGGCAGATCATGGAGCTAGAACGGACAATCCATGCAGCATTGACAGTTGCTGCAGAAGCAGCAGCAACAGTGGTAGGAGGATGATGAAGAACTGAAGCAGCAGCAGCAGTTGTAGGAGGAGGAGGTGCAGAAGGGGCAGCAGCAGCAGGTATGATGAGGAGGAGCAGCTGCAGAAGAAGCAGCAGCAGAAGAGTTAGGAGGAGGAGGAGCAGGAGCAGCAGTGGTAGAAAAAGCAGAAGCAGGAGCAGCAGCAGCAGCAGTGGAAGAGGAGGAGAAGCAGCAGTGGTAGTATGAGGAGGAGAATGAGGAGAAGGAGCAGCAACAGCAGCAGCAGTGGTAAGAAGGGGAGCAGCAGCAGCAACAGAGGTAGCAGGAGGAGGAGGAGAAGCAGCAATATCAGCAGGAGAAGGAGCAGCTGCAGAAACAGTGGTAGGTGCAGGAAGAAGAGGGGGAGGAGCAGTAACTGCAGCAGCAGCAACAGAGGCAGTGGCAGCAGCAACAGTAGTAGGAGGTGGAGCAGGAGCAGCAGCCGCAGCAGCAGTTGTAGGAGGAGGAAGAGGATCAGCAGTGGTAGTAGGAGGAGGAGCAGCAGCTGAAGCACCAGAGGCAGCGCCAGCAACAGTGTTAGGAGAAGGAGCAGCAGCAGCAGTAGTAAAAGGAGGAAGAGGAGCAGGAGAAGCAGCTGCAGTGGCAGCGGCAGAAAAAGCAGCAGTGATATGAGGAGGAGTAGAGCAGCAGCCGCAGTGGTAGGAAGAGGAAGAGCAAAAGCAGAACATCAGTGGTAGGAGGAGGAGCACCAGCACCAGGAGCAGCAGTAGTAGGAGGAGGAGCAGCAGCAGCAGCTGCAGCAACAGAAGCAGCAGTGGAAGGAGAAGGACAAGGAGCAATAGCAGCAGCAGTTGTAGGAGGAGCAGCAGCTGCAGTAGCAGCAGCAGGGGTAAGAGGAGGAGGAGCAGCAGCAGCAGGGGCAGCAGCAGCAGCAGCAAAAGAAGTAGTAGAAGGCGGTGGAGGAGGAGCAGCACCAACAGCAGCAGTGGCAGCGGTATCAGCAGCCGTGTTAGTAGGAGGAGGAGGAGCAGGAGCAGCAGCAGAAGTATCACTTGAAGGACGAGCAGCAATAGGATCAGTAATGGTAGCAGTGTTAGGATGAGGAGGAGTAGGAGCAGCTCCAGCAGTGGTGGGAGGAGGAGGATCAGCAGCAGAGGTAGGAGTAGGAGCAGAGGCCACAGCAGCAGCAGTGGTAGGAGGACGAGCAGCAGCAGTTGCAGCAGCAGAAGATGTGGTAGGAGGAGCATCAGCAGCAGCCCTGGTAGAAATAGTATTAGCAGGAGGAGGAGCAGGAGCAGCAGCAGCAGCAGCAGAGGTAGGAAGAGAGGATTAGCAGCCGCAGCAGCAGCTGTAGTAGTAGGAGGAAGAGGAGCAGCAGAAAGCAGTATCAGAAGGAGGAGGAGGCGCAGGAGCAGCAGCAGCAGTGTTAGGAGTAGGAGGGGCCAGAGCAGGAGCAGGTGCAGCAGCAGTGGTAGGAGGAGGAGCAGCAGCAGAGGTAGGAAGAGAGGAGGAGTGCCTACAGCAGCTGCACTAGGAGGAGAAGGTGCAGCAGCAACTTCCGGCAGCAGCGGTGTTTGAAGGAGGAGTAGGAGCAGCAGCAGAGGTAGGATGAGGAGGAGGAGCAGAAGCAGCCGCAGCAGCAGTTGTAGGAGGGGGGAGCAGCTGGAGGAGCAGCAGCTGTGGTAGGAGGAGGAGCAGACGCAGCAGCAACAGCAGTTGTATGATGACGAGAATGAGCAGAAGCACCGGCAGCACCCGTACTAGGAGGAGGAGGAAGAACAGCAGCAGGATCAGCAGTGGTAGGAGTAGGAGCAGGTTAAGTGGTAGTGGCGCAGTGGTAGAACATCCCCCTCGCATGCAAGAGGCCCGGTGCTTGAATCCTTGCGCCGCACAATTCTCCGCCCGATAAAAAGTAAAAAAAAAACTCGGCATGTCGATGGAATTGCATAAACAGGTTCGGGTTGAGACCTGAAGCCGGTGAACCCCTCCGGCAACGCACTCCCTCACCAGAACAGGAGTTGGCCATCCTGGTGCAGTAATTGGCTGCAACCTCCCATGATTAGTCCTATCAAACCCCGGCCTCAGTCACCAGCGGCTGCGGAACAACTGACCACGGCGGCGGTCAGACCTGTGGTGCAGCAGGGGGTGCTAAGAATTCCTGGCTCTGCTGGACAGGCCGCCATTGTAAACTAATCCTGGCAACGTTTAATGCTTGAACCCTAGTTAGTGAAGCTAGTTTAGCAGCGCTTAGAGGAACTAGAGGGCACGAGATGGGATGTCGTAGGGCTTAGTGAGGTTAGAAGGCCGAATGACGCATATACTCTACCGAAGGATGGGCATGTACTGTGTTATTGAGGTTTACCGAAGAGGCAAAAACTAGGAGTAGGATTCCTTGTCAATAGGTATATAGCCGGCAATATAGATGAATTCTATAGTATTATTGAGAGGGTGGCAGGCATCGCAATTAGGCTTAATAAGCGGTATAAACTGAAGGATGTACAGACATATGCGCCTACAAGTAGTTTTGATGACCAGGCAGTTGATAGCTTCTATGAAGATGTAGAATAGGCAATGCGAAAAGTAAAGACGCAGTATACGGTACTAATGGGCGACTTCATTGCCAAGGTAGGGAAAAAGCAAGCAGGAGACCAGGCAGTAGGTGACTATGGCCTTGGTTCTAGGAATAGCAGTGGGGAGTTGCTAGTTGAGTTTGCAGAGCGCAGTAACTTAAGAATCAACAATACCTTCTTCGCCAAACGAAAGAAGCGGAAATGAACATGGAAAAGTCCTAACCGGAAGACTAAAAATAAACTTGACTTCATACTGTGTTACACCCCCGCGATTATGCAAGATGTAGAAGTAATCGGGATAGTGCGATGCAGTGACCACAATATGGTGAGGCCTAAATTTGAAAAAGGAACGCAACAGATTAGTAAGAAAGAAGTCCATCAACGAATTAGCGGTGAGGAGGAGGACAGAAGAGTTCAGGATCTCGCTACAGAATATTCAGCTCTAACTGAGGATGGCGACAATACCATAGAAGAAAGTGACAATAAGTTTAGAGATGCCGTTACTTTTTGCACTGGCAAGCTGGTATTGGTAAGCTGTCTAAGGAGACGAAATATTTAATTAAGAAACGCCAGAGTATGAAAGCTTCCAATCCAACAGACCAGGTAGAATTGGCAGAAATATCAAAGCCGATCAATAAGCACAAAATGGCCGATACAAGGAATTATAACACGAAGAAAATTGAACATGCTGTAAAGAACGGGAGAAGCCTTAAAGCGGTGAAGAAATTAGCATAGGCAAAAATCAGATGTATGCGCTAAGGAACAAGGCGGGCAATGTCGTCACGAATATGGACAAGATAGCCATAGTAGCTGAGGAGTTCTATACTGATCTTTACAGTAGCCAAAGTAGTCAGGACTGTAATGAGATTGGCGGTAAGAAAAAAACAGTCAAACGTTCCACCGGTGACGAAGGACGAAGTTAAGCAAGCAATAGAAACTATGAAAAGGGGGAAAGCAGCTGACATCGCACAGCACACGGACGCCACTTCGTTTCGCCTCCATCGAAGGCGGCTGCGCTTCGATGGAGGCGAAACGAAGTGGCGTCCGTGTGCTGTGCGATGTCAGCGCACGTTAAAGATCCCCAGGTGGTCGAAATTACTCCGTAGCCCTCCACTACGGCCCCCCTTTCTCTCTATCCACTTTCACCCCCACCTTCATCCCTTCCCTTAAGGCGCGGTTCAGGTGTCCACAGAGCAAGTGTGACAGATACTGCGCCTTTCCCTTCCTATGAACCAACCAACCAACCAACCAGCTGGGAAGGATCAGATAACTATAGATTTGTTTAAGGACAGGGTGATATAGAGCTAGAAAACCAGCTCACGCTGTATACGCAGTGCCCGGTGTCATCGACGGTACCGGAACCATGGAAGAACGCAAGCATTATCCTCATTCATAAGAAAGGACATGCTAAGGACCTTAAAAATTACAGACCAATCAGCTTACTGTCTGTTACGCATAAGGTATTTACCAAGGTAATCGCTAATAGAATCAGCACAACGTAGACTGCAATCAAGCAAAGGATCAAGCAGGTTTTCCGAAACGGTACTCTACTATCGATCGTATCCATACGATCAACCAGGTGATATAAAAATGCTCGTAATATAACCAGCCCTCATATATAGCATTTATTGATTACGAAAATGCATTTGACTCAGTAGAAACCTCGGCGGTGATGCAGGCATTGTGATATCGTGGGGTAGACGAGACATATGCGAAAGTTCTGGAAGGTGTATATATATATATATATATATATATATATATATATATATATATATATATATATATATATATATATATATATATATATATATATATATGTTCCTTTTACTGTTTTTGTCATCGAGTTTAACTTCTTCATTTTGTTTTCATCTCTTGTTGAAATCAGCACCCTTTTAGCTTTATCACCCTGTTATGTTTTTATCGCTTTTTGGCTCTTTGCCGCCATGTGACGTTGACGCAATCTGATTATCGTTTCCACTGCCTTCCTCTATATTGTACGAGTTTCGTTCAATAAAATTCAATTGTCAGTCAGCGCTCTTTCCTGTCCCTTCTTCGCTTCGCTTTCGGGCTTCTTTCGCGCTGTTTCACTCAAGGCCGTTTAAGGTCCGACGAAAAAAAATTTCGCTTCAAATCCATCTCCGCAGCAGTTTTTCTTTGTTCTTTCCTCCTTTAGCACGTCAGCCGTCATATGCTTCGGGAGATCCGACGTAGGTGGCACCTCAGTAGAAGCCTCACCGAGCGGGAGAGTGGAACAGAGGAGGATGGAAGTGGTTGGCGGGTTCTTACGAAGGGTCGGAGGCAGCGTGCCGCGGTGTGGTGAAACGAGTGACCACGTCCTTCTCTCGAATTATATATATAGCAGTGACTCACCTTTTCACACGGATGAATTTACTCCTTTAAGCGCAAACACGGGGCCACCTGGGTCCATTCGAGTGACCTTCAAGCTGAGCAAGACCAAGTTGGAACTTGGTAAATCTAACGACTTGTCGCACTCAGTGTGCTATGATATGGCACATGACTAACTGACCACCTTTGGTCTTGACCTTGAAAGGCGATTGATTCTTATTAACGCCCGAGATTATCTGATAGGCACGCGATTACGTCAGCTGAACACCTACTATTAGCAAAATCAAGCAAAACAGAACTATCGCTCCTGACATTTGGCTTAACCGCGTTTAACTGCTGCGATATTGTTTTTTTGGTCGAGCGTCAAAACTTTGAAGGGTGTCGAGTCGACTCGGGAAGGAAATGGCCATGTGAGGTAGGTACTTCAATAAACTATTCCTACAAACTTTATATTTCTGCATCCACTCAGGACCAATAAAGCTTTCGGGAGATCTTGAAAAAGCGTTTCTGTAGCTTTCTTTCTTTTCAGAGGATTTATCCTCCGCAGCATTGTTACTTTTGACGAAGAATGGCGTCAGTGATCGACTTTGTGCATATAATTATTTATTTCGTGTAATGAGACGCGGAGGACACCCTGGCTTTCATTTCGACTTCATTGGTAACCTTGAGTTCTTCCACAGGTTTTGTTGATTTGACGCTGAACTGAGGCAAGACGTTGGCCAGTATCAACTTTGGTTCTAGCGTGAGGAAGCGCTCACCTGTGAAGGAGAGCGACAGCGATAGAGTCCACATTGCATACGCTGCAATATGCGATGTTTAGGACGACACAGAGAAATAAAAAAAGTAATGCATCTGCGTATATAACTGATACCATGCACTGGGCTCCCAGCGAGTAAAGGTGTTTTAACGCTTGCAGCCATTTTGAACCTTTCGTCATGGGAGGAACATTATATATGGAAAATGCAGTCTCCATTTCCTTCTTCTCTCTCTTTATTCAGTAACCTTGTCTATTGCTCTCCGGACATTGAGGGGGTTGTTACAGGATAGCTTATATAAACAATGCCGTTAATTTCCTCTCTTTAAAACTATTCTTGATACTTGGCCGAAAAGTCTGCAGTTGAAATCAGAGGTTAACGTTTTCGTTTCACAAAGTATTCCTCTACACAGAGCCTGCCGATAAAGTTTCCGATTTTTCACTTTAAATAAGAAGATATCCAAAAATGCCGAAGTTTTAGTTACTGCCATAAAGTTTCTTGCTCTTACCTAGAGGGAAAGCTGGGCGCGCTACACTTCAACCCTCATGGGCGCGCTAAGAATCATGGGCCGATGTGCTACTTGTTGCGGGACAGTCGCATTTTTTTTTTCGGGAACACAGAGGGGCGTTAATAAGATTTCTCCTCCTCCTCAGCGTCATCATCTCAAGGAGCCAACGTTGAAAGCAAAAGCCTTAGTAGCGAGGGCGCAAAAGCAGATGACGCCAATGAAAGGTTTCTGTTTTCCGAAATGCAACTAAAGAGCTGCTGAAGTGACTAGCAACTATATATATTATTAAAACACCTTTTTTTTTCTCTCTTTAAATCATGCCTATTAGGGTGGAAATATTGGTTTCCATGCTGCTCAATACTTAGCCAATAAGAGAGAGAGCCGTCGCTTATTTTGTAGAAAGTTTACACCTACATGCTGTTTAGCTTGCTTTTTGCAATTTACAGCCATAATATTGAATGTTCGAACGTTTTTCATTGTAGAAAAGCGTTTATTTTTTTATTATTCTTGACGGAACCCATAATGCTTTGGACGACATGGTGACTGAACTGGTCGTCAGGAAGCTTCATGGAAACTCCCATATATGATAACACAGCTTTCCCTCTAGGTAAGAGTATGGTCAATGTGAGAGTAAGAAGCTCTATGGTTGCGTCTGATATGGTTACAAAGTTTGCAGGCGATAGCTCAGAGACGCATGGCCGGCAGCCTAAAGATGTAAACATAACCAGGCTCTCAATGACCGCGAAAAAAGCAGCTTAGCTGCGGAGCAATGACGTTGCGGACACCAAGCCTCGTCGGCCGCGAGGATGACCTGCGTGACTTCAATTTGCGCCATCGCTGTCCTCCTCTGGATTGTTATGAGTGTTTTGGTCACACGAGAAGCAGTAAGTGCTGCCTATTTTCGCAACCTCTACGAAGATACATTAAAGGACGCCTGGCACATCCGGTTCGCCCACGAAGACCAATGTTCTCGAAAAAGCGAAATTTCATCTGCACGTGTATCCAATTGAGACATATTCCCAAATGCACCATTTTCTCTTCGCGCTCTGGCTGCAGAACGATTCAAAAGAGGTTGTCCAGTTGCAAAAAAAAAAAAGCCGCAATTCAGTCTGCGAAATTTACACAGACAGTTACTTAAAATTATGGAATAAATTTCCTCATTTAGTCCCAATAAACAATTGTGACTATACCAGGAGTTGGTAAATTCTTCTCTTAATTATATACTGAACTAGTCGAACGGCATAAGGTTCGGGAACTCAAGGTTTTTCTTGGTCTCTAGCGTGTTCAACGTCCAAACTTACCTAATCAGTTCTTGGGTCCGGCTGAGGATGGGACGTATGAGCAACGTTGCCGTTCAGCGAACTCGTCGCTCAGGAAGCGCTCAGGGAGGAAAGTGTTCGGTTCGTCTAAGTGTCTATAGTCTCTGTGCAGGCTGTAAAGGTTCACAATCAAAGCACGTTACGCTTTCGAGGGGGTTGCGTTCATCTACAGAAGAGCGGATGCGAAAATGAGCATCAATTCTTCGGGAAAACCTTGCGACTCCGATCTGGGAAACATGTTGCAGAAAATAAAATGAAGAGAACGAGCGAGGGAATCAAATTGTCTTACACGTACCGAGGTCCTAGTATGTACTGAAAAGTTTTATATCAAACGATGTTATATTGGAATGGTTTATTACATAGTGCTACACGCAGTGATTTAAAATAAATTATCTTTAAACCCTAAGGAAGCGTTCATATTGACTAGTCCCGAAATCGCACGTGTTGTGCATATAAATCATATGGACACAATATGGGCATTACAAAGCAGATATAGAATATCCTCACATGAAAGCTTATGAACTCTTTATGGCCATAAGGAAATCACATGAAACTGACCCAAAGGATATACAAGCCACATGGAGAAGGTATGGAGAAGATATGGATTTCCGTACATATAACCGCGTCATATGGACTCCATATTTCAATAAATCAATATAATCAGCTCAGAAGAAAGATTTCAACGCAGAATAAATTAAACATTATTCAACTTCTACCATGGCTGCCAGGTGGTAAGAAGGAAAGGAACTAAATTACCACCGTAGTCGTGGCCTAGTAGTTTGGGCGTCCGTCTCGGCTGCGGGAGGTGGTTCGTTCGAAACCCGCCGCCGGACACCCATCGGTAAAAAGGGGTACAAGGTCAGCCTGAAATCCGGACTTGCCCAGGACTGCAGTGATGCTCACAGTAGTGAACTTCATCAGTGACAGTGAACATTTACGTCTTTCGACGCGCTGGTTTAGAACGTTTCGCACTTGAAACTTCAAGGTTTTTCTGAGTTTTCGCTTGTGCAGGACACGACTCGTTTTCAGTTTTGAACCCCGTGAAACACGGTGACTCGACCCACCTTTTCAGGCTGAAGTGTTCGAAACTAGTTTGCCCCAAAAGGAGAGCAGCGGGATTTGCGGAGCTTCTTCCAAGCGCACACCCCTGTGAAAGCCCGGCGCCACAGAAGCCACCAGGCAATAAATGTATTCTGCTGCTAAGCAAACTGAAGAAAATAGCGGAGGCGCTTCATCTAATTTCCTACGGTTCACCACGTGCACACTCTGCCGCGTCAGAATGTCGTTTCTGCACTCATCACAGCTTTGGTAGTCATTGAAGGAACCTTACTAGGATGGAGCGCACACTCGTGGTTTAGAAGGCCGTACCAGTAGATGAAATTATATTCAATCGGCTTTTTTGTGAAATTCAAGCTGTTTTAGGTGCTTCAAAGAGTCATCGAGCGCAGCTTATTGACGACGGCCTTAAAGGCCGTACAAAATGAGGTGGTTTTGAAGCACGTGCGGGCCCATTTGTGGGCGCAAAATCTCCGAGCCATTAAAGAAAATAGAAAACAAGCAGGAAGGTATGCGCGGAAGGTTGCGCTTTTCTTTTTCGTGCTGCAAAATTTAACCCGATGCGGCGTTTCCACGTAAAGCTCCATGCACTTATCTGATGAAAGGCGATCGCATCCTCACCCTCATCCTTTCTCCTTCATCTCTGGAACGCGCATCCGCACGTGTACGCCTGATTCCCAGATCACACACTTGCCATCGGGTTATTCCTGCTTATATAGCAGCAAAACAAGAAAATTCATCCGCCGAGGTGTTCGTTTATACCTTGCATGAAAAAATGGAGGCGATCCATGTTTGGCAGATAGCTACGATCGATGCGTCCGAGTCGCTGCCGCTGCAATTAAGACCGCTGGAACAAAAGTGTCATATGAGAATGTTCAAGGAAGTCAATAGAAAGTGAGATTTCGTTGCACATGTGGACTTCAAATTGGGGCTGCTAGCCTCACAAATAAGCAAGACAGAAAGAGCGTCGACATATCAGCGGAAAATTAAGGCAGACGTTTCAATACAGTGTTAGCGAAAAGTGCCCCACTTGAACGAATGAACGTATAAGGAAAGAAACTGCAGTGAACCTCCGCAGGGCCACCGAATATGGTTGAACTAAACCAATGCACGCAAAATATATATCATGACGAATTGCATACATAAAACTGCCGAGCTGCACGCTCTGCTATATGTCTGGAGGTCTGAACTTCTGAGGCAGAAAATGCAACAGGAAAAGAAAGCACAACCTTTCCAAAGCGCTCAGCTAGCCGGAAGCAAAAAATGGGAGGAGGATACTGCATGAAGCTCAAGACGCACGTCAGCTCTATGGCCCTTGTGACACGATCCGAAAACAACAACAACAAAAAAAAGCCTTGTGATCTGCAGCAGCGAATTCGGGAACCAAATTGTGAAGTCAGAATCTGTGCTCAGCTTCACTAACAACCAGACTGACGTACCGAAAAAAAATTCAGGCAGTCTCTCGCACGCCTCATATATGCTTCTGGGTTTGTATGCACGTAAGTGAAACAGTTGCTTCAAACTTATTTGTAACCATAGGTTACCGAATTTCAGCTGGGCAAGTTTTGCTTTTTGTATAATTAGGACATTTTTGGCACGAGCACATTGTGAGACGAAGAGTAATCAGTCCAGTCGATTGGGCTTTGTCGCATGAACAGATCTTGATCAAGACCACGCAGCAAGCAAGCGGCCGTTGCGAGGCTCTAAACTTTCAACACTTTTCGAGATTTTGGCTTCTCAGCTATTCTTTTTATTTTCCCTTCTTCAGTGGTCTTGTCGGGCAGATAGTTAGAGAAAAAAAGGCGTAATGAACTTTTCTAGGACAATCCGCGTGACCGCTGTGTGCTCTTTTGTCGACCCGTCGGGCCTGAAGAGTCTGTTCTGAGCCGCCCCTGGAACGGCGCTTTGTGCAAACAGTGCCATAGGTTTCTTTCGGGAAGTGACCAATGGGGCGAAAGCTTCTGCTGCTTTTTCCAACGCGCATACAAAAGAAATGAATTCAGGGTTAGGGTATGGGAGCCCCCCGCGATCCATATTAAAAATCCCTGCTGTGGCAGGGCCGGAAGACCGTGGGGACTTGATCTCGGCGCACAGGTGACAGTCGGCTCCGTCTTCCACTGTCCTCACTAAAATCCTGCTATAAGGCCCAGTGTGGTAAACCTGGTGCGAGGAATTGGGGTGCACCTGATCGAGAGAGAAGAACCAAAGGTTTAGCTGAGGTTACAAAAAGCTATACACGTAATAGTATATCGTTCAGCTTGTGTCTACTTTGCAAATAAAATGGGCAGCGAATCCCGATTACCGCAATTATTTTTGCGCCTTAGGTTGGTTAATTACATAATCATGTACGTCCCTCGGCGCATATTTTTTGTTGCAAAAGCAACACTACACCAGCCAGCTCGAATCGTCCCGTATGCTCGTATGCCGTAACCACAAATGGCAGGCGCACCGAGACCGTGGCAGGAGCTGCCAACTTGGGCCTCTCGTCTCACATGGGACGGTTAAGTCAGAATCAGCCTGCCAGGACCCTGGCGTTCACGTTACCCCTATATACCCCTAAGGCACGTTCATACGGCTTGTTTAAAGCGGGGATTTATATGTTGGCTGGTAGCTTACGCTATCGCGCCCTTAAAGCCGAAGCTTAACTGTCCCCCATATTTAGATGCAATAAACGACTTTACCGCTACCAACTAAAACGCCGGCGAACTTTGATGCGTTCAACGGAACGCTGGTTCCGCCGCCGCAGTCGACGCCGCTGCTGTCGCTGTGTAAAACTGCGCGAGACAGGGGTCGTAGTAACCGGGTGCATATATCTCCCCAGGCTAGCATTGAAACTGCGTTGGACGTTCTGGCTACCGGAATGCCCAGCCGAACTGAAAAGGAGTTGGTTGTCGTGACGGGGGACTTTAATAAAGAGAAGTCCGCGGTTTCTGCTAGAGTTGAACCAGCACAAACCTCAATCCACCACACATTGGGGAAGCAGTTCTGACTTGCTTTTACACATAGCCCTGGGAGATACAGAGCACATCGTCAGCAGAGTGTAAACCAAGTCCCACAATCTCACTGATCATCGCATCATCATTGGTATAAAGATTAAAAGCCTAGTCGTTACCTGAAGAGATGGTCTTGTCTATACAAAAGAACTAAACCAAACCCTTAACCACAAGCTACAACCACAAGCGTAGCCACGCAGCCGTTGCTTTCGCAATTCAACTAGGGTTAACCAGAGCTAAATCACAGTCAACTTTTTTCACGCTGTACAGCTTTTCACACTGCAGCTGCCATCAGCGTAAGTAGCCAGAGAACAAACTGACAGACAGACAATGAAGAAAACACATGCGTGTAAAATTGCACATAGGATGCTTCATGTTGTAATACCTTGGAGGCGAATGGTTAGGTTTGTAATCATTCATTTAAGCATTCAAGGTAAAAGCTGTAGGCTATATAAACTAAATTTTATACTTTTGCTGCATTTGCTATTGCAGATCGTTAATTTGTCTTGAATAATATCCATTTGTACGAAATTTGTGTATTTGTTCAACGGTAGTATTGTTTCACACATTTAAGCAGACTATGAATAAAGGCGCTCATAAATTGTGATTTTTTTACGCACAACAACACGGTGCATAGCATGGTTGCAAACGAAAGGATTCACCATTGTAGATCCTTAGAGCATCAAGATGCGGTAGCATAGCCCGTTCCATTTACGAAGCAAAGTCGGCATGGGTGGAGACGCCGCGTTATGCGGCAAATCCAGCATCATTGAATCCGCTGCTGCTGGATGTGGCGGTAGACGATGACTCCTGTGACTTCTCCCGTCGGGTGGCACAAATCTCTGTTGGCTGTGTCTGTGACACCAGACAGCCCGAAAGTGGCTGAGGAGAGCCAAGCGGGGCGACAACTTTCACGGTGTTATTACTTGATGAAGAGTAAATAACACCCGCGACAAGCAACTGCTGGAGAGACGAAAGCGCGTGTCGTGACGCTGGGGCTACGTCGACCCGGCCTTCACTTGGTAGCGTGCAGAGACTCGGGGTTGAAGAAGGGCTGAATCTTCGAAGTTGGTAAAATATGTACAAGCAGGTTTACTGGCACTTTGAGAAAACTTATTTACAATATTTACATGAACAAGAAGGGTACATCAGCAAAATGGCAAGCGTTTAAGAGTTCATATCGAGAAGCGACTGGATGAGCCGTTTACCCAGGGCCCAGAGCGACATTTCGTGCTCTGCAGCGTCCTTAAAAACCCCCTATGTCCAGCCCCTCTCTGAAGATGCTGACCAACCAAATCCAGGGCACGCCCCTCAGGTATCGGCATCCAATCGAACACATCACTGCACTGATGGTCTGAAGCACTGACTGGTCCGGCATTCATTCGTTGGGCGTGATCACTTGTTGGCGGGAAAAGCTTGGGAACGGCGAGGAGAGGAGGTACATTTCTATTCTTCAGCAAAGAAACCACAGGCTGGTTCTGACAAGGGGTTTTACTTCTCAGAAACCCGAGTGCACGTGGCGCCGCATAGGGCTCCCAACATGGTCCCTTTTCGACAATTGCAAATCTTTCCTGCATTCCCGGGAAATCACTTAATGGCCGTATGAGTCATGCTCCTTTCTTGTCCTGCACGTCAGCGGACATGTCACTCTGTCGTCTCCTTTGGATAGGAGGCATTCATCACTGGAGGATAGCACTTCTCGACTGGAAGGGTGAACAAAAGAAAGAAAGCACTTCCTGCTATTTCCCGCAGGGGGACGTTTCTTTGTGTTTTTCCAGACGTTCTCTTGACAGGGTCAATTTGGCATTTGCAGGTTGTCCACAAAGCAAAACATGCTTACAAAACAGGATTCCTGGAATCAGGCTCACTTAGAGCCATTGGACCATCACCACATATTCACAAAACTTATCCATGCCCACAGGCGAACAATAGAGCGCGCAAATGCGGATGCTTGGTCGTAACAGCCTCCTCCCCCGCCAGAAGAGACTCGGAGGGCAGCAGTCCCAGCTGCTGCATGAAGAGACGACTTAATGGCCTGCACGTGAACGCTTGAAGCTCGCTGTTGCTTGTCGCGTTGTCTTGATTGTTGTAGGTCAAATTGCTCGAGCTGTCTGAAACTCAACCACATGTCGAAGCAAGCACTCGGCTCCCGTCTGAAGAGACCAGGTTAAAAGAAAACTGCCATTGTTGTTCGAGAAAAGCCCACTCTCAAGACGTTCAGGACCCACGTATTCCTAGAAAACCAAACGTGCTGCCTTACATAGCCACACATATACAAGCGCACGGAAAAAAAAAAAAAAACCTGATTATCAATTTGGATACATGGTGAGGAACATCTCGGACCGCTTAGAAAGAGCGGCTAAGCGCGTCCGCATTCCCATTTAACTTCCCCTTTTTGTATCTTATTTCAAAATTGTACTGCTGTAAAATCAAGCTCCACCTAAGAAGGCGACTGTTCTTCGATGTCGCAGTTTGCAGCCAAGCCAGGGGACAATGGTCCGTCTCTACGGTGAATTTGGCCCCTCCAAGATAGCACTGCAATTTTTGAATGGCCCATACAATGCAAGCGCATTCTTTCTCTGACGCGCAATAAGCTCTCTCTCTAGAACTCAGTTTTCTGCTCAGGTAGAGCACGGGGTGCTCATTACCGTCGTCATCTCTCTGGCAGAGAACAGCACCTAACCCTCGATCACTGGCATCACACTGGACCGTGAATTCTCGGTCATAGTCTGGAGCTCGCAATACCGGACGGCTAATCAGCACAGCCTTCAGGTTTACGAAGGAGGCTTCCTTTTGTTCGTCCCAGACTACATTTGTCGGTTCTGTCTTGCGGAGAGCGTCGGTCAGAGGGCTGGCCAAAGCTGAATAGTTAGGGATGTAGTGATTGTAGTATCCAGTCAGACCTAGGAATGCTCGAATTTCCGTCTTCGTGCTCGGCCGCGGGTAGTCTGCTACCGCAGAAATCTTAATCTCGCTGGGTTTCCTGAAACCTTGACCTACATTGTGACCCAAGTAGTCCACGGTCGCCCTTGCCAGGCAACATTTCTCGGCCTTTACGGTTAGTCCAGCTTGACGCAAAAGGCTCAGTACAGCTCTTAGATGTACCATATGGTCCGCCCATGAGTCGGAAAAAACCGCAATGTCATCTAAGTAAGGCACCGCGAATGTTTCACACCCCTTTAAAACCCTATCCATGAGTCGTGAAAAACAAAATGGAGCATTTTTGAGCCCGAAACTCATCATTGTTGGCTGGTAGCTGCCCGTCGGAGTGACGAAAGCCGCGTATCTGCTGGCGCGTTCAGTGAGCGGTACTTGCCAGTATCCTCGAGTAAGGTCCAGCGTAGTCACATATGCCGCTCTACTGACCTGTTCTACTCTCTCCTCAATATTCGGAATAGGATACACTTGATCCCTGGTGAGAGAATTTAGCTTTCGGTAGTCTACCACAGGCCTAGGGTCTTTACCTGGAGCTTCTACTAAGATCATAGGCGAAGCATAATCGCTTTCCGAGGGTTTTATTACTCCCAATTCCAGCATGCGAGTTACTTCCCTATCCAGAATTTCTCTTTGCCTTGGAGAGAATCGGTAGCACCTTGATCGCACTGGCACGTCTGAAGTCAGCTCAATATCGTGCTCAGTCAAATCAGTTCTGCCTGGCCTGTCCACGAAGCAGGCCTCAAACTCAGTTATTATCTCGCCCAGATCGGACAGCTGGGATTTCTTTAGTTCTCCTCTCTGCTCTGTCTTTCTGAGAAGCTCCTGAGCGTTGCTTCCTTTTCCGCTGAGGCAAATCAAGTTATCCCCCATCTCCTCGGGAAGGTTTAACGTTAGATTTACCACGGTTTGCTCCATAGCTAAGTCCTCTCGGTTTTCACTTAAAAGTCTCGTTAGATTACTAGACGCTGGCGGCAAGAGGTTACTCCCAAGGACGTCCTCATTCCGCGTCTCATCAAATTCACTTTCAAGTTGACTTATTTGAGATGCCTCGCTCTCAAAGTTTTCTGACCCGCTATCTTCCACATAGACCACTGTTTTAACTGCCGTTTCCTCCGCTGTGGAATTTTCTGGTATGAGCAGTGTAGCTAGTTCTCGCGCCTTTGAACGTGTTAATGCTTGCACAACACTGTCTCCGAAAAGGATGCCCCTCTTTCACAGTAGCATGTCCGATTTGTTGGAAAACAAATACGGATAGCACTTAGGCAGCTTTTCTGAAACGGCAGCCTCGGTTGTTAACTCGCCGAAAGGGCCCTCGATGACCACGTTCGCGATTGGCAAGCACACACTCTGTTCCTCCACTACCTGGCGGATCCACGCACACTGTCCTGTATAGTCGGAAGGCGACACATACGCCGGATGGACAACATCCATCGTTGCGGCCGAATCGCGCAGTACCTTGCAAGGCTTCCCGTTGACTACTAGGTCATGCAGGTAGGGTTCCAAAAGCTGCATATTTTCATCGCAGTCACTGACATACGAGAAAACAAACTTTTCTTTCCGGCAGTTGACGGCAATGTGACCCTGCTCATTACACCTAAAGCATGTGAGCGGCTTCCTAGCCTCAAGCTTATTCTTTGTGTTCTGCGCGTTGGTCACTTCCCCACTTTTCTCACTGCCGTCCTTTCTAGCGAATTTGCCTGAAGAAACCTTCATTTCTTCGTTTCCAACTCTAGCAAAGTGCCTTTCCTGACGGTTTTTCACACTGAACTTGGGATTGCGGGGCCTATCCACTGCTGGGTTGCTGAATTGTCGGCGCGAAGCATACTCCTCAATAAGTTCGGCAGCTTCAGTTGCCGACTTAATTTCGCCTCGGTCCTGTAACCAATTTCTTTCTTTTTCTGGGAGGCAGTTATAAAACTGCTCCAAAAGAATTCGCTCGACTACTGCGTCCCTATCACTGTAGGAATCTGTGCTCTTTAGCCACTCGCCCAAATTTACTCTTAAATTGTACAGGAATTCAGGGTAACTCTCGTCCCTAGACTTAGTAGCGTTCCGAAAACGTTGTCTGAACGCCTCGGCGCTAAGCCTATACTTTCTCAGAAGGCAAGCTTTGACCTTCTCGTAGTTGTCCGCGTCCTCCTTGCTTAGCCGCGCGACAACCTCCGCTGCCTCGCAGGGCAGAACCGTCAGTAATCTCTGAGACCACGTGTCTCGCTGGAAGGACAGTTTTTCGCAAGTTCGCTCAAAGTTAGCCAGATACAGACCGATATCCCCTGATATCACATATGGCTGCATGTACTTTGACATCTTGAAATCTGCCTCCTTGTTGAGACGAGGTACCGCTAGCTGGGGACAATCGCCCGACCTCTTGCTCAACTCTAGTTCTAATTTCCGGAGCTCAATTTCTAGCTCCAGCTTTTTTGCTTCTCTTTCAATTTCACGCTCTTTCTGCTGTCTGAGCTGTTCCTTTTTTTGACCGATGAGGTTCCATGCTTCACTGAGCTCCTCATCATCGGTTCCCAGATCAGTGATTGCCTTTATAATCAAGGGTTTTCGTGCCAAACCACTTGTATCAATTCCCAATTCCTCACACAATAGCAACAGGTCCGGTTTCTGCAGCTTTTGTAGGTCCATGATCGCTCCGAGTGTCGGCTACTTCCAAAACAACAGTGCAAACTACCAAACCTAAAGGCGTTTCAACACTTTTTACCAGTTCTAAAATTTAACCCTGTTCTAGAACCTGGTCCACATCAGAAGAAAAGCCAAGCACTCACCCACACATGCGATCGATGTTCCGAGCTGCTTTCTTGTTGGCCGATTGTTGCGCCTGCTTGTTGCTTGAAATGCCACCTCCGATCACAAGGTGTTGTGGCTTGTAGCTTCAGATCCACCTCCAATCACCAGATGTTGTGGCTTGTAGATTCAGATCCCACCTCGAATCACCAGATGTTGTAGCTTCTAGATCCAGATCCCACCTCCAGTCATCAGATGTTGTGGCTTGTAGATTCAGATCCCAACGCTGGTCACCAGTGTTGGGGCTTGCAGATTCAGATCCTATCGCTGATCACCAGTGTTGGGGCTTTATCCCACCGCTGCCACCAGTTGTCGTGACGCTGGGGCTACGTCGACCCGGCCTTCACTTGGTAGCGTGCAGAGACTCGGGGTTGAAGAAGGGCTGAATCTTCGAAGTTGGTAAAATATGTACAAGCAGGTTTACTGGCACTTTGAGAAAACTTATTTACAATATTTACATGAACAAGAAGGGTACATCAGCAAAATGGCAAGCGTTTAAGAGTTCATATCGAGAAGCGACTGGATGAGCCGTTTACCCAGGGCCCAGAGCGACATTTCGTGCTCTGCAGCGTCCTTAAAAACCCCCTATGTCCAGCCCCTCTCTGAAGATGCTGACCAACCAAATCCAGGGCACGCCCCTCAGGTATCGGCATCCAATCGAACACATCACTGCACTGATGGTCTGAAGCACTGACTGGTCCGGCATTCATTCGTTGGGCGTGATCACTTGTTGGCGGGAAAAGCTTGGGAACGGCGAGGAGAGGAGGTACATTTCTATTCTTCAGCAAAGAAACCACAGGCTGGTTCTGTCAAGGGGTTTTACTTCTCAGAAACCCGAGTGCACGTGGCGCCGCATAGGGCTCCCAACATGGTCCCTTTTCGACAATTGCAAATCTTTCCTGCATTCCCGGGAAATCACTTAATGGCCGTATGAGTCATGCTCCTTTCTTGTCCTGCACGTCAGCGGACATGTCACTCTGTCGTCTCCTTTGGATAGGAGGCATTCATCACTGGAGGATAGCACTTCTCGACTGGAAGGGTGAACAAAAGAAAGAAAGCACTTCCTGCTATTTCCCGCAGGGGGACGTTTCTTTGTGTTTTTCCAGACGTTCTCTTGACAGGGTCAATTTGGCATTTGCAGGTTGTCCACAAAGCAAAACATGCTTACAAAACAGGATTCCTGGAATCAGGCTCACTTAGAGCCATTGGACCATCACCACATATTCACAAAACTTATCCATGCCCACAGGCGAACAATAGAGCGCGCAAATGCGGATGCTTGGTCGTAACAGCGCGGTACAAGCATCCATCTGGTCATTGCAGCCGTTCAGGAGCCGAAATCCAGAAAAAAGGGCTTAGACAGGATCGCTGGAAAATTTGGTAAAACATAGATGAAGCCTGACTGAATTATCCTGTGCACAAAACTGTAGAAACCGTTGTCTCCCGAAGCGCTTCATTGTTTTTGAGTGACAGGAATGCACTCTTGTTGAGCATTGTTTTTTTCCACGCATCAAAGAAAGGAACTTGTTCTCCAACCAGGACCACGTAAAATGATCGCCAATGATAATGACAATGCACGATCAAAAACATTTGGCAGTGGTTTAGCTCCGGTTAAACCTAGTTGAGTCGAAAAAGCAACAGCTGCACGGCTGCGGTTAGGATTAGCTCTCTTATTCTCATTCTTTCTATTAGCGACAGCCACCAGCCGGGCAACTACCTCGGGATCGGATGAGTTTAAATCCTCCGGTCTTCTGCGCCCCGCCGCTGAGCAGCGCCAGGCTCTCCTTCTCCATAGTTGATCTATTCTGCCCGCTTCTCCGCACAACCAACTGAGAGAGAGTGATGAGCAGCTGGCGCCGGCTCTGGTTATGACGTCACTTCTCCGGCACCGGCGGAGCGCGCGGCCGAGCGCGGCTGCGACGCAGCTCCGATACACTAGCTCTGACATCACGGGGCTTTTCGCGCATACGCAGCTTGACCCAAGCTGTGCCACGCGAAATTGCTCGACAACTAGCGTAGTGTTGGTTTCGCAACAAAAATATGACAGACAATACCTCTCATCCTCAGGAGAGCTGAATGACATCCTGTTGGGATCCCTGCTCACAATATAAAAGGTATTACTGCGTATGTTGTGGATCGTGAACCATATGAAAACGAGTTCCATCAGTTCTATTGTTGGCAGACTGTCTTCAAACCCGGTTACCCCGAATCTATGTACGTGTTGCTGGAGATATCGGAGGACAGCTGTAACCTGAAAAAAAAAAAGTAAACACACACGAGCAAAAATGTGTTTGGCATCTCACAGAGGAGTATGTGTCAGTGACTCAGTGCCTCCATTTTATTTTGGCTTTAAATAACAAATATCATTGGTATGTGCCACCGGAGAAAACACGTAAATGGCCCTTTTGACATTCATCTTCTCAAAAGTGGTCGGGAAGATGTGCTTCCGGGTGAGGCATCTTACTAGCTTGAAAGAAGGCTGTCGTTCTGTCATCTCTAGCAGAATTAAGAGACATTTTGGCTGTAGTTTTCATCCTCGTTGCACAGGTGTCGGTTTGAGGCGAGCAGCTGGTTTCGCAGGTTCTTCAGAATATGGCAGTGATCAAATGCCACGAACACCTTTCTGCCGCTTTCTATAGGGTACCTGAAAAAAAAAACAACTGAATAAAGCATCAGTGGAGAAAGTAATATATACCATATCTTAATTACTTTTAGGTAATTGCAAGCAAACTAACTGCTTTTAACTAACATAACGCGCATGCCTTGGCTTCGCAGCTAATTGAGCGAATTAACATCGATCAATGTGAAAGTAATAACGCAGGCATATAAAAACCTTAAAATTGCTTACTAAACATGCTTATCTAAAAGATTAAACCAAGCTGTGAACTTCTAAACAGCGGGTACCTCGTCCAGCAATCGGGGTTCATGCGCGGTGAAAAAAAAAATGAGGGGGTTTTCCAAGTTTTAGTACAACTTGATCCGAGGCTCAGCAGAGCTATGCGCACGCGTGTAGGCAAGGAATAACGTCAAAAGTATATATAGTTCTACGGGCTTATTTTGCCATTGCTTAGTAATATGGCAAACATCTTGTAGTTGGAGGCATAGTTGTCTGCTACAAGGCCCACCACCTGGAATGCAGCCTCTTCTACGGACCTCATTACTTGCATCGTCAGGTGGTGCAGCTCCTCCCCTTTAATGGATTGGGTAAAACGGTACTCTACTGGAACACTCAAATAATGTAGTACGTGCAGGTCGGATTACATTTGTCCAATGATTTCTATCTTTGTCAATTGCTGTTATCATTATGTAATTTTGGCGTATATATATATATTCCTTGACGAAGTCCGGGCCCCGGTCGAAACGTCGGAAATACAGTTGTTTTAGTTTGCGAGCCCCTACCTCACCTTACACATATTTCTGGATCCTAGAAGACTTTTATGATATATGTACATATATATATATATATATATATATATATATATATATATATATATATATATATATATATATATATATATATATATATATATATATATATATAAGCAGATCAATTAAGGGGAAATGTTATAATACATGAAGGAAAGAAGCTAACAGTCGGCGAGGACAAGGAAAGCGTTGGGGATGGTACTTTGTTTTTCTTTAATGTTTACTTGGACAATCACAGAAATTGGTAATGTAATCTGTTTAGGGGAAAGATAATTAAACACAAAGTAGAAGAAAAAACAACGTGCCGATGGTGGGAACCGAACCCACGACCTCCGAATAACGCGTCCGGTGCTCTTCCAACTGAGCTACATCGGCCGCTGTCCCCCCTGCTACTTTCTTGGGTATTTATGTTGTCTGTATACGAACCTTGACAGTGTTCACCAGCGCCACCCTCAGCCATAGCGGCGGACGTGGAACGTCCTTTATACCGCCAGCGTCACGTAGAACGTGATCAAGAGCGAGGGCGAAAGCTGTGCTAGAACCCTCTTACGCTACCTATGGCTTCAAGACTGCCAGAATATATATATATGAAGGAAAGAAGCCAACAGTCAGCGAGGCCAAGGAAAGCGTTGGGGATGGTACTTTTATGTCTTTTTTTTAATGTTTGCTTAGATAATCACAGAAATTAGTAATGTAATCTATTTAGGGGAAAGATAATTAAACACACACACACACACACACACACACATATATATATATATATATATATATATATATATATATATATATATATATATATATATATATATATTGACGCATATAGAAGACGACGCAAAAGGTGACATCTGAGACGACAAACGCGAACCTGGAAGTGAAAGAAGCTTGAACGCAAGACTTGTTCTGGTCGACCATTCAAACCATCTATCGCTAGGTTCTCCTTGGTGTTCTACCGAGACGTGACACTGGTGGAGCGCGCTGGGGTATGCATAGGACTCCTTCCGGCAGTCCACAACGGATCCCAAACATCGACACACCTGTCCATCGTGCTAGCCGCCGCCTTCTAGGCCTAGCGCCGGAGTACAGTCATCTGCCGAACGACTCCTCAAACGCCCAAGTTCCTCAGACCTCCCAAGCCATGGCACATACCAACCCTACGCCGGTGACTCTACAGAACACCAAGGTGCCAGAGTGCTTTCGCGGGGAAGCGTTTGAAGATGTGGAGGACTGGCTCGACCAGTTTGAGCGAGTGGCCAAGATAAACCAGTGGAGCGCAGACCAGAAGCTTTGTAATGTTTATTTTGCCCTTCAGGATAATGCTAGAACGTGGTTTGAAAACCACGAGGCCAGCTTATCCACATGGGATGACTTCCGCTGCCAGCTGGTCGACACTTTCGCGAGAACTGACCGACGCGACAATGCGCTGCGCCTGCTTGAAGTGCGCATCCAGAAGCCAAATGAGAGCGTGGCTATGTTTGCGGAAGACATGGCTCGCCTTTTTCGCCGTGCCGATCCTGATATGAGTGAGCCAAGGAAGCTACGGCATCTCATGCATGGTGTCAAAGAACAGGTGTTTGCCGGCTTGGTACGCAACCCCCCTAAAACGGTGAGAGAGTTCGTTAAGGACGCTACTGCTATAGAGCGAGCCCTACAAGACCGGTGCCGCCAGTACAACCGACCCGTTAACTGTGCTTCGACGACTGCGGCGGCGCTGAATGCAACCGATAGGACCGCTCTTCGAGACCTCATTAGAGAAATTGTCCTTGAGGAGCTCCAGCGAATTACGGCTACGAAGGCTCAGTCATCACAGGCCCTCGTCGAGACCGTCAGGAATGAAATTCGGTATGCCTTATCACCGTCTGCACCATGTAACCAGTCTCACCCCGTCGACAACGCGGCAGCTATTTCGGAGCCATACCACGCTCCACAACCGCTCAGCTTCACGGCCGACGTTCCTGCACCTTACCACGAGCCGCAACATGAGAGCTATGCCGCAGTCCTTCGTCGCCCGCCTCCAGACCACGCCCCACCGAGCTCATTGAGCCGTCAGGAGACGCGACTCTTCCATGGAGCTCAGTGGGCGCCTTCCAGGCGCTTTCAACCACGCCGAACTGACAGGTGGCGCAGTTATGATAGCCGGCCACTCTGTTTCTACTGCGGACAGCCTGGCCATGTGTATCGGTATTGCCGCTACCGCGAAGAGGGGCAAGCCTTTCCGCCTGCTTCAGCTCGCCAACACTTCAATGCCGACACTGCCCAAATCGAGGACGACCCTCCGGGCAGCAGGGAAAACAAATCCCGGGGCTTCCGCCACCGCTCCTCCCCATCACCACAGCGTTATCCTTCGCCGATGCGCCGTAGCATTGCTGACGTTAGCGGACAGCGGTCCCCGAGCCCTCACCGGGGAAACTAACAGCCGCAACCTCGCGAGGGGAGGTTGCAACCAGTCGAAAAATGCCAAACCCCTCACCACTGCCGCAACCGCCGACAACCTGTGCTTCTGACGCTGCTGTTAACATTAACATTGACATCGCCGCACTACTGCCGAAAATGCCGCCTACATTACCGCCGAAAATGCCGCACCAGATGAGCAGCCCCGACGACGAAGCTGACAGCGCCGACCTTGCTGCACTTCCGCCACAAATGCCGGAAAAGACGAGCAACCTGGATGAAATTGTTAGTGCTGACCACGCCGTTTTTTTTGACGGGCTGGAGGTACATGCTCTAGTGGATACCGGAGCGGATTTTTCAATTATTAGCCAGAAACTGGCTGATACGCTGCGTAAAGTAAGAACCGAATTTACTGGGCCAGTAATTAGAAGTGCTGGGGGTCAGCTACTGGCACCGACAGGGAAGGGCACTGCCCGGATAGGAATAGGAAACGCGGTGTTTGTTGGCAGTTTCGTTATTCTCCCTGACTGTTGCAAAGAACTCATCTTGGGCATGGACTTTCTGCGCCTTCATGGCGCTGTAATCAGCATTCGAGATAGCGTTGTTGCCTTCACCACGAATCATGGAGACCTTGGTTATGCGGAAGTACCACTGATGCCCTTACGCGTCGCCAAGGAGACGGTGACATTACCTCCGCGATCATGCTCTCTTGTTCAAGTGAAGTGCGACGTGGCGCATACCGGCGATGGGATCGCCGAAAGGGCAGTCACCCTGGTACTATGCCGAGGTGTTTCTATAGCTCGGGGGCTAGTCAACTTGACCGATGGACAGACCGAAGTGCTGCTGACAAACTTCAGCGACGAGCGTCAGAAAATTCCGAAAGGCGCAACTGTGGCCTTTTTCGACAGCATCCTAAATGCGCAGCACTGCTTCTCACTGCAACAGGAAGGGCCAATGTGCAATACGCCCGTAACCATCGTCGATGTGAGTCCAAATTTGTCTTCTTCAGAACGGGACCGCCTTTTGGATCTCATAGGCCAATTTCGAGACTGCTTTGCTTCCGAATCACGGGTCGGCCAAACGCCGAAATGCTTAGAGACGACGTTATCCAGCCGTCACAGAGCCCCTGGGCTTCCCCCGTGGTGCTTGTTAAAAAGAAGGACGGCAGCTTACGATTTTGCATAGACTACCGCAAGCTCAACCAATTGACTAAGAAAGACGTGTACCCTCTTCCTCGTATCGACGATTCCCTTGATCGCCTACGAAATGCACGTTCTCATCAATGGACTTGAAAAGTGGATATTGGCAGATAGAAGTAGATGAAAGGGATCGGGAGAAGACAGCATTCGTCACTCCCGACGGATTGTATGAGTTCAAGGTGCTTCCGTTCGGTTTGTGCTCGGCACCAGCAACATTTCAGAGGCTGATGGACACTGTGTTCTCGGGACTTAAGTGGCAAACATGCCTGGTGTATCTTGACGACGTGATTGTGTTTTCGGCTACGTTTGAAGAGCATCTACGCCGTTTGCTAGCTGTGTTTCAGGCCATACGATCTGCAGGCCTCACCCTAAAACCCGAGAAGTGCCACTTCGGTTACGAGGAGCTGCAGTTCTTAGGCCACGTCGTTAGCCAAGAAGGTGTGCGGCCTGATCCTGAAAAGCTCTCCGCAGTCGCCAAGTTCCCAACAACTACGGACAAAAAGACATTGCGGCGCTTCCTGGGTCTTTGCGCCTATTACCGTCGGTTTATTGCTGGCTTCTCACGAATCGCCTGGCCATTAACTTCGTTGACGCGTGACAACGCTGTCTTTAGCTGGGGTGAAGAACAGCAACAAGCTTTTAATGAGCTGCGGAGGCGTTTACAGACACCACCTGTTCTGGCACACTTTGATGACGACGCCCCTACACTGCTTCATACGGATGCCAGCAACGTGGGCTTAGGTGCTGTGCTGGTTCAGCGCCAGGATGGTGTGGAAAAAGTAATTGCTTACGCCAGCAGGACCCTATCTAAAGCGGAAGCGAACTACTCGACAACCGAAAAAGAATGCCTTGCAGTGGTATGGGCGGTTATGAAGTTCCGCCCTTATTTGTACGCTCGCCCCTTTGAAGTCGTTAGCGACCATCACTCTCTCTGTTGGCTGACGAACGTAAAGGACCCTTCAAGGAGACTCGCGCGTTGGAGCCTTCGATTACAAGAATTTGACATGGCCATTATTTACAAATCTGGAAGGAAGCACACGGATGCTGATTGCCTTTCCCGAGCGCCGGTCGAACCTTCCACTATAACCGATGAAGGCACTGCGTTTTTAGGTGTCATAGATGACGCAACGCTTTCCCAACAGCAGCGAGAGGACCAGCAATTGCCCCCTCTTATTGATTTCTTGGAAAAGCGAACTACGGTTGTGCCTAAGATTTTCGCCCTAGTAATGCCTTCGTTCTTTATTCGCAACAACGTACTTTACAAGAAGAACTTCCGCCCAGGGGGAAACAGTCATTTACTCGTCCCATCAGCTCTCCGCAGTGCAGTTTTGCAAGCGTGTCACGACGAGCCAACCGCCGGTCACCTAGGCTACGCCCGCACTTTGGCTAGAGTACAGCATGGATACTACTGGCCAAAACTGCCGGCGACAGTGAAACACTATGTACGTACGTGCATAAACTGCCAGCGCCGTAAATCACCCCCTGTAAAACCAGCTGGCCTACTCCACCCTCTTCAAGTGCCAACGACATCTTTTAAACAAATCGGTATGGACCTCCTGGGACCATTTCCGACGTCCACAGCCGGGAATAAATGGATAATTGTCGCCACCGATTATCTAACCCGCTACGCGGAGACCAAGGCTCTGCCAAGGGGTACCGCCGCTAAAGCAGCTCGGTTCTTCGTTGAGAACATTGTCCTGAGGCATGGCGCTCCGGCACTCATTATAACAGACCGAGGAACTGCATTTACGGCCGAACTTTTGGAGACCGTTCTCCGCCTCAGTGGCACCAGTCATCGTCAAACTACAGCCTATCACCCCCAAACCAATGGGTTGACGGAACGTCTCAATAAGACCATCGCAGACATGATTTGCATGTACGCCGACGTGAACCACAGGAATTGGGGCGAAATTCTTCCCTACGTCACGTTCGCCTACAATACGGCACGCCAAGACACCACTCGTGTGAGACCATTCAGCCTCCTTCACGGGCGACCAGTAATAACAATGCTGGATGCAATGTTGCTTCCGAATGCTGACACCGATGATCTCGATCAGGACGCCGAGGAATTCGCTCAACGTGCAGAGGAAGCTCGACAACTAGCGCGTGTGCGGATCAAAAATCAGCAAGAGCATGGTGCACGACGCTACAATCAGAGACAGCGACATGTCATGTACGAACCTGGCGACAAAGTGTGGGTCTGGACTCCTATTCGCCGCCGTGGACTCTCCGAAAAACTATACTTCGGGCCCTATGTTGTTCAGCGACGTTTAACCGACGTCACTTATGAGGTGGTGCCAGACAAGGTGTCGACATCAAAGTGACGCCAGCAACAAGCAGACGTCGTCCATGTTGTGCGTATGAAGCCGTACAACTCGAACTGACCTCATCGAGACGATGCTTCCTGAGGAGGGGGGCAAATGACGCATATAGAAGACGAGGCAAAAGATGACATCTGAGACGACAAGCGCGAGCCTGGAAGTGAAAGAAGCTTGAACGCAAGACTTGTTCTGGTCGGCCATTCAAACCATCTATCGCTAGGCTCTCCTTGGTGTTCTACCGAGACGTGACAATATATGTATATATATATATATATATATATATATATATATATATATATATATATATATATAAGGGGAAATGAGGGTGCTCGTTATAATACATGAAGGAAAGAAGCCAACAGTCGGCGAAGCCAAGGAAAGCGTTGGGGATGTTACTTTATGTCTTTTTTTTAATGTTTACTTGGATAATAACAGAAATTAGTAATGGAATCTTGTTTTAGGGGAAAGATAAATAAACGCAAAGTAGAAGAAAAAACAACATGCCGATGGTGGGAACCGAACCCACGACCTCCGAACATCGCGTCCGGTGCTCTTCCAACTGAGCTACATCGGCCGCTGTCCCCCCTGCTACTTGCTTGGGTATTTATGTTGTTTTTATACGAACCTTGAGAGTGTTCACCAGCGCCACCCTCAAACATAGCGGCGGACGTAGAACGTCCTTTGTTACCGTCAGCGTCACGTAGAACGTGATCAAGAGCGAGGGCGAAAGCTGTGCTAGAACCCTCTTACGCTACCTATGGCTTCAAGACTGCCAGACTGGCAGTCTTGAAGCCATAGGTAGCGTAAGAGGGTTCTAACACAGCTTTCGCCCTCGCTCTTGATCACGTTCTACGTGACGCTGACTGGCAGTCTTGAAAGCCATAGGTAGCATAAGAGGGTTCTAGCACAGCTTTCGCCCTCGCTCTTGATCACGTTCTACGTGACGCTGACGGTAACAAATGACGTTCTACGTCCGCCGCTATGTTTGAGGGTGGCGCTGGTGAACACTCTCAAGGTTCGTATACAAACAACATAAATACCCAAGCAAGTAGCAGGGGGGACAGCGGCCGATGTAGCTCACTTGGAAGAGCACCGGACGCGATATTCGGAGGTCGTGGGTTCGGTTCCCACCATCGGCACGTTGTTTTTTCTTCTACTTTGTGTTTATTTATCTTTCCCCTAAAACAAGATTCCATTACTAATTTCTGTTATTATCCAAGTAAACATAAAAAAAGACATAAAGTAACATCCCCAACGCTTTCCTTGGCGTCGCCGACTGTTGGCTTCTTTCCTTCATATATATATATATATATATATATATATATATATATATATATATATATATATATATATATATATATATATATATATACATATATGTATTTTGTGAGCCTTCCACCGATCTTCTTTCATTTGTACATACCATAATCTTCTTTCTTTTGTACATACCATCGTCATCGTCCCGCGGCGCCGGCTCCAGCACGCGCCTGGGTTCACCATCATATTAAAACGCTGACACGGCGTACCTTGCCTTGTCGGGGATGTACTTATCGCACCATCTCATCGTCATCTTGCACGTGGAATCGCCTTTACATCAAGTCTTGTACGACTCCGCAGCGGCTCAGCGATAGTAGCTGCCACGAACACATCTCGTGAATCCATCGTGCTGACTGAAGGAACTTCCCTGCTATGCATAGTGGATGCTCACCCTAAGTCCATGATGGTGCTCACCGCCCCGCTACCTCAGCAAAGTGATTCATCGCACGTCTCTCTTCCGATTCTATCGAAGACAATCAGTCCGGACCTCACGCCGCACCAACGCAAACAATTGCTGAAATTGGTTCAAGCCCATCAAGCCATTTTTGATGCCACTTCCCCTCCACTGGGACGGACTAGTGTTGCACACCACCGCATCATTACTGAAGGTAACTCGATCGTACGCCGACGACCTTATCGGGTTTCTCTCTCGGAACGAAAAGTAATCGAAGAAAATGTGAATGACATGCTCCGTCGCGATATTATTCGTCCATCAACAAGCCCATGGTCTTCCCCAGTAGTATTAGTTAAAAAAAAGGACGGATCGGTACGATTTTGTGTTGATTATCGCGCACTAAAGAAAATTACCCGTAAAGATGTCTACCCGATGCCGCGAATAGATGACGCCCTTGACTCTCTCGAAGGCGCCGAATATTTCTCGACCTTGGATCTCCGCTCAGGTTATTGGCAAATACCAATTGCATGAGGGCGACAAAGAGAAAACCGCTTTCGCAACTCCCGATGGACTTTACGAGTTTAATGTTATGCCCTTCGGCCTGTGTAACGCACCAGCGACATTTGAAAGAATGATTGATACGGTACTTCGTGGCATAAAATTGAGAACCTGTTTATGTTACTTGGACGACATTGTTATCTTTTCGGCAACTTTTAACGACCATCTCAGGCGTCTGAATGAAGTCCTGACGTGTCTTTCTTCAGCGGGCCTTCTGCTCAACACCAAGAAGTGCCACTTTGCACAGAAGGAAATTAAAATATTGGGACATCTGGTTAGCCGTGACGGCATTCGTCCAGACCCAGATAAAATCTGCGCGGTCTTGAACTTTCCTCGTCCGCAACGGACTGCAGATTTGCGCAGTTTCCTCGGCCTGGCGTCATATTTCCGGCGTTTCATAAGGTATTTTGCAACTATTGCTGCGCCACTTCATGAACTACTTAAAGCGCGCAGCTCTTTCGTGTGGACTGAACAGTGCAACAGTGCTTTTACCGACCTAAAGCACGCCCTCACATCAGATCCCGTTCTTGGCCACTTCAGCGACAGCGCTCCTACCATCCTGCACACTGGTGCCAGTGGTCACGGTCTTGGCGCTGTCCTTCTGCAGCGCGATGCAACTTCTCGTGAGAAAGTCATTGCCTTCGACAGTCGGACCTTGACTGCAGCTGAGAAAAACTACACCATTACCGAGCAGGAATGTCTTGCCGTCGTCTGGGCTGTTCAAAAGTTTCGCCCCTACCTCTATGGTCGGCACTTCACAGTTGTGACCGATCACCATGCTCTTTGCTGGTTGTCTTCACTGAAAAATTTGACAGGCCAACTTGGCCGCTGGATTCTACGCCTGCAAGAATACAATTTCGACGTCGTTTATAAATCGGGTCGCCAACACCAAGACGCCGACGCTCTTTCTCGCTGCCCACTTACGGAATCAGCCTGCTGTTTTTCTTCGCAACGAATTTCCACCTCTGACCACAGCCGACCATCTCCTCCCCCGACGCATATCACAACAGTTTCTTTTGACAATTCTGAGCACAAACACGCACTCCGCTCGCAGCAATTAGCTGATGCCTACTGTCGGCCCATCATCGACCGCCTTAACGGCGCTTCGAACCCGCCCAATGCTAGGCTTCGCCGACAGCTTCGCAATTTCAAACTCGAAGATGGCATACTACGCCGCTACGTTTATTGCCCTGATGGAACTCGTTGGCTCCCAGTCGTGCCGCGTGTGCTTCGCCCACGTATACTGGCGGCTTTCCACGATGACGCTACTGCAGGTCACCTTGGTTTTGACGAAACATATGACCGCGTGAAAAGACGATTCTTTTGGCCTGGCCTATCTTCTACCGTAGCTAAATACGTCGCTTCCTGCCATCTGTGCCAACGCCGCAAGCGGCCTACTTCTTCGCCTGCTGGCCTCCTAGAGCCTCTTCCATATCCCGCCACGCCATTCGACGTAGTCGGCATCGACTTATATGGTCCCCTACCTCTCTCCGATGGGGTAACCATTGGATTATAACAGCTGTTGACCCCCTTACACTCTACGCTGAAACAGCCCCTGTACCGACTGGTTCTGCCGAAGAGGTAGCTAATTTTTTTTTGCGATCAATTGTCCTGCGCCATGGCGCTCCTCGGGTGCTTCTAAGTGACCGCGGGACGGCCTTCTTATCGACAGTCGTTGCCGAAGTTCTTCATGCGTTATCCACTCTTCATAAGACAACCTCAGGCTACCGTCCCCAGACTAACGGTCTGACTGAGCGATTTCATCGCACTCTATCCGATATGATATCAATGTACATCACACCGGATCACCGAAATTGGGACACTATTATACTATTCGTCACATTCGCCTATAATACAGCAGTACAGCGGACTACCGGTTACTCTCCGTTTTTCCTCGTTTTTCGCCGTCCTCCCACTACAATGCTCGACACTTCCTTCTCTACGCCCGACTACTCCTCATCAGTACCAGCCCAGTTCTTATCCCGTGTGGCCAGATGCCGTCATCTTGCCCGCCTCAACACAAGCGCGCCAAGAAGACCGCAAGAGTCGCTACGATTCTACGCATCGTGCGGTCTCTTTTCGTCCCGGTGACGAAGTCCTGCTTTACACACCTCTGCGCGCCCCGGGCCTTAGTGATAAATTTCAGCGTCGCTATCTTAGTCCCTACAAGATCATAAACCAAACTTCCCCCGTGAACTACCAAGTCACACCTGTTGATCCCTCAGCCGATCGACGCCACCGTGGAACTGAAATTGTTCATGTCTCCCGCTTGAAGCCGTTTGTGCGCCGCGGTGCATCGGTTGATTAGGAGCGGCCAGGCTGGCCGCTTCCGACCCCCCGGGAAAATTGTGTGAGCCTTCCACGGATCTTCTTTCATTTGTACATACCATAATCTTCTTTCTTTTGTACATACCATCGGCATCGTCCCGCGGCGCCGGCTCCAGCACGCGCCTGGGTTCACCATCAGATTAAAACGCTGACACGGCGTACCTTGCCTTGCCGTCACGACTTTGGCGTCTCGACCTGGCCTTCTTTCACAATATATATATATATATATATATATATATATATATATATATATATATATATATATATATATATATATATATATATATATATATATATATATATATATATATATATATATATATCGAGAAGGGCGTCGACAGGCAGACAAATAAGAAGGCAAGAAGGTGTGTGGCCAGCTTATTTTGGAGTCCTACTTTCCCGAGGCCTCCCATTTGCACAAGCCCATACACGGAATCTCCTTGCATTTGGTAGCTTGCAGCCTGCTTTAGTGACATTTCATCGACCACCAGGGATCCCATCTCTTCCTGCAAATAGGAAACGCGCTGTCAGATGCAACACTAAAAATGCATGCGTTATAATAAGCGCCCCGCCGTATACATCTCCTGAGCTTACCCGTTTGGACAAACGCGCAGCTCCCTGGTGCAAACGCTGCTTCAATAAATGGGGAGAATATACTTCTCCGCTGCATGGTCCGATGTATCGTTTCAGCGTGGTGCGACTTGGAAGGGTTAAGCGCCCTGACTGTCGTAGCGTGTCACAGGCGCACGGTGATTTGGAATGCCATAGTACGCCTTGCCTGATTGTCTCCTCTGACCAGCGCTGATTTTTCTTATCCAAACAGTACAGCTGTTCTTTCAGAAAAAGCGCTTTAGGATTATTTTCGTTTACTTTCTCCTGGAAAAACAAACAACTTGTTGCAGTATTTGGTGCGCCAATATTCAGACTTGCGTTGAAGAACCTCGTTTAAATATGTGCAATGGTACCTGAAGTATTGCGGCATTAGCAAGCTGCGAGTATCCGCTCACCTTCGACACCTTTATACAATACAATACAATAATGTTTATTTAACATCTTGAGGATGTTGGGTGCGCCGGCAAAAAGCCAGTAGAAAGGCTTGACGAGGCCGACGCACGCTACAGAGGCATTGCAGTGGTACATAGCATAATATCACTTTTAGAAACAAGAACAAACATAAAACAATCGATTTTTCATTATCTATACATTCGTTCATACTGTTTATTTAATTGATGCGGGAGAGTGTAGCTCAGCATTTGGTAACCATAATTTGTTCGGATCTTAGGTACAAGCCATTTGGGTGTCGTTCGGGTAGTGTATATTGACTCTTTGCGTTGCAATCCTGACAGTTTTATTACCAGGCAGTTGTTATTGTGAACACAGATTTCATACCGCCGCAAGAGTAAAGTTTCGTATAATTGTGGCAAGCGGATAATTCGAAGTTCATTGAAAATTGGTTCAGTGTGTCCAAGTCGGGGAGCATTCATAACATTTCGAACGGCTTTCTTTTGAAGGAGGTATAAGCGGTTAATATTAGTAAACGTCGTGGTGCCCCGCACCAAAAAGCCATACTTAACAACAGAAGAAAACAAAGCATTACACAATATTTCCTTAATACGCTTTCGCATAAAATAATTCAATCTTTTTCTTCAGTTCCGAACCTTGCGTCTTCAAGATAGTGTTCTGTTTTCGAATTATTTGTAACTTCCGTTTCCACGTCTTTGTGGCTGCTGCTGTGAGGCGCATCTTTTTTGAGATCAAGTTTGCTTTTGCCGATACCGATCGTTTAATTCTAGGTCTCGATGTGAAGCCGTAAGATGCAGATGCTCCCGTGAGAGCTTGCTCATAGCTCGTCGTTGGCAAGGGTGGACCACAGGGCTCAGAATTTCGACTTTATTGAGAGGACGATGGGATAGGCAGTGTTTGTACACTGTGAAAAATAGAAAAAATAAATTCAATTTTAGTACCTATGCATCACATATGCGGCAACTGTGGCCGGTTGAATAAGTAACTTTTGTGGTGGTGTATATGGCCCACTAATCATCGGTGTCGGCTAGGCTTCCTCTCGGCGCATCTATGGCATACAATGACTGCTTCCTTCCAGTTGGGATCACATGCCCGGAGTGGCGTAAAAAGTAATGAGGGCACGGCTTCACTTTTCAGCACCCGTCGCTTCAAGCCTATCTTGAAATCATCAGCCATGAAGTGCAGACTGCACTCTTTCGACCGGCCTGTTGGCTGCCAGAGACAGTTTTTCGGGCCTTACAGAAGGAAATAAAAAGAAAAAGTGAAACATAATATAAAGTCGTTGTTCCCCAGCGCACGTTGCTATTAGTGTTTTCTAAAATGCTTATATTTGACGCATGCGATTGGAACAAGTTCCGCAGTATTTAAACGTAAACGACTGATGCGATAGTTTTTGCATTACGATTAAAGAACAGATACAGATGTTCATGTTCCGCTTCGGTGAATGGTTCCATTTAATGGTCTACAAGCTCTCACACTTAATCATGCGGCAATGCTAAACCCATGGTACCCTTTACTACAGTTTAGTTTTAATATCTCTCCATCGTTCTAATTTGTAAACTGCCTATCTTGTTATTTTGCCGTCTAGCTGAAAGTGATGTGATACTTAAAACAGGTCTCACATTTTCTTGCAACATTCCGGATACACTGGTCCCACACACAAGCCACAGGAAACTCATAAAAGCTAACGCCAGGTGTTTTCCTTGTCCCGATTTACAGAATGGTACGCAGCAGTAAACCATTCTGCTTGCTTTAGCAGTGTTACTCGCTTTATACCATGGAACAAATCCCTTCCAAGACGAACACAAGAAAAACAAACGCAATCCCAACTTGTCTGAATTTGCGCTAATTACAATTTAAGAGATACAACCGCTACCTGGCTCGCTCCCACCGAGCAGCAGATATTTTACCGTAGTCTGCGGTCTGCGTAACCTCACACAAAATTGTTGTCTGCCACAAAACCGTTCCCTACTTGTGAATGCCCTTAGGGTCTTGTTTTCTTCATGCGATGTCAATACAAATAATTTTATTTTATTGTAACAAGTTTCTTTATGAGCCCATGAATTCACGGATTTGAAAAATGCACGATTCTACCTCGGCTGCTCGTATGGTATCTGACGGCCTAATTTATTATTATTTATTTAATTATTTATTTGAAAATATTGCAGGCCAATATTTTGGCCCATGCAGGAGGGGCAATACAAGATATTCAATGCTTCAAGGTAAAAAAAAATAAATACAATAGGCAGTTCAGGCGGTTGCAGTGAAATAACTAAAACAACAAATACAGCACTTGTTTACTTATTAAAATGCTTCTCTAGAGCTTTCTTAAATTTGGAAACTGGAAAATGGCCTCAGAGGTTGCGTCTCTCATAGCCTGAGTTGCTTTGGGACGTTAAACCCCACAAACCAAACCACAATGGCCTCAGAAAGACAGTTCCAATCGGTAACAGTCCGCAGAAAAAAATTGTACTGAAAGTGTCAGTCCTTGCAAAAATGGGCTCGAGCAAGTGATTTCGTGAATGATGTGTTCAGCGCGACAGCTCTTTGGGAATTGTAGGTCGGGGTGTTTAATTTACGTCTCGAAAGGTTATGCATAAACAACAAATGAGACATTTTTCTGCGTAGTTCAAGTGATGGGATATGATTGGCTTTCATTAGAGTCGAGGGTGAGTCTAATCTCCTGTATTTGTTATAAATAAACCTGACAGCTTTCCATTGCATCATATCTATTCGGTATACGTCTTTCTTTGTAAATGAATCCCATAAAACCGAAGCGTACTCAAATTTAGACCTAATAAATGTTGCGTATGCAAGAAATTTTAGCTTACTTGGTGCATCTTTAAGCTTCCGCCTTAAGTAGCACAGCTTGGAAAATGCCGAGGAACATATGTTATTTATATGGACTATCCATGTTAAATCATTTGTTAGTTTAACTCCTAAGTATTTATAATGTGTAACTTCCTGAACTAAGTCGTTTAGCAGGGTGTAAGAGAAAGAACTAAAATGCTTTTTACTCGTGATGCTCAAAAGGACAGTTTTTTTCTAGTTTCAATTGCATATCCCATTTAACACACCATTCATGAACTGCTGAGAGTGAATTTTGCAAAATGTAGTGATCATTGTATTCCTTTATGTTCTTAAACATAATGCAATCGTCAGCAAAAAGCTTTGAGACATTCTCGGATGTAGAAAGCGGCAGATCATTGATATAAATTAGGAAAAACAGCGGCCCTATGACGCTTGGGGTACTCCTGAAGTAACTTGTAGCTAGTTTGACTTGCAGACATTAACATCTACGTACTTTTCCTATAGTTAAGGTAAGCAGAAATCTAGTTAACAAGGCAAGTAGGGACACCAATACTTTATAATTTATAAATGCGTTTAATATGGGGAACTGTGTCAAATGCTTTCCGAAACTCTAAAATAAGAACAACAACCTGCCCTGATTTGTCAAGAACTAGTTGGAATTCATTAACAGTCGTAACTAACTCAGTCACAATGGACATGCCTTTTCTGAAGCCATGTTGCAAAGAAGATAAAATGTTATTTTCAGCATGGAATGAGTTAAGATAACCAGAACCTATATGTTCTAATAACTTACAACACGAAGAAGTGATTGAAATTGGTTGGTAATTAGAAATAGTTAGCTTATCGCATTTTTTATGGATCGGTACAACGCGGGCCATTCTCCAGTCTTCCGGAACATCATCAGAACGTAGGGAAACTTGAAGAATCTTGGTTAAGAACACAGATAACTGCGCAACAAAACGTTTCAGGAAGGCATTGGAACGCCCGTCAGAACCAGCGCATATTTTATCGGCGAGCTTTCGCAGCATAGACAGAACACCATTTACAGAAATAGTTAGAACATGACCACGATCTTCACAACAGATTCTAGCAGTGGTTGCCCCCTCCTTCAGAAAACATTGTGCTATCGTCGTACTGTCAGTTACAACTTTGTTATTAATTCGAACATTGATCAACTGGTCAGTCTTGCGACCTAGAAAATAACAAACATTTTTAGGATCACTTTTGATGAGTTCGGAAAGCGTAGTGTTAAAATAATAAGACGTCGCTAACTTTAACTGCGTGGCAAGTTTCTGTTTCAAACCTTGAAACTGTTGTAAGGAAGGTGTTTTTGTCTTCCTACATCGTTTCACTTTACGTTTCAGTTGAACAATTTCACGACTTATCCAAGGACTTCGGCGGTTGATGTGTACCTTTCTAAGTGGTACAAAATGTTCGGTACAGTACTCTATTGCAGTTTTAAAGTGATGCCATAATCTATGCACGTCATTGCTGCATGTGCTATCTAACAGTGATTGCAAGGCATCGATAACTGCGTTATCATCAGCACGAGCATAGACCCTTATAATTTTAACTGGATGCACCCCTGCAGAAAAAGGCGAATCACAACAAAAGTATAAAAACGATGGTCCGATATTCCAGCCTCAACCTCAAGCCCTCCATCAAAAAAAGTGGCTAACGCAAAATGGTCCAGAACAGATGACTATCTGGTGTATTCACGAACAATTTGCTTAAGGTTTAGTGAAAACATCAGGTCTAAGATAATATCACATGACGCACACAAACCATGCGATGGTTTATCCCAGTTGATGGCAGGCAGGTTAAAATCACTGGTAAGAATTAAATGTCGATTTTGGTAATGTAGCAGACGATCGAAGAGACTAGGCATAAAAGAGTCCGCTGCATCAGGTACACGATGCACTGTACAAAGATAAAAAGTGAAACCACGCGTTGTTAGACGCAAAAATAAACTTTCATGCTGATCAAATTGATCAAGGAGCTCAAAGTTGACTTCCTGCTTGAAACCCACGACGACGCCTCCACCACGTCAGCCGGGATCACGTCGGTATAGGAACGTAGCCCAGTGGCACAATTTCCTCATGAAAAATACCAGTGTGCAACAAAGTCTGTCTTATAACCAGTAGAGTAAAGTAGTAGCTCAATGCTGTCTATTTTATTCACAGTGCTTCTAGCGTGCAAAGATATTACACGTAGCTGGCTAGTTTCTTGTGGTGGTTTCGTCTTACTGCCAAAAAAATTCCGAACGATAACCTCTGCAGATAATGGTGACTGTTTACTTCGGGGCTCAGTAATAAGTGCGTTAAAAGAAGACCGCATTAAGTCTGAAGTGGTGGCTGGTCAAGTCTAAGCAGCGTAGGTGCATTTCCTTCGCGGACGACCTGCACGTTTTTCGCGTTGAGAGGCCATTTCTACACTGCTCGGCGAGTTTTGACTGATATTACATAAAACGACATCGCGTACTTTGTACCTCTGTTTCTTATTTTTGTCCCACGCGTACACCACTTTGTTGACGACTAATTTGTCATACTTGAGGTATGTACACTGCATGTATCCTCGGGCTTCTTAACATCTTTAACTGTAGCCCAGAGGAGCTTTCTTATTTCACGACGCCTAGGCAAAAAGTCTTTTGAAATGTACGTTTGAGTACCTTTCAGTTCTGAAGCATTCCTGAGGACATCCGCCCTTTCAGTGAAATCAGAAAACCTGATAATCACGGGTCGGTTTTTATTTTCAGCTTGTTTCCCCAAGCGGTGCACCCGCTCCAAGCTCCCTACTTTGATTTCAAGCTTGCTTTCAAAAGACATCTGTTAGGACATGTTCCTTAAGGTCCTCTACCGTTTCGGTTTCTGCCTCTGCAATTCCATAAATTAGCAGGGGCCGTATTACGGACCGCTCTATAATTGAGAGCGCTCTAAAACGCCCGCTCCTATTGGTCGCCGTCGCCATCTTGAAAAGTTGCGTCACGGGATGCTGCGATTGCGTCGCGGAGTCGAAAAAACAGATGACGTCACGCACCTAATTATGCACGTGGTTTTAGACTATTTTTGTAGACCGCGATGAGACGGTCTAAAATGTTTTAGAGCTAAAATGGCGGCGGCGTCCGCGGTGGAGTGGTGTGAGTGGTGGCTGCGGCGCTGAAGCGGCAACGCCGGCGCGAGCAACGACGAAGGGCGGTGTGTGAGAATGCGTTCTACTTGTTCGGCGAGTTGTTCCGACGCCTATTTCGACTTGAAAATGCGACGAATGCGCCGATGAACTGTGATGAAGCTCGCAGTCGACCGCTCTTGACGGTGCGGCTGTGATGTGTGCTCCGATATATATATTTTTTTTTTTTGCCTCCGAAGGATTTCGTCTCCACAGGTAGTCGGCCTCTCATAACTGACGGTGAGCAAGTGTGTGCGTCAAATGGCTGAACTCAACTACTGCAAAGTTGGCCCTGAAGGTTGGTTGGGCTCCGCAGTGCGCCCAAAGCAAAAGGCGGAGGCGACATACAGTGCAAAACGAATGAAAACGAGCGAGGTTGGTAGTGTACGCTCAACCGCGTTGCTTTTCCCCGTGCTCGTTCTAACTGAAGCATTTGTGTGTGAGACATTCGTGTGGACATAAAAGTTTATTTTGCCTGTGCTCCGCGATCGATCTTTCTTTTGTTTCTGTTTCCTAAAGAAAAATAATCAAAGCCCCGATTACACTGCTTTCAATATGATTTCTCCGCGCATTTAGGACCATCACTCAGTACCTTGAAATCAGACGATGCGCAAAAGCCGGCACTATAGCCGTGGAATCAGCTGTTTTACTGAAAATCGCCATTTTTACGGTTTGTTTACCTCTGCCAGCGCGCCTTCGCGGCAAAAGAAGCTATCCACGAGAGCGTTTAATTGCAAAACTGTAGCTGCTTCTTGATTTTCTTTATGACATTGAACTTTAAATGCGGCTTCTTGAAAATATAAAACTTTAGTTAATTTATTCACACGCTATATCTATAAAAAAGTTAGCAAACGGCTCTTTGACGTGCGAATAAACCTGTTGCCGTGAAAATCAGCTGCCCGGGGCGGCACCCTGGCGATCATTGGTTGATTCCGATTTCGTCACGGCGTCGTCATTTTGACGTCACGCTCTATAACTTTAGAGCGAGAACCGTAATTCGGCCCCAGGTTGTTTCGGCGGGAGTAGTTATCGAGACAGTCCACCTTTGTTCTTAACCAAACTATACAACTTCAATTCTGCCATGGCTTCCTCACAGGCTTCCTCTCTTTCAGTTGTTTGCTATAGTATTTCCAGTTTGCCTTCAACTACAGCCAGCCTCTGATTTGTCTCTGATATGTGCAAGTCGTTTTGCTCCTATAGACTGTAGTTCTCGTGACGGAATTTTTTTATTCTCGATGATTTGCTCGAGTTTCTCTATAATATCTGGGCCCGGATTAAGCACAACATGTCAGCTAAGCAAAAGTGCAAGTAAACAAAATGAGCCAAGACACTCAGCGAAAGTTTAAAGCAAGACGCCTGGGCAAGGCAGCACGACCAAACAGAGGGAATCACTTTTAAATGCATTTGAGTTACGAAATCCACTAGCCTGCGTGAAAACGACGAACGGTCTTAGTTGTGAGCGCATCCCACGGGTGCTGCTTTGCCCACTGGCAAAGAAATCGTCAGGGGCGGTTCCCGAAAGATTTGTCGATGTCCCTTGGGATAGCCAGTGTTGACCCCTTCAGTGCCATTGTGAATTTCGATGTTGGCGTGCAAAAGTACCGTCACTGGCACATGCTGATGTCGACCGTTCCAAGAAGCCGCACATTCAACGCCGACGAATTCAAGGGAAACAGAGTCGATTCACGAAGCAAGGACCTGCATGAAAAAGACGAACGGACTTAGTTGCGACAGCATCCCACGGGTGCTGCCTGGCTCACTGGCAAAGAAATCGTCAGGGGCGGTTCCCGAAAGATTTGTCGATGTCCATGTCGCTTGGGATAGCCAGTGCGAATCTCGAAAAAGTTCAACACCATGGCCTTCAGTGCCGTTGTGAATCTCGGTGTTGGCGTGCAAGAACACCGTCACTGGCACATGCTGATGTCGACCGTTCCAAGAAGCCGTACATTCAACGCCGACGAATTCAAGAGAAACAGAGTCGATGCACGAAGCAAGGCCCTGCATGAAAAAGACGAACGGATTTAGTTGTGACCGCATATATCACGGATGCTGCCTCGCCCACTCTTAATTAAACAACTCAAAAGAGAAGAAAAAAAAACGGCTGCGCACGCGCAGAACAGGGGGGGGGGGGCGGCGGCGGCGGCGGCGGCGGCGGCGGCGGCGGCGGCAGCGGCGGCGGCGGCGGCAGCGGCAGCGGCAGCGGCAGCGGCAGCGGCAGCGGCGGCGGCGGCGGCGGCGGCGGCGGCGGCGGCGGCGGCGGCGGCGGCGGCGGCAGCAGCGGCGGCGGCAGCAGCGGCGGCGGCAGCAGCGGCGGCGGCGGCGGCGGCGGCGGCGGCGGCGGCGGCGGCGGCGGCGGCGGCGGCGGCGGCGGCGGCGGCGGCGGCGGCGGCGGCGGCGGCGGCCGCAGCAGCAGCAGCAGCAGCAGCAGCAGCAGCAGCAGCAGCAGCAGCAGCAGCAGCAGCAGCAGCAGCAGCAGCAGCAGCAGCAGCAGCAGCAGCAGCAGCAGCAGCAGCAGCAGCAGCAGCAGCAGCAGCAGCAGCAGCAGCAGCAGCAGCAGCAGCAGCAGCAGCAGCAGCAGCAGCAGCAGCAGCAGCAGCAGCAGCAGCAGCAGCAGCAGCAGCAGCAGCAGCAGCAGCAGCAGCAGCAGCAGCAGCAGCAGCAGCAGCAGCAGCAGCAGCAGCAGCAGCAGCAGCAGCAGCAGCAGCAGCAGCAGCAGCAGCAGCAGCAGCAGCAGCAGCAGCAGCAGCAGCAGCAGCAGCAGCAGCAGCAGCAGCAGCAGCAGCAGCAGCAGCAGCAGCAGCAGCAGCAGCAGCAGCAGCAGCAGCAGCAGCAGCAGCAGCAGCAGCAGCAGCAGCAGCAGCAGCAGCAGCAGCAGCAGCAGCAGCAGCAGCAGCAGCAGCAGCAGCAGCAGCAGCAGCAGCAGCAGCAGCAGCAGCAGCAGCAGCAGCAGCAGCAGCAGCAGCAGCAGCAGCAGCAGCAGCAGCAGCAGCAGCAGCAGCAGCAGCAGCAGCAGCAGCAGCAGCAGCAGCAGCAGCAGCAGCAGCAGCAGCAGCAGCAGCAGCAGCAGCAGCAGCAGCAGCAGCAGCAGCAGCAGCAGCAGCAGCAGCAGCAGCAGCAGCAGCAGCAGCAGCAGCAGCAGCAGCAGCAGCAGCAGCAGCAGCAGCAGCAGCAGCAGCAGCAGCAGCAGCAGCAGCAGCAGCAGCAGCAGCAGCAGCAGCAGCAGCAGCAGCAGCAGCAGCAGCAGCAGCAGCAGCAGCAGCAGCAGCAGCAGCAGCAGCAGCAGCAGCAGCAGCAGCAGCAGCAGCAGCAGCAGCAGCAGCAGCAGCAGCAGCAGCAGCAGCAGCAGCAGCAGCAGCAGCAGCAGCAGCAGCAGCAGCAGCAGCAGCAGCAGCAGCAGCAGCAGCAGCAGCAGCAGCAGCAGCAGCAGCAGCAGCAGCAGCAGCAGCAGCAGCAGCAGCAGCAGCAGCAGCAGCAGCAGCAGCAGCAGCAGCAGCAGCAGCAGCAGCAGCAGCAGCAGCAGCAGCAGCAGCAGCAGCAGCGTGGACAAGGTAGATAGTGTAAATGGATTATTAATATCAGTATGAAAACTAAGAGAAACGCTATCTTTATTAACAGGTTTATGGTGTCGCCAGGCTTCCTATAGTGTTCTTTCCTTAGCGGCGAAGGCTATGAACTAGAAGGTGCGCGCTGGAGCAGTGGTATCTGTCCAGGTCTTTATTTCAGTCGGTGTTCCTGTTGACCCCTTTCAGGCTACTGCGGTTCTTTAGAGCATACTCGGTTTTCTTCACATGTCAGTTACCTTCAATTCCTTATCTTCGATAGCTCTGCCAGTTCCGTCATGTCTGTTATGTGCAGGCTCACTTGTTTTGGCATTTCTCAATCTTGTTTTTCATATTCTATAGAGATAGAAAGTTTAACCTCTAGAATACAGTCAAGCTAGCACGAAAGCAAAGCCATTGTGACCGGCTGAGTGTGTGCTGTGTGCAATCGAATGGTAGAAATCAATGAATTGAATGTTCTGTTCAAGGTTCTGTCGTCCAACGCCATTAGTTTTCACTCTACCATCCTGCACGGTACAAATGTTCCAGAGTTCTAAATGTGGGTCGAGGGAATGGTCAAGTAATTTTACCACTGTTGTTGCTTCCACTAATATAAAAAAAGCATTTCAAAAACTTTCCCCCAAGCACATGCCAGGTACGCCTTTTTGGCATGTCCTAGATGAAAACATGGCTAACTTCGGAACCGCGCAGACAGCCAGCACAAAATGCAAACATAGGGAAATTGTCACTCCCCATTCAGCCAGTGCCGTTCAGTTCAATTGGAAGTCAATGAATTCAAGGGCAGTTGTACATCTGAGGCTGAAGGCCAAAATTAAGGGTGGCTTTCACCATTGGCAATATACGCAAGTTCGAACTGTCAATGATGACTAGTTTTCAGCCTGGGGAATCTGTGTTCTTGTTACCTCAGAAGAGTGGCAGGAGTCTAAACCAACACAGATATTCAAGGAGCTGTGTACCAGTCGCAAAGCCGTGTTAAAATCAGGACAAAGCTACCATCTTTAGCACATACACAGAAGCAGCAGAAAAAGTTTGTGAACAGAGTAGATTTCTCACAGCTGCTACTTGAATGACATCTGAGCTAAGATTGGCGAAGTTCCAAGCACATGTGAAATTTCCTGATACATGTATAGCACGGGAACTTCCGTCAGTAAAATACTTCGTGCTACAATTCTTACAAGCAACATGTTCATATACAGACCTGCCACTTAGCAGGTCAGCTCCGGAGAGGGCCAATATTGCAGCACAGGTATCTTTAAAAATAATTTCAATTCGAGGCCACCTCACCACAAATGCGGTGCATTATAAAAGGCGCCTTCCGATGGTTTTGAGTTCCGCAAAGTTCGGCAGGGTCATACTTGTTAGACAAACTTTGCTTTGAAAGGGATAACTATCAACTCAAAGAGCTCAAAAATAGTGTAGCTGTGGAAAGTTTTTCGCGAAGCCAGGAGCTATCGCTGGACATGTGAACACAGGATTTGGAATAAAGCGTAAAGATTGAATATTTAGGGAATCCCGCCAAGATGGAGTAGATTTGTAATAAGGGAGTAATTACTCACTGACATCCACCCAAGTGCAGCTATAGAGCCACAAAGGAAAGCTATACAGCTTTCTCAGAAGCTTCGTAGTTAAGGAAAAATTCGCGCTTTCCTTTGTAGCTGTATGGCTGCGCTTGGATGGATGTCAATGAGGAATTACTTCCTTATAAAATGTAAAAGTCTGACATATTTTTACTTCTGAGATCCTTATTTTGCTCCTCATTCCCTCATAACGTCGACAAAAGATGCAGACTGGGGCACACGCTGGACCACAGCAGTTGGTTTGCATGCCACTTGTGAAGTCATCTCTACCTTAGATTCTGGCAGTGATCTGGTAGTTCGAGGATGTGAGCACTTTTTGCTGAAGCAGCTCGAATAATTGCCTTGCACGCAGGGTATCAGTGTTCTGTCCCTGCGCTATTTTTGTTGACACTGTCTGCAAGCTGTAAAAAATTTCAGCAGGTTGTCTTCAAAGGCGATGAACTTCCCCTGGTAGTGTACTGAGGCACCGGAAGAGGCAAAACCTCTGCATGACTATAAATAGCCCCTACAGTAATATATAAATAAGAATAGTCACAGTTGCTACTAGAATAGAGAGAGATAATGTTGCTCACTACGTCAAAGGGATCATCATTAGAGGAGTTAAGGCTTTAAGCTAATTTGTATTTAAATGACAACCACAAAAATGACTCAAGTGATGGCTCATAGGTTTCATCAGCAGAGAATTTCAGAGAAGAGTACTCAATTGCTGAGTGTAATAGCACATCTGGCTAAGGGTCTACTGGCGCTAAGCACCTTCAGAGTCTCCAATACCACACTGAAGATCCTATGGCATCATCAGATGTGCCACCAGATTTGAATTTGGTGCAGCCCTTTTGAGTGAACAATACAGGCTTTGTCTGTGTGCATTCATCTTTCAAGACCTTAGTCTCTAAATTGGCCTGCACACCTGAGAGTACCGTGAGACATTTCCAGTATTGCTGAGAATGATGACGCTTAAATAATTCGCGTAAATTCAAGCAAGGCATCAAACTGTTGCAAAGATGCCTTCGAATGACGTATTGTTTCATTTCTTCAGACGGAATACAGCCTGGTTCACCCAGTATGGTGTGAATGTGTTTCGAATTTGCGTTCCGCGAGAAGTTCACATTCCAAAAAAAAAAAAAAAAGAAAACATCCAGCACACGGTGATAACTTTTTTTTTTATGAATTCTATTTGGCATGCGTGGGTTGAAGTTGAAAACAAAACAGCGGGATTGGTTGAAAATACGTTTTATTTGGTTTGTTTCGTCAACAGATGCTGCCGCAAGGAAAAAGGAAACGCATATCTCAGGGATGTAAATACGTTACAGTTTTTGTTTTCTAGTGATAATGCTGCTAGACAAAAAATAAAAAAGTGGTGCGCTTGCGACAAATTTTGCCCATTTTCCTGCGCTCTACAGTCGACGGTAACGCTATATTATAAATAATCCAAAATTATGTAAGTTTTCAACAAGTGTGCTCACACGCTTTAATCTAACTGATCACCGTCAGGCGAGAGCACAGTGATCTGCTACCAAGGTCATTACTGAGGATGGTGAGTCTCTGAGAAAATGACAACAGTAAAAACAGTGTAATCTCGATTATGTATGAACTTCGATAGGCTCCGATCTGCACGAGCTTTCACTGCTCAGCCAATGTGTCGTGATACTTACTTTTTTCGATCGGTGTTTTGCGTAAGCGCCTGCCACCGTCAGCACCGCGTCGCATCGTAGCCACCGTTGCTTGCAGCCAGCGAATGCCGAATCTTTGGTGAATCTTCGAAGGAGTTTCGAGGGCGTGCTCGAGTGAAATGCGTCGAGCACACCCGCCGCTTTGGTTGCTCGGGAATGCCCACAGCTTCCATCCTTTTTTTTTTTTCGCTCATTCCGAGAGGGAAATATATTAAAGGACATTTTTCTAGCGCCTTCTCTGCTCGAGTAACGCGATACTGCGTAGTTTTCCTGCTCATGGCAGCGCAAAATTCAACGAGATATCACCAGTGAGAAACCAGCTGTTCAGGCAGGAGTTTGCGCGTGCATATAGGGTAGCTATATATGCCGAAGCCATTTGTTTAGAGGGGCGCGAAGTTCCCCGAGGCAGAACAATATCCAAAGCCTCTAGCGGTGTTTATTTCTTTGTAATACTTTGAAGTGCTGTGACGAAAACAAACATATCGGTTTTGTAGATATAACAGAAAACGCAGGAATATGACAGAACATATATATTACATATGAACCCTTTTAGCCATGAATTTCTTGTTTCTCCAGTCATCAAACCCCCGCCCATTGATGTCAAATCCACTGCCAAAACAGGCCACTGTGTGCCGGCACCATCAGTGACCCCAACTCGTTTTCGCGACCAAATCAAAATATTAAACACTGGATAATACACAAAACGAACACCGGAATAGTGTCACTAAATCTCAATCTACGTAACCAATAGGCAAAACAATATCCTTAAATGGTGTTTCAGGACTTCTTTAACTACGCTAATCAGAAGGGATGGTTTCGTTTTTTGCGCCTTTTGTTTGCGACTGGGCCCAGAATAGTCTTGCAACCAGGGAAAACGAACACGTTGGGACTGAGCGGCCTACATACCCAGCGTGCACGCTGCCTTTGGAGCTGCGTTGCACTGCCGGTGCTCCGGATCAAGGCGCGCAAAAGAAGGCGGGGTGAATGGATTTCCCTTTCACGTTGTAGCGCAATTCTCTGCATTTAAATCTCTTTCGCGAGTCGTCCTGGTGCCTTTCGCCAGAATATCTCTGCAGCTTTCTCTTTTGAGCACTGAGTCACTCGTGCAGGGAGGACGTGCCTCTCCCCACCAAGTGCATCATGTCACCATTCAGTAAGCCCCCTGTCATGTCACCATTGAGTCAAGAGAAATGATATTCAGCGAATATAGACAAATTATATAGCCTAGAACAAGGTTACAAAAGCTGAGCTATGCGGTCAACCATCATTACTTCATGCCGGGTTTGACTCACAGATATAGAAAATTAGGCTCATGATGGGTGAAAATAAAACTTTCAATGCATCTGCTTCTTTTCATCGCTGGTTCGATAGAAAAGGAATTGTTTTGTTTTAAGCTGCCCGTTTTGATATTCGAAGCTATTGGAAAATAACCTGAACTAATATTCAAGACCATTGGAAAATATTCAATTCAATTCGCATCCAGTTATCAGAATTGGTATCAGCTTGGCACCCAGAAATGTAAAATTTATTTATATATTCACATGCCTACAGCACCCATTCAGCATTATTTTTGCGGAAAACATATATTTTTGTGCAGGTAGCATATAGTCCAAAAATCAATTATAATAAGGAAGAACAGTAAGACTATGAACAACGTATTAACATACAAACAAAAAATTGACGTAATACTGCAAACAAAAAATGCAGGAAAAAATCGCACCACGTTTACACAGTAATGTGGAGAATAATACTGCAGATTTTCCGGCATGTAGAAGGGCACACCTCTAGTTCAGAAGTAATTACCATTGAAAAGCTTTTCGGTAGCCTCCGTAAGTACAACGGCTTTGTGATCTGATTTAGGATGAATATATATCGCTGACTAAGTAATAATGGGCCCGTCATTCACACAGAGATATTACACACATGCTGTAGTATAAGGGCGGCGTTTTGGATCTGGCCTCTCATGTTTCTGATTCCTGCCCTGCTTTAATATGACTAATACTGAGACAGCGGCCAGGTCGTCCTCGTCAAGAATTTTGGCATGTAAATGTTCCCTTTCACCTTAGCATGCCATTGGCGAAGCGTTCCTTTCAAAAGCTGTGCGGTACTTCAGATTTTAACATGGAGCAAGCATAAAGAGTACCTGCAGTCGAAGGTGTCAAGAGCGGTTGGCATTTTGCGAGACTGAGAGAAATTTGCCGACCAAAGTTGAACTTCTTCTTCATCATCCCAAATATGATACCATGAAAAAAAAATTTTTTATCATACATTACATACAAAGTGTATTTTTCTTACAGAAAATTGCCTATTGCTTGTTTGTCTTTTTTTTTTCGTTATGAAGAATGGTACACGGTGCGCAAAATGTCCTCACACCGCACCTATTGTATCTTCAATAAATGTGTGTGATGCACTGTGGTCTGTATATGTAACTTTAATTATGTTGTTAAGTTGTAAACTTTGGCCAGACTGCATGTGTTGTATTGTTTACGTTGTCATCCGCAACACTGTACTGATAATTTGTAAAGGGCAGGGACCCCTGTCAAGCTGTATTAACAGCTTTTAGTCCCTGCTCTTGCCTTTCGAATGGAAAGGAAATAAACAATGAATGAATGAATGAATGAATGAATGAATGAATGAATGAATGAATGAATGAATGAATGAATGAATTTTTCAAATTGTGACTGCTAAGAAGATCAAGCAAAACTTATTATACCCAGTCGGAGATCATTTCGTAAAATGTTCGACGTTTTCATGGCACTTTGTACAGAACATGTATCTATGTAACTATGGTTCTGAAGGAACAGGACGTCTTTAAACTTCATTTGTTCTCGCCTAATGTGACTGACTCGCGTGGCTCTGACGCCTTGTACTCCGAAAATCGCTCTCGTAACACCGATATATGATGCATGGCCGGAAGACCACCTATCTGTGCAGTCTTTGCAATAAACTTAAGAATACACATATATCGTACGCGCAGAAGCGTAACAAAACCAGGACCGAAGAGACTCCGGCCGATTCTACCTAGCTGTGTTCATTTTAGGTAAAACCTGATTTCAGGTTCCATCTCTTTCCACCACCACGATATTTGTGACACATAAGTTTGAATAGAATTTTCATCTGACAATACACCTTCAAGAAGATATATTTTCACACAGCTCAAAACATTAGGGAAGGTCGCGTGAAAGTTAGAGGAGGTTTTCTATTTATTGCTGATAGTAGCGGGTAAATCATTGTTTTCATTTCTTAAAGAGAAATTTATTCATTTCACTGGGGCCGCCTACACTGCACTGATTGCCTAGTTAGACAACCAAACGCCAAAAAGCGCGGTTACGAAAGCGCGTTCTAAGCGGTGAGCCATTTTTTTTTGTGCCGACTAAATGGAAAGCGCGTTAAGGCGTAAAGTTGACAGCGTTAGAGCCTTTGGCAACTATACCTTGAATGCGTGCACCTAATTCCTTAGGGCGTATGTGCAAGAAAACAAACAACAACAACAAAAAAAGAACTGGAAGAAAGACTCGTTCAGCCGGCGTGCGCCGTGCGTACGTATCAGACTATTCTTCGGAGAAGTATACGAATACACCTTTCAAAGTGAAACGTGACCCAGCCAAAACAAAAAGGAACAAAAGGAAACGTTAAAACAAAGGAGCTGTGGGCAGAAAGGGCTGGACTGGTGCTTCCAGTGGCGAGCGAAAAATCGAGAGGAAGAAGTGAGAAGTGCAGGTTGACTCGCCGGGCCTGAACCTTGCCGTGAAAACAGAAAGACAGCAAGACGAAAAAAAGAACGCATATATGCAATCTAAACACCGACTTAATGGCCGACGGCACAAAGCAGTTGCGCTTAATAAAAACGGAGACCCGCTAACGTTACCAGTTCCTGTATCAGTACAGCTAATCTCGGCTCCCTGACTTTCCAAGCAGCGTTGTCATCGAACCGGCGATACCTGCGCCTATGATGTGAAGGAGATACTACGCCTTGCCTCAGTCTCTCCTGCGGCAAGATCTCGCAGCTGCAATCTGCCCAATTCAAGGAGGCGAACCAATTAACTTCGGGGCATACAGGTAACTAACACGCCGCAGTGAGCACGTGGGGCGCGAAGATAACGTTGCTTTTGGCATCCACTGAAACGCTCGAGTATATAAGGCGGAACGGCGAGACGTCGGAGCACACAGTTGACAGCTGCTCTGAGTCCAGCCGTGACGTCCAATTCAATCACCATGAAGGCAGTTGTAAGTACATTTAACGCACCCAGAAGCAAGCAGTGTCCGCCACCTTGTGTCGCTGCATTCTCACATAATTGATGGCACGTGAGACTCCAGCCGCACATCCAAAAAATTATCATGACGAGGCATGTAGCTTGAGAAGCTCTTACGAGTCCTAGTACAGGCATCTATACTCGTGCCAGCAGTTGATATGAAAGATGTTTTTCAGGACTGCGACCATGAATTTCATGGCTGGAATTCATGGCCGCAAAGAAGACAATGGCGGTCATTCTCGATTGTTCCATGCTGGGAGGGTACATTTGTGGCTGGCAGTAGAACAACCGGCTTTTTGTTTAAACTGTCGTCTTGCATAAGATCTTTCACCTCGAACGAAATGTAATGAATCGCGGATATATTACTGAGCAGAATTTATTGAGTAGATAGATTGAGAATTTCTGTTTAACTTTGTGTGTTTAAAATGGAAATAGGTCACATTGTTCTGGCCACTACTTCATACGTGAATATCTTCTGAGCTCATATTTAACCAGCCAAAAAACGAGACACAGGTGTTTTGGCTGGTTAAATATGAACCCTTACTAACTTGCCCAGTCGTCAACCTTGTTCTTCTGAGCTCTTATTTAGTTTCTCAGAATGCATTAAAAGAAGACTAAAATGAGGGGGCAGCTTGTTCTTTCATCACATTAAATGGGTCGTAAAAAATTCAGCGGTAGATATGAAGCGCTTATGCCATTGGATTATAATGCGTACATTTTACCAGAAGTATGAGCGTTGAGCGGACAGCTTGGCAGCTATGTGCTCAGCCGTCCTGCAGCAAGCTGCGGCTAGGTCTGAACCATGAGTATTGTTATTGGAACGGCAATTTAAGTCATAAAATCAACGTCAAATCATGTGTTAGCTCAATGCTTAGCATTTCGGTAAAGGAAATCAGTGTTTTTCTTCGAGTTTGTTTATTATTGGCATTATTGGCACTATTGACTGCAGTAAGTACGGCTCTAGAAATTCCGACCTCCAATTCATAACCAGACATTCTGACAAAAATATGCTGAACATATTTTTTCGAATATTATGCAACTGCATTATAAAATATCAATTTTTTTGTATCATCCCTTAGCAGGGCCGTATTTTACGTTGTTTTCGAAAACACATCCCATTGATTCATATGAGGTCCTAATTACTCGTTTTGAGCGATAGAAAAAAATGTTATAGTGTAAAGTTCGCTACCATAGGACGCTTGTACTATTTCTAACAATAGCATCAAAAAAGGTTTTTTAGGATATTCCACAGTTACCACTCAATTACGTTGAAAAAAAAACACAGCCCATTGTTTTTATGGCAGTTTTAACTACTCCGTGCGAGTGCAGAAAAAGCATTGAGCTGCTACTCAACGGAGGTCCAGAACATACCCACTAAAATGTGCACAACAGTAAAAATAGGCTACCCCCAGTTACCTTAAAATTGAGAGGTGTCCCAGTGAGAGGATCTTGTACATTCTGCAAAAAGCACACAGAAACACTAGTGATGCAGGACTCATAGGCACTACGTGCTGCTGAGGTTTACTCCTGAAAAGTTCAACCAAAGATGCGAATACACTAAAATTGGGAACGACCATAGTTGGCTGAGAAACACAAATAATTTATTTTTTTTCCTGATCACGTCCTAATAAGCTGAGGTTTATACAACGAGATTACAAGCTGAGAAAAAAACGTAAAATGGAAATCAACAGTTCACAACTGCTAGAATCCATGAGGCATTGTATTAGTCTGGATTTCGTGGTTAATTATTCTAACTACGTTAGGACCAAACTAGTGGATCCAGAAGTATTTTGCGCAGGTAAGGTAGTTGTGGGGGCAGCTAGATTCGTTGGGTTTAGAGGATTTAGCAACCCAAAACGATTGGGCTAGGAGGGACACCGTAGAGGGTTTCGGACAATTTTGACCGTCAAGGATTCTTTAACCCTTGATGGCTACTTCTTTCGGTTGTTCACCATGCACTCTGATTGCACAAAACATGAGCGCCTTGCTTTTCGCCTCCATCGAAGAGCGGCCGGCGCAGCCGCGATAGAACCTGTATTCTTGGGATCTGAAGTCAAACGACCTAAACAGGAGTCACCGCAGCGGGGTTCAGCCAGTTTGTAAATAGGCCATTGTAATGAGGTGTATTCCGTTGATAACTGGCTGCTTGCTGTGCTTGCGCCTGCCTGTTCATAGCTAAATAGCACAGCTTTGTGGGCATTTTATTTGCTGTTTTTGTGCCTATGGCACCATGAGAAAAAAAAAAAGCGATTGCTCTCATAAATATATACGCTAAAGGAAGATGTGCCGAAAATTTATTGCTCCTAGCATTTCGCACCAACTAGCCTGGTTTGATGCAAAGTGGTGAGAGAACCACCCGGAACTGTTCTAGGATCGTTTTGCGTGGTAACGAACATATTTTGTACCCGAAAATTCTTCGCGAGCGAGTTGCGTAGGCAAAGCGAGCCAACTCTGAATTCATGCTTTCAGTCGACTCCTCAGGCCGACAGCGGATGAGGCTGAACGGCTGTAGCTATTATTTGATTGCCAAGTCATGTCACCATTGCTTGCTCCCTTTTGTATGCATTGTCTTATATAGCCTAGGCCACATGGCCTGCCGGTGATTGTACGTAATAAACAAAATATACTCTGATTTCTTTTGCTTCGTACAAAGCTGGAAAACTTTTCAGGGTTGAAGGACTGTGGCAATTCTTTCGGCTAAGTAGTCGTATGGCGAGTGAGAAAATTGCAGGACTTTTCATTGCTGCCATAGATGGTAAGAAGAAACGAATGATTAATATTGCTGTTTCATTTATAAAGATATGTGCGCGTGTTTACGACGTGGAGTAAATAGTAAATTCTATGCTAGGAAATTCGTGTGTTTTATTATTAGAACTTCATGCGGTATTTGCAGGCCATTCTCGCTACCCTCGCCCTTCTTGTGGCCGTTGTCAGCGCTGGATACATTGGAGGCTATGGTCTCGGTTACGGCGGCTACGGCCTTGGCTATGGAGTGGGTTACGGCGGATATGGCTTCGGACACCTTGGCTACGGTCTTGGCTATGGTGGATATGGCCTCGGTTACGGCGGCTACGGATTGGGTCTCGGATACGGCCTCGGAATTAAGCACTACTGACCAAAAATAAAGATATGAATTCTGAAATACACTCTTTTTCTTTTATTGAAAAGTACGAAGCTTGAAAAGCAGATTGAAAGAAAAACAAAGAATTTAAAAAAAGTGCACATAATGAAAACAAGGACTTTTACCATTACTCTGCGAGAATTGGTGGACATTCGCGGGATGCCTGTTGTTAAGACAAAGAGTAGTAAGTCTTCGTTTATATGGCAGGACTACAAAAGTGAAGAACACAAAGAGAAATGAGTAGGGGTACTTGTGCCAAAGTCGTGGTGCTTTAGGGCAAGTAGTACGTAAGACGTAGAGCACGTACAGATATACATAAGCAGAGTCATGTGCTGCGTTAGGGAGTTTTAAAATAGGGGATCCTACCAGTTGAGGGAAAAGGCTAATTCCGCCCTACAATATGCGCAGGCGCTGAATGCTAGCGATGAATGGGTGGGGAGTGCGGTAACCACACTGAGCATGGGCGCTCTCGAGCCGCTATTACCCTATTTTTTCTAACCGACAGGGTTCCTCTATCCTAAAACTTCCTATTATGTGGGTGTCGACTTTTTCTCTTTCAATAAGAGAAGGTATACGCCCATCGTCACCGAGCTGGAATTGGCCGTTTCGTGGCTAAATATATTCCGTCCATATAGCATTAGTACTAAGTGCAACGTTTCGGTCTGAATGCAGGATACAGCTTGCACGATGCTAGCGGAATTGAGATATCGGAAGTGAAACGCATATATTCTGCATAAATGCAAAGTAAAACGATTTCATCTGTGTATATCTGTTGCAGTTTGTGAACGGTGAAATGCTCTGCTTGGTATTAACTCGTTGAATGAAGGCACCACTTGAACGGGCTCGGAGATAGAGCCGGCTGAAGGGGCGTTTCTCTGTTAACTCCTTTTATGAGGCCGCGCTTACCATGACCGCCTTCCTGATTACAACTCATGCTGCCCAGTGACTACAGCTGCAACAATACGCTGAATCCTGGCTGCGACTTATCAAATGCGCTTTCAATTTTGAACATTTTGAACATGGCCTAGGAACAGTAAGCAGCATTCAATAAGGGACTGATGGGATGGCAGTGGGGCAGTGACAGTAGCGCTTGTCTTGTCCTCACCTCGTCCTTTGTCTTTTTTTTTTGCGCTTTGCTTGTGTGACGATGAGCCAAAACGCCCAAACATTTTTCTTTCGGCAGCGGGGTACCTGTTGCCACTGGGACTTGGATCTCAATGCGCGAACGCACTGAAATATCACGAGTACACTGAGAGTGGGACAGATTATTTTCCAACTTTTTATTGAGCACACGTGCGCGGCTGAGTAACTTATCTTGCAGGCATACTTATAGATTTCACCACTGAGTGGGTGAGGAGGAAGAGGAAAACTTCTGCAGATGCATCCGCGTAGCACTAGATGAAACTACTGTAGAATGCTCTTGGTCATCTAATACCAAGAAACTCCGCAAGAAATATTGTCGCGTAATCCTGTACCATGATGATGATGATGAATTTTAATGGAGTAAGGGCGTCTTAGGCCAAAGAGCGCCAAACGCAAGGAAAAAAATTGTAATCTTGTACTAGAAACGCTGCCTACTATTTCCAACTTCTCTTTATTCTACTCTCCTTCTTAAATTCCCTGCCTCCGATCTCCTCCTATGCATGTTTTTCCATTAGCGCGCCCTTGTTGCGGCCGCCAGGCCTAGTATGTTTGGCGGGACATCCGGAACAGGTTACAGAGATATTGGGCAGAAATTCGTTCACAAGTTCATGAAAGGGGTGTGGCCATATTTTATCAAACCGTAGTTCAGTACAGGGCTGGTCTCACCTAGCGGGGCGAGGTGCGGGATCATCTGTAACCAACCGCCCTCCCCTCTGATCCCCTGTTATTCCATGGCAACAAGACGTGGGTGAACTTGGCCCCGTCTTCTCGCTTGAGGCAAGGGCAGGCGAGTACAATGCGATGCGTGCATTCCGAAGGCCTAGAAGATGCTAGCACTGCACGCAATTACTGCGGCAGTTTCTGGCGCCGTTGAAGCGAGGGACGACGAGATATCATCCCCATGTCATCTGCTATTCGTGGTGTCGGCTGCACTCTGCATGCCCGCCATGGATGGTGGTCACTGAGTTTCGTTTTTTTTTTTTTTCGGGAGAACAGTTTATTCGCATATTTTCATTTCTTTGAGAAGCTTTCACTATAATATGCAACATGAGTGATTCTCAGACTTGTTTTGCGCTTCTTCTAGAGATTGCCGAGGAGGACGAAATCGACGGGCTCATGCTGTATAAATTAGGCTCCAAAATTTAGGGTCCAAAAGGAGTTTGCGACTGCAGCATAACCACGAACTGGGGGAACTACTCAATCAAGGAAGTTATACAACTACCAATTAAAAACCTATGCACCAACAGAAGAATAAATATTTTGACACCTTGTTCCGTGAAAGAGGCAAGCTATATTATTAAAACAAGGCTAAATATATATTTTTTTAATTTTGCAACACTCTTGTTACGCCCCTTCTTGTATATAGTGTGTTATGTTGGCCTTTGTGAGACTTTACAAGGCTTGTTTCGGTGCTTGTGAAGGAGGCAACGAAGCAGGTTTTTTATCGCTTCTGTCTCGGCGTCTGCGCTGGTCCTCCCAGGAATGGTGCGAGATTAGCTCTTTTGTCTCGAAATGTGCCGATTGCGAAGCTTTTGTCTTGATCGATTGTCTTGATCGTGATTAAGTCGATCGAAATAGAGCTCGATGAGGATCGGGCATTGCTACACGGCGAATTCAACCGCTGTCGCTAACTGCCCCACCCCAGTGACACCTCGACCATGGTCGAGGTGTCATTGCCACTTTCGTTCGCAGACATTAATCAAATATTCCAAATAAAAGTAGAAATTACTCAAAGATTTATTACAAACCATACGATTTAAAAAGAAACAACTTTGTAAATTTAAATGATTTGGACTGCAAAAGCTATGTTCAAACTTTCGACACAAAGTGCGTGGTTTGGTAGTAGTAAACAAACGTGCGAGCCTGACCACGTTAGCCACTTTCCGCATGTGCCAGTTGTCTGGCGCCCGGCCTGCGTGCGCGATGACGCAACTGCTGCTCGTCCACAGAAGCTGTGGTCAGAAAAAGGAGAACAAAGCTTTAATCAAGCTTGTGTTTATATATATACTGCAAATAAAGATGTTCATCACGTGCGCAGCTTCATCTCTCGTGTAGCGATCTAACTTGTTGATCAGAATTCGCGTGGGTACGAGCGGCATGGTATATCTAGACTTCGTTTGAAACTCCAGTCACGATCCTTACCGATCACGAAGTGCCCGCGTGACAGCGGTATCAGTGATTGTTTTTTGGTAGGATGCCTCCCACTTTTGTAAGTGCGTCGTTTTCTCGGTCTACGTGCGGTCAGCGTTCTTGTCGCGCCGTTGTGGCACGCTTTCCGTTTCTTTCAAAGCGCTAGGGGCTTATAAAGCTCACCTCGTGGCACGCAAAGGACTCATGTACCCCATGCAAAAGTGAGGACTCTACCGCCGGTGCCACATTAAGTCCTTTCAAGTAGGACATTCACTTGTGAGCTCCTGTCTACATATGTAGTCTGCTTTACGTGTACGCATGGGCCTCTTATATACGTTGCTCAGTACTGGCTTTGCTGTAAATTTGGTTGGCATGCTTTACCAATGTATGCACGTATGGGGTCGGCGTTGTTCGACACTATAGCGCGAATTGTGCGGTTACGCCAGTGCTTTCCAGGTGGTACTGTAATAAGTATGCTGAACATGCTCCTTCGGAAGAGGTGCTGGTCGGCTCCCTTCCTGCTCCGTCTTCTTTCCCAGGTTTGGTTGTCAGCTGCACTCAGACAGCACGATTCGGATCCAGTTGAAAGACACAGGTTTGCGAGCACTGAAAGGCCCCTACAAAGACGGCTTCGTAAATACGACAAGGAGGTGCATACTGATATATACCACATTATAGTTGGCGCCAATAACGCATGTCGGGCTGACATCATTCAGCGCCACAAAAACACCTTATCGCGCCGCATGCGCGAACAGGGAGTCATTCCTTGATAAAAATCAGTTTCCTTCAGTCGCCGGGAGCCCTATTCTCTACACGCATGACCGTTGATTGGCGCCATATTGTTTTTCTGATCGGTTCTCATAATACTCACGTATTTCAAATTTGTGGCCCGAAATTTTGAGCTGTAGAAATTGCTTTTTTCGGTGACGCCACAATTACGTGGCCTTGCGAACAGATTTTTATTAGAGCTATTCATACTGCCTGGATGGCAAATATATGTAATTTTAGGCAGAAAAAGGAGGTAGATATGGTAGGCAGGAAAGCAACTACGCTTGTATTACGAATGAGGCGAAATTCACTGCTTGCTGTCAATGGGCGCGTCTTGAAATCTGATTGGCTGACGTTGTGTAGCAGGAAATACGTCAGGTATACACATTACACGGCGATGTCAAAATGATGCTTCATGACGTAAAGAATGTGCTGCCATTGCCGTATATGGGGGAATTTGGGCTCCACGTTTCGGACCACATTAAGGCGAGCGCATGAAAACATGCCGAATTTGACATTTAGTACAGGCGGCTGAGCTCATCGCCATTTCGTAGACAATTACTCTTGGTGGTGAAGTAAGCTGAGCCATGTTGTAATTGCAGAAAGCACTGAAACTACGTCATAGTGCTACTTTTCAGCTGCGCGAACAATCGCACGATTAGTAACGGAGGCGCAAATTTTAAAGCCGCATGAGGGCACTAGCTGCCCTCCCGTTACAAACGCTTCGCTCTCGTAAAGGAGTCATCCATACGCGCAGTTGCTGCAAAGCGTAACAATGACAGTCTGCTAACCCCACCCTAGTTAGCTCAAGCGGTTGAGCTGTGCCAGACGGGGCATTTCAGAGAGTACCTCGATACTTTCGAATTCTTGTATGCATGGTTCGTGAGTGCAACAACCCGAGGAGTGATAATGTTGTGGTAACTGTGCAAAGAACTTCGTGGCGCGAGGCAGCGAGGGATCACCAAGGCATGCCTTCAACGTCAGACTGTGTTCTAGCCGTTGCTCAGATCAGCAGAGTTTCACTATGTGATGGCCGTGGTGAAGGTTTGGCGCTGCCATTTGTTTAAGTGTAGCCTCTCAAATACGCTTCCTCTGAACTGGTCGTCAATCGTCTGCTAAGACTTCTTTCTGTCCCAGTAGTAAGTACCTTTTCCAGGTTAATGTTTTCGTCTTCATTCCCGCCTCACAGATAATGCGCTATGGACTGCATCAGCCTTGAATTTCTTGCTTTTTTCTTTGCTCTTATATACTTTTATTTTCTTGTGCTTTTCACATCATGCTTCTGCCTCCATCGCTGCAGTCTGACTGCACTAAATTGAAAGTAGTCGTTGCCGAATTTATCTCTTCCGCCCACTGTAAAATTCCTCCAGGCCTTTAAAGAATGCTCTCTCTTTCTCTTCTCTTTGAGTCCATTATTGGTGCCACTTAGTTGTATCTGAAAACACTATGTGCACGATCATCTGGGATGCTCGACTTCAAGAAATATGCTCAAGCATTGTGTCATATGTGTTATTGAATCTGTAGGCGTACATTAACAAAAAAAATTGCTTCCATTATTCAAATAAAACATGTGCCTTGTCTCACAGCAGTTGTTTCACTGCAGTATCTCAGCGCGAATGCATATTTATGTTGCCAACGTAACTTTTCTCGACATCCTGGCAATAAACCTTGGTTTAATACGGAGTACCATGCTGTCCTGTACTTGATCACGCATTGAAAGGAACTGCCTGGTTCTGTGGTAGGGGCATACGTATTTTCAGATAGTATATAGCTGCAGAGCTATGCCTGACTCGTGATGCTTATGTGGAGAACAGGGCAGGCAGGCCACCTCTGACTGCACTAGAAAAATATGTTGTTGCATCTCACATTAGTGTGCATTGTAGTTACACTTAAAGAATAGTTGCCTGGTTGGGGTTAGTGCTATGCATCAACTGCATTTTCCATGAGGTTAATGGCCTTCCTACGATGGAAAACGCGAACAAAATTACTGACAGCCTCTTTTATTAAATAAATTATTATATGTGCCATATACATGGCACTGATGGCTTGTCACATGTGATGCGTTTCAAATAAAGTTTTGCTCAGGTATACACGCAGACTTACCATTTGCTAATTTTTCACAAAACAAAAATAAGTGCTGCACAACACGTTTTGAGGATCGGCTATAATCGCACGATCTTGTTAATTGGCGTTTTGTTGTGCAATTTATTTTTCTTTTAACGCAGCCAGAAAATATACTCCATTTATTCCTTGGCATCTTAGATCCGTGTTTTAGTTCCCGCACTCAAATGTCGCGACTAAGTGAACGTGACATTATTGTCGCTTATGAGGAGGAATGCCACTTTCCGCTCCCATTCTACGCCCATCCATTTCGAGCACCCCGGTGTCGTTCTAGCTCTTAGCTGCAATGCTGCTCGCTCCTCGTAAACTCGCTCGGCATCTGCGTCCGAAGCTGCTGAATTTCCGACCTCATGTATGTCATGATACACTGACATCGCAACGCCGCAAAAACGTTCCCTCTCTCTCAATGCAGCTCGAAGCACGCGCATCGCGGAATGCAACGCGACGCGGTTTGGTTCCTGGAGCAACGTCCTTTTTTCATACTTGGCGCAAATATATCTAGTAGTAGACGACGGCGTTTTTTTTTTTTTTCCGCCGGCTTTTTCCTTTTTCGTCAAAATGTGCATCCCGACTGTGTGCTTGCGTAACGTAACATCGCCCTGCTGCACACGTCACGCGTGCGCGACAATTAAAAAAAAAAAAGGGCCCTTGGCAAGGCCGTGAACGCAGCGCCAACTTGAGACTTCGAGAGCTCCGGCTTGACAATATAGTGAGCAAAAACACTAAAAAAAACAACAACAAGATGCTTAGATATTTATGCAACTTTTTTTTTTAACTTTTTTTCAAACGGAGCCTGCCTTCAATTACACTAGCACAGTGCTTTTTCTTCTTCTTTTTTGTCAGTCTGATAGCCTGATCAGCGGCATGCACAAAACATATCGCTGATGGTGTTTATATTTTCCTATGTCCGTGCAGAATGTGCTGACGCCCTTTTGAGAGTAAGCTGACAGTGGTGTCGACCGCTTATTTCCAGACGGCGAGCTCGAACGCTTTGGTGATTCAAAACATGTGTGCTAGCGGTACATTAGGGTAGCCGGATACCTCAGTCACGTGGTATTTTTTCTTATTTCGCGGGCTTTCGGTAAATGCTCGATAAATAACCACGTAGTAGGTACGTTACTAAATATTGAATGTTTTGCATATTTAATATTGGTTAAGGACAAAATTATTTAGATGTAAAACTACTCCTAGGGGCACTGCAAGAGGAAAAACAATATGTCTTTGGTTTCAGCCAGCTGCAGTGCTTCGGTTTTAAACCCTTGGGTGAAATTACGTAAAACACACACGCAGATATATATATATATATATATATATATATATATATATATATATATATATATATATATATAGCTGGTTCACACGGTGCTCGGGCGCTGCTCTCAGAGAAAAGCTAGCTAGGGCCATAGCTGTGGCCGTGAAGAACAACACACCCAGGCACAGCCAGAGGGCCAAGCTGTTTATTGGAAGCACCCAACGTTTTTTCTCGGTCTCGAAGCAGCATCTGCGCGCTCCGGCGTCGCGGCGTCGTCTGCCCGATGCAGAGTACTGCAGAGATGTCTGTCGAAGATGAGACTGGAGGGGAAAGGAGGAGCCGCCCGGAGCGCTACGGCAGTCCTGCTCACCCCCACCCTTTCCGCAGCAGCTCCGGGGAAAGGAGGCCTGGAGGAAACAGATGAGAGCTCTCGTGAAAGAGAGAGAGAGAGACAATGTTGAATTCCCACAATATATATTGTTCACTCAAACCACGATTGAGAGCACCACAATCGTGGCGAACGAATCCGTGTCACTTAATATCTTTTGTAGTTCGCGGGCTTTCTTTAGAACTTGGAAAAACGATACACATAAGGCCTTCTTTATCGGAAATATATGGAATGGGGGTTGCAGAATTCTGGCATGATGCCTTTTGTTGTTTGTATTAAAACATTTTCCTTCATTCTGCAGCTCATTTTCTTAGTTTGACACGAAAAGTGGAGCTCTAGACCATTAGGAGTGTTCTTCATAAAACATCAAAGTCGCCCGAAATTAGAAAAAAAAAGAAAGAAAGAAGCAAACCTGATTCCGATTTTTAAAAAATAACAGCATCTTTGATTTTTATTAACATCCATCTAAAGAATCCTAAGTACATCAGAAATATTACGAACTAAAAATTGCTGCTTTTTATCGTTTAAAATTAAAAAAATAAGTATAAAATTGACTGCTTGTCCTGAAAATTGCCAATATTCTGCCCTACATTCTGCCCCTACACACACACAAAAAAAAAGAATGTCACCAAAACATATTCTCTCTATCATCCAGGCTTTGTTCTTTATTCCCGGAAAAGTTTGAACCGCTAGAGTTTTCTGTTGTTCTCTCCTCATATTAATTTGAAATCGGCCAAAGCTCAAAATATAAAAAAGGGACAATTTGATTTGAATAAAAAAAAAAAACTATTCCTACTTCGATTTTGATAGTAATTACGCAAAGACAATTCTAAGTACTTTATAATTACCTGACACTAAAAATGTATTGCATCATGTAAACCGAAAATAAGAAATGCATATAAAATTGAACGCATGTTTTATACGATAAAAGTGTGGGCGTGACCACCTATGAAAATTTCACTGAAAAAAAATATGATAATGGGGCTTTAATTACAGTTCCTATCTGAACACACACACACACAAACAAACACACGCATGCACACGCGCATGCGCGCACGCACACACGCATATGTATATATATATATATATATATATATATATATATATATATATATATATATATATATATATATATATATATATATATATTGGGAAGAGGAAGAAGTACACGAGGAACATTCTAGTCAGTGACATCTTACAATATATATATATATATATATATATATATATATATATATATATATATATATATATATATATATATATATATATATATATATATATATATGGTACGTGCTTAGTGCGTACAGACGGGTTTATTTACAGAGGGATCGATGGAAGCAGGACCACGACTGCAAACGTCCTTCTGACCTTCGTTCTTCTTCCTCTACTGATCGTCCGACGGTTCAACTTCTTCTTCCGTCGATCTGCTATAGTGCGTGACATTTCCCTCCTCGCAAACGAAGCCCGTAGGGCGAGTTAAATAGATCATCTGGAATGAAACCGCTTGAGACGGGCGACATGCACCACCTGAGACTGGCGCGATCGTCGACCACTTGCAGTTAGGCGTGCTATAACGTAGTTCAAGTCACTGATGCACTCTAACACAACAAACGGTGCAGTGTAGTGTGACAGCAGTTTCTGACAAAGTCCACGCTTACGTAGAGGTGTCCACAACCACACAATGTCACCAGGAACATAAGAAACTTATTGGTGTCGCGCGTCGTAACGGTTCTTAGAACGCTCTTGCATATACAAAATTTGAACCCAGGCAAGCCTGCGAGCTTCTTCAGCGCTGCAGAGCGTGGTAGCAAGAGAAGGTTCTTCATCTATGAAAAATGGCAGTATGATGTCGAGGCCACAGCGAGGCGAACGAGCGTAGAGTAGGGTAGAAGGGGCTGTAGCCGGTTGTTTTATGTTGCGCTCTGTTATATGCATGAGTAATGAACGGCAGAACGCCATCCCAGTCCTTATGATCTGTAGCGACGTACAGCCTTTGTCAAAAGTGAAGTGCCCGGGGGGTCTGCATTTAAGCCGTGTAGCGGCGCTGATTTAGCATTAGTGGAGGTCCTTCTCTTTGGAAAGGGTAGGGCAAAAAATCTTATCATCAAGATATTCGGAACACTGGGCATGCATTACAAGCCGCACGAAGCTGCTCAGAAGCTTACCCCCTGGGCTGTACACTTTTTACAAAGACTGTACATAGCCAACATGGTGGTAAAAGTCCGATTAGTGCGTTCTGCCACACCGTTCGTTTGGGGATGGTGTGGAGTGACGAAAACTGCAGCCGCTGAGGCGAAGAAGTTCTTCGACAATGTCCGCTGTGAATTGGCGTCCACGGTCACTAATGATGACTGCAGGATGGCCGTGCCGAAGAATGACGAGTCGAAGTAAGAAATTTGATACGTCAGACGCAGTAGCGGATGGTATCGCAGCTGTCTCACAATAGCGGGTTAAATAATCTACGCACGCAAGAATTCATCGGTGTTCTTTAGAGGACCGCGGGAAAGGTACAAGAAGGTCAATGCCAACTTGCTCAAATGGGGCTGTTGAAGGTGTGACTGGTCGCAGTTTGCCCGGTGGACGTAAAGTCGGCAGCTTAAAACGCTGGCGTTGCACACAGCTGGCTACATATCGCTTGATCGTTGAACGCATCTTCGGCCAGTAAAACCGCTGCTGTGTGCTGTGGAATGTTCGGGTCACTCCTAAGTGACCAAACGTGGCGTCATCAGGCATCATTTCTAAAACTGTGATGCGCAGGCTTTCCGGAACGACAAGAAGCATGCGTTCTTCCTCACGGTCGAAGTTCTTCTTATAAAGCACTCCTTCGCGAATGCTAACTGTGCTCTTCATGTATGATAGTTGGCAGAATCAAACAGGGAGGCTATTGTTTGGTCTTTGCGTTGCTCGGTTCAAAAAACTCGAAGATCGGGGAAGGTTTGCGAAAGTGGAGCCAAGTATTCATTGAAGTTGTCTGCGTCGTCATCAGTCGTTTGAAGCAGCAAACGCGAATGACAATCAGCATCTGAGTGTTTATGGCCGCTTTTATGCACCACAGTAAAATTAAACTTTTGTAGACGTAAAGCCCATCGAGCGATCCGCCCACAGGGGTCACGAAGGCTAACGAGCCAGCAAAGTCAATGGTGGTCAGTCACGACGTTGAAAGCATTCCCGTACAGATAGGAGTGGAAGCGCTGTATAGCGAAAACAACGGCGAGACGTTCTTGCTCCGTAACCATGTAATTTCACATTTACTCAACGAGCGGCTGGCATGTGCTATGACGTGCTGATCACGGTCGCGGTGTTGTATGTATATAAACTTATAGGAGGTGACACACGGTGGAAAAAACAACACTTTAATCGGACGTTTCGGCCGGGGTCCGGCCTTTGTCAAGGAACATTCCATGACAAAGGCGGGACCCCAGCCGAAACTTCGGATTAAAGTGTTGTTTTTTCTACCGTGTGTCACCTCCTATAAGTTTATGCCCTACCGGACCCATTCGAGCTTCAACCCCCTCCCTGTATATATACATAGACTCGTTCTTGCACCATTGCAAGGGTCCACTGTTGATTTCTCTTCCCTTTATTTCTATCTTTTTAGCGCAGCTGCGCCTTTTGAATGTGGCATACTATGCGGTCCAACCCTCACCCTCGAGTGAGCTGCGGGGGTGGAGTCACACCTTTTCGTGTTTTCTCCAAGCCGATGAACACAGGACTGGGATATTGTAAAGTTATCCTGACGAAGGGAATACCATTCCCGAAACTGACGGGAAACTAAACTATATATATCTATATCTATATCTATATATATACATATATATATATATATATATATATATATATATATATATATATATATATATATATATATATATATATATATATATATATATATATATATATATATATATATATATATATATATATATATATACACACAGGCGGACTCAACTTAATGAAAACGCAGTCCGCCCTAGCCCCGTAAAATCTACTGAGAGCTGTTAAGTGTCGGCGTGTCGACTATCCTCGTCTGCATTATTCTTTTGGCTCGATTTCGTTAGGACTATCCAACTTTTGATTTATTACTTTGGGGAAGAAAGTGTCAACGGAAAATTTGTAGGTCGCCTCTAACTTCACGCAGCTTACGCTGCGTGAAGCTGCAGCTTACGTAGCTTAATTCATTGCCCTTTAAAGAAAGCCCGCGAAATACGAAAATAAACTCGTAATAACGCATTATAGTTTAAGAGCTCCCACGGGATCAGTCAGGCAACGAAGTTCACTTTTCTTCTTAAGGCTGCCCCGAACGGGGTTTGGCGTTTTGTGGTGCTGACGATGTATGCGCCAGAGACTATTGCAAGTAAGGTTATAGTAAGGTGTAATGCTATAGTGCTCTAGCATTGAAAAGTGTGTCGTCTGCCGCCGGCGAGGTGATCGTTCCAGCGATGACCGCTCTGGGCGGCAGGAGAGGGCGCTGTGTGTAAAAGGAGCGCTAGGATAGCCGAGCAGGCAGCTGGGTGAACCGCAGCAGCCACCGCTAGTTCTTCGGACCCCGAAGGCGCGCAACAATAAATGGTGTCGCTTTATCTCCCACACGCTTGACTGAATGCATTAAACTGATTCTGAGCATTGATATGCATGCAAGGATATGGTGCCAACATCTAAAAAACTACGGAATTATATGAAAATGCCACTGAAAAAGGAGCACATGAATGAATTAAGGTGATAAATTTGAAAACACACGACACAGGCCGAGTCATTAAATAGATCCCTCAAACACAATTATTTACATCTCCTCAGCTTCAGCGACTTTATCTGCTCTGCTTTATAGCTCTACTCTTGGTTTAGTGACCTCACATAAAAACAGAATTACATGAGGACGTAGAACTTCACTATGCGAAGCGTCATTTCTCTGTCATGGGTGGGACATCCAAGCTGGCAAATCTCTGCGCTTTGCAAAAACAACGCTAAGTCACGCATATGCTGTTTGCATTATTTTACCCTGGACTGAAAAAAAAAAAATGCTGAAAGTCCCTTTCAGCGTATTTACGAGCTAAGCTCCGCAGACGGATAAAGCAGACCCTGCGGTCGAAGTTTGAGATGACTTCATTTTCTTCTTTTTGTGCCGCGCAGATTTACTCGAAATGAGATACGCAGAGTACTGCATTTTGATTTGTGCATGAACTTTCGAACCATATATATTACAATATAAGCTCTGCGACTGCTAGAACTGTGCCTAGTGACGCACTTAAGATCATCTGGCGGAAGGGAATTTAATGTAGCTTCGATGTCCTCTAGCCTTCCCTCGTCAACCAAGCGGTCAAGCTTATCAATCGGACTTTAAAGAAGCAGGGTGGGTTCCTCGCTTGTACGTCTAACATGATTCCCCCCTCGCAAGGAGAGAGTGCATTCCGATAAGGGCTCGAATGGGGAAAACAGCGGAAAGAGCGCGCAAAGAGCAAGCAAAAAAAAAAAAAAAGAACGAAACAGACAGCGTTCAGTAGGGTGAAAGCCCAATGAGACGGACTTGAACTGTGCGTGCGCTCGTTCTTGGCAGACAGGTGTTTTTCTCCTTGACCAATCATCAACAACCCACCATAGTACGACAGAGAAGCAACGCGATGCAGCGGAATCGACGCAGGACACGAGCCGCAGAAGCAGGCGTCCCGAACGTTTCCTCTGCGGCGCGCGCGCGGACAGATGGACAGACGGATGTTAGGAGCGCCCCCTTTAAAACGGCGTGGTGATAGTCTTTATCATGCTCAACCTTTCTTATTTTTTTAACCTAGATAATCCGTCAACTTTAACGACTTTCCTTTTAGTCCCGGGCTTTTAAACACCGGTGTTTAATCCCACTTTAGCTTCTATGCGTCCCCTCCCCGCTATTCACCCATCCATCTTCCAAACGTATCTCGCTTACCTCTACCGCCGATTCGTTCACGCTTCCTTTGCTACCTCTAAACCCCGTGGTCTCGGCTAGAGTGACTATGTCCGCATCGACATCTGGATGGATACTGCCACACGCCAGTATAAAATGTTCAATTATTTCTGGGCATCTACCGTACATAGCACAAGTTTCATCATCCTGATTAAACTTCCTTCTGTAGCTTGTGGTTCTAAGGCATCCTGATCTAGCGACAAAACGTAGGCCGCTGCCTCTTGAGTTGTCACAGAAGGCTTCCTTCTTAATGCGATTTTTCCATTTTCTATATATCTAGGGTCGGCTTCTTTCCCATTGAATTATTACAGTTATTAGCCTCTGTGTTCTTTACCTCTCGTTTAGTGTTCCTTATTTCCCGACCTGCCTTCCTACATACTTGCTGTTTAGTTTTCTGGTCATTTTCCGCCACTGTGAGTCAATGCCCTTTCGGTATAAGTATTTAAACATTTTAGCTGCCCATTTATCGACGTTCATTTTCCTGAGGCGTTCTTCATACAATATTTTGCTCTGAGCCTCTCGTGCCTAGAAATAAGCCCAGCCCTTGTCTCTCTGTACTACTTCGTTTGTAGTTTTGCCACGGGCTCCAGGTGCTAATCTTCCCACACATCTTTGATTTATTTCTAATCCTGACTGAGCTTCTGCACTTAAGCACAAAACCGCGTTCGCGAAAGTAAGCCGTGGTACCATCGGCATGGTTGCAATCGTCATAGAGGAAGGAAAGAACTTAGGAGAGGCCCTGACGTCATTGTTTCGAAGCCGGCGCGGCCGCGCCGCGACCTGACGTCGCCTCCTCCTTTACCCTCTCTATTTTTTTTTCTCCGCGACGCTCAAGTACCTAGGACCCTAGCAACACTGTTGCTAGTGGCCCGAGTTTTCAGAGCAACAGCGTCGCCGTTGCTAATGGCCCGACTTGGCTAACCCTAAATTTTGACGTCACTTCCGCAACACTTTCTCCAATGCATTGGGAATGGCAAGGGCCTCTCATAAGTTGTTTCCTTCCTCCATGGAAATCGTCCACAAGAGAGAGAGAGAGAGACGTGTCATTTGATATTGCAATCTGCATTGCAGACGACTCTTCGCCGCGCATACTCTGTGACGTCACACGAGCATTTCAAAATGGCGTTCGCTCTCGATGGGAGGATCTTCTCTACTCCGATTTCTATCGCGTTTTTTGTTTTGTAATATGCGTTGCTCGCTAAGCAGTAAAACTTTGCGTGTAGAATCACAGACCTGTACATTGTTCACAGAAGTACTAAACGGCAATACATCGACCAACCCTGTCATCGCCCCTTTAAGTGTACATCTAGCCCCATTTTACTATAGATCTCTGGACATGTGATACACTCATTTCTTTCTCTTCGTTTTTTTCTCTTTCCCACATGTAGGTTAGCCTTCTGGGAATAATTAACCTCCCTGCCTTTCTATTTCATTAAGGCGGAAGCCTTTAACGACTCATTCCATTATTCCTTTCCATGTACCTACAGTATGCTAACCTGATAAAACTCCAAGTTTCGACAAAGGCTTACCAATCCCTTGCTTAATATTGACCTTCAAGCAACTTTTATCCGCCCAAGGCGCGGTAGAGCAGAAAATGCGGTCATCACGCACTCCAGTTAAAGATTTGGGTGGCTGTACTTCTTAACCCCTCCCATGCATCCTCAACTTTATTATCTCTGTATATTTCCTTTAGTAATTCAATTACTTCTTTACAGATGCCTTCAGAGTTGAGTATGTTCCACAAATGTTCCCTGTTTATGCTGTCGTATACGCAATGCTTATGTCGAGAGAAGCTAAAACAGCGGTCTGTTTTCCGCCCTGGCAATTTATATGCATTGGGTTATTACGGGAGGAGGAGGAGCAGAAAAGGAGGGCGGAAGGCAAGGATGTTAACTAGAAAGAATGAATTCCGGTTGGCCACCCTGTCGCCCTGTACTGGGGATGGAGAATGAGGGATTAAAGGGGGAGGGTAGAAGAGGGGAGGAGGTGAGAAAGTCACAGTCTGTCAATCAGGCTAGTCTCGCTTAAAAAGCGAAGAAGTGCCTTGTAGGCTGTGAGCGCCTACCACAAGGTCAATGTAGCAGGTCGGGCTACATGGAAGAAAACGCGTGCAACTGCCTATTATCAGCGGCATCAACTCGATGATGGACGATGCAAAGGGCACCTGTGAACTGTGCGGCAAAATATTTAGTAGTAGTAAGTAAGTAGTAAGTAGTAAGTGCTTTATTTTCCGTTTGCAAAGTACAGTTGTAAACGGACAGGTTCGAGGAAAAAAGCTGCGGAAACAGCTTGACAGGTCCTAAAACCCGCTCGTTGGCAGCAGCAGCCGTGCTGCACAAAGAAAACTATTACTTGATAAGACAAGAACGAGAAAGTAAATATAATGTTTACGCGCAGAAATGAATGCAGTTTTCGTTTCTTGCTTAAGAAAAGAAACATGTCCATATCTAAAATAATAATTTAACTTGTTTTTAGCGATCTCTCTCGGTCAGTCAGTATCAGCTGCGTAGTTGCCCAAAGCTCAGATATGGCTCAGACCGAAGCTTTTCACCCGCGGGTTGGGTGCTGCATCGGCCCCGGTTCGGCGTTCAACGTTGCGTGCTGCCTTTCTCAAGCATCTGCGTGCAAAGTGGGTTATCTGTGTCAGTTTCGTTCTGCTGGTCGTAGTAGAGCTTTGCAGCAAGACGAAGACTGTGTGTGGTCGTTGAGAAACTAATTGCCGCTGCTTGGGATCATTTTCGGACGATGAGACCATTCCGCGTCATCGGATCGGCGTCTTGGCCAGCTCGGCCTCCCAGGCACGTCGCAAAAGTGGCGGCTTGTTGTACGAATACACGTCTGCACGAACGGCGTCTCAAATTTAATTGAACGGTGAAGGTGAAATTTTATTGCCCCTAAGACGCGTGTCGCATTGCGCAAAGCCTTCGGTCCGCTCCCTTTGCTGCGTGTTTTGCTTACTGCGTTGCATCACAGCACCAACTTTCGCCGCTGAATGTGCTTTATTAGCTGGTATCACAGGGAGGTTCTTTCTGTCTAGGATATTTCTCACAAATATGTTAAATGCTGAGGTTGTAAATTTTGAGTCTCTAATTGATTCTTCTCAGCGACAAATGAAGCGCGAGTAAAAGAATGGAATTACGAACAGGACAAGATTTTCGTTGCAGGGCGCGAAGCTGTATCGCAGTTATTTTCACTTCTCAGACGCATTAACTGATAAATATTAACAATCCCCGTTTGAATTTCATACCTAAGCTTTTATAGCTAGGTGCTCTAATGCGAGCATTACCGTAATCCTGTTCGTTTCTTTTTTGCTCTTTGACACTGATATGTACTACTTTGCTTGGTCGCCTATGATAATCTTACCGCGTCTCGTTTGCAGACCTACGCTCAGGTCATTCTGTTATCACGAGAATTACATGATGATCATGACAGACGAATGAAGGGTGGTCGCCTTCTTACAGTTCAAGATTTGCATTAAATCCTAGCTTTTGATGCAGCACAACTTCAGTCTGTGTCCTTAGTGAAATCCCTCCAGCCATGTGATTCTTACCATGTGCTTGCCGAATTCACTTAAAGAACGTTTGTGTTCAGAAACGTGCCAGAAGAAATAAGCCCCAGAATGCGTTTACATGACGCGCGACGAAAGACTCGGCTAACGACGGCGGAGCCAGAGATATGGTTGCTGAGGATGCCGTAACATTTCAGTTAACGTAAAACTTCTCAGTAGAAATCCATGCCAAGTAAAATTTGCTGAACAGTAGTTACGGTGTCCATTTTTCCGCCTTATCAGAGCGTCGTTCTGTCTCCGTCGTCACTGGCCTTTTTTCCGCTCAAAAAAAAAAAAAAAAAAAAAAGGAATCAAATTCCCTGCCATAGTACGCCACTGTGACGTCATGAGCTTTCGTGGCGTCACAACGTCACGTGTTTGCTTTGCCGCACAGTTCGCAGGGGGCGGGAAGAAACTAAAGCCGCGCTCAGAGTCGATCATAGGCTTCAATGGGAGTTTTACTACCATTTATATACTCTGACTACCATGCCTCACTCCAGAACACGCTATTCTGGGGTGGAATATTATGGCGATTCCCAACTCTATTCCATTTCCTCGGCGATTACGTCAAAATTGCGTTGAAGTGACGACTACGTGAACTTGCTTACGACGTCCTGTGACGTCCTGCAACGCAACCTTATTATGCACAGATTCAAATTTTTACCGGCCAATGACAAAGAAGGCGATGGAATGAAATAGTTTTCCTGTGGAATAGAATCGTTCTAATTTTCCACCCCTGCGCTCTTGCGACTGACAGCGCAACCAACGCTTTTCATCGGCCCGGTGACCACTTCGCTCCCATTGCCGCGCGCTGAAGGCGGCTCACTTCTCAATTCTCGAACGCTATATTAATGCGAGCAAGCAAAATAACATCACAATTGAATTTTCCTTCGGAATGGAAGTGTTCTGCTAGCAACCCTTACTCATGCTGTGTTTTTCTTTTTTTTTTTCATCATTCAGCGCTTGAGTTTCAAGCTGCGTTCGATTCAGCCATGGTTCTCTGCACCACCGGAACCGGTTCACGGTGCGCTGCACCAAAACGCTCGATTCACAGCATTTCCCGCACCATCATCCACGTTTGATTTTGGTGCAGTCGTGGTGCCGCTCTGGTGCAAAGAACCGCGGCACCCTCCGAGGAGGAGGTTCAGAAAAGTGGTGCATGTGTTGACGAGCTAGCAGACGACGCGCGCTGCCGATGAGATGCTTGTATAATTATTATTATTATTTAAAACTTTATTGCCGCCGATACAGGAGGTTTCCCTACTCCTCCACCCAGGTACGCAGACCCGAATAGGGGGCTGGGACTCCGCGACTAGAAGCGCGCAAGGATACATTGATTCTTCGCGGCCTCAGCCGCCAGGCGGACGACTTCTTTTTGGGTCTCCAGGGTGTCGCTTAGGAGAAGGGATTCCCAAGCTTCAGTGTCATGAATGTTGGCCACTGCCCCAGGCGAAAAGGGGCATTGCCAGATTATGTGATCTAAACATCTTGATCCACTTAGGGACATTTTTTCTCATTCTCGACGGATCCGGCGTCATTATCAGGGAAAATGGCGAGTTCCTCTAAGGTCTCTTGAGACTACGTGAATAGCCTCCCGAGTTCAAAGCTGAAATATCTAGCAAGAGCGCTTCAGTTCTACGGGAACTTGGTAAATTTCGGTTTGTCCAGTCGATCGGTCTCGGTCTGAACCGTCGAAGGAAACCATGGCGTCGGGTTCCCCGTCCTCACTGTCGAAGGACTCCAGAAATTCCTTAAAAATGACTTCGGTGATGTTGTCGTCCATGGGCTCGCGAGGCACAAAAATAACCGCGCCCCGATAACTAACATCTCGCGGCCAACGGAAACGAGCGAGCAGACGACAAGTCTCGATTGAAAATGTCGCACCAGTAATGTGTGGCGCTGCTGACGCGCTGCACCTGAACCACAGAACTGGAACTGCTCCTCGCCGACACCTGACTGGCACCAGCGGAACTTTTTCAGAATTGGTGCCAAAAACCAGTTCTGAATCGAACAGACCTTCATTTAACGAGTGGAGCACGTATATAAAGGTATCAGACGCTTACACCCCGTCACTTCAAAACGCAACGAATATCCATCGCCGCCACTTGCACGCAGCGCCGATAATGATGCTTTACAATTAGGGGCTTCCTTCCATGAAATGTAGCGCCCGTTCCCTTTCTATGCCGCTGAAATAGTTCCAGACGCACTTCTCAAAACCATCCCAAAAATCCAAACCTCAATTGAGTCATCCTTGTAGAAATATTTGTATTTCGTGGACGTCTTTCGAAGGGCAATAAAAAAATCCACGTAAATCACAGCTTGACGAAAAGAACGTAGCTAGCTGTTTTGCGAGGCGATATACAAATTTTGTACTGACACCTTCTTTCTTGAAGCCAATAATTAAGAAGTTAAATATTTTTTCCTCAGTATTCATGACAATGTCTCTGGTGTGCCAGATCGCTGGAAGCAGTATATAAGTGGTTTTTCTGGCCTGCCTCAGATGTTTAATTTTTAACCCTTGACGAAAGTAAGCTTGGACGTCGTGTGTGTGTGTGTGTGTGTGTGTGTGTGTGTGTGTGTGTGTGTGTGTGTGTGTGTGTGTGTGTGTGTGTGTGTGTGTGTGTGTGTGTGTGTGTGTGTGTGTGTGTGTGTGTGTGTGTGTGTGTGTGTGTGTGTGTGTGTGTGTGTGTGTGTGTGTGTGTGTGTGTGTGTGTGTGTGTGTGTGTGTGTGTGTGTGTGTGTGTGTGTGTGTGTGTGTGTGTGTGTGTGTGTGTGTGTGTGTGTGTGTGTGTGTGTGTGTGTGTGTGTGTGTGTGTGTGTGTGTGTGTGTGTGTGTGTGTGTGTGTGTGTGTGTGTGTGTGTGTGTGTGTGTGTGTGTGTGTGTGTGTGTGTGTGTGTGTGTGTGTGTGTGTGTGTGTGTGTGTGTGTGTGTGTGTGTGTGTGTGTGTGTGTGTGTGTGTGTGTGTGTGTGTGTGTGTGTGTGTGTGTGTGTGTGTGTGTGTGTGTGTGTGTGTGTGTGTGTGTGTGTGTGTGTGTGTGTGTGTGTGTGTGTGTGTGTGTGTGTGTGTGTGTGTGTGTGTGTGTGTGTGTGTGTGTGTGTGTGTGTGTGTGTGTGTGTGTGTGTGTGTGTGTGTGTGTGTGTGTGTGTGTGTGTGTGTGTGTGTGTGTGTGTGTGTGTGTGTGTGTGTGTGTGTGTGTGTGTGTGTGTGTGTGTGTGTGTGTGTGTGTGTGTGTGTGTGTGTGTGTGTGTGTGTGTGTGTGTGTGTGTGTGTGTGTGTGTGTGTGTGTGTGTGTGTGTGTGTGTGTGTGTGTGTGTGTGTGTGTGTGTGTGTGTGTGTGTGTGTGTGTGTGTGTGTGTGTGTGTGTGTGTGTGTGTGTGTGTGTGTGTGTGTGTGTGTGTGTGTGTGTGTGTGTGTGTGTGTGTGTGTGTGTGTGTGTGTGTGTGTGTGTGTGTGTGTGTGTGTGTGTGTGTGTGTGTGTGTGTGTGTGTGTGTGTGTGTGTGTGTGTGTGTGTGTGTGTGTGTGTGTGTGTGTGTGTGTGTGTGTGTGTGTGTGTGTGTGTGTGTGTGTGTGTGTGTGTGTGTGTGTGTGTGTGTGTGTGTGTGTGTGTGTGTGTGTGTGTGTGTGTGTGTGTGTGTGTGTGTGTGTGTGTGTGTGTGTGTGTGTGTGTGTGTGTGTGTGTGTGTGTACACTTCTCACCACCGCCAATAAACTTATTTTGGCGCCGTGTGCTGCAGATGCATGTGTGTTCTGCGCGAGGAACTCGTGCTTGATATATGACGAAGCCGGAGAGATGTCTGGGGATGTTTACAGGGGTCACTGTCCCCTCCGCTCTCGGTCTTTACCGCCGCTCTGTGCGCGGGCCGACCAAGAGCAATAAGTTCCTGAATGACGGGTGCTACGAGACGCAGTCGTTCTGAGGCACGCAGTGGAGGAGAATGTGTGGTGCGTCTGCTGCGCGCCCTGAGGGCCGAAGTGCAGGCGTCGTGTGCGTGGCCCTCCTGGCATCGATTCGGACGCCTTAGAGCCAGCGCCCCGTTGACGACCATCTTTCACCGTGTCTGACTACCTGTATTAAATGTTTTGTACATTCTCCGCACTCTCGGAATTCTTCTGATTCCCCAATGCACCGACACACGTGAACCCAACATGGGTAGGCCGGCATAATAAATTATGTTGTAAAGCGCTGACTCTGAAGTTAGGTGCTGGCATAAAAAAGCCCCTCATGGTTTTGCATATTTATTGGCCGGGTTTTAAAAATTTCCTATGCGAAATCTCCTGCCCTATTCGATCTGCAATAATGTTCACAAAGTTGCAAAATATGGTCTATGTTAATTGATAAGTTATTCAACATCAGTACTTATCCAGATTTTCCGGAATCGACGAAAAACTGCTCTCGGCGGCGTGCACAATTTTCGCAGTAGCGATTCGAAAAAGCTGTTTTAACGTGTTGCGCCATCTTTCGAGCAGCGAGGCAACCGCCATCCAGGCAAGGCCGCTGGCACGCTTGCCTCGCCGCTCGACAGATAGCGCAGCATGTCGAAAAAGCTTCTCTACTGGCTTTTGCGAAAATTGGGCACGCTGCCGAGAGCAGCTTTTTTCGTCGTTTCCGAAAAATCTGGGCAAGTACCGGTGTTGAATCGCTTATCAAATAATGTGGACCATATTTTGCTACTTTGTGAACATTATTGCAGATCGAATAGGGCAGTAGATTTCGCATAGGAAATTTTTAAAACCCGGCCCCCAAATATGCTAAACCATATATATATCACCATCTTCATCATCATCATCATCAGCCTGACTATACCCACTGCAGGGCGAAGGCCTTTCCCATAATTTCTCCACTTAACCCGGTTCTGTGCTAGCTGCATCCAATTGAGCCTTGCGAACTTCTTAACCTCATCCGCCCACCTAACTTTCTGCCGCCCTCTGCTACGCTTTCCTTCCCTTGGAATCCAGTTTGTTACCCTAAGCGACCATCGGTTTTCCTCTCTTCGCATTACATGTCCAGCCCATGTCCATTTCTTCTTAATTTCCGCTAGAATGTCGGTAACTTGAGTTATTTCTCTGACCTACTCTGTACGCTTCCTATCTCTTAATATTACCCCTACCATTTTTCGTTCCATAGCCCTCTGGGTTGTCCTCAACTTAAGTAGAACTCTCTTGGTTAGCCTCCACGTTTCAGCCCCATAGGTGAGTGCAGGTAAGATGCAACTGTTGTATACTTTCCTCTTGAGCGATACCGGTAAGCTGCTAGTCATAATCTGGGAGTGCTTGCCAAATGCGCTCCATCCCAATCTTATTCTTCTTGTTATTTCCTTTTCATGGTCCTGATCTGCGGTTACTACCTGTCCTAAGTAGACATATTCGCTTACTACTTTCAGTACTTCGCTACCTAATGCAAACTGCTGTTCCTTTCCGAGGCTGTTGAACATTACCCTAGTCTTCTGCATATTGATTTTCAAGCCTACCTTTTTACTTTTCTTGTCTAGGTCATCAATCATTATTTGCAGTTCATCCCCCGAGTTGCTTAGCAAGGCAATGTCATCAGCAAATCGCAGATTATTGAGGTATTCTCCATCTATCCTTATCCCTAACTGCTCCCATTCCAAGTCCCTGAATACTTTCTCTAAGCACTAGGGAGATCGTGTCTCCTTGCCTAACTCCTTTCTTTATGGGAATTTTGTTACTTTCTTTATGCAGAACTATGGCTGCTGCGCAGCCACTACATATATCTTCCAGCACTTTCACGTACGGCTCGTCTGCCCTCTGATTTCGCAATGCCTGCATCACCGCCGAGGTTTTAACTGAGTCAAATGCTTTTTCGTAATCAATGAATGCTATGTATAAGGGCTGGTTATATTCTGAGAATTTTTCTATCACCTGATTGATGGTATGGATATGATCGATAGTAGAATACCGTTTCCGAAAACCTGCTCGATCCTTTGCTTGATTGCAGTCTAGGGTTGTCGTGATTCTATTAGCGAATGCCTTAGTAAACACCTTATACGTAGCCGACAGTAAGCTGATTGGTCTGTAATTTTTAAGGTCCTTAGAGTCCCCTTTCTTATGAATGAGGATAATGTTTGCATTCTTCCATTGTTCCGGTACTGTCGAGGGCAACAAGCACTGCGTATACAGGGTAGCCAGTTTTTCTAGCACGATATCTCCCCCGTCCTTCAACAAATCTGTAGTTATCTGATCTTCTCCTGCTGATTTCCTCCTTTTCATAGTTTCTAATGCTTTCTTGACCTCGTTCTTCGTCACTGGTGGAACATCTGACTCTGTTTTTCCTTGAAGCCAATCTCATTATGGTCCTGACTACTTTGGCTACTGTAGAGATCTGTACAGAACTCTTCGGCTACTTTGACTATCTTTTCCATATTCGTGATGACGTTGCCCGCCTTGTCCCTTATCGCATACATCTGGTTTTTGTCTATGCCCAATTTCTTCTTTACCACTTTAAGGCTTCCCCCATTCTTTACAGCATGCTCAATCTTCTCCATGTTATACTGCCTTATATCGGCCACCTTGCGCTTATTGATTAGCTTTGATATCTCGGCCAATTCTATCTGGTCTGTTGGATTGGAAGCTTTCATACTCTGGCGTTTTTTAATCAAATCTTTCGTCTCCTTAGGCAGCTTACCGGTATCCTCTCTAACTATCCTACCGCCTACTTTTACAGCGCACTGAGTAATGATATCTCTGAAATTATTGCTCATTGCTTCTAGGGTAATGTCCTCGTCCTCAGTTAGAGCTGAATATCTATTCTGTGTCGAGATCCTGAACCCCCACACCGCTAATTCATTGATAGGTTTCTTTATTACTAATCTGCTGCGTTCCTTCTTCAGATTTGGGCTAATTCGGGACCTCACCATCCTGCTGTCACTGCATCGCACTTTCCCGATTACCACTACATCTTGCATAATGGCGGGGGTTGAACACAGTATGAAGTCAATTTCATTTTTAGTCTCCCCGTTAGGACTTTTCCATCTCCATTTCCGGTTCTTCCGTTTGCTGAAGAAGGTATTCATGATTCTTAAGTTATTGCGCTCTGCAAACTCAACTAGTAACTCTCCCCTGCTATTCCTAGAACCAATGCCATAGTCACCTACTGCCTGGTCTCCTGCCTGATTTTTCCCTGCCTAGGCATTGAAGTCGCCCATTAGTACAGTATACTGCGTCTTTACCTTTCGCATTGCGGATTCTACATCTTCGTAGAAGCTTTCAACTGCCTGGTCATCATAACTGCATGTAGGAGCATAGGCCTGTACAACCTTCAGTTTATACCGCTTATTAAGCCTAATTATGATGCCTGCCGCCCTCTCGTCAGAATTCATCTATATTGCCCGCTATGTACTTATTGACAAGGAAACCTACTCCTAGTTCTCGCCTCTCCGGTAAACCTCGATAACACAGTACATGCCCATCCTTCAGTACAGTATACTCCTCATTCGGCCTCCTAACCTCACTAAGCCCTATGACATCCCATTTCATACCTTCTAGTCCCTGTAACAGCACTGCTAAACTAGCTTCACTAGCTAGGATTCCAGCGTCACAGGTCTGACCGCCGCCGTGGTCAGTTGTTCCGCAGCCGCTGGTGACTGAGGGCCGGGGTTTTATGGAACTGATCATGAGAGGTTGCAGCCAATTACTGCACCAGGGTGGCCAACTCCTGTTCTGGTGAGGGAGTGCGTTGCCGGAGGTGTTCACCGGCATCAGGTCGCACCCCAAACCTGTTTATGCAATTCCATCGACACGCGGATTTTTTTTTTTTTTTAAATCCGGTGGAGACTTGCGCTACACAGGGATTTGAGCCCCGGTCCTCTTGCATGCGAGGCGGATGTTCTGCCGCTCCGCCACCGCAGCCCGCCAATGTATATATATATATATATAGAAAAACCACTTATATACCAGTGCCAGCCACCTGGCGTACCAGAGATATTTTTTTTTGCACTCAACTAACTAGTAATTTAGATAATTGTTCTTACTATTTATTGCCTTTAGACGATAAATGTGTTTTCCAAAGTTGGAGACCAACTTCTGAAATTCGCATTCAATAAATTGTGACACAGAATGCCTCACGTAGATCTTTTTACCAAGCTAGAAAGGAAGACCGCACAATATAAGAAAAGGTCACGTGTCTAACGCATTCGAACGTCACGATTGTGGTGGTCTCAGCCGTGGTTTGACTAAACGGAACTAGCTGCGGCCGTGACTCGACAGCCCAGTTGCACCCTCACGGATCATTTCGCCTGAGGTCATCATCATCACCGTCACGGACGCCGACTTCCTGAAACAGATAAAGAAACCGTCGAAGACTCATCGGCCTGCCGCTGCAGGCCCACCGTCGCAGCTGTTTGCGCTCACTGAAATCACGATTGAGAGCACTACAATTGTGGCACGAACGCGCCGGTCAAATGATATTTTTTTTTTTTGTGTGTGTTTTGTGGACTTTTATTGGAGCTTGGAGAAAATGTACACGTGAAGCTTTTTCTTTTATCTGAAATAAATGACATTGGAATTTCAGAACGTGCTCTCGAACTTTGGAAGTCACATGTATTGTCTAAAGGAAGGGGTTAGTAAATTAGAAAACATATCTCAATTACTAATGAGTTAACGAAAAAAAGAAATTGCTGGTGGTTTGTCTGGCCTACCTCAAATCGTTTAATTTTAACCGTCCGCTATACGTAGCTTGGGCACCCTGTATATATACATATGTATGATATATATATATTGGAGGCAAAATGGATGAGAGTATAATCCGAGGTAATGATATTATAATGGCAGTGAAGAAGAAATGGGCATGGGCAGGGCAAGTAGTGCGAAGAGAGGATAACCGATGGTCGCGAAGGGTAAGAAATTAGGTTCCAAGGGAAAGAAAGCGTAGCAGGAGAAGGCAAGAAGTTAAATGGGCGGACGAGGTTAAGAAGTTCGCAGGAGTCAAGTGGATGCAGGTAGCTGAATGCAGGTAGTTGGAGTAATATGGGAGAGGCCTTCGCCCTGCAGTGGGTATAGTCAGGCTGATGATGATGATGATGATGTAGCGGCTGCTTTTAACTTTAACGACATTTATGTTTTTTAACGACTATGGCACAATTATATATATATATATATATATATATATATATATATATATATATATATATATATATATATATATATATATAGAGTGGGAATGAAATGAAATTATTAAGAGAAAGACGGCACTTGTTTGATAGAGGGGGATTTGAAGCATTAGTAATGCCCCTTTCAAGGCTGCCAATTTAAGCGCATTTCAACCGGTAGCCATATCGACGCCGTGGCTTACTTCCATTGCTACCTGCATCGCAGAGCGCTTGCTCCATCGCGACCCGGGGCATGGATTTTAAGCGCCTTTCAACCGATAGTCATATCGACGCAGTGGCACACAACCATTTTAGCTTGCGTCACGAAGAGCGCCTGCTACATAATGCTAGGAGGCACGCATCTAGTAATGGAGGAAAAAAGAACTAAGGAGGGTGCTTTCGAAAATAGCTTTGATGTGTAGTTATAAAAAGTGAAACGGAGCGATTCTTCCCTCCTCGTGATCAAACTACGTGATAGCGTGCGGCGATACCGATCATCTCTGCGCGGGTGCAGGCTGGGATAAGCGCAACAAAGAGAAAAACACTTTGCTCGACATTGCCGAAGACCACGCCGTGGGCCGCGGACACGCGCTGCCCTGATGCATACCGACCACAAAATATAACAGATAGACCTGGATAGCAAAAAAAAAAAAAATAAAACAACAAAATAAGAAAAGAAAAAAAGTGTTGGGAGAGGGACCGACGTCAAAAAAGCTAGGCAAGCGAGGGATGGCCGTGTGATGCCACGCTCTCTCCGGAGGTTTTTTTTTTTAATAGATTCAATTAACGTGGCAGGCGGAGCCATCGTTATTTCGAGAGCGTTCGACTGGTGGCGCACCCTCTTGAGAGCAGTGCGCTGACAACTCTGCGCTGCGTGAAAAAATCTCGGCAGAACAACTGTGATTTATTTCACAAATAAAAACTGCGTATAATGCAAACGCTTCTAAACCAGAAATGCTTACAAACAGGGTTCAGAGTTCGCTGACTGCTGCGCAACGGCAGCATGCTTAAGAAAGCACGAATAATAAACAAGCGACATTAAAAAAATAAAAAGAAATAGAGGATTGCCGTTTTCGCCTTTTTGTGAAACATGCAAGCAAACGTTTTTTCATACTTAAGACGGCACTAACACAAGCGCACCAGTGTTATGTTACTTTTTTATTGAGGGCATAGTAATTGCTACAGCATCAGCCAAAGCCTGACAACTGGCCCTGTAGATATTGCCACATATAAAGTAGCAACTTGGCATTTTAGAGCGGTACCACTATTCCTCTAGGCAGAAACCGGTGGGCCCCTTTGTTTCGTCCGTGTGACCTTGAAGCTAAGCCAAGGTCAAACTAAGACTTCGCCTATATAGTGACAAACCTCGCCAAGATAGTGCTGTTCTGGTAAGCTGACACACGACCACGTGACTAACTGACCATTTGGATATGAGTAATAACATTTGAAACTCAATATAGATGGATCCGGTCACGAGGTCACGTGTTTGGGGTACATTGTGCCGTACTGAGACAAGACCGGAACCAAGGGTGTTTATTCTTCTGCTTCCTAGTCCAGCTATAGGGGTTTGATCGAGTGTTCCATTGCGGCTTGATTACATCGTTGGAACACGGGGTATTGCAAAACCAAGACGATATATCGAGTTATCGTTAGTCAAACTTGGTTTAAGCGCTGCTAGTTTGTGTTAGCATTAGAACACAAAAAAAGAGATGTGAAAGAAAAGACTGGACACACAAATAAAATACGGTAAAGTACAATAGGTGTATTGAAAATTAACAACTGGATTTACAATTACACTCTGTTTCGCACACGCACGTTCACACAGTTCAATGACGACCCACACCGCGCACTCCGTTCTCACGCGCTTCGCACTCCTGTCGTTCCCCGGATCGCACTCTCTCACCGCATGCGATGCGAGCAAGGTCCGAGGTTGCATGCGCGCGTCGAAATCCACGCACGTGCGCCAAAGCAGTGGACGGGTCGACGAACCACTCAGGGTCCAAGGGGCGGACGGCCGCCGCCCAGGGGTAGGAATTGCGCAGTAATAAAAAAGAGGGCCGCTAACATTTGTTTCGCCAAATTTCAAAACCTTGAAGGCTCTCGAGTCGACTCTGAGAAGAAAGTGGCCATGCGAGGTAGGGGTTCCCAAAAGCTTCCCCTACAAGCTATCAACTGTTACATCCAGCCGGCCAAATGAAACTTCGCACAATCCGCAGAAGGGGTTCTGTAGCTTGCTTTTCTTTAGATTTATTGCCTAAACCTTCGTTAGCTTTGACGAAGAATGATGGCGGTGGTCGATTGTGTACTGTTAGCCATATTTCGTTTCTGAAACCAGACACGCAGGCCACCCCGGGCTTTTAGTACGACTTCATACGTAATCTTCAGTTCTTCCACGGGTTTTGTTGATTTGACGCTGAACTTAGACAAGACTTTGGCCAGTATCAACTTTGCTTCCAGCACGAAGAAGCGCTGACCTGCGAGGGAAAGCGACAGTGATAGAGTCCACACTGCATACGCTGCAATACACGATGTTTATGATGACACAAAAATGAAAATGAATATACCTGCGTGTATAATATCACTGGGCTCTTAGCGACAAAAAAATGGTTGAATGTTTCTAGCCTTCTCGAACCTTTTGATCCCAGAAAGAATAATATAAACATGAAACGCAGTTAGCCATTTCTTCTTTAGTTTTTTTTTTATAACGCTGTTTATTGCGTCAACGCCTAAAGGTAGTTAGAGAAGAGCTAAAACACAATGCCCTTAATTTCGCATTTTTTTTTTTTAACTTGCCCTAAAGCTTTGCAGAAAAAAAAAAAACACAGTTGAAATCACAGGTATGCACTTTGTTCTCACAACAATTATTCCTCTGCAGTCATGAGTCTTTAATTGTTTGGGTGGAGAGAGAACCTGCTGAGATGGTTCCCCGTGTTTCCACTTTTGAGTTACAGGAGATGTAAAAGTCCAGAAGCTTAAGTTACGGCCGGTGTGATAGAGAAATTTGGAGGCGATACTTGAGGCAATAAATATGTACGAATAACTATGCAGGGCTGCAATGACTGCGAAGAAAGGTAGCATAGCTGCGGTGCGATGACGCTGCTGTCACCAAGACTCGTCGGCCGCAAGGATGACCTGCGAGACTTCAATTTGCGCCATCGCTGTCCTAGTTTGGATGATAATGAGTGTCCTGATCGCATGAGAAGCAGCAAGTGCTACTACTTTGGCAACTTCTCTGAAGATACATTAAAAAATACCTAGTACTTTTGTCTCGCCCATGAAGATCGAAGATCTACTTCATCTACGTGTTTTTTTTTTTTTTTTTTTTTTTTTTTTTTTTTTTTTTTTTTTTTTTACACATCCCCATGTGCGTCATTTCTTTCCAGCTCTCAAGACGATTAAAAAGAGATGGAAATTAAGCGCCAATGGCAAAAAGGCGTCTCAATTCGTAATTCAGTCTTCGCATTTGATATAGTCAGTTACTTAAAATTATGGAATACTTTCCTTGTTTTATTCCCGATAAATACTTGGAGCTATGTTGGGAGGAGCAAATTCTTATATTAATTATGTACTTAACTAGGCGAAGAGGAAGTGGTTCGGAAAATCAAGATTTTTTTTTTTCTTTTTTTAGTCCCTAGCTTGTTCAACGTGCAGTCTTACCTAAGCAGTTTTTGGGTCCAGCTGAGAAAGGGACGTAGGAGTAAGGGTGCCTTTCAGTGAACTCGTCGCTGAGGAAGCGCTCAGGGAGAAACATGTTCGGCTCGTGGAAGTGCCTGGGATCCCTGTGTAGGCTGTAGAGGTTCACGAAGCACGTTACGCCTTCGGGAAGGTTGTGTCCATCTGCAGCAGAGCGGATGCGGGGATGTGAGTGAATGCCTTTGGAAATGTGCCCTTATACTGAAAAGAAAATGAATGAAGAAAATGAGCGACGCCATCAAGTGGCCTTACATGCACCTAAAGCCTCAAATGCACATTGAAAGGTCTTATATGGGATACGTTTAGCCACATATCCTACATTTTACCTTAGAATTGATACTGTGAACTGTGAGGTCCTAATTTTAGCGAATTAATTCAATTGTCACCTGCCATAGGGAGCAGGGGACAATGAATTGTACTGATTTAAAATAAACTAAATTGAAACCCTACTGACACGCTCACATGACGAGTCCCATGGTCCCACATGTTCTGGCTATAGATCATATAGACACCATACGAGAAATACGGAGTGGATATAGAATAATCATTGAAAGCATACGAATTCCGTATGGCATAAGAAAATCATATGGTATGTTACTGACAGGATACTGAAATCATATGGAGGAGGCATCAAGACGATACGGATTTCCACAGATTTCCACAGATCCATACTTCAATAACTCCATATCATCGGCTCACATGGAATATTTCACTAGAGAATAAATTAAATGTTATTAAATTTCTGCCACGGCTGGCAGATGGCATGAAGGAACAGAACTAAATTGCACTCTAAATTTAAGGGAGATAAAAGAGAGGGAAATTGCGCTTGCAAACAGAGAATGAGAGGGCGAGGGTGGGCCTAGTGAACTGGGCGGAGAGATGGCTGTCACAAGAAGAACCTCACGGTTGACCACCGAGCGAGGAGTAGGTTATAATGTGGTCGCAAGAATGCACGAACTGAGGTTGCTTCCATGACAGAATGCGGGGCTATAAGGCTGAACCAAGGCTCTAACAGCTTTTGCCAATTCATGTGCTAATTAAAGCCGCTAAGATTACTTCTTCTAAGTTTTTAATTTATCGCAACAGATTTTGCAGGCGTGTAGGATTGACTGCAGTGCCCCTGATCAACACGGCGAGTTGAGTGAGCTATTTGAGTATGCGAGTAATCCGCTTTTGCCCATGCAGTTCCGTAAATCTGACGTGTCCTGGCTTCTGTGAATTTTTGTGAAATGTAATTCAGAGTATGGTAACCAGGGCTTATCAATTGCGCACGAACCGATGTCCCAATCGATATAAAGGTGCGTATACAAATTGAAATGAATACACTGACCAAAACAGGATTTTATCGGAGTCAGTTCCGTGACGTAATACCGTCTCCTCAACGGTAGGGTCCCGCAACTTTGTTCTCCTCACTGGTTGCCTCTCAGCGGGTTAAACGGCGATTGTTACCGAGAGGTGTCTCTGAACGCTACCTAAAGGTAACATACACTCACTAAAGGCAGGAAGTGATTAGATCGGAAATAATTAATAGTGTTACCGTTGCCATGCTGTCACCTCGTGGCTCTGTTCACGGCTGGTTTTGTCGCAATTAAGAATTAAAAAGATCACATGATGCAACCTAAAGGGGAACACCCCTCCAGGAAAGATATTCGTTGCTTATTTTAATGTTACAATTAAAAAAAAAAACAGAGAAAACAGCATATACGGGATTCGAACATATGTTATATTAGCTAAGTTCTCGCAGCGCTAATCCATTGTGCCACTGAGGCAACGAGTACAGCAGCCTTTATATTCGCTGTTATTCATTTTTGTAATATTTCCGCTCTCTGCCGGCAGGTGACGCTGCTCAGAGGACCCTACCGTTGAGAGAACGGAATCACGCAGTTCCGTGATGATGGTAGCGAATGACTAGTAGCAAAGACGACGAAGATGCGCATTGAGGTTATTGCGTTCAACCCTAGAAGCAGGGCTTGACCATCCCCGCATTTTTTAATATTCGATACCGCTAATCACAATGCCGATTCTGAAACGTTGACAGTTGGGCTTTCTTTGCATTTGGCAGCCTTCAAATTCGCAAATTAATAATGTGCTCTCAAGACGAAGATGTGAATCTTGTTAGATAGAGTAATGCCTAATTATATTCATATTGTATTGTCAGGAAATAAAAATATACCTTGCAAAAATTCGACGTTGCACCGACAATACTGAAGTACTTGATGGTCTAGAAAAGGCAAATAGGTCTGTATTGAATAGACACTTCCGTTCTCGAGAAAACTGTCACTAAAACAAGCTGTCACGATCAAGAACAGGGGGAAAAAACAAAAGCACATATTCAGATCAAACACTTGGTGGTTAATGCTTACTTTTATGCAAGTCGATGTGTGGCGAATCGGAAATCAAAAATATCCCCACAGCTCCGTTCACGAGTGCACGTTCAAGAGCTTCGTTCTACATAGTCAGGCATGCATTGTTAATCGAAAGGATTGCGAAATACACGCCGGGATGTGAAGAACACACGGAGCAGCGCCCTTTGTCCTTATTTGGTTGTGGGGTTTAACGTCCCTAAGCAACTCAGGCTATGAGAGACGCCGTAGTGAAGGACTCCGGAACTTTCGACCACCTGGGGTTCTTTAACGTGCACTGACATCGCACTGAACACGGACGCCTCGCTTATCACCTCCATCGAAAAGCTGCCGCCCAGGCCGAGATTCGATCCCGCTTCCTTGGGATCAGTAGTCGAGCGCCGTAACCACTGCGCCACTACGGTGGGACACATGCCGCTAGTTGATAGGCCGCAGCATATTCACTAGGTCCCCTTCTAACGCTGGTCAACAAGCGAGTACTTTGTGGCCGCTGTGTAGCTTGTTCGTCGCGCAACAAAATGGCTGACGTTGCACTCCCAATGCTGTCTATAATTAACATCAATTTACTTATACATACTCTGCTCATCGATTATGGTTTAATTTCGACCAATCCGTGAATATTTCTGACTGTATTTTAAGGTTTGTACGATTATTCGGTCTCGAACAACGCATCTGCTGGTAGTGTCGACGACGCCGGGTTCACCTGCTGCACGGGTCCTTAAGCTATCGCGTAAGCTCTTCAACTTAGCTTTCCCGCGCTAAACATTGGGAGAATGGAGCGGCTGATGACGTTCTTTACGATGTAAAGGGCGTTGTTATCCATGTGATGATAATATTCGCAAAAATGGCATTTTAAAAACTGGCATTGAGGGAAAGTCGACTTAGACTGCTGTCAAAACCGTGTACTGCCCTTTCGATATTTCAATAAAGAATGCCGCTCCAGACGTTCTAGAAATTGGACTTACCTGCAGCTTTGAATGCCTCCAATTTCACAATGTAGTTTTATTAGTTATCCTATGTAGTATACAGTGTTACTATAGTTTCTAGTACTGTATATAATTGTACCTTCGCCGCATGTGATCCCTGCCCTTTAAGGCGAAAGCCTTTTATTGCTCATCACTCGCCAGTGTGTCCAACCGTGCGTCCGCGAGAAGTCTCCCACTTTCTCGCGAGATTGCGCGGGATACCACTTGTCAATCATCCTGATGATGTCATCAGAAAAACGAAAATCTTGTCTCCACCGGAAATCGAGCCTCCGTCCCTCAGATCACCAGCCGACCGCTTTTGCCAACTGCGCCACGCCCGGTATCGTGAAACGCAGATTATAATTCTCCTTGTCTGCCGTAAGGATGATAGTAGCGGGATTCCGCCAGTGACAGATACTGCGCCTTTCCTTTCCTGTAAACCAATGATAGAACTCCGGTGAACATTGATGCGTTCAATACGGAACGCTGGCTGTGTTCGATAAGGGGCGCGAGATGTAGCGTGTGCAGCAGCAACGCTCACACTTTCGCATTTCTCCACTCCAGATTTTGCAGTGCTCTCGGAATTTAAAAAAAGCCACCTGCACAAAAATTACCGAGATCTCTTTCGCAGCGTTTGTAAGAACTAGTTTTCAATCAACTGAAACACGCCAATACACCATAAACGGCAATATACCGGGTGTTTCAGCTAACACTTTAAAAAGTTCTCGAAAATAGTGAGTTTTCCAACTGTAAAAAAAAAAAAAAAAAAAAAAAAAAACCATGTTTGCAGGAATAAACTCTCAGGCATGGCGGGCACAATTTTCTGAAAAAAAAACAAAAAACACCTCCTGATTATGCAGCCAAATAGCTAAGAACTACTAATAACTTTAGCTATCGTAGTTGGGTGGTTAGTCCTGATGGGAAGTTCGAAGCTTTTAATACGAAGATGCCATACCAGCTTTTGAAACGAGGAAAAACTCATTTTCTAAAGCCGCGCAGCGTGAGGAAATCGAGCACTTTTTCCACTACGACGCCGAAACAAAACGGACGATACGCGCAGGAGGCTCGGTGCAGCTGACGCCACATTTCGTGATGACGTTACACGTCATTACGTGATATTACTGCTGAGAAGTTACGTTATTTTTCCAATCGAAAAAAGGCGTTGTTGCGGAACTTGAGGCAAGAAGCACGAAGAAAACGATCCTCCAAAATAGCTGCGCGAGTAGCATCGCAAAGTATAACAGTCATCCTACCTATGGTCATGCTGTGTTCTAGTTTTCTTCCAAACAGAGGAAATGGTGGATACAGGCGTAGCGACTCCTGAAAATGAAACAAAAATGCGCAGAGAGGAATGAGACATGACAATTCCAACACCCTAAGTAAGAATTGTGTTCTGCATCTTAATGAAAAGATTTTTAGACCAAATCCACGGTCTGACCTTAGTCAATGTAACGTACGCACATATATACTGTCGGCGAACTGTCTACAAGTACTTTGATATTGCGGTTTATCTCTACGCCTACTTGCAGTAACCAACCAGCTCAGAAATTTTAAAATTATTAATAGAGCATCAACGGTTTTAGGTGCTCAGATATGTACAGCGTTCCTATGACGAGAAAAAGTAGAAAATCTCGAATGACCCGTCACTTAGTGAGATCAAAGTGTTTTCATTCCTGCTTATCGCATCAGTCAATCAACCAATCAACCAATCCCCACAAAAAAACAAAACCCCTTGGTAACCATAATTGCCGCATGTTCCTTCTGAATATGCCTGAAGAAAATGTATATAAGGAATAATGTATGCGTTAAATCAACATCAGCGAAATTTACAGTGTTCGAACTGATTTTTTTCTACTCTACTAATCGTATTTGTTGTCTGGTTATTCGTTTACCGTGCTAAAAGCAAGAGCCCGACGACGCAGGATGATTCCGACCGCGGCGGCCACGCTTCGATGGAGGCGAACTGAACGCGAATGTGTACTGGGCATTGTCAGCGTTCATCAAAAATAATTCCAAAGCCCTCCACTACGGAATAAGCTCACTCAGTTGTAAGTTAGCACTCAGTGTTAACTCATATGTCGGTATTTTTCCCTGAGGCAGATGTTTTCTTACAACCTCCTTATGGTGTTACTAAGTCCTTGCCGTTAAATCGAACATAGTTTACCATACCATACCATACCATACCATACCATACCATACCATACCATACCATACCATACCATACCATACCATACCATACCATACCATACCATACCATACCATACCATACCATACCATACCATACCATACCATACCATACCATGTCTATAAGCTTAGTGAATGTTGATTAGTTGGTTAGTTTGTGGGGTTTTACGTCCCAGAGGGACTCAGGCGTGCGCCTCAATGAATATTGTTGACGGCAGATTATATTCATTGCCGAAGATGGGGGGGCATCTAGAAGCCAGTCTTAGCTGAGAAGTTGGCCATGAAAAGGACGTTCTCGCATTGCCTAACCTACTAGGTACGTGCTACAGCATTTCGTTGGTCATGACAAGTGCATTCTTTCCAAACTTGCTATACTAAATTCGTGTTCGATTTTGGCTAAAGACTCACACCAGCTATAATTCTCTTGCTTGAAAAGCCTCTGAACCATTTAAGCAATTTCAGATTATATTTTGTTTCGCACTTTTCATGACTCCCTTTTCATGATAGCTTTACCAGACGATAAAAGGGAGATATGTTGAAGTATTTGTCAACAGATAACTTGACCATACTTTTAACCACCATTCATGGCGTGAAAATTCCCGATATCGTTTAAAGGCATTGTGGCCTGACCGTTAGGAGAGAAAGCGAATGCTCTCAAGAGTCGGTGCTTGGCTAGCATATTTTTGAAGCTGCTTCTCAATACGGCGTTACGCAAGGTGTCTGAGTTTGATGCGCCGAGACCTACGCTTTATAGGTATATACGCTTCGCATGAATCACCGGCGTGCTGCTTTCCAGGTGCTTGCCAGTCGAAATAGTTGTTAGCGGTGAACAAATAGTTGCCTGCAGCTGCTCCTTAGGGATTTTCTGGCTTATGTATGCACTGTTAGGGCATAAAGTTACATAACTGGATTTTGTGGATTTTAGAGTTTTAAAGTCCTTTAGTGATTCAGGCTGCGAGGGACGACGCGCGATGGAAGACTCCGGATTAATACAGACCAGCTGAGAGTTTTTAACCGGCACTGACATATCATGTAGCACAGGGGCGTTTTGTTATTTGTCCTCGATCAAACAACCGCTGCCATGGCCATGACCGAAGACGACCCCTTTGGGATAACAGTCGATCACCAAGGTTATTGAGCCACTGCACCAAGTTGAATAATGGGACCACTAAAGTCTGCTATCTCAATATAGCCGATATTATTTTCATTATATTGCGCACCTGGGAAACGTTGTTTCACAAAAGCAGCACTAAAAGCAGCAGAAAGATTTGGTTTGTAGGGTTTAACATCTCAAAGCAGGTCAGGCAGAGAGCGACGCCGTAGTCGAGGGCTCAAAAATTTCAATCACTCGGGTTCTCTAACGTCCACTGACGCCGCACAACACACAGGAGCTTTGCTTTTCCTATCTGAAGAGGCTTTGCAAATAGCTGAGGAAAGGAGGATGGCAAAAGTTATGGGGAAAAGAGAAAGATACAAGGTTCTCAATGCGGATTTTCAGAAAATAACAAGGAGAGATAAGAATGCCTTCCTGAACATACAGTGCCAAGCAGGACAACAGCCAATTGAGGAGCACAAGAGCTCTGTATAAGACAACCAAATATATCAAAGGAAGCTTCTGTGCTAACATGGGCGTGACAAAGGACAATTGAGGCAAGGGTCTCACTGAAGCCTCAGAGATAAAGAGGTGGCGGGAATACACTGAAGAACTGCACAAGAATGACTCGGACGTGCAAACCCAACATAAGACGGCTGTGATTACTTATCTCGAGCCGGGAATCCTGAAGAATGAAGTTGAGTGGGCCTTAGCCAGCCTTACTAAGAACAAAGCTAGCGGAATTGATGGCATTCCAGCTGTGTTGCTTCAAAACCTCAACCATGACGTGTTAAAGTTCTGTATACATTATGTCAGCAAATTTGGACAATCCTGCAGTGGCCACAGGATTGGAGGAGGTCAGTTTACATCCCCATTCCAAAGAAAGGCAGTGCCAAAGATTGGTCCAACTATACCGCATGATCGCGCTTGTTTCGCATGCTAGCAAGGTGATGTTGAAAAACCTCCAAGGTAGGCTGCAGCAGTATGTGGATCGGGATCTTCCGGACGTGCAAGCTGGGTTTCGCAAGGGCAGAGGAACTAGAGACCAGATTGCCAACCATCGCTGGACAATGGAAAATGCAGGAGAGTTCAAGAAACCCATCTACTTCTGCTTTATTGATTATGCGAAAGCGTTTGACCGCGTAGATCACAGCAGATTGTGGCCAGCTCTCCAAGAGATGGCAGTTCCATTTCACCTCATCTGTCTCCTCAGGAACCTGTATGAAGGGCAAGAGGCCACAGTCAGAACTGGGCATGGTCTTACTGATTGGTTTTCGATTGAGAAAGGAGTGAGACAAGGCTACATACTGTCGCCTTGCCTATTTAATCTATATGCTGAGTGCATCATGAGGAAGGCTGGTCTGGACGAGTCTTCAGCTGGAGCGAAGATTGCTGGAAAACGTATCAACAACCTGAGATATGCTGATGATACCACATTAATGGCAGAAAGTAAAGTGGAACTCAAGAGATTTCTGAGGCGCGTACAAGAAGAGAGTGAGAAGTTTGGGCTTAAACTGAACATTAAAAAGACAAAAATCATGGCGTCTTGCCCTATCAAGTCCTGGAGCATCAAGGGACAAGAAGTGGAAGCTGTGACAGATTTTCTCTTCTTGGGCTCCAAGATTACCCCGGAAGGAGACTGCAGTCATGAAATTAGGAGATGCCCGCTTCTGGGAAAGGGAGCCATGGCTAGCCTTGACCGCCTAGTAAAAAGCAGAGACATTAGATGGCCAACCAAGATCCGTATAACTCGTGCTATGGTCTTTCCAGTTGTGATGTAGGGTGCGATAGTTGAACTGTGAAGGAGGATGACCGCCGAAGAATTGACGCGTTTGAATTGTGGTGCTGGCGAAGACTCTTGAGAGTTCCTTGGACTGCCAGAAGATCAAATCAGTCGATATTGTCGACCATAAACCCTGACTGCTCATTGGAGGGTATAATTCTAAAGTTAAAGCTCAGCTACTTTGGTCATCTGATGAGAAGAGAGGAGTCGCTGGAAAAAGAATTTATGTTGGGAAAGGTTGAGGGTCGCCGGAGAAGGGGTAGGCAGCGAATGCGATGGTTAAATGGCATCCTCGAATGGCTGCAGATGAAGTTATGTGATGTTAAGAAGATAGTGAGAGACCGGAAATCATGGCGTGGTATGGTCCATAGGGTCCCGAAGAGTCGGACACGACTGAACGACTGAACTGAACTGAACCACCGAAAAGCCAGGGCCGAACCCACGTTAGTGGGATTAGCAATCAAAGGCCCTAATCGCTCACCATCGGCGGTGGGTGAAAGTAGCAGAAAGGGAGATTTATACTGGCGACTGATGCCTCCCATAGTTTGTAACACCTTGTGGTGACCCAGTAAATTCACGTAAGGCTAAAGAAAAAAAGCATTTCAGGGAAGCGCTCACCTGGTCACAAACGCAACTTTGAGTCTAGAGTTCCTTGTGAACTTCTCGTAATAGAAGTCACTGCGTATTTCTTTCCTTCGCACGATTAGTTCTTGGAAGTATTCTGAAGGGCGTTTTTCCTTCCTTCAGTGATAAAATCAAGGCAGGATCTGGCGGCTACACCAAAGTATTTCAGGGTTCGTTTTTTCTGCCACTAACAATGAGCGATGAGTAATTGAATACCAGCCCCCTAACCTAGCAGTACTCTATGAGCTTATAGAAGAGGACAGACTGAGTGCACTATAATTAGTGTTTTAATATCTCCATGCCGCAGTGCTCACTTATAATATCAGTTCACAGGAGCATCGGAACCCATCACGGTGCTATCTCACCTTTAGACAGCATTCAAGGTAGTTCAAATGAAGCAAGTCATCGGCTGTAATGACGCTGTCGAAATCTCCTCTGAGAGCGTGGTCGAGTTCCTCGTGTACCTTGGCCAACTTCGACGGGTGAAGGCCCAACATGTAGAGCGTCCAACTTACTCCAGATGCAGTCGAATCGGTGCCCTGCAGGAGTTTGAAGGCGTAGAAAAATAGATAAGGCAGAAGTCCATGTCACACACATGTTACGCTCCTGACAATGTAACCGCATTCGACTGCCTTTCTCAAAGAGTGTAGAGGCAAATATGTCGGTTGAAACAGGCTGTACCCGCCATCTCCACTGCTTGAAGCGTCACGCCTTCGAGGGGTACTCACATCCGACACCATAATTGCCACCCATGAGGGTGCGCCTTCATTGCGAGGCTTGCAGTTGCCGAATATTAAAATCCCACTGGGCGCAGTTAGAAATTAAAAACAAAAAAATAAACACCCAGGCTAAGTGGTAACTACGTATATCTTTTCGTTCGGAATATCGCCGGCCTTCCGTGGCCGAAAAAAAAAAGAACAATAGGCCGTTAATTTTGTTACATCAAAGACGGACAAACATTCAAGAGTGCGAAGACTTACTTGAGTGCAAATAAACGTTACTTTACTGATAGCACTAAAATTGAGTGTAGGATGACGCAAGTTTCATAGAAGACGAAAGCAACGCTCGTGTGCGTTTAGAGCACATGTGCTACTGCTTGGAGCTCCCGTTAACAACGCTCAGGCGTCACTGATTGTTGGCAATATATTTCTTTGTGATAACGCGGGACAGGTGACGACGTCATTGACACAGCGTCATGGCAAAGTCTGACTGGATTTGTTAATTAAGTTATTGGACGTGGAAAAAGGAAACTGTTGAGAAATATGGGTTAGGATGCTGCAGAGAAGAGCGATTGAGCGAATTGTCGCATCAGTAAGAGAACAATTTAATATGTCAGGTTTATTAGCCGGCTTCTATATTTTTGATACAAAATGGCACACTTTACGGCTATAGGTGGCTATACTGAGTAGAATTTTACCTGAAGAGACGGGATCACTCTACTAGATAGGCACACTCAAAAATATTTATTTGAAGCTCTAGTTTTGTAGAAACTACAAAAAGCGATCAGTAAAGGTAGCCGTAACATATGCCGCGGTATGTTACCTTCTCGATATCTATTTTCGAGACTGCATGATCATCTATGCGCAGTTATACTACCTGTTAAATGACCTTTAAAATTTGCAACCAGCGAGCATCAGTTTTTGACCACAAAATCGGCGTATCGGAACCGTAATGTTATAGTTTTTAAGCCCGAAAAAAAAGTAAGAGAAAACAAAAAAGTTCGCCCGCATCTGCCCTAAAGTGTGCAAACCGGTTGATCGGGTGAGTGACGGCGATATCGGCACAAAGAACAAAGAAAGCGAAATGCATTACCCCCCCCCCCCCCCTCTCTAACCCGCCTAGTATAAACATTTAAGGTTTCGAGGCATATAATCGACATTTGTTCATTTGATTCTGTTTTATCGGTAGAGATGACGACCAAATTGTTAAATGTTGGGCACGAGCAGCCTGTTCTTTCCTTTTTTTTTTTCTTTTCTAAATATCTCATCCTAGTGTCTTTGGCTTTCGGCGGCTGATCTGAAGGCTACCGGATAAATTACGGTAGTATCTCGACGAAGGCAAAATTCAATGGCACCCGCGCGTTGTGCGATGTCAACGCAGTTCAAACACCTTACGTGGTCTAAATTGATCCAGTGCTCTCCACTACGGAATCCCTAACAACCTGAGACTTGTTTAGAATTTAAAACCCAGAATCCTCAAATGATATGTCGCAAGCGCTGATTACGAGGTCTAAATTCGGGCATGCGAGAGCTAAATCTTAGGATGAAATATCTCGGTAAAGCAGCAAATGAAACATGATGAACATGTTGCTTCAAAACAGTGTGCTGAACACCTTTTTCCCAAGAAATATTATCACTTTCAACTTCCAATTTCGACTTTATTCGTTCAGCAGCACAACGTAGTACTAGGAGCGCGGCAAAAAAAGCCAACAAAATCGTCGGCTGGGTGGGAACCGCGTCCCCGTTACAAACAATAGTGGCAGTGGCAGAGAGAGCTATTTGACTCATTTGTGTGGATAATTTCTGTAACTTCAGTGTCCAAAATGGAGAAATTCAGTTGCATTTGGTACAATATGCCAGCCACTCTTGCGACCTCTGAATGACGATATAGAATATTAATGATCCGGCAGTGAACGTATGGATAAGAGAGTGTTTGGGCCTTATTGTGGAATAAAAGAGACAAGCGTTTTCAAGAGAACCGAGGAGCTTTCCTTGTACTAAGCAAAATGAATAAAAAACAAAGGTTGCGAATGTGAAGCCATCTTGGCGAGGGAAGAAAAGTTTAATTGATACTAAGTCTTCATTAATCTGCAATGTAAGTTGTACAGCTGTAGTTACTCCCTCTATCGCTGGCTCCAGATCAGACGTTACCTTTTCTTTTAGTAAGTAGCGTTCTTTCCATATAATGCACTATATAGAAGCAGTATTGTAACGCCCCATCCTAATTGTACAACATTGTAAAGCAATCTTTTTGTCGATAGACTGATTACATCCAGTCAGAAATGATATAGCGAAACAGGCGCAGAATTCATATTTAACTGGCGTTGGAGTACACAGCCTATCCTGCTGCTTCAATGTCGTCGTTTTGATAAAGATTGCCCGAAAGCTTTCTGCGGCGACGTTACTGCCAACGAGCAGGAGGCATCTGTGCACTTACTGCGAATATAATGGAATCGATGTCATTCTTGACTTCCTCGATAGAATAAGCGGGATCCTTGATGCTGTAAGTCAGCAGGGAGTCCAAGAAGAGTGACGATGAATCGGCCATCGCATTGGGTCTTTTCCAGCCTACATCCTTAGTGTTCGCAGATTGGCTCTTCAGAAGGATCTCTTTCCGCTCCCGAAGTACCTACCGTATAAAGAAGGCATATTTCGCATGATGTTAGGAAAACAACACTGCGAAAAGTTTTGTTGAAAAAAAAAAAAAAACGAAATTTTTTGCAGCGGTCCTGCCAGAAATTTTCTGTTCTGCTATGTTTTCTGTTTTTAATTTTTCTGTGATTTTACAGTTTTTTCTGTTTACAACTGATAGAAAAGTTTTGTAAATTGACAAACATTTTCGGTTATACGGCGCTTTCTATTTTTATTTTTTTTCTCACAGTTAAAACATTGATGCAAATATATCTTTTTTTACTGGTATTTCATTTCACATGTTTTTCTGCCTGTAACGATAATAAAATAGCGTTAATCGCCAGTTTCCTCATTGAACACCATTTTTAATGTGAAAGCCTTGCTTACTCCACCTCACAAATATCTCTCGGCGCTGGCCATAGAGTTTCTTACTCTTACCTAGAGGGAAAGCTGTGCTGCCGTCTATGGAAGTTTACATGGAGTTTCCAGACGGCCAGTTCAGCCACCATGGGCGCTCAAAGCATCATGGGCCGGAGAGCTACCGAGTGCAGAACTACAACTTTTGGCCAAAACTAATGCAAATATAAACGTTGTTCTACCGTAAATAAGGTCCTAAGATTGAATATTGTGACTATAAATTGCAAAAAGAGAAAGAAACAGCATGTCAGTGTGAGATTTATTCAATATAAGCGATGGCTCTTTCTCCTATTCGCTTAGTTTTGAGCAGCACAAATACCAATATTTCGCACTTAATAGGCAAACTTTGAAATAAAAAAATGTTATGAAAATATTTATCGTTGTGCAATCACTTAATGAAATTTTTAGTGGCATTTCAGGAAACAGAAACCATTTATTAGCGACGTCTGCTTTTGCGCCTTCGCTACTATGGCTTTCGCGGTCTATGTACGCACCTTCAGATGATGATGATGATGACGAAAAAGAAACATTGCAGTGACGCCACTCCACGTACCCGAGAAAAACCGACTGTCCCGCAACAAGTAGCTCACCGGCCCATGATTCTTAGCGCGCCCATGGTGGCTGAAGTGCAGCGCCCTCAGCTTTCCCTCTAGGTAGTGTAAGGAACTCTATGGCACTGGCAATGCTCGATGGCACCTATAAACATGGCCACGCAATAGCCGTTGTCCACCTTACGAAAAGAGACAAGTGGAAAAATGCATAACAGATAGCACTGTAGCAGGGAGCCAACCAACAGCGTACCTCAATGTGGTGCCGTTAGTTACCTTCTTTCTAATCGAAATTGTTACGCAGCCGATCGTCGGACAGCGCTTTCAATGTTGTCATACCATTTGGCTTTCTATTTAGCAGTTACCTACTATTCAAGTAAAAAATCAGCTTGCGATAGCAAATAAAACAGACGGCAAAAATATATCGAATTGTTTGCCTTCCAATCAAGGTTTCGGCTGGAAAACAGAAAATTACGTTTTTTTTTCGCGAACGTATTTCGGTCAGTGAAGTAGAACAGATATTCTCTGTACGGGGACAAAAATTTTCTCAAAAATACCTGTGATTTCACACACACTAAAACAGGTAAAAAGCAAAATTACTGCATACCGTGTAGCTGAACATCTGCATCTTCTGGACTGTGTTTTTAAATACTTGTCCCTCCTTCGTCATGTCATAGATTCGCTGCGTCCACAGCCATGGTCGGCATCCGCGAACCGCAGTCAAGTAGGACAACCTTTAAGAAACAAGTGTCGTGTACATGAAAGCTTATAAATGAGCCAGATAAAAAAAAAAAAAAAAAAAAAAAAAAAACTGATGACATGTTTACCGCAGTTGAAATGGGAACCTAACTAACCAAACGGTAACTGACAGATCGGTCAGTGGGCATACCACGTAACACAAATTTCTAAAAAAGCAGATCGAGTTCTGGGGTATTTTCGGCGAACACTACGTCTAGCAACACCATCGTTAAAATCACTAGCCTATGTAACATTTGTACTGCCCAAACTAGAGTATGCATGCCCTATTTGGGACAATAATCAAAATCATAATCTTCCTAACACACTAGAGGCAATAAACAACCGTGCCGCTAGAATAATCTTCTTCGTTTATTATTATCATGAAAGTGTCATCAAACTTGCAATGCTCATCTCTCGAATTTAGCCAACCGGCGTAGCATCGAAAGACTATGTCTGTTTCATAAATTCTATTATAATGTTCCGCACGAGTCACTTATCGTCCCTGCATACCGCACCTCTACCCGCACGAACCACGGAAAGACCACCTATCCTCCGCAAGCCCGTACATCTCCGCATCTATATTCATCTTGCGTGCGCACGGCGAAAGACTGTAATGACTTGCCTGCCGACGTCGTGTTCCATACTTACCCATTACTATTCAAATCATCACTCGAAGCAATATTATGCCCTGTAACCCACTCCCTCAAGTAATGCCCCTTCAATGGAGCACTTGAGGGTGTAATAAATAAAAATAAAAACATTACGAAACCCCAGAGATCGATACTATATCGACGCTAGTTATCATCATCATCATCCGGACTATACCCACTGTAGGGCGAAGGCCTCTCCCATATTCCTCCAATTAACCCGTTCCTGTGCAAGATGCATCCACTTGACCCCTGCGAACTTCTTTACCACATCTACCTACCTAATTTCCTGCCGCAAACTGCTACACTTTCCTTCTCTTGGAATTCAGTTGGTTACTGTTAGAGACCATCGGTTATCTCCTCTTCGCACTAAATGTCCTGGCCATGCCTATTGCTTCTTAATTTCCACTAGAATGTCACTTACTCAAGTTAATCCTCTGATCTACTCTGCACGCTTCCTATCTCTTAACGTTACACCTACCATTTTCTGTTCTATAGCCCTCTGCGGTGTCATCACCTTAAGTAGAACCCTTTACGTCAAATTCCATGTTTCAGCCCCATAGGTTAGTACTGGTATAGGATGCAACTGCTGTACACTTTCCTCTTGAGTGATACCGAAGCTGCTAGTCGTAAAGTGTGAATACCTTCCAAATGCTCTTCATTCGAATCGTATTCGCCTAGTTAATTTCCTTTCGATTACTACCTGTCCTAAGTAGACATATTTGCCTACCACTTCCAGCGCTTCGTTACCTACTGTAAACTGCTGTTCCTTTCCCAGGCTGTTCAACATTATTTTAGCCTTCTGCGTATTAATCTTTAGACTTACCTTTCTGCTTTTCCTGTCTAGATCATTAATCATTAGTTGCAATTGGTCCTCTGAGTCACTAACAAGGCAATGTCATCAGCGAATCGCAGATTACGGATATGTTCTCCATCGACCCTGATGCCTGACTGCTCCCATTCCATGTCTTTGAATACACCCTCTAAGCCAGCTGTAAATAGCACTAGGAAGATGGTGTCTAATTGCCTAACATCTTTCTCTCCACGCCTAACACGCTCTTCACTATGACCTATTTATTCCTTTTCTGTAATTATAATGCCCATGTAGGAGTAGACACTTGAGGGAACTTTGATTCCCTCAAAACGAGTTGTTAATCTGCAGTTGGCTATACATCATCGGTGGTTATAGCCGCATCGAAGGGGGATAGGTAGGGGCAGAGATGTGGGAAATAGTTTGAGAGCTAATTGTATCAATGTCTGCGCGTTTTTGCACAACTTGCGATATACAGCGGTCGGTGTAAGCACTCAGTTATGTATTGAATTGGTTTTCATATGCAGGCAGGTGCGACGTTTTTGTGATAAAGGATCAAAGAGAATGAACGCTTCCACATGAAAGTCCTATTCTTCCTGCACACATTGGGATATACTCTGCCTGAGGGTGCGTGCTGGGTTGTGGAATATATTTTAAGATATGGAATGAGAGGAAGGTTTAGTAAAGCTCTTTCGCACGTTATAATGGCTGGCACTGGTCGGCGCTTTGGCTTTTTCACATTTCCTGTCATGAATGCCGGCTGCAAAGGCGGAAGTCAACCGCATAGGGTTCTACGTCAGAGTGGACGTAACCCGCGACGATGGATGAATATGTAATGCGCTCGACTACGAAGTTTAAGGCCGCGGGTTCGGCTCTAGCCAGATTTGCTAGTTTATTCATCTACCGCAAGCGCCGAAGCTGACCCTTTCTGTCCAATGCGGCATATATATGTCGTAATCTACTGCGTTTCTTTGGCGCTGAGAATGAACAAATGCTTGGAGCATCGCTTGCTCACAAAGCAATACCTAGTCTGACTGGCTGCAGCAAGTCTATATCATTGAGCGAAGATAAAGAGTGTAGTTTCTTTTTGTTGTCATCTGGTGCTAAGGGTAGAGTTTCGCAATAATACCTAACGGGAAAGGGGTGCTGCTCTCGTTTATCACTCGCATTTGGCTTGGCACTCAAATGGCCGAAAACATTGGCTGAAGTTTAGCAACACCCCTTTACTCAAACAAAACCTCCCATAAATGATTTGCCCAGTAGCCCAGTACCAAATATGCCCTCGCCATAAATCTGTCGAAGTCGAGAGAAAGGTGCTATTCAAATTATTTGCCGCCATGCAATGGAAGGCATCGTTGGGAAGCTACAATACAGATGCCAAATCCCCGTTAATGGCAAGAGAGTAGACAAACAAGATGCGAATCGATCTATACCTCCTTGCGTTTCCATGTTGGAGATCGCATTCTTCAAGAATTCGCATTGAGTCAGTAGCGGCTACTTTCGCTCTAGGCAAAAATGAGAAACTCTAGGTTGTGAGGAACAGGCCTTCTGTAAGCATGTGTGTCAATTAAAGTAACAACATGACAGGAAACACACTGGCGGCCGTAAATCGAGAGTGCCTACTAAAAACTGTTCGTAGATAAACCCGATGTTCAGCTCCGTGCACTAAGCCGTCGGAATGACCTAGCGTTCAATATTCAAGGCGCCGAGCAAACTTTAGCGTCCGAACGCACTTACAGAAACTGCAGGTGCGGATACACGCGTTGCGGAACCGTAGTGGTTTATTCACGCTGAGCTTCGAATAATCCTCACGCAGTCATTCAGTTTGACATTCTACGTTGGCGTGATAACTGTCCATGTGCACTCGTAAACTCAGCCTCGAATTGGCCACTCAATCCTCAGTCGCGAGCGAGTTACGGTTAGCCAACAGAGTGCACTGCACGGTGAGAAGTGCGGAAAGTGGCTCAGTTAGACCACTAGTCTAGATAACCCGTTTGACTCACCGATTGAAGCAGCTGCCAAAGAAGTTCGTATCGTCCTGCTGCGTATTCAGCTCAACTCCCATGCACACGCCTGCATGAGGTAATATCAGGATCTGGAAAAATAGCTCGCCTTCTCGAAGTCAGATCAATAAGAATAACCGCAACAATTCTCCTCCTTTGTGTGAAAATATTATTTACTCTGAACATTTATTTACTTTTTTATTCTAAATAATTTAAAGACCCCAGTAATGGGCACCAAGCCACAAGAAGGACATATTAAGCGCGATGTCAACATAAGGTACAAAATACAAATCTGAACGAGGCAGAAATTTCTCGTTATAAAAATGCAAAGCGGCCCAGCGCTTCAATGGTTACAAAAAAAAAAAACGATAGCAGAAAGAAATAAACAGGCACCGAACGGCGAATGGAAACTGGATAATGCCTTATAGTGAACAATAAATACGGCGCACAAAAAACAAAGTGCAGTTGATCGACGTAGGTCAGGTTTGAGCTCGTACTCATAACATTGACCACTGACCTTAACGTTCGTACTGTACTTTGACGTCTGTATTACGAAGATATTTTACGTTCGAGGTAGCGTCTTACAATGCACATTTAAGGATATGTGTAATGTGAAGACCTTGCCGAACTTCGTGCTGCTGTGAAGTATATCTCTGACCAGACTCTTCAAAAATGGGCTGTGTTCTGTGATTCTAAACCTGTCCTACAATGTGTTCAATCGGTCTTGAGCCATGGCGACCATGAGTAACTTGTAGCGGAGGTTTGACGTCTGCACCACCAGGAATTACAAGAGGGTCACGAAATCATCTACCAATGGCTACCAGGCCATAGTGGAATTGTTGGCAACGACTTGGCTGACGATGCTGCTCGATCGGCTCACGATACAAACCAGCATTGTCCAGATACCATTGACAAGAGCCGACGTAGCAAGGTACCTACGACTGCTCGCACCGCTTTTACCTTTTACTTCAACTGCAGATACCATTCGGTTTCTCCGCTATGATGCTACAACGTTGTGTCGCCTGTGGCTAGGAGTGGCGTTTACAAGCGCCTATTCCCATCTGATCGGAATGGCAGACTCTCCATAGTGTGAGCAGTGCGGGTGTGATGAAAGGATTGCACACATACTTAGTGACTGCCCTCAGTTTAAGCGTGAGCGTGCCTTCCTGACTTCTACACTCCGCCGCTTGGACTCTCGCCCCCTTACTGAAGCTAAAATTCTGGGCACTTGGACGACACTTTCATCACAAAGGAAAGCAGTGAAGGCCCTCCTTAAGTTTTTAAAGAACTCGGGGTAGAGTTCTAGACTTTAAAGGGGTCATGACAGCTAACATTTGAGCATAAACTGATTGTTGCGTTTTACTCCACACACGTTAAGTTATATATCCTCGAAATTTGAACCCATTCGGTGCAGTAAATAGTTTTAAAATGAAATTTTATTATAAATATTGAAATCAGATTTCCGGTCTGGCAACCCTTAGCCGCTGATGTCACATCGAAATCTCATCTCTATGTCTGCTATTCGCTGTGTCGGCTGCGGTCTTGCATTCACGCCGCGGATGCTGGTCACTTTTTTTTTTTCAGCCCAAATATTTTATTCGCGTGTTTTTTTTTTTTATTTTATTTTACAAGCCTTGACTATAATCTGCCACCTTAGTGACCCTCGCACTTGTTTCGGGCTTCGTCTAGAGTTTGTCGAGGAGGCCGAAATCGATGGCCTCATGCTGTATTATTTAGGCATACAACAGAAGCATATTATTATTACGTTGTGAGAGTTAGCTTGTTTAGCAACAAAATGCTCCCGCATATAAAAAGGTGCATATCCAACGTTCTCTTCCGCCGTGTGCACAGCGAAAGGGGGGAGGGGCTAGCGTCGTGTTGCTGATTGCTGAGCTATTGCCCGTCGCTCTTTCGGTTCAAAACTAAGAGGAAATCCCAAACACACGTTGACGCAAGAGCATACCTTACGACATTAGATAAGCAGACAAAACTCTTGAATAAGGCGGTATGCTTTGACATGCTGTTATTTCCGCGTGTTAGCCAAACTTAATTATTTTCGGCTTGTAAAGAATTTTTTTTCTTTCAAAACTATGTTCAGTACGTCTGGCCACTGGCAGCGCACGAAAGCAAGCTCCGCCACCGCCGTTTCAGTCCCAGCATCGCAAAACCCAACGCGATTCGAATACGCTTCATTGCCCGCACCGAACAAGAGCCTCCCATCTACCGCCATGTCCGCGTCTCGCCTTCTCCGCAGCCGCGCGCGCGACTGCGACCGACTCCTAAGCCAAATGACGTCTCGTGAGTGCTTCAGCGTAAACACAGTAAACATACACCATTTAGTATTTAGTCTGTGAGCTCTCAACTCCCGCAGGAATGCGCCGACTCGCGTATTACGACTGCCCCCAGCGTATTGCTGATGAGAAGGGGGAACATATAAAGTGTAGTCGCTTGTTTTTCTTTTCCTAACACAGTTCAGCTACAGACCAGCGCAGCCTTTCAAGCCGTTAACTCATCGGGTGCCAAGTTCTCGCTCGGCCTCCGATCACGGTCCGACCAAAACAAATCGGGCGACCGTCCGCTGATCAGTTCCATCGGCGTCGCGAGGCCGAAAACCCCACACTACGGTGATGAGCGACCGTTGGTTGGGCTGGCGTTGAACCGGTGTAATGCGACAGATCGTGCGTCGATAAGCAATGGAACCTAACCGGGCAGATCACTGACTGGGACCGTGCCTTATACTGAAGAAAACATGCCTTACTCTACATCGCTTTCGTGCGGTAACATATCTTCATTGAGCACATCTGTATGAGGGACGACTACTATGGCAATCGTCATGGAGGAAGGAAAGAACTTAGGAGAAGCCCTGACGTCATTTTTTTCAAGCCGGCGCGGCCGCGCCGCGACCGGACGCTGCAACGTCTCTCCTCCTCTTTTACCCTCTGTATTTGTTTTTCTCCGAGACGCTCACGTACCTAGGACCCTTAACAACACTGTTGCTAGTGGCCCGAGTTTTCATAGCAACAGCGTCGCCGTTGCTAATGGCCCGACTTGGCTAACCCTAAATTTTGACGTCACTTCCGCCACATTTTTTCTAATGCACTTTCTCTAGTCTTGACAAAGTGTCTTCCGTAATCCCCCCCCCCCCTCTCTCTCTCTCTCTTGGTGTGCGTAAATACGACTTGATTTCTTTTCCGCTCTGCAGTACTCATGCCCTGACACTATTCAGCGCTTCCATTTCATAAAAAAACGACGGTGGTAGGGGGATGCCACTTTCACGAATGATGAAGAGAGAAAGATAAAATAGTTAGAATAGAACTAGTGCAGAGTACCGAAGTGTGACATCACCCTTCGTTTTGATTACTGGTGCTATGCCACTTTGGACGCGTTTTGAGAAACTCTGAAAGAGCTTCCTGGGTAATCAGACGAACAACTGAGATTTGCAAACCTCTTCAGTCTGATTTGTGCTTTTATCACTCTAAAATACTCTCTATGTTCCGAGAGCTCCTGCAGATGTCACGGACCATCAAATGATGAATTCAGTGAACTCTTCGGACATAAGAGTAGGTAACGGATGATGGCGCCATAAATTTCATTTTGTTGATTTTTATGATTAGTCAGTTTATGCTTGCTGGCCGATTAGAAACCTTTGCAATGTGGAAATCCCCATTATTTTAGCCCTTATTTAGCCGGTGAGCATAGCTATCTCCAAACGCCACAGACGAGCAGTGCAAGCCAGCATTGTTTAGCGAGCATCTAGAATACCAGCGTAGACTAATCGACCGGGCTGTATAACCGCAGCAATTGCAGCTGCTTTAAACTAACAGCTCCAACTAGCAAGACCGCCAATATCTCTGTTGACTTTATAAATGTTTTTCATTTATTGTTGCAGCTCTCAGAAAGTCGATTGAAGTTTGTTCAAACGGTCCTGCCTTGATGTCTTCAAACATACGCCCTAAAGGCTTCCTGATTTTACGCAATCACTTGATTGCAAATTAACTTTTTTTTTGCATTGCTTATTGTAGACTTTCTTGGACCAGAGTCCCTGAATGAAATGGGAGAATTTCGTGTGTCGTATTTATATAAAGACATCGTCAGCAACTTACGGGCCATGGTGTCCACGAAGCACTTCTGGAGCCCCTGGAAACAGCTGAAAGGTTTGTGAGGATTTTCCCGCATAAATCGTTCTATCTGGTCGATGAATCCATCACTGTTCCGATGGAAAACGTCCATGTAGTACTCCAACACGCGTGCATGGAATGCAGGGGTGAACAGTTTTCTTTTCTGTCTCCAGGGCTCTCCTCGACTTAGATGAAAAGAAAGCAGTGGGAAAAAATTAGGAAGCGCTCTCCGGTTATCAGTACCACAAAATTACGAAAAGAAAACAGTGCTATATACCGTCTCTGACAAATGTAACCAGGCGGCGGGGCTTGCTTGTCCGCCGAATATAGTGGAGCACTTACGGCATTCGTAAAAATCAAGATCATGTACCAACTAACTCGTCAAAAAGTACTGCTAAAGTCGGAAAGGTCTCAAAATTCAAGAACGATGTTCTTGCACAAATTTCAAGCTTAATAGGTAACGCAAGTGCTTCACTCCACGGCTAAGTCAATAAACACTCAGTTTCTTGGCTACTTTTGGCAAAGATTGTGCTTGACAAGCGCTCATAAATGTCGCAGACAAATAGCCCATATTTTTCAACGTAGCAAGTAAGGTAGCTTCTAAACTGAAAAAGAAAATTGAGGTGGACACCTTGCATATTTTGCACCTGCCGCGGTGGTGCAGTGATTAGAGCTCTCTACTTCTGTGTCCGAGGATGTGGGATCAAATCATGGCCGCGGCAGCCGCTTTCTGATAGAGCGGAAAAGCAGGGCTCCCTTGTGCTATGCGATGGCAGCTTGCGTCGAAATTTCCGAGCCCTCCACTACGGCATCTTTCATCGCCTGGGTCGCTTTAGGGGCATAAACCCCCATAAACCAAACCAAACCTTACAGATTTTGAAATAGTTTCCTGAGCGTCACTCGCATCTTCGAACCGTTACGTGGCTTCGTGCTGTCAGTTTCTCAGTATGTAAATTTAAATTCGACGCTTGTGATGTTTGCGCGTGGAAAGACAGCTTGCTTTACGCAGTGCTTGAATGGATTGTCAGCAGCTTATTAGAGACAAAACAAACGTACAGATAATGCTGCGCGTTACTAACCTGGTGAGAAGGTTGTTGGGCCCCAGCCAAGCAGCGATGAAGTCGTACATGGGTGGCTTTGCAAGGTTGTCCTTACTAGAAAGAAGTGGCTGCAAATAATGCATCTCATTTAATACTGGGGGAAAAAAAAATCTGGAACAGTGTTTTGTCAAATCATTATTTTTCTTTCTGGTTAATGCTTCTGCTTCTTTGATTCCAGTTAAGCAGTCTTGTCTTTATTAACGAAATCTCCAAGTAACGCTGCCTGGTGCTTAAAAATAATAGAGGGCACTTTGGACCCCTAAAGTGGGATGAGGCAAAAGCCATTATAGCGCGGTGGATCGTAGCCCTCCACTACGGCACCTTTATCTCTCTCTCTCGTATTTCACTCCCACCTTCCTCCCTTCCTTTACGGCGTGGTACATGTGTCACCGGAAAATTGTGACAGATAACTGCGCCTTTTGTATCCTGTAAATCAATTCCGAACGCCGCTGATGCCTGTTGTACTAACGCCTCCTAGACAGCTGGTTCTGCTTCTGTTCGCTGTGTGGTGCGGTGTTCGAGGAAGCGCCAAATGAGAGGCGCCGCACGGACGCCTGAATCGGACGCCCGGCTCGGTCAGCTTCGTATATGCATGAATCGCCTGATGACGTCATGACTTGTCGTAACGGCACAGCGCGCGCAACTCGTCGAACATAACCAGCATTTCATTGAACGCATCAAAGTTCACCGGCGTTCTATAATTCGTTTACAGTAAATGAAAGGTGCAGTATCTGTCACTCACGGAATCCCGCTATCATTCTCACGGTAACAAGTGAAGTTATGAAGAGCGTTTCATGATGAGGAGCATGACGCAGTTGGTAAAGCGCTCGGTGGGGATCCAAGGGATGGACCTTTGATTCCCGGTGGAGACAAGGTTTATTAATTTATTCCCTCGCTCTCGAAAGCGTGGCACCTCTGATAACAATTCTTTCTGTCGACGCATTAAGCATTAAATGCGTTGCCTTAATAAATCTTATCTGTAGCCAAGAGCAGCAAAATTTTAAGAGGAGAAAAGAGTGTCGATCCTGTCACGTATGTGGTCAAAATATAAAATCCTGGTTGAATTAGTCCTTACTGGTTTTTGCGTTCTCTTAACCATTCAGACAATCAGACAGCAAATCGCCGAACTAAAACTAGGTTTGCTCCTTACACTGTCTCTGAACCCTCCTTTATTTTGGCACTCGCACACTTATACAATTCAGCTTCTTTGTAAGTGCAGTGCCCTTTACACCATCGGCAAAAAGAAAAAGAAATCTTAGACCATATATTTTTGCAACACAACTTTAACATAGAATTCTCAGACATCACGTGTTGATATTCGAAGTTTATGTCAAGCTTTTCTAATCACTAAAACTTCCACATCACACACGTACCATGTCCGGTGAGAGAAGCCATTTCACGAGATTAAGGCGAAAGTCTTTAAGCTCTCATCGTTGTCAGCAGGAGCTGTCCGCAGAGCCTGCATGTCAGCAGAGAGTGTCACGCTTTCGAGAGCGAGAGTTAAAAATACATTAATAAAATTACGGGGGACTTAAGCGACTACAGTAGTGAAAGGCGAAATCCTGAGTGCCGCATTCTGCTACGCAGCTGACCCTAATTAGTCGTTAATTATTTAGTAGGAATTTATTAGATAGAGACTCATTAAATGTGCGAATAATTCAATCAATCCCTAATTAGATAATTAAAAAATACCTAATTAGTCATCAATTAGTAATTATTTCGTATAATATTAGTAATTGGTCTTTTTTTTTTACATATGGCCACATAAGGCAACGCATTCACTCACAGTGTGGTGGTGATCACTGATTGGTTGAGAACTCTATGACGTCGTCCCGCCTCGGCCAATCAGAGCCGCCGCAAAAGCGGGACACACTTCGTCCATGACAGCATGAGCCATTAAAGGCTTTCGCCTTATTAAAACTTGTCTCCACAAGTAATCGAACCTCCTCCCTTATATCCCCCGCCGAGCGCTTTACCACTGCGCCACGCCCCGTATTTTGATTTCTTTTTTGACGGTCAACAAAGTACATACATAAATAAAAATCACTTGTCTACCTAGGCTTAAGCGATGTATAAAAACTTTTTCATTTTCATCCATCCTTCGATCACATCCATCCACTGAGGCTGCTCAGGCTGACTAAAGAGAACATCTCTGAGAAATGTTACACTTTCAAAGAAGTTGTCCCTGACCGATCGTACATCTTCTTCTGCATGCCTAAATTCCACCCGCGGATTTAGAAGAGTATTTCACGATTCGGGGGGTGGTGCACGCAAAATGATCGTGAAACGCTCTGCATAATTCCCCTTGTCTACCATAAGGATGACAGCGGGATTCCGCGAGTGACAGATACTGCGCCTTTCCTTTCCCGTAGAAGAATTATAGAACGCCGGTGAACTTTGATGCGTTCAATGAAATGCTGATTGCGTTCGACAAGGGACGCGCAATTTACCGTCACAGGTCATGGCGTCACCAAGCTGACCCCTCTGGGCGTCCTATCCAGGCGTCCGTGCAGCGCCTTTCATTTGATGCTTCCTCGAACGCCGCACCACACAGCAAACAGAAGCAGACCAAGGTGTCTGGAAGGCGTTAGTACATTAGGCATCAGTGGCATTTCAAATTGATTTACAGGATAGGAAAGCGCAGTATCTGTCACAATTCTCCGGGGACACATGTACCACGCCGTCTTGTCTGTTTTGCGCTACAATATCGCTATGTTCATGCACCAACAAGCCCAAAAAGCTACGCTTTTGAAAAAAAAGAAAGGAAGGTGGGAGTGAAAGAAGAGAGGGAGATAGAGGTGCCGTGGTGGAGGGCTATGATCCACCGCGCTATAATGGTCTCGCCTCATCGCACTTTAGTGATCCAAAGTGCCCTCTAGATTTTTTTCTAACCACGTAGAGAAAAGTAAATCTATGGAAATTTGGTCTTACAAAAGACTATCAGCTGAGCATAGTTCTTAAGCATAATATGTTATTAGTTGTCATTCTAGACAAACGCAGGCGAACCTGAAGACGAACACCCTTTTCTTTTGTTTGTTGACGTTTTTCTCTTTTTGTGCCTTTCACCGACCCTTATTTATTCTCAGCGTTGAATAAAGCGCGTTTGTTGCTAGTAAGCGCTTGTCGTGTGTGATCTTTCCTCAGTGTGCTCGTCTATTGAGGTTTAGCATCCACTATGAATCGTTATCAACAAGCCCAACTTCTTACCCTTGTTGATAGACATGTTATTTGCTATTGTAGTTTCTTCTTTGAACCGGTGATTTCTTTGAGGCTTCAGAAACACATGAGCGAAAACATCATTTCTTATAGCGAGCGCTCAGACTCAATTAGTTTTCATGAAAATACAGTTTCAAAAAATAAAAAAGAAAAAAAAGCTGGAGGAATAAATAAAGTTGTTTTTATTCACCAGTCTTGTAGAAATATGACCGAGATCGAAGCTACAGTATTCATTGTTTTTTAAAGGCTCGAGTTCGTGAGATAAACATTGACATGCTGGAGCTCACAATTCTATAAGGCCATTTTTAGAAAGCCTGAAGAACGCGCACGTGATGGCGTAGACGTTGACGGGAATATATAATAGAAAAAGTATTGAACTTAGTATGTTTATGCTGGGTTACATAATTTTCAAGCCACCTCCGTAATAGCGCGTAAAATACATTCAACATGTTTTGTTGCCAGTTGCGTCTAGTGTTCATTTGTTTTATTTCACTCACCTCAACTGCTTCAGGAGTATGCAGAACCACGATGGGTGTCATTCCGATGTAAGCTTTGAAAGTTTTTCCTTTGTAGGTATCGCACAACTCCCGTATGACGCTGAATAATCCTGAAAGAGTGGAGGAAGCCGCAATGATGCAAACGCTTGTAAAAGAAAGAAGGTTTTGGGCAACGTGACCGAAAAGAAAGAAGGAGGTTGTCCAGAAGAATGCCGGTTCCTCGCTGTTCCTGCAATGGAATAGCTACGGATGACAAGGAAACGCTTACTGCTCACTCTGTTCTGAATTGGCTACACACTCACACTGGCCGAACGCGTCCGCCAGTGCAATGAGAGATTGAAACTGCTCAAGACACATGACACGCTTCTGTAAGCGTATACTCTACGTTGTGGCGATCGACCCTCGAAGCACTTGCCAAATAGAAGCTTCCGAGCTGTGTGATTTTGTTGCGTGGCTTTCATGTAAGAGCTACAATGCGTTCTGTTTGCACACTTTCTGTTGTGCCTGAGTTTAGCTTGTGCGTCCCACTCGCATCCTGTCGATAGCTGGGTGGCGCGTAAAGTTTTCGCCTTCTCCTCGTTTCCAGTGACCCGTCAAAGACGACTGGCGGCTATAGCTTCAAGACGCTTCCGCTAGCGGCCGGTTTCTTGCTACGCATCAAATACTCGTTTAGGTGACAGCTGCGCACTGACTGCAAGTACACGCGCGCCAGCAGCCGGAAAGTAGTTGCGGCCCGTTCCTTCTCTTGAGGCATACTGGCCAACATGGCCAAGAGGTCAGCGCTATGGTTCCAGCATCAGAATATCGAAGTTGCTTCAGTAACAGACAGGGGCATCTCTTAGGGCGACCGCAGAAAGGGCAAGTTTAGTTTTGCTCGAAAGGAATTGGCCCTCCTCTCACGCGTTCTTTTCGAGTCGGTCGCGGTTTCTTCTTCCTCCATATTATTCTCCCGTCAGTAATGGTTGCTCTTATGAAATGTGATCGAGAAGGACAGACCTAGGGCTGAAGTTCAGTCATGAATCAGAGGAAAAAAGCCGGTTCACTTGGCTTTCTTGATCAGAGTAAAAATATCATATTGAATAGAATGAACCGTTAATTGGTTCCCGAAACATTTAGGCAGGTTTCTCAACTTAGGTAGCTCTTTAATAAATAAAGCCTGACTTCTGGTAGCCCCACTACCATTTTTTTGGCGTAGATCAGTTGTGACTTGTGAGCATACTGGCAAAGTGAGTGTCATGGTTACGGTCGCGATTTTCTTTTGCAAGCCATCACTAAAATGTGAATGACTTTCAATACATACGCTCTAAAAAGACAGTAAATGCTTTGCTCCTGAAAGGCGATTTCCACAAGACACTCCGCACGGATGAACTGAAGAAAAGGCAAAAAGAACAAAGAGCACTGCGGTTGGGCACTATAGTAGAGGGTCATAGACAGCGAACTATCGTGCACAAACACCTTATCACATTTTCTAGATTTATCAGTTTACGTTGCAAGACCAGACATGAGTGCACCGTATGACATATGACTTTAGAGAACTTCTTTTAATAAACGTTAGCCGCTTTCGAACTTAAATCGCCAAATCTAGGTTGCTGTTTGCTTGCAAGGACGATTGCATATGGAGGAAGCCAACATGCCTCAAAACGAAGGAAATCATTGGGCATGTATTGTTTTATTAAACATACAGGGTTGATGAATGAAAAATTAGCCGCGTGATCATTTCTTACCTGAAACGTAATTGATTATAAAGTAGATCGAAAAGCGCCAGCAGGGATGAATTTCGTGGTTCAGAGAAAAGGTGCTGCAGTAGCTCATGCCCCCGTGTTGAGAAGCGTGTTCATTTTACCATATTAATTTTTTTTTTTTTGCTGAATCACTGCACTGCCAATTCTTTCGAGGCGAGGGCCGGGCCCAGATCTGATGCTCAAAGCCTGAGTCCGGCCCAAGCCTGCTAAATCTAAATTAATGCTTTACTATAAGGGCCGAGTCGGGCCCGCCATGCTGCCCAGGATCCCCTGCCCGTTTCAGGTTGTTATGCAGGCGGCAGACTGCTAATTTCACGCAAGTAGACGCATGCCACGCAAGTGAAAAGCTACCGGCAACGGTGCTGAAATCACAGCGAAGCATCTAGAAATTTCCAAGCTTGATAAAGAGGTAACAAGAAAACCATCCCAAGTGAGCCGATTCCGCAGTGAAAAAAATTGATAGCCCGTGACCTCGTTGCGATATTTCCGCTTTCCTGATGTTTATCTCCAGCATTCCACCGGTGTGTGACATTCCTGCGACAGATTCTCTCCTCGTGAGATATTTCTGTTGTGTTGTTTTGTGGTCCATAAGCGGATAAGGGGAAGCTATCTCTTCCAAACGTCAAGTAAACGCTTTGTCTACACCAGCGTTGCTTATCGACGGGATGTGCTCTCGCCGTATAACTCTAGTTTGGGATAGTGTATTTTGATTCACAAATAATTTCGAAGTTTCCGCGATGAACCTATCATAGTTTGTGAGACGCTAGTCCTGTCGTTTGTGTGGCTTCTTTGTCTTCGTTCGTCGCGCCGTATTATTTGTACTCTCGCCGTGAGACCTAAAATAAATGAGAGTTTGAGGAGGTTTATGTCGGGAACCTCGATTCCCCCTCGCTGGGTATATCAAAACATAATCTGAAAATATTGACAGCAGGCACGCTTCGCGAGCCAGTGTGACCCGCTGCAGTGACTTAGTGGCATTGGTGTTCTTTGCTTCCCGGTGTTCTTTGCCTGGAGCCAATCCCGAGCGAAATTTGTACACACGTCACAGCATGATGTAATCTGTGGCATTGCACAGGTCAATCACACACGACACCAGTGATGGCTGTTTGTCGTCTGTGTTAGGGTTTCTCTCATTGTCGCAATGTTCCTACAAGCATTGCAACCTGCCGCAGTGTCTTCTTTCACCCGATTTATAATCGATGAGGCTGATAAAGAAGGTATACCAGCAATGTGTTTCTGGAGGCTTAGTATGTCTGAAACGCTACGTTTGGCCTCGCTAGAGGGCCTCTAATTGCAAAAGCCCCTGTCACTATACTGTCGTTGCCATCTTCCCAGCGGCTGTGAGGTTCAGATGAAGGACGTGGCGCTCACTACTGGCGCCGTAATTTTGAATATTGATGTCGATTTAACGCTCTTTTGCATTTCCCACATTTCCCCTATCCTCTGTGTTCCGTATTATACTCCATATATCGTCCACGCAAGCGTTGATAGGCATTTGGACAGGTATCGAAATTGAATACATTTTGGCAGAAGCCGAACACAACCAAATTCTGCAAGTGAATTCGCGCGATTATTCTTACAAAGTGCCGGGACGCTGAGCACAACAGCTTTTAGTAACGCCTCATGGCCTATCCAGGGCATTAAAACGAGATTACCACCAATGCGTATACGAATGCCTAGCACTCTAGGCAAGGGCAAAATTGAGCGAAACGGCTATCTCGACCTTTGCTTGGCAAGGGTAACTGCAGCTCTCAAGTCGATCTATATTTCTCCTAAAGATACATGTGCACCATCCCGCGCATTACCGACTCAATTTCTTGCCGAAAAATATCAGATAGGTCACCTATTCAAAACACCTAATTGCTGCTCAACTGGCCAATTATAACTGCATGCGTTGTTACTTCCAGACATATATGTTGTCCTCGCAGACCTGCTCTAGGAGAAGCCTAGCTGGTAAACTTGCAGTACAAGACGTTAATTCTTGGTGTCCTCTTCCGCCCACACGCGTCAGTCACGTTTGCACTCTTAACGGTGGCAGAATAACTTCCATGTGACGGCGTGACGAAGACTGTTCGGAACGAGGCATGTGCGTGCAAAACCTTTTTCCTTTCGCCACTTCCGAGTAAAAATTTCGATACTATGACGGGATGCATTAAAGGTGCATAGCCGGTTAACGAACGAATGGGCTCTTTTCCTGGCTTTCTCGGGCAGCTCAGCCTGTGGGCTCACAAGCTTAATAACTGGCGCGGAAACGCGAACGGGAGCGCGAGACCGAGCAGATCCAGCATATCGTGGAAATACATGCGGAAGCAAGATCGAAATGTACTACTCGGAAACACGCTTTGAATCGATCATAGGGATATTGTTCGACGTTGACACCACTGAATCTCATGTCTTGAAACCAGCTTGCACTGAAATTCGCGTCATCGCTTGCGAGAGTGTTTCGTCAGGCAAATGTCAGTGCTATAGCGGTTATGGATGCAGCCGTAGGACAGCATCGTGCTCGCCACGCTGCAGGTTAGCGAGCAGGCCAGTGCTGCTAACGTGCGCCGTGTGAAATAAAAAAAATAAAAATAAAAGAGGATTGCATTCTGAACGGTGGGGCGCAAACGCGCGGTACGGCTCCACAGCCCCCAACCTCAAAATATACTTGCCGCCACAATTTGGTGGAAAAGACGCAGGTGCCAGCATTGAGCGCTGCGTGCCTCTCAAGTTATCGCTGCCATTCACGTTATGGCGGCAACCGTCATGTGTTATCTTTCTCCATTGACTTGCGGTAGCAATTGTGACGTGTGGACTCCGCTGAGGATTGTTGTGAAAAACATTAATGAAGTACCGAGTAACTGCAAATATTCGAATGAGCAAAAAGTATCGGCGAATCTATAAATTGATATGCAGGCAGCAATGAATGGTAGGGATCTAAGCTAAAAATTTACTCAACGACTGCATTCTTATTCAAGGCTTTGTTTGGTCGACGACACCAACGGCGCTAACTCTGACCAGTTCTGGCTCTATCGCCACCAGAGAAGCAGCAACAGCTGTAATTTTTTTTCTGTCTTTTACTGATGATTGTGAGTTCTTGTTAAAAAAAAGTACTTCAAAACGTGATAAAAGCAACTTTTGGAGCGGTGGTAAAAACAAGCGAGCCGCTGTCTAAAGTCATCCTTTTTTCTTCTGAGAACTCGAAAAAATTCGAGCAAGAATTAGGAGGTTTCAGAAGTTTCATTTCCTCTTGAAGAACTCTGTATAGCTCGTACAAGGGAGAAGAAGGCACTAGCGCTACAACTTTTCATCACACGCGATGAGGCAAAATATGGCCTTAAGTGAGTGCTAAGACGAAAGTTAATTAGATTTGCTGGTAACACTGTTACTTCATTTTCTAACGCAACCTTGAAAGTACTTTTGATCACGAAAACAATAATTCAGCGATAGCGAACAACATCCACCTAAGCGGAGCTAGATTGATAGAATGAAAAGCTATGCTGATTTCTGAATCCTCATAAGCAGATAATTTATTCTTGGTCTGGTGCTGAAACCTGCGATCATCCCCTGTCCCAGCATTCACAGCACTAATTAGGCAAGCGTAGACAATTGTCAAATATCAGGAAAGGCCCGTACTGATTTCCAATTGGAGGCGGGAGCAATGTCAGCGCAAAACTTCTAGACGAGAAGTCAAAAAGTCTGTAAAAATCTGGAGCTTCGAAGCAAATAAATGTTTTTTTTTTTTTTTTTTTTTTGCTGGAAGGGATAGCTTTAGCTGCTTTCATGTACAGGTAAATCCGGCCCAGACGCAGCTGCTGCTGGCAGTTCAGCGGGTGAAGCAATCGCGGCCCAATACGTGACAAACCTCGCTGTCCGAGCAACAGTCTGAGAAGTAAGATCAAAAAACAGCGCGGCTACTTGGGACAAACAGAGAGGAGAATAACGGACAAGCCAGCGCTTGTCCGTTATTCTCCTCTCTGTTTGTCCCAAGTAGCCGCGCTGTTTTTTGATCTTGCAATGCACCAACTAGCTCAGATTTCCGTTCTTCTGAGAAGTATTACCCGGTAAGTAAGCAGGTTTAGGAAGCTGCATGGATGGTTGTAAGTTTGGCTTCGCCTAACGTTCGTGTATTATCGGGGAAAAAAGATGTCCAGGATGGGGCTCTATCATTTGGAGGTGAGAAAGCTGCTTTGCTGCGCTATCTATTGTGGTTCACCTCGTTAGAGCTTAAGGAGAAGTATGCAAGCTCTAAATTGCATGCGAACGTGGACTCACTGGCACCTTCGCGCGAGTTGCTATTCACCGAGGAATTTACCGCTAGATGTCGCTAGGTGGGTATTCGCTGAAAGCATTGGCTGCACGTGCTGCTGCGCTAAACTGACACGACATTTGCGATGCGTTTCGCCGAGCCGGTGCGGTATGCTTTTGAGCAAGCTTTTTTTTTTTTTTTTTTTTTTAGCAGCGTCTCTCGTTTTACAGTCTGGTTCCAAACAAACAAACAAACATTGTTTCTGCGGAATGGGAGAATGGTACGTGTCCCCTTGGGAACCGTTATCTGCATTGATAGCGGCACATTTAAGCCCAGGAGATACGCTCGGAGAAAGCTAGTGGTAGTGAGTGCCATGTTTCATACGAAAAGTAAGACATTTCTTTTTAAAGGTGACACATCCAATTTGTATGGTCCCGGGAGATACCACGTAGCGGCACCTGGCGGAAGCTGCAGGGCGAAGAGCAACTCGCGCGAAATGCGGTATTTGCTCTTATACGCAAGCTGGTACACTTGCATGTGAGTTGCAACGCTCATACCCTCCTTTTTGATCACGAACGAGGTGAGCAATCACTAGAAGAAAAAGCGATGCAGTCTCGTCTGCTCCAGCCGGCAAAGTCCCATCCTGAACACCTCGGTCCCCTATAGTACCAAGAAATCCCTTTACCACTCGAAAGGCATAAAATGCCATTTCATGCTCACCAAAAAAGAACAAACACTTCACATAACTTTACGCATGTAAAAAAAAAAAAATGATCGAAGCAAGCGACTGTGCACCAAAAAGTTCAGCGAGCTTAATCAGCCAGCGATTTTTTGGTGCTAAATCGCTTCAGTGAACAATTTTTTCAGAACTTACCAACGGCGGCGTCCTTAGGGCTAAACTGTCGGCTCTTCTTCCAGTAAGCGACCGCTGAGAACCAGAAAGGAATGCCATCCCAAGGCCCTGGTAGAGATCTAAGGGCGACCCATATCCTTAACCAATGTGCGCTGGTCATGAGACTAACGTAGCACACGAGAATTCCAAGCAGCCACGCTGCTGCTTTCACGACCAAGGCATCCAGGTGAGCAGTTGCGACGACATCGTGCGAGTTCCATTGAACAGCCATCTCGTTTCCTTTACAGAGTGGTCACGAGAGTATTTCCGACGCTAAACCTCTTGATCTATCTGGCTAATGAAACCCTGCTTAGACTCCAGCTGTAAAATCATCATGTGTGTTTCGTGAAGTCGGCCAAACAGTCTCCGTTATTGAAAGGACCTGCAAGACCCCACGCTATCAAATTCTTACAGCTGGCTGCGTCAATGCGATCGGAATAACAAGATTTCCTAACTCGCCGGGTTAATATAGGTTGTCCTCTTACAGGAATACTACCTCTACTGGTTTACACGTGCCTGTTCTATTCGCAACGTTTGGCTGAGACGCGGTGCGCGCTGGGACTTTATATGAGCAGTCACTGCGTCGGCGTTGATGACCGTGGCCTGCAGATGACGATCACGTTTTGGCTGACAACTCGTGACCTTGCCGTCACTTTTTTGTTTCGGCTTCCTTTTGTCACAAAGGGAGCCCTTGTCGTTATCTCGTACATAGGTGACTGCACCGAAATCGCGATGACAGACACCCTTACAGCGGGCCCTTTGTTCAGAAGAGCAGCACGTACCCAGGCCACCGAACTTCCGTAACAAGCTTGTTGAAGGACAAACGACACGTGCTGTAGGAGCTGTCTTCGAATTTGTCTTTGGGTTTTTTTTTTAGCTCCTGTTCATTACTTCCGTACATAGAAAAGTTAATGCTCTGCGTTATTTGCGTATGCAGTTATCTCTCCGGCTACAAGTGGAGTGTTGCCTTCGCACCTCGTTCAACGCTACCAGAGGAAAGGCAGGCGCTATGTCAACATAATTTGTATTTCTAAGGCTTAGACCTACAAGATGAAATGGACAGTTGGAGACGCGCGTGAAAATGTGACAAGAAAGGATTGCGCAAGGTGTAAATAGCTTACAGTTTGACGGTGTATTTGACTCTCCCAGCTCCTTTGTTGCGGCACAAGGCCTGCACAGGCGTTTGCGTTCATTGCTTTGAAACATGTTGCTTTTTGCGGGCAGGCGAACTCCAGATAAGCGCTGTTTGAAACAAAGTTCTTTTATAGGCTGCGCTCATAAACAGTCTCATTGGGGGAAAAAAAAACTCCACTTGTGCTCAAAGCGGGTAAATTTTAAATGAAGTAGTAACAAAACGCTGTCTAGAAAAATAAAAAGCATTATATACGTTGAGCCGTTACTTATGGCGTTTTGTTCTATTATATTTTTCCTCGCTTTTATAAATGCGAGGCACGCTAAATATATGGTTATGGCATTGTTACCAAACATATTACAAGACTCAAAATGAAAACTGCCTTATTCCTAAATAAGCTGCAATCCACAGCATGACTGATGGTAAACTGCGGCATCTGCGATTTTTTTTGCCCTACGCAAGAAAGAAGTCAGCTCTTACGGCAATAAAAAAAAAATCATAAAAAAGCATAGCGCCTAGTATCAGGTGAACATGGCATAAAGAAACCGGGGATCACATTTCGCGTGCGTCCTCTAAAGTTATCGTCTCAATCTTCAATAACCGCTCTCTACTGAGCGAGCAATGGCTACCCTTACCAGTGCGGCCCATGACTATCGCCCATCTACTGTGCCAAGAAACAGGTGGCGTTCCTTCTCGTTATTTTGGGCTAATGTTATCTTATGCGTTCATGAGCTGATTACTCATTGCTCTAAACTGTGCCGCACGTGGTGGCAACAAAATTACCTCTATCCTGACATGCTGGTCATGATCTAAGAGCAGGAATGATAACCACCTTGCTCTAAAAGCGCAATGACGACGTACCAATACAGAGTCGGGAGAGCACAGTGCTAATGACTGGAGCCCTAACTCAGAAATAACTGTTTGTATAAGGCAGATAAATACTAGCACTGAAGGCACTCAACAAGAGAGGAGAACAGAAGGTCGAGTGAGCTCCATGGAGGAGGCCTCTCCCACACCACTGATGTACCGCGGGGCACGAAGAGAACAATAAAAAAGGTGAACAGATTACACTCTTTCAATTTTCTATGCTTTATCCAGCCTTTCAAGCAAACCTTGAGTTGAAGAGTGGCACGACGCGCACTTTGAAATAACCAGTTATGGTTTGGAAGCCCAGGTTGCAGGAATAGTCTCATATTTATGCAGATTTACTCAAGTCTATAAAATGCCGAGAAACAGGTGCTCTTAACCAGATGCAGTACGAATGCGGACTTTATGCACAAATAGGCCCAAATGACTGCGTGAGGTTGTACAGGCGTTCTTTTAGCTTAGAAGACGGAGAAGCGTGCCCGGCAAAGCACTCAGTCAAGCTACGCAAAAATGAGATGGCTTTTCAAGATAGCTGCCTTCTCTCTAGCTTTCGGAAGCGTTCACTGATTATGTTTGTTTTTGTGCGCCTTATAAAAACAGTGCTTTACAGGGCTTTAACGGTGTGTTTTCTTCTCCTCTCTAAGACTTCTTCGTCATTCCCGCTGTTTGATTCTGGCGGCTTTCAATCAACTCGCTCAGACCTTTGTCATTCAGAATGATTAGTAATTTCGGTGCGACCCCGCTGAAAAAATCCCCAGTTTTTAAACAGGAACCAAGGAGTATGTTTGCGCAAGTTTGAGTCGTGACGATCACCGAACCAGTGACCGAATTGTCGTGCTGGCTGCTTATTAGGCAGAAAAGGAACACTCAACCGCGGACACTTTACTCTGATAGGGATTAGGCTAGCAATAGCATTAGGATGCTGTGAATGAATTGAAGGAAAAGCTTGAATGACGCCCAATATGCAGCACGTGGAACTTCTGAGAATTCGCTGGCAGTTCCGAACTGTGATTACTTAGTCACATTTCCCCCCGTTTGAAAAATAGCCAGTGAATAGAAATATACTCTGGAAATGAATAATTTATCCAACACTTCGAATACACTTGGAAAATCAGTGAAGATGCTTGCATGTAGTCAAATATCTTGAGAAGAAAACGCTATATTTAACACAATTTGAACCACATAGGAAATATTGCTTTTGAAGAAACCTCGCTGAATCTCAGCGGCAATTCGTTACTTCCTGTAAAGACTTGAGGTGCGTACCTAGAGACAAAATCCTGTAATAAAATTAATAAAGTGAATGACCTAAACTAAAATCACGGTTTTCTGTGTTCCGATTGGTCCATAAAATAGGGCAAAGTTTTGATAGAGGCGAAACGCCAGGCGCCCATGAACTGTCAGTACGAGTTAAAGAACCTCAGGTGGTCTAAATTATTCGGAGCTATCCACTACTACGATGTTTCATCGTCGCCTGTTTAAGCCATTTTGGACGTTAAATCACGCAAATTAAGCCAACTAAAAATACGCGTCGACCGCTTAACTGACTGTAACTCCGCGTTCCCGCAGACGCTACTGACTGACATGAAGGATTACATGACTGGAAGATAGGTGTAAAGAGAGGTTCTTGTGATGAGAGATAAGAAATAAACACACGAGGCGGCGGCACTTGGGAAAAAAACAACTCTAATTTATCAATGAAGAAAAAACAACAGATACAAACGAGAAAAGGCAAAGAAACACGCGCAAAGAACAGGGAAATAATTTACGCAAGAAAAGGAAAGGCGCACTCATATGCTCGTGTCGGGGGTGGTGGTGCGTCCGGCGGAGTGGTCCGTCTGGGCGTCGGTGAAGGCGGTGGTTCTGGGTGCGTCCCTGATCGACGAGTCGGATCAACGGCTTCTCTACAGCAGGTCTCTATGCTGTAGCCTGGATCCAACAGTTACGCGTCTGATACGCGTACCTTAGATGGCCGGAGCAGCGTCTGGTGGATGCGCTGTCCACTTGTGTTCGGCCCCCTGGCTGGTGGCCACGTCATCACAGCTGCCGGGAAGGTCCAAGTCCAGCTGCGCCTGAGTCGTGTAGCTCAGGCAGATGCATCTGGAGTCATAATCGGGTCAGTCCGGGTCTGGAACCTCGGATGTCTGTGGCAAAAGCCCAAGGCTGGTCACTCGGGTCGCCAGCAGAATCTTGTACCGTCGAGGGCGATATCCGGGTCTGCAATGCCGAACGTTTGTGGCGGAAGCCCGAGCCTGGTCACTCGGGTCGCATGCAACAGACACAGCCGAGAGAATTTTTCTCCTTGACTGTTCTCTTCCGTATCCTCGTCCCGACTCCCCGCTCTGCTGATCTCTTGTCTCCGCCAGATGCTTTGCTGTACGTGGCACATTCTTGATGAGCTACGCATTTGCTGCTTTTCTCCACGTGGCGCTTTCTCGATGCGCCACGCGTTCTTTACTTACTTATGTTCGTCGTCTTCGGCGTCCTACTTATGTGGCGCTTGCTCTTCACCATAAGTTCCCGCCTAGATAAACACTTAAAGGTGTGGAAACGCAGCAACGCCACAGTGTAAAACAATGGAAACAGTTACGAATTGCTCGTGGGAGTATTTCAGAAATGCAAGAGGCAGAGAGAGAGAGAGAGAGAAAGAGATTATTCAAATCACGCCTTTGATTAGGTGTTCACCTTAACAGTCCAAAGAAACAGAAGAGCTATAGTAGATTTTCTTTATTTTTCAAGCAAACGCAATTGGGAGGTGGTACACTCTTTTTCAGTCTGATATGCGACCACAATGGTGTTTCAAGTCAGGGATAGCTTGTTCACACCGTTGGTACCTCAAAAGATCTCCTTGCTTATTACGTAAAAGATCTTTCTGACACCGGCACAAACAAAGCACACTACTGCCGCTTTCTTGCACACGGCTTTTGTTTAACAACTGTGGTATATTGTGAGATATACTTTTAGGGACATATGTAAGAAAGCTATCTAACCTTCGCATGAGCAAAATCTTGCTGGTAAAGGCTGCACTGCGCTCGCACGGAGTAGTGTAAGCTCGCACAGAAAATCAATGACAGGTATGCATGGCGAGGGAACCGTTAAATATTGTAAGACGCTAACCTGAACGAATTGACGAGAATGCCCTAATCTCTCAATGCGCGGCAAAATCTTTATTTTAATGTTTCTTCTGCGCTCGAACCGAGTGGTTAGGACTGCTGTATAAAAACGTTTCGCTGCGTTTCTAGCTACAAATGGCAAAACAATTGCAAAACTGTCCCCAGGAAGGGCCTGAAGATATATTGATAGCTATGAGGCTATCTTATGACGCATGAAACAAAAAATGCCTTTGTTAACCCCTTCTCATAGAAAAAAAAATATATATTTTTCCTGCATTTCTGGGTATGGATATGCGATTGATAGAGAGTGATGGGGTTCATGTTTGATGTGCGGCCAACTCGCAACACACCGCAAAGGAGACAAAAAAATTTAAAATATAATAATGCAATTACCTCATCGTCGTATTGTGTCAACATTAAAAACCTCGCGACGAATAGCCGGCTTCTACCGTATCAGTTTGTTATGGGCCATAGCATTTCCACAAGCCAATCGTGGCAGTTGGAGACAGAGATATCCGCCTTCTCTACTTTTTGGGGAGAGGCCGAATAGGCCGGAAGGTGGCTGTCTCAAGAACTGATAAATAATAATGGCTATGAACCGCACAAAAAAATCAAAATGGCTGAGTTGAACTACTCAGAAAAAATTTGCAAGTTTTAAAGAGGATACAGAAAATCCAAAGTGACTGAGAATAACTGAGTATAGCAAATGAGCCTTGCCGCTCGTCAGGCTAAGTTCCAGTTTGCCCGTTCCTGAGCTTGAAGGCCATGTTTACGGAGTGAACCGATTTCGCAAACTCCTTTCCCGTGCTATTTCCATGAATTCGAATCGAGGGATACTCTTAATACATAATGCATGACGCGTCGTCTCTTATTTTTGTTCGCTTAATTCACAAGGAGTTGATCGCAAGTTCCATATGTCTCTTCGTGTGCCTAAAGCAGCGCTTCAGTCACTCTCAATGGACATAATTGATTGTTTTGGCAGGCTGTACGTCAAGTCAGTCAAAGTCAGATTGGCTTTGATAGCACAAAGCGATGCAAGCGAAAAAGTATGGATATAACGACCATGAAGAAAAAAAAAGAAGGCTGAGTCGAAACTAAAGTGTTATTCAATTGACAAAATGAGGCTGGAAAAGGCTGTCGAAAAAGTGGTTTGATTCTGTTACGGCGCTCTAATGAAGAACTGCGTTTCCAAGCGTGAACTCAAGAAAATCCTGGCCCGAGAGAAAAAAATGAAATGCCTGCGGCTTAGCTACGCTCAGCCCGGTCATCTAAGCGAAAGCTTTGTTATGCTTGGTTCAGCTGTGTTGCTAAGTCAGGTTAGACTCATGTAGACAACCACACGCTTTTCATCGTGTATTCCCGGTTTGGTTAAACAGCATGATTAGAAAAGTCAGCCGCACGATCAGACAAAACCCGTCGTCTACGAGACCGCCCCACGACGTAGACGGTCCCTGCCGACTCGATTCAACCATAGTGAGAAACGGTGAGGCGCCATATATGTGTGCACGCTCGTATATATTGCGTTATGTAACCTAAGGATAGTCAAATTCAGCACGGCGTCGACGATAGACAGTCGAAGTAATGGTCTCGGGACAATAGCTGCCTCCGGCTGTATGGGAACTCCAAGCAAACGCCGCGCGTTTTTATATGGGCAAGCGCCAAAACTGGTGGCTCCGCGCACTGCAGCAGTGGCGGGGAGTCCCGTGCTACATCACCCGACTGACGCTCCTCCACACCCTGCCGCACGTTTTGGCAGAATGCAAACAACTCAAAACCCCCCCTCCTCCCCTTCCCGCCAACACCCCCAATCCCCAACCCCTTGAGCGATGGGAGACCTTGTTGTCCAGCCCCGCCCTATCGATCCAGCTCGCACTAACAGACAGGGGCCAGGAGCTGCTGGGAACATATGGGTCCCGCAACTAGGGAACCACCCCGTCTGGTGCAAGCATGCACCACCGAATTATTTCGGGCTTAATAAATGTTGATTCCTCCTCCTCCACTTGAAATTCGAATTTACCGCGTCGATGTCATTGGCTCGAAGAGGCTAATAAACCTTTCGTTTTAAAACATCGCGTGGCAGTCTCTGAGGAGAGTGCATCGCATGCAGTTAACGCATCGCATGCACTCACGAACCGTTTTCGGAAAGAACGAGCTAGCGAAGGTTTCAGTGTAACAGGAATAACCTTTAACTTTTTGCTATGCTGCGGTCGGGTGGTTCGTCGGCGTACAGGCTCTACGTACGAGTGTTTGCGGATACCTAGTTTATCATGATGCCGCTGTTTTTGTAAACTAGAGCATTCGCGGAAGTACGCCAACTATATGATCGGTATATAAACCTAGCTGCTTTCTTTTGCACTGATTAGAGCTTGTTTATGCTACCACGAGTTTGATCCATATTGCATTACTGGTCAAACTAAGGTTTTGTACGCTATTAGTTTAGCTTCATTTGTACATTGTCGCAAAAGTCCTTCTTAAATAATTTAATTTCCGCATGGCCGTCTTCACAATTTCCGATATGTGTTCATTCCTCCTTAGATGCGATGTTATGGTTATGCCTAGGTATTTATAGTTGTTTACCATTGCGAGAGCTCCGCCGCCTACGGAATATGACAACTTTAATAGTTGCCGCTTGCGTCTTATTGTCATCACAACTGATTTTTTTTGGTGTTTACTGACCTCTGCCAATCAGCACTAGGTTGCAACCCTTGCTAATGCACTATTAAGTAGAGCCAGTTCGCTGGAATTGTGAATTTCATGATAGATTATGCAGTCATCCGCATATAGCTTGATTTTTACTGTTAGGCTATGAACTAGGTCATCAATAAATGTTAAAAAGAATAAAGGCTCGAGAGCGGATCTCTATGGTATACCCGACTTAACAGGCGCCGGAGCAGAACACTCTTGATCTATTCTAACGTATACTGGCATCGGCCACATAAGTAAGCTTCGATCCATGCAAGAAGTAAATTGTTTTCTAACAGTGGGGGGGGGGGGGGGGGGGGGGGGGGGGGGGGGGGGGGGGGGGGGGTTCTAGTTTTGAAAGAAGATAATGGTTTGAGACACGATCAAAAACCTTTTCAAAACCAAGAAATATAATATCGATTTCGCTTTGAATGTCGCCTGCTGCGAAGTCGTTAGTCCAGGAGTTCTGTTACTGCAGAGTCCTTTTCGGAACCCATGTCACCTGTTGTCGATTAGATTATTATATTCAACAAATGTCGCGATATGATTAAAAATAATGGGCTCAAGAACCTTATAATAATAATAATAATAATAATAATAATAATAATAATAATAATAATAATAATAATAATAATAATAATAATAATAATAATAATAATAATAATAATAATAATAATTGGTTGACAGGAAAAGAAAGGCGTGTCACAGTTGTTCTGTGGACACTCACACGCGCCGTAAGGGAAGGGAGGAAAGTGAGAGTGAAAGTGGAAAGGAAGAAAGAAAGGATATGGGCATGATTTTACTGAATTTCCAATCAAGGGGAAGTCCTGCTTTAGACAAATAAAGGTTGAACATAATACATAAGTATTTACTGCACCACTCGGCATACCTAGCAAGGAAAGCATTGGGTATACCATCACCATCTGGTGACTATTTGCTGTCAATATTCAGCATTAACGACAGAATGCCTTGTTTTGAAACAATACCATTATTAATTGGCTTACAACTAGGTCGGAAAAGTGGTGTCTTACCGTCATCGTTTGTGAATACCGAACAGAAAAATTGACAGCTGATACTGCTTGCGGCTGTGACGTTATTGATACGCCATTTATACATAATCTGCATGTTATTTTGTTTTTAGGAGACAAGTGCCGATAGAACTTTTCTGTTGCCTTTCATGGTAGCGTTGAAATAGTGGTCCTTGTGATGTTTTTTGTGCATTTCTTTTCCGATCAGAAGGAAGCCGCACCGAACAGAAGACCCGGCTCTGACAGAATGGTTCGGCACGGCTCACTGAACGAGATAACCGAGTCCCCCAAAAAACCGCCACTCATTTTAACTACACGTTAACTGAACCGAAGCTCACTCACTTTTTGAAAAGAATGGTTAAAAAGATCCGGCTTGCTCATGAGTGACACGCGTCTAATAATAGCGTGCCCGAGTACGCATGCGCAACATGCACAGCTCAAAGGACGAGGGGTGCAGCTTTCTTTGTGGGCATACGCACTCGCACCCCGCTGTTCCATAACTGATCTGTTCTGAATATCACTGCTATTAAAAATTCGGAAATCTGCACACAAGGCTTAGTGCTTTGCGCAGAAAGTTTTTTTTTAAAGAAAAATATAATCGAACGTACGATTACTCAGAAACAGCACAAATTATTCGACGGAAATATGCGACTTACTATTCTCTCAGGTTGCAGTGGTCGCATTGCCACTTGCGCCAGCAACGAAGTAGATGAGGTTTGGCACCCTAGCTCGTTCGCTCGAGGTAGCACAACAGCTAGGCTAGGACACGGTAGCAGCTCAATGGCAGGCTCCACTGGCTCACCAGCCAGTAATCTAAGGCCCCCTCAATAAAAGAAGCCGACCTCGACCACAGGCTGCCGTCCACAACTAGCCTGGCCTTTCTACCCACGAGCTCGAGCGCACGAGCTAGGGTGATAACCTTATCTACCTCGTCTTTGCGCAAGTGGCACTGTCAGCCCTGCTACGAGAACTTAGTGGGTTTATAAGGATTTCACGTTTGGAAAAATAACGATTTTGATTTCCAGAAAAGTCAGGCGCATAGGAAACAATATTTTTCCCGCATGCGCGTGCCGCCCATCAGGTGCACTAAGCACAAAGTAACAATAAGGACAATGAGTCAACAGATGCAAAGAAGGCGCCATGGGTCACTGTATTCGCAGCCAAAATACGCGCAGACCCAGGGCTGCTAAAAAACATGCGGGAGTTGACCTAATTTCATTGATAAATTTATTGGCTCATTCTGTTTGAAACTTTGTAAATCAACAGCAAGCACACTTCGCCGAGTGCCCTCGGCGTGTATAAACACCACGTGTCTTTACTGAACAATTCGATGGGAAGCGGACACATCACACATAGCCATATCGCAACGCTGTCCTGACAACAGCGTCAATTATAGACCATAATTTGAGAGCTTGTCTTCCAAGTCTGTGACCTTTGCTGTTCGTTCGACATGAGACCGCTCTCGAAACCAGATTCGTAGTCCTCCTCTCGCCTTGAGAATCATTTCGTAAGTGATCCTGAGCTGACTAACCGGTCTTGTAGATTTTATGGTGTACTTGCGAAGAACCTTGGCTAAGAGGGCCTTGGCCTCCATCTGTGCAAAACGTTGACCTGGAGCATGAAAATAATCCGAATAATTTACACGGAAAGACGTAAGTGAGGTAGAAAATTTCGTTTTAAGCCTTATTTTTCAGCTGTATTTTTGAAGTGCGTTAGATCAGTGGTTGAAGTTGTTCACATTGGATGGCTTACCTAAGCAGTTCTTGGGGCCAGCCGAGAAAGGAATGTAGCTGAACGGATGACGATTCCTCACTTCCTGTGTAAGAAAGCGCTCAGGAATGTAAAGGTCCGGATCTTTGAAGTATTCGGGGTTTCGATGGAGGCTGTGCATGTTGATGAAGCAAGTGACTCCCTTCGGGACCTTGTATCCGTCTGAAAGGATTATTGGGGCAACCATAGTTAGCTGAAGACTTTGGTGCGTCAATTATACGCATGCCTGCTTCGTGCATATTTTGGCAACAACGTTAAACTGTAGGAAAACAGCTAGCAGTGCAACAGAAAAGCAGTCAGCACGATGAAATTAGTCAGCGGTCATACAGAACCTGCTTAAGGAAGTTAGGTCTTAACGAATTTTCATTAAATCTATTGGATTGTGACAATCGTTAAACATGCGCGTGCTATTCTTTGGAACTTTCATATACCAATCTCCTGGAACACATTTAAAACGTTAATATATTTTTCTTGTGGTTGCCTATTTACATTCTGAACGAAAGCAGTAAATAAAAAGACCATTTATTACTGGTTTTCAAAAGCATAATTCTTCAGAATATTCACATTGTCTTGGATATCTCCAGCTCTGCAGTAAGCAGCCGAATACTTTGTCTTAAAACTACTCATAGGAGTTCAAATTTTATACTCTTCGAAATTAATATTAAAACGAGGACATGAGAGCAAAGCTTGAGCGAGGGTCACACCTTTGTCGTCCTTTTAATTTAACTTTCGCACATTTACACATATCTTTCCAAAAACGTATATTTTTGATATTACGCATTCTGTCCGCTGGACCTTAATTCATTATATGTAAATTGTAAAAGATCGTCTGATATACCACTGTCACCCCTTGCATGAAAGTATTACTAGTATTACTGTAGATGGCGAGGAGGCACTTTTGGCCGGCTCGTTTTAAATGTGAGACAAGTGACTGGTACCCAAGTATGTTCTGGAATAAAGAGAGGTACTGACGTTCTACCTCAGGCTCTCTCCTTACCTAGTATCAGGTCCTCTTCAAGGACTCTTCCAATGAGGGGAACAGGAGGGAATAGTCGCAATGACTCCTGTGAAAATGAAGTTCCAGAAATTGTGTTAGCCCAGGCATCATCATATACTAAAGCTTTATCGAACTGCTCGATATTAACGTTGTAGTGCTCTAGCGCAGTAATCGAGGTGCCTGTTACAAGTTGTTAACTATTTCAGAAAAATAATTCTAGTTTAATTATTTTATGCACTGCTATGTCTCTTCTTGCCAAAGAATCATTGCTAAATTGCGCACAGAGCCTTTCGTATTGACGCTGCTACTGTATACAGTATATTTCGTTTAACTTTATGAATGGACAACAAAAAACGTGACAAAGCACAGCAATGTAAAGACAGCGAAACAATGCTTGCCGTCATGCGGCATTTCTCGCGGTATTTTTGAGACCCCTATCGTTTATTCACAAAGGCGATAAATGAAACATGTCATTCGCATGACGGCCAACGTCATTTTATTAAGCTGGACTAAGAAAGAGCTGATGCAATTTTTTCAGCTAACTTTCCACCTTGTTATATGAGGCTTGCGCCTGGGTATCGCACCGCTGCCACCAGTTGTTAAATGCGCGTCGCGGCCCCTCGGTAGCGTTGGCCTGGCGGTTTCATGGCTGAACGGACGGCATCAGCGGTCCCGGCAAAGACGAGGCGTCGACTAACAAAACCAACGTTTAATTCAACATCCCGTAGGAACGGGCAGAGAAGCTGGCCCGGAGATAAAACTGACAAGCTCAAAAAGCTGGCGTGTGGCGTAGTCTCTGCGACGTCTCTCTGTAGTCTCTCTCGCAGCGGAATCAGCCGCTGTTTTTTATACGCTCATCAGTCAGAGGGAAAGGGAGAGAATTCATGTTCGAGCAAGCTGGGATGACTCAGTCTCGGTGTCGCGATAGAAATCTCCTCCATCTCCTGCAGACAGGCGAGGGCGACGCTCTCTCCCTAGGGCCCCGGGCTTGGCCAGCGTTTGCCCACACACACACTCACACACACTTGGCACGTGTGACTTCGACACGCCGGGACACGTTCGTGGGAGGAAGCGTGGGCGGCCGATTGCACGGCGCTGAAATGGCCGAAATGCTCGCTGCTGCGTTGCGCCTGCGTCGGTTGTCGCACATGGCGGTGGCGAATCGTAACAACGTGCATGGTGCTTTCTTCCGACATTTCAAGTAAGCACGAAAAATATGAAAAATGTCGCATGACAGCATCGTGTGCTACAATGCAGCGCTTACAACCGGGTACTGAGCAAATGGGGGCGTACGCGCTTGCAGTGCCCAAGTCACGGCTCGCGCCTTGCTCGGACACTTTGACATGTTTATGATGGTTAGGAAGAGCGACTGTCATCTTCTCCTCTTCCTGCGTTGCAACACGGTGGCCCCTGCTCGAGCATTCTTTTTCTGGCTCATTATGGCCAATATAAAGACCCATATTAAACAACCTTCATTGAGTCCGCCCCTCAAACAACAAGCGCTGGCTAGCAACTGACGTTCATTGCGAGCGGAGGTGTGTGCCGGCTCGACTTTTCAGGATGGATGGATGGATGAAATATAGGAGCGCCCCCTTTGAAACGGGGTGGTAGCAGTAGCTATCATGCTCATTTTTCTCCCTATATCTTAATTATTGATTTAGAATGGTTAACTAAACCATCATTCTATTTATTACTTTTTTGTTTCTACATTACTAACATTACGTCACTTATCTGCTTTTAAGCCACCAATCTTCCAGTCGTTTTTTGCTAGTTTCCACCGCCGGTTTATTCACCCGGCCACTGGTATCTCTAGACCCCCGAGCTTCAGGAACAGTTACTGCGTCTGCATCAACTTCCAGGTGGATATCATTACATTCGAGTATAATATGGTCAATTGTTTCACTGGAGTTACCACATACAGCACATGCGTCATCTTCATTGTTAAATTTCTTTTTGTAGCTGCGTGTTCTAAGGCACCCTGATCTAGCTTCAAAAAGTAGGGCACCGCTTCTTGAGTTATCAAAGAAAGCTTCCTTCCTGATCTGCATTTTCCACTTTCGGTATAATTCCACACTCTGCTTCTTCTCCATCGAATTTATCCAATTTTTACATTTTGTGTTTTTATTTTGCTCTTTATTTCTCCGTCCTTGTGACTAGCATACTTACTAGTTAGTTTCCTATTTCTTTTCCTCCATTGTGAGTCAACGCTTTTTAAGTACAGGTATTTAAATACTTTAGCTGCCCGTCTGTTACTGTCGAATTTCTTCAGGCGTTCCTAATATAATATTTTACTCTGAGCTTCCCGTACTTCGAAAGATCTCCAGTCCATATCTCCCTGTACCGCCTCATTTGTGGTTTTGCCGTGGGTACCTAGTGCTAATCGTCCAACGGCTCTCTGATTTATTTCTAATGTCGACTGTACCTCTGATGTTAGGCACTAAACCGCATTTCCGAAAGTAAGTCCGGGCACCATAATTCCTTTCCAAATACCCCTCAAACCCTCATACCTGTTGTATCCACACAATGTCCTATGCTTCATTATCCCGGCATTCCATCGTCATTTGGCCTTAAGTGATTTAATTCTCATGCTTTCCAATGTATGCCAATCCTTCGTTTACCCATACTCCCAGATATTTGTATTCTGCTACTCTGGGTATTTCATGGCCTTGTATTTTAAGACCCTGAACAGTTGAGCCGTTGAAAATCATCAGACCCGACCTAACTGCGCTAAAACTGAAGCCTAGAGTGTCCCCTTCGTCTCCGCAATACTGAACTGGTGTTTGCAATTCTTCCAGACTCTCAGCTAGCAGCACAATATCGTCTGCATACATAAAACCGGGGAGGCGCTGCTCTACCGCCTTTCCACCTAATCTATATGACAGGTTAAAACCTAGGTTACTGTCTTGTATCCTCTGTTCCAGGTTTATCATATAAAGCATGAACAGCGCCGGTGATAGAGGACAGCCTTGTCTTAATCCTTTGCATACTTTGACATCTTCCGTACTTCTTATCCCTTCCCATGTAATGTCTACTGTATTATCCCGGTATATTTCCTGTAGGAACTCTATTGTCTCATAACCGATACCTTCTTCTTTTAATATGTACCACAGGAGTTCCCTGCTTACGTTGTCGTACGCCCCGTTTATGTCCAGGAAGGCCAAATACAAAGGTCTATTTTCCATTCTAGATATTTCGATGCATTGGGTAAGCACGAACAGGCTATCATCTAAGCGCCTACCATTTCTAAAGCCGTTCTGAAGTTCTCCGAGTATCTTGTTACTTTCTACCCATGATTGCACCTTTAATTTCACCGCCTGCATGGCCAACCTGTACATAACAGATGTTATGGTAATCGGCCTGCAGGATTTCATGTGCATCCTTTCTCCTTTCCCTTTATAAATCAAATTCATTTTACTCTGCCGCCAGCTATCCGGAATTTCCTTATTCGTTATGACTGTTTCTAGAGCTTTTAACAACGTGTCCTTACTTTTTGGAGCAAGTTCATTAATCAGCTTGACCGGAATTCCATCTATTCCTGTAGATGTGTTTTTAGGAATATTTTTTTCTGCCTTTTTCCAGTTTAGATTGGTCAGTTCTAAGCTGCTTTGTATTCTGCTACCTTGTGTTGCTTCCTGATTTGCGGAGATTACCCTATCGTAGCTTTTAAATGACTCGGCTATAACTGATGTAATGTAGTTCACTGCGTTGTCTCCCTTTAAACAATTTCCCTCGTTATCTTGAATCCGATCTTGCTTACCTGATTCCTTTTCCCTAGCCAGATTATATGGTTCCAGAATTTTCTTCCTCCGCCTCTAGAGGCATTGTGTATGTTAGCCATCCAGCGATCAGTGGACTGTTTTATTTTACTTTGGACAAGGGCCTGTACCTCAAGTTTCTTTTGTCGATATGATTCCCATTTTTGGTCCCGACTCAACGTAGCGCCCCCTCTCGTCTTGCTGGCAAGTTCGTCCCAATGTTTTCCGCGGCGGCTGCATCGGGCTGTCGTGACACCTAAACTACTTCTAATACGTGGCACAAGTGAACGCTCACCACTCGGTTCGACGCGCTGCACTGTTATAAAAATAAAGGAACATTTTCTTGAACTACTCACATGACTGCTCTTCCTTCGGTCTAAATGAAACCAAGCGTATAAAAAAGGCGTACCGTCTTATCCTCGTAAATAACTGCTGATGGCTACTTGGCATCGCGTGGCCCAATTTGTACTATTTTAGCTGTTTGTGGTATATAATTAGTAACTACAATAGATGACTTTTAATTATGTAGTTTAGGAATGCAGTAAAATGCTAATGTTTTACTTCTTCTTGAAAACAGTTGTCTGCAACGTTTGCATGAACATGCCATTGGCACAGCTTTATTTATTGGTCTCAAGATAAATCTGCCACATGATCAGCTGCCGGTCTCTATCGTTAGCCCCGTGTAATTTAGGAAAACATTTGAGAGCACTGCAAAACCTGCCCTGAAGAAATCGGAAAGCGTGAGCTTTGTCGCTGTGCTGTTGCGACACCAGAGGCATCATATTTTCATTTATTATAGTTTTTTAATCATTTTTTTGTCCTAATTTTTAATGTTTTTATGTTTTATTTCCCACGATGCTCCCCCCCCCCCCCCCCTTGCGTCCTTACGCGCTAGACAAGGGGATTTATGCACACGTTCGTAGGAAGTCGCCAATGAAGAAAAAAAAAAGTCCGCGTAGCGTAGTGGTCAGCACGCTCGGTTGAGAAATAGAAGAATAGTTATTCGATTCGTAGCGTGGACACGATTTATTTTTCTTAAGTGTCAGTTCACGCGGGCATGTTCTAGTGACGCGATTAGCAGGTACGCTTTAGTGCCTGGCACCGACGACACGATTTGATGACTCCGCTTAAGAGAGAAGAAAGGCTTTCGCATACAAATTCCCACCTTAGAACGTGCTGCAGACAAAAGAGCATTGATTCTTTGATACGCAACTTGGGATACTGAGATAGCGCCCGTATCACAATAAGCTTTTTGTTAGTTTTTAAAAGAAGTTAAAAACTAATCTGCGGAAATTTGAAGACAATCTTCAAGTTCTTGCGATTTCTTCCTCAAGCAAGCTTTTAATTGTTATCTGTTTAGTCTATAATAAATATTCGGGTTTAGACAAAAAAATAAAATCCTACACACTACGTCAACGGAGTAAAGTTGCGTTGGTGTAGAGTCGACATGGATATCACAGGGACATGTATAGGACATTATAACATCTTATGTCGTGAAAATGCTCGCAACACCTTTACTATCTTGCGAACAAGAGTTAAATGTCTGTATCAAAGGCCTTCTTAGTTGACCATGTTTTACGTATGTTCTTAGTTGACCATGGTTCTTAGTTGACCATGTTTTGTGTAAAACGTGGCAAGATTAAAAAAACCGATGTTTTACTTAGTTGCATGCCTAATTCTAGTCAAGTACGAGGTTTTTTGCAGCTTCTTACCGTTCAAATTGTTTAATTTCTTAAACTATACACGTGTCGTCTCTAGTAGCAGGTTACTTCATTTGATAATTAACCGTCGTCAGGAATAACCTCTGTTGCATAGCCGGCAATCCAGCTGACAAGGTATACAATGTGCAGGACCGACTCAAGTACTCTCTTCAGCTGCAAGAGTAGATTAGTTAGACCCGCTGTCTTGAATATTTCGTGAATCTGGCTACTCAGGAACAGCACGATTACGCTCTCACTGAAAAGAAGTGCCTTACACATTACTGCAGTCGAAGGTCGATGTATCGTTCTACAGCGCTCGTCAAGCTGGAATTCGAAGCGCAGGGCTATAAACAAATGTGCCTCGAATATGCAGTTAAAATACTTGAATATGATATATTCGTCAAAGTTAAGCGATTGTGCCCTGTGTCATCGTAGAAAAAAGTCCCCCCAGTGCTGGCGAAATGTGCCTCGAACATGTAGTTAAAATACTTGAACATGATATATTCGTCAAAGTTAAGCGATTGTGCCCTGTGTGATCGTAGAAAAAAGTCCCTCCAGTGCTGGCGCTGCTCCTTGCGGCCGCGTCGGATGCAGAAAGCTATCGGAAGGCACCTCGCGGCGCTCTCGGACCGACTCTTCCACTGAGCGTTAGGCAGCCCGAGTTGGTGGGTCGGATGTCAGGTTGCAAGCGCCACTTCGTTTCGAGCGACAGAAGTAGGTGCTTGCCGCTATGAAAGAATGAGTGAGGCGCACCTCCGCAACGAGGCACGCGCATCGCATGCAAAGAATGCCAGGTGCAGATCGCCACTTAGGTAGAGGCCCTGAGCGTGAAACGGGAACCTTGGCATGCTAGCGCCTCGTTGCGGAAAAAGACTTCACCACGGCTAACGCCTACCGTTTGGCGTCCGCATGCAGGAGTTTTAGGCGACTATCTTGAACGGACGTGCAGGAGTGAATGACCGGGCGTGTAAAATATAGGAAGATATGGCCCGACAAAGCATGCCTGTTTTATATGAACCCCTGTTTCTATCGGGCCAAGATCGCCGCTACACCCAGTGTCGAGAAAGACAACATGCGCAGGCGGGAAAAGACAAACGCGAAATGTGCAGTCTAACAGCTCGCAGTTCCTGCTTCCTGCTGCTGCCCGGCCAGCGGGGAGGCAAGAGAGAAGGCGAAGGCTTGGTGCGGGGCCGCATTCTATACACTCATTGTCCAGACCAAACCCTTGCAGTAGGGCTGACTCATCTGTACCCGTCAGTCCTTCGCTCCACCTCCTAAAGCATGCAAAAGCCCGACAGCCGGTTTTCAGCCCGGTAGATAATCTCGGCCGGATTTTATGGGGCTCTTGTAAACCGCTTGAAAGCTGCGATATCTCGTGTCTGCTGTAATATGTTGTGTTCTATTTGACGGGTATGTAAAAAGAGCTTTCATTTTGCGTTTTATCGTCGTTGCACTCTATCCCATTCATGCCCTGTAAGGAAGTAAATTCGCATTAATGCTCCGTTAAATTTCAGCACTCCTTTACTTCGATTTTAGTGTCCGTATAGATATTTTCCCTTATGCATTCACGTGATTGTTAGATTTGCATTGTTCAATCCTTACATCATTTGCGTGACAGCTCACAAAAAGATTGCTTGCTCCATTTTGTGTCTCGAGGCGAATAAACAAAGAACAGGAGTAACCTTGAAGCACATCTCCAGGTACTTCATCCGCTTAAGGTCATCCCCTGTGATGTCTCTCTCTTTGTCTCCACAGAAGATGTCGTCAAGTTCCTGGTGGACCTTGGCCAGTGCCTTCGGATGTAGTCCCAGCATGTAGAAGGCCCAGCCAACGGCTGATGTGGAAGTATCTGTGCCCTGCGACAGAGGAAGTCTCCAGTGAAAACCATGAATCCCCTTAGCTAGCCTTCCGCGTTCCACTCTATAAATAGTGAATGTAGTGGTGATCGCTTATTTTCCTGCCCATTGCGTGGATAGGGCCGCTGCAGAAATAAGAGCAGATGTAACCACAAAAAAAAAAAAAAAAATCTTGTGCTGACATGAAATTTGAACAGGAAGAAAAATGAAGTTCACACCAGAGCTCTAGGTTAGTCGACTGTGGCGGATCCTGAAGAATAAGGGGCTCACTTTTACAACTGACAATGAGTCATTTTAAACGTCAGCTGGAAGGGTTTTGTAGGCTCTGTACCTTCAGGCTAGTGGAGAAGGAGGGCAAGGAGGGGAGAGGTGGAGAAATGAACATATATATGATTCTGTTAGGTAATGAACCTCTGGATAAGTGATAAAGCAATTGAGCAAATATTTTATGTGCTCTTGCAGCCTTGATCAGACGAGGTAGTTGTATGTTCCGCTGCACTTCGAACTGCTTTAATGAAGGACCGCAGCTCTCAATGGCAGCTAAACCAGGTACTAACCTGAATTAAGGAGACATATACCTTTATTAACAGCACTGCGCGTCGAAGAGGGTTTTATTTATGTTCCTCCAGCACGCATAAAATCAGAATTGTGCAGCACTCTTTTATTTGCTAGAAAGTACGAACACGACAGCCTGTCAAACTTCAAAAACATGCAGACTGACGTTCACTGCATTATTTCTCGTTGTCCCATTGACAAGCCTCCTTAGGGCGAGCTCATGATGATGTGCTTAGCAGCTGCGATTTCTTTGACGTATTACGCTTTTGCTGTCCCTTACGTTGATACCGCTTGGTCGAAGCTATATAAATCAGTTTGGCCCTTTAGTAATTCTTTTTGTACGCTGAGTATTTTGGATGCAAAAGAGAGCAAACACATTCATATAGAGGTGATCACTTATTGTTATGCCCGTTGCGTTGATAGAACCGGCGTTGAAATGAGGGCGCTGGTACCCACACAAAGAAAGATCTTGAGCTGAGGTGAAAATTTATATGAAATAAATGGACAACTCCAGAGCTCAAGGTAACTCGGTTACGGTGCAGCCTGAAGAATAAGCGGCTTTCTTTTACAACTGAATACAACGAACGTTACACAAACCGTAATCACATTCGACTTTTAGAGGAAGCCGGTGTTTAGCCCCGCCATGAATTGTTTACCTGGCGTAGCAGCATTATTGTATCTTATTTCATATAACTGCATAAAATAGCACCATGTTTTGATGCTTGGAGTCACATGATTTTACTGCCAAGGCAGGCCCCCATTTGACAATTCCTACATAATTATGCGCTTCCTGTAAAGGGTGCTGCAAACCACTTGCATATTTCTTCCCTATATTTTACATGTCAGCAAATGTTTTGTCTAGCTATTCGGGGGAAAACATATACCTTAATACTTATACAGAAGCTATAGTAGTTACGGTATAGTTATATAGTACATTTATACGGAAGTAGTGCCACAAGCAGCGGCTTCTTTAACAGCCTGCAGATTCTACCATCGCCCGTCTTATTACAGATGATCGATGCATGACGCAGATAACGAAATAATTCTGAAAGAAAGCACTTCGCATGACACCTCAGATATTTTCAATTTGAAAATTTTTGTTATCGCATATTTCCCCACTGGAGACAACCAGCATGAAAATGTTTACTTAGGACCACCTCTTTACTGTCACCCAGATTTATGTGCAAAAATGATCGACCGCAAGCAGGCAAACATTCGATATCAAAGCCACCAGATGCAGCCTGAAATGTTTTGTCGGCAAAAATTTCGACAGAACGTAGAAACTCTATCAAGTCATTTGTTCCGACTCCTCAGGAAAGTAGTAAATTATGCAGACTAAATCCCGTGCAAAAAAAAGACATTTATTTCTTTGTTTTAAACAATTCTTTTTTTTTTTGTTTTTATTAAACGAGGGCCCAGCCGTTGCACATTTCATCTGGTATTCTAGAGCACAGCTCTTATGAGCCCGTTCGGCGGTTGGGCCGCGTTGCCGTGGGGGTCGTTGCTGCTGTAACGGAGCTAAAGAGAGTTACGAACTAAAAAGAATTTCTTGAGAACAGAAATTCTCTTTGGCACGACAGAAAAATAAATAGAGCTTTGTCACTGCACATGCAGACATACAGGCATCTCCCAATTTTGTTCCGCAATGCATCGCAAAAACGCTTAAATAGCTGCGGTTAGGGCTCGCATTAGGGAGGACCGTAATCGTCCTCAGAATTTTCGCGCGTGGAATGCTTTTTCTCCTTACGACAGTGAAAGGAGATACCCTGCGTTTAAAAAATGGCAATGGTCTATCCAGAAGTGGTTTTTGTAGGGTGAATGCGTTAGAGGTAAGCCCATTCATTATTAACACAGCGATGCTGGCAAACCAAACGTTCTCACCGCGAAGAGCATGCTGTCCATGTCCTTCTTGACTTCATCGACGGTGTAGCGAGGGTCTTGCAGATGAGCCTTGAGAAACATGTCCACTATAACTGGATCCTGTTCATCTTCGCCTACAGTCTGAGTCAAGCTCTGCAGCTCCTCCGCGACCTGTTGCAGCTTTCCCTTGCGCCGCTCAAGCACCTGGAAGACATAAACGCAGCATCCATAAAATGGTTCCGCTTAATGTGAAGCTGTTAATGTCTACAGGAACATTTACAGTAGTGTTCCAAATATTTATCATTACGATTCGTATCTTAAGAATCTTACTGCGTCGTCATATGGGCTAAAGTGAGCTGACAATAGATATTCTTCTGAGTGCTTTATTACCTGCGAAACGAAACTGTTTACTGTTTTGAGACCTATTTTAACGTCGGAGATGCCAGGCATAACATTAAGGACGTCAGTAACATTGATAAACTAGACATTAAAAGGTGGTATCCTGAGGAGATGTGCGGATGTGAGCAGTGGTTGTTAAAAAATTGGTACTCAGCTTAGCATTGTCAGTGCCAAGCTATGCTTAAGAAAAGCGACGTCGCTGACGTCAGCAATCGCCGGGAAAAGGATATAACAAATCAATAAGCAAAATCGAAGAAATCGTTATCTCTATATGCACCGAAGAAACTAAAAATTAAAGTCGTAAAAATACACAAGCGCTGACCATGGCAGCGCCCCGATGATGCAGGCCTACATCATACTCATGTCGCGTGACGCCTGCAGAGGGCATGCATTTGCCTTACACAGTTCGAGTAAATAAACCTGGATCGCTAAACCGGTTTTCGGTCCCCTTCTGCAAACCTACGCTGACGCATATATAACACGCCGTTTACAAAACCGACTAACGTTCAAGCTTCAAATGTAATTTTTCCGACAAAAAGCAATAAAGCTCCATATGATTGTTTTATTGCAATGTGCAATAAGGTGGTTCGCGGCATCTTGATGAAATGAGCGCAGATTACGCATGGTGCTAAACGGCGTGGAGAAAAATTTAATGTTAAGGTAAACTGAGAATTAAATTACTGGCTATTTTACACATCGCAGTGCTTCCCTCACTCAAGGTAAGCAGTGGAAATGCATGTAATCTCAGACTTCGGTGAAGATGTTACAGCGCAACAGTAATTTTACTTGGTCCACTACACTGCCAAAGCTGTAAAAAAAAAATAAATAAATAAGACTGGCACTCGAGCGCCACCTTTAATGTTACAACGCGGCACAAACGACCCTCGTTTGCATGCATAGCCTCAATCGCGCACATGCACTGTGTTTCTCGCTTAATCAGTAATGGTTTAATTTTTCTGTCTTTTACCTCGCACTCACCCATTAGCCTACAGGCATAAGCTACAAAATTATGCGAAAAACCAGCCAACATATGTGACCGGAAGTTCCCGCTAGAAACAAATCGTATGCAGATGGGCCTGCGTGACCCAGGGGCAGCGTTTCAAACTAGGGATGCAGGGATCATGGAGGGTTGGGTTGTGATCACACCCTCTCATCTCAATGGCGAGGTACTGCGGCCACGTGACGCCACACAACCCGTTCACTAGTAGGGGCACGGCCATGTCACCTGCTAACTGCTGCCCGCCTGTGGGTTTTTGCTTACAACACCGACGCCGACAACGTCGACGCAGGGTTTTCATAAGAATGGGGTCTTTGACGCTGCGCATCTATGCAGAAGCCAACTACAAATAATTTCTTGTTAACTTTTCATGAAGGTAGATAACTATGGGCCTACTAACACTGCAAGTGACCTCTATAGATTGTTTGTATCTCACATACAGTATGTTTAATAACCTAGTTGCGGCATTAGAATTAATCTGTTACCTGCAACTTAGCGTACCGAACTAAGCAAAACTAGAATAAAAAAGTGTAATACAATGAGTGTAATACAGTGTAACATTGAGTGTAATGCGATGCGAAAACTGAAAAAATAAAAAATAAAAAAATGAAATTAAACGAAACAACATTATATACGTTCCCAGTTCTTTGCGCTAGCTGCTGCGTTCTGCTTCAGTGCACCTTCTGGCAGACCAGCAAGGGGTATTTGTTTTGCTCGCTTTCCACTTACGGCGAGAGTGTACTTTTCCATCTCACGAATGGACTGGTGGTAGAGTCGCCCTTCTTGGGTTCTGTCGTAAAGGAAGTCGTGCCACAGCCAGGGGCGGAAGACGCGTACGCCGATTAGGAACATCAACCTGCATTCCACCGGAAACAGAGATAGATGAGTGTGATTGAAGCAGGTCTCTGCTTAGTTCCGAAAAAAAAAAAAAATGACTCAAAGAATCCAGAACCTTTTATTTCCTTTTGAGTTTGACGCTAGCTGGCGTGGCGAATGTCATCCCAAATGTTTTCCTACTTGAAGTTAAGACTTGTTGCTGTAACGCGATGCAAACTTTGGAGTGCCAGAAATGCGTAAAAACGGGAACAAGAAGTTGATGTTCAGCCGCGCAGTTTTAATTATATTGATTAAAACAGTTTTAAGTTCTGTATGCAGTAATGGTTGCCTTTCCTGGCTGCGTCTGAAGGAAGCTTTCAAATCATTTTCTAAAACGAAACCACAGGTACCGTCAGGAGAAGATTGTGAGTATAGCACTCACGCTTCGATATTTACGGCTGCACTGCTGAGACACTGTCTGAGGTACCCTCAGGCATTTACTCCAGGCACTTCAATGCGAGAATTGCGATTCGTGCCCCCCTCCCTCCCCCTCACTTTCTGCTCTAAAAAAACGCCAGTTTGCTGCATTAGCAGCCATCCAAAGAACGACCGGTGGCTTACGCCCCTTTTAATCTGAACAGTACCAACGTCTATTATCACTTGTTGCTTGAAATTCATGGAATCGTTGTTTGTGAGCCCCACCAAATGAAGTTTCTCGTTTGGCCCAATGTTTTTCGCGCAGTTTTTATTTTTTTTTAACCTCATGGATCGAGTAGTCCAACATCCTGTCTAACTGCAATATCTTTATACTACTGTTTTTTTTTTTTTGCTACTACTATAGAGCGCACAAGGGAGCGCTGTCCATTTGCAAGCAGGGGCTTCAGTGCCTGCAGCAAATACTGCTAAAACCTTCGCTTTATGTGCCTGCAGAAAAAAGGAGTGAATGCTCTGCCGCGGCTGGAAGCGAAGTACGTACGTGAAACATTTTGTTTCTGCTTGTATTTGCCATCTATGCTTTGGTCCATGGGAAAAGATTTTTTTTTTTTCTGGCCAAATGATAAATTGAAAACGAGGGGTGTCTAGTTCCATAGCCCGGTATACGTACCTGTTGAAATGATCGGAGAAGGTCGTGTCAGTGGTCTCTAGTTGCGAGCCCAAATCTACACCCATGAGGACCTCTGCGAAGAGCAAAATGACATTGGCATGCAGAGTAAGGCTACGAGATAATGGCCCTGCTGAATTTGGCGAAGTATAGCAAACAAAATCGGAAGCCCAAATTTTAGGCATCTCTCACTAGTCTATAGTGACGGTTTCTTCGCTGTGGTTGTAACGCCTTATTATTACTACCATTACGATTTTTACTAAAAGGAAACGATACAAATGACTATTATTGAATGAAAGAATCCCCTCCACAAGTCTGAGACGTCTTCGGTATTTCAGGGGAGTAATTTGACAGCATGAAGCAGGATTCAATGATTTTTCAACCGTCCCTAATTGAAAAACACGCGAGTAGAAGCACTACGGTCAAGTTTAAATTGCTATTATTGCGCAGCGTGGGATAGCTATTATAATTTACCTTACACATCGCAGATTAGCATGCTGCCACTGGTCTCAGCATAGACGTCTGTAAGTCATATTTCAAGCACGCGTGCAAATTATAATTAGCGACCGAATTGAGACAGCCGTTTGATCATGACTGCAGTTCTTGAATAGCCGACGCAGTTTCCGTCAGCTGATTAGTTTAGGGCCTAATTGGTACTCCGACCAACCGTAGCTGAAGCACTGCTCACTCAAGAGAAATTTTATCGTGAAAGGATGTCGATAAACATCACTCTACGGCTATACTTCTTGGAAGGCTTTTAGTACCATAGACCAATGATGCATGGTCAAATGCGAAACACTATACTATGCATCTGTGGCTACCGTTAAGTAAACGATAAAATTACCCAGGGGTTCACACCTCTCGCGGTGCTGGTATATACTATATATCGCCATATACACCTCTTGGGACGGGATTTTTGTAAAAGTTCACAACTACAGCCAGTGCCAAGCGGCGCATTCTTCGAAAGGCGTTATTCATGCCGACTCACTCGTGATGACGTCCAAGGCGTAGTTCTGGGCTATGCGATAAGCAGGTATGGGGTCCCCCGGCTGCTTTGCGGTCATCTTGTCTACGCGCTCCAAGAACAGGGTGCTGTTGTAGTTGAAAGTGGAGACGTATTCCTCGAGGACCTTGAAGTGGAACGCGGGCGTCATCAGGCGCCGCTTGAACCGCCAGCTATCGCCGACGCTGCGATAAAGGGTTGCCATAGTCTATTAAGTATAGGAAATTTTGCTCCCAGTAGTCATAAAATTTTCGTTCTGCCCTGATTTCAACAGAAACAGATGTGCCAAATAACTTCGTAAAAATGTGGCCTCCCCCTCTCCCCCCCCCCCCCCCTCCCCTTCCTTTCCTTCACTTATCTCGAGAAATTCAAAGCTTGAACAGCCACTATTCACGCGAATTCTGCTATGTGCGAATGACCTAAGCTTTGTACCGGTAGATTTCCGTGGGTTTAATCCCCCACCCTCCGCCTTGCGCACTTAAAAGCAGTGGGGGGGAGCCCTTGGCTGATGAATTGTGTACGCGGTTTGCAATGACCGCGTCGTTTTAATGTAGCACTTAGTTCTATACCTTAGGAGTCCTTAGCGAATATGACGCATTTGGGTCATAAAATGTGCACCCCTGACACAAAGGAAAAAAGAGCTTGATCATAAAGAGCGCATCATTTGGCGTAATAACTGCGGCGCTTTTTGTACGTTATGACGGAATGGCGTTGATTGATTGTGAGTCGCGTGGTGTAGCCCAGTACATCAAAGTGTCTTAAAATATGCGTTCGAGGGTCTTCCTCACATTGCCAAGGTTTGGAGCTTTACGAGGGCTCCAAGCGCTTAACTGCAGAGTCGGAATGCCACCATCCATGTGGCTTAAGGAGTGTACACGGCTGTGAAGAGTTTTGACAACCACTTAATTAATCAGTCGACGCAGCGCAGACAGCGGGGAAGCGGCAGATTACAACGTAAAACGTTGCATTCTTTACCTGCTAAACGTCAAGAATATCATTGCGAGCATTGAGTGGATGCAAGTGTTTCCACGGATTTTGAAATTGTAGGGGGAGTGTCTAAATTTGTAGGGGTTGAAAGCTTGAGATTCGAGGAGAAGCAGTAATATATTTTCTTTTAAGAGGCGGGGGGGGGGGGGGGGGGGGGTGTTATCAGTGTAAAACAAAAAGTTGGTATACATTTTCACAATGATTCGCGTGTTCCAGCACGTGTATCAGCACACCGTTTGTGGGACTGAGCGACCAGAAACATGGGTGTTCGATAGAGACACCTGTATATGCAGATTCCAGAAAATAGGTAAATTCGCCTTGTGGATATAATACCTCTATTTATTTTATCTCTTTTTTTCTTCCTTTTGCATGCATGCGTGTAACTTTGTCGCAGCTGGTAATGACGTGGGGCATGTGTAAAATGATGATACAGTGCAACATTAAAATCAAATAGTAGTTGGCGTCGCTGTCATCATCCTCGTTGCATACCGTTGTGCGCGTTTCCACACTGCGTTTACTTTGAGGACGAACAACTGGCCCTTCGAAGCGTTGTTCTGCTAACTTCATTTCACAAAACTTCATCAGTTGAAATAGTTGCAACCAAAATTTCCAGCGGTGTAGTTTTGCTTCGTTCAACGCACGCCCGCCTGAGGTCACATACCTCTACCATAAAAGTAACCGCGACTGGCTTCCAAACTGATCACTCCTGTAAGCGACAACGGACCTCCGCCCCTTTTCTCCCACTATAGCTTCCAGTACGTATTGTCGAACAGAATTTATTCGCCGAAAGCGTGTCATACGACGACTTCCGATTGTTATAGGACAAGAACTAAGGGTTTTCGAATCGTTTCGGCAGACACCGGTCCTCTAATGGTAGGCGCGACAGGAGGAGGAGGAGGAGGAGGAGGAAAGAAGGGCGGAAGGCAGGGATGCTAACCAGAAATAATTCCGGTTGGCTATCATGCACTGGAATAGGGGAATGGTGGGATTAAAGGGGGAGGGTAGAAGAAGACAGGAGGTGAGAAAGTCACATTCTGTCAATCAGGTTTCCCAAAATGCATGAGGCAAGGGTACTCTCGGACAGAGTGAATTTCGCCGCGGTTGTAAAGTGGATATAGGTCTAACGTTTTCTTTTTTTTTTTCAAGAAACAGTGACACAAAGTCGACCGTCGTTACGTAACGGTCATTGGCTGAAAGACCAAGGAAGTGTCTCAACAACGAGGTCCTGACTTCAATCGCCTTTATCGCTATCATCGTTATCAGAAAAATGATGCGTCAACTTTGTAGTGACGCTAAATGAAAGCCCACTCAAAGATTATAATGAGCGAACGTTATAATGAATGATCGTTGCGAGACAACCCGACCATCCTGGTCAGCCGGCTGCAACGTCAGCACCGTCGGCCGCTTGTCAATGGGTGTTGTCGGTATGGAAATCTCTCAGCGAAGAGGTAAAGGGCAGATATTTTCAGAAATGCAACGTGAGCAGCAACGTACTGGGCGGTTCAGAGGACGATGCACAACGGAACGAGGGATAGCGAGAAGCACTTGTCCTCCGACTGGAGTTCCGATGGACAATTAAATTCATCGCTTCTGCACTTCATAGCTTTCGGACGGCATTTAAACGCAAATGAGGACAAGTAGTGTGATCATTATGCTCAACTGGTTCAGTCATTCTTTTTTTTTTTTTTTTTGCCATGTAGCAATTTTTTTACTTTCTGAAATCAGTAGGTTTGAGGCGTCTACCTATAGTTCATTCCGACCTATATTCGAGTGTTTACTGTATTGATAAAAAACAGCAGGACTTCGCTGGGTTAAAAAACAAGCTCACAGCTTTTATGAAAATTCCGCAAATAGCAGCACCTGTTTTCTGGCAGTAGGCCAGTGGAAGAACACAAACATTTACTCTTGACAAAACTGGGGAGTTCCTAGGGAGTCGGTGCGAACACGGGGAACAACGTGGACAATTCTTTTTCCTAGTTTCAAGATGTGTCTTGCAAAATGCATTATGCTCTGGAAACTATTATTTCCGACCATCATTGCAAATCAATGCACTGTAGCGAACTTTCTAAATTCGCTGAATAGCTTGCGTTTTCAGCACCACGCGTATTGTGCGGCAGCTGTGCAAACTAGAATGAGGTGTCCAGATTTTCTCTGCTTGCAAAAACTTCCTAACCACGCATAGCCTATGAGGGCATGTTGCGAAAGAGAGGAAGCTAAATTTACAGAAGAAAAAAAAAAATACACATATGACAGTATTCCTGGGTGACCGGCCAACATACGCCATAAGTGTGTTGTGTTCTCCAAGCCATGACGAGATAAAGTTGTACACCACAGGCTTCCGCAGGCACGTCTTGCTGAGGAGAAGAGTCTGAAGTGCAAGAAAAAAGAGGACAAAAAATCTCCATTAAAGATCGAAGTGGGACTAATAGGCGTGTCGCGTGTCGCGAACAAAAAAGATATGCCGAACAGCGCAAGGATTTAGTAAGAGAAATTCGGCTTCACTGAAGCGACGTTTTTTTTTAAAGAAACAAACATAATATTTGCAATGATCACTGAAAAGCTAAAGTGAATTCCGGTGTTAGTCAACCACCGAAGGTTATGAGCGGAAGAAAATATATGCTCTCTATTATTTTTTTTTTAGGAGACATCCAAGGCGGAATACTTTGTACAATACAAATATATTAGAGAATACTGTTCGAGATAATAAGTTTATGCAAGAAAATTCAGGCTGCAATGCTTTACAGACAACGATTATTGAAGCGCAAGGGCGAGAGCATATGGTTTTCAGAAAATGGTCGGCACTAGTGAAATTCTCTCTACTCACGGGGCGATAGAGGGCCTTGAAACGGAGTAAAAATAGTCTCAAAACCTCTCTATTCATTTGGAGCCTTCCCCGAGATCACTTCAAGTAGCATACGTATAGCCTTAAAAGAATTTGCTTTTGATAAATACGCCCCTTTTGTGTATTATTAAAGAAACCTTGTTATCGGCATGAAGCTCGGACTTGAAATGTTCTCATACGTTATTGTCATATAAATTATTAATCGCGTGCGGTTCTTTTGAACAATGCGTAACATAGTGGGATTGAGAGCGACGATCTGCCACAGCTGCCTGTTTTCATAATTAAAGAGATTTGAGGAAGCATTTAAATAGTTATTATGAGCTCCATGAGTCTTGAACTCAACCCTGAGGCCTTTAAAAACTTAAGGAACGCGTAAAACTTAAGGAAGACTTTACCTGAACGCTCTTTACCCCCTTTCATAGAGATATCTAGACTTGTTAGACTCCTTTCCTTTGCGCTCTTTCTTTCTTTTTCTCCCTTTGCCCCCCCCCCCCCCCCCCCCTAAGTTAGGGTAGCGTACTGGGCACCGCCTGGTTAACCTGCCTGCCTTTCTATTCTATTCTATTCTATTCTTCTATTCTATTCTATTCTATTCTATTCTATTCTATTCTATTCTATTCTATTCTATTCTATTCTCTCTCTTTCTCTCTCTCTCTCTGTCTTTTGTGCAAGTACTTAAACTAAATTGAAGAGCGAGTTTGTTCAAAAGGGCGAATTATGTGGTCATACCTGCACTGCAGGTGATTATCATTTTTGAAAATTATTCGTCAGGAGGAAACCTATTCAGAAAAGAGTGTGCTTGACAGCCTTACGTATCTTTGATAAAAGTAACCACACTATAAAGTTTGCTTCTAAATCGTAAACTGAAGCTGTATCCTTGATTAGAAAACGTCTCCAAAGATGACAAGCGTTCTCATTAAACTGACCGAGATTAGGAATTTGAGGGTCGGCACCAATCACCTCTGCACGAATGAGAGATCAACCATGCGGCCTGTCCATTTACGGTAAAGAGGTTTTTACTGCACAGGTATGAAGAACATATGATAATTGGAGAAAATACGAAGAAAGAAAATCACGTTTGGAGAAAGAAGAGGAGAAAAACGTGGAGGTTGGCTCGAGGAGCGCGAGGCACGAGCAGGGGAGAACAGCCGAGCAGCGGAGCCGATCGGCTGCCCAAGGAGCTCGGAGCGGTGCGTCTTCTGCCAGGCCTGACCCGGGGATCCAGACCTGGGGCCTGCCGGCCGTATCCTGTCCTGTTCTCCTGTCTTCCACGAAACTCGGGACGGTGGTCGGGCCCGGGAGTGCCACAGCGCCAGCTCTTCACTGGCACGAGCGTTCGGCGCCGTGCTGAGCCCAGGCACGGCGGTGGAAAGGCAACTCGATGCCTCTTGCCTCTACTGGGCCCCGTCCGGTGGCCTAGCCTTCCGCTGGGCTTACCAAGGCCCTACTGCACCGACCCTGCAGAACTCTGACTACCCGGAGCGTCTGCACCGGCTTCTCCATCCAACAACTTGGTGACTTTTTGACAATTTGTGTTTTGCCATCGTCCCACTTGCTCGTTCTACTTTCGTCCCGTCCATGTCTGTACATAAAAGTATTCGTTGTTAGCTTGGTCAGTCTGGTCGTCTATTTAGATTGCTGTTTTTGAATAAGTTACAGAATAAGGTGGCCAGAAGATTCAAGGAAAAGAACCTCACAATTTTGGCGTCCACGGCAGGACCAGGCCGGCCAAGCAACGTTTTCCCGCGGCTAGAGATTTGAGAAAAATGAGTGCACCAGAGTTGCTCGCGGTAGGGGAACGTATAGGTTTGCAGGGAATCGAGTTGCGCGAGTGGGTAGAGAAAGAATTGCAGAAGGCAAGGGAAGACAAAGCTGCCGAACGCGAAGAGAGAGCTGCAGAACGGGAAGCGGCGAAGCAGCGCTTGGAGCAAGAAAACCAGAATTTGCAGCTACGAGTACGACTTGCGGAATTAGGAGAAAACGCCCCTAGTTCTGGAAGCGCTGAGCACGGTACCGTACCAGCTCCGTCTTTCCCAATTAGTCCTCATGGATTGATTCCACTGTTTAATGAGGAAAGGGACGATTTGGACGCGTATTTGAAGCGTTTTGAACATGTCGCCATTTGCCAGGGCTGGCCGAAAGAGAAGTGCGTCCACGGCAGGACCCATCATCACTGGCATGTATGCTTCTCTGGCCAGTCAAGGCTGTTGGAGCGTCGGCGAATGGGACGCTTGCACCCGGAACGTTGCCGATAATTACGTCATATAATGGCGTCGGCAGGCACCTAGCAATAGCTTTGCCTGTGAAGTATGACGACTTGATAATAACCTCCGTCTCAGGTGCTTCGATGTCAGAACCATCCGCTAAACGTAAAGATGCTCGCTCACCGGTATATGCAGCCTCGGGCACCAAAGCCTGACGTACCAGGATGCTATTAGAACCAGTGTCGCGCAGCACCGACACTGCTTGTCAGAACACTTCTCCATGCTCCACTGGCATGTTGTTAATACTCTGAGATGGACTAAGAGCCGAATCGTCCCTTCGAACATCTAGGCATGTTCTTCCCAGCTGACGACCAGGGCGGGGATCTTGAGGGGACGTGCAGCAATCAGACGTCTCCCGATCATTTGAATTTCCGTATCGACCCAACTGGGTTTCATGCCCAGATTTGCGACATAATGTGCAATATGGGGGCTTCGGTTTTGTACGGCAATCCGCCGACCTATGTCTGGTCTCTTCACAGATGAAGCATCGAATTCTAGTATTTGGGTTTGGGGCTGCGTCCTGCGGTTTCGCAGAATTCTGCTCAGCTCTATCTTTAAACATTGCGAGGTTATTCTGTCGCTGAGCCTCAAGAAAGTGATCGGTGGCCTCAGCAATCTCGTCCACCGTTTTACAATCACGTTCTCGCAGGAAGAGAACTAAACGATCGTGACAGCTGTTTAAAAACTGCTCCGCCACTATCATGTCCCGAACCAGTTTAAACGTGCGACCTTGTCCTCGCATCTCAACCCAGCGGTCAAAAAACTTAACAGCCTTGTGGTGTACTGGGAAGCTGTCTCACCATCTTGCGGCTTGCTTCCACGAAACTTCTCTCTGTAGCCCTCAGCCGTGAACCGAAACCTCCGAAGTAAGGCAAGTTTCGCTACATCGTAATTGACTGAGTCCTCAGGAGAGAGTCGTCCAAAGACTGAGAGCTTCTCCGCCGAGGCACAGACTCAAAGCCGTGACCCACTTGATCGTTCTACTCTCGTCCCGTCCATGTGTACAAATAAGTATTCGTTGTTAGCTTGGTCAGTCTGGTCGTCTATTTAGATTACTGTCTCGGAATAAGCCACATAATAAGGTGGCCAGAAGATCTAAATAAAAGAACCTCACAACGGATCACTGGAGTTTTGAGAACCGAAGAAAAAATATGCCCACAGAGCTCCGGATGTGAGTTGACTAAAATGCATTGCTTATTATTTGATCGTTTTTTATCGGAAGGGCCTGTGGGGATATGATAATGCACCGCATTCCATCTCTGCACTCGCAGACGTCGTGCTATTGTGACGACATTTACGCTTGTAGGGCAATTTGCTTTTGACACGGCTACCAGCCTTGTGTACACGCAAGCCCTGCTAATTTCAGGCTCACGGTGTGAAGTTAGATTGCATGTCTACGCTTGTTCTGAACTGCTATTTTGGTCTTTTCAATAGACACAATAAAGAAAACCAGACAAGCACTTTCAAGAACCCCGTGTACCTACGCGAACTACTAAATCTCACAGACCATAGTAAGGGCTTTTGTTCCGCTTTGAGCAAAAAAGGGCTCCGACCTCGCGGCATGCACAGAAAAACAAAGGATACAACTCACTGCCCTCTAAAGCGCACCTCGTAATGTTGTAGTGTAAGAGAAGTGTTGGTGTTTTACCTGATATAAAGAAATGTAAAAGCGGTTTTACAGCTTCGCTTACCTGAACAGCATCAGGGGAGTGAAGCACCACAACTGGCGTCATGCCGAAGTACACTCTAAAGGTTTTGCCTCTGTATTGCTGGCATATTTCACAGATGGTCTGGAAGAACACTACAGGGGGAATAAAACAGTATATTTAATGTTCATCTAGCACAGCATAGCTGCATAGTGATTCTATTCCTTGCACTCTGAACTCATCACAAGCCCTGCACTTTCCTTGAAGTATGAAAGAATTCTTTTACGTAACTGCCTTGTTTCCCGCCATGAGATCTAAGTACAGTAACCTGGTCATTTAGTACTGCGCTTTGGCTCAAAGAGCCTAGACTCACCATTTAATTCGCTTCCCATAGTTTGCTTTAGAAGGTGAATCTTTTAAAAGTTATGCCGGCCACGCGCGCGCGCATGCGTGTGCGTGTGCGTGTGTGTGTGTGTGTGTGTGTGTGTGTGTGTGTGTGTGTGTGTGTGTGTGTGTGTGTGTGTGTGTGTGTGTGTGTGTGTGTGTGTGTGTGTGTGTGTGTGTGTGTGTGTGTGTGTGTGTGTGTGTGTGTGTGTGTGTGTGTGTGTGTGTGTGTGTGTGTGTGTGTGTGTGTGTGTGTGTGTGTGTGTGTGTGTGTTTACGCTGGCAGAAAACCACTAGACATGGAACGTTAGGTCTGAATATTTTGTTGCCTTCAGATTGCCTTCGCAAAAGCGTTGCCGTCGCCGTAACCCAGAAGTGAGAAAGCGGATCAAAAAAGATGCGCCCGTAATTTTGGATCAAGATTGTGATATCACCGTATTTTCTGCATCGTTTAGGGTGCTGCCATATCATTTCACTTCTCATTTTGCGCTCATCTACTAGTCAAGTTGACTATAGTTTGCGTAGGGACTCGATCGGCGATATGTACAGGTCGAGTTGTTCATTTTAAGTTCAACTATCCATCATAAGAGCGACACTGCAACGCGCCTTCCTTTCCGAAAGGACCAAACCAACTAGAAAAGTATAATACCTTTCCAAACTATGCGGCATCCTCTCGATGTCAAACATTCATGGAACGAAAAGCGGGTGTAAAGGAGCTATGGCGTGTATACTCTTCAGACGAAGCTTAAGCGTCCTCCTATTTGTTTTCCCTGAGGGCGTCAACTTCTTCCAAATTCATTGAAATGGACATCAAAACAGTGCGAAAAATCCCGGAGAGTCTTCATCGGGCAGTGGATAATCATGAATATTACGCTCATGTGGTAGGTGCAAGCAACATTTCGAGCGCTAGTGCAATCGCTATGGCTTCTGCGTTGTTATGGTAAAAGATTTGGCTGTTGTAGCCTCAAGGGATTATTCAACTGTACCTACAGAGGTAGAAACTCATTCTGTTTTAGTCTTGAACACCCCAAACTGTTATTGCCTCTTCATCCTCTTGTAAAGAATTATTTCGCCTTGACGGTAGAGTTTTCTCGATAAAAGCTGTGCGGGAAGCGTTGCCGTAATCGATTACTGCAACAGTTTTCGGCTACTTAACCGGCGTATCCGAGTGCTAATCCGACTTTTGTGGCGCGCTTTGATGGAGGCGAAACATGATGTCAATGCAGTTTGGTTTGGTTTGGTTTATGCGGGTTAACGCTTTAAAGCAACTCGGGCTATAAGAGATGCCATATCAGAAATTTCAACCAGCTATAGTGTTCTTTCACCTGCACTGACATCGCGCAGCATACGGGCGCCTTGCTTTTCGCCCACACAGATAAGCGGCCGCCGAGGCCGGGATTCGATCCCGCATCCTTTGGCACAGAAGTCGAGAGCTCTAAGCACTATACCACCGCGTCGGGTTAGGGGAATTGAAATATCCGCAGGTGCTCGAAATTATTATGGCGATTTCCAGTACTCCACTTATACCTCTCTTTTTTCTATCACTTCCACCTTCCTGCCTTCGCTTACGGTGCCGTTCAGTTGTTCAAAAAGAAGTGTGAAGCAACTGCACATTTCTCTTCCTATGAGCCAATTTACATTTACTGGCAGAGATTGGGAAAATGTGAGACGTGGTTATTTGGTTTTTTGTTTCTCGGAAAAAGAAGGTGCAGGGTCTGTTTCACTTTTCGCTCTTCACTTACTGTGGACGGATACAAACAGAGGCACAACCTTGTTCAGAAGTCCTGAAGCCATATGATTTTCGTCTCAGTCACAAAATGAAGCCGTCACGGTACCATTAAGGACTAAAGGGCCATTAAATGCTATGAGACAGTTTTTTGCTGTGGTAATAAATAATTTCGTAGCGTTTTAAATGCTCTTTGATTTTGAATGATGGCGTGATGACTTCATTTTCGGCTTAGACGAAATCCCTTAGGATTTTTTGAACTAGACAGTGCACAAGCATTGATGCCAAGCCCTGTCGTAGATTAGCCTCCAACTTCAGTAGCAGATGATTGCTGAACGGGAGCGATAAGGCATGACGTCATACTGGGCGCTGTCCAAATAAAAGTTGCGTCACAATTCTAATATGAAATGACGTCCACATTTTACCGACACTTTCCTCTCAGAACTAGCGCGTAGGAAGGTGATGCTTTTTCAATCGAACCAGCTAGCTATATATGCTGTCACGTAAAGTTCCACGCACCTAATCAGTCCTGTAGCCATTTGAAATGTTTTGTCTCTCGGAGTTTTCGCGACTGTTGTTCCCTACCAAAACTATCCATAAAGCGAATGGACTATACTAGCAGATTGCGAAAAAAAAATATTCAGAAAAAATCCACACGCTCACCCTCAGGTTTTGCGCACAGTAGCGTTGCTGAAGGTACAAGGACATTATCCCGGTACGTTTGTAATAGTGGAATGTAGCTTGATGCGTCTACTACTATGCGATACCTTTGATAGCGCATCATGAATAAATGACCTATATTCTACTAAACTACCCACATGCCACATAGCGCTGCTGTATATATCAATAGTGAAACGGCCGAAAATTGCTGAGTGCGACTTTCTACGTGGCGCAAGCAGAAAAAAAGCGTTTTGCACAGCCATTTATGCACGATAAAAAATAGGTATGTGCACTGATGGGGAAATTTCTCACTGTAAAACATGAAAGCACAAAAGAAAGAGATTCATCGCTGAGTCATTTGCAATTTTTAATTACCCTTTTCTAACGTAATGCTATCCAAATATAGAAAAGGAAAGATCTGCTTGAGCAGTAGAGATGCCGTTCTCATCACTGTCCATATTAATTTAACAAAAAGAATTGCATCCCAAGGGACTCTGTGCATTCGCCCCTTGTTCTTTCACCACGAAGTGACAATCCAGGTTAAGTAGGCGTATATCAGTCCTCAAAAATTAAAAAAAAAAAAAAACATCTCCCTAAATTGCGTCGTCCGCAATAACTAGGCCCTATTAACAAGGCTTGACTGCGTAGGAAAAAAAAAAAAAACGTTTTGGATGAAGGAGACCAAACAGCATTATATTGCTAATTTGTTAGTAATTTAATTTCTTTGGCGTGCAGAAAGACTGATATGGTGTAGAGTGCCGCGTAGTGCGGGACTTTCGTAAGAGAGCCCTTTATCACGTTGCCCAAGCAAAATAGTGAAAAGCTCTCTTTCATGTGGGATCTCATAACAAGACCCCCACCTCTAATCTTTGCATTTCGACATCAATCTCGAAGAAACATGCATTGACTGAAGCTATCTTCCTAGAGCCGAGAAATCAATTTTTTTATTCTTTGCTTTGGCCCAGTCAAAAACTGCCAACTGGGCTATTGGCCCCATTTGTTTGGAATGAGCACTGATCATGCCATGCCCTCACGTAATGCAGGGCAACTTTCCGGCTGCTGCAGCCGCACTGCGGAAAATGTATTTAAAACACCACAGGGACAAGAACATAACAGCCCTAAAACAGTGGTTACCACGTGCATCCCAAAGTGTTCGCTAGAATCTGCAAAAGGTTGGTACTAAGTACGGTCTTCCTGCGAACGTCTCCGTGTCATGTAACATATGCTAATGTGTGCCACAAAATCAACACAACTGACATTGCAATTGAGGCATAAAACTGAGGCACGAGAGAAGAGGACAAGCGCTTGTCCTTCTTTCATGTCCGTCCTCGCGGTGTTGTTTTTAGTTCTTCAAGGATGCGCCAACTCGGTCAGTGTTCGGTTCTTCTGACAGTGCGATTTCCGGCTATCATAGGAGGTACACAAAGCCATCATTACTGCGTGTGATGGGTGTGGGCCACGAGATTTACTTTCTTGAGGACAAACCACACGTTGTGACAGCAGACGCGCTAGTGTACATGAAAAATAGCTAGCAAAATCATCCTACTTGTTCGAAATTTTACTCGCCCTTTAGGGCTCTTACAAGGACAAAACAGATATAAAAGCTCCGAGCCAGCTGGGCTCGGAGGATCCTAACTAGAAGTAAAGGGTACAACAAGGTGTAGGATATGGGCGTGCATAGTGAAAAGAAAATTAACAGTGATTAAGGTGACCCTCACTCTTCAATCCAATGTGTCGAGAAGTTCACTTGGCTGAGATATGACGCTCCCCTTCAAACCTTGTTCGACTTCTATTGACTAAATACGATTAACTCGGGAACTGTTGGACGCATTCTTTATCAAGGAGATAGTGACAAGTTCGTCAGAACCAATTCAGCCTCCCTGCCAGCTAGTGGAATCAAACTTATAAAGCATCGATGGTGAAATGCAGTCATCCCTACATGTGTTTACAATGCATTTTTTCCAGCTAAAGTAAGGAACGTGCATACGCTCGCCCCCTTCACGATAATTAAATGTAACGTGTATGCCCCTCAATAGGCATCGTTGGAGTTAGCTTCCATCCTATCGCTCCGTTCTACATGGCGCTCAATTACTTTCGAAGAAAGAAAAGATGGATCCCCCAGTTGCCTTGTGAAGTTTTTGTTATAAAGCATAAGGTATTTACGAACATTATACCCAGCAAGCACTTGATGACTCATCCACACAGTATTAACGGCTCAAGCTCTCCGCGGGCAGAGGTCCCGTCCTCAGAGAGCTCGTTTGTTGACTTGTCCACCACCAAAGCGGGAAAGACGCTATTTATTTATTACGGAAGTCTCTCTCTCAATTCACGAGCATCCTAAATAACCCAAATAGCGACTGTCTCGCTACATCCTGTGCCTTAAGAAGGTGGCACCCTAAGAAATGAAGCGCTAACATTGACAAATTCTCAGCACGCGTTTCCTGCTATCAATATAAAGGCACGCTCTTGGTGCGGACGAAGCGTGTTTCCAAGCAACTCTTTGTTTCTGCACGTGCCGCGAGTAAATTCGCGGCTATAAAGCGCCTGTGCTCACCTTCTTCTCTCGTCCTACCCTCCGCTCCTTCTCTTCCTTGCAGTTACAGCCGTCGCGCGACCAACCCCCCACCTTATCTTCCTCTCTTACCCTTCTGGAACCTTGCCCTTTGAGCGAGGCGTATTATTTATTCACAATTGGTGCTTTTGCTGCAAAAATACGCGCTGCCATTTCTCACCACCCTTGGCCGGGATTGTCCCTCTGTTCTGCATTTCCGCGTTACTTTAGGAAACCGTTGGTTCCTTGGCTGCAGGTAGGATACGACGAAAGGAATGAAGCTCGCTTTGGCTCAGAATGATCTTTTGTCTCAAAGTAACCTTCTTGGCTCAGCTTCAACTAGAATTAAGCAAAAGCAATCTCGGTAAGCAAGCTGCTTTAATTGACATCGCTTTTGGCGAAAAGTAAAACTGCGCATTCGCTCTGTGTTTGAAAACAGCGAATAATCCGCTTATAAGAAATTCTTATGCACTCCACGGACGCCTTCATATTGTTGAGGCTGGGGGTAAGCGCTCGTCCAGGATCGCTTGATGATGTCGAGGAAGGGGAAGAGGAAGATACGACGTCTGCTGCTGCTGTATATTCTGACAGCGATCGCAGCTAACGGTGGTAACACGAGCTTCACTCATACTAACTATATAGCGCTTACAAGTAGTGCATATTTGGCGCTTCTATTTCTTTGTTGATAGATTTTAACGTCCCAAACTGACGTCAGTAACAAGAGGCGCCTTGCAGGCGGGCTCCAGAATGATTAATAACTGGAGTCGTTTATCTGCAGTGGAGTGCGATCCAATTACATGGAGTCATTTTGTCATGCAGTACATGGGCGTTTGACACAGAGAGGAACTGGTCTAGTTTGCCTAATTGGGATATGAAGAAGTTTCCACGCCTGTGTTTACGGCTAGACTGCAAAGAACACCACCGCGTCTGGGTTTTGAACATCCGCAAGAGCGCACAGATCAAATTTCTTAGCACGAGAGCCCTGTGCTATCGCCACAGCCGTCCCGCGTTGGGTAAAACTTCCCTCGCGCTGTGTAGCAAATATCGTCGCCTGCACCAAGTTCCAACCGACCACACATCCTCGAGCAGCGTAGTGAAAACTGTCCTTTTCACGAAGTTCTATCTGGAAAATATACGCATACGTCATCTGGGCCAGTGCGGACTTGGTTCGCGAGCGTAGTGTCCGGCGAATAAACCTGGCAGCGTGGCGCATGGAAAGCCACTCTCACTGAATACAGACAACGCTGCCGTGCCTGACAGGCTGCCGAGGCTGCTGAATAACTAGAAACCAGACTAGCCCGTTGCCGAAAAGCTTACTAAGCGCGTAAGTGCGCCAATAACGAAGCGACAGCAGCGACTGCGGGTGCGATTGATGGATTACGCTCGTGAAACTTGGTTCAAGGATAGTTGAACCTCTGCAACTTTTAGTGCGTATCACTATTAGCCGCAATCACGGATTTTACCGATATCAGTTGATGTCGGTCCGAAGCCACTCTCTCACTCTCCATGAACTTCAAGCGCGAAAGTGAACGTGCCGAAGCGTGCGTCGCGTGGCTTAGAAAGAGGAGGCGGAGTGGCTGCACAGCTGCAGCCAATGAAAGAGTGGCGCGCATAAGTTGCGGCCGTCAAAGGGCGGTGCGGTAGGTGGTAGGTACAAGCCCGTGTTACTCCGACTCGAGAAGTCGCGATTTCCTGACGCGCCCTTTACATCGGTCTCTCCCCTCGAGTCAGTCACCCTTCGGCCTTCACGGACACCACACGTGCACGCGAGGTGCTCCCTATACACCTAACCTCCGCTCCGCTCGCCGGATCGTAATGCATAGTTGTGCTAAACTCCGGTCCTTAAAGGGCGTTCGCCTTCAAGCGCACTTCCTTCCTCTTCGACACAATGTCAAAATGCGTATAAAATAATCGCCGCGAGATCGACAGAGAGGTGGCGCCAACATTGTTCCGATAGTGTGGACCGGCCGCCAGCGGTGCTCGCAGAAATGTACGCAACGCCAGCTTGTTTCATAGTTTATGGCGGATTTCCTGATGAAGAAATCATGTCCTCTGGAATGGATGAGTGGCTTACTGCTTTTAGTTTTGGAATTTTAGAGAAAAAATTGTCGAGTATATGCCAGTGCTGCGGAAAAGAAGCGCGGATTATAGATGAACACAGCACGCAGCAACCCTCATTTTGAATTTGGTGAGGTCGCTGTGTTTTCGTTTTGCGGCACCACGCTCACGGGCCTGATATTTTCGTTGCGTCATACATAGCAAGACCAGGTTTCTTTTTTCGCCTTTTCACAAGCGTGCGCATACCTAACACGCTGATAGAAAAATAAGTTCAGTGTCAATTGCAGCGAATGCATTTCGCGTCGTATTACTGCAGCGACATGGCACTGGGAGGAAAATTGCCATTCGAAATTTGCCTTTTTGCGGGCAACATACTACGTATGCGCGTTCTCTCGCCCTTATCTAGTTTTTTTAAGGCAAAGCCCCTGCGCCTGTCTGCCACGAGCGAAGCACTGCAGAACACGGCGGAATGCGAGACCGTATGACAGTGGCTGCACTATAGCATATTACAAGCCCACGCTGATGCAAACTGCGTGCTTGTCGAGACTTGAGAAAGGAGATAAGGCCTGGTTCACTGTATTGTCGTTAACTCGAGGATTAAGCTCATAAAACATAGCTCAGACAACGTACAGCCCGGTTGGTTTGCCAGAGACTAGTTTGCAGATCAACTCAGGCTTGATAACGCCGGCACTGCTACGAGATATTCCGCCAAAATGATCTTACGCCGATACTCTACAGAAATTCTCGCTTCAAGTCAAAGCTGGGCTCACGTGTAGGTCGTCGAATGGAATGAATTCCCCTGAACTCTAGGAGGGCAGTAGTTTTTGGAGCTAATTTGAGCGAATTTGATACTGTGACCCTGCGTCAATAAGGCCAACACTCACTGAAACCAAAGAAAGGGCAAGGGAACTTTTTGTGTATACGATACTGATTAAGGGTAAATTATTAGTGTAATAATTTTTTAGAATACCACTCAATTTGGACGTGTGGCAATAATATTACACACTCACAAAAATGTTGGGCGTTCTTCAATCGTTTTTTTTTTATATAGTGTAAGCCACGGATATTAGTAGCTGCGAAGGCACTGAAAATAGCAGCATGAGCGCGGTTTTGCTCGTGAAAGAACTTTTGAGATGATGATTTCTTTAGCACTGTAGATATCGAGCAGTGATCCAATTTTATACAAAGCAAACAGGGGCGGCCATTAAATAGTTTTGAAAGAAATTGATTCTCTACGTATTCTTCCAACTAGCAAATCTATTATCTCCGAAGTAAACACGGTCAAGCTAGTATAGGGAAGCGAGATATTTACGCCCGCATACAAAATGGCGTGCTGTTTAGCCGCCTCGTGTAAAACTGCAACACACTTTCGCGCTGTTCAGTAAACACCGCTGTCTTCACGAAGTTGCATCTGCGCCGCTCGTTCCGTCAACCTAGGTAAATACGCCATGCACGTATGCCGACCTTGGACGGACGCTAGCGGACCTTGGCAGCAGTCGGCCAAGGTCCGCTAGCGTAGTGTCGGGCGAATCCACAGGCGGCTTGACAGAACTCCACTTGTTTTCGCATTACAGCATATATGCAAAAGTAAGTGCACTTTTAAGAATTTTAATCACCGGCAGCTGTTGCGATACATTCTTCAGCCTATCATTTGTAGAAAGGAATAACAATGTTATAAAATATTATTCTAATTGTAGTTTTGACCGGCCCTGGAAATTTTCACTGACGAGATTTTTGGCAATAAAAAACATTCTAATTTTGGATTGCCTGACTCATTGATAAACATTACAAACGGATGACTGGCTTCACTTTTGTGAAAGTAACGTTTCTATTCAGTTTATGCTATACATATACAGTTGCTCAGAGCGCTTGAAAACTATACGGTAATTATGTTTATTTCTTGAAAATTCTAGTATTCACATTTTGTCAGTGGGAGCTGCGAGCTACTCGAAGTCGGAATGTAGGGTTCGCATATCACCGATACCGATGCTGCCGCATGTGACCGAGAAACGCTCCATTTTTCACTTTTTTGCGCTCTGGTTGCGATAAGCGCTCATGTCGCGTTTCAAAATTTTGAAATTCATACCTCATGTATCAATTAACGCACCGTATTTTTGAAATGTTCAAGTTTTCCAGCATTTATTGCTAAGCCCCGTAGATTGAGGAAGCAGTGTAGCACACTCAACACTTTGTCTCTTAACTAAATTGATGCGTAAATCACAAGTGGAGCCGTGCTACCAGATGCAAAATCGAACACGGTAGCCTGACGATTTGTGTAAGCGGTACTACGACTAGTCTAAATCGTGCGTACCTTAATTGTCACTTCTTCCGCTCTCACTGTAGCATCTATATATCACAACTATGGACAACCAGCCCACACAAACAACATGCCTTACTGTCCTGCAGACAAGCGCCGCATGCAGTTCCTTTCATGTGGAAGTTCGTTTTGCTCTTGGATCCCGTAATCTGGAGAAAAGAAAACCTGCGCTAAACTCTAGTAAAAGTCGTGGTTCGTAAACGTTAGTATTCAGAAATTTCTTCTGTCTGTAAATGTTATTGCAGCGCAGGGCATGTCACCTATCCACTGACCTGCAGTAAGAGGTAAATTGAGAGTTATTGAAATTACAGAGCCGATGAAATTAGAGGCACCCCGCCGGGGTGGCGCAGTGGTTACGGCGCTCGACTACTGTTCCCAAGGACGCGGGATCGAATCCCGGCCTCGGCGGCCACTTTTCGATGGAGGCGAAAAGCAAGGCGCCCGTGTGCTGTGCGATGTCAGTGCACGTTAAAGAACCCCAGGTGGTCGAAATTTCCGGAGTCCTCCACTACGGCGTCTCTCATAGCCTGAGTTGCTTTGGGACGTTAAACCCCACAAACCAAACCAACCAACCAAATTAGAGGCTCCCGATGAAAACGAAATATTGAATTTGTTTTATTTACCATTTATTTCAAATTTATGCAGTGAGTTTTTCAGTTCACTGAAGGGGTTGCAGAGTACTTTCTTCCACAGAGCCAGTATCCTTGCTTTTTGCTACGCTGGCATGAGTGAGCTTAGGAGTTATCATGTGCGATCAGTATTTCCTTATGACAAAATGAATATCGCATGAATGTTTACTGCCGACCCTGTTTAATTATGCAAGAGTAAGAAAAGTTATTGTGTTTGAGAACAAAGGTGCTAGTTCTCAATATGGAAAAAAATGGAGTGCGAACGAAGAAATGGCATAAAAATACGACAGATTTCCATCTCAGCTTTAAGGGTTGTATGGAAACACCGTTTTGTTCCAAACGAAAAAGCGGTGTGTGCAAAATAAAGGGCAGAACAGTTAATGTTTTTTAAACTAGGTCGTTATTGTAGCAGCGCATTGGTTTTATCCGAGTAGATACTTACCAGCAGTAGCATCCTTGACAGAATTGGATCGGCTCTTGCTCCAGTAGGTACGGAGAGAATACCAGAAAGGCACAGTGTCACTGGGTCCCGGTAGAGGCCTCAAGGCTCGCCATGTGCCGAGCCACCGAAACACGGGGCTAACCACCACAGCCCACGATATGTAGGCCAATGTGAGCAAAGCAACTAGCTCCCACAGGGCTGAAACTTTGGTGCGTGAAATCGAAAGGTCGCTTAACAGGTTCTTCTGCATAGCGGCCAACTAAAATCGGTCCTTACTCGATGACGATGGAGAGGAGACGCCTTTGAATGCGAATGAGTGGACGCCGGCGAAAAGTGACCCTTGGAGCGTTCTTGTTGGTTCTACCGCTTGTGTAGACGGCTGCTGTAGGCGCTGAAATGGTCTTTGAGATCCACACGACTTGGACGCCGGCCGTACTAACCCTCGGAGGAAACTGCCGTTCGAGTCAGGCACGTCATCAGTGACGTCCTTAGGAGGGTCGTGGTAGTTTCCACGCGTTGTTTAAGTGTCAGCTCTCTGTTATCGTTTCACGGCGAAAAGTGTCATAATGTTTCGAGTGCATCCGCGCTTAATGATTTCTGTCCGGCCATAATGGCCACTGCGCCCTGCAACAGGCACCAGCCATGTCACGCGCAGTAAATGGTTTGTACTCTGTATGTGTGGAAACTAACGGCCGGAAACAGCTTCATGACACGCGGTGTAAATGCTTTGTGTTTTACGAAGGCACCTGAGAACATTTAGGCTTAATAAGTAGCCTGCTTTTTTCTTTGTATCTCTCCAAGCCATTGCAAGTGAGAAAAGTCTTGTTTCCTTCTGCGCCAGTTTCCTCATTTGACGCAGATCTTGGAATCTCCCGAAAACCCGAAGACGTGGAATATAAAGTCTGACACTTAATTAAAGTCATTTTCTCCCACGGTGCAATCTTTCGAGCGTATGGGAGAGTGAATTCTCCTGCCGGCACGCACGACGCCACTATGGTGCCGTACCCTTCAAATGATCGCACTAGCGTCGCGACGCCTCCTCTGAGCAACCTGTTGTTTGGGACCCCATGCATCCATATGATGGTGTTTCTGCCATTCGCTGAGAACGTCTTACGTCTTGAGTTCTTGGCTTTTCTTCCCTTCTTCACATATTGGGCCACATGACGAGCGTTGCGTCCCAGGGAATATCCTTACAGCACTTTTTCGCACGCTTGTCGAATTCAGTTGCTGCCCTGGAGTTGACTTTGCTCTCTTCAGTTCTGACTTTGGCTTTTTGTTGAGTTTTTTGTGTTAAAGTTTTTTGGTTGTCTATTGAAGAAGTAGGAACCTCTGACAGCCCCTTCGGAGCCTTCGAGTCTTGGAAAAGACGCCTTCTTACATTGGCGCCCTGCACAAAACGAGGTCGCATTTCTTCGTAGGCTCCATGAACCGTGTAGGTAGCCTTCTTGTGTTATGAAGCAATGTATATTATTCAAGTCCTAAAATATTTGTCGGCAGTTATATTTTCCATATACTCTGCGGTAAGTATAAATGCTTGATACAGTGCTGTGTCTGATACTCGGAAAAGAACCAACTATGTAATTTATTTATTTATAATATCCTCAGGGTACAAATGTACATTACAGAGGGGAGGGGCGGATACAGGATACGTATAAAGACAGAAGGTTAATGTGTCAGAGGAGGCACAATACCTCCACTAACAGATGATGTAATGTAAACAAAGTATATAGCCTAGAACAAGGTTAACAAATTACAAGACTGCGCTCACTTCTTAAGAGTGGAAATGGGCCAGCCACTTTATAGAACTGTTTTTCCTAACTGAATCATTGCCATCCCTACTATCATCATCATTATCAACTAAATGCATCGTCATTGTCATCGCCTTTACCATCCTCTCTCTAGACAAGAAGAAATACGATTGGTGTCTCACGAGCCCGGCGTGGAGTAGCGGTTTGCGCGCTCGGCTGGGGATCGGAAGGTTAGTGGTTCGATTCCCGGTGGAGACAGTTCTCGACGCGAAACCTTCACTACGCTAGGTAAAGCCGATCTTTGCAAGGTTTTCAATTTGACCTTCATTTGAAATTCAAGGAGCAGGAAGAGAAACTGTTGCTATGTGGTTCAGGTATCCACAGAAAAGTGTGGCAGATGCCGTGCTTTTCCTTTCTTATAAACCAACACAGAATGTAAGCGCGGGCTAGCCATTTTTCATTCAAGGCACCACAGGACTAAGTGTGGCTATAAAGATACTAGCTGTACCTTCCTTTCCCTCAACCGGGACCTTGTGGACCACCTCCACCTTGGTGTCACACCACAAGGTCGTGACAATGACTATTTGCACTTCGTGTGACAGGAGCTGATAAGAGGGTGAAAGGGGGTAGAGTATGTGATTACTTAAGTGGGTGGCGTCACATCGATTGGGTATAAAGACGAGGAGCAACCGCGCTCCGATTCGTAGCCAGCCATGGACGCCAGTTGTGATGACGCTGCGCTTAGCGCGTCGTGCCGATGCCAGTTAAATTGGGTTGCAGTTCTACCTAGCATGGCCATGCTGTGAAGCCTTCGCTGAATACCATGTTCAACTGTGCTAAACCTCTGCAAATTTTTTTCTTTAAGTGTTAGCTCGTGCGCACATTTCCATGATATTTCCGCAGCCCGTGAGGCAAGAAAGGCTTTCGCTTTAAAGAAAGCAATAATTCGCACTAGCCCAAAAGCCCCGGGAGGCGCGAATGAGGGCGCTAAAGAGGCTCAAAACCCCTCTAATGCTACAGCCCTAGCCGCTGTTTCATTAATTCTTATATATATTACCTAACTGCTCCAACACAGTCGGGGACCTACCACCAAACACCATGTATGACTGCTTACTGCTCTCGGCTGCGCCCACACTGTCAACGCTGCATCTGGGCTCGTACACTGTTACGCACGCTTGTGTTAACGTTCTCCTTGCGCTAGCCGATGCTCCATTTCTCAAGGTTACTTAAATGACCCGGTCGAAATCATGATTTCACCTCAGTGCCGCTGTAGCTGAAATACGCGCAAATCTCAGCTCAAAGTTTAAGGCGAGAGGCTTTCTTGCCCCATGAGTGCCGTGACCAGATCTGCCACTTCAAAGTGTGCATAGAACTGTTTATGGGATAAAAAAAAAGAAAATTGTGGTCTATGTACGAATGGAATTCAAGTCACCGGCGTGCGAGACCGGAGCGCTTGACATTTGAACCCGAGTAAAGGCGCGTCTAGTGAATGCACAGATCCCTTTAAAACGCAGTTGGTGTTTAAAAACGCGCGACGCAGTTGAAGGAGAGTTGGCGCGAAGCTCCACGCACAAAAGTAAGTTTAAACAGATGCAGCAGCAGGCCACCAAAGAACCAAACGTAGGCACAAATGCTTTCGCATTGCAGCACGTAGGGATACTTATGTGTTCCCCAGAGTTTTTTTTTTTTTTTGTCCCTTTGCGTGATTAATAGATCGACGGTTTAACTAGTACATTTTATTTAGCTTCAACCGAAAACGCTTAAACGTGGTGAGGTGTGTGGGGTTTTTGAGGGATATAAAATTACCGCACAACATAGGCTTCCACAACATCATAATTTCGATTACCGATACGTTTGACCTTTATAACCTGAGCGCCTTTCTTGAACTCAGGTTACACATTCTCTATGAAACTCAATGCAAGCAGCTTATTTTCTGGAACCTGAAGAGGGAATCGATAGAATTAGCGGTTAGCTTCGCCGGGCGCTGCAGAAAAGTGACTAGGCCGACCGCCTGCCAAGCGTGTTGCACGATGCTTCTACGCCATTCGGAAACGTTTGTTTGGATTGGTTAAAGCGGGGCTTTATGCCTATGTCGGGTTGTCTTTCTTTTTATTTGGTAGTTGCGTCTATATGCTAAACATTATGTGTGCAATAATAAGGGCTCCGATTCGGAGATTATTTATTAAGCGAGTAGCGAATTGGATATGCGCTAACGGGTATCTGCAAAGGGAATCGCAGACGTGAACTTAAAGCTGACGCGCCGTACCCTTAAAGGCGGCGCTGAAATATCCTCGAAATATTTTAAACGTATACTGAAGCATGTATTGCAGAAAACGAGCTTGCAGCCGAACCATACAGTTTTTCATGTCGCGAAGTTGCCTAAATTCTAAAGCTTTCCTAAATTATGCAGAAAAAAAGCACGAATTGTGCCTTTTTTTATGACATTTAAGCAACCAGCGCCTGGTGGCACACCGAGAGTCATGCCAGCGCTTTTTGCTCGTAGCGATGTCGTTGGAGTGCGCACTGGCAACAGAAGAAGCAGCCGGTACGACTTCAGCCCTGTAGTGCGGTGCGGGCAGGCTGCAGCTCCCCGCGGCACTGTAAAATGCCACTATGGCACGCTATGAGTGGAGCGTACTGGTCCGGTGGTTCAGAGAGCCTAGCAAAATCGCCTAACGATTGTATGCCTGAGGGGCAGTAAAAAAATAATAAAATACCAGTGAAATGAAGTGTCGCAGCTTAGCTGTGTGAAACCCAGGAACGTCTCCTGAGAGGTGAATACGGATTGTCGTAGCTATCGCCGCAGATGATAGCTCGCGTGCAGGCTGCAATGCACTCTCACACTGTGCACTGCATCTTGTCGTCTCCATCAACTTCTACCTGTGCGTGAAAGCTTTAGCAACTCCAGCTCTGTTTAATTACGTTAAATCACTGCCATTGTTTACCACTCGAAGGAACACCGGGGTTGGACCGTATGTATTTGCACTATATACTTAATTGCATCCACAAAGTACGCGGCATTCCATTTTAGGAGAGTGAAGATTAGCAGTCAGTCGGCTTTAATGATTTGCTCCGGTACGTAGTACGGTATTTTGCAAAGCAGTAGGCAGTTATTATAAGTAGAAACAAGATGGCCCTTAAACCACAATTGCGTTCTGTTTTTGAAAAGGATGCGGTGCGAAGAAAACACAGGCCACCATCGAACACCTCATGCTTCGTCCGGGAGACTGTCGTTGTGAAGAAAAGGACTTGCGCTCTTGCTCTGGGCGCCCGCCGTCGCACGTTGTGATGTGGAACAGCACTATACGCTACTTTTACAGCCGTTGTGGGGCCCCGCGTCCCGTTTTAGTGTTTCAAACCACACGCGCTTTTTTATATATGTGTTGGTGCTTGCCCGGGCAGCGCGAGTGTGCATGAGCGACCTGCCACTAGTAGGGGGGGGGGGGGGGGGGTGGCATGATCGGCGCGGAAACGAGGGTAGATCAGGGCATCGGAAGCAAGGCTCGGGGCTTTTTCCATTACCCCCTGAACAGCTTTCAGGCCTGCGCCCAAATTGTAACGTCACATCCGGCAGGCTGACGCTTGCAGAAGCCGCATCGCCAGCGACATGAGTTTAGCCCCTGCTGCTCTTTCTTTCACGCTCCCTGCGCAGCGCGGGCCGGTTGGTCGCAGCGGCGTGATCGCATCTGTCGTCTCTCGTCGTTGTTTTGCGGCAATTTTGTTCCTAAGTGCGATGTGCAATGGATACTAAAATGCCGAACTAGTGTTGTGTGCCGGGGTGCACCGGCGATTACAATACGGGCAGGAAGATACAAGTGTTTTTCTTCCCAAAAGACGACGACACTTTCAGGAAGTGGTTACGCGCCATTCCAAGGGAGGACTTCGTGCCCACTTTGTACACTAAGGTAAGTCATTTTTATGATACTGTTATGTGCTCCTGGTTGTTTTTACTAAATCAGCACATTTTTTTGATACTTCCGAAGCCCAGATAGACTGATTGTGGCCAAACTTCTTTGTTGCAAACACGCTTAGACAAAGGGGCTAGCATTAGGCTATTTTAATAAGTGGATTATCAGATGTTTACGAAACGTTTGTACGTTTGTGCAGGTTTGCGCAAATCATTTCGACGCTTCATGCATCGAGACGACGACTACATGGTACACGGATCCTAGAACAGGAAATGTTCTTGAAGTTGGATTGCCAGTACCATGGATGCGCCGTGGATCGGTGCCTACCGTATTTGCCAACTGCCCTTTGTACCTTTCAGCACCAGACAACAGCAAGGGAGAAGAGCCTGATGCTAAGAGAAGCCGGCTAGAAGCTTCCCAACTCGCCCGTGCGGTCAAAGGATCACTGGCCTCATATGAAGCGGAGCGGGAGAGAGACCAATTTTCGTCACTCTAAGAACTAAAGGCGCGCCTGCAAGTGGCCTCAGTGTCAGTGCAGTGGACTGTGATTTATAAAGAAAAGTGTACGATGTTCTTGAACATCACCAACGATCGTGAACCTTGGTTGAAGGCGTCACTGACAGTGTTCAAAAACCTCCAACTCTCAGCTTTGTACCAAGGATCCGCGATCAAGAATCTTGGTAGTGCTGTTGTACCGGACTCGGTTTGCAAAGTAAGCTCCTTGTTGGAAATTTTGAACAACCTGTGCATGCTGTGCATGCGAGCACTATTAGGAAAGTGTGCTCATGTGTACAAATGTGCCTAGAAATTGATTCTTGTGATGCAACGTTTCTTCAGTATGTTTCCCAGAGATTTAAACAACTGCAGCCACTGAAAAGACAGTGACGTTGATGCTTGATAAAATTCATATCAAACCTTGTTTTGATTATAAGGGGGGCAGCATATGTGTTGCTGCAGTCAATTCCAGCGAGGGAGCCACATCTGTGCACGTGTTTATTATACAAAGTGTGCGGAGCTCATTCAAGGAGGTAGCACTCATTCTTCAGGTAAAAACCATACAGGGCGACCAACTTCATGCCATACTGAAGAAGGTGATCGTACGCTTAGAAGAGATTGGATACAGGGTCATTGTTGTTTGTGACAATAACCCTCTAAACAGAAAGGTAATGAAGATGTTTCTGCCAACGCCAATGCTTCGTCATGTTTATCCACATCCGGCAGATCCAGATCGGTTATTATTTTATGTGGTAAATGCTGTACATATTTTGAATTGCATCCGAAACAATTGGCTGAATCAGAAAAATGCGGGGATTAGCTTTTTCTACTCTCGCTTTGAGCTTTCGAACAATGATGTTTGTCCTGAATGCAAAATGACTGCCTCATTTAAGAATTTGAGAGATTTACGTAAAGAGCAGTCATCTCTACTGATAAAGTCTGGGTATGGCTTGACATTCACGGCACTTAATCCGAGCAACTTGGAACGGCAAAATGTGAAGCTGGTACTGCAGGTTTTCAATCCGCACGTAGCCACAGCCCTGACAGCTCGCAGTGGTGGAGCTGATTTTCAACATGCGGCAGCAACAGCAGATTTCATCAAAATCATTGTTTGCTGATGGAGTATTGTCAACGTAAAAATGCCAAATAAAGGCTTCCATCATCGTAATGTTTACGAAGAACCCATGTTTTGCAGTACAGATGACTCAAAAGTAGCTTTCCTGAAGGGTTTTGATTACCTGCTTGATGTCTGGGAATTTTATGGGCATGACACTGGGGTCCCCAGAACACATTGAGAGCCCTAAGGCTATCTGCTCAATTCTTACTGGCATTGGTAAAGTACTGCATAAGTGAACTTCATTTTAAGTGCGTCCCACTAGGGAAAGTTCAAACGGATCCTCCCGAGAGTCGTTTTGGACAGTACCGGCAAATGGCTGGTGGGCAGCACCACATATCTGTCCGACAGTTTTGTGAGACAGAGGGTAGGATTCGCCTCCGAAATGCCCTACCAAAGATGAGCACTGATGGCTTCAGAAACATCGAAGAGGCAGTCAGAGATGTAGGAACCTCCTTTGGGGTTCAAGTTGGAGACGATGACCTTGATGCATTCAGAGAACGAAGACCAGTTATTGGTTATGTTGGCGGGCATTGTGAGCATGCTACAATGAAAGTTTTAAAGTGCGAAAGTTGCCGAGGGAACTTGGTTGTTACCGGAAGTGAGACGGAAATGGAAGAAGAAACCCATTCCTTAATCGCAAAACTGAACCGAGGTAGACTCAAAATTTCCCTCTGCCGTTGTGATTACGATAGTATTACGATAGGCATGTACACGGAGGTTGTAGTTACAAAGCTTGTGACACAAAGTGCCTGCACGCAATTTCTCTATGGGCCCAACCAAAGGAATGTCGTTCGGCCACTGACGCTCAACTCTCTACCGAGGCTTGAGGACATAGATGCATGTGAAAATGGGCATGTCACACTTGTTTCAAACTATGCAGCAACATATTGCTTAACAACTTATGTAAACAAAGGAATGATCCAGCTTCATATTATAAAAGAACAGAAGGCAAAAAGCAGAAAAGCCCAAATCATTCCTGAAAAGTAAGTTTCCATAACTTGTACGCCGCACATTTAATTATTTTAAATTGCACTGCAGGTATTTTATTGCAGTTTCCTTATGTGATTTCTTCGGCGAACTTCTGCCTGCAGTAGTGCAATAAGCCTTTTGTTTGCGTCATGCATGCTTTCTAGCCCAGAGTTTAAATGACAGTTCTTTGTTTTTAATCTGGTATTTTAAAGTATTTTGGCAATTAAGTGCAATGTTGTTTTTCTTGCTGAGCTGAACCTCAGACAGTGCCTGCTATGGTAGACGAAGGACTTATTTGTCATAACTTTTTTTCTGTATGTACTATTCTTGTGCAGTGTCTATTATTGTATTACTGTTGCAGTGTTAATTATGTATTATTGTATTAGTGTATATATTATTGTGAAATACAGTTTGTGCAGTGGATGCCTTGTGCATTCCTCTACCTACAGCAGTGAAATAAGTGGTTCTCTGGGTCACTTATTTCTTATAACCTAGTCCACAGTTTAGTCACAAGTGTGTACTATGGTTTCTTCGCATGTCTTTGACTCTACAAAGTAATATATTATGTTTTATGCAATTGAAGGGCGGCCACCTACTTTGAAAAACGAATGAAATAATATTTTTGTCTAACCTTTAGTTAAGATGCGAGTATGGTTTCGTTTTCTACCTTTGGCATTGCAATGTACTATGCTCAGCTTTCTCTCATTCATCTGAGACTCGTACCGTGCCACAGGGCCTACTTTAATATACAGATGACTGCTTTTGGTATTGTAACTGTGTGTACTTTTTATCGGTGCAACAACTTGTTTCAGCTGTCAGTTGTTTACGATTTTACAGCACGCAGTATAAAAAGCAATATTCGTCTACATTACAGCGCAATATCGTTTTCCGTCTGTCATGTATTTTGGTCGCGAACGATGTGTAGTCGTAAATGTCTGTAAATATGCATACATACAGAGTCTGCTGTGATAAATAAATATGTATAATTCTGTTCGTAATCTTTATTATTTGTCTTTACCCCGATAAATCGCGCGGACCTTGCGGTTGACGAGCGTGTCTGTGGCCTCAGTTCCTGCGAGGCGAGTGCGCAGCAATCGCTCGCGGCCCTCAGCCAGCGCACAGTGACGTCGTTGACGTCGCGTCACGTGACGCGCAGGCCTGAAAGCTGTTCAGGGGGTAATCTGTGGCAATGCTTTTGCCCAGCGGAAGGGAGGCGAGGGGCAGTGCAGGCCCGGCGAACGTCACGGGCCAGCGGGATGCGCAGGGACAAAGGAATGAAAACCTGCCGGGACGAAAACAGAAGAGGTGCTTGCAGGAATGGCTTAGGCTTATTTTCGTGAGTTGCTGCTACGCGAGGAGCAATGTTGCTTGTACCGCCATTAGTGCTTTGACCGTATTGCTTGCGCTATTCGCACCGCAGTGTGTTTTGCCTTGCCGCGTTAAAGCCCTGACCCACGTTCTGTTTTAATCTTGGTGTTCCGTTGGCTCGAGTCTTGACCGCATGTTTGCAGTGGAGTGGCGCCCGATGTTGTTTCTTTGCTTTTTAATGCTTTTCCGTTTCTCTAAAATCAACCGGTGTTTTTAACAGAGACTGCATTTGTCACTCGTCGGGCGAGACTATGACTCGCGTACCCGTTTTCTAGAAGGTGGGTCCTTCCATCAGAAGGAAAGCTCGATCAACAGGGGCGGCGGACATTAGGCGGGCGGATAAGTTTAAGAAATGTGAAGGTGTTAGCTGTTCCCAAGGACGCGGGATCGAATCCCGGCCTCGGCTGCCGCTTTTCGATGGAGGCGAAAAGCAAAGCGTCCGTGTGCTGTGCGATGTCAGTGCACGTTAAAGAACCCCAAGTGGTTGAAATTTCCGGAGTCCTCCACTACGGCGTCTCTCATAGCCTGAGTCGCTTTGGGACGTTAAACCCCACAAACCAAACCAAACCTAAGTTGCGTTTCAACAACCACAACAATCGGTGCTTCATCTACGACGCCGCCTCTGAAAAGGTTGTCGAAAATGCAAGATAGCTAGTCGTGGAGAATCGGCCCCGCCACGCGTCTTCATATGTTCCCTATCCTCGTCGATCGAATCCGGTGGCGGATGAGGTAGTTTTTCTTACTGTCGTAGCCTGAAAAATAAAATTGACGATTTTGCCACTTTGATATCTTCAGTAAAGCCTTACGTCGTACTCAGAACCGAAGCCTGGTTACATGAATCTATTAGTGACGCTGATGTTTTTCTTTCTGGCTATGACGTGCACCGGAGTGGCAGGGACACTCATGGGGGCGGGGTTTTGTACTTACTAAGGACATGCCTCCGTTTGACGCCGATAGCAGTATCTCCAGCGTGCAGTGAATCGGTGTGGTGCAATATTTCGAAGCGCAATGGTTGTACGCAACAAAAGGGTCCTTTTATTGCGCACCTTATCAAAATTGTGTAGCGTGCTACAACGATCTGTCACAGGTCCTTTCCACATTGAATAATTCGGTGGTGATTTTAACATGCCCAACGTCGAATGGAAGGATAAAAAACCCATGCTCACTGACAAGTCTGTACTGACATTAGCCTTTGCATAACTCATCGAAGTTAATCATCCAACACAGCACGTAAATGAGCATACTAGACAGCAACACTCGAGGTCTTCCATTTTTTATTTTGAAATGTGGATTTAATGGTTGGTTGGAACGTCTAGCGCTGGCAGTAATTCGGGCACAGCAGGATCGGAATACCAGCCGCAGGGCACAGCTTCAGCGCGAGAGAGATGGGCGCGCCGGAGACCAGCGATGGTGATGGCGATGCCGCAGCGTTGTTTCTTCTTCATCTTCTTTACATTTCCCCCGCGTGAAGAAGTCGCCATCCTGGCGACTCACGGAGAAGAGACAACCAGAGGGTTGTAATACGGCTTGAGGCGGCTAACATGAACAACCTCACGGCCGCGGCGGCGGTGGTCGGAAGAAGGGGTGACTGGCTCGATGATGTAGTTTACAGGGGATGTGCGTCCCAAGATGCGATAAGGTCCGTGGTATTTCGTTTCTAGTTTGCTGGTGGCAGGAACGCATAGCCAAACGAAGCTGTCGGCCAGGAACGTCGGAGCGAGGGTATCGCTATCATGCTGATCTTTGCGATAGCCTTGAGTGTTGGAGGTAAACGTGCGAGCTAGCTGACGGCATTCCTCAGCCTTCTGTACAATATCGGACAAAGCACTGTACTCAGAGGTATCTGGATGGTATGGCCAAATTGTGACCAGAGTACAAGTTGGTTCACGGCCGTATAAGAGAAAGAAGGGCGAAAAACCAGGGCCCGCTTGCACAAAACAATCTTAAGACTGTCTCAGCTAAGTCCAGACTTAACTGGAGTCTAAAGAATAGGCCACTAGCATGGCGGCTTAAGACTGGAGTAAAGACTGGGCTTCAGTCCTGACTTGAATAAGTCGCTTGCATGATTACGACTGTAGTGCTGTCTTGGTTAAGACACAAGGGCGCCAGGTGTCTAAGTAGAGAAATTAGGGAAATACAGGGATGCGCTGGCACTGTCCCTGCTTTAAGATGTACACATTCCGTCAATTTTGCGTTGTGTAAAATCCGTGCCATTGCTTTTTGCAGCATAAGATTGTGTTACGAGGAAAAATGCCCCAAGTGGTTGCTGAGGCCGTTCTGGGAAGCCACTCTGGTGAACATGAACCCGAAGCGTTCGACGTTCGGAACACGAGCCGTCTTAAATAAGCTTGGTCTTTCTAGAGACACCATTTAAGTCAGGACTTAGCTCGGACTTTATCGTGCAAGCCGGCCCAGTTGTTGCTTGGGTGGCAGTGTTGTACGCGAATGTTACGAATGGCAGTACCTGGTCCCAGTTGGAGCTCCCAGATTCAGATGTAACATACATTGCGAGCATGTCCCCAAGCGTACGGTTGAAACGCTCCGTGAGGCCGTTGGTTTGCGGGCGGTACGCGGTTCTAGCCCGATGTATCGATTTGCAAGACAACAGGAGCTCTTGGACTACTTCGGAAAGAAAGACACGACCTCTTTCGCTCAGTAGTTCGTGAGGGGCGCCGTGTCGAAGAATGAAGTGGTGCAGGAGAAAATGGGCTACCTCTCGGGCTGTCGCCGCGGGAAGTGCAGCAGTCTCCGCATAACGGGTGAGGTGGTCGACGGCGGCGATGACCCATCGATTACCGGCGACACTGCATGGTAGTGGACCATAGAAGTCGATTCCTACGCGATCAAACGGGCGAGCTGGACACGGTAAAGGCTGGAGAGGGCCAGCGGGGTGGCGAGGAATCTTGCGTTGTTGACAGGCGGTACAAGAGCGAATGTAACGACGTACGAAATTGTACATTCCCCGCCAGTAATACCTCTGACGAATTCGATCATAGGTTTTCAGGACGCCGGCATGAGCGCTTTGCGGGTCAGTGTGATGGTGGGCACAAACCTCGGAGCGGAGGTGGCGCGGAATGACAAGAAGCCATTTTCTGCCATCTGAGTTGTAGTTCTTTCGGTAGAGCAGGCCGTCCCGAATGGTAAAATGGGAGGCCTGTCGGCGGAGTGCCCGAAGATGCATAGCCGCGGAAGTATTGCCAAGGACATCTAGCAGGTTAGAAACCCAAGGATCTTGTCGTTGCTTGAAAGGCATATCCTCAATGGTGAGTGCTGACAAAGAGGCTTGAGGAGGGGGTGATGAGTTAGGCGAGCGCACCGGTGACCGAGAAAGAGCGTCGGCGTCAGAGTGCTTGCGGCCAGAGCGGTAAACTACACGGATGTCGTATTCCTGAAGCCTGAGAGCCCAGCGCCCGAGACGGCCAGACGGATCCTTGAGAGACGCGAGCCAGCAGAGAGCGTGATGATCTGTAACTACCTCGAAGAAGTGGCCATATAAGTAAGGGCGGAGCTTCGTTATAGCCCACACGATTGCTAAGCACTCCTTTTCGGTAACGGAGTAGTTGCTCTCGGGCTTTGGTAAGAGCACGGCTTGCGTAGGCGACAACGTATTTGATAAGCCAGGCTTGCGCTGGGCGAGGACGGCGCCGAGGCCGACACCACTGGCATCGGTGTGAAGTTCTGTAGGTGCAGTAGGGTCGTAATGGCGAAGGGTTGGCGGTGACGTCAGAACATTGCGCAGCGTTGCGAATGCATCATCGCAGGCTCGCGACCAAGAGGGGAGGTTAGGGGCGCCTTTCAAGAGCTGTGTAAGGGGGGCTATGATGGTCGCGAAATTGCGAACAAAACGACGAAAGTACGAGCAGAGGCCCACGAAGCTTCGCAGTTGTTTCAAAGTGGTCGGTTTCGGAAAGTCAGCAACGGCGCGGAGCTTCTCAGGATCAGGCAGATTTCCATCTTTGCACACAACATGTCCAAGTATTGTGAGCTGGCGGGCACCGAAGCGGCACTTTTTGAGGTTCAGTTGAAGACCGGTGCGGGGTAGACAGGTGAAGACCTGGGGAAGTCGAGTCAGGTGGGTCGGGAAGTCTGTTGAAAAGACGACGATATCATCGAGGTAGCATAAACAGATGTTCCATTTCAGGCCGCGCAGTACAGTGTCCATCCTTCTTTCAAATGTGGCTGGGGCGTTACAGAGTCCGAATGGCATGACATTAAATTCGTATAGTCCGTCTGGAGTAATAAAGGCGGTCTTAGGACGATCTGCCTCTGCCATGGGCACCTGCCAATACCCGGAGCGTAAATCGAGTGAGGAAAAGAATTCTGCGCCTTGCAAGCAGTCTAGGGCATCGTCGATTCGTGGGAGGGGGTACACATCACGATGAGTGATTTTGTTGAGGCGGCGATAATCAACACAAAATCTTATGGAGCCATCCTTCTTTTTAACTAGGACCACAGGAGACGACCATGGGCTACAGGATTCTCTAATTACTCCGCGTTGCAGCATGTCATCGACTTGTTGGGCAATAACACGGCGCTCAGTCGGGGACACCCGATACGGCCGCTGATGGAGAGGTGGGTGAGCGCCAGTGTCGATGAGGTGGGAAACGGTCGTCGTGCGGCCCAAGGAAGATTGCGGAATGTTGAAGGAGGCGCGGAATTGGTGTAGAAGGTCAAGAAGTTGCTCGCGGTGGCGCGGTTCTAGAGCGCTGTCCACAGAATGGTCAAAAAGCTCCCGCTGTAGCGGATCTGAAGCCACACGAGTTGGAGTCAAGGCGTCAACTTGGCAAACAGGGAATGACACATCATCAAAGGCGAACAGAGGGTTCACGGGCTCGACGCGGCCGAGGCACTCCCCTTCGATCAACATAGCGGGAGACGGAAGAGGATTGGCTACCAGAAGTGTGCTAGTGCCGTTTTTCATATCAAGGACGGCAAACGGCAGCGGTAAGTGGCGGCGGCGGCAGACAACGTTAGAGGGCACAAAGAGGACTGTCGCGGCGGTGGTAAAAGAGGCAGTGAGGGGAACCAGAACAGCGCTAACGGGTGGGATGGTTGTGTCATGTGCTACGAGGATTTTGGTCGCAAAACGAGGACACGGCTCGTGGAGCAGGGCATCAGACGGTGCATCACTCGATTCAATGAGCTCTACTTGAGGACTGGCGCAGTCAATGATAGCATGATGCTGGGACAGGAAATCCCAGCCGAGAATGACGTCATGAGAACATGTGGGGAGAACGACGAATTCGATGATGTACAAGGCTGCAGCAATGACGACGCGAGCAGTGCAGATAGCTGTCGGCTGTATACTGTGAGCGGATGCGGTACAAAGCGATAGTCCCTCGAGAGGCGTAGTCACCTTTCGGGCGGAGCGGCAGAATTTTTGGCTGATAACTGATACAGCGGCACCGGTGTCGACGAGCGCAAGAGTATGAACACGTTCAACGATGACAGGAATAACATTCGCGGGATTAAGACGAGGACTTTGAAATTCTGTCGAATACGCAGTTCGTGCCTCGCGAACTGCGGCGGTTAGTTTTCTGGCTGGGTAGCGGGTCGTCGGCGCATTGGCGAAATTGAGCGGCGACGTGGTGATCGCGAACGACGAGGGAGGAAGTCCGGAGGATCAGGGGGTGCTGTTGGAGGACCCGATGGGACTGGGAACTGGGGGGCCAAATAAGGTGGCGCAGGCCGTGCAGCGAAGGCCATATTTATTCGGCGCCTGCAGTAGCGTGTAATGTGCCCAGGGATGCCGCAGTGGTAGCAAATAGGCCTGTTGTCTGAAGTGCTCCATGGAGATCGTGTCGGAAGCAAGGGGGGAGCAAAAGCCGTTGGTGCCGACCGCATGGGGGGCGAAGCATAGGCATATGCTGGCTCACGCGGTGGACATGAAGTGACTTCGGCATACGTGCGACGCAATACTTGAGGAGGAGCCGGCGCGAATGCTGGAGCGTAGCTCAGTGGCGCAACGCCGGACGATGAAACTGTGGGCGTGGGGAACGGCATTGAAGGTGCGACCGGAGCTGATTGAAGAACAGGATTAGGGAGGACATCAGATACATGCTGCTGGATTGCATGGCGAAGCTCCGGAACAAGGCCAGTTGTTGACGACTCCTTAACATATGGCTGCAGGGACAGTTGTCGCGCGACTTCCTGGCGTACAAAAGCCTTGATGTCTTCAGAGAGGCTAGATGACTCCCTCTCCGCGGCTAGCAGCAAGTGATGTATGAGGCTGGCGAATCAAAACACGCTCCTTCCGGAGCTCGTCGTAGCTTTGACAGGGGTCATAGATTTCCTTGACCGTAGTGGGGCCTTTCGCGATGAGTATGTGGAAAGCGCCGTCATCAATTCCTGTGTGGACATGACGTATTTTAACGGCCTCGGTCATGGTCGGGTCAACGCGACGACACATATCAACAATGTCCTCAATGTAACTGGTGAACGTTTCACCAGGCAGCTGCAGTCGCGACCGAAGACGCTGTTCCGCGCGGAGTTTTCGGAACGTCTAGCACTGGCAGTAATTCGGGCACAGCAGGATCGGAATACCAGCCGCAGGGCATAGCTTCAGCGCGAGAGAGATGGGCGCGCCGGAGACCAGCGATTGTGATGGCGATGCCGCAGCGTTATTTCTTCTTCATCTTCTTTACAATTTAATTTTCTCGAAAACTTCCTCGCCAGCAGATAAAGTACTAATAATCCCTATTCTTGGGGATCATAACTACGCCGTTGTCTGTTTTATGGTGTCTGTTGCACGAACCGTGCGTAAGCAATCGAGGAAAGTTTATTTTTACAACAAAGGTGACTATGCATCCTTATCACGTGATCTTGGTTCTTTCTTGCCTAATTGTTTTATACAGCAGTCATATTGTGAGACTGTGAGAACAATTTCCAACTCTTTAAAAGCAAATTCAAAGCTCTTGTTGCCATACATGTACCGTCATAAGCGGTGTCTTGCAAAAAGCGAAATGATAGGCTATGGTTCGATCGGGATATTCGTGCACTGGTCAATGCGGCACCGCCTTCTCACCTCGTACTCAAAAAGCCGTTCGTAACGTATGTTTCAAGTAATGAAGTTCCTCTCACACAATATAAAAGCTAAATTAAAGATTTAAAAAATACATTCTTCGCTTCTTTGGGGGAAATAATTCAGCCTAATCCTAAAGAGCTATGCAAGTTTTTAAAATCTCATGGAAGGGAACAGGTTGGCGTTGCACACTTATCTGTTGACGGAGCTGACGTAACTGACGATTATGACAAAGAGTGTTGTTTTAATCGCTATTTTCGGTCTGTTTTCTAGCGCTTCTTTTTGCGCAGAATTTTCTGAAACCCCTCAAGTTATTTCTCTACGCATGTCACCTATTGCAGTTACGTATAATAAAATTTTGAAGCAACTGCAATCGATCAATGTTGAAACCGCTATTGGTGCTGATTGACTACCATCTTGTGTTCTGAAAGCAGGCGCTGAGGTGGTAGCACATTATTTCGTTGCACTCTAGTTGTGTCTGGTTGCCTCCCTTCAGAACTAAAAATAGCTAACATAGTCCCAAGCCATCAAATTGGCTCCAAAACTGAGGTTTCAAAGTATACCGACCAATTTCTGTGAAAAGCGTAAACTGCAAAATTCTAGAACATGTTATTTACAGTGCCATTATAAAACACATAGAAAATAGCCACTTCTTTGTGAATGTACAGAATGGTTGCAGATCTGGGTTTTCATGTTCTACACAACTGTTCTGAGGGTGGAAATCAAGTTGACTGCACATTTTTGATAAAAAAAAAAAAGCATTTCACTGCGCACCGCATGCCCTTTTATTGCATAAACTTTCTTCCCTCGGCATTCACCACGCTATAGTTACATGGATTCGCGACTACTTTTCCGATAGATCGCAATATGTTGTCAATAATGATGTTACATCCCAGTCTGAAGATATTACTTCCGGTGTACCTCAGGGGCCAGTTTTGGAGTCATTGTTGCTTTTAATCTACGTTAATGATATTATCGAGAACATTTCCTGGAAAATCCGCTTGCATACCGACGACTGCATCGTATAAAGCCCGATTGTCACCGAACATGATGTTTGCACCCTGCAGCAAAATCAAGACAGCATCCATCAAAGGGGCATCAAATGGAGAATGAAGCAAAATTCAAATAAATGTAAACATGTTGCTTTTACACGAAAACGTAACCCTATAAATCCTGTGTACCGTTTCAATTCTACTCCTTTGGAAAGACTTTGGAAAAATATTCCCAATTTAAGTACCTCAGTGTGTACTTCAGGGAGGACCTTGAGAACCCACAATGACTACGTGATTGGCAAAGTCTCTAGAATGTTGAATTTCTTCCGGCGCAATTTCCATAAAGCCCCAGCAAATATAAAAGAATTATCGCACCTCACACACAAGAGACCTATTCTTGAGTATGCCGGCGCAGCGTGGGATCCATGTATGGTTACATTATCGGATGATTTAGAACGCGTACAGAATCGGGCAACACATTTTGGCGCCAATGATTACGACTTTCGGCACAGCTTTCAGCAATAAAGGAATATATTGGCTGGGAACTTCTCAGTAATAGGCGCAAGCACAGTAAACTAGAAATATTAAATTGCATCTATTTCAGCAAAACCGGAATTGATAAAACTATGTCGAGCTGCCACATTTTGTATCTGCACGTTGTGATCATGCTTTTAAGGTGCGATAAATTAAATATTGAACTAACATTTGTCAGTCCTCTTTTCCGCATGTCATATCTGCTTGGAACAAACTCTCCAAACTATTTCGTTGACTGCACATCTGTGGAAGCGTTTCGGGGTTTTATTCATAGAATCACACATACTTAACTTTGAATCATGTAATATACGCACGTGTGTGCTTGATTTTGCTGTATTTCATGGTTCCATGTGTTGTTTGAAGATCTCACAACCTGACAATAGACCTTGTAATGCTTGATTTCATTGTACGTCCTTCATACATTGCCTTCGGGCGCTGTAGGTATATGTGAATAAATAAATAAATAAATAAATAAAAATGTGCACTTGTCATTCGTCTTCCATTGTTGCGAAATCATATATGCGGCAGGTATCAGGAGTTCTCAGAAGTAAGTACGAGGACGGCGATGGTGATTAAGTCTTTCTTGGAAACTGGTACGCATGTACTTCAAACTAACTCCCGCAGACAGGAACAACCGGATAAATGTAGGTCTTGTACATGGCGCTCAACGTCTTAAGTAGAAAGTGTACAGTTAATTCAATAATCAAAGAAGCACGCGTGACATTACATAGAATTTAGAAAAGGGCATTGCATTTTTCTTGAGCATCTTAGAAACCATGAAGGTAGTCACCTCTACTACTGTTCGATCTTGCAGGTCCTAAGAATAAAGGATCGTACCTCTAGTTATAAAATTCGTGAGCTTTAGCACGCTAGCGGCGCTACACAAATTTTAACCACTCAGCAGTAAGAATTCTGAAAGTTACAAGGAGTGTTTTGTCTACAAAGACTGCACGTGTGAAGAAATCATCTTCTTGATTCCGACAGAGCAGAAAATTTATGAACTTGTGGAGCACAATAGCCCAGCAAGATGCGTGTCTCAAATATCAAGCGCACTACACACTAAAGTATAAAAATCACTATGCCCTGATGGATTTAAAGAAGGCGTAAGGAATCACAGAAATCACATAATAGTGCACATGCACGTGCATGCTAATAAAGAATACGGATGGCAAAAATGACTGTAGTTTATTGTTTCATTGTTCAGTACGCGCTCAATGTCAACATAAAGCTGAGCCAGCGGAGATTGTTCGACATGTATAAACAACTAACACCTTTATATACTTTATTCAAACAGAAACACAAGGCTGTACATGAAGAAGCGCCCATTATGGGCCGTAATTTGAGTTCTTGTCTTCCCCGCCTGTGACTTCGGCCGTTCGCTCAGTATGAGACCGCTCTCGAAACCAGATACGCAGTCCTCCCCTCGCCTTGAGAATCATCTCGTACGTGATTCTGAGTTGACTAACCGGTCTTGTAGATTCTATGGTGTACTTGCGAAGAACCTTGGCTAAGAGTGCCATGGCCTCCAACTTTGCAAAACGTTGACCTGGAGCATGAAAATAAGCCAAAATAATTTACACTCAAAACCATGCCTAAGGCAGCAACTTCTGTTCTAAGCTCTATTTTGCAGTTCTATTTGAGGTCTCTGCTAGAAGCAGGTTACATTCAGTGCCACACCCGTTGGCGTGTGGGTAAATGATCTCTTACCTACGCAGTTCTTGGGGCCTCCCGAGAAAGGAATGTAGCTGAAAGGATGGCGATTCCTCACTTCCGGTGTAAGAAAGCGCTCAGGAATGTAAAGGTCCGGATCTTTAAAGTATTCGGGGTTCCGATGGAGGCTGTATATGTTGATGAAGCAATTGGTTCCCTTCGGGATCTTGTATCCATCTGAAACGGCGGTCAATGGCCAGCATAGTTAGTTTGTGCCGTTTGTGAGTTATAGCTATGCATGCAAGGTTTGTACATGTTTTGACAAAGAACACAATGTACAGGAATGCAGCGAGAGGGGAAGTAGCAAAATAGGGACCACGAAAAAGAATGTACAGCCGTGGTTAAACATTCTGGGGGATTTTTTCAATGCTTTCTTATGCGACCACCCTGGATTACGGCAAAATAGATTGCGGAATTTTTCTAACACCGTGTATTGTTTTACATCGTGAATGTCGGCAAAAAGATTGTCGTCTACAGTTACATATTGAGTTTGGCGGCCATTTACAAATTGTTGAATGGTTTATTTCTTCGCATTAAAATCCGTCACATCCGCGTAAAGGGCGTTTTATATGATGTGATTCTCGCCGCAGCAGAGTGCGACTTCAGCCGTACAGCGACACAAGGGTACGCCGCTCCCGCCGCAGAGCGGCGGCGGCAGATTTTCAACGAGTTGGTCGCACGCCTCACCATCGCAGCGACCATCGCGAACGAAGCGGATGTGAGCCAACAGAATTCCGAGGTGTGATCTCACAGGAAGCAACGTAGCGGAAGCCGTTAAAACTACACTAGATGATATCATTCAGTTTGGAGGCCCTGCTGCCATGGCTGCTGCCGTGTTCGGTACGAACTCCTCACGTAAAACTCCGAGTCCTGTTTTCGGTTTAGTTGAATCGGTCTCATCCGCCAGTTGCTCGAAATGGACGCATTCATTTACGGCGTTTCTCTACATTGCTCCTTGATGCAGAAGGCGCCGCCGATCGCAATCAACCGCCCATTGAAGCCAAGCGCCTGCTTGACTGTTCTCCTCATCGGACCCGCGTGTTTTTGCTTCTAGCAGCTATTCTTGTTTTTAATTTTTTTCGAGAACTTTAAGGTGAAAGCGTGTATTCATTTGCGGGCGAACGGAAGTATTCGAAAAGCACGCTGACAGCGTACAAGAGGAAAAAACTTAAATATACCGTATTTTTTTTATACAGACCTTCATATTACAATAAAAGATGGATAAATAATAAGACCGTTCTACATTTGTTATTGTTAAATTATGCTGATGCCGCTCATGTCGCACCGACAGAAATCGCAGGCGCCGCAATCAGGCTGAAAGGGCTGTTGCGATTGGCGCCGCAACATTGTGACCGGACCGAAATTTTTCGTACGTGTCGCATCATGTGAAACCGCCTTAAGCTGTGCTATAAACAAAGAATGGAGCGGAAGTAAAAATAAATTTTGGTCTTCGCATGTTTTACTCTTAAATATATATAGGAAATAATAAAAAACAACTGATAATAAACACAGAACAAGTGCCGCCCCCGTGCCTCTGTTTTCGAGAAATCTTAAACTGTTAAGCACAAGCCCTACAAGAACAAAAAACAATTACCGCGAACCGCACAGTCACTTTCATTCGCTGCATTCAAAGTGAGGCCAAGTGAGGTGCCCACATTTTCACTAGCATAAAAAGAGGAAAGCCTTACGGCAGCATCTCTTCTCACCTATTGTAAGGTCCTCCTCAAGGACCCTACCGATGATCGGGACAGGCGGAAATAGCCGTAACGACTCCTGGAAAAATTCAAGAAAACGAAAACGCTGCTAGAACCACACAGTTAATACAGGACCACACACTCGCTTATTTAGCGAAGCGTTTTATAATACCGTTGCAATGTCCCAGTGAAAGCAGCGAGATGACTTTTGTGGCGGGAAAATTACGACAATCAAGCCTAATTAGTACTGCTTTATAGCCTTGCTGCGATAAGTGCTGAATAAACTTTCATACTTCGTTACTGGCATATCATAGGGGAGCTTCAATTATCCTGAAGGAAGGATAAAAAAAAAAAGGGCAAAAGCACAGCTGGGTGAAGCCAACTGCACCTCGTTTGCTTTTTAAGGGGCGTCCCACCGGGCAGTCTACATTCTACTTATAGGCGATTTAATTGTAGTAAGAAATATACGAAATCATTAATATTCGTATGAGCACCAATTCTACTTTCGGTAATCTTTAGAGGGGGTTAAGAAACACCCGGTACAGACGTTTTTTTTTTATTACCATTTTAACGCCTGAATGTAGGAGACTTAACGACCCAGAGTCCGTGAAACAAGAAAAAAAAAAAAGTCAAGTGTCTGAACGCATGCGCTAGTATATTGGAGCGCTCCACACAGCGACTTTAACGAACGAACCGCACGCGACTGCAATGCACAAGCGAGTGTTTAGCGTGGAGATTGGTGGGCCGCACTATAACGAAGATTTTGAAATTGAAAGATTCTTTGAACAGCGCTATTTCACATTTTTGCCTTGCTTCTTTATTTAAGAGGTGAATACAAATTCTTTGCGTGAACTGGAAATCGGTGGCGTGTCAATGGCCTATTGGATATTATCGAGAGCGCCTTCTATGCCCCTGTAGAACGTGCTGACGCACGTTACAGTTTGTGGACGGCGGCCTCAGTCGCTCACATTTATAGAGTGAATGCGCGCTCGTCCTTTCTTCAAAACGCGCTTGACATCACTGTTGTGCGCTACCGCAAGACCGCTACCACACGTTCTTTATGCATTCTGCAGGGTTTCTTTAAAAACTGGAAAAAAAGACCACGTACAAGATATGCTGCCAGAAAAAGTAATTTTATTTTAACACACACACACACACACACACACACACACACACACACACACGCGCACACACACACACACACACACACACACACACACACACACACACACACACACACACACACACACACACACACACACACACACACACACACACACACACACACACACACACACACACACACACACACACACACACACACACACACACACACACACACATATATATATATATATATATATATATATATATATATATATATGCCGCGCCGGGGTGGTGCAGTGGTAAGACGCCCGACTACTGTGCCGGAGTACCCGGGTTCGAACCAGACCTCGGCAGCTGCGTTTCGATGGAGGTGAAACGGAGTGGCGTCCGTGCGCTGTGCGATGTCAGTGCACGTTAAAGAACCCCAGGTGGTCGAAATTTCCGGAGTCCTCCACTACGGCGTCTCTCATAGCCTTAGTCGCTTTGGGACGTTATACCCCACAAACCAAACCAAACCATATATATATATATACTCTACTACATAACGAGACGCACCTCATCTCTTAAGCGTCCACTCTGAAGTGAACTGAAAGCTTCCATAATTGCTGTGGGTAATTACTAATTTAGTGGAATTTAGAACACTCCAAAGTGCGCCGCCATGGCGGGAAACAATACATCTTTTGGTTTCGCCCAGCTGTGGTGCATCGCTTTTTAAAAATTTTCTTTCAAAATAAATGAAACGTAGACAATAATTTAATGTTCGTCCTCACAAATGAAATCTGAGTGAGTTCTCAGTCGTCCCTTTTTTCCTTTATTTTCGCCGCAGGTAACTGTTATACTGTTAAAGATACTGTTATTTGATAGCTATATATATACAAGGCACTCTCGTGCAAATGAACCCATTTTCTTTGCACGGAGCTAAAAGTTTGAATTAAGTTTTGAATTAAATTAAGCCTTAGTATGAAAGATAGTTTTTCCAGAATAATTAGTTTGCAGGAGAATGATAATAATTATGCAAAACTCCAAAGCCTGCACCGATGATGGATGGTGACTTCTTTTTTTAATTTGGGGAGGGGGGGGGGGGGTGCTTACTTTGTTTATCTCCTGACAGAGGCTCCGAGATGTCCTCGTGAAGTTCCGCACAAAGGTACATTCGACATTCCTAACGACGAGCTAACAGTAGCAACCAGGCAGTGATAACTTCAACAGCTAACAGAACATACCAGTGACATGTGCCGTTGCCCTTCAGGGCAGGTATGCAGAATGATGAGCAGATATTTCGCAATAAAGGGTTCTTAATGAGCATTTGTGCGCCAGCGAAGGGGCAAGTGCGTGGCGCTAACCTGAAGGTCAAAGGGCTATGGAAGCGCCTTGATAGCCTTTCATGCAATGAAACTTAAAAAATATCGTTAATTTCTTGATCAGGCCGGGGAGGTGCGGTCATTACGGCGCTCGGCTACTGTTCCCAAGGATGCCGGATCGAATCCCGGCCTCGGCGGCCGCTTTCTCGATGGAAGCGGAGAGCAAGGCGCCCGTGTGCTGTGCGATGTTAGTGCACGTTAAAGAACCTCAGGTGGTCGAAACTTCCGGAGTCCTTCATAACGGCGTCTCTCATAGCCTGAATCGCTTTGGGACGTTAAACTCCAGAACCCAAACGAAACCAAACGTTAATCTCTTGACACTAAGAGTGTCTCCAAGTGCTTGAGTCAAGCTCTCTTTGTTTACACTGCACGTGTTGCGGCGCAGAGGTTAACGTCTTTGCCCGAAGCTTTGCGCTTCAGAGTACAAGTGGGAGTAAATATCGAGCTGCTGATATCGTAGCTTTTAAGGTCAGTCTTATTAGTATTCGTGCTTATACTTATTAGGCTTCACCTCACGAATGCTTGCTGGTTAGGTTCACGCAGCGCAACAGAGACACAGGAATTTTGCCTTACGAACGTTTACATATCAAATGCAACCCAGAAAGCCAATTCAGCTGCCCTGTCAAATTCCAGAGTAAGACCATCAGTTTCCGCCGTTGTTTGAACAAAAACGCACAAAAAAGGAATATTGTTTACGAGTGTTCAAGGACAAATACTGACACTCAATACCTTCGTGTGCCGCTATATAACCTCCATCATGGTGGTGCAGTGGTTAGGGCGCTGGATTACTGAGTTCATCTAATGTTTTGGGGGGACCCCAAAGGTGAAATTTATTTGTAAACGGGGAATGATTACTCATTAGCATTTACCACACAGCAGAAAATTACTTTCGAACTCGGTTGCGGCGGCCGTCTTTCGATGGAGGCGAAATGCAAGGCGCCCATCTACTGTGTGATGCGAGTGGATGTTGAGTAACTACAGGAAGTCAAATTTATACGAAGCCTTTCACCATGGCGTCCCTCATAGTTTGAGTTGCTACGGGATAGTAAAGCCCTCTAAATCGAACAAAAGCTTTATGTAAGCCTACAGCGTGTCTGCTCTTTTCAGTGCTTTTTACACGTCAGTGAGTTATGATAAAATAGCCCAGAAGTGCGCAGCATAATACTCCTTTCTATCTTTGCTGATACGCGCGCACTTACAGCACCCTAGAATGAGCCAATAATGCATACGGACTCGCATGTGATATTTCTGCCTATTCATATAGCATCTGCGTCTACCTCTTAGATGTTTGACGAAATACACGCAATATCACTCAGAGCATTGCTTCAAACGTTCAACCTAAACAGCGCCAGTGTGCAACTTGGCGATTACCAAGCTTCATTTTTCTTAGTCAGCACGCGACTAAATCAAATCTACCATCTCTCGCCTCTCCTGTAATATGTTATCTTCAGTTTGACGGCTATGCGAAATGCGTTTTCAATTTTTGTGTTCTCAGCTTTACACGCAATCAGCCCTTTCTCCTGTAGAGTAGTAAATCGCACGTTTAAATTTTTATAATTTATGGCTGAGCAGGGTGCACCTTAAATGTTCTGAGTTTCCGAGTACAGAGTGGCCTTATGCATTGAAGTTCGTGCTCCATTTGACTAGTTCATTCCTTCCAACCTTTACAGCGCAGTTCATAAAAAAGAAAATTTGCTCCTTTTCATGCACTCTCGAGACGATTGGAGACGAAAAACAAACCAACCTTGAAGCACATATCCAGGTACTTCATCCGCTTCAGGTCGTTACCAGTGATGTCTCTCTCAGTATCCCCGAGGAAAATGTCGTCAAGTTCTCGGTGAACTTCGGCCAATGCTTTCGGATGCAGCCCAAGCATATAGAAGGCCCAGCCAACAGCTGATGTGGTAGTATCCGTACCCTGCGACACCGAATGAATCCTCCATGAATCCCGAACCATGAATCCTCCATCTGATGCTTCCCTGTAACACTTCCCGAATGGCGAATGCATTGATCGCTTACTTTTACGCCACCCTTTTAATGGAGACGACAGGAGCGGATATAAGAGCAGGTGTACCCACCAGCAAGAAAGATTTTGAGGTGAGATGAAGTTTTAACTTAAAGCAAAATGAAAGCCGAAGAGTGTAAGGTTAATTGGCTGTGGTGGAGCAAGAAGAATAAAGAGCTTGCATCTGCATCTGAGTATGGCAGATGTTACGCAGGCTGCAATCAAATTTCACTATTAGAGGCACCCTGTTTTATTTTCGCCTTCACTTGTACATTTACCAAGGGTTACGCGATTAACGTACCTTATTCAATGGAGTGCCAAACAAATGGCACCCAGTTCTGAGGCGTACGATCACTTAGGACGTTTTCGGTTCAGATAGGACTCCACTCGGTAATCCTAACTATGTGGTGCATGCGAGGCATCTTAAAATTTTCTCTCTATTTTCAATGTATCAGCAAACATGTTATATTTCTGATGGAAAATATGCACTTTAACAACGATAGAGAAAGTATATAATTACTATATTCAGTATATGAAAGTGTTGCCACCAGCGGCGGCTTCCTTCACTGCATGCCGACTTTACCATCGGCCGCCTCATTACAAAAGGCTTGTGCATGACGCAGTCAGTTGAAATCGCACGTTTTCCGCATCTGAATCCGGCCGGTTGCAGCGTATGACTCGGGTAACTAAATAATATTGAAAGAAAGTATTTCGCGTCTCGTATATTGCAAATTCCTTATCTGAAGTGGAGTTGCGTTCAAATATTTCGCCGCTGGAGACAACTAGCTTGAAAATGCTTTCAATAGGACCGCCTGTAGAGTCTTGCCCAGATCGCTCGGCAAGAATGGCCGACTGCATGCACGCAAACACTTGATTTCAAAATCACTTGATGCAGTCGGGAATTTTTCTCGACAAAGATATGATCGATAGGCTGTAGCAAAGTCTAAGAAGCCCTTAGTTCTGTCTTCACAATGGACCAGCAAATTATGCGGTTTAATCCATTCCATGCAAATAGGGTTTTTTTGTTGCAAACATTTTTATCCCGTTTTTAAACGAGGGCGAAGCCGCTGCGCATCTAGAACCCATTACTGGCAGTTAAGGCAGAAATCATCCTTGTGAAAAAAAAAAAAAAAAAAAGTTACCTATATGAAATATCACCGAAAACTGTTGTCTTTCACTTTGCCCCTCCCTCCCCCGTGCAAATTTCAAAGGCTTGTGCTTCATTCTGTCATGTGCAAAAAGGAACAAAAAAGGCATCTCATCAGAGTTGAAGGACAAGCAAGCTGGCGTTTTCTTCATATTGCAGGGTTCTTCTTGGGCATAAAATCTTAAGCGGGATCCTAATGCCGCGTTATGCTGTTGTGAAATGTTTAGCGTGCAATACTTCATTCCGCACGATATTGAAACGAGATATTCTAAGCATGACAAATCCCTTCGGCCATTTAAATGTAGTTTTTTTTTGTTGAGTATTTCGGAGGTAAAAATACAAACGCAATCAATCTTGACCCGGTAGTGTTCCAATGACAAGCGTTCTCACCGCGAAAACCAGACAGTCGACATCCTTCTTGACCTCAGCGATGCTGTAGCGGCTTTCTTGCAAATGAGCCTTGAGAAACCTGTCCACTATAACTGGCTCCTGCTCTTGCAAATAGCCATTCGGGGCGTATTCCCGGGGCTCACTCTCCAGCTCATCTGCTACCCGCTGCAGCTTGCCTTTACGCCGCTCCAGCACCTGGAACATCGTAATGGAGCATTCAAGAAATGAGAGCATTTCTTGTGACTGCATGAACTTCTAGCGAACAGCCGTCCCAAAAGAACTCCAAAGATCCAAATAGATGTAAATTCACTCTGACAACAACCATTCTTATATCAGCGTTTACCTACCGGCCTAAATATATTTCTAGTTATTTAGGCACGCGGTGATACTTCGGAAACATGGTGTCTTGGTATTGCATAACGTTACTCAAAATGCAATTATAAAGCTCCCACCATTAGTCCGGGTTCTGCGATGAAGGTCTGCGCAAACAGCTGTCATATGGTCGTGGGGTAATTGAATGCGGCGAGCGAAAATAACATTGCAACTTAAAGCCCACAAACGAAGCTATATCTGTATGTAGGAAAATAAATTAAAAACTAAACTTAGAGAAAAAAAAACGCACAAATAACGACTCACACCGGGAGGAGCGAAACCTACATTATACTCAAACTTTGCGAAGCCGACAGGTGGCTTACATTTCCCGTGCACCGGTCGTAGTTTCATACGGAACACTTTTTTCGCCCTTTACCATACTCCTTACGGTACGTACATATTGAGTGTGCTTAGAAATCGGCTCATTATCTATGAACTTCGAGTGTATTTTCCCACGTTACTTACTCCCTTGTCATGTAGTTACGTGGCATAAAGCCATACTTAAGAAGGTTGAACAGCTTTAGCTAATGAATGCTTTTTGTGCTGCACTCTATCAGGGAAATAATGTCCGCCCTGTCGAAATTTCCACTCGCGCAGCGTGCGCTGAAGACCACTTTTAATCTCGGTTCTACATAAACTAACTCGGTTCTATTTAATTCTATTTAGGTTCCAGTTTTAACTTTTGCTCCACTTCGTTTGTCAGGAATGAGGCTCTGTGTGTGGTGGCAATTTAAGTAGTATCTTCGTGGCGCAGTTTGCTGGAAGAAGCTAAGTTCAAGTGATACTGCCGTCTTTCCACCTTTATCGTGCTTTAGTAAACTGAAATCCGTTCCAGCAAAAAGCCGTGGTGTTCGATACAGAGATTCGGGCAGAGCCGTGCACAAAAAGTTGACTGTTACCATATAGCGCCCTTCACACATTCGTATTCCCGCTTTTTCCTATTGGGCGTTTCGAATTCTTTTCTTACTGGCTTGCAATTCTAGCAGCAAAAATTAGTGTGGTATTTGATGAATTTGCATGACGTTGCAATAAAGTCCGCGCTACAAGCAAATAGGCGAAATAACGAGACAGGGTTTACTTGTTTCTTTCGTTCTCGCTCTCTATTATCGGCGCTAGTTTCTATTTCCTTGCACTGTCACCGTTTATTCATATTTCGTATGAGGCTGAAGGTTCTGATGACAGAGGTTTTGCTTTTATTCTTCAGTTTCGTTGCAGCTAGGTGAGGAAATATATATTTTCCCGTTTTTTTTTTTCCTTCTTGTTTTCTTTTTTCGTTTTTGTTGTCACTGTACTAAATTAAATCCGGCACTCGTCATTCTGCACTTATTCATTTAGAACTCCTCGTATCTACTTAAAGTGGGGGTCAATTACGCGGATCAAGGGGTTTAACCAGGCTGCAAGCGCTTAAAATTAACATGGTTCTGTCTTTGGGGTTTAACGTCCAAAAGCGACTAAAGCTATTAGAGATGCCTTAAAAATGGAGACAATGGTTACGTAACTGCTTATAACTAAATTATAGCCTTCACAAAATACAGCAGTTGAGGGCAACATTACTTCGCGAAAGATTCACGCGCTCCCTCTTTCAAAAGCGCTGAGAATGAAAATTTGAGGCAAGGCGAACGCGCTGGCAAACGCAGGACACCACTGCGCCGAACAAGCGTTTCTAGGAGTATGATGCTTAATGCGCCTCTTGCCTCCCTCTTGATATGAGTCAGTCGAACGAGAAACTGTAAGCAGCCTCAAGCACAATTGAACTTAGGTCCTTTTGCCGTCTTTCGATTTGGCTGCTGTACTTCCCGAAAGGATTTGATGGTTCGGTGTGAAAGAATACAAAGTATACATAGAGGACCTTGAAAAAAGTAGAGAGATGAATCATGTAAATGCAGACTGTTTAGCGAAATGAAGCTACAGGCGAGCAGTTAGATAAAACTCACCACCCAAGCAACAAAGCGCATCTCACAGATATATGTGTGCAAGGTGCCTGTCCTATAGGTGCCGAAGGGTTGGAAGCGTGCAGAGCACGTACTGGGAAACTCTTAATAAAATAGCTCACAATCAGGTTTTTATGTTGATGAAGAAAGCAATATGTAGTCATACGGCAAAGTTGTCTAAAAGATCTTTTTATCTTTTTGTTCGGGTTCAAGTGGATGGAGCTCGCAGAGCAGCGGGTGAATTGGAGAAATATGGGAGGGGCCTTCGCCCTGAAGGATATATAGTCGGGCTGACTAGGATGTGGCTCTCGCTTAGAAAACCCGGTCGAGGTACCGGGCTAGCGACATGTAATGTCTCTTTCATCAGGTCAGGTCATTTTGTTTCTCCTCCGCTGCAAAGCGGCTGGCCACCACATCGTCATCATCGTCAATATTTTTTATGGCAGGTAGATATTGTTCGAGCCATACACCAGTCAAAGTAGTAACAGAGTGCCATGAAGATGGAAGGATGATAGCCTATGAACGTCGAATATGTTATGGCTAACAAGGGAGGTCGACAATCGGGTTCTCTCGACGTCGGTACAGCGTCAACGCAAATAAGGCTTCTGTGCGTTGCGGTAATGGATATAGCAGCTGCCGGGATTTCCTTGCGTGCACTTTTTCTGATATCAGAGTTACTTTAATTGCTCTCCTTATATCCTACTTACTGCGAGAGTGCATTTTTCCATCTCTCGAATGGAATGGTGGTATAGCCTTCCTTCGGAGGTCCTGTCGTAAATGAAGTCATGCCATAGCCAGGGACGGAAGATGCGTACTCCGATGAGGAACATCAACCTGCATTACAAGAGTAACGGAGATAAAGCAGCGTGTTCGACGCAGGCCACCGCGCAGCAGCGAGGGGGCAGCTCACGGGATCAAATACACCGCTATTTATTTTCTGGGTTTTGGCGCTGGTAAAATGGGGAATGTAATTCAAAATGTCTTTCTTTAGGAAGTTAAACATTGCTGCGATAATTCCAGCGGAACATTGAACTGGCGAAAATTATTCAAGACTGCAACAAGCGATGAAGTAATGGTGGCATGGAAGTCTGGACTAAAAAAGAAAATGTGTTTAAGCTTGCTTGTAATAATTTCAATAGTTTTACATATAGCAGTGACTGCTCTCCACTCTAGCTTCACTTGTCATTCCAACAGGAAGCTAGAGGTACTTTCCACGGGAGTGCTCGAGGAGTGCACAGGCGAAGACGTTACTGCCTCTTCTACAGACATGTCAATAACTGCGCTGCAATCTACGGCCCTCCGCTGAAGTAATGCAACCGAGGGCCGCATTCGCAAGCAGTCCATGCAGTGACACTTGATGTGCACCCCTTTTGCTCCTGACAGTACTAATGTCTCTCGACATACGGTACTTAAAATTCAAAGAATTTTTATTTCTCTGCCCCAGCAAACAAAATGCAAATTAGGCTAAGAAAGAAACCCCCTTTGAAGTTGCAACCATACACAATATCAAATCACTTTATATACTTGAGCTTTTAAGTTGTTGCAGTGTTTTTGCGCACATCATTTCAGGCTAAGTTACCGTTGTGCGCCAGGCTCGCCAGGTACGCCCTTTTTGAAGTGTCTGTATATTATAGTTTTCCGCATCTTTGATATCTAGTACGGCTGCCACTCAGCGAAGGACGCCGAGAGTTCGTTTCTCGAGGCTGGATACAATTCCCTGTTCGAAATGCACGAGTAGACATATTGTAGCTCATATAGGCGCCTAAACCAGGCACTGTTTCGGCGAGTGATTCGGTCTCAGCTCTCAGTGTGAAGAACGGTGTCGACATTAGCCTCACAGCGCTGGAAGTCAACGTGCACAAAACTGGCCTGTACTTAGGCCGAGTATTTTTCAGCATTTATTTTTTGAATATTCGGCGGGGATTACCGCTGTTTACATGCATTTTTGACATAGGTGTTTTTTCTCCTGTTGCGTTGTGCAAACTGCAAAATGGGGCCATTATCGATGAAAAAAAGCAAAAAGCGATTATGGAAGCAAAAAGCGTGAATTTTATCTACTGTAGCTGATTTTAATAGACTTAAAGAATATTTACACTGTAACCAACCATGGCAGCGCACTCCTTTGTGTTAACAGCAAGGAATATTGAGAGTGCTCAATGTTAGCGCTTGACAACTGCAACCTTAAATGTCCAAAGACGCTTCGCTGGATGCATATGTCACTGCGCACAGTTTACAAAGCAAATGACACTCGACAACAGCGCTCACAGTGTACTGGCGGGAACTGCTGAACTCTGATTGGAGCTTGTTCAGTTTGGAGTCGTCCAGCATGCTATGAGTATGTAGTACATCTGTTCACATCGAATGAATTCATCTGGCAGCTTTCCTAACAGGTCTCCTACTATTACTTCCGCGAAGAATGCGGGTGTGTCGTCTGAAAACAAGTTCGTTTGGTTGGGAAATGTGTCTTGGGGAGAAGCTGACTTACAGATTTCCGCTAAGGGACTATTTCTGCGGCAACGGAAGTGCTAGCGGGTGTGTATCGGTGACGGGCGCGGCAGAGCCTGGATAGTCTCCCTCCCTCTCTCTCTCCTCCTTCCTAGCACTTTTTTGAGTGCCTCTGCTTGCTTCTCCACTCCAAAGAGAAGCAATGGGACGTTTTTTGTTTTGTTTTGTTTTGTAAAGAATGGGCTTTTCGCTAGCATGAACTACCAAGAAACCGAGATGTTTTTGGTTTTAACCGATTCCTTAATACTTTTACCGGCGGATGGTTATTGGTGTTTGTCGGTTAAAACCGGAAATTAGACGGTCTACTTGTGTGACAAGTCCTATGCTCACTCGGCGTGCTTGTAGCCTTCATATATAGGTCAAAATCCTACATTGTGAACCCTGCGTGCTACGCCGAGGAGCAGCGATGCTTGGGCTGCAGCACCAAAGAATTCGTCTCGCACGCACAATGTTTTTCTCGCCCATGCTAAAGGCAAAGGGCCAGCCGAGCCTTTCCGAACTTTGAATTCAAAAGCAAGTTCATGGCGAAGCCACTTGAGAATTTTTAGCATTGGCAACCGTATAGTCTTATCCGCGCAAGAATATTGAGAGTGTCCGCGCATTAAAAAAGGAATTATCATGGTTATGATTCTTTGGTTTGGTTATGATTAGAATCTCACACCACCGAATAAAAAAAAAAAAAGCAGAATGACATATGCAGTAGCGTGTTATCCGCTTTTCTGCGCTGTTCTCAGACCTCGTTTTCGTGTCTCTAGAGACATACTTCTAATATTCTGTTGCCGCTGCTACTTCAAGATATGGAGGAATTCAGAAAGTTGCCAAAAAATGTGCGATGGCAATTTGCTATCGCCCACGTTTCTACATTTTGGACCAAGAAAAGCAATGGGCAAATGGAGACTGAACGGCATGCGCGCGCACATGCATACTAAAGGCAACCAAAGAAAGACTGCTCTGTTAACAATATTTTGTCTTCCTAGATAATTTGTTTTTGACAGAGTAATCACCGTTATTTGTACACCTTTGTTGGCTTGCGAAAAAAGAGGAGGAACGGAGGGAATGTCCCGCCAACAGAAGTATTAGAGAGGTCAACGCGCTTGCCGCAGGCTCTGTGGGCGTCTTTTAGGGGTTATTTTTGCCTCCTCGCAAGGTGTAAGAAATGTTCCAAAACTTACTGAGGAAACCGAGAGTCGCCGACATCAAGTAAAAAACAGCAGAATTGTTTTCGGAAGAAAAACAAAAAGCAGCCGTGCACTGTGCGACTTCAGGGCACGTTAACTAACCCCAGACCTCAAAAGTATCCGGAGCCCTCCACAATGAAGTCCCTTAGACCCTGATTGTTTTAGACTTTAAACCTTGTAAGCCATGAAGCAAACCAAAAGTATCCAATCATTTTACGACTCTAAAATAATGAATTCAATATTAGAAGGAGAAAGCAGCGAAAGCCCTTGGCGGGGTATGAATTTCGCATTCAGTGCTCTTATAATTTTATTTATGGTGGTGACTGTGGCTGCTCAACTTTTAAATATGACTGAGTTCATGCTGCTTGTAACCCAATCTTGAGATTTTTCCTAAGCACCATCATCGTCCCTAGCGACGAATGATGTACTGTCGGCGGCAAAATAATCCAGGACGGTTCATCTCAAACCAAAGTCGATAGCTCTGCTTTCAGCAGGGAGCTCGGGACTAGATTTCTTGAGGTGAAAATCCTATACCTGCGGTGTGATGTGAGCTTGTAAAATGAGACGATCGCTAACAAACGGGACACTACTACGCCATAATTGCCTTTTCGCGTGTTCGGGGCTTTTGTCTATAATGTGTCAGGTGGAACGAGATCTGGCAGGGAGCACATGGAGCTCAACGAGAACCCTCTCGCGCTATTTGCGTCATAGATTGTCAGAATAGGTTTGATTTGGTTTGACTGATGGTGTTTAATTTCCCAAAGCGAATCATGCTATGAGAGGCAACGTAGTGGAGGGCTTCAGAAATTTCGACCAACTGGGATTCTTTAACGTGGACTGACATCGCGCAGGACACAGGCGCCTTCCTTTTCGCCTCCATCGAAAAGAGGCCGCCACGGCCGGGATTCGATCCAGCATCCTTAGGCACAGCATTCGAGCACCCTAACCACTGCACCACCGCGGCGGAGCGGCTGTCAGAATAGAGGCTGTCTTTAGGTTTTCAGCAGGCAGGAATGGTAAAATGAAAAGCTATTTATGACATGCATGTGGAAGAAGCTGGCAGCCATCAAAATGAAGTAAAACATAAGTTTTTGTTTTTGCAACAAAGTCTATAACAGAAATATTGCGTGATATAGGAGGAAGATGGCAGGGGAGAGTGCTGTTGGTGGCCTCAGCCGAGTGTATCGGAATGATTGATTCTAGCGCCGAAAAGGAAGCGTCCGACATGGAGCAATAGGGAGCAACCGTAACAACGATGCGACTGCTACAGACACACCACTAATCATAAACGTTTGTCTGATATGTAAGTAGTATAGACGCTGACACCAAAGATGAATCAAATAATTCTAAAAAGGCAACATACACGAAGAAAAACCTAAAGCTGACAAGTGCACTGGTTCTGAAGCGATGACCACAAAACGTTTTCCTTAGAAATGCTGAGCCTTTAAAAGCATTTCGTCAAGTCATGTAACCGCACGTCCACACCGAAGGAAAATGAATGGGCGGCAGGAGTAAGGCACGAATTTTCGTTCACGGATGGTGTCCCGGACACTCCAAAAAGCCACGTGTGGTAGCGTCGCAGCCGCACGTAATTTTCGGATAAATGCACGCTAAAACCACTTGATACTTGAACGTGAATTCTGAAAGCCTTTTAATTCTTGTAATTCTGGCACATTCCAGAATATCAAGATCAACGCTGTAGGGACAGTGAGATCAAATGCAGCCGAGCCGAAGCGTCGTACTCGGAACGCGGCGCATATGCGGCAGCTTTTGAGCAAAAAGCACAAGGTGCAACAGTCGCGGCACGACAAGTGACGAAGGTTTTAAGCATACATGCCTTGCACCCTGCATCATAGCTGCTTCGACGAGAGGCTTAAAAAGTGACGTAACGAAAAGAGAGCATAGAGGCTTGCTTGGTGACTGCCTTCCTGCTATGTTTCTTTGTGCATGGATGAGCTCAAAACATCAAGCTTGCTATAATGCAATTAACTCATACGGGCTTTAACATAAAATGCCATTCAAATAGCGTACGACTATCATATGATGTCACACATCATCGCAGTGCATGGAAGACATATTACGATAATGGATTACATCTTGCGATATGTGTATGCTATACTTGATCGACATTGCATTTTAAAGCCTGCAGGGGATTATTGCATCATAGACCTTTTGTTCCCTGTCACCTAGACACATGCCATCTAGTCTGTACTAAGTCTAGACGACACGTCTTTAAGTGAGAGGGCACGTCATCGCAGTTTTAGGGTGGTCACTTGAGCTTGATGCTGAAATTCAATTTTGCCTGCTTCGATATCTAGGAAAATGGAAATAACTCCGCAAATATCGCTAAATATTGCGTCACAGACGAGTAGTATTTCTGTGACTTTTGCATTTGTTTGGTCTGTATTAACATGAGATGTATATTTCAGTGACTCTATGGTTCAAACATAATTGTATAGAAAGTAAAAGTAGAAACGACGTTAACCGTATAAGGTATTCATTGCTTTTGGAATACGGGGGGGGGGGGGGGGGGGAGGGGGGGGGGGGAGGAGTTACATTGGGCACAAAAGGCCGTCGTCCATTTGGAAGCAGGAGCTTCCGCCTGAAGGCATGTTGTGGGCGGCTTCACGGGAAGGACAAAATTCGCTAGAATTCTCGGGGTCATGTATGCCGCAGCTGCACACGAACAATCTGTCTTCGCCATCAGTGCTGCCGTTCATGCAAAGTGTTTTAATCTCGCCTAAATTATGAATAAATAGCGCAAGCTTTATGTTCCGGTTAAGAGTATACTTACATGTTGAAATGATTGGCGAAGCTCTTCTCAGTAGTTTCTATCTGCGAGCCCAAGTCCACACCCATGAGGACCTCTGCAGAGAACAAAATATAGCCGGGCGTTCAGAGCAATGATAACATATTTGGAGCCCTGTTGACTTCGCCGAAGTTTGAGAAAAAAAAAAAAAAAAACGAAAGCCAAAATTTTAGACGACTACTGCCAGCCCGGAGTTAGCATATGTCTACCTACAGCTCTCATTGTTGGCAACAACACAACTCAGATTAGTAATATTGTTTGCAAGATCTGCCACTACAAGTCTAGGGAGTATCGCAAGCATTCAAGGGGAACATTTTGTCAACAAGTATGACCGAATAATTTTTCAACGTTCACTAATTGAAAATTTCACGTGCGTTAGTACTGTAGTTAGCTTAAAATCTTTTTTACTCTCCAAGTCTCAAGGTTATTGACAAGGGCATTACTTGCATCGTCGACAAGAAGGTTAGGATGCTGCCACTGGCGAGAGCATAGACACCAATAAGTCATAAATCATACGGCCAGATTAAAACAATCGGAAAAAATGGCACTGTTTAAACGTATTTAAACCCAGTAGGATGTGCGAACGCTTTTGCCCAAAGCTGGAAATTGATGGAGACGTCCAATGTACAGCGGCGCTAGAGTATATACTTGCAATTTAACACGTGGTCTAGTCGGCTTAGCAATATAGGTACAAGATTTCAAGACCTCAATAAACATGTGTCCCGGACTGATTGCCTAGGTTAGAGCCCTTGGTTGCGTTTAGAGAATGTTAGTGTGTCAAAGCCATACTCGTAGGAGTCGGTGTTTTTTTTTTTTTGTACTATGTACTTCGAGGTTTGTTAAAGCCTGGCAATAAAAATAAAAAAAAAATAGAAATATAGCTACGAAGTTCCGCAATCGCTTCCCACACACAAAAAGACGAATTCCTGGGTTCGAATTCACTGCGCTCCAACAGACCTCTTTTCTTGGCGCGCGTCCCAGGAAAACACTGCTGCTATGCCAAAATAGGCTGAGCCACAAGATCACCGCCAATTTGTTTTCGCTCTGAGTAGAACGGCTGGAGGAGGGCTTTCCACTAAAATTCATAAAATGTCGTGACAATAGGTGTACTTTGTGATCTATCGGTTCTCTTTTCGATGGCTTTTGCGATTTTTCTACTGCCTTATCGGTTCGCAAACCTGGAAAGCGCTCGAAGGTGGCTCTTTCCAGGAATTTTCTGGTGTGAAAGATGTTTTATCAACAGCTTCCCACAGCCCCTAGTTCTTGGCTTATTATTAGTGACCAAAAGAGGCTCTGCCGAAAACAAAATATTATTCTTTAAGAGCCTGTGGCATTGCGGAGAATTTTGTTGACTTCTGTTAAATTACCATAAATATTTATCCAAGCGTTCGAACCACTCTACGCGGGTATATAAACCACCGCACCAATCACTTTGGACGCGAGATATTTCGGAAGTTCACTAGTACTACTAGATATAAGCCTCGCATTCTTCGAAAAGCGTTATTCATGTCGGCTCACTCGTGATGACGTCCATGGCGCAATTCTGGACAATGCGGAACGCTGGTATGGGCTCTTCCGGCTGCTTTGCGGTCAGGTTTTCTATCTTCTTCACGAGCCTAGTGCCGCTGTTGTTGAAGGTGCTCATGTAGTCCTCGAGGACCTTGAAGTGGAACGCGGGCGTCGTCAGGCGCCGCTTGAACCGCCAGGTATTACCGACGCTGCAATAAAGAGGCACAGCACTGAGCCAAGTAGCAAGAATTGTTTTCCAGGAAGGCAAAAAGTCTGCGTGTTTCCTTGCTTTTCACGGATCTCAACCAGCGCTCTCGTAGAATTATCCCCTCCCTTTCCTACTAATCTCGGTGATTTTCTTAACCTAATATAACCCCTTTAATGTGTTTGGCGCCAACTAAGCGATCTAGTCATTACTATGGAGAAAAGAGGTTCATTTATAGTACGGCAGATGAGTACGTTGTGTAGGCTATGTCAAATATGTTGCTTTTATTTTTCACGTCAACTTGTTCAGGGTATCGTTCGCCAAAGTGCGAATTACCGTAGTTTTTTGGTTCTTTCATTCCCTCTCAGGGTGCCCTTCACAGCGAAAGAATCATTCCTTCGGACGGATTAATTGTGTGCGCAGCTTGAAATTCGCGGCGTGGTGGGAATGCAGCAGATCATGCAGTATATAGCTTAGAAGCCCTTATCGAAAATAACGAAGACCATGATGTCTGCATCTCTCACATGGGAGAAAATGAAGTAAGCACGATTGTAAACAGCGCATCATTTGGCATATAATAACTGCCGTGCATGTGCACGTAAAGGAGCGGAGACTGAACGAATTAGATTGCTTATGAACCGCGTGGTGGTGCACCCCTCCAGACCAAAGTGTCTCAAAAAGTGTGTTCAAGCTCTGCGCGCATTCACAGATATTTAGAGCCTTACGTGTGCTGCAAACATTTCACTGGAAAACCGAAGTGCAAACTCTGTTGCCTGAATATTTTTCTGTCACCGCTCATACGCTTTTCATTCTTTTTTTTTTCATCGAGATAACAGACGCAGTGCACACCGCTTTGACAGGGCAAGTGGTGAAACAATACTGCTGCCTTTGCCATCCTTTTGAAGAAAATACCGGCGAAAGTAAAACACGAGCATTACGTTTACACACGCAACGTAGCCTGTTTTTAAGGGGAAAGCATTTGATGGCTCATACTGTCGTGAACAAAATGTGTTCCGCTTTTGCGGCGGCTCTGATTGGCCGAGGTGGGATGACGTCATTGAGGTCTCGACCAATCACATAGCGCCACTACAGTATGCGCGAATGCATGCCTTATATGGCCATATGGCAATCCATGATCAGTTTAAATTGTAATTAATTGAATTAATTACTAATAATAAATAAATTCTCTGATTACTGACAAATTAACCAATTTATTATTTATTATCTAATTAATAAATTGATTACTACTTAGTGACAGTTGCGTAGTAGAATGCGGCACTCAGGCTTTCGCCTTTCACTGCTTTAGTCGCTAAAGTCCTTCGTAATTTTTGTTTCTTTCGCTTCCTTATCCCTTCTATATTAGACGCAGCTTCCGCTCGTCTAATACGACCCAAGCAGGGTAACAATTTTAGTGATTCAAGGTAGTGTGTTTACTGCGTTTAGTGACTCTCTCTCTCTGTTCGGAAATCAGTACATGGAAGGGGGGAGGGGGCGAGTCGAGAGGGACGGCATATAGCATCAACCTTTGAGGGCAAGACGCCACTGCGTTAATGCCTCCCGTCTACGCATCCCTTTCCGGATCTTTTTTCGCGTGCACGCTGTTTTCTACTTCCTTAATCGGTAATTTCTTAATTGCTGCCTCCGTGATCTCACGCATACACATCAGTATACAGTCATAAGGTTTCTCGTTATGCGGAACGCCATCCAAAAAAAAAAGATATAAAAGCAAGGTTCAGACAAGCCGTGCGAGCGTGCTGGCGTGGCATAAGGGCAGCGTGTTTGAATCGGAATCAAGGGTCCCGGGTTCGACTTCCATCTCTTGTCAGCTAATGGCATGATGTCAACTCGGCTATGTCTTGCTGCCTCGTGACGTCATCGAATTCGTCGACAATTCATTTCTCAGTCATGTCACCTGCCAGCTACCGCCTGGCACAGACACTCTCATACTTAGCTCGCAGCGCCAATATTGGACTTTCTGCAGAGCCGGGTCCTGAACACAAATCGCGTGATTGTGTCATGTGTTGTGTGCTGATTTACAATAAAGCTTCTTTTGTTTCACACTGTTGATGACCAGAGCAGGGTACTGAATGCAGTCACGTTAATGTGTCATGTGATGTGTCCTGATTTACATTACAGCTGATCTGTGTTCATTCATGACCAAATTTTGTAGAACTATTCTGTAGTAGTATTGAAAGCACATGAGGTTGCATTGAGGCTCACATTTTAAACTGTGCGAGCCGGTGTCCTAGTTCAGAAATGCCCTTAAAGGCTGCCCTTTTACCTTCATGTCCAATTTTTAAGCAAATATTTGTGTAAACGGCACCATACCACATAAGAATTTAATCATTTTATGAACACGCAATATCACCGCCAGATGTTTTCCAGAAGCACTTCAAACTGCTCGGGTTTAGTCATGCGAAGGCATTACAGTCCCAAGTGTTAAATGTTTTTGAGTGTGTGCTGAAGTTCTTTCAGTTCGTGTGTTTTCATTCTGAACGTAGACTGCCATGTTTCAAGCGGTGTCTGGGAGCAGGAATAGCCACAAATTGATTTCAGGGCATAAAATTGATGGTAGTGCATATGCTGTCAGTTGGAATCCCTGTAACGAACTAGCTTCCAGCGGGGATCGCAGATGTGATACTAAAAATGGTATGACACCAACCGAAACTCTGTACGACGAACTGCTGCATCTCAGTTTTGATGCAGATGTCGGAGAAACTTCTGGGACATACATGTCCGCCAGGGCTGAGTATATATAGATGAACGACATGTACAACGTCACCTGAAGGGTGGTCCTCGGTCGCTGACGGATCAATGTCATTATAGTTTGTCATCCTAGCGTTTTCGTCATTCGGATTCTTCATGACATATTTTCAAGGACCACCTTTCGGGCACAAATGATATTTCCGCCGTGATTTCTCGTAATTGGACATGTAAGGCTGTCACCTAAAAAATTGACTGCTTCTAAACGTTGCTTTGTATTGCTTTCGAACGTACACTGCATAATAAAATAATGCGTTATCTGTTGTTCTTGAGTTCACGCTCGTAGCTTCCTGGCTTGTCTTTTTGTCCCGAATGGCGTGTGTTGTCTGTGGCCGCTTTTTACTTTCTTGGTGTGCGATTGTTTTGGAGCGTTAGTACTAGATCTACAACTCAGCCGTCAAATATCTTCAAACATCGCCCACTGCGTGGTGTTCGAAACCCAAAGGTCTGTGCAGTTGCGAAGCCCGTGTCGGCAGTTTACGTGTTTTTTAACATGAAAATTGAACCCACCACGGCACTTGAATACCGAGTGGGAAACTCAACGCCAAGGCGGTGCAGGCACGTTGGCACGGCTTTGCTTAAGTGGGGATTTGCATTTATCAAGGGTGGTCCGTCGCATAATGTGGAAGATAACGATTGCTTTCTTATGAATTCGTGCGGCGTAATTCGCCTTCGGCCTATTAATGCTAAGTCGGTCATCGTTTTTTGCTTGTCTGGTTGTATCACCTCAAACATAAAATATCCATAAATATGCCTATGCCAACGCTATAGCATCCTTGTTTTGCATCCGCCAGACCCACCTCGCGTTTAGCGCGCAGCACAAGTGGATAATAAAAGAAAAAGAAAATACCGATTGCTTGTCCTGAGATGCCGAATACTGGCTAGGTTGCTATGTCGTACACGCGAGAGGTAGGAGTTTCGGTTTCAGCCACTTCAGCGTACCTGGAGACTGAAGTAAACTGTTATTTAAAAAGGAATAACAGCTATGCACGCATGCGGTGCGATAAGTTGCGGCGTTAATCTTCTATGGTACCTCGTTTCGGAAGTAGACTTTTTTTTTTTTTTTTTGGCCGGTGTTGATTCGAATTGCACATTAGAACGAAGTTTTTTTTTTTCTTTTTGGCTCTTGATATCGTGGCAAGGACGACGATACAGCGCTTCACCAGGCTTTCCTACGGCCGCTACGAAAAACGTTGGCGCTAGCGTCTTATATGGGGACAATAGCCTCTGCAGAAGTTTCCTACACCTGGTAGTATCACGATCAGTATGAGCTACACAGCGCGAGCGCTCTTCTTTGTGGTAATATAAGTTCCGAAAGTGATAACAGCAGCTGTGGCCCGACTCTCAAGATTTGTGCTCGTTTTAGTCCTGCTTCCTGATATCTACGATATCTGGCCAGCCGAGTTTTTGCTGAATCGCTTCATGTATTGGGGAATGCGGAACTTTGCGCCACACACTCATATGCGCTTGTAGTTTTTAAGTTTGCGGTTCGCATTCAGAAGACAGAAAAAAGGAGTTAAAAAAACCCATAGAAACACTAGTGAATAAAGGGGGTGGAGATAAAGACGCAAACGGGGCGACGCGTGGCAGCAGAGGCAGCCCCACCCGTGAAGGACGATATTACCAGCGCCACTGTACAGGTACGTCCAATACGTGTGCGTGCACTGGTCAGCGTGGTCGCGCTCCGCGGAGCGTCAGCGCATCCGGCTGCGGCCGCACGTCGATGCAAGGTGGCGCAGGAGCAGAGGGGCCTGGAGGCGGTGCTTCGTGTCCTCTACTACAGCGCGGAAGCGCATCGTGTTTACTTTAGTGAGAACCGCGCCTGACTGTGTCTGTCAGCGGCCAAACGCTCCGACATGCTGATGTTGCGCTTCGCTCACTGCAGCTTGTCGTTCAGTCCTATGGGACGTTATCAACTGGCGGACCATGCTTCCTTGGGCACAGCAATCTCTTATAAGCTGGCGAGGCTGACAAGTTTCTGCAAATGAGCTCCAAGCTAAGTGGCTAGTCTGTCTCTGCGAGTGGTTCTCAATTTGTGGAAGCTCGATCCGTTACACATGCTTTATTTTCGCTGTCCGACAAACGACACGCTACCGATGCCAGGTTTTTTTTTTTCTTCGTTACTTATTTATTATGCTGCCTCAGGAATAAAAAATGCCATAGCAGTCGAGCAATATATTTATATATATATATATATACATATATAGGTGGCGCTCAATCTTCGTTCTTAAAGTAGGCGCTAAAGCATCTTTAACGCTGCCTGTTTATTCGGCATTTTTTTTTTATAATGACACATCTGTTCACTGGCATACACTCGCACGACTAAGCGTACACTAGGTGCACCTTTTATACTGCTTGTGCGCCCTCTGTACTGGGGAAGTGACGTAAAAACGCGAATTTTCCCGTGGTCGCGGCAGCCCATTACGATCGCATATTTTTTGCGAACGCCTCATGGTGGTGCTCAAATCGCATGTAAGCGAAGCGCAATATTGGCGGAAATGTATGTTGTTACTCGCTTAGTTATTAGTTCTGTAAAAGTTCCTTTGTAATTGCGCAGCTGTTCTTAAGCATGGAGTCAAATGGCAAAGCATACCTTTACTCGGAAGAAGGAATGTGGTTCGAAGGCGTATCGTGTGCGCGCTCGCCCAGCAGCCTAAAAAGCCGGACGTAGATTCTCCGTACTTTCGGAGGTATTTTTATTGCTTTCATTCTTGCAAATTTCTTCGTTTCAACAACGAAGAACAAAAATGCCGGCACCGGCTTTTCTGAGCGTTAAGGAGAAAGAAAACTTTGCTAAGGAAAAAACGAATCAGCCCCATACCAAATACTTTGCATACTTCTTAAAGACAGGCATGCTAATTCCACAAAATCAAAAAATCCTGACGATGAAATATCAATCATTTAATGTTGAGAAAAGCGAAAATTACGGCAAGATTCCGCCTGAACATGGTGATAATCGTAACTGACTCTTCCATCTTAAAGCAAGTGTGATCCCAGAAATGTGACTACCATTACAAACGTCAGTTCTGTAGAAAATGAAGTGGTGTAGCCAACATTCGAAATTCTCTCAGCGGTCGTGACTCTTCAGCGCCTTGTGGATCGTGGCGGCAGCCATGCGAACAAGCAGCGTTTGTCCCGATTTCCTAGGCGTGTAAAAATGCCCTAATATCCCTCACAACCAAACGGCGCAAGTTGCGGTACGGCGGAACCAGAATTTTCTGGCAGAAAACAAGAAACACAAGAGAAGGAATTCTTGAGTCACTTCACCGCTGATCACTTACGCAGTGAGAATGTTGTGTTCTCCAAGCCACGAGGAGATAAAGTTGTACTGCTCAGTCTTCCGCAGGTTTGTCTTGCTTGAAAGCAGAGTCTGAAGAGCAAAAATGATAGCGATACACTTCAGACTCTTTACGTGCTCAAATGTGAAAGCATCGCGAGTTTGTTGCCTAATTCTTTTATGAGCTTGTTCTACACTTGGTTACTAGAGCCGCTGCTTGTACCAGCATCAGAACCATTGCTTCGCTGTTGGAAACTTCTTGTATAGACACGTTTGTATCCCGTGATCCACTGCTGACGCCATCACTATAATTACTATCACTGTCCCTAACTATAACTATCATACGTTAATATTGTTTTCTCAGTAATATTATCAGTAACTATCTATCTGATCTGATGGCGGAATATGATTACCGTTAATGTTGATAAAAATTGTCGTTGATTTAAATCATCATTCTTAACTAACTCTCTTATCTGATTATAATATCATTAAACACCACTATCATTCGCTATCAGTATCTAATCAGTAATGTTATCGGTAACTGTGTAACTAATCCGATTACCTCATAGGATTACCGTTCGTGTTCACCTAAATTCATCCCTGCCTTCCGCCCTCCTTTTCTCCGCCTCCTCCGCACCTTAATTCCCATTAATTTATAGTATCAGTTTTATCTATCTTATCTCGTAAGCAGTTTCATAACAACACCTATCACATCACTAATTAAAAATATCATTAACTAACACTATCTTATCAGTAGCTATCTAATATTACGTCATATGGTTAACGTTATTGCTGACCTAAATGCTCATAGAGTTACGTTATCAGCCGTATCTAACTAGCTGAGATCATTAAAATAATGACTATCATGACTATAACTACTAATCTGTACACATAGGTGCTAAAAGTATTACCTGGCTATTGTTAGTTATCACCGTTTTTATTGTCGCTATCGCATGCACATATCTCGTGGTCACATGTTCTGTCCACACCACTCATGAGCCAAGAAATGGTTTCGCATTAGCAAAGAGGGATAAGAATGCTCAGTGATGTGTAAAGCAGGCTTGAAAGTGTGATACGAAAAAGAAAGCTAGACAGCGGCAGTTTAGTTACGAAAACTTGGCTCACTTTAGATTATCTTTCAAAACAAAGCGATAAAACAGTTACCTTGACCTCTCAAGAAACTAAAACGTTCCGGTGACCGTAGCTGACAGCAGAAGGCTTTCAGATAAAAAGAGAAAATGCGTTTTATTTTAATGAATATATGCACAAAATACACTCTACGGGGGTGTCTGCAGAGAAACTCTCCAAAGCTACTTGTAATAATATATTCGTGTACGCAAACAATATCTCGCAAAGAAGGATGCTGCATTTTAAGGTTTTTGCTTACTACAACACAAGTGCCTGCAAAATATGGCGTCCAGAAAATGCTGAGGGCTCTTGAGACGCACACGCTTTGGGAGGCAGTGGAGAGCACTGAAGAGCACATTGCACACATTGCCACATACTGACACATTGCATTCCCTTTCAACGAAAGCCTTCTCAAAGACGTCTCTTCACGCAGCACGACTTTTAATCCAGTGGTACTGTTTCACAAAATGAGGTACAAATTATCGCGTTGCGCTTACGTCATTTATTGACCGTCTCGGTTGAGTTTGAGGAAACTGCAGAACAGCTGCACTGGAAGAGATGATCAGCGACAACCGTCCATCTTAACTAAAGTGATTTGACAGTACACTCATATTAACGCTATGAGCTTTTGTACAAGTGTTTATTGAAAGGAAATTGAGTTTATTGAAAATCAAAAGTACTCTGTTTATATTTGTACTAAAGTGCGCAATGACGTCTCGATAATATAGACCAGGAGGAAAACGATTCTGAAAAGAGAAAACGTTTGCTTGTTGGGTTTGACTCTGCAACCGTTACTACAAGTAGCCAGCTACAGGTCCGGGCAATGGTTCTTCTTAACGGTATATGCATATAAAGCTCAGAGGGCGGAATAAGTGCTCCACTGCACAACTGAGAAGCAAACCATGCAGCCTTTTCTTTTTAGGCAAATACGGTACTTGTTACATTACATGCGGATTATCGCACTTTCCATAAATAAATGAAAAACAAGCTCAATGAATTGCTGATCGGATGCACTACACCGCATTGCCTATTATTTGATTGATTTGTAAGAGGAACCTCGTTGAGATGACACGCTGCCCTTCCTTTCCCGACTCACAGTCACAAAGCTGCTGTGAAGACCTTTACGTGCTGTAGACGACTGCTATCCATTTGTTTCTCGCAGGCCGCGTGAAAGGCTGACCAAGGGTATCAGATCGGATTGCAAGAGTGTGCGTTCTCTATGTTGTGGCATGGTCCTATCTTTAATTTACAGGATTGGGAGACACCGATAAGCATTTATAAGCATCCTCCATATCCAAATGCACGGGTAAAGTTGCACAGGTCAAACAAACGACTTTATCATTCAAACAAAAAAAAAAATGGGGGGGGGGGGGGGGGGGTGGTTGCGCGACACGCAGAGCTACACAAAGACTCTCAGGACACAAGACAGCTACTTTTCCTCGTGCACCTTGTGAAGTTTTTAGAAACTTGTGAAAAGTCTTCTGGTTACTTGGTTTCCGGCCATAACATGCTGAATACACCGGCTCTCGTCCGAGCACCGAAGCTAAGCAGCATTGGGCACAGTCAGTACTTCGGAGGGAGACCCCCTGGAAACACCGAGTGCTGATGGCACTTCTTAATAGTTGCTCCCATGTGGCAGTGATATCAGTTCCGCCATCGGGCAACAATACTTTCGCCTTGTGCGGCAAAAGCCCATTATGTGGCCCTTTTTTTTCTGTCAGCCCGGCCTTTGCCATTAGTTGTTCGAAACTTTAAGCCCTCGAAGGAGCACAGCAGGGTTAGCAGAGCCTCTTTCAAACGCACACCCCTGAAAGAGCCGGGCGCCGGGCCGGGGAACGCTTGTACCCAATTTTACCAGTGGGTGTCCGGCGGCGGCTTTCGAACTGACCTCCTCCCGCAGCCGAGACGGGCGCCCAAACCGCTCGGAACTTGTGAAAAGTCTCGAAGTTAAGATGACATTTTCAGTTTCGTTTACCTGAGCAGCATCCGGGGAGTGGATCGCCACCACTGGCGTCAGGCCGATGTATGCTTTGAAGGTCTTTCCCCTATATCGTTCACATTCTTCACAGATGATCTTGAAGAACACTGCGAAAAGAACGCAACATTTTGAATGTATACGTTGAGGCTAACTGCCTTGTGATACTCAGGTTTTCACTTTAATTCTCAGGTTTGCACTTTAATTCTTTTCAAGCTTGGCATCTTCCTTAGATTACTACATGATTAGATCATTACATTTCACGCACTGAAGCACAATAGGAGTACGTTCCTTGTTTGTCCTGTTGCCCCGTCGCTTTGACTCTGTGGTTAGGGCGCTCGACTACAGAGCCGTGAGGCCCGAGTTTGGGAGCATAGAAAGACCGGAGGAAACGCCCATATGCTAGTGAAGGATATGAAGATTTCGCCAAGTGTGCCAAGTAAACAATTCTTCAATTGATAAATGCCTGCGAGGGGAATAAAGGCTTTCTGACTTGGGGCTGACGCCTGAATCTTTGCATGAGGGAAGAGATGAAAGAGAGAATGGGTTTTCGACTCCCCATGTCATCAAATGGGCAGCAGAGTGCGAAGCCAATAAAAAAATTTCATCTTCGCATTCATCAAAAACCATACACTCTTTAGACTGATAGCATAAGCTTATTGCAAAGCTTATTCCTTTACTCTACGAGACCTTCACTATTAAGACCTCTTTTCCCACATTTTGAAGCTACTAGCAACGATGGCTGTTTTCAGTTCTGTCTGCTCAATGTGCAGGCCAACAAGCAAATTATGGGACGCCGATAGAAACAAAAGTGCAAGGAAAAATCACACGCAGCTAGTAATAAGCAGGTAACGAGCCCCATTGGGAAGCAACTGCTTCTTGTGATCATTCTTGCAACTTTTGATTTGCAGAGAAGATGTGAATACTTCGTGCCCTTCCCTATTGCAAAAACCAGTGCCACTGGGAGCCAGCGCCCCAGCGCCATACCTGATTATGGTCCCAGTATGACGCTGGACACTGGGCGCACTGGGACGCGGCATACTGGGACGCTCCGCGCTGGCGGCACTGTTCGCCCGAAAAAAAAAAAAAAGGCGTGGGATAAAAATTAAAAAGTAAAAAATAACGAAACAAGTCAGGTACATAAAAAGACCTAAAAAAAGTAAAAAAAAAGAAAAGAAAAAATATTAGTCCATCAAGTGTGCCTCGAACTAAGTCTCTAGGTACATACCAACCACTAGCTCAGCACGCTAACCACTCGGCCACGCCGAGAACTGGATTTCTATAAACATTTTTGCATTTTATGTCATGACCCGCATTTATAAGGTTGGGACTTCATGTTTCGCAGTCTACAGGCCATTGCTACCGCTCTAACAATTGCAACTTCCTGATCATTTTAGCTTGCTGTCTGCTCTCACGACTTGCAACTAATGTTCTGGGTGCCTATGCGCGCTATTTTGTGCACTGGAATCATTTTAACATGTGGAGTTTGACATCGCTGGCAAATTTACCAACGCCGGCTCTTGGGTGGTGCTCTGCTACCGTGGGCGTAATTTTCGCTGAACACGGAGCTTTAGTAGAAGCCTTCAAGGAAAAAAAGTGCGACCAAGCTTCAATAACGGCAAGCGCCGCAGCGATGACCCTAATTTGGTGTAACTAAACCTTATTTGTACGTAAACATTGCGAGAAGCGTTGCGATGACCGAGGGCTCGGCTGCTTGATACGCAGAGTAAGAAGGAGCACAAAAGCTTGAGAAACACGCCAAATATTATATATTACAAGCGCTGTATGTTGTTGCTTTTTCTCTCATGGACCCATCGCTCGGTAAACTACTCTCTTCCTCGTTTTAGTTTTTCTTTCTGCTGTTGATACTGGGCCGTGGTGCAGGCTGCGCTCGCCTGCGATTGAGCCCGCATTGAACATTTTGGCAGTAATCATTGTGTTAGAGTGCCCTTAAGATCAGCTGTGAAGTTGGTTATGCATGGTAGCCCACATTATTCAATTCCAGCTTTAGTAGTGCGTTAATCGTCAGTCTGTCATGAGATCGAGGCGCGGCGATCGTTGTCGCTCTCGAAACGCTCGAAACGACCTAACGAAACATGGAAACTCTAGAAAAAAGATACTGCCTTTGTTTTCTTACAAATGCGCAACGACTTCGCAGCAAAAAGCGCTTGCTTGAACCATATTTTTCATATGCCCCCCGATGGTCGATTGAAAGTACGCTGTTGCCCTGTTGGCCCCTGAGGGATGCTACTCCGGCTGACGCCGCAGGCCGCACCGGCTATACTAAGGCACTGGGACCAGTGCGGCCCAGCGCACATACAGCGCTTCTCCCAGTGCATCGCGGATGCCAGCGACACACCCAGCGTCAAAAGTCTAATCCCAGCGTCTTTCTCCCATCGCACCAGTGCAGCCAGTGTCTTCCCGTTACTGCTCCAGTGAATATCGCAGACCTCCAGCGTGCCCAGCAGATCCAGTGCAAAACCAGCGCGAAAATCTTACTGGTTTCGCACTGGAAACGCTGGTTTTTGCAATAGGGTTATCTAAGAAAATATCTGTTGCGGGAGTACAAAGGATTTAAAAGGAAACTGAATTTAAGTCGTCCGTGCGCTATGCTCCGACCACAGGGGCATTAAAATCTGCAGAGTACCTGAAACAAGGGTGGGCTCTCCTACACACGGCATATATTGAGGATTAGCATCAATATCAGGAAGAGCAATGCGGCGAACCGGGCATCCCCTTTGATCTTCATTGAGATGCATCCTGCGTAAACCACCTGCCACCCAACTCCAGAAAAATCCCTAACCTCACCTTCTCCCATGAAACAGGCCACGGTCACAGCAATCCTTTCTCCGTAACCATACACTGTTGTACTGCGGAAGCAGTGTTTGAGAATTCGGGAAAAGACTTGTCCTGTTAACCTGTGTTTTTTCGTATTTTGTTCACGAATAATATCAATGTTCGTCTTCTGCTTACGTCACCTCTTATATCTGCCTTTATCCCCGGGTTTTCCTGCACATATGAATATCTGTTACTCACTGCACTATAAAAAACTGTAAGGGCATTCTCCGATTTCGGGCTGATCATTGATCAGTTCGAGCCCTCCGAGGTCGGAGGTCGCGTCCTTAGAGAGCTCGTCTGTGTTCTTTACTGTGTCCAAATAGCGGGAAAGCCGCCATACTGACTAGTAGCACAGGGCTCTCCTTCAATTCACGAGCATCCTAAGCAACAGCCCCACAGCGAAGCAGGATATGGAGCGTTCCGCATGTTGAAGAGCAGTTGGGCGCCATTTCTGTTTAGCTCCCCCCTCCCCCCCCCCCCCCCCCCCCCCGCGCCCCCTGGCCTGCAACACGCAGTTACAGCCCTTAAGATAACCTGAGAAACTCCAAATCCTCTATTGCCCTCCTGCCCTCTGAGCGACACATATACTTCACAACTGTTGTCTTTTGCTGTTAGGTAGAATTCTCTGAAATGACACTTTATAGCATTCGCCGCGTATCTCTCCCCTCTTGGAAATTGAAAAATTATTTGTCCGTGGTTGAGGTGTGTGCGAAGAAAGATATGAAGCTCAGGATGCTCATAATGAGGCCTTGTCGCAACGTGGCATTCTTGGTGAAGCCGCAACTGCGAAAAGGTGGGCCAAATGATTTTATGAGAGAGCTGCTTTAGTTGACGCCCTGCATTCAGGAAAATGGAACTGCGCATTCTCTCAAACTCTCATGCCTTCCTGCGACGTCGCCATATTAAAAAGGCAGCGAGAAGCACTCCACTTTAGGGCCGCTATGATGTTGCCAAAGAAACGCGGAACGGAAGATTGTCCTGCATTCTGACACGACATCACCAGACGCATCTTTCGATAACAGACAAGCAATCGTCTGGAGACCACTTCAGACATGCACTTTTTCGAACCCAGCTGTAGTGAACGCTTGTTATCCAGAAATAAGATCTGATAAATGTTATCATTGCGGGTCAAGAGAGCCCCTCGCCCAGGTACTCTGTGAGTACTCCTTCTGTCGAGGGAGAGCTGTAAATATCAATAACGAAAAAACCTGGGAGACTCTGTTGGGGACCCCGAGACTTAGCAGGGACTAGTCCGACTTGCCGAGGAACAAGACATCCCGGCCAGCATTCCAGGCGGAGCTACACTTTGAATACCCCTCAGGCCTAGAGCCAGCGTGTAGGAGCTAAGCGCCTTTATCTGCTGGATAACAAAAGTTTATTCCTCCGCCTGGTCTACGAAAACAACATGAATGTACTTTACTGCTGAGTATTTTCCGGAAAAAAAAAAAATTCGCAGGGCAAGCTTCCTGCACTCAATTAACGAAGACACTTGAAGTTTAGCGTGGGAGTTAACCCATAAAACAGGTGTCAGCGCCTAAGTTATGTTAAGAAAAATACATAAAGGGTGGTTTCTCATAGGCGCAGAGAATAATTTACCTTATCAAAGTTCCGCAATTCCGATAAGGGTAGTACGGTACTCGTGTATTGTTTCTCCAACTTATATACCATATTTCGGGGACTGTTACGCTGGTACCAGTACCACTTGCCTATTTATCTGAGTTACTGCTGTTAAATACGATTACTGGGATCGTCAATACATTTTTAATGGATAAACAGTTGGTACTTTTTTAAACAGAAGCCACATCAGGACTGCTCTGTGTGTCCAATAAGCTAATTTTAATATAGGCACTAGGTACAGTCCGTAGTATAGAAAACCTCGTATTCAAGACAAGGAAAAAGAATACGCAGACCAATTTTGGAGAAATCACCAGTCTTCAGCTTTGCGGCACATATCGCGACCTATCCATAGCAGATTCCGCTGTGATATTGCTTTTGTTTACCGTGCACAAGGTGCGTAAAAGAAAACGGCAGCCTAATAATTTAGGAAAAAAAGTTGTAGAATACTAGAAAATATTTGTCCTTCTTTACGTTTCCTGTTTTAGTGTGGCGTCTATATATTATAAGCAAGCGGAATCAGCTCGCTAAGCAATATTGTTTCGATCAGGTACAGAGCAGCATGTAGTCGCACGCAAGTTGCAGGGGGTCTGAATTTCTTTTATCAAAATCATCTGCCCTGTAGCGAAAGGAAAATTAGATCGACGATTTCGCAAGAGATGCGGTCTTTAAATAATGTTTTTGCCCAAACTTGCTTCGTTACATACGCGACAGTACACACGTTAAGTGCACACGTTACACAAGGTACAGGCATTAAATACACACATTAAGTCACAGCTACTCTCGTAGATGTGACTTAATCGGTGAACTGCAATGATAGGCACAGAAAAAGTTGCTGAATTACGAGAGCCGATGAGATTGACGCCGCGCAACCACAAATCCCATTTTAAAAGCGTTATTTTCATCACAGTTTAAACTCCCGTAATGAGTTTTCCAGTTGAGTAAAGTGGTTGCAGAGCACTTTCTTCCGAAATCCTCTAATCCTGGCTTCTTACTGCACTGGGATGTGTGAGCTCAGCCACTAATACGTGCGAAAACTATTTCGTTACGAAGTAATCGCAATATGAGCAGTCAGTGCCGGTATTCTAAATTATGGTGCAGCTAGAAATATGAATTTACGTTCAAGGGTTCCATTTCTAAGAGATACTCGTTATGAAAAAGCGCTGCAGTGAAAGATAAGAACTTAACCGGCGTGCAAATTAGACCGATTCAGGTTTAAACTTTAAAAGGAATAGGGAAAGGCCATTTTCTTCCGAAAGAACAAGCCTGGAGTGCGAAATTAAGGACATAAAAGTCAAAGTTGTTTTTAAGTAAGGCTGCTTCGAGTTCTTGTGTCGATTTTACCCTAACATATCCTGTAGGCCAGTAAGCACACTTACCTGCTGTACCGTCCATGATGGAACTAGATCGACTCTTGCTCCAGTAGGTGCGCAGAGTATACCAGAAAGGTACAGCTCCACAGGGTCCCGGAAGAGGCCTCAGTGCTCGCCATGTTCTCAGCCACCGAAACATGGGGCTAACCACCACAGCCCATGCAACGTAAGCCAATGTGAGCAAAGCCGCTAGCTCCCACAGCACTGAAACTTTGGTGCGAGAATAGTAAAGGCTGTTGAACAGGTGCGTCTGCATAGTTACGCCGAAAAACTGCCCTAGCTTGGCGACGATTTATAGCACACGCCTGAGAATGCGAAGCAGTGGACACTGGTGAAAAGCGAGTCTTGGAACGTTCCTGTTGCTTCTGCTGATTCTGTCGGCGGCTACTTAAGGTCCCGACCTGGTTTCTGAGATGCAAACGACGTGGGTGTCCACCGTATTCTATAAGAACACTTCAGTTTCAGCCCAAGGGCTTACTCCGCGGTGTTCTGGAGGGAAAACGGTTTCAGTTTCTTGAGCATGCCATTTAAATGTCGGCTTACAAGTTGCGTTTCACGCGAAAGGTTTCATTCTGTTTAAAGCAACTCTAGGCGTAATGATTTCTTCCGGACTAAAGTGAAAACTGTGTTCCGACACACGCAATGACTATGCCCCTCACTGTAATGAATGGTACTCCATTTAGGAACAAAATTTAGTGCCGCCCCCCCCCCCCCCCCCAAAAAAAAAAAAATGCTATTTCGTAACGGGTGACGACAATGCTTCATCTCTTCCGTAAGGCGCCTAACACTGTTTGGCGGAACAATTGGCACACGTATATTTTATTGTTATGCTTCAAGTGCTTGAATGTCGCAAAAGTTTTGTTTCTTCTGGTTTTTGTTTCCTCTTACAACACTGGACGTGGCTTACCCCTAAAACCCGAAGACGTTGAGCAAGGCAGTCAACACTTATCTAAAGCCATTTTCGCCCACGGTACTCCCTTAAGAGCGGAAGACGTGTCTAGCCTTCCTGCCAGTACACACGGCACCGCGCTGAAGCCGTGTTCCTTCTATGGTCGCACTCATCTAGCGACATTACCCCCTCTGTGAAACGTATTATTTGGCACCTGTACGCATCCATCTGCTATTTTTCCTGTAATTTGATGAGACCGTCTTGAGGTACTCACCTGCGTTCTATTCTTAAGTACTTCCTATGCCTCATCACGAGACCTGCATGTCATGAAATTTCGTCACTGCGCTTTTTTCCCACCTAACCGCTTAACGTCCTCGCTGCTGTACTGGCGCTGACTCGGGGGGCGTCGCAGATAGAGTTGCCCTCTTAAAGAACTTTAGGGCTAATTAATAAAACTTCTTAAAGTCCACCTGGAAATCTCTATCGTAAGAAAAAGCGTCTGGTTGCCATGGGGCTCGGAACATGAGGTCTCTAAGCTTTTCATGCAACATGTAGCTTATGTGCTTAACATTGTGGTATCCTGCAGTATAAATGGGCCGCTTTGCAATGACTTTTATTCGTTTCGTAAAATAGGGGCAAATAATGGCATGATAGATTTTTTGTCCTATCTACACTCAGGTAAATGTAAATGCTTACTGTAGGGCTGTAAGCAATAAGACAAATGGCAAACATTTTCTTCAAAACCTCCGCTTGCAGGAAATCCTGTTTGATACCGTGACCGACGACCGCACTACCAGTACAGTCAGTAGCCTATCGCCCCCTCCTAACCAGTAAGCACATTCAATTTGCCCCACTGCCAAGAACACGGGTGCGGAAAACTTCAAACGCCAATTGCACGCTCGAGTACAGGCTTGAAAATGCTGCAAGCAATAACCATGACAGACGGATGCACGGAAGCTTGTTGAAACCCTTTCACCTATCTTGCTGCAATCATTGCGGTCGATCATTTATACAGACAGTGATTATGCAGGCTCCATCCGAACTGTGAATACACTGGAAGCTGAAGAGGTGGTCACAACGGTAGAAGTCCTCTAGCACAAAAGATACCACGTGCATCTTAACGGACTCTCAGGCCGCCTGTGGTACCAACAAACACAACGCATACTTGCCCCACCCCAGATCTCAGATACTCATGGCTCCAAATTCTCACGACAAACTGGTGAGCACCCTTAGTCATGAATGCCTCCCCGGAAATCATCATCAGGGGCCTGGAGCGAGCGTTCACCAGGCCCCAAGACAGAGAACAAATTCAACACAAGATGACAACCCTGAGCCGCCGTCCTACATTGTACACAACCAGCACACGGAAATTCTGCAATACCAGGTCCTGGGACCTCTGAGGCTACCTGCAACACATAAATAAGTGTCGTGAAAGGAAGCCATCGTTCTGTGTCCCGTGCAAGCCAATACATGAAAACTCGTTAGCCTTCTGCAGAAATGGTATCCAGCAGGCCATACCTACCTAATTCCCACGCTACAGGGATCTTCACTGCATCTTGCCACGCGGGCCGGCCGAAGATACGCACGACCTTCAATCCTACTTTCGCCCATTGAAAACTGTGCTGTCCTGCTCTCACTGGAATGGATCCAGCTAGTGAACTCTGCATGATAAAGAGCTTTTGTAGTGGGAGACTTGACCCTCTCAACGAGGAGAACGCGGGCAACAAAAGAACAAAATAACGTTTACAGTCTCTGTCGTGACGTGTCGCGTTAGGATGTGAGGAACCTGTCCTTATATATCGCACTGCTGTGAGAGAAATATCTGAATAAATATGAGTTCTAGATTAATTTGGTTTAACTCGTACTTAGTTGCATTTATTCGTCTGTCTCGCGTACTTTGCTAATCATAAACAAACAGTATGATGATTATGTGCAATCTAGTTTGCAATTGCTACTCTTATGATATTTGTGTAGCGTTCAGTACGTCCTTCGGAAAGCTACTTTCAGCCACGGCATGAATAGGACAATAGAAGAGACTTTAGTGCCGAACCAGACTGTTAAAAAGGTCGGTTCTGCGTTTCGCGTTTTTCGTGTTTGAATGCAGGTTCGCCTCCGGCACGACGTTCTGTTCCCGCTCGAGCCTGTTGTTTGCTTTGGCTAGAGATGCAAGCTAGTTCATACCAGAAAAAAAATTAGAGGGGCTGAATGTTGCTGAACTAAGTGTGAAGCGAAAGCGGCTGGGGAACCAGAGTAGCCGGCTACGAAGCCGACCGCCGGCAGCTGCGTTTCGATGGAGGCGAAACGGAGAGGAGTTCGGACGTTGTGCGATATCATTGCATGTTTAAGATCCCCAGGTGGTAGAAATTACTCCTTTGCAGGTAAAACCGACTTTCATGTCCTGCGCATGCGATGCCGGCAGACGCTTTCCTGCTCCACTCGGTCAGCTCTGCGCGATGACGCGCATGTGCAGTACGGAAACTAACCCTTCTGCTCCTCACCGCACCGGCGCGCGCATTTGCTGGGATGCCACTACCCTCCTCCACCTCTTCTGTGTAGCGAGCGCTGCGGGGAGCCCTTGGGGAACGGCGCAGCAGGTTGTCATGGTCACAGCGCATGAGCAGAAGCGGCTTGTGCCCCGCACGGCGACCTTCCTTTCGCCTAAAAATGCGCAGTGATTCTTTCTAAATCTTTATGTAAATGGCTGGTTTCTTTTGTTTGTGGTGCCAGTATAATGTCTAAAAGACATCTTTTTTTTTTTTTCAGGGGTTGCGATGTCACCCAACGACTCTGAGAATGTTGCAAACAGGAATACCGACTGGCAACTAGATCCTGGGTAAAGGAGCTAAAGCCCAAAATTGATTTGCTGCTTCGGCTCTTGTGCCCTTTGTATAGGTATGCGTATTTGTTTTCGCTTTTATTGCCTCCTAGAGTTTGGCTTCGTGTAACTAGTGATTTTCCAAATACATGCGTTAGCATAAGCCGTATATTACACATTAAGTAGCGGGTCTAGTGTAAGACGTAAATAAGAGTTTAGTAAAATGAAGAGGGACAATGGGCGTATAGTGGAGGCATTTATCATAACCCTAATATATTTTTCCACAAGCATAGCGCGCGGGTGATCGTACCATGCGATGAGACAAATATATGGGCGCAGAACTGATTGTACAGTTAAAAAAGATTTTTGCGAGGTGGGGATTTAAAAAAAAAGTATTCCACTATTGCAGAAAAATCCAGATTAATTCATATTTTTCACCGCGACGTTCGTCTAGCCATCGTTTGGCTAAAACACGCCGTCGCCCACTGTACCGGTGTGATTCGGGTGTGCCCGAAACGTCGCAAGCTAATACTCCGCCTCTCCCCCTTCCGTCGACTGCTTATCTGTACCCGGCTACAGCTCACTCTCGATCCCTCACCTCACGCATCACCTCCACTGCTTGATGCAGCATCTGGATATGCCGACACGGCCAACGCTGAATCCCCACGGATACACTTTCACCCGTGCTTGCACTCACCTCAGTTTGAGGCTCCCCTGCTTAGCTCTAGGCCCACTTCTCAAACCGAAGTCATGGATTCGCACCCCTCCCGCAATCGCTTAAATTATCCACAAGTGTAAATATCAGCTGAGTTTTGGGATCTCCCGTCCCACGCTAAGTAGAGGTTTCATATTTTAGCCTGTTTATTTACCTTTAAATCAACTGGGGATGAACTGCAATAATGATTGATGACCTAGACAGGAAACGTAGAAAGGTAGGATTGAAAATCAATATGCAGAAGAGTGAGGTAATGTTCAACAGCCTCGGGAAGGAACAGCAGTTTACGTTAGGTAGCGAAGCATTTTATGTAGTACGCTGATATGCCTACTTAGGACAGATAGTAACCGCAGATTCGGACCATGAAAAGGAAACAACAAGGATAATAAGATTGGGATAAAGTGCTTTTGGCAAGCACTCGCAGATTTTGACTAGCAGCTTACCGGTATCGCTCAAGTGGAAATATACAACAGTTGCATCTTATTTAAGTGTACGTTTTTTTTTTATTTTTTTTTTTTTCAGGGGCGAGACGAACAGCTTGAATGTCCCGGTCCTTTTCCACATATCTAGTGACTATATGTCTGCATTGGCAAAGCTGGCGGTGTGTGAGCCCACAATCCCATGTATTCGGGCAGTACAGCGCTGATGAAGTTAACGCTTGCAGGTGGCTCAGCTTGCACGGCAGTGAAGAGCAAGAAGAAGCAATGGCGGGCGAGCCGGTACCAGTGATACCAGAACTCGTGGTCAAGTACGAGTAACACTGTCAGTACAAAAATGGCAAGTCTAGAAGTTGTGTTAAATCAGCTTTATCTTTAGTGAGAAAATTCCGAAATACTTTTTTTTTTTGCTAAACAATGTGTTTCGGGCAAACTTTCGTAAATAAATATAATTGAATTGCACTGCACAGGTACTACTTTCATAGGTACTACTGCATGAGTATTATTTTCGGAAACGACTGCTGAATAATAGGCGAAAATCAACTCGATATTATATACTTTAGCATGTTGTCTTTGACACTGCTCACGGTTCTTTAGTTTTGAAAAAAAAAAAAAAAGTTAAAATTTATTGGTTTCTTTGCCTCCTGGGCTATGAGTGAAGACAGTTGGAAAGACGACTGAAAAATGTGAAATTTGGTTAAAAATTGTAAATATAGCCTAGTTTCGTACGTCGCTCAGCTTTTTATATTTTAGGAGAAATAAAGCAAATTCACTTATACTGTGATTGAAAGAATAATGTCTTGAAAATAAGGAATATTTAGTAATGCGTGAAAAAATTCAATTTTTTAGAAGTTATGTTCGGCTAGGTTTACTGCCGTTTGGACTCTGAAAACGGTGGCCACTGCACGAAAAACGTTTTTGTTTTTTTTTTTTTGTTTGTTTTTTTTTTTTTTGCCAAGAGCTAGGTTGCGCAATAACAGCGCAAAAACAATTCTATCTCTAAGGGCTCGACAATGGTGAATAGAAAATCTTGCTCTGCTAGCGTAGAATGGCCATTCTATTTATTTCGTTAAGAGCTTGTGTGACGCAGGCGTCAGCTCACTTATCACACGTGCCTTCGCACCAAGCAAAACTTTATATCGCCCCTTTGAGTTCCAGATTTACTTATGTCGAGCGGGATGTCTCTAATATAGGCTTTTATTGCTCTTTTTAGATGTAGTGCATCAATGATGCTTAGAAACTGGTGCAGCCAATGCTTTCAATGTTCTTACTTTTAATTTAATGCGTGATCGTTGCCCGTCACATACTGGAAATATACTTATTCGGTCCGCCTGAAGCCTTAGCTAGCAAATAAGGAAATAGTGGAAATTGTGAAATCCCGGACAGGGTAAGGGACAGAGAGGACAAGAAAGAGGTGCATACCAGAAAAATTTTACAACCTCATTTTGTCAACGGGTAGACTTCTTTTATGAATGAAATTTCTTCGTATAGCGTGGGATTGTTCCTTAGCAACCGTTGGTTTTCTGTGACAGCTTTACCCACTCAGTGCGAGCCTTGAACAATATTTAAGGAAGATTTTCCAACGCAGGGGAAGACTAACTCACTGCCAGGAACATGTGCATACCAGTATCTGCACTATTTTCCAGTTGCCTTGAACGTAAAAGCTACGTCCAAGAAAGCTGGACTTTGGAGGCGGCAGGACACGGGCTGGGCAGAGTGGAAAGGGCTGTGGGTTGTGATTGCTGGATTGGATCTGGAAAGCACATTCGGGACGGCATGGCATTAGGTGATCGAAGGTCTGGCTGATGGCACTCATAAGCAGTTTGTATGCTCCGCACAGCAGAAACACAGTGCTAATCCATACTGCGCCGTATCCTACATGTACACAGACGCTGCAGCTTACTGCCTTTATTCAAACCCATTAGTGTAAACTGACGGTAATCTTTCCACATTTAGTCGGTTCTCATACCGTGTTTGTCATTTGCGAAAATATGTGTTCAGATGAAGCCGCATACCAAGAGCAGGAAGAGAGAGCAGTGCTATGACTGCTGGATCAGACATGTTGGCGATGTCGCTAGTGTGCCCAGCATGTCTAACTCTTAGCGTATGTATGTATGCTTTAATGTAACATTAAATAGAGGGTTGCAGTTAAGATTCCCTTTAAGGAGTATGACGCCGATTATACCCCTGCGGGTCCTCTTTAGGGTACATACACTGTAAGAAATGAGTGTCAAATTACAGGCATTTTAAAGAAATTTTCGTTCCCATGCAGGCAATACTTTTCTAGTCCAATTAGCGAAACACGTTCACGAAAAAAACAACACAGCAATTATCCGTTTTCCAGCCGAAGCTTTGGCTGGAAAGCATACACGTGAAGGTACACCCGGCCACTTTTTCGACAGTACCGCGCGAGTGTCGCCTGCACAGCGGGAGAGGAAACAATTGTGGCTGCGGAATCATGCTGGTCGAGTAAGTGTCATCTACTTGGGAGCAATGCATCGAATCATGTTTCACGTCCGGTTTCTAAGAGCTCTCGTTCTATGTGATTGTGTTTTTGGCATTGATCGGTGCAAACTTGTAACGTTGAAGGTACTACTGTTGTCCCCGGTTCCATTTTTTATAGCACTGTCACGAGGCGCTTTCTTTTGAAATGAATATATCTATTTTAATGTCCTCGACAATTATTTTTTTCCGAAAGTAACGACTGCATATAGTTATTGGGCGCTCTCAGTTGTTTATTGCAAAGTGTGTATTTTTAGAGATGTTTTTGGCATATATGAAGTGAATAAGAACAAATAGCAGCCGCTTCTTGGTGTTCCGACGCAAAACAGCCGATTGAAGCAGGGTTTGCTTCGCACTAACCAGGACAGCGAAGCGGACGACGCTCATTGCAGGAGCGAAAATTGAGAACACGCCCTTTCCCTAGCTTGCCTTGTCATCTCTTACGTCTTCCGGCGCAGCAGCGCCGAGCAGTCATTTTGACGTGGTATAGTTAAACTAGCCGGGTGTATGTACATATGTCGTCCCTTCAATTTCCTATCGCAAACTGATTCTTACTTGAATAGAAGATGCATTCTAAACGGGGAGCAAAATGTTATGGTATTCCCAAGGTTCTGTCCGAAGAACGCTGGAGTCATAGTTTTGATGCCAGCAAGGCCAAAAATGGCGCTACATTAAGGTCTGCGCCCCCCCCCCCCCCCCCCCGCCCCCGCCACACACAAAAAAAATAAAAGTTTGTAGCTGTGGCCCCCTGTTGCCTGCCGTCTCACTCATATACGAAAATAGCACACAGACGTATCAGAATAGTAAGCAGTCATCTTTAAAATGCTGCTAAATGTAAAGAAATCGACATCGAGAAATCGAGAAGTAATCTTTCAGAGTTTCCTACAGGCAGTAAAACATGTCCAAGTAGCAAAAAATGAAACGAATGTACGTCGCAGACATTTTCTGTGAGCTGTAAATAGAAAATCCAGCAACCTCACGGAAAAGTAAAAAACCGAAAGCATAGCGTAATCAGATAATTTCTGTCAAATTCATAAATATGTTTCTTAGTTCCAAACAGAAATTCCTACAAAATGAAAGAAAAAAATACAGAAAACATACAATGGAAAATTTCTGGTAGGATAGCTGCGAGAAATTATGTACAATCTTCAACAAAGATTTCTTACCGTGATGGAGTACATGCCCTTTGCTACTTTCTTAATCGCTAACCATTTATATTGCTCCACACAGTTTCATTAGCATAGAGGCATAAGCTTCAACCCTATATGAAAAGTCACCTGATGTAAATATAAAGCTCCTCTATAATCAAGCTGGGCGTATGTGCCTGCGTGGTCTGGTGCCGAGTGATGAGATCCAAAGGTCTTGGATATCTGGATTTAGTTCTGAAACTCTATCTCAAAGGCGAAACCAGCGTTTGCAACCCCTGGCGACTCGGCCATATCGTTTTCTCGTGACGGCACACAGCCCGACGACCAGTCGGCACACAGCCATGTCACGTGATTTTTTGCGCACAGCAACGACACCGTCAGCGCCGATGCTGACACCGCGAGGCCGGAAGCTCTAGACAACCGAGACTTCAACTCTGTTGTGTTAAAAACAAATTAAATTTAAGAATGTTTTACCTCGATGAGCCAATAATTCAGCTTTGATTCCTAATGTGGTGGTTGCCTTTCAGCAGAAGCGAGAGCGAGACCTTTCTGGTAGTTTTACGCAGATTGATTTGTAGGCGTCCCGACGGTACTAAACGAACGTGGTATTCGACAATATATAAATATTTTTACGCACAAGCATGATCTAAATTCCCCTGGAGTCCAGTTGCCTTGGACATCAATTTAAACTGAGGCGAATATTTGAGTGTGTAAGATTCTTTTATGGAAATACGGGAGAAAATGGACTAAGGTTCCTTCCTATATTCTGCATATTCTTTCTTTTAAAGTTTTACATTCGCTCACATCATATAGTTACGACTGCCATAAAAAGCCAATCAGGAACGTTTTTGACTGCTGACGGGAGATCCTAGGGTATATTGGCTTTTTTAATGAAGTTTTGTAATGTGCGAGAAATTGCTGAGATAAGAAACTTGTCTCTTTTTTTTTCCAACTGTCTAGATTAGTATTTTGTGGTGTGTAATAATTATACATCGTCTCACCTAGACGTGAAATAACACTTTTTTTGAGCCCTGTCACTTTGCTTCAAACTGAGTTGCAAATATATCTCTAGCAAACTATACTCGAGGTCATAAAGTATAAGGGAAAGTAAAATTAAAGGTATAGATTAGATCACACAGAGAAAGGAAATACAGTATATGAGCCTCCTGTTCTCAATGAACACCTACGTTGTATGTAGACCGATAGTTTCATTGAGAAATTACTTTCAGAAATCAAGCAGTGAAAATCTTGTGAAGCCAGCCAAAGAATAAGCCCAAGCTGTATCTGAAAGTGAGTACGAAAAGTGAGTTATTAGTTCTAAACTCAGAATAAAAAATCCTCCTAGAAGCGCGTGCTTTTTTTTTTTATTATATATAGACGACCTAACAGCGTAGCATAATACATATATATAAAAAAATAAGACTCCGCTTCAAGTCTTACTGTTGTTTTTGAAAACCTTTGATGGTGCTATCGGACCGTCTGAGAGTTGCTGATTTTCTCCGGCCAAAATAGATAGCTGCACTAGTTTGAGGGTGGGTGAAATAAAAGACGCCAATAAATTTAAAATCGGTGCACATGAGACAACATTAAATTAGTTGCAGATGCACCATAGTTTAACTCATCCCGATTATCCCAAAATGATTTTTTTCTTCTAGGCGAACTCTCATCTTCTCACAAAAACACGCATCATGGTATAACAAAGACTGCTTGCCATTGTCATTGCAGGTTTACAGCACCTGAAGATAATATCAGGCTGTCTTTCCACTTTTTTATGAGTCGGCATAGAAAGAACTCACCACCACACCCCGAGGCCGCCGAGAATCACCTATCGACTTCCACTGTTGTGAAGTTGGCCGTGTGGAGGGCATGGGTCAAACGAGAGAGGTTGGAATGTGACCCCCAAGTGAAGAAAATGGAGATTGAGGAGGAGATTAATCTGAGAAAAGGAGTGGAGATTTGATGAGCAGTGCTCGCGAGCCGAATGCCACTGTTGTGTTGAAGTGGTTGTGTTATAGGTCATCCTGATTGTCGAATGACGCAATGCTGTGCTAATGAGCAGGCCTAATTGAATGTGGGATTTAATCGAGTGACCTACAAAGCGTCTTCCGTGAAGCGCGCCCGGCAAACCCAAAAGCAACGCCTTCGAAGGAAGCATCAGCGACAAACGTGCGATCATTCTCCAAAAGGGGAAAGTAGAAGCATGCAAGGGGTAGCGAAGTATAAAGACTAGTCTGCAGTTAAGATGTGAGTTAATAAGTTTAGGTGATTCGTCGTATCACACAAAGAGAAATTGAAGTCTAATTTCTTTCTTGTCAGTTTTGTAAGTTTTTGCTCCATGAAAGTTGTAGTTAGGTTTTGTTCACTTTTCTTTTGTTGCGCAATCTACCGAGCTCTCATGTGCGTCTAACAAGGTTCAAATTTACTGCCTGTATGAGAAATACGCTGATTTTAAGGTATTGTAGATTGTTTAGGAGCATCACTCCTTTAAGAAAAACACGTCTGTCATAGCCTGAGTCGCTTTGGGACGTTAACCCCACAAATATCAAACCAACCAAACCTTTTAGAAAAACGAATATATGAGAAATTTTGACTAGTCAATCCTCTCCCAAGAGCAGACTGTGGTGGTAACGGATCTTTTGGTTTTAAAACTGTGCAAAACATTTTATTTTCTTAATTGCTCTAGTTTAGTGCCGGAAGTGAGGCGTACTGCATTGTTCGTTCGCCCATACATCCTATACATAAATATTTGTCTTCTTATAATTGATGCCACGAGTGAGATATGTTTGTGTGTCCGATGTGAAGGCGACATAAAGTGACTTCAATGAAGCGTTTCTGATGATCGCATCATTTATATTCCTCGATGACCGGTTTCAGGAAATGTTGTTATTGTTTCCTTTGTTGTTTTATGAAACCTGCCATTTGACTCTGTTTTTTCTACACAAATTTCATGCCTCTGCCTCTGTGTGGTGGGCTGACAGGCTGTATTTTAGCATAAGTTTTGCAGGCTTAAATATTCTCTTTTTTTTTTAACGACACTATTTATAAGTGGCTCGCAGGCATTTCATGCATTTGACGGGAAATTATAGGTCACTGCCAAGATGTGAGTAAGAAGCGGCTATATTCACTGCGTCTTATATCCTTAATTAGGGCAATTACAGGAGAGGCACGAATTCCACAATATGGCGTGATGAATGGTTACGTTATTTCTTGATGGCCAGAAAGCCGGCGTAACAACACAAGGAGAGCATTAACAGAGAAATTCATTTATTAAGCATATATTAAAGCTTTGACGGGAAACAGCACATGCAGACATGAAGCGTGCCGCTTGTCGTCTATTTTTGCGTGCCGAAAGTCACCTCTAGTAGCAGGACAAGAGTTTGTAAAACCACGCAATGTTTTTGCGTCCGAGACACAAACACGTCTGGTTCTGAAACTGCGCACATTTAAAGCACTTTCATTAGGACATAAGAACTGGATAACTGTCGACCTTGTGCATGGCACTGAGTGTCTTGTGTACAAAGTCAAGAGATTACGAGAGGGTTAAAGCAGCACGCATTGCATCACAAACAAATTATTTCTGGGAAAGATGCAGTTATATTACAATTGTTACAAGTAACCCTTGTAACCAGAGGTGGTCAGAGCAAAAAATAGTTCCCCTTGATATACATTTTGCAAATATTGGAACGCAAAGAGTGCCACATAAATTAGCAGCCTCTCCAGAGGTACAACGTGGACAATCTCCCGCCGTTTAATAAGTCTGCACGTCTCGATAATTAGGAATTGAGATTTCGAGGTTCTAGAAAAAATGAAATCCAGGCGCTCACAAGAATGCTATTTCCCTGGGCGAGAGTATAGCATATCAGACGCACCACGCGCAAATCAGTATAGCAAGTACAATATGTAGACATGTACAAAAAGACGCCATGTACTACTCTGATCACACTCGAGAATGTCCGAAGGTGCAGTCCAGCAAAAAAAAAAAAAAATGTCGTTGTTGAAATTTATTGCACAATTTCCGTTATACATAGTTATTGAGTACATTCTGGAGATTTAACGCTCAACAGCGCCCAGACTGCCGAGAACTCGCGAGACGCGTAAACACCACGTGACTAATATACAGTTAGATATATAAAGGAACTCAATATACATATCTATTTCACAACACTGTACAGGTAGACGCGTGAATTAAAGGCCATAATTTGTGTGCTTGTCTTCCATGTCCGTGATCTTCGCCGCTCGCTTCGCATGGGTCCTTTCGCGGAACATGATGCGCAGTCCTCCCCTCGCCTTGAGAATCAGTTCGAACGTGATCCTGAGCTGACTAACTGGCCTTGTAGATTCCATGGTGTACTTGAGAAGAACTTTGGCTAAGAGTGCTTTAGCCTCCATGTGTGCAAAACGTTGACCTGGGATATGAAAACAAGTCGACATATTTGTTTCTCCATACAGCGAGATCTTGGTGTCTTATGTTTATTTCAGTTTTTGTGGTCCTTACATGTATTGTTGAAGCAGGTAATGTTCAGTGCCAGACACACTGTCGAGAGGGTAAAAGATGGCTTACCCAAGCAGTTCTTGGGGCCTCCCGAGAAAGGAATGTAGCTGAACGGATGGCGATTCCTCACTTCCGGTGTAAGAAAGCGCTCAGGAATGTAAAGGTCCGGATCTTTAAAGTATTCGGGGTTCCGGTGCAGGCTGTACATGTTGATGAAGCAAGTGACTCCCTTGGGGATCTTGTGGCCGTCTGAAAAAAAAAAAAGGGGGGGGGGGGGGCGTCGTAGGACACCCTGCAGTCAGCTTACCACACTGGCACTGCAGTATTATGCATGAAAAGTTCGCATATATTTCGATAAAGATCAGGCAGTATTAAACCATTGAGTAATGTATTACAAAACATTTATATAGTAGTGATGCAGAAGCCATGTAAAGGAGATAGGTTTGTGTGGCTATTCGCGAATGTTACCAATTTATAGGGGCATCGTTAAACTTCACACGCATTCGCTTAAACGTTTTATACAAGCCTGTTCGAAAGCGTTGAGATTTATGAGGGCTTCATTTTGGCATCACAACTGTAAAGAGAAATACTGTATTGTGCCCCTAGATATGATTACCTCAAGATGACACAATATTCTTCGACGAAATGGTGGTAAAATATTCCTGGTACCTGCGGTGCTTACCCAATAAAACGTATTTAGTAAAACTGACATTTGAGCTACTTGGTAAAGCTTCTTGGAAAATTAACAGCACGCACAAGAGAGGGACAAGAAAGACGACACCAAAAGCGCTGAAGCAAAACTGACATTTGAGCTAATTCGTAAATCATCTTAGAAAATTGGTATTGTCTTTCTTGTCACTGTGTTGTGCATGCTGTCAATTTTCCAAGAAAAAAACATCATCATCATCAGCCTGACTATACCCACTGCAGGGCGAAGGCCTCTCCCATATCTCTCTAATTAACCCGGTTTTGTGCTAGCTGCATCCACTTGAACCCTGCAGTCTTCTTAACCTCATCCGCCCACCTAACTTTCTGCCGCCACCTGCTACGCTTTCCTTCCCTTGGATTCCAGTCTGTTACCCTAAGCGACCATCGATTATCCTCTCTTCGCACTATATGTCCTGCCCATGTCCAATTCTTCTTCTTAATTTCCGCTAGAATGTCGGTAACTTGAGTTATTTCTCCGACCCACTCTGCACGCTTCTTATCTCTTTATGCTACCCCTACCATTTTTCGTTCCATAGCCCTCTGCGTTGTCCTCAACTTAAGTGGAACCCTTTTGGTTAGCTTCCACGTTTCAGCCCCATAGGTGAGTACAGGTAAGATGCAACTGTTGTTTACTTTCCTCTTGAGCGATACGGAAAAAAACTTGTGTAGTCAAGGAACTAAATAGTCGTCAAGCCACTCTACCGCCCAGCATTCGCACTGCTTCAACTCCCACCGCACAAGACAGGTCCGGCAACGTCACCACTGTGATGACGCGAGGATGTCATCTGCGTAGACTTGGTGTACGTGGCGGTCTACATTCCTACCATACTGACTCCTCCGATTAATACGTGGAGATGTCTGTCTTGCTTGCTCTCATCGAGAGGACAGAAGTGACACACGCTACACATCAAGACGTTCTTTACCCGCCAGGAAGCCAGTGATATAGGAATTAAGCTTCGTGCATCCTTTTAAAGTTTCGTAATGCCGCTGATCTACAAAACTGGGGACAGTATGGAGTGGATAACTATTGCAGAGTTTGTGTGCCTGAGGGCGCAGCAGTGTTAAATCCCAGACCAGAGTCAAAACCGCATACTCATTTTTTCGTGCGTCGTTATGGTGAACATATCGCAAGCGTAATTACCGGAAGTTTTAACCCCACCAGTAGCAACAGCAATTCAACTGAACTAAACACAACTAGGCTGAGTACAATATTAAACTACAAGATAATGAGTCTTTCATATCTTCACAATCGTTTAAGTATGCTTCGCATAAGGCATACAGCCGATTGTCTTGAAGTAAAAATAAGTACTATAACCTGCAGAATTATCAGGAATGAAGAATTGAGAAGAAACGGCTCTGCATATTTTACTCTACGAAATAATTATTAGGAATGAAGAACTGAGGAGAAACGGCGACCAAGTATAATCTCTATTATACTTTTTTTGAGTAAACATTTAAAAGGTGAGCGATTTCGCCACAAAAAAGCTCAAAATATCTGATCTAATGCGCTCTGTCAGCTGAATTATTTGTTGTTGCAGTGAAAGTTGGGCACAGTAGCCCTCTTGTATAAATTCATTACCGTAGACGACGTGTCGGCACATTCCATCATTTTAATTTCAAAATGAGTCTAAATGACTGGTGCTCCAATAAGTGTTACCATAAAAACTTTGAGAAACGCTCAAATACAAACTTCCTCCCTCACCTATTGTCAAGTCTTCTTCCAGGACTCTGCCAATGAGTGGAACTGGCGGGAACAGCCGTAATGACTCCTGCAAAAGTGGAAGTCCAGAAAATTCGCTATAGCAATTTTATAATGACACACTCGTTCTTCACAGAACTGCTTGATGAGAAACTTTGGATGCACTAATGGAAGCACCAATGTGACGCACCGATGTCAGACATACTTAGTATAAAGAGAAAGATAGGTAGTTTCTTAACCTCCACAGGTAGTAAAACGCACTTCATCCAAAAAGTAGATGTGAAAAACATTGCATCAATAGTTTCACCTGATCATTTTTTGTAAATTGAAAATAACAACAAGGCGATCAAATATGTCTTTGGTTGAGCGCAGCTGCACTAAACGGCTTTTTTTAAACTATTGGTTCAAGTAACGTGAAACACGCTTTATCTACCTTTCTTCTACTACTAGAATTGACTTTTTTTTCTCTCCAAGGCACTTTCATACCGAATCTCTATTTATGTACTTAGATAAAAGCGAAGATTTTCAATAAAATGAATCTTAATTTGCAAAAAGTAAAATAATTATGCGTGATCGCTTTACAGGGTCATAAAAAGCTAAAAGCCTGCACAAATCATGGAATCGTTTTGCGTATTAATTTTTTATGGCAAACTGTTGGTAACTTCGACTTTCTAAGTTTACATAAGATCTTTTCTTGTAATTTATTGTCTGCCATACACTGAAGCAGAAAACCACAGGAAGGGCGCTGGTAAAGCATGAAACGAAGTGTGTGCGATGCGCTGAAGGTGCAGTTTATAAAATCCCAGTGTCATGTGGACAGGTGCACAGCGGGCAGACGGGACGGTGCATTAATACGCTTTTGAAAGAGCATGCAAATAACTTGGACACTAACAAATCTAATAACCTCGTTGACAACGAACGTGACTGCGAACCTTGTTATCCATCCTTGCACAATTGTGATATTCTGTGCAAACACCCCTCCCGCTTGACACGTGAGATATAAGAGGCCTACCACATAAAGAAAAAAAACAAGGTTGGGATTTCGTAGAACATCCATGTTTTTTTTTTTTTTCATGCAAGTCACATTACATGCCTTGATGCTACATAGCAGCGCCTGTTTTTGACCACTTTTCCATGTATTGTATTCCTTCGTTGAATAAACTTTCAGTTGTGAGCATCGCTCGTAAAGTGGTTCTCTGCTTTGGTGTTTGTCTGCTGCGCTGTTTTCCATTCAATATGTTTCGCCAACTCGCCTGTTTGGCTATAGTGTTAGATAACGACCACGTAATACGAGTAACAACCAGGTAATGGTAATTGTAACGTTTACTTGTCCATAAAACTGGTTAGCACAATTTCTGGCAACGAAACGTTCACAATAAGTATTTATGCCTCAATTAAGGGGAAAGCGTTGGTACTGAGCCGAGATGACTATCACAGGTGTGATATTCATCTCAGTTCACAAAATCATTGCGACGATATCTCGATTGGTTTGCTGTCATATATTGTCTTCTGTCTGAGGGCAATGTTAAAAGCGATTTTGTTTTCTATTTCGTACTTTTTGCATGCTATCCTTACTCAGTATGTTATTCTCCTCAGTAGTATATAACAACTTTCTGACTTGTGTACCGTGCGTTTTCGACATTCTTTCAGTCCACAAGAGAATGACCCTTACGCATTATTATTGTTGCACATTTGACTAGTCATGCCTTGCAGCATTTATATCAAAGTTCTTAGTCTCGGGACAATTACAGCAAAGAAGGGGTAACCTTGAAGCACATCTCCAGGTACTTCATCCTCTTGAGGTCGTCCCCTGTAATGTCTCTCTCTGTATCGCCGCAAAAGATGTCGTCGAGCTCCTGGTGGACCTTGGCCAAGGCCTTCGGATGCAGCCCTAGCATATAGAAGGCCCAGCCTACCGCTGATGTGGTAGTATCCGTGCCCTGCGACAGACAGTCACCGATGAGAAACTAGAATTCTCTTTTACTGCTTCCCTGTAACACTTTGTGAATGGTGAATGTAGCGGCAATCGCTTATTTTAAAATTCTGTTTCATAGACAACGGTACAGCTTCGAGCAGCTTAGGTGCATTGAAAATACTTGACCTAATATAAAATTCTGACAGAGAGAAAAGCAAACGTTCCTAACAGCTAGCTAACTTGTTTTTCGTCCGTAGGGAAGAGAAAGGAAGGAACGGCTTATTTTTATACCAGGGTGTCCCCGGTGCAGCACTGGTTGTACCCAAACTGCAGTATTAGAAGCACCCATTTTTTTACCTGTCACTTCATTAGTTCGATTTTCGCCAGTCGTAGTAGTGTTATGTTGATGGAAAATGAAACGTCTGAAAAATTAAGCAATTTTATTCTAGGCATCTGTTTCAAAACAACGTCAAACCAGTTCAAGTGCTTAAAGTCGTTTAACACATGGGTTGCCATGACTGCCTTGAACTCAGTGATCCCAATCTTAGAAATGGTTCCCGTTAAGACGGAGCTGCGAATGACGTTTGCATTTTCCATCTATGCTCCACATCAAAGGTAATATTCAGTCTGTTCTTTAAAAAAACATACATTTACATAAAGCTGCACGGAATAATAGCGATAAGTAGAGAAGTAATGTGAAAGGTACTATCATCATCAGAGGCTTCTCTAATAGCATTGTAATCCTCCAGTCAGCAGCTGTTTAACAAACAAGTCTGTGCTTAGCCCGGCCGGTTTGTAGAAACTGGTAATGCTGATGATGGGCACCTGAAGCGTAATGTTAGTTGCTTAAGATGCAACTAAAACAAATATGTGCCAAGAGAACCTTTTACACGTAGTGCTGTGGAAATTATCTAGCTCATATGCATTTAAGGTAAAATAATTAAGTCCTTCATATAGCTTGAAACGTTTTTCTGTAGGACCACATATTCATTTCGTCTACACTGCTTGAAGAGAATGTCTGACCTCGCAAATTCAAGTGTTTTATTCTGAAAATCAACTGAAGCTCGCTAGAAAAAGTCACAAAATTCGAGTTCGACAGGACTCAACAATTTTTGAACAGGGGTATTTCTGACTCGAGAACGAAGCAATAAATAATCTGAATTAATCAATTCGGGAACAGAAAACTGCGTCTTTGCTGGAAATACTTCTTTTGCGTTTTCATAAGGGCGTGAAAATGCTGCCTGTCTCATCCAGCAGGTTTTACCAGCCGCTAATGCAGATTCTAACCTGAAAGAAGGAAATATTTGCCTTTAATGAAATGCGATCTGCCTCAGCGTTGCCTGTCTATTTGGCCTCACACTTGTTATTCAAATTAAATTGTTTAGCACTGTTTCGCGATCAAGAAGAGTCAAATATGAGGCTCTCAGACGTAAAAGACATGCTGGTTCGCGTTTATTTTATTTTTCTTGTTGATCCACGAGCAAGTTATTGATATTTTGCTAAGCTGCTATGAACTTTACAGGCTGGCACGGGTTAGCTCCGTCTGGCATTAAGCGATGTGCTGCAAGCTGGATAAATGAAGTTCATATTTTTAAAGATAATTTTTAGGCCTAGTTCTTTGTATGCAGAATTATACAAGAAGCGCAATAAACCTTAACACAGCAGTGCTGCAAAGACAAGCGTTCTCACCGCGAAGAGCAGGCAGTCGATGTCCTTCTTGACTTCATCGATGTTGTAGCGGCTGTCTTGCAGGTGAGCCTTGAGAAACCTGTCTACTATGACGGAATCCTGCTCTTCCTCGTCTCCAGTCAGTGCGTATTCCTGAGGCTCGCTCTCAAGTTCTTGTGCGATCTGCTGCAGTTTACCCTTGCGTCGCTCAAGTACCTGGAAATATTAATTAAGGCCGCAGTCAAGAAATGATCGCGCTTCTTATGAATGCGTGAATGCCTACTCTCGGCAAACGAATTGAAAATATTAAAGAGCAGTAAATTATGCCTGCAAAGTCGGAAGCTGTGGTCGTGCTTACTACGTATAAATAACCTGATTACCAATACCGTACTACATAAGCATTTGGCCTGCCTGCGGAAGGCAAATTTTAATTATTTTTGAGGAACAGGTTGACAGTGGTGAAATATTAAGTTGCGATACTCGGTAAGAAAAATAAAAAAAGAAATGAAAAATTAGGAGGACAGTCAAGCTCCGCCTTGAAGGATATGACGCCGCAGTGTCTGCGACGTTTCTTGATAATACTCGTTCTCATGCATGGAATTTGATGCTAGCTTAAGCACGAACCCTTTATTTGCGCTCTCTTATTTTAAGAATGCAGATTAGCATACTCCTTGAGCTAGACATCCTCTAGAAGACCGTCTGACACTCCCGGTTTAACCAAGACGCAGGACTGTGCCTGCGAAGCCCAGAGGTAGCGTGTCAGACTAAGGTATGCATGGGTTCCCAGTTCAATTTCCATCTTGCCGTCTGTTAGGTTGCGAGCCTCCGGCCGCCCCGGTTCCCCCTCCTACCCTTGCTCGCTGACTTGGTCGCCCTCTTTTGTGTGCGTCCCGCGGGGCACCCGCGGTGAAAGAATGGCCGTCGCCGGGGCACTGAGTTTTGTGTCGAGGGGTGCGACTCTCAGGGGGTTTACATGAGACCGACAAAGTCGGGTCGGGGAGGCCTGTCGGGCTAAAAACCGGCTATCGGGCTCATATATACGCTAGCGGGTCGAGCTAAAAGACCGTCGGGTCGGGTCCCGCCAGCCCGTCTGCAGGAGGTGGGTTGGCTCGACCCTACCCGATGGGTGAGGGGCATGTATACTCTGACGCGTCGGGCAGGCGCCTCCTCTCTTGCCTCCTTGCTGGTCGGGGACGGGACCGTGAGCTGTTCGTCTGAGCATTCCTCCTTTTCCTCCTCTCCTGCCTGCGCCTGGTTCTCTTGCTCGACGCACGGTGTAGCAGCGATCTTTGCCCGACAGAAACGAGCTCATGTAGCCTTGTATACATGAGTCCGACGCAAGCGGGTCGGGTAGGGGGGAGCCGGTTGTCGAGCTGAGCCAGCCCGACCCGTCCGGGTTTACATAAGCTCGTTTCTGTCGGGCAAAGATCGCTGCTACACCGTGCGTCGAGCAAGAGAACCAGGCGCAGGCAGGAGAGGAGGAAAAGGAGGAATGCTCAGATGAACAGCTCACGGTCCCGTCCCTGACCAGCAAGGAGGCAAGAGAGGAGGTGCCTGCCCGACGCGTCAGAGTATACATGCCCCTCGCCCATCGGGTAGGGTCGAGCCAACCCACCCCCTGCAATCGGACTGGCGGGACCCCACCCGACGGTCCTTTAGCTCGACCCCCTAGCGTATACATGATCCCGATAGCCGGTTTTTAGCCCGACAGGCCTCCCCGACCCGACTTTGTCGGTCTCATGTAAACCCCCTGTGTAAACCCGGACGGGTCGGGCTGGCTCAGCTCTACAACCGGCTCCCCCCTACCCGACCCGCTTGAGTCGGGCTTTTGGCGCGAAATAGGGAGAGCGCGCCGGGCCTCGGCTGCCTCTGGATTGTCATCGTTTTAACCGCCCTGTGCGTCTGCCTTTGGCTGTCTTAAATAAACGGCTTATATATTCAAGAAGTCTCCAACTTGCAACGTGTCGCCGGACGAGCGGACGAAGGTGTTTGGCGCTCTTCGTTCGACTGACGCCCTATACGATCACCAACGTCATATTGATCACTTCGACAGTCATCACCCGGCGTAACGCAGTTTAACTCGTCCCATCCCAAAAGAGCTATCCGAGTTGGCCGCTTCTGCAATTTCGGCAGTACCATGCTGTCTCACTAAGTAACACAACTCACCGAAGAATAAGTGTCCGACCATTGTCACCTGGCAACATGTTCGTTAGGCATGCTCGTAAGTTTTCGCTTACAACGCTGAACATGAGAAATCGAGAGCTTACGCCAGTTTTTATACATGGGAGAATTAATGTTGCCTTCATAATAATGACAGGCTCAGTAATGGTGCATTTATGAGGCAAAAGCGAATAAAGAGGCTGGTAGATAGCTGACCATTCTCCCTAAATTAAAGAATTGGGTAAAAGATTACGAGAACTTACAGTACGCGAGCGAATAAAGCTTTATCTGTATGTTGCAACGCGCAAGAACAGAGCACTCATCCCACGGGGCAACGCATCTGCTTGCAACGACTGGCATTTTCCGTATACCTGTCCAAGAGACAAACCAATACAACAAGCCTCTTTTTGTGCATTTCCGTATGTATTACCAGACGTGCGTGCCGGATGCGTCCTTTAGAAATCTACACATTATCTATGGGCTTTGAACGTATTTGCTACGACGCGACATAATAATTTTTCGCTTTAATCTACATTATACAATTTGTCGGTACATTTTTGAACCGAGTGGAGTTTACTGACAGGCTAGCAACGCCGAGAAACATTTCTTAGTAACATAAATTTCGAAAACTCGACGACTGCTAGTTCACGTAGCGCGGAGCACCACTCGAACTCGACGACTGCATGGTATCTCTGACAGCGATGTCACCGTTTCATTATAAAACGTTTTGTTTGGTCCACAACACCGACGCCACTGTAAACTAACAATGCTGCAGAATGCCAATGGTCAATGAAACTGATGAAATTATTGACGAGTGTTTCTATCCGGCTATTTTTTATTTTGTTTGGTGATCAATGGGAAATGAATCGGCAACCATTTAATTTCTTAAAACATTTATTACACAATTCAAGAAATGATGATAGATGCGGCCGTTTGGACCAGAACCCATGACTTCCGAATTCGCGGGTTCTGGTCCACAGCCGCATTGTAATTACTTATTTCCACTGTAATCTATAGTTGTTTAGTCACAAAATGATTGCACATTCCTTTACCACTATTCTATGGCCGAAAGCAAAAAAATAATACTAATCCGGTATGCTGTACTTTTGTGGGTTATTATTGTGGTCCTTCACAAGTGTGCTATAATTAACTAGCATCACATTTCCTTTGTCTGCTAAATAACTTTGCCGTAGCTGGGTAACTATTATTGTACGAAATTCTTATTTATCTCAGTTTTCTTATGTCTTGATGATTCTTTTATAAATACTGCTTATGACGTGCATACGTGGTTATACACCGTAACGGTATTCGTAGCCTAGCGGCGGCAAAAAAATTCGGTACTTGTCTGTACCTGAATACATACCTAACTTTGCAATCCTTAAAGAAAAACATTGGTACGCATTTCGTGGATAGTGAGTAGTCTTTAAAATGTTTAGGGAAATGAGGAGGGGAAGATGATATGAAAGTCTGGAAACGTGGAGTTACTGTAGCTGAAGAGAAGAATGCAGGTCGGTAAACAGCTTCTCCAAGCGTTAGTTTGGAATCAATATTAACACGGCCTCGCTTAGTCACGATAAAGTACATTACAGCTTCTGCGTTCTGCTTCCTTGCTGCCTCTGGTAGATCAAGACTGCTTAATTTAATTGGTTCACAGGAAGGGAAAGGCGCAGTATCTGTCACACTTGTTTCTATGCACAATTGCGTTCCTGGTTTCCCACTTACGCCGAGGGTGTACTTTTCCATTTCCCGAATGGACTGGTGGTACAGCCGCCCTTCGAGGGTCCTGTCGTAAAGGGAGTCGGGCCACATCCAGGGACGGAAGACACGTACGCCGATCAGGAACATCAACCTGCATTGGTGCAGAAACGAGAACTAAACAGCGTGTTCGATACAGGCGTCCAAAAAGTTTCGAGGAAACGACTCATCGAAGCGGAGAAAAGCCTTAATACGCTTAGTAAAATGTGAATTGGCGGCGATTCGAATGGGAAACTTTGCTCAATATTTTGTTTTCGCTATAAAGCTGACGACTGACGCACTAACGCGATTCAAAATGTGAAATGGCATGAATAAAAAAAAAGTAGAACACGAAGTGTAATTAATGGCGCTGACGAGAAGCAAGAAACAAAAGCGGATGCCTAAGTGCGATTTGAATGTGTTTAAATTTTTTAGTATAGTTGCATCCCTAGGAAGCTTAAATTGCAGCTTCCAAATTAGCGCAACAGCTACTGTTGGTAGCAAATGTGGCGTACACCTCTCGAAGTTCTTCTGACAGGCCTGTTTGTGGCAGCCGTAGAAGCGCACCTCTCTTTCCAGTTGCACAAAGCGGCCGCCACATTTCGTCACAAGTAAGGCTCTAGACAATCTGCCACGCCCTCCCTTATTCACGGTCATAACTAGCATGACTAAGAGGCGGAGATATTACCACTGGGTCTCAGAGGAAGTTTAGACATCCGTGGGCCTGCTGCTGGACCAAAAAAAAAAAAAAACGCCAATGGGCGCAACGCTAGCAGCTATTTACGCAACAAGCTGTCCTATATACCGTTTTATCATTCCGACAGTTGCAATGTCCCTGAACATGCGATACTTGAAAATCAAGCTGTCAGAACCACCAAATATAAATGCGAAGCGAGCCCCATAGATGGAGTGCCTTTTGAAGATGAAACCAAACTATACACGACATCACTTCCGCACCTCACATTTTTAAGCTCGTGACAAAATTTAAACGCGCTTTCCACTTGAGGGGTTACATTCGTGCTGCACTACCACTGGCGCCAGGTACACCGCTTCTGTTACGTGTGTAAATAATACTTTTCCCTAAGACCCACGATGTATAATGATCTCGCGTAGGCGCCTATGGCCCCACTTCTATTCCCCAAGGACCAAAAAACGCTTTTATTTACATGAGATAGCCCGTTCGAAATGCATTAATAGCAGAGAAAAAGGTCACACATTTGCTTAAACAAGACGGTGATTCTAAACGCGAATGTGGTTGCTCTTCTAGTTTTCTAATCATTCAGCCCTACCATTACATCAATATATCACACTGATCAACGCGAAAATCCCCTGTGCTTTTCCTGGGAGTTAGTTTCATTTGTAACATAACGGTCCCCTCATTCCCTTTACTTCCTTGCTGAGCAACTTGACCAGGGTCTCGATTCTGACAGTCTTACGATGGTTACTGCATACTTCCCACGCTTCATGTTAGATCCCTTTGCACGTGACACTTGCGGTGACATGAGACGTATCACGTCCGCCGCTATGGGGGGAGGCGACGTTGGTTAACACTTTCAAGGATCAATTACAGCTACAGTAGAAGATTGAACAGCCGTAGCCGTAGCTCGATTGGTAAATCACCGGACCCAAAATTCAGGGTTCGTGGGTTGGGGTCCCCCCGGTGGCATGTGGTTTCTTATTATCTTATTCTCTAATCAACTATCTCCCCAATTATGCAATTTCTTTCGCATTGATCAATAAATAATAAAAACCCTTACACTTCTCTTGCAGCCAGTGACTGTTGGCTCCATTAACGCCCGGTTCTTAGGACGGAGAACGTGAAGTATGGGATAGCAACAGCGCTCGAAGGCAGCGAGCCACAAATTGAGCAATATTGCACGTGCTATGCACACATGGTGCGTCTACATACTTCGCAGGTTGAACGCCTTCACCGTGAATACTCTTTACGCACAGAGGAGCAGCGAAGCTTCGGCTACAGCACTGACGGGATGCTCTTCTCGCATGCACTGTGCTTTTGAGGAGAGCGCGGAAGGCAAATCACAAGCTTCAGATTGTCGACTGAGTCTTTGTTAACTCGTAATCTGAAAGCGAGTTAGAGGTCAGCCGGTTAGATGTGCATGTCATTGGAAGCTGGCTTTTACATAATGTATATTTTTCAATTCAAACACATCGCACGCACCCACACAGCTGAAATGAAACTATGGTTTTGATTTATTCAAATCTTATCTTCTTCACTTTCCTTCACTGTTCCCAAACTAAGTTTTTAGGTCTCTAATAATTATCGTTATGTGCCAAAAAATTACAAGGGTTCAACGCTTCTGAACCAAATATTGAGTGAAAGCATTAGCTGCGGGTGACCGAGCGTTCTTCTTTTCTTTTTCTTCTTCCTCAGCCCACATGTAATGCCACGGCCGCTTTAACCAAGCCGTATGAACGTGCCTTAGTGGCCTGTAATGGTAACGGAAATGCCAGGGTCCTAGCAGGCTGATTCTGACATAACCGTCCCATGTGAAACGAGAGACCCACCCAAGTTGGCAGCTCCTGCCAGTCCATCTCTCGCTTTTGTGTCACATGGGGTGTGACGTCACGCGCTGCGTCGTGGATGCGACCTCGCTGCCCCGATCGCTTAGTTGGTGGCCCAGCTCTCATCCTAGTGTCACGTGGGTGCGGCCGTGCTACTTCGACCGCTTGAGTTGGTAGCCGAGCTCTCATCCTAGTGTCACGTGGGTGCGGCCGCGCTACTTCGACCGCTTGAGTTGGTAGCCGAGCTCTCATCCTAGTGTCACGTGGGTGCGGCCGCGCTACTTCGACCGCTTGAGTTGGTAGCCGAGCTCTCATCCTAGTGTCCCGTGGGGTGTGACGTCACAGCGTCACGTGGGTGCGGCGGCGCCACGCTGAAGACTCGAAACCTAGAGTAGTATTGCCTTCGAAATAAAACTTGCTATCCCTCTCCACCCTGCTTTCTCCTCGGTGTGTCAAGAAACAATGGAATTATCGAGACAAAACAATGCGCTTTACCGCCATGAACGCTAAATGCATTCAGCGGAGTAACAATGTTCTGTTAATTTTTTTTTGTGAACTATTTTCCCAGTTTATGCGTGGTTCTTGTTTTTCCTACTTTTGTGGGGTTATATGGCAAGAGCGCAGGGATTACAGGCAGGTGTGAGAACAAAGATATTAGAGATATCATCGCACTTACTGTTGCTCTTCGCGGCTCACGGTCTTTTTATGTGGTTATTGTCGCCGCTGCGCAATAAGGGGGCGAATCTTAATCACAATAATTAATTTATATGCATATAATTGCTGCCGCTGTTGCCGGCAAAAAGTGGCTGCCATTCATTTTGAAATACTCGCTTCCCTCTCCGCAACAAAGGTTACCTTGAACTGGGTATTATAGGACGCAAAAAGAGATAGCGGATTCGCCAGAACTTTCGGCAGTGGGTGTACTGGGGTGGCACACGAACAACATGGAACTTTGGCTAGTCCTGGCCTTTGCCTTCGGCGCTACAGCCAGCGTGAATTGTTCTAAACATTTTACGCTGGCCGATGACCATTTCACGATGTTGAAATCAAGGTGACTTGAATGGATTCAATATTTCACATATACCCTTTGTTTACATCAAAGAGAGTAAACAGTTTATTACAGTTAACTCTATCTGAAATTTAACTGAGGAAAGTGACAAATTATAGGTGCAGAAAAGGAACTGAGAAATTGCAGAAAAGCAATGAATTATTCTGTTATTTTTCAGCCAGATTTTGTTGTCAAACCATAATTTATTTATTTCACAATACACCAGTGCTGCTTGCTTGGCATTTTGTAAAACGTTAATTCTCGACGGGAAATTCTTTCTCGAAGTTGTCGTCGCTAATATTCCCCTGTTGCTTCGTAAATACACAAGGTTTAACCCTGCGGTTGGCGCATGATAGCCTCAGTTGCTTATGCGCCAGTAAACTCAACACAACAACAACAACGACATAAATACATAAGCAGCTGCACTGAATTCTCTCTCAGCGTTTGTGCTTGAAGGAAGAGCAGTGCTATACCACATGAAAACGTTGCATACCAACTCATAGTGTCACAGTGCTTCAATGGCAGTATATAAGACCCCTGTGAAACGCCGCTCTTAGTCGTTAGCGCTGTCATCAAGGGCTGCGCAAAGGTAAAGTAAAATGAATAAAGAAATCGTCTCTAGGGGATTCTTTCAGAAAAATATTTTTGGTCTGAATTGTGGAACTATAGTGTAAACAAATCAATACGCCACCATCAGCTGTCGCAGCACTTTGCTTTCCCTTCACCAGTCACCACTATTGCCTTTTATCGAGAAATCGTTGCAGTTAGAGCACATGTTCGTCTCCCTCGGAGAGGTGGTCAAAACTTTCAGCATAGTGCTCTAAAAACTGTCTAAAAATGCTAAGCACTTCAAGTAATGGAAATACTACGTGCTAGGTGCCGTGAGAAGCGGGTTGCGACGTCATCAAATAAGACGGGAGCACCTAGAGATCGGGTGTGTCATATTTCTTCGTACTGTACCAGCCATTGGAGACGTCAATGACCCGTTCGTGGTGGAAAAATTATAGTTCGATGCTTCTCCGCAGCCAGCAGTTGTCGCCTGTTAAGAAGGGAACACACCTGCTAATTACCAGCAATCGATTGCCGGAGGAAGTTAAATTAGCCAGGACATTCTCGTTTCAAAGTACAAACGATAATAAACTTAAAATGAAATACAAGTATACTCACATGTTGAAATGATTGGCGAAGCTTGTGTCAGTAGTGTCTATTTGCGAGCGCAAGTCTACTCCCATGAGCACCTCTGTGAAGGAAAAAACGCACATGGGCTTTCAGAGGAAAGATAACAGATTATAATATTATTTTATGTTCAGCAATGTGGAAGCAAAAATTTGCTGTACCTATAAGGAAATATGCGATCATTTTTGCTGTGACGCCCTATTATTAAGAGTGTTAGCAATTTCACCCAAAAACAATGCTGGTTAATAAATTACTTATCAGGAGGTCTCTTTACATGCGCAAAATACCTGAGGTGTTCTAGAAGAGTAGTTGTCGGCAAAGGCATGGAAAAAATGATTTTCCAATGCTCACAAAAACAAAACACACAAGGGAAAGCACATGTACGGAAGCGCTACGCTTCGTTGAACACTGCGTTCATCGCACAGCGTGGGATGTTAATGGCAAGTGCCTTATGGACCGTCGATTAGAATTCTGCCATTGGCTAGGCCATGGCGGCCATTGTACTATTAACTGGCAAAATTCGGCTCAAATATAAATGATGCCTTTCAGAAGATCTCTTCAATATGAGTGCGGTTCCCTATCTGTCAGGGCTCTTTGCTTCGGCTTTTGTAGCTTTGCTACTGCCTCATCTCTTCTATAAACCACATAGCGCTGGACCGCAGCTCACTCAAGGTAATTTATATTGTCAAAGAAGCTTCATGAGCATCACGCCGTTGCCCTGATTCTTTGGAGTCTTCTTTTTAGTATCCTGAGGACATATTCTCAGTGACGAAGTCTTATTCTTGAAGAGCATGTAGCATCGGGAAGCATTCGGCTAGCTCCAGTAGATTTAAAGAAAAAAAAATATCTAATAGCTCACTGTCCGCAATGCAGTGGTGTACAATCACAAACGCATCGCGTGAAACAGCAGCTTTGCGGAATTTCACTGCTGTAGTTTGCGCTCTGCTCCGAATTCAGTGAAAAGAGTTTTTTTTTTCTCACTCACTCGTGATGACGTCCAAGGCACAATTCTGGGCAAGGCGGAAAGCCGGTATGGGTTCCCCCGGATGCTTTGCGGTAAGCTTGTCTACCCGCTCCACTAGTAGATTGCCGTTGTAGTTGAAGGTGCTCACGTAGTCCTCGAGGACCTTGAAGTGGAACGCGGGCGTCATCAGGCGCCGCTTGAACCGCCAGCTGTCGCCGACGCTGGAATTAAAGGATCAAGACGGTGAATCATGTGTGTAGGAGGAGCTGTTTTCCGAGAAAGTAAAAACTCATGTGATTTTGCTTTTTGTCGAGTCACCTGATGCTTTCCTAGTAACACCTCACGCTCGTGCCCTACTCTCGAGAAATGGTCAGTCATCTGTCCATTTCCGTGCACTAATGTGGAATTTAAACGATCCAGTCTATTGCTAAGGGGCACATGCATTCTTTAAGAAATTGGTACATAACATAACATGCTTAGGCTGGGCAAAAGTCCTAGCGTTTTTCTTTGAGTCCCTAGTGATGAGTACTCCATCATTATATCCGTCTCAAAAGTACAGATGTCAGAACGTCTACAGCCTTCGTTAAATGTCTAGAGTCCAGGGTGTTTGGTTTCGAGTTACACCATGTGGCTCATTATGCATAGGCAGTGTTCCTAGTCGGACCAAAAGTAAAAAGATTTTGGTGTGGCTCTCTCTCTCTCCAATGAGCAAGACTTCCACGAATGCTAAAGGAACTCCACTACTTAGCTTAAAAGAAGACCCCCTGGGCTCAAACCTTTCGACAAAACTGTACACAGGTCGTGGTTCGTAAATTTAGCACTTGGTCCAGATACACTTATCAGTTATTTATATTTTGTCGGGGCATTAAGAACAAGGTTGCACTTGAGCGGCTTGGATAAAGTTTATTATTTAATTCTACGACCTAGATGCATTTAGCGAAAATGATAAATATTGCACTGCCGGCATATCTATCAAAGCGGGAACTGAAGTAGAAATGGATGTACGGCTCGCAATTTTGCGCGTAGTGGCACTCACACAAGTGACCGCGGCGAAAGTTTTGGAGGGGAGTTCATTACTTCTGAGCCTTGCGGTGCAGCCCTTAACCAGAGCCCCTTAAAGGGTAAAATATCTAAAAAGATGACACAATGGTTCACCTCGAATTGCAGAAATTTGTAGTCCTAAGGGTGCTACAAGCGCCTCACTGCAGAACTAAAAAGGAAGCCGTATGAACTGACAAGTTTTCAACTATGCTCTTGATGCTCTTCACGTCATTTTGTAGCGCGGAATCAGCGCACGGGTACGGACAACTATGGGGAAAAAATAATGAAGCACAATATTTCAGCTTTTACAGTTCATGTCACATGAAACAGGCGACTAATAACGCTTGTATATTTTTGGTGGACGTACGGCTGTGTAGTGTGTTCATGGCCTTTAGTGACTTCATCAGAGAGGTCATATCCGTCAACAATGTTTGTACAATTTGTGTCTCTGGTGTCCGTGAAAAAGAAGTACAGCTGTACTATATGACTCCTATGGAAAAGTGTACGGGCCCATGTGTCCACTTTTAATGCGAAAGCGCCTGTACGTGCACCACGGCCGAGCAAGAATACTGTAAAGCATCGTTGTGCCTGGCTCCTGACTAGCCAGTCATATAATGAAGTTACCGTCCACGTGTGTTGGCACGGCTATACTTCAAACTGTGCTTCCTCATGAAATTGGTTTAACCACGTTAAACCTCAGATAATATTAGTGTAAAAGCAGTTTCACACGATCAAACCCAAGGAAGAACTTTGAGACTTGCATATGCTGAGTACGAACAAAACAATTCTTAATGAAACGGCATAGAAATCAGGAATTCTTTGTGAGAAGCGAGTGCAGATTGTCTTAGCCCGCTACCGCTGATCACCCAGCGTGTTAAACTGCAACGCACTTTTAAACTGTGCATTGTACGTCATCGTCTCCATCAGCTTCCACGTATGCGCAAAAGCTTTCGCATGTCCGACTGTGTTTAAATACGTTAAAAGCCTATCATCTTTTAGTGTACAGCCTCCACTGAGGTAATTTCCACTGTAGAAGAGGTACTACACTTAATCGTTTATGCCTAAAAGGAAGAGGAAAATGCAGTATAGCTGGGTTCGGAGACGCTCATTTGCGAAATTGCAAAGGGAGAGTTTTGACTAACTAAAATGGGTGAATAAGCTCCTGAGATGACGTGCAGCCAGCATGAAAAATTCGCGACTGCCTGTCGTGCTAGTCAAACCTATAAGCACCAAAGAAAAACTAAAGCACCAATGCCTTTGTGCTCACTATACATGCTGTTCAGAGCGTGCTTTACTGAAAAACATTTTTCTGCCGACCGTAGGGATACTCCTGGTCGCTGCGGGGCGAGAATTATGAAAACGATGCTGTGAAGGAAACGATAGCGCTGCGAGGACGCGCATGACAGGGTTTCTAATTCATACGAGACTAGAAAACTTTCAAACTAAGAAACAAAGATAACCAGAAAGTAAATAACGGAGCGCCGTAGCAAACATTGACCGCAGTTTATTAGTATGGCACGCGCGGTTGGCCCCCTTGCCATTGTCGACTTTACTCACGGAGAGCGCTTCGATTGTGCAGCCTAATAGCCAGGCGCGATTTAATTAAGAGAATGCACAGCTTTTCTGGACATCCAGCTCCTAGCACCATCTTCTAGCTGGCATTATCCGACATAAAGTACCTTAAACGTGAAATATTAAAATCATATTTTAACAAAAATATAGTACCTAGAGATTTAGGGATATTAATTAAATGACTCACTTTCCCTCTTCCTTGCAGTTTTAGTTCTATAAAAGGCTTCCTGCTCTGGCTATAGCTAGTGCTGAGTACGATAGAAAAGAAAAGGGGTGAGCTCAGGATTCGAAATGACTTGCTGTGATTTTGAAGGGTCAGCGCTATGGAAAAACACCACGGAAAGGTTCTGGAACAAAAAAGAAGAAACACGCGAACCAGACTTCCTGGGTCACTTCAGGGCCGCCCACTTACGCAGTGAGAATGTTGTGTTCTCCAAGCCACGATGAGATAAAGTTGTACACCAGAGGCTTCCGCAGGTTTGTCTTGCTGGTGAGCAGAGTCTGAAGAGCGCAAAATTTGAAATAATTTATCTAAGTGTAACTCGTGCTCCAGTGTTTACAGCAAAAAAATGGTGTTTATGGAAATGATTAGGGATGTATACGTGGCACGATTTCAATGATCATTTTAAAGAGCCCACAGGAGATATATAATTGTATTGAGGGGAAATAAAAAAAGATGACAGAAGGTGCCGGTCCAAAAGCTCTAGCACATAAAACAGAATCGTTTCTCTACGTTAACTAAACTACAAAATATTTTCTACAAAGAATATATGTACCAAACATAATCTAGGGCTGCTTGGAAAATATATTTCTCGCACGCAAACACTACCTCACAATGAAGGATGCTGCATTTTAACATGGTTCCCTACTAAAAAAACATGGGTGCACGGCATATGGTTTCCAGAACATTTTCACCAAACGTGAACACTGTGGAATGCTTTAAATGACAATGGCACAGCACGAACACTGACACAAATCATCCCCATCTTATTCAACATTTCCTGAAGGCGTTCAATCAGACGGCACGGGGCGACAGTAGAACAAAGTTGGAGCGTTCGAGCAGATTTTCTGCGCTTCTAAAGGCAGTTTAAACAGGCACGACCACACAGTGAACGTTTCACTGCGAAAATGCAACATAACCAGGCTCACAATGCGCCCTGCGTTTATGTACTCTGAAACGCCATCTTTTCTTGGGCAAAAAATGTAGCCTAAAGTTCTTCACATCTTGCTCACATTTTAAGGACTAGTAATCGTCGGCGTTGATTTTGAGCAAGTTGCGCTGGCAGATTGGAGCTGATACAGCCATTTTTTTTATAGCCTGAGAGACCTTAGTGCACATTAATATTGATGTTATCAGTTCGAGTACACCGTCAAAAGTTTGTACAAGTTCGTCCATAATGAAAAAGAACAACGCTTACGCTCAAAATCCAGAGCTTTGTGCTTTATATGCGGTAAAGATTTAATCCCTTTATGTACTAAAGTCAAGCAAATTTATTTATTCAGAAACACGAAAGTGTGCCTCTCATTCATACTTAAGACTATCGTTTCTTGAATGGCGGAAATGTCTTTTTATACATATATGAATTGCCTGTTACAAGTTCTTTAATTATTGAAGGACGTGAAAGGTGAACACAAAGGTTATCAAGCTTAAAGTGATTTTAAGCTTGACGGTGGCATAATTGCTCTACTTAGAGGCTCAGACGTAAACCATGCAGATTACTCACTTTTGGCACAAACGTAGCGTGCTCTGTATACGGCGGATCATCGCATTTACAAAACAATCGATCACAAATAGACTGAGGCAACCCCTAATGAATTCTTTACACGCACTGTCTAATATGTATTACAATTAAACTTGGACAGCAAGTTGAGAATTAGATTTTTTTATGCACCTTGTCTCTTCACTCTGACCCCAAAGCTCTGTTTGCTGTTTGGCTGGTTTGCACTGTCACGACAAAGGTTATCAAGCTTAAACCGATTTTAAGCTTGACGGTGGCATAATTGCTCTACTCAGAGGCTCAGACGTAAACCATGCAGCTTACTCACATTTGGCACAAACGTAGCGTGCTCTGTATACGGCGGATCATCGCATTTACAAAACAATCGATCACAAATAAACTGAGGCAACCCCTAATGAATTCTTTAAACGCACTGTCTAATATGTATTACAATTAAACTTGGACAGCAAGTTCAGAATTAGATTTTTTTATGCACCTTGCCTCTTCACTCTGACCCCAAAGCTCTGTTTGCTGTTTGGCTGGTTTGCACTGTCACGACAAAGGTTATCAAGCTTAAAGCGATTTTAAGCTTGACGGTGGCATAATTGCTCTACTTAGAGGCTCAGACGTAAACCATGCAGATTACTCACTTTTGGCACAAACGTAGCGTGCTCTGTATACGGCGGATCATCGCATTTACAAAACAATCGATCACAAATAGACTGAGGCAACCCCTAATGAATTCTTTAAACGCACTGTGTAAAATGTATTACAATTAAACTTGGGCAGCAAGTTGAGAATTAGATTTTTTTATGCACCTTGTCTCTTCACTCTGACCCCAAAGCTCTGTTTGCTGTTTGGCTGGTTTGCACTGTCACGACAAAGGTTATCAAGCTTAAAGCGATTTTAAGCTTGACGGTGGCAAAATTGCTCTACTTAGAGGCTAAGAATCGCTTCTGCCCCGCCGGGGTGGTGCAGTGGTAAGACGCCCGACTACTGTGCCGGAGTTCCCGGGATCGAATCCCGGCCTCGGCGGCTGCGTTTCGATGGAGGCGAAACGAAGTGGCGTCCGTGTGCTGTGCGATGTCAGCGCACGTTAAAGATCCCCAGGCGGTCGAAATTACTCCGTAGCCCTCCACTACGGCTCCTCTTTCTCTCTTTCCACTTTCATTCCCACCTCCCTCCCTTCCCTTACGGCGCGGTTCGGGTGTCCACAGAGCAAGTGTGACAGTTACTGCGCCTTTCCCTTCCTGTGAACCAATTTAACTTAACTTAGAGGCTAAGACGTAAACCATGCAGCTTACTCACTTTTGGCACAAACGTAGCGTGCACTGTATACGGCGGATCATCGCATTTACAAAACAATCGATCACAAATAGACTGAGGCAACCCCTAATGAATTCTTTAAACGCACTGTCTAATATGTATTACAATTAAACTTGGACAGCAAGTTGAGAATTAGATTTTTTTATGCACCTTGTCTCTTCACTCTCACCCCAAAGCTCTGTTTGCTGTTTGGCTGGTTTGCACTGTCACGACAAAGGTTATCAAGCTTAAAGCGATTTTAAGCTTGACGGTGGCATAATTGCTCTACTCAGAGGCTCAGACGTAAACCATGCAGTTTACTCACTTTTGGCACAAACGTAGCGTGCTCAGTATACGGCGGATCATCGCATTTACAAAACAATCGATCACAAATAGACTGAGGCAACCCCTAATGAATTCTTTAAACGCACTGTCTAATATGTATTACAATTAAACTTGGACAGCAAGTTGAGAATTAGATTCTTTTATGCACCTTGTCTCTTCACTCTGACCCCAAAGCTCTGTTTGCTGTTTGGCTGGTTTGCACTGTCACGACAAAGGTTATCAAGCTTAAAGCGATTTTAAGCTTGACGGTGGCATAATTGCTCTACTTAGAGGCTCAGACGTAAACCATGCAGCTTACTCACTTTTGGCACAAACGTAGCGTGCTCTGTATACGGCGGATCATCGCATTTACAAAACAATCGATCACAAATAGACTGAGACAACCCCTAATGAATTCTTTAAACGCACTGTCTAATATATATTACAATTAAACTTGGACAGCAAGTTGGGAATTAGATTTTTTTATGCACCTTGTCTCTTCACTCTCACCCCAAAGCTCTGTTTGCTGTTTGGCTGGTTTGCACTGTCACGACAAAGGTTATCAAGGTTAAAGCGATTTTAAGCTTGACGGTGGCATAATTGCTCTACATAGAGGCTCAGACGTAAACCATGCAGTTTACTCACTTTTGGCACAAACGTAGCGTGCTCTGTATACGGCGGATCATCGCATTTACAAAACAATCGATCACAAATAGACTGAGGCAACCCCTAATGAATTCTTTAAACGCACTGTGTAAAATGTATTACAATTAAACTTGGGCAACAAGTTGAGAATTAGATTTTTTTATGCACCTTGTCTCTTCACTCTGACCCCAAAGCTCTGTTTGCTGTTTGGCTGGTTTGCACTGTCACGACAAAGGTTATCAAGCTTAAAGCGATTTTAAGCTTGACGGTGGCATAATTGCTCTACTTAGAGGCTAAGACGTAAACCATGCAGTTTACTCACTTTTGGCACAAACGTAGCGTGCTCTGTATACGGCGGATCATCGCATTTACAAAACAATCGATCACAAATAGACTGAGGCAACCCCTAATGAATTCTTTAAACGCACTGTCTAATATGTATTACAATTAAACTTGGACAGCAAGTTGAGAATTAGATTTTTTATGCACCTTGTCTCTTCACTCTGACCGCAAAGCTCTGTTTGCTGTTTGGCTGGTTTGCACTGTCACGACAAAGGTTATCAAGCTTAAAGCGATTTTAAGCTTGACGGTGGCATAATTGCTCTACTTAGAGGCTCAGACGTAAACCATGCAGATTACTCACTTTTGGCACAAACGTAGCGTGCTCTGTATACGGCGGATCATCGCATTTACAAAACAATCGATCACAAATAGACTGAGGCAACCCCTAATGAATTCTTTAAACGCACTGTGTAAAATGTATTACAATTAAACTTGGGCAGCAAGTTGAGAATTAGATTTTTTTATGCACCTTGTCTCTTCACTGTGACCCCAAAGCTCTGTTTGCTGTTTGGCTGGTTTGCACTGTCACGACAAAGGTTATCAAGCTTAAAGCGATTTTAAGCTTGACGGTGGCAAAATTGCTCTACTTAGAGGCTAAGAATCGCTTCTGCCCCGCCGGGGTGGTGCAGTGGTAAGACGCCCGACTACTGTGCCGGAGTTCCCGGGATCGAATCCCGGCCTCGGCGGCTGCGTTTCGATGGAGGCGAAACGAAGTGGCGTCCGTGTGCTGTGCGATGTCAGCGCACGTTAAAGATCCCCAGGCGGTCGAAATTACTCCGTAGCCCTCCACTACGGCTCCTCTTTCTCTCTTTCCACTTTCATTCCCACCTCCCTCCCTTCCCTTACGGCGCGGGTCGGGTGTCCACAGAGCAAGTGTGACAGTTACTGCGCCTTTCCCTTCCTGTGAACCAATTTAACTTAACTTAGAGGCTAAGACGTAAACCATGCAGCTTACTCACTTTTGGCACAAACGTAGCGTGCTCTGTATACGGCGGATCATCGCATTTACAAAACAATCGATCACAAATAGACTGAGGCAACCCCTAATGAATTCTTTAAACGCTCTGTCTAATATGTATTACAATTAAACTTGGACAGCAAGTTGAGAATTAGATTTTTTTATGCACCTTGTCTCTCCACTCTGACCCCAAAGCTCTGTTTGCTGTTTGGCTGGTTTGCACTGTCACGACAAAGGTTATCAAGCTTAAAGCGATTTTAAGCTTGACGGTGGCATAATTGCTCTACTCAGAGGCTCAGACGTAAACCATGCAGTTTACTCACTTTTGGCACAAACGTAGCGTGCTCAGTATACGGCGGATCATCGCATTTACAAAACAATCGATCACAAATAGACTGAGGCAACCCCTAATGAATTCTTTAAACGCACTGTCTAATATGTATTACAATTAAACTTGGACAGCAAGTTGAGAATTAGATTCTTTTATGCACCTTGTCTCTTCACTCTGACCCCAAAGCTCTGTTTGCTATTTGGCTAGTTTGCACTGTCACGACAAAGGTTATCAAGCTTAAAGCGATTTTAAGCTTGACGGTGGCATAATTGCTCTACTTAGAGGCTCAGACGTAAACCATGCAGCTTACTCACTTTTGGCACAAACGTAGCGTGCTCTGTATACGGCGGATCATCGCATTTACAAAACAATCGATCACAAATAGACTGAGACAACCCCTAATGAATTCTTTAAACGCACTGTCTAATATATATTACAATTAAACTTGGACAGCAAGTTGAGAATTAGATTTTTTTATGCACCTTGTCTCTTCACTCTGACCCCAAAGCTCTGTTTGCTGTTTGGCTGGTTTGCGCTGTCACGACAATGGTTATCAAGCTTAAAGCGATTTTAAGCTTGACGGTGGCATAATTGCTCTACTCAGAGGCTCAGACGTAAACCATGCAGTTTACTCACTTTTGGCACAAACGTAGCGTGCTCTGTATACGGCGGATCATCGCATTTACAAAACAATCGATCACAAATAGACTGAGGCAACCCCTAATTCTTTAAACGCACTGTCTAATATGTATTACAATTAAACTTGGACAGCAAGTTGAGAATTAGATTCTCTTATGCACCTTGTCTCTTCACTCTGACCCCAAAGCTCTGTTTGCTGTTTGGCTGGTTTGCACTGTCACGACAAAGGTTATCAAGGTTAAAGCGATTTTAAGCTTGACGGTGGCATAATTGCTCTACTTAGAGGCTCAGACGTAAACCATGCAGCTTACTCACTTTTGGCACAAACGTAGCGTGCTCTGTATACGGCGGATCATCGCATTTACAAAACAATCGATCACAAATAGACTGAGGCAACCCCTAATGAATTCTTTAAACGCACTGTCTAATATGTATTACAATTAAACTTGGACAGCAAGTTGAGAATTAGATTCTCTTATGCACCTTGTCTCTTCACTCTGACCCCAAAGCTCTGTTTGCTTTTTGGCTGGTTTGCACTGTCACGACACAGGTTATCAAGGTTAAAGCGATTTTAAGCTTGACGGTGGCATAATTGCTCTACTTAGAGGCTCAGACGTAAACCATGCAGCTTACTCACTTTTGGCACAAACGTAGCGTGCTCTGTATACGGCGGATCATCGCATTTACAAAACAATCGATCACAAATAGACTGAGGCAACCCCTAATGAATTCTTTAAACGCACTGTCTAATATGTATTACAATTAAACTTGGACAGCAAGTTGAGAATTAGATTCTCTTATGCACCTTGTCTCTTCACTCTGACCCCAAAGCTCTGTTTGCTGTTTGGCTGGTTTGCACTGTCACGACAAAGGTTATCAAGCTTAAAGCAATTTTAAGCTTGACGGTGGCATAATTGTTCTACTTAGAGGCTCAGACGTAAACCATGCAGCTTACTCACTTTTGGCACAAACGTAGCGTGCTCTGTATACGGCGGATCATCGCATTTACAAAACAATCGATCACAAATAGACTGAGGCAACCCCTAATGAATTCTTTAAACGCACTGTCTAATATGTATTACAATTAAACTTGGACAGCAAGTTGAGAATTAGATTTTTTTATGCACCTTGTCTCTTCACTCTGACCCCAAAGCTCTGTTTGCTGTTTGGCTGGTTTGCACTGTCACGACAAAGGTTATCAAGCTTAAAGCGATTTTAAGCTTGACGATGGCATAATTGCTCTACTTAGAGGCTCAGACGTAAACCATGCAGCTTACTCACTTTTGGCACAAACGTAGCGTGCTCTGTATACGGCGGATCATCGCATTTACAAAGCAATCGATTACAAATAGACTGAGGCAACCCCTAATGAATTCTTTAAACGCACTGTCTAAAATGTAATAATATTAAACTTGGACAGCAAGTTGAGAATTAGATTTTTTTATGCACCTTGTCTCTTCACTCTTACCCCAAAGCTCTGTTTGCTGTTTTGCTGGTTTGCACTGTCACGACAAAGGTTATCAAGCTTAAAGCGATTTTAAGCTTGACGGTGGCATAATTGCTCTACTTAGAGGCTCAGACGTAAACCATGCAGCTTACTTACTTTTGGCACAAACGTAGCGTGCTCTGTATACGGCGGATCATCGCATTTACAAAACAATCGATCAGAAATAGACTGAGGCAACCCCTAATGAATTCTTTAAACGCACTGTCTAAAATGTATTACAATTAAACTTGGACAGCAAGTTGAGAATTAGATTTTTTTATGCACCTTGTCTCTTCACTCTGACCCCAAAGCTCTGTTTGCTGTTTGGCTGGTTTGCACTGTCACGACAAAGGTTATCAAGCTTAAAGCGATTTTAAGCTTGACGGTGGCATAATTGCTCTACTTAGAGGCTCAGACGTAAACCATGCAGCTTACTCACTTTTGGCACAAACGTAGCGTGCTCTGTATACGGCGGATCATCGCATTTACAAAACAATCGATCACAAATAGACTGAGGCAACCCCTAATGAATTCTTTAAACGCACTGTCTAATATGTATTACAATTAAACTTGGACAGCAAGTTGAGAATTAGATTCTCTTATGCACCTTGTCTCTTCACTCTGACCCCAAAGCTCTGTTTGCTTTTTGGCTGGTTTGCACTGTCACGACACAGGTTATCAAGGTTAAAGCGATTTTAAGCTTGACGGTGGCATAATTGCTCTACTTAGAGGCTCAGACGTAAACCATGCAGCTTACTCACTTTTGGCACAAACGTAGCGTGCTCTGTATACGGCGGATCATCGCATTTACAAAACAATCGATCACAAATAGACTGAGGCAACCCCTAATGAATTCTTTAAACGCACTGTCTAATATGTATTACAATTAAACTTGGACAGCAAGTTGAGAATTAGATTCTCTTATGCACCTTGTCTCTTCACTCTGACCCCAAAGCTCTGTTTGCTGTTTGGCTGGTTTGCACTGTCACGACAAAGGTTATCAAGCTTAAAGCAATTTTAAGCTTGACGGTGGCATAATTGTTCTACTTAGAGGCTCAGACGTAAACCATGCAGCTTACTCACTTTTGGCACAAACGTAGCGTGCTCTGTATACGGCGGATCATCGCATTTACAAAACAATCGATCACAAATAGACTGAGGCAACCCCTAATGAATTCTTTAAACGCACTGTCTAATATGTATTACAATTAAACTTGGACAGCAAGTTGAGAATTAGATTTTTTTATGCACCTTGTCTCTTCACTCTGACCCCAAAGCTCTGTTTGCTGTTTGGCTGGTTTGCACTGTCACGACAAAGGTTATCAAGCTTAAAGCGATTTTAAGCTTGACGATGGCATAATTGCTCTACTTAGAGGCTCAGACGTAAACCATGCAGCTTACTCACTTTTGGCACAAACGTAGCGTGCTCTGTATACGGCGGATCATCGCATTTACAAAGCAATCGATTACAAATAGACTGAGGCAACCCCTAATGAATTCTTTAAACGCACTGTCTAAAATGTAATAATATTAAACTTGGACAGCAAGTTGAGAATTAGATTTTTTTATGCACCTTGTCTCTTCACTCTGACCCCAAAGCTCTGTTTGCTGTTTTGCTGGTTTGCACTGTCACGACAAAGGTTATCAAGCTTAAAGCGATTTTAAGCTTGACGGTGGCATAATTGCTCTACTTAGAGGCTCAGACGTAAACCATGCAGCTTACTTACTTTTGGCACAAACGTAGCGTGCTCTGTATACGGCGGATCATCGCATTTACAAAACAATCGATCAGAAATAGACTGAGGCAACCCCTAATGAATTCTTTAAACGCACTGTCTAAAATGTATTACAATTAAACTTGGACAGCAAGTTGAGAATTAGATTTTTTTATGCACCTTGTCTCTTCACTCTGACCCCAAAGCTCTGTTTGCTGTTTGGCTGGTTTGCACTGTCACGACAAAGGTTATCAAGCTTAAAGCGATTTTAAGCTTGACGGTGGCATAATTGCTCTACTTAGAGGCTCAGACGTAAACCATGCAGCTTACTCACTTTTGGCACAAACGTAGCGTGCTCTGTATACGGCGGATCATCGCATTTACAAAGCAATCGATCACAAATAGACTGAGGCAACCCCTTATGAATTCTTTAAACGCACTGTCTAAAATGTATTAATATTAAACTTGGACAGCAAGTTGAGAATTAGATTTTTTTATGCACCTTGTCTCTTCACTCTGACCCCAAAGCTCTGTTTGCTGTTTTGCTGGTTTGCACTGTCACGACAAAGGTTATCAAGCTTAAAGCGATTTTAAGCTTGACGGTGGCATAATTGCTCTACTTAGAGGCTCAGACGTAAACCATGCAGCTTACTTACTTTTGGCACAAACGTAGCGTGCTCTGTATACGGCGGATCATCGCATTTACAAAACAATCGATCAGAAATAGACTGAGGCAACCCCTAATGAATTCTTTAAACGCACTGTCTAATATGTATTACAATTAAACTTGGACAGCAAGTTGAGAATTAGATTTTTTTATGCACCTTGTCTCTTCACTCTGACCCCAAAGCTCTGTTTGCTGTTTGGCTGGTTTGCACTGTCACGACAAAGGTTATCAAGCTTAAAGCGATTTTAAGCTTGACGATGGCATAATTGCTCTACTTAGAGGCTCAGACGTAAACCATGCAGCTTACTCACTTTTGGCACAAACGTAGCGTGCTCTGTATACGGCGGATCATCGCATTTACAAAGCAATCGATTACAAATAGACTGAGGCAACCCCTAATGAATTCTTTAAACGCACTGTCTAAAATGTAATAATATTAAACTTGGACAGCAAGTTGAGAATTAGATTTTTTTATGCACCTTGTCTCTTCACTCTGACCCCAAAGCTCTGTTTGCTGTTTTGCTGGTTTGCACTGTCACGACAAAGGTTATCAAGCTTAAAGCGATTTTAAGCTTGACGGTGGCATAATTGCTCTACTTAGAGGCTCAGACGTAAACCATGCAGCTTACTTACTTTTGGCACAAACGTAGCGTGCTCTGTATACGGCGGATCATCGCATTTACAAAACAATCGATCAGAAATAGACTGAGGCAACCCCTAATGAATTCTTTAAACGCACTGTCTAAAATGTATTACAATTAAACTTGGACAGCAAGTTGAGAATTAGATTTTTTTATGCACCTTGTCTCTTCACTCTGACCCCAAAGCTCTGTTTGCTGTTTGGCTGGTTTGCACTGTCACGACAAAGGTTATCAAGCTTAAAGCGATTTTAAGCTTGACGGTGGCATAATTGCTCTACTTAGAGGCTCAGACGTAAACCATGCAGCTTACTCACTTTTGGCACAAACGTAGCGTGCTCTGTATACGGCGGATCATCGCATTTACAAAGCAATCGATCACAAATAGACTGAGGCAACCCCTTATGAATTCTTTAAACGCACTGTCTAAAATGTATTAATATTAAACTTGGACAGCAAGTTGAGAATTAGATTTTTTTATGCACCTTGTCTCTTCACTCTGACCCCAAAGCTCTGTTTGCTGTTTGGCTGGTTTGCACTGTCACGCGGAAGTCATATGCATTCCATATGAAGATATTGAGCTTTGTTTGCGGGTGTTTTCTTGTTCAGCGCTATCCTTTCGTTCTTTATTTCAATTAGCAGCATACCATGCACACAAATGAAGTTTCGCATACCACAGTAACGAACGTATTGTCGCAGCAAAAAAAAAAAAATAAGCCTGGGTGTCACGCGTCATGTGCAGGAAAACAAAGGACGCAGGTCACTGGTCTCCCAAGCGCGCCTCTTAAATTTCAGCAAGCGTAATTGATGTGGTCGGATTGAAACTATCTAAAGAAAGGCAAAAGAGGTTTTACAGCTTCTCTTACCTGAACAGCATCTGGGGAGTGCAGTACCACAATTGGAGTCATACCGAGGTATGCTTTGAAGGTTTTTCCTCTGTACTGTCCGCATACGTCACAGATGATCTGGAAGAACACTAAAACAACAATGAAAGACGATCACTTTAACATGCATCCAGAATGGTACTGAGATTATGAATGACGCTTTGCCCTTTGTCTTCACGATTTGCCCTGTACACTTAAAGCACGAAAGGGTCATTACATAACTGTTTTTTTTTTTTCACGCATATGAGCGTAACTACAGGGCATTCTTGCACCAGCCCTGAACTTTATCGGTTATTTCAAATGGCTTTATGTTTGATGTATACCGTTCAGATTGAATTTTTTAAGGCTTAAGTGCACCTAAAAAATAATCAGGTGAGTAAAACGAAAGATGAAAATATTAAAGAAAAATACGAGTTTTATCCAAATGCGTTCAAAAAATTGGTTTTTCTTTAGCGTCTATATTTTCTGTGCCACTTTGAATTACCTTCACAGTGACGGGGGGAAAATAGTCCATCCGACAGAAGAGCACCACAGCGAACGAGGCGCGCTTATGTTAACAAGAATTTAAAAAATGGCAAAATATACAAATTGAGCATACACTACATGTGCCTCTAAGCTCATTTTTGGTTGGTTGGTTGGTTGGTTGGTTCATAGGAAGGGAAAGGCGCAGTATCTGTCACACTTGCTCTGTGGACACCTGAACCGCGCCGTAAGGGATGGGATGAAGGTGGGAGTGAAAGTGGAAAGAGAGAAAGCGGAGCCGTAGTGGAGGGCTACGGAGTAATTTCGACCACCTGGGGATCTTTAACGTGCGCTGACATCGCAACAGCACACGGACGCCACTTCGTTTCGCCTCCATCGAAACGCAGCCGCCGTGGTCGGGTTCGAACCCGGGAACTCCGGCACAGTAGTCGGGCGTCTTACCACTGCACCAACCCGGCGGGGCAAGCTCATTTTTAAGTGTTTCATTTTTTTGCTGGGGTGAGAATTGTGAATGTCACCAGAATGAGCCGCAAACTTTTTTTTTTTTTGTTAATGGGCCTAAGTCGAAAAGAAAAAGAAAATTGCACTTAAGTTTGCTTTGAAGGCCACATTACCTTTTTAGTGTCATATAACGTAACCAATCAGTATTTCTTCATAATTCTGTTGCTAGCGCTGCGATGTCTGAACTATGTCATGTCACTGTTGCTGGCTTGGACAGCCTCGTATTACAAATAACGTTTCATGTTTCAGTCGAAGCTAACGCAAACCTATCAAAAATTCAGTAAAATAGAGCTTATAAGTTAGCCTATAAAAAAACAATGATAATTTTCAATTGCCCTCTTGGTGTCGCCGAGAGCAACCCGCTCTTTTGGCGTTGTAAAAGTGTAACTTCCGGTTTTTTGAGCCCCAAAGACTCATCCAACTGCAGATTTATTATTATATCTTCATTGCGGCTTTGGTTAGCACCAAAATATCTCAATTTTAGTCCCATCTTCTTTTTTCTCTAGAGAATTTTGTTGCCTTATCGGTTGAGTTCTTTTCAAACAAAGGTGCATTACATGCAATTCAGGGCGCAATAGCAGCAAAACATGTAGAGTGCCATAAATACAAATATCCTTCAGGGTGTTACGAAGATTTCAACGCTATTACCGGAAGAACGCTGCCCCGAGGAATAAACACACGCAAACAAGCAGGGCGTTTGTGAAAAATAAAGTTAATCTGTGTGTATCCCTCATTTTGTCCTTGTCTTCTTTGCGCTACGTTTCCTAAAATGCATATCTGTCTTCGATTGGGCGGCAGATTCACTTTGTGAAGAAAGAGAGGAGAGCACGAAGAGCATGAGTTGACGAGAGAATTAATGTCATGTTCACTTTTTCTGCCACCCTTGCGCGCTTTTGACAGGCAGCATAGACACAGGCTCTCAATTATTTTTAGCCACCTGCAAGATTACTACTTGGAGCTATTTTCATCACATCGCAGCGGCGCGCCAGCGAAGAATTTTTTACGTTTTGCCTGCGTGAATGCCATGTAATCACTTCCTTTAGGCCATTGTGTTCTGGACGCTTGCCCGATTGCAGGCTAAGAAGTGACTAAAAACACGCCGTGATAAACTATTTGGGAAATTATCATGGTTGTAGTCACGTGAACCTAACCACTCTATTTGGGACACTAAATGTTTACACCGGGCCATTCTCCGGGCCTTCTCACTTCTCTTAATTTGCATAGGAGAGGCTGCGTCGTCCGCACAGTTAGCGGAGAACATTTGTTCATTGTAAGAATAGAACAAGAAATGAAACGATAGCTGTGCATTCGTGTCGTCCGTAGGCGATGTACCGACCATAGCCACCATACAAAATCTGCAATTTGCTCGCAACCATCGTGATTGTCTTAATGCGGTACCAGCGCGCTACAGGTGTGCAATATTCAGCATTATCATCTTATTAGGAAGAGAGACCCCGCCGGGGTGGCGCAGTGGTTACGGCGCTCGACTACTGTTCCCAAGGACGCGGGATCGAATCCCGGCCTCGGCTGCAGCTTTTCGACGGAGGCGAAAAGAAAGGCGCCCGTGTGCTGTGCGATGTCCGTGCACGTTAAAGAACCCCAGGTGGTCGAAATTTCCGGAGTCCTCCACTACGGCGTCTCTCATAGCCTGAGTTGCTTTGGGACGTTAAACCCCACAAACCAACCAACCTTATTAGGAAGAGCGGAATGTGGCGAACAGGCCTCCACTGTAGATATTCGATCAAAGTGCCGCGCCATGCGTCATATTTATTTCTTTTATAATACCTATCCCTGGGTTTGGCTCACGATCAAATATTTTCCGGTGTTTATTCCTAACGTATCTCGATCTGCCTCGTTTTTGACACTCACTGCGCTAAAAAAAGCGAACTAATGGCATTCACTAGTTTCATACTGACAGAAATAGCTCTACGAGGACAGAATTCACGTCCTCAGAAGCTCGTTTGCCTTCTCATCAAACTGAAATTCCTTTAGAAGGAAGAGGACAACACAATCTGAGATACTAGCGCTAGACTACAAAGCATTCGCTTCTCGAATTTTACGTGTTGCCAAGTTTAACTCCCTTCTAGATCTACGCTTGAAACTTGCTAAAGTTTGTAATCACCCACATATGCCTTTTAGTCAAAGGGGGAACAAAATGCTATCTGAAAGTTTGCAAATATGGCAAAGATTGTATCCGCAGTAAAGGTTCCTGAAGTACATATGTAGTCGTTCGTATAAAATTTATTAAGGCGAAAGCCATTATAAGCTCATGAGTGTCCGACCGTGCATGCGTCCGCGAGAAGTGTCACACTTCGCGATATTCTGCGAGATACCGGGAGATTCTGTGAGGAAAAGAAAGGCGCAATATCTGTCACACTTCGACTTCACCAGGCGAATCATTCATACACGAAGCTGACCACGTCGGACGTCCCATCCAGGCGTCCGTGTTGCGCCTTTCATTTGATGCTACCTGGAACGCCGCACCACACAGCATACAAAAGCAGAAGCAGTAATGAAAGCAGGAATCAGCGGCGTTTCAAACAAAGGCTTTCGCCTCATCGCACTTTATATAGTGGTCCAAAGTGCCCCCTAGAATTTTTCGAGTGCGGATATTCTTGTACCAGAGTGGCGCCCGTATTTTTAGCCCATGAAAGCAAGTTTGGGAGGTGATAGAAAGAAAGTAAATGGAGAAGTTAGTAAAATTATCATCATCATCAACAACAACAGCAGCAACAGAAGCAACCTGACTACATCCATTGCTTGGAATACTAGCTGGGAAAGAGGCCTCTCTTTATCCATCGAATCAACCCGGTCTTTTGCTAGCAGCGCTCACCTATTCCACGCAAACGTGCTAATCTAAGCCCACCTAAATTCCTGGCGACCTTTTTCACGTTTAACTTGTTTTAAATGCATTAAAACTGTAAATTGTAGAAAAAAATTCTTGGACATCAGAGCTCTAAAAGATCCATATTCACCGAAAGCGTGAAGAGCCGGTACAAAGGTTTAGCTCTTGAAAGCTTTCCGTGAAGATAGCGAAAAATCGCGACGGCTGAGAAAAAATCAAAAACAAAAAGAGAGGTAGACACGTTCCTAAGCAGCGTGAGCACTGTTTCGATGGAGGTATGAAATTGTGTAACATCTCGGTCAACTCATGCGGACAAGGTGATTAAGCAGGCCGCTCAATAAAACGGCAGTCCAGGCATGTTTTCGCAGAATATCATGGGCATTTAGTGTGGCATTGGGATCAAAAGGGCAGCAATACGCTTTCAACGTATATTTATTTGGTCGCAATTTAGAAGTGAATTGGTACACCTTGAAATCGACTTCATGCGCCTAGCTTCAATTTTTTTCCCACTTATTGTCCCTTACTCTTCTAAACAGCGCCGGACTGACCAAGGCTCCCAGATTACGAACTAGCAGTTGTTAGTGCGGTGTCTGGTAAGGTAACGTGCACCTGAATTCCGTCCTGCCTTTTAAACATCTTGTTCGGGCACATTGGTTTTAGGTTAACATGAACATACCTTCGCCACGTGGAGAGACACCGCCAAAATTACAGGCATAACTGAGGGATCCGCAAGGCGATAGACAACGCTGCTTGCCAAAAACTCGTCGTTTTTTTGTTTTACAAGAACCCTGCTCGGGGGCGTTTATTACTTTACTTTCAGCAGTGCTAATTTGCTGGACGCTAGGACCACACTTGGAAATGCATTTGGCTGTGAAAACTGCTCAGCAGTAATACGTGGTTCACTATATGAGCACTGTAACCAAACATGCATGCATGAAATGCGAATTTTGCAATGAGACGTTTTATATCTCTGCACTTTCGCTATTTGAAAATAGAGTGTCATGTTTTTACAGATATCACCAATCGCGAAAACATACTTTCAGCGAAAAGAAAAAAGAAAGTATTTTAATGAAAGGAAACGTGGAACATGAGCGAAGTTTGAAGCCCAAAGCCTTCAGCGTCGAGGCACGTGGACATCTGCTCTTACGCGGATCACTTTTCGCTTGTGGTCAGCCAAGCGAACAGCCATCTGCGCTTTCTAGGTTCCGAGATAAAACAAATGGCAGTGACGGGAAAACCGGTGTCCTTACGAACTCAGATTACCACCAGTGGCTCTTTTTGATTGCTTGCTTTGATTTCGAACATTCGAATACTGAATGAGACCTGTCCTTCTTCCACTCTCTTTTCCCACACAGGAAAATCAATTTCTTCTCTCCACAATAAATCTGAAAATATCCTCAATTGCCGAAAGAGGGCAAAGAGGCCTTTGCAGTATAGGTCGAACAGAGTGGATAGTGGGGACTGCCAAGCTTACCTGCAGAGGCATCCTTGTACTTAACCTTGCCCGCCCACTTCCAATACACAGACACCGTGCTCCAGAAAGGAATCAGGTCCCATGGACCGGGAACGGGCCTCAGGGCTTTCCACTGATGGAACCAACCGATGGAAGGCCGCACAACGTGAGTCCAGAACAAGTATATTAAGAGAACAAGGATCACTCGCGCGCACAGCACTTGGAATCGAGTGTGCGAAGGGGAGCTGCCGAGGATCAGATCGCTGCCGATCATGGTTCCACTGGAAGGAGTTGCAGCAGATACACACGCAGCAGCCGTGTGGTGAAAGTAAAATATGAGTACAGCGTTGGAAAGACTCCAAGTGTCTCAAGTGAAAAGCACCACCACACTTCTTGTAGACACCTAGCAGCAATGTCTCTGCATTACACACAGCGTGACTTACGGTATTCTTTAGCCTACTTAGACCTGCTCGCCGTATGTTTAGACTGCAGGAACAGAGAATATGCGAGTGTGTAGAGCAGCAATACTCCTGGAGGAAATTCTATGCGATGGGCCGTGCATTCGCCTTAGAGCACATTTATAAAGCTTTACGACAGGCTTGTTATAGCTTTATCGGGGCAACGAGCCATCGAGGGCGAGAGGGGTAGCTTAGGCGTGTTTTACAAGCAATTAAAATCCCTCTACATTACCACGCATATCACACGTTTATTCTCGAGGTTGCCGCTATGAGTGGATCACACAAAGGGGAGGAGTCTTGTTGGCGTAGATTGGCTCCTGCGATCTTCTTAGAACGCCTTGGTATCGTTTTAGAGGAGCTGAGACTCGCCTACCCCGTAGGTGACGTGTACCATGTTTCGCGCATTCTCTGTATTTCCTTGCGTCCCGTTCCACACGGGACAACGTGTGTCGGCTAGACGGCATCCAAAATAGCGGGAAAGCCGCTATAATTGCGCCAAGGAGCCCTCTCTCGATTCACGAGCATCCTAAATTGCCCAGCAACGGCCGCTTTGCTCCACCCTGCTCCTTGAGAAAGTGACACCCCGAAAGAATAAACGCAAACATTGCGAAATATCCCGAGCACGCGCGTTGTCTGATATCACCACGTGGGCGCGCTCCGGGTATGGACGAAAACGGCTCCCAGGCATCCGTTTGTTCCGGCACGCGCAGCGTGTTGAGGCGACGTTGGGCACAGCGCCTGCTCAGTTTTTGCTCTCTTCCAATCCTCCACTCCACCTCCTCCGCGTAGTTACAGCCCTAAAGACACGGACATGGCTTATCTTCCACGCTTGTACTTCTCGAACCTTGCGCTTTGAGCTAGACGTATAGTTCACAACAGTTGCCTTTTGCTTCAAGAAAAAGTTTTCGCTCAATGCCTTTCATTTTTATTTTTAACCCTTGCGCCACATGTCCCACTCGTAGGCATTTCAGCGTTGCCCCCAGAAACCGTTGGTTCATGGCTGTAGCTGCGTACGAAGAAACGGACGAGGCTCACAAGGCTTATAATGAGCCTTTGTCTCGAGGCGACGTTTCTGGCGGCGGCTCAACAGCGATAACTAAAAAAAAAACAAAAATTCGGTAAGACAGCCGCCTTGGTTGACGTCGCGCTTTGAAGAAAATGAAAATGCGCTTACTCTGTTTCGCCGAGAAAAGCGAATAACCCGCTATAGGAAATTGCTGATTCACTCCATCCGACGTCATCATATTGTTGAGGCTGCGGGGAAGCACTCGCCGAGGGCAGCGTGAAGCGGGAAAAGGAATCTGTGGGTCCGTTGCTCTATTTTTGACCGCGGCTGCCGTTCGTGACGGTGGTACAAGCGTCACTCGCTACGTCGCATTGCGGAACGAGTTGAAAAGCGTTGTTTCTATAACACAGACTGGAACTGTTGCAGCCTGTGCAATTGCGATATGAAGGTGTTGATACATTTTATACATAAGTTTAAGAAAGCTTTAGGCTAGGCGCGCATCGCGACAGGATGGGCTTTTATTTCGCACCGGCGAGTGCGTTGCTGCGTAGCAACGCAGGTCTGAATCATACAAAAGCACTGCTAGCGCGAGGGAATATGACATTATTTTCCCCATTCAATCCGATTTCTATATCACCCGCGGCCTTGATCGACAGGCTCATGCGATAGCATATTGTTAAATACTGACTGGATTCAAAAATTGAATAGGTACAGAAGAAGAATGGCTTGCATTGTTTTATGCGGTTTAATGTCCCAGAGCGAATCAGACTATGAGAGACGCTGTAGTGGGAGGGCTTCGGAAATTTCGACCACCTGGGGTTCTTTAACGTGCACAGACATCGTAAAACACGTTAACAACTAATTGCTTTTCGGCTTCTTCGAAAAGCAGCCGCCACGGCCGGGATTCGATCCCGCATCCTTCGTCCCAGCAGTCAAGCCCCTAACCACTGCAACCACTGCAGCACCTCAGAAGAAGAATGTAATAATCGTAAAATCGGCCCTGAAGCTTTTCCTTCGGGAGGTTGTAGTTTTGATTGAAAAAGAAAAAGACGCTAGTTTCACTTCAGTTTCCTCTCTCGGCAAAAATTTTGATAAATAAGTATTTCAGTTCACGAAAATAATCACTGTATGCACCAGCTTTTACAGTGTTTGAAGCACTAAGCAGTTGAAAAAAAAAAAGACTTATTTTTTCCGGAAATTCCAGTTACCACCATCAGTCGTTGACAGTTCTGTGGTATTCAAAGCTACGACGTTGGCTTGGCTGAATTGTGTATTGTGTATGATTGGGAAATACCGCATTCATTATGTTGTTTCGGAGCGACTGCTCCAGGTGCCTAGGCCAAGTTCTACATTTTAAGAGTTCCAGTGCGTCAATTAATGTCCTGTCCTTTCCAAACGTTTGAAGACCGCCGAACCTGTTGCTGGTACTGTAGATGAAGGAAGTATGGAAGAACTTCGGCACTCCATAGCGTAGTTATTGTGATGCTAAAGTCTAATAAAGCCGCGATACAAGGTGCAGAAATAAACCCGATAGGCTGGTAACTTATGAAAAGACAGTGGAATTGGCAGAAAATCTTCGCCCTTGTCTCTTCTTATCCTCTTGCTGTCGGGTCCAATTTTTGTAACTACGCATAACAAGTTCACTTTAAACATCATTTAGACTATAGTGTTAACAACGCATGGTCACACGTAAGTTGTCTGCAGCTCTTTCCATGCCGGACTGTTTCGCTCTGCCACTCCGGGACGTGAAGAGAAAATTAGGCTAAGCGTTTGCAGCAGCCATGAAGCTTTACGTACACGTCGCTTTTCCAAAGATTAATTTTGCGTATAGATCAGAGGCTTAACGGGGGTGGCTGTTAACTACTGCTCTACTGTGATAGAAGAAGAGAGGTTGCTTAAACACATTTTTTGAAAGCTGAAGTCTATACCGCTGCTCAAAGCAACTGGGAGTGCACCCGCGTGCGCTCTTGATCCACCAGTCACAATTACAGCAGCACTGTGCATCTATGAGCACAAGAATTAGGAGAAAAGGTAAAAATATATAATAGGTTAATAGGTAAGCCTTAAGGGGGGGGGGGGGTGCATTTTTACCGCTTACAGTTCTCATTAAAAGGAATGCACAAGCACTGAGCGAACAGGAAAGATTCCTTTTCAACATTGAATGATCCTCCAATATCCGTGGCACTCAAGTGACCGAGACCGAAGATAAGGTGTCCTGCTCCTGACGTAGTCGCTTGAAAAAGTGTATTGCCCCAGCACTGAGCACCAACACAGTCTTCTTCACAAACCTTCAAAGTGAAGGCGCCTTGAGAACCAGCCTTGGGGATGATCGGGAAGCCGTACATTGTAAGAGTTATTTCGGCGTTTATTTCGGTTTTCTTCGTGATATGCTAGGTCCGACTTTATTGCCGACAAGGACCTCCAATGCAACTGAGTAGCTATATTGCCACGTGCTAGGTACGTTAGATACCTAGCTCTAACGTACATAGTTCGTACCAAGTTGTTGGATACCTACACCAGCACTGATCGCCGAGCGGTTGGCCTCTTGCGTCCAGCTACCAACTGAAAAGTGGCGATGTATGTAGATGTCGCACGCCTTTTTAACAGAATGGACCCAATCATGACCGAGGACAAGAAGGTGAGACACCTAACGGGAGTTGTGAAAGAGACGTTGTTCTTGCGGTCTAGTGCGAAGTCCGCTTAGAACTGTCACCGAATTCCTCTCCGAGGCTGAGGTCATCGAGACGGCGCTCCAGCAACTTTATAATAGCTACGACCAACAGCTAAGCACTGTCTCTACGCTGTGCGTCATGGACGCTGTCTCGGGGGCCTTTATGAACTCTCTTCGGGACCTCGTTCGTTGAGTAGTCCGTGAGGAACTGCAGAAACCTCAGAACACTTTTCCTGTTGACTCTCACCAGCGTCATTCGGGAAGAAGTTCAGCATGCGCTTATATCACCTGTTGTCGACAAGGGTGCGGACTAGTCGATACTTGTCGGTAGAATGGAAGAGGTGCTGAAGTAAGTTACGATACCGTGAGAATTGGCACGGAAACGTACATCTGATGGCCACGTGAATACACCGCTCGGTATGTGCACGCCCGTGCGCGGCTGCACGTTCGCAGGAACATTCTTCATTCTGCCTGAATGCTCTCGAGGTGTCATTCTCGGTCTTGACTTTGTTCGCCAAATGCGGTGCGACTGCAACCTCCGGCATCGATTAGTTGCAGTTTCAACAGAACTCGCTACCAGCAAGCCCCTCGGCTATATATATTTGCAGAGCAGCGCTCCGCGTTTCCACCGATACTGTAACTGTATTTACGCGGTCGAATAACTGTACTATGGTCGTGCAACTTTGTTTCACGGTGGCTAAGGCCACTTGCGATGAGCCGCATCGCGGACAACGGGTTGTTGAGCCAAATGCCTCCCTTATGCTTACCCTGTTGGTTTGTGTTAGAAGATGGCTGGCCTTTCCTTATGAAGGTCGCGCTGAGGTGCTCTTTAGCGATTTCAGCTGTGAACATCGCCATTTATTTCGTGACACGGCCGTAGTTGACATCGACTCTATCCAAGAAGTGGCTGAGTGTTTCGCATTCCTAGAAAGCACGTCTGGTGGAGTTGAAGATAGGTAGTAAGCGCCGTCCACGTAAACCCAGTTCTTCCACCAACAGAAAGGCAGCAATTATGTGAACTGTTGCTACAGGTTAAAGACTGCTCTACCTCCTCGTCTAAAGTACGCCAGACGCCCATCAGTAATCATCAGATAACCACGCATGATGGCGCACGTACGGTACATCAGAAGCCGATAGGATGCTTATCGGCCGAAGAGCAAGCGATTCAGAGCTCATGGTTCTTTCTCTTCCCCTGAAAAATTCTTTTGGCTCGTGGCTATCGCTTGATTACACCGGCACCGACGGCGACTCGACCCAGCCGCCGGACAGAGGCATCGGATCTGCGCTCTAAAACTCGTAAACTGCACACGATCTGAGCGAAGCATTTCTTCACATTCAAAATGACATATACCGGAAGCACCTTCAGACAGAGATGAACAAATACCAGGAAGCACAGCTCTTGGTCCCGTTGTTGGTACTATGTTGGCAATGTCCGCCTGTGTAGGACCAGACTTGGCGAATATAGTACCAACGCTGGGACCAATGTTTGTGCCGCCTGGGTAGAACCGCCACAGACTCAAGACTGGTCCACAAGTCCCCTATCACTCTTCTCCTGATGTGTTCATACCCATTGCCAGCCTACCCTATACGCGAATGACTGTACTGAAAATTGCTTTCTATGTGGAGCTGATTGACAGACTTATATAACATCATTTGCGCACTCGTTTAAGCAGCTCTGATCTTTAGATGTATTCGACATGCTTCCATGAATGAACAAGTATTTAATGCGATAGTTATAAATAGGCTTCAAGATAATGCTGTCACGCGTCTCATGTTCACAGGGGGCCTTTTCCGTTTTGACTGCTCACAAAACCTGCAATGACACTCATCTTCACCCCTTGCAATAATAACAAATGACACTACGGGGCTGCTTGCAGCTGCTTGAAAAGTAACAGGAAATAGAAAACAACATTCGTGGCAAAGTGACATTAGGCACATATATCTGTCTGTGAGGTTCTCCTGGAGAGGACTGATTCTTCGGTCTAGTGTTCTGAGGAGTTATTGAAATTGTTTTAGACCCCTCTCCCCTTAAAAATAACCATTGCCAAATAAAGTCAAGAAGATTGGAGCGAAAGTTAAGAAGACGCAGTGAAATGCGAAAAATGAAAGCGGGAATCGTTAACCTACGCGGACACCAGTTTCCGATGCGCGTTGAAAAGTTGATGCGGATGGAAGAGGGAAAATTCATTGTCGAGTGTGTTATAGTTTACATGCGTGAATTGCTGCCGAAAGCACAATGAATTCACATTTGTACACATGCAGCGGCTTAAAGCTATTTTAGAAACCGAGGAACTGACTTAGCATGAATGTTTCTATGAGGCTGCCCGAAACAGTAGAAGCCGACATATTACAATAAAACTGAGGATGAAAACGGTTAGTTAAAAGAAAATAAACGTTTTAGCATTCCTCACTTTATTAGACATGTAATTTTATTAAATTTACTCTTTGTAGTCACTTTAGTACATTGGTTGGAAATAAGGAACGTACTCATATACGCCCATTTGTGGGTTTCCGGCCAAGGTTTTCAAGCTGTAAACTTCGCGCTTATGTAGAGCAGGTCTGTACATTCGTATGCGCATGCACGAAAATGTACACAAATTTCCTTCGGGTTGAATGAGCGGGTGTCAGGAAACCGCTGTTTTATGTTTACTGCGAGCGCGTACACATAGCTATAGAAAAACACAGGGAATGCAGAGGCAATGAACTCAGCTTGAAAAGAACGTGAAACAAGGCAAAAAAGAAAAGGAAAACGACTTATTTAACCTTTTCACGGAAGTTAAGACTGCGTATAATGAACGAGAAATCAGAGAACAAAAGAGGGACTAAAAGAGAGACTATCTGACACCATTCGCATTGAAAATGCATGCCTGAAGGCACGGATTCAGCAACACTGACGTTAATGCCCTCTATGAGAGACCTGTTAAATCAGAGGCAGACGGCCGGCCGTCGTAATGAGGTTGTACAACCGCTTTTCAGGGCACCGAGCGGAACAGTAAGCAACGTCCGGTAGAAAATGGGGGAGGTCATTCTTCTTAGCGGAGACGTAGATGACCATGGTGTTTCCTCAGCGGCACCGACTTATCAACGTCATGAAGTTGCAGCTGTGTGAAACATTCCTGCTTATTGCAGCAGCGTTAGAAACGTTTCTGTTTGAAGTGGTGAGAAAAATACCAAGTGAAAGCAAAGCTATGTCTCGCAGGGGCAAGAAAATGTATATTGCAACAGACATGACTTAAAGGAATGAACATTTTAAGAAGGTAAGCAAAATATAAATTTCATTTAGTGCGCGCGCATCGTGGCAACGTGCTTATACTTGCTACCAACGCCAGCCAGAATTTTAGTGAGCTCACTCCTTGAAAATAACAAACAAAAAACCAAAACAAAGTCAAGCTCACGCCTTTGCGATTGCGCCGCGTTGATTACATCAGGGCCTGCATCATGATAGCGGATACTTTGTTTTTGCTAAACCTTTGGGGTCGCGGGTTTTGGGCAGAAAAACACGTACTGTTATTCTCTAACACTGTTGAAAACATCCTTTACGAGACGTGCGCTGCTTAAGACACAGTTGAAAATGTGGACGCAGAGACGTTGACAGAATTACAGAAGGCAAACACCAGCGATTAGGCACTATTTACCATGATTTTTAATTAAAATAGAAAAGCAAAAGTAAGCCACTTGACACTGATTTGATAATAATAATAATAATAATAATGGAAATGACAACAGAACAAAACAAAGAACCCTACACTGCTGACAGCACCGAGAAAAATGCGCAGTAATTCATTTCAAGTTTAATAAGCTCAGGGCGAAAATTGTTTGATTGGGTTTGTGGGGTTTAACGTCTCAAAGCAACTCAGGCTATGAGAGGCGCCGTAGTGGAGGACTCCAAAAATTTCGACCGCCTGGAGTTCTTTACCGTGCACTGACATAGCACAGCACACGGGCGCCTTGCTTTTCGCCTCCATCGAAAAGCGGCTGCCGAGGCCGGGATTCGATCCCGCATCCTTGGGAATAATCGAGTGCCGTTCTGACCGTAGTGTCCTATGTTCTACATGTAATCTAGTCACAAACACTTCTCAATTTGTAACTTGCAAACGTCACATGATCTGTATGCCTGCAGCAATGAGTCGCAGTCATAATTTTTGGTTCCTTTAGTTGGGATCGCTCCGCTCATGGATAAAGGAGCTTTAGCAAGGCAGTAAATACAATGTTTTGTTAGCAATACAAATCACGATTCAGCGGTGATTATAATTTGCAGCAGTTTAAGCAGGCCACGTGACATGTAACTGGGAGCCCTTACGAAGTAAAATTATAAGCTAAGGCTCTTGAGAAGCAATACATGCATGTGTAAGATGCCGAGCCTTAAATCACAGCTAAAAAGTAAATGCAAATTAAGTGCAACTCAAAATTTGCCCCGAAAAGCTTTGCGCTATTTAAGCGGTTCGGCCGGCCTATTCCGGGTGAAGTTAGCCTGCTTTTTACTTTGGGATGCGTTTACGAGCCCTCCGCAGTTGATTAGCTCCTCGAGGACGTGTGCCAAAGGTTGCATTGTAGCATGAGGACAACATATAACCTGAAATATGCGGCTAGTAGACACGGACAACCCCTGCCAGATAATTGCCGTCGTGTGAGGGTACGAGAAGTAAACTAAGAAAAATGTTAATGCCTTTGACGGCCTTCTCAGTGCAGTTAAGAATAACTAACGTGCCAGAGCATATGGTGGTACTACGTTTTGTACATCGTGTTCTGAAACCTCTGACAGTTTAGAGTTTGGATAGCTGCCATCTTGTAACGACCTCAACCAGCCATCCGTGAAAAATATTGAGGCATATATTACATATCCTGCCCATGCGTACTGCCCTTTCTTGATTTCAACTAGGTCACCATAAAATTATGCTCGTTCCTAAACTTAACCCTGCCCTACTCATAACTGTAATGTTTCTTCAATAATTATCTCTTTTATAGTTAGGTCACTGTCGACATATAACATTTAGTATAACGAATGTCACAAAGAAAGAAGAATATTTTTTTTTAAAGAAAACAAGCATTCTTGGAAATCAGAGTAAGGTTTCTTGAAGCGCTTCATAGATTTGTTACTGGAAAAATAAAAAGTCTTAAAATAGATAAAGATGTCTGGTGATAGCATAAGGGGTTTCATTTGGAGCAACTTTTTGTTGCACACAGAATCCCATAATGCTTTTGATCATACCGTAATACATAAGGAAAGCTGCGCTGCAATGCTCCAGGTAAAACTGCAAGGTCAGGCGCATGGAAAGGCAGTCATGCCGCAAATGTTATAGTGCAACGGCCTTTGTTTCCTGGAATGCAGAGGCGATGGTCCGTATATAGGAAGTGGCCCATTTTGTTCATTTTCATTTTTACTAGAGAAACCGTAGGGGTCCTGGACCGCGATGTTCTAAGCGTATTTCTTCATTCTTTGGAAACTGTATATTTTCTTGAATTCTGGCCCCGTCGATCCCAATTTCGGTCCTCAGAGAGAAGAAGACATGGTGCGGAGGACGGACGCCGCTCATTGAGAGACGCACGGCATCAAGTAACAATAATGGTTTCATTGTTCTGGCTACAAAGCATTGACCTTGCTTTATCACCCTCATGAACGTTCCGATGGTGCCGAATGCATACTTAGATAGCCGGTTGGCTCAAGCAAGACACGAAGATCTAGAGATGATGAACAAGCGAAGGAGCCATCGAGCGGTTCGGTGTCTCTAAAGGCACCTAGTATGAAAGAGCACTGGACACGGGTTGAAGCCCAGCCTCAGTTAGCAAGCCGAGGTAACCTTTCGACAAGTGTCGTCCCAGCGCACATTTACAATCACGCCCAGAGTTTCGTGGTCCCGTACACGAGATTTAACTAAATCGTATGCCAATCTGACGTAGACAAAGCGAAAGAGGTGCAGTATCACGCTAAAACAGAAAAAAAAACATTGCTGTGGTCCAACCCGGCTGAACCTATACTTACAGAGTGAATGCCCGACTAAGCATGGTCAGACACGGTTTGCTGCCGTTTAACTCCTTCATAGCTGTCAGCGCACGTCAAGAAAACGCAGCCGAAGCAGTGGTTCTGGCGCGCGGCTCCTCCCTGGCTGTCTGGAAACCTCAAGAACCGCAGCTGGGTCTATAGGCGAAGGTGACGAGGGAATTTTGAAGGGGGAGATTCCAGGAGAAGACCAAAATGGTAAGCGATGATGGTGGAGGGAAACGGTAGGTAGAGGGGACAGGAAGGCTGTGTAACATTGGGAAGGCAAAACAATTGGGAACGCCACATCATGACTCACCCGCAAAGCAACTGATCATAAATACTGCTATGCTTTAAGCAAGGCCAAACGAACGTTCCTTCAGTGTTTCTTCAGTCTCTGATCAGGAATCAACCTTCAAAATTCTGAACAACTTTCTCAGCCAAAGACCCATACGCTCAAATATCACTGTAACACGACACCGGAGCGCCTAAGTAGAGTGCCGGCTTGTTTCGCCTCTGTCTTCACTCAAGCAGATCATTCCCGTATCTAATAGATAACCGAGGTAGACTACCAGCACGATGAACCTAAAAATACAACTTCTGCTGGAACTGCAGAATTGAGTATCTCAAGTTGTCAACTCCCTGTCGCATTGATGCCATCAATACTAAACGTCTTATTTATACCCTCCATAATTCTATAGTGTTATCCTTGCTCACATCTTCGAACAATCATTGTCTACTTGGGAAATACCAGAGTAATGGTAAATAGCTCAAGTAGTCCCAATTTTTAAAGCTACTGATAGGAATAATCTCAGTAACCATCGCCTCATATCACTAACCAGTATCCCACGCAAGCTTGTTAAATACGTCATCGAATCCTGCACAGAGTGATAATTGGAACACAATAACTTTTTCCCAAAACAACATGGATTTAGGAAGGGATTTTCGTGTGGCACGCAGCTAATAGAATTCACCAATAAACTATTTTCTGACATGAACGAAGGTTTTTAGACTGATTGCGTGTTCCTCGACTACTCTAAGGCATTTATTTTTATCGTGGCTCGCACTCCCACTTTAAAGCTAAACTCTGAGTTCTGCACTTACATTCCTTAACTATCTCATGGGTGTGTGATTCTCTGTCATTTCGCAAGCAGTTCACCGTCGTTGACGAATAGTCATCCGCACTAACTAATGTATCCTCCGGTGTTCCCCAGGGCAGTGTCTGGTGTCCATTGCTGTCTTTAAGCTACATCAGTGATCTGCCTTCCAACATTGCTTCAACCATTCCACTTTTCGCTGATGCCTGCATAGCACATAGGAAACCTCGCTCACCCTGTGATCACCTTAAACTTCAGAAAGATCACTTTCACATGCTAACCTAATTTTAATCATTGTGCGCACGCGTGTTCAAAGTACCTTGGCGTACGCAATTGGCTTTAAATCTTTGCTGGAAAACCAGCGTATATAATATCGCTGACAAGACATCGCGCACTCTCTCCTATTTGAAACGTAATCAAAATGTCCAACAACTGCTCGAAAACTAGCTTATCAGACATTTGTTCATCCCCAACTTGAATTCGTCTCATCCATCTGGTTACCGCATAAAGTCTATTTAATACAATCGCTCGAACGCATTCAGAATCACGCTGTAATTTTTGTAATCAGAAAATATAATCAACAAACAAGAGTTACTAATCTTAAATTGTCACTATCACTCCCGACACTAGAGGTACGTAGGAAGGTCGCCTTGCTTTGTGCCTTTTATAAAATAATCCATAGTCCGCGCATATTACCCTTCCTTTTGCCTAGCCACATCGTCCTTGCCATAGTATTTGCAATCACCAGAGCTTTAGGCGCATATTCGTCCGAACACGGCTTTTAATTCATCAGCGCTAGTGCGTGCCGTAATCCTGATCGCAATGCTACCATTCATAACCTTGTAGTCTTCTAAAAGCAAGTACTGCTCTTTGTTTTATAGGCGCCATTGCACAATGTTATTCAACCTTTAGTCACCTCTATTAGTTGTCACCTGTTATATTATGAAGCATGACATGCTTTTTGTTTTCTTCACTCCCTGTACTGTCTTCGCTCCCTCACACTGGAGCCTGTGATTTAATTATTTATTCAGGTTACCCTTAGGGGGTGATACAATTGTAATAAGCACGATGCAATTATCAACAACAATTACAACAAGAAAAATTGACTAAATATTAGGTATAACATCAATAGAGATAAAGAAAAGCAACAGCAAAATATTCTACACATTTCCGTCACAGCGAAGTAGCTCTTGGATTTTCTTTGTCAGTTTCTGCGGCAATTTGCGAGGGCAAGTTATTCCATTCAGTGATAGCGCGAGGAATGAATGAATGAGCATAAGATGACAAATGACACTTTGTGCGTTTACCTTTGAAGGCATGACCAAGTTGTGAAAATACGACATCAAGTGACTGAAACAGATCACTGCGCAGTAGTGGATGGTGATAAAGCTTATGGAAAAGTGTTAACCGAGCGTATTTACGATGACATGATAAGTCTTCCAATTCAGCACGTTGTTTTAATGCACTGACGCTTGTGAAAGGTGAGTAGTCAGAAAAAAATAAAATGCACAGTACGGTTTGTCGAGGGGCACCTTGGGGGGGGGGGGGGGAGGGGAGGGGGGGAAGCTGACGCCACAGTCTGTGCGAGTTTCTTAAGAGCTCATTTTATGCACTGTGGCGATGCCAGGGTAAGAAGGCTTGCTATTGACTTGGCCCTACAACGTGATTACGACTGCAGATATGTTTGCGAAAAAAATAAAATTGCAGGGAAACGTTGTTTTGCAATGCAAAGGTTCCAATAACAATGAATTGAAAAGCAAACTGGGGTTCCTATTCTAGACAATTTGCCATTTCGTTCAATTTGTGATATACGCGTAAAGTGGGCAATGGGCGATGCCAGGTTACGTGAGCCCACAACCGGGTTACGCATTTTGAAGAAAAAGAAAAAAAAAGAAAGAAAAAAGCGCTGCCATCTGCTACTATAAATTGGCGCCAAATATGAAAAACGGCGATGCTCCAGGAACCGAGCCCGCCGCAGTGTATTCCGCGATTCGGAAGCCTCGGGTTACAGTGAGGGCGAGTGAAATATCTCGCGACGTTGCGGTATCAGTGTATCATGACTTATTTGTGTTCGGACATGCGTCTGCAGTTACTCACGGAGAGGCTGAGCAGTCTTACGAGATGCCGGGAGCGTTACAGCTGAAGAGCAAAAACGGCAGCGTAAAAATTACAGAAGACACTTTCTCAAGACAGGTGTGAAACCGCGGTAGCTTAACGCCATTGCCAATGGCGATTTGTTGTGTCGGAAACGCTGCGGAAGCACACAATTCGTACACACGGTCGCCGCGTGCGACGATGCAACGCGTCATCGCATGCAGCGCCGAACCACTCCGACACCCGCGAACAACGACAGTGACGTCACGAGTGCGTGGAAATCAGGAGGCGCTCACCGGCGCTTAGTGACAGGGATGTCACGACACGGAGGAGACCAATCAGGAGGGAGGGAATGCTGTGACAGTTTCCGCTAAAGGCAGATGATCTTGGCAATGAGCAATTCAAGGCTTCCGCCTCAATATTCGCTGTGGTTTGGCGCAGAATGAAAGGGAAAGTGGCATTGCTCCTCATAAGCACCGTTGACCTCCCACGTTCACTAATCAACGGCACTTAAAAGCAGGAACTAAAACGTTTAATTGCCTAGTCGTGAGCAGAAGGATGACATTGATTATGATATTGCCCTGCTAAGTAACTCAGGAGATGAACTGCAAAGAATGATTGGTGACCTAGACAGGAAAGGTAGAAAGTTAGGATTGAAAATCAATATGCAGAAGACTAAGGTAATGTTCAACAGCCTCGGGAAGGAACAGCAGTTTACGTTCGGTAGCGAAGCCCTGGAAGTAGTAAGCGAATATGTCTACTTAGGACAGGTAGTAACCGCAGATCGAGACCATGAAAAGGAAATAACAAGAAGAATAAGATTGGGATGGAGCGCATTTGGCAAGCATTCGCAGATTATGATTAGCAGCTTACCGGTATCGCTCAAGAGGAAAGTATACAACAGTTGCATCTTACCTGTACTCACCTATGGAGCTGAAACGTGGAGGCTAACCAAGAGGGTTCTACATAAGTTGAGGACAACCCAGAGGGCTATGGAACGAAAAATGGTAGGGGTAATATTAAGAGATAGGAAGCGTACAGAGTGGGTCAGAGAAATAACTCAAGTTACCGACATTCTAGCGGAAATTAAGAAGAAGTGGACATGGGCTGGACATGTAGTGCGAAGAGAGGATAACCGATGGTCGCTTAGGGTAACAAGCTAGATTCCAAGAGAAGGAAAGCATTAGGTGGGCGTATGAGTTTAAGAAGTTCGCGGTGAAGTGGATGCAGCTAGCACAGAACCGGGTTAATTGAAGAAATATGGGAGGGGAGGCGGAGGAAGATGAGGAGGAAAGGCAGGGAGGTTAACCTGTAACAGCAACCGGTTTGCTACCCTGCACTGGGGGAAGGGGGTGAATGGATATAAAAGTTGTGAGAGAGCGATGGTTGAAGTTAGTATAGTTACGGGATATGACTGTGACGGGAGGTGATGTGATGTGGCATGTCTGAAAAATATGGGAGATGCCTTCGCACTGCAGTGGGTATGTCAGGCTGATGATGATGATTATGATGATGAACAGAAGGAATCGACAGATTTGCGAAGTAGCTCCAGCACTGGCGAAGAGGCCCAAGTCCGAGGACAACGCTTGCAGTGTCAAAGTATCAATTTGTGTTAGTTACTGGCTGTGCTGCCCACCTTTTCCGAACAGGCGCGTTATGACCAGCTACCGTCAGGTCAGCGTCTATGTGAGTTTATGATATCTTGTCTCGGCTTGAGTTGTGCAGAGCACGGAAAGCAGCACCAAGAGAGAAAGAGAGTGTCTGCGTGTGTGTCTTACACACACACCCACACACGCGCGCACACAAACACATACACACAACCAACAAAATGGAAGGAACACACTGGGGCGCCTTGCACTTGGTCTGGTAATTTTACATGGGCTGACGTGGGAAAAGCTGCTGTGCTGCGAAACGTGTAAGATAACAGAGAGACAGAGAAACAGAAGAACAAAACAGGGTGCAGGGAGGTTAACTAGACGATGCCTTATAGGCTCCCCTACACGTGCAGAGGGGGATAAACAGAGCAAAAGGAAAGGAAGGAAAAGATGACCAAGGAAATCGTGGCCTGGAGCTAAGGCGACGCCGCGCGAGCGCATTCCTTAAAGGTGTTTTACATGCAAGCGAATACGACAGAAATGTCTGCCACGGGGACGGAAAAGCTTGCTTTGAGCTGTCACGGCGGCTTGAGCGGCAAGTGCATCCCAGTTCCAACCATTTGGAAATTTTTCGCTCTGTCGCGGCCACTAGCTTAGTTCGCTCAATCGCTAGCCTGGGAACCGGCCTTTACTGTCGGAACGGTAAAATGCAAAGCAATAAAGAGAGATTATTTTCTGGTTGTATCAAAAATGCAGTCACCACAAAAAGTCACTTAACGACATTATATGATTAGAGAATATCGTCATAACGTGCTCTGGAGTACTTCGTTTTGTTTTCTAGCATAAAGCAAATGGTGAGCCTTCATGCATACCTGAGCAAAATATCACATGAAGCACATCACATGTGGCAAGCGAACATATTCCGTGTACATGACACATACATACCTTTATTAAAAAGAAGCTGTCAGCAATTTCGCTTGTTTTTTCGCCATTGTGGGAACGCTTTTCATTTCATTAACGTTGAAGTGGATGCATAGCGTTAGACATAAAAGGAAGTGGAGCCGACGTTTAAGGCAGTCTTTGGTGATTCATCGCTTCCTTTCTCCAAGGAGTTCCTTGCACAGCCAATCTACTTCACGTTGTCGTACTCCGGAACAGTCAAAACGGATAACTTGAAAGCATCACGGTGTTATCTGGAATGCCTGATCTCGCGCAGGTGAACCGTTTGAGGTAGCAGCCCGCCAACGCTGCGCTTGGCAACAACGGCGCGGATCGAGGGTTCCTCTGTGAGGGCAAAGTGTTCGCAACGGGAGGACAACTACTACCCTCGTGCAGCTGTAAATATGAGTCTTCATTATTAGTCCTACGAAATGTCGCGCAGCTGAAAAGCACCCTTATGGCGTCGTTTCAGTGCTTTCTGCAATTACAACAAGATGTCTTAACTTTGAGTCTTCATGGAGCACTGCCTTGTCGTGGCGGAGAGGCTTGCGAAACTCGATGAAGTCGTGAGCTCTGCTCTGTAGGGCCACCCAAGATAGAAAGGTCATGGCAGAGAGTTCTGATAAAATCTGATTCACTGGAGAAGGTAATGGAAACCCACTCCAGTATTTCCTGCCAAGAAAACCCTATGGCCAGTCACAATAGCATTAATGATAGGGCGTCGGAAGATGAGCCCCCCAGGTTGGAAGGCGTTCCACATGTTACTGGGGATGAACAAAGGGCGATTCCTAGTAGCTCCAGGACGAATGAAGCAGCTGGGCTAACGCCAAAACGACGCTCAGTTGTGGATGTGTCGGGAAGCGACCGGAAAGTCCGATGTTGCAAGGAGATATATCACAGAGCAACATGGAATGTAAGATCCATGACGCAAGGTAAACTGGATGTCGTCAAGCGAGAAATGGACAGATTGAACATTGATATCTTGGGTATCAGCGAGCTCAGGTGGACCGGAATGGGAGAAGGTAATTCCGGTGATCATTATGTCTTTTATTGTGGGCACGAATCCAGGAGAAGGAATGGGGTCGCTCTCATAGTAAACAGAAGAATGGGCAAAGCAGTACTAGGGTACAACCTCAAAAACGACCGAATGATTTCACTTCGGATCCAAGGTCACCCTTTTAATTCAAGTCTATGCACCAACACCTACTGCTGAAGAAGGTGACGTTAAGAGATTTTATGCTGAACTGCCGTGCCTTTGAGACCGCACTCCATCATCAGAAGTCCTTTTTCTCATAGGAGACTGGCATGCTAAGGTGGGGAGTGCAGAAATATCCGGAATTACCAGCAAGTTCGGTCTTCGTGAGCCAAATGAAGCTGGGCAGAGGCTAATAGAGTTTTGTCAAGAAAACAACCTGACCATAGCGAATACTCATTTTCAACAGCACAAGAGGCGCCTTTACACATGGACTTCACCGGACGGTCTGTACAGGAATCAGATTGATTATATTCTTTGCCAGCAGAGATAGAGAAGCGCTATACAAGCAGTAAAAACAAGGCCTGGGGCCGATTGTGGCACCGATCATCAGCTTCTTGTTGCCAAATTTATGCTTCGATTGAGGAAAACGCCGAAAACTAGAAGGCCTTTCAGGTATGATCTGGATCAAATTTCATCAGAATATGCTGTGGAAGTGAGGAATCGATTTCAAGAATTAGATCTAGAAGACAGAGAGCCTGAAGAGATGTGGACAGGTGTTCGTGATATAATACAAGACGTTGCTACTAAGGTAGTTCCAAAACAAAAGAAATGCAAGAAAGCAAACTGGTTATCAGAAGAGCCTTTGCAAATAGCTGAGGAAAGGAGGATGGCAAAAGTTATGGGGGAAAGAGAAAGATACAAGGTTCTCAATGCGGATTTTCCGAAAATAGCGAGAAGAGATAAGATTGCCCTCCTGAATATACAGTGCCAGGCAGTTAAGGACAACACCCAATTGAGGAAAACAAGAGCTTTGTATAAGACAAAGATATCAAAGGTAGCTTCTGTGCTAAGCTGGGCGTGATAAAGGACAAACGAGGCAGGAATCTCACTGAAGCCTCAAGATAACGAAGAGGTGGCGGGAATACACAGAATAACTGTGCAAGAAGGACCCGGATGTGCAAACCAAAATACGACGGTTGTGATTACTGATTTCCAGCCGGGCATCCTTAAGAGTGAAGTTGAATGGGCCTTAGCCAACCTTGCTAAAAACAAAGCTAGCGGAATTGATGGCATTCCAGCTGAGTTGCTTCAAAACCTCAACCATGACACTGTTAACGTTATGTATACATTATGGCAGCAAATGTGGACAACGCTGCAGTGGCCACAGGATTGGAGGAGGTCATTTTACATCCCCATTTCAAAGAAAGGCAATATCAAAGATTGTTCCAAATACCGCACGATCGCGCTTATTTCGCATCCTAGCAAGGTGATGTTGAAAATCCTCCAAGGTAGGCTGCAGCAGTATGTGGATCGGGAGCTTCCGGACGAAGCTGGGTTTCGCAAGGGCTGAGGAACTAAAGGCTAGATTGCCAACCTTCGTTGGATCACGGAAAAAGCAAGAGAGTTCAAGAAACCCATCTACTTCTGCTTTATTGATTATGCAAAAGCGTTTGATTGCGTATATCACAACAGATTGTGGCAAGCTGTCCAAGAGATGGGAGTTCCAATTCATATCATCGGTTTCCTCGGGAACCTGTGTGAAGGGCAAGAGGCCACAGTCAGAACTGGGCATGGTAATACTGATTGGTGTCCGATTGAGAAAGGAGTGAGACAAGGCTGCATACTGTCGCCCTGCCTATTTAACCTATGTGCAGGGTGCATCATGAGGAAGGCCGGTCTGGACGAGTCTTCAGCTGGAGTGAAGATTGCTAGAAAACGTCTCAACAACCTTAGATATGCGGATGATACCACTTTAATGGCAGAAAGTGAAGTGGAACTCAAGAGACTTCTGATGAGCGTACAAGAAGAGAGTGAGAAGTTTGGGCTTAAACTGAACATTAAAAAGAGAACTATAATGGCGTCTTGTCCTATCAAGTCCTGGAGCATCAAGGGACAAGAAGTGGAAGCTGTGACAGATTTTCTCTTCTTGGGCTCCAAGATTACCCCGGAAGGATACTGCAGCCATGAAATTAGGAGACGCCTGCTTCTGGGAAAGAAAGCCATGGCTAGCCTTGACCGCCTACTAAAGAGCAGAGACATTAGACTGCCAACCAAGATCCGTATAACTCGTGCTATGGTCTTTCCAGTTGTGATGTACGGATGTGAGAGCTGGACTGTGAAGAAGGCTGACCGCCGATGAATTGACGCGTTTGAATTGTGGTGCTGGCGGAGACTCTTGAGAGTTCCTTGGACTGCCAGAAGATCAATTCAGTCGATATTGTCGACCATAAACCCTGGCTGCTCATTGGAGGGTCAAATTCTAAAGTTAAAGCTCAGCTACTTTGGCCATCTGATGAGAAGAGAGGAGCCGCTGGAGAAAGATTTCATGTTGGGAAATGTTGAGGGTCACCGAAGAAGGGGTAGGCAGCGAACGCGGTGGTTAGATGACATCCTCGATGCGGTGCAGATGAAGTTATGTGATGTTAAGAAGATAGTGAAAGACCCGTAAAACGAGGCGTGATATTGTCCATAGGGTCACGAAGAGTCGGACATGACTGAATGACTGAACTGAACTGTCTTAACTTACTTCACCACCGAGTGTAATTGTTTATCAAACTGCGGTGAGTTCACAGTCACCTCTATTGCAAGTCAAATTCGCCATGTTTTAATACGCGCGCTTCAACGTGGTCCCAAACGAGGCGCTTAACTTCTGCCATTTACGGCAATGGCAGCGCACCCTTTACGTTATGACATGCCATTTTGACATCACCGTATGTTGTGTACGCATGACGTATTTCCCGCTTCACAACGTCAGCCAATCATATTTCAAGAAGTGGCCCTTGACACCAAGCAGTACATTTCACCGCCCCGCCGGGATGGCGCAGTGGTTATGGCGCTCGACTACTGTGCCCAAGGAAGCGGGATCGAATCCCGGCCTCGGCGGCTGCGTTTCAATGGAGGGGAAACGGAGTGGCGTCAGTGTACTGTGCGATGTTAGTGCACGTTAAAGAACCCCAGGTGGTCGTAATTTCCGGAGGCCTCCACTACGGCGTCTCTCATAGCCTGAGTCGCTTTGGGACGTTAAACCTCACAAACCAACCAACCATTACATTTCACCCCATTTGTAGTACAATGAGAAGTGCTTTCCTTCCTACCAATCAATACATTCTGTTTCCCTCCACAATTACTTATATGGACCGTCCAGGCAGCATGCACCCCTCTGCTAAAATTCCGTTTGAAAGGTCACGTAATTTTGTCGTCACCGCAAAAAGCTACTTTGACAGCTCACAATTTCTCTCCACAAATATGAAACAGGTAACTAACTATTCTGAGAACCAATCAGAGAAACAATATGGCGCAGAACAGCTACCATGCGTGTCGAGAATAGGGCCCCTCAGCCCAAAAGCGGTGACTGCAGCACAGCCGCACTCAGGTGGGGCAAATACCCAAATAAAGAATTTATAAAACTACAAATTAGAAACATATACACCACCACAAGAATACATAACATTTTGATACCTTGTTTTATGAAAAAGGCAAGCTGTTTTAATAAAACGCTTTATTTAAAAAATTTAGCACAACACTTTCTGTGTCCACTATTAATGTTTTATCCTTCCTTATGCAAATTTGCTGGCCTTGTTAAGTACTTGCGAAGGAGGAAACGAAGCAATTTCTTATCGCTGCCATCACGCTGTCTGCGCTGGTGCTCCATGGTATGGTACGAAGTTAGGTCGCTTTTGTAAAAATATGCGGTTGCGAAGTTTTCGTCTTACATGTAAGTTGCTTCTGATACATTACTATTTGGGTGTGTGCTTCTTAATTTTGTAAGTTCGTCGCTTTCTCGTTCGCCGTTCAGCGCTGCCTTGTGACGCCGTTGTGCACGCTTTCCGCTTCTTTCGATGTGATTGGGGAGATTTTATAAAACTTAGCTTGCCGCATACAAACAACTGATACACTGTGCAACAGCGAAGACACGATCGTCGATGTCACAAAGCATTGTTTCCCGCGGGATGTTCACACGCGAACTCCAGTCTGGATGTATAATCTGCTTTACGTATGCGCATTGGTCACTTTTATGTGTTGGTTGGTGCTAGCTTTGTTGTAGGTTTTGTTCCTAAGCTTTATCCATGTATCTCTGTGGCTGATATAATAAAGCACGTATATGAACCCTATACTCATTCTAGGCAATATTGTGAATTGTGCTCTTACCTCATTGCTTCACAGGTCATACTGTAATAAGTATGCTGAACCTGTCCCTTTGGAAGAGTTGCTGGTTTGCTTCGTTCCTGTGCCGCCTTCTTTGCAAAATTAGACTGTCAACTGCACTCAAACACCAGGATTTGATCAGAATTTAATGGCAAAGGTTGACGAGCGCTCAAAGCCACCATTTAAAAGGACGGCCTGGAAAAACAGCAGGGTGCATTAAGAAAAATGCCGCTTTATAATTCGCGCCAATACTGTGCGTATAGTTCTGGCGTCATTCAACGTCACAAAGTTTAGTCGGCCCCCGGCAATGAAGTGCCCTTGAGCCGCCATGTTTTGAACGTAATTAAGGGCGCCTATTGAGCCTTCGCTACCAGTGTTCATCTACCTTGCATCTACAATAACACTCCAGCATGATCTGAATAACATTGTAAACTGGTGCGCAATTTGACTAATGGAACTAAACACTTCAAAATGTAAAACAATGAGAATCTCTCGAAATCAGTCAACTTGCTCCACTTACGTACTTAATAATACTCCACTTGACCAGGTTGTTTCATACAAATATCTTGGCGTGCTTATCACTAAAATCTCACATGGAATCAACACATTGAATACATTACATCGAAAGCTAACCGCGTTCTTGGCTATCTCAAACGTAACTTTTCCCTAGCCCCAGCACCTCTAAAAAAACAACTCTACATCACAAATGTCAGGCCTATCCTCGAATATGCATGTTCAATATGTGACCCAGGATATGCCACTATAACAAAAATCCCCGAAAGCGTACAAAATCGTTCTGTCCGTTTTATTCTTAACAATTATAATCGTACTGCTAGCATTAATAATATGAAGATTGCACTTAACCTTCCCCTTCTTTCTTCCCGTAAAAAACTATCACGTCTTTTCCTTTTTCACAAAATCTACTATCGTAACCAGATACTTAGGTCACGGTTCATTACACCAGCGTCTTATATCTCCTCACGTGTGGATCATCGTTACAAAGTTAATGTACCTTCGCAGCGCACAGTCACCTACTCATTCATTCCTGCCAAGGACCTGTCACGAGTGGAACCACCTTCCTGCGTCTTTAGTTGCTATCACCGACACCGATCATTTTCACAAAGCACTAATAAATATTTCAGAAAGTGAGTTTATTCTTATATAAAACTGTTTTTATTCATTAAGTTTTGTTCCTTACTTCCTTTTCTTTCGCGTACCGTAAGCTATTTGTTTTTGTTTATCTATTTTGTTCAGTTGCCATATTTCTCATTTGTCTCTATTTTGCCTATGCAATTATGTTCTTCACCTTGTTTGTATTTCATATATATAATGATGTACAAAAGCCCCTCCCCTCTATAACGCTTCTTGTAAGCCCTGAGAGTACAAATAAATAAATAAATAAATAAATAAATAAATAAATAAATAAATAAATAAATAAATAAATAAATAAATAAATAAACTACCCTGGTTTTTGTACGCCCGTTCTGACCATCGTCAACTCTCACAGTTCAGCGCTGAATTACAGCGATGTGAACTTATTGAAACTTTTCCATGCTCGTCTCGGACACGACAGAGTGACGTCGCCATCGTTGGGCGCATCGGATAAGGCCCCCAGGCAATATTCTCCAGGGAGCAAGGGAGCAGCTGCAATATGCAGATGTGTCTAGACAGTTCATGTCACTAATAAGCAATGTCTTGAGTTGAAAAGTGGCTCGTTGTGCTTGATTGTGCTCTGTTGCTCAGATGTGCCATATGAGTGTGTGGCGGATTGGTTTGACTCATTTCGCCTTCTTGTGCTCTTGCTGAGTGGGGACGTCAAAACAAATCCAGCCCTCAGGCTCCATTGTCGGCGTCTGGCAGCTGGAAACCATCACTGAAAATCCCAAAGTGTCTCCAAGTGAGTTGAAACCTATGTGAGAAGGTAGGCAGTCACATGTCGCAATCAGTGCGAATGCTGGCCTCGATTCAAGAAAAATAGTATTCTTCACACAGACATTAAGGAGGGTAGAAGAATCTGGAGCTCCGAGAAGCTCCGAGAACAGATAGCATCACTGTTTAGCAAGGTTGATAGCCTGGAGTATCGCTCACGGCGTTACAACCTGATTATCTTTGGGTTTAAGAAGACAACACAGAAACTCCAGAGGACCTGAAGGATGCTGTGTTGACAACCGTGTCAAGGGGAAAAACGAACTAGGATATAGTGTCGGAAACGCTGAACGCATACACCGCTTTGATATGCGATCTGACGGTAAGAGCCGGTCTATGATAATACAGTTCACTAAAACGGAAAATTGATCAACTTGGCACATACTGAAGGGAATAACAGTGTCGTCTTCCTTCTTTGTCCCTCGTCTCTGCGCTTTTGTTCCCTTCGATAATAATGTTCTTCAATTTCAATGATAAGATTAACCTTTTTCGAATGCGAAGAAGCTGAAATGTTCAGGAATGTCATTATTTGACGACTAACCTCTTAGAATTGAAAAAAGCACTATGACTGCCCTGGTATCCGGTAAAATTTAGTCGCAGTCCCGTGGAAAAGGCGTATGTAAAATTCGACAAGGTGAAAAGATGGAAACATCCATGTTTTGGGATGAGTAATTGAATAAAGACGGTAATTTATCTCAAAAGCGATTCCGGTGCCCATGTTTGTGAAAGTGACAGTGTTGTCTCCTCATTGAGGCGTGTAGTCATTCGGCATTATAAACAAAAGAATTATGAATGAGGCTGATAATAGCACACCGTTACGACTGCTTTCTTTCAGCGAACAAAGTATCGGAAATAAGACAGCCGAAATTGAAGCGCTCCTTGATGACATCCCTACCGAAAAAGAAAATTATATATTTGGGACCTAATCATGTGGTGTTTTTGGACATGGGAATTAACGTTTAGCTGCTGTAGAATATAGGAATCCTAGGATGTAGTCTGCGGCCCACGGTTCTGAAGAAATATGCGCCCCACGCTAAATAAATATTCACACATATAAATTAACATAGCTAAATTTTAAAACTACGAAAAAGAACAATGCACTAGAAGCTAGTCCACACTGGAAATTGAACCAGCATCCCACCACATGCCAACCAAGCACGTTGACCACCACGAAGCGGGTTTTCTTTCCCTATTGTCCGTCGTCGACACAATGTACACAACACAAAATAACATTTACAATGATCCCCTTACATCTGGGGAATTCATTTATTTAATTTATTTATACATACTGTCAATCTACTGGGGATTGTAACAGGAAGATTGGTGCATAGCGCTAAAAAAGACAAGGACACAGCAAGACACACAGGACGGGCGCTATTCCTGTGTGTCTCGCTGTGTCCTTGTCTTTTTTAGCGCTATGCACCAATCGAACCATCACCAACTTGCCCACGCTTCCACTCTTGTAACAGGAAGGGCATTTAATACAGAGCATATCAGGGTGAAAAGCCCTACAGGGCTAAAAATGTCATAAGCGGAATGCGTAGTCTTAAAAGGAGTTTAAAAAGTGAACCATTGGGAATACAGTGCCACACTTCATTACACAGTTATACAAAGAAGATCACCGACGCCTGGCAAGCATAATCACACTGATAGGTTAGGCATGACCCACATAGCATCACATAGAAACAATGATATGACTGAAAAATACAGCACTAAACATGCAGTTAACTATTTAGGTTGATATTTGAAATATATGATAATGAGGAGGTGATTTTCAACACGTTTTTCAAAAGTATCCAGTGATTTACTAGTAGTGATGTGATGACGAAGGTTATTCCACTCTCTTACTGCAAGGGGGAAAGCAGAATATTTCAGGCAGTCAGTGCGGAAAGAATATTCTTTTAGTGTTTCGGTATGTTTATGTGTAGTCGGTCTCGCCTCTGAGGTCATATGTACTTAGTTTTATCAAGATTAAATTTGTTATGCAGCAATTGATAAAAAAGCTTAAGACGTGTAAGTTTGGCTCTATTTCCCAGAGTGAGAATGCCGGCGTCAATTAGTAGTTGAGTCGGTGAGTCAGTATACATGTACCTGTTAAACATAAACCTGACTGCCTTGCAGCAGAGTAGCCGACGAAACACAGGAGAGGTACACAATACACGAATACACATAAACAAGGACAATGCTGCATCCTAACTAGTGGTAAGAGTCAAACATGCCACATATGCTCAATGCCAAACCTTACGGAATTAGAGTATCTCCTGTGAGACTTTTCAACCAAACTTCTCACCTTAAGGAAAGCGTTGAATAGTCGAATCTGTCTCCATAACTCAGACAGTAGTATTCTCACAACTTTCCTTGCATTTGCCTTTCAAGGCGAGATCATTCCAAATAGATTTGAAGTTTCTCTTTGGAATGATCTCGCCAATAGCACAATAGAGCACAACAGCCAAAGCACAATAGAGTTTCTTACGTTTTACTGTAGACATTTACTGCTGTGAAGGACATGTAGATAGAAATCTAACACTTATAGCCATTTCCCTGAAGTGCAGTAGTGCAGTGGTCAGCATGCTGAGCCACCATGCAGTGCAACCATCACACTACGGTGATTCGTTGTTACGGTGATATATTCGTCTTTCTATAGCGTTACTTTGCTGTTTCACACTATCGTTTTTCACAAGTTCGGTCGTTGTTTGCCGATTGCCTCTAAACACGTTGAATACATTTTTTTTTTACCTTTCACCAGGGTTAACTAATGTCATCTTTTAAATTTTAACGCATACGTTTTTCGCATGTAGATCTCAGAATATCCTAATTTACCATGTGCAGGCTATCTTGTCATCGTCTTAAGCGCATGTTTTTCAGCCTACATACACAACTTTTTTATTATTCTCTGTTTCTTGTAATAGCTTCAGGTCGACATATGCTGACGTGATATCTTCGAGAAGTGTCAAAGCATGTCTGAGAACGCATCTGCGCCAGGTGCATCGAATACAGGCAGACGAAGAAAGCACTACGTAACAACTGGCGTGTGAAGGAACGCCTGCGACATGGAAGAAACTGTGCCCATGCATTCCTAAGTCGACATGTTTTCAAAGTTTTTAAAGCCTAAAATTTTATACTAAAGTTTGAAAAAAAAAACACGAACCTCAAGGCTTCGTGTGCTGCCCCAAGGGACCTTTTTAAATCTGCTTTTTTCTTCAAGGTAGGCTGATTAATAGGGAAGATTTTCGAGCTCAGTTTTATCGTTCTTTTGAGAGAACATCTTATTAACCTTACATAATTTTTTCGCTTTATAAAAAGGCCATACGCTAAGACCTGCGAATTTTTATGTTCTCGTAAACTTCACAAGAAAGAGTTTCCTTCCACCATTGCAGAACTCACTTCGTAACTGTATACATTGCTCATGTGTTGAGCTAATTTACACGAAGAATGCTGTTGTGATTAGTCCTACCAGAGTTCCGTAGCCTATTCCAAACTCTAGCAGTCTTGTTTTTCTCACGCTAGCACAAAAGCATACGCCTGTTCCATGTTCGGATTCGACTTTTAGCCATGTAAATTTAGCTAAGACTAACAAAACACATCCTGAATACATTATAAGCCAGTGATTTATTGGCCTTCAATGGCTCGTAAACTTCGATGTGAAAATTTGTCATACGTTGAATAAATGCGATGACCTGGTACTTTTTTTTTAATCAGCGCAGTCAGGTTTTAGTCAGGTGAATTCATCAGTTAAT